>NC_064640.1:1095669594-1097080844 GCF_023864345.2 Schistocerca serialis cubense
ACTGTATCCCTCTGACCTTCTTATTGACGATGAAACACAGAAATTGCACGGAATTAAATACAAAAGGCACAATGCCTACTTAAGAAGACTTACTCTTCTTACTGACTATGCTTTGAACCATTCCTGTGACACTACTTTTTGATTCCGATGCTTCACTTCAGGTTTACTGTATCCCTTGGACCTTATAATTAACGATGAAACACAGAAATTTCATCGGAATTAAATACAAAAGGCACAATGTCGACTTAAGTACAAGATGACTGACTCTTCTTACTGACTCTATCTTGATCCATTCCTGTGACACTAGTTATAGAATCCGATGCTTCACTTCGGGTTTACTGTATCCCTTGGACCTTCTTATTGACGATGAAACACAGAAATTACATCGGAATTAAATACAAAAGGCACAATGCCGACTTAAGTACAGGAAGACTGACTCTTCCTACTGACTATGTTTAGATCCATTCCTGTTACACTAGTTATAGATTCCGATGCTTCACTTCTGGTTTACTGTATCCCTTGGTCCTTCGTATTGACGACGAAACACAAAAATTGCATCGGAATTAAATACAAAAGGCACAATGCTGACTCAAGTACAAGAAGACTGACTCTTCCTACTGACTATGTTTGAACGAATCCTGTGACATTAGTTATTGTGTCCGATGCTTCACTTCAGGTTTACTGTATCCTTTCGACCTTCCTATTGGCGACGAAACACAGAAATTGCATCGGAACAAAATAAAAAAGGCACAATGCCGACTTAAGTACAAGAAGGCTGACTCTTCCTGCTGTCTATGTTTGAACGAATCCTGTGACATTAGTTATAGATTCCGATGCTTCACTTCTGGTTTACTGTATCCCTTGGACCTTCTAATTGACGATGGAACACAGAAATTGCATCGGAATTAAATAGAAATGGCACAATGCCGACTTAAGTACAAGAAGACTGACTCTTCTTACTGACTATGATTTGTACAAATCCTGTGACACTAGTTGTAGATTCCGATGCTTCACTTCTGGTTTACTGTATCCCTTGGACCTTCTAATTGACGATGGAACACAGAAATTGCATCGGAATTAAATACAAAAGGCACAATGTCGACTTAAGTACAATATGACTGACTCTTCTTACTGACTCTATCTTGATCCATTCCTGTGACACTAGTTATAGATTCCGATGCTTCACTTCGGGTTTACTGTATCCCTTGGACCTTCTTATTGACGATGAAACACAGAAATTGCATCGGAATTAAATACAAAATGCACAATGCCGACTTAAGTACAAGCAGACTGACTCTTCTTAATGTCTATGTTTAGAACCATTCCTGTGACACTAGTTAAAGATTCCGATGCTTCACTTCAGGTTTACTGCATCCCTTGGACCTTCGTAATGAAGATGAAACACAGATAGTGCATAGGAATTTAATACAAAAGGTACAATGCCAACTTAAGTAGAAGAAGGTGACTCTTCTTACTGGATATGTTTTGAACCATTCCTGTGACACAAGTTATAGATTCCGATGCTTCACTTCAGGTTTACTGTATCCGTTGGACCTTCTTATTGACGATGAAACACATAAATTGCATCGGAATTGAATACAAAAGGCACAATGCCTACTTAAGTACAAGATGACAGGCTCTTCTTACTGAGTATGTTTTGAACCATTCCTGTGACACTAGTTGTAGATTCCGAGGCTTCACTTCAGGTTTACTGTATCCCTAGGACCTTCTTATTGACGATGAAACACAGAAATTGCATCGGAACTAAATACAAAAGGCACAATGCCGACTTAAGTGTAAGAAGACTGACTCTTTACTGCTGTCTATGTTTGAACCAGTCCTGTGACATTAGTTATAGATTCCGATGCTTCACTTCAGGGTTACTGTATCCTTTGGACCTTCTTATTGGCGACGAAACAGAGAAATTGCATCGGAATTAAATAGAAAATGCACAATGCCGACTTAAGTACAAGAAGACTGACTCTTCTTACTGTCTATGTTTCGAACCATTGCTGTGACACTAGTTATATATTCCGATGCTTCACCTCAGGTCCACTGTATCCCTCTGACCTTCTTATTGACGATGAAACACAGAAATTGCATCGGAATTAAATAGAAAAGGCACAATGCCGACTTAAGTACAAGAAGACTGACTCTTCTTACTGACTATGATTTGAACAATTCCTGTGACACTAGTTGTAGATTCCGATGCTTCACTTCTGGTTTACTGTATCCCTTGGACCGTCGTATTGATGATGAAACACTGAAATTTCATCGGAATTGATTAGAAAAGGCACAATGCCGACTTACGTACAAGAAGACTGACTCTTCTTACTAACTATGTTTTGAACCATTCCTGTGACACTAGTTATGGATTCCGATGCTTCACTTCAGGTTTACTGTATCCCATGGACCTTCTTATTGACGATGAAACACAGAAATTGCATCGGAATTAGATACAAAAGGCACAATGCCGACTTAAGTACAACAAGACTGACTCCTCTTACTGACTATATCTTGATCCATTCCTGTGACACTAGTTATAGATTCCGAGGCTACACCTCATGTTTACTGTATCCCTTGTACCATCTTATTGACGATGAAACACAGAAATTGCATCGGAATTAAATACATAAGAAACAATGCCGAATTAAGTACAAGAAGGCTGACTCTTCTTACTATGTTTTGAACCGTTCCTGTGACACTAGTTATAGAGGCCGATGCTTCACTCCAGGTTTACTGTATCCCTTGGACCTTCTTATTGACGATGAAACACAGAAATTACATCGCAATTAAATACAAAAGGCATAATGCTGACTTAAGGACAAGAAGACTGAATCTTCTTACTGCCTATGTTTTGAACCATTCCTGTGACACTAGTTATAGATTCCGATGCTTCACTTCAGGCTTACTGTATCCCTCTGACCTTCTTATTGACGATGAATCACAGAAATTGCACGGAATTAAATACAAAAGGCACAATGCCTACTTAAGTACAAGAAGACTGAATTATCTTACTGTCTATGTTTTGAACCATTCCTGAGTCACTACTTATAGATTTCGTTGCTTCACTTCAGGTTTACTGTATCCCTCCGACCTTCTTATTGTCGATAAAACACAGAAATTACATCGGAATTAAATACAAAAGGCACAATGCCGACTTAAGTACAAGAAGACTGACTCTTCTTCTGTCTATGTTTTGAACCATTCCTGTGTCACTACTTATAGATTTCGTTGCTTCACTTCACGTTTACTGTATCCCTCCGACCTTCTTATTGTCGATAAAACACAGAAATTACATCGGAATTAAATACAAAAGGCACAATGCCAACTTAAGTACAAGAAGACTGACTCTTCTTACTGTCTATGTTTTGAACCATTCCTGTGTCACTACTTATAGATTCCGATGCTTCACTTCAGATTTACTGTATCCCTCTGTCGTTCTTATTGACGATGAAACACAGAAATTGCGTCGGAATTAAATACAAAAGGCACAATGCCGAATTAAGTACAAGAAGACTGACTCTTCCTACTGTCTATGGTTCGAACCATTCCTGTGACACTAGATATAGATTCCGATGCTTCACTCTAGGTTTACTGTATCCCTTGGACCTTATAATTAACGATGAAACACAGAAATTGCATCGGAATTAAATAAAAAATGCACAATGCCGACTTAAGGACAAGAACACTGACTCTTCTTACTGTCTATGCTTTGAACCATTCCTGTGACACTAGTTACGGATTCAGATGCTTCACTCCAGGTTTACTATATCCCTTGGACCTTCTTATTTACGATGAAACACAGAAATTGCATCGGAATTAAATACAAAAGGCACATTGCCGACTTAAGTTCAAGAAGACTGGCTCATCTTACTGACTATGCTTTGAACCATTCCTGTGACATTAGTTACAGATTCCGATGCTTCACTTCAGTTTCGCTGTATCCCTTGGACCTTCTTATTGACGATGAAACACAGACATTTCATCGGAATTAAATAGAAAAGGCACAATGCCGACTAAGTACAAGAAGACTGGCTCTTCTTCCTGACTATGCTTTGAATCATTCCTGTGACACTAGTTATAGATTCCGATGCTTCACTTCAGTTTCACTGTATCCCTTGCACCATCTTATTGACGATGAAACCCAGAAATTGCATCGGAATTAAATAGAAAAGGCCCTATGCCGACTTAAGTACAAGAAGACTGACTCTTCCTACTGTCTATGATTTGAACCATTCCTGTGATACTAGTTATAGATTTTGATGCTACACTTCAGGTTTACTGTATGCCTTGGACCTTCTTATTGCCGACGAAACACAGAAATTGCATCGCAATTAAATACAAAAGGCACAATGCCGACTTAAGTACAAGAAGACGGACTCTTCTTACTGACTATGTTTTGAACCATTCCTGTGACACTAGTTATAGATTCCGATGCTTCACTTCAGATTCACTGTATCCCTTGGACATTCCTATTGACGTTGAGACACAGATATCGCATCGGACTTAAATAGAAAAAGCACAATGCTGACTTAAGTACAAAAAGACTGACTCTTCCTACTCCCTATATTTTGAACCATTCCTGTGACACTAGTTTGTTATTCCGATGCTTCACTTGACGTTTACTGTATCCCTCGGACCTTCTTATGGACGGTGAAACACAGAAATTGCATCGGAAAAAATACAAAAGGCACAATCCCGACTTAAGTACAAGAAGACTGAATGTCCCTACTCTCTATGTTTTGTACCAATCCTGTGACACTAGATATAGTTTCCGATGCTTCACTTCAGGTTTACTGTATCCCTCTGACCATCTTATTGACGATGAAAAACAGAAATTGCATCGGAATGAAATAGAGAAGGTACAATACCGACTTAAGTACAAGAAGACTGACTCATCCTACTGTCTATGTTTTGAACCATTCCTGTGACACTAGTTATAGATTCCGATGGTTCATTTCAGGTATACTGTATCCCTTGGACCTCCTTATTGACGATGAAACACAGAAATTGCATCGGAATTAAATACAAATGCACAATGCCGACTTTAGTACAAGAAGACTGACTCTTCCAACTGTCTACGTTATGAACATTCCTGTGACACTAGTTATGGATTCCGATGCTTCACTTCAGATTTACTGTATCCCTGTGACCTTCGTATTGACGATGAAACACAGAAATTGCATCGGAATTAAATAGAAAAGGCACAATGCCGACTTAACTACAAGAAGACTGACTCTTCTTACTGACTATGTTTTGATCCATTCCTGTGACACTAGTTATAGATTCCGATGCTTAACTTCAGGATATCTGTATCCCACTGACCTTCTTAGTGACGATGAAACAGAGAAATTGCATCGGAATTAAATACAAAAAGGCACATTGCCGAATTAAGTACAAGAAGACTGACTCTTCTTACTGACTATGTTTTGAACCATTCCTGTGACACTAGTTATAGATTCTTATGCTTCACTTCAGGTTTACTGTATCCCTTGGACCTTCTTATTGGCGATGAAACACAAAAATTGGATCGGAATTAACTACAAAAAGCACAATGCCGAATTAAGTACAAGAAGACTGACTCATCTTACTGACTATGTTTTGAACCATTCCTGTGACACTAGTTATAGATTCCGATGCTTCACTTCAGGTTTACTGTATCCCTCTGACCTTCCTATAGACGATGAAACACAGAAATTGGATCCGAATTAAATACAAAAGGCACAATATCGACTTATGTACAAGAAGACTGACTCTTCCTACTGTCTATGATTTGAACCATTCCTGTGACACTAGTTATAGATTTCGATGCTACACTTCAGGTTTACTGTATCCCTCTGACCTTCTTATTGACGATGAAACACAGAAATTGCATCGGAATTAAATACAAAAGGCACAATGCCGACTTAAGTACAGGAAGACTGACTCCTCTTACTGACTATGTTTTGAACCATTCTCGTGACACTAGTTATAGATTCCGATGCTTCACCTCAGGTTTACTGTATCCCTTAAACCTTCTTATTGACGATGAAACACAGAAATTGCATCGGAATTAAATACAAAAGGCACAATGCCGACTTAAGTACAAGAAGACTGACTCTTCCTACTGAGTATGTTTGAACCATTCCTGTGTCACTAGTTATAGATTCCGATGCTTCACTTCAGGTTTACTGTATACCTTGGACCTTATACTTGACGATGAAACACAGAGATTGCATCGGAATTAAATAGAAAAGGCACAATGCCGACTTAAGTACAAGAAGGCTGCCTCTTTTTACTGTCTATGTTTTGAACCATTTCTGTGACACTAGTTACAGATTGCGATGCTTCACTTCAGGTTTACTGTATCCCTTGGACCTTCTTATTGACGATGAAACACAGAAATTGCATCGGAATTAAATACAAAAGGCACAATACCGACTTAAGTACAAGAAGACTGACTCTTCTTACTGTCTATGTTTTGAACCATTCCTGTGACACTAGTTATAGATTCCGATGCTTTACATCAGGTTTACTGTATCCCTATGATCTTCTTATTGACAATAAAAAACACAGATATTGCATCGGAACTAAATACAAAAGGCACAATGCTGACTTAAGTGCAAGAAGACTGACTCTTCTTACAGTCTATGTTTTGAACCATTCCTGTGACACTAGTTATAGATTCCGGTGCTTCACTCCAGGTTTACTGTTTCCCTTGGACCTTCTTATTGACGATGAAACACAGATATTGCATCGGAATGAAATAGAAAGGGCACAATGCCGACTTAAGTACAAGAAGATTGACTCTTCTTACTGTTTATGTTTGAACCATTCCTGTGACACTAGTTATAGATTCCGATGCTTCACTTCAGGTTTACTGTATCCCTCTGACCATCCTATAGACGATGAAACACAGAAATTGCATCCGAATTAAATACAAAAGGCACAATATCGACTTAAGTACAAGAAGACTGACTCTTCCTACTGTCTATGTTTTGAACCATTCCTGAGACACTAGTTATAGATTTCGATGCTACACTTCAGGTTTACTGTATCCCTCTGACCTTCTTATTGACGATGAAACACAGAAATTGCATCGGAATTAAATACAAAAGGCACAATGCCGACTTAAGTACAAGAAGGCTGCCTCTGCTTACTGTCTATGTTTTGAACCATTCCTGTGACACTAGTTATAGATTCCGATGCTTCACTTCAGGTTTACTGTATCCCTTGGACCTACTTTTTGACGATGAAACACAGAAATTGCATCGGAATTAAATACAAAAGGCACAATGCGGACTTAAGTACAAGAAGTCTGACTCTTCTTACTGTCTATGCTTTGAAACATTCCTGTGACAGTAGTTACACATTCCGATTCTTCACTCCAGGTTTACTGTATCCCTTGGTCCTTCTTATTGACGATGAAACACAGAAATTGCATCGGAATTAAATACAAAAGGCACAATGCCGACTTAAGTACAAGAAGACTGACTCTTCTTACTGACTATGTTTTGAACCATTCCGGTGACACTAGTCATAGATTCCGATGCTTCACTTCAGGGTTACTGTATCCCTTGGACCTTCTTATTGACGATGAAACACAGAAATTGCATCGGAATTAAATACAAAGGGCAAAATGCAGACTTAAGTACACGAAGACTGACGTTTCTTACTGCCTATGTTTTGAATTATTCCTGTGACACTAGTTATAGATTCCGATGCTACACTCCTCGTTTACTGTATCCCTTGGACCTTCTTATTGACGATGAAAAACAGAAATTGCATCGGAATGAAATACAAAAGGCACAATGCCGACTTAAGGACAAGAAGACTGACTCTTCTTACTGACTATGTTTTGAACCATTCCTGTGTCACTAGTTATAGATTCCGATGCTTCACTTCAGGTTTACTGTATACCTAGGACTTTCTAATTGACGATGAAACACAGAAATTGCATCGGAATTTAATAGAAAAGGCACAATGACGACTTAAGTACAAGAAGACTGACTCTTCTTACTCTCAATGTTTTGAACCATTTCTGTGACACTAGTTATAGATTCCGACGCTCCTCATCAGGTTTACTGTCTCCCTTGGACCTTCTTATTGACGATGAAACACAGAAATAGCATCGGAATTAAATACAAATGGCACAATACCGACTTAAGTACAAGAAGACTGACTCTTCTTACTGTCTATGCTTTGAACCATTGATGTGACACTAGTTATAGATTCCGATGCTTCACTTCTGGTTTACTGTATCCCTCTGATCTTCTTATTGACGATGAATCACAGAAATTGCATCGGAATTAAATACAAAAGGCACAATGCCGACTTAAGTACAAGAAGACTGACTCTTCTTACTGTCCATGTTTTGAACCATTACTGTAACACTAGTTATAGATTCCGATGCTTCAATTCAGGCTTACTGTATCCCTTGGACCTTCTTATTGACGATGAAACACAGAAATTGCATCGGAATTAAACACAAAAGGCACAATGCCGACTTAAGTACAAATAGACTGACTCTTCTTACTGACTATGTTTTGAACCATTCCTGTGACACTGGTTATAGATTCTGATGCTTCACTTCAGGTTAACTGTACCCCTCTGACCTTCTTATTGACGATGAAACACAGAAATTGCATCGGAATTAAATACAAAAGGCACAATGCCGACTTAAGGACAAGAAGACTGACTCTTTTTACTGACTATGATTTGAACCATTCCTGTGACACTAGTTATGGATTCGGATGCTTTACTTCTGGTGTACTGTATCCCTCTGACCTTCTTATTGACGATGAAACACAGAAATTGCATCGGAATTAAATAGTAAAGACACAATGCCGACTTAAGTACAAGACGACTGACTTTTCTTACTGTCTATGTATTGAACCATTCCTGTGACACTAGTTATAGATTCCGATGCTTCACTTCAGGTTTACTGTATCCCTCTGATCTTCTTATTGACGATGAAACACAAAAATTGCATCGGAATTAAATACAAAATGCACAAAGCCGACTTAAGTACAAGAGAACTGATCCTTCTTACCGTCTATGTTTTGAACCATTTCTGAGACACTAGTTATAGATTCCGATGCTTCACTTCAGGTTTACTGTATGCCTTGGACCTTCTTATTGACGATGAAACACAGAAATAGCATCGGAATTAAATAGAAAAGGCACAATGCCGACTTAAGTACGAGAGGACTGACTCTTCCTACTGTCAATGTTTTGAACCAATCCTGTGACACTAGTTATAGATTCCGGTGCTTCACTCCAGGTTTACTGTTTCCCTTGGACCTTCTTATTGACGATGAAACACAGAAATTGCATCAGAATTAAATAGAAAAGGCACAATACCGACTTAAGTACAAGAAGACTGACTCTTCTTACTGTCTATGTTTTGAACCATTCCTGTGACACTAGTTATAGATTCCGATGCTTTACATCAGGTTTACTGTATCCCTATGATCTTCTTATTGACAATAAAAAACACAGATATTGCATCGGAATTAAATACAAAAGGCACAATGCTGACTTAAGTGCAAGAAGACTGACTCTTCTTACAGTCTATGTTTTGAACCATTCCTGTGACACTAGTTATAGATTCCGGTGCTTCACTCCAGGTTTACTGTTTCCCTTGGACCTTCTTATTGACGATGAAACACAGATATTGCATCGGAATGAAATAGAAAGGGCACAATGCCGACTTAAGTACAAGAAGATTGACTCTTCTTACTGTTTATGTTTGAACCATTCCTGTGACACTAGTTATAGATTCCGATGCTTCACTTCAGGTTTACTGTATCCCTCTGACCATCCTGTAGACGATGAAACACAGAAATTGCATCCGAATTAAATACAAAAGGCACAATATCGACTTAAGTACAAGAAGACTGACTCTTCCTACTGTCTATGTTTTGAACCATTCCTGTGACACTAGTTATAGATTTCGATGCTACACTTCAGGTTTACTGTATCCCTCTGACC
Source organism: Schistocerca serialis cubense (assembly GCF_023864345.2). Classification (NCBI taxonomy): domain Eukaryota; kingdom Metazoa; phylum Arthropoda; class Insecta; order Orthoptera; family Acrididae; genus Schistocerca; species Schistocerca serialis. The sequence continues at coordinate 1,095,679,570 of NC_064640.1, forward strand.
TTCTTATTGACGATGAAACACAGAAATTGCATCGGAATTAAATACAAAAGGCACAATGCCGACTTAAGTACAAGAAGGCTGCCTCTGCTTACTGTCTATGTTTTGAACCATTCCTGTGACACTAGTTATAGATTCCGATGCCTCACTTCAGGTTTACTGTATCCCTTGGACCTACTTATTGACGATGAAACACAGAAATTGCATCGGAATTAAATACAAAAGGCACAATGCGGACTTAAGTACAAGAAGTCTGACTCTTCTTACTGTCTATGCTTTGAAACATTCCTGTGACAGTAGTTACACATTCCGATTCTTCACTCCAGGTTTACTGTATCCCTTGGTCCTTCTTATTGACGATGAAACACAGAAATTGCATCGGAATTAAATACAAAAGGCACAATGCCGACTTAAGTACAAGAAGACTGACTCTTCTTACTGACTATGTTTTGAACCATTCCGGTGACACTAGTCATAGATTCCGATGCTTCACTTCAGGGTTACTGTATCCCTTGGACCTTCTTATTGACGATGAAACACAGAAATTGCATCGGAATTAAATACAAAGGGCAAAATGCAGACTTAAGTACACGAAGACTGACGTTTCTTACTGCCTATGTTTTGAATTATTCCTGTGACACTAGTTATAGATTCCGATGCTACACTCCACGTTTACTGTATCCCTTGGACCTTCTTATTGACGATGAAAAACAGAAATTGCATCGGAATGAAATACAAAAGGCACAATGCCGACTTAAGGACAAGAAGACTGACTCTTCTTACTGACTATGTTTTGAACCATTCCTGTGTCACTAGTTATAGATTCCGATGCTTCACTTCAGGTTTACTGTATACCTTGGACTTTCTAATTGACGATGAAACACAGAAATTGCATCGGAATTTAATAGAAAAGGCACAATGACGACTTAAGTACAAGAAGACTGACTCTTCTTACTCTCAATGTTTTGAACCATTTCTGTGACACTAGTTATAGATTCCGACGCTCCTCATCAGGTTTACTGTCTCCCTTGGACCTTCTTATTGACGATGAAACACAGAAATAGCATCGGAATTAAATACAAATGGCACAATACCGACTTAAGTACAAGAAGACTGACTCTTCTTACTGTCTATGCTTTGAACCATTGATGTGACACTAGTTATAGATTCCGATGCTTCACTTCTGGTTTACTGTATCCCTCTGATCTTCTTATTGACGATGAATCACAGAAATTGCATCGGAATTAAATACAAAAGGCACAATGCCGACTTAAGTACAAGAAGACTGACTCTTCTTACTGTCCATGTTTTGAACCATTCCTGTAACACTAGTTATAGATTCCGATGCTTCAATTCAGGCTTACTGTATCCCTTGGACCTTCTTATTGACGATGAAACACAGAAATTGCATCGGAATTAAACACAAAAGGCACAATGCCGACTTAAGTACAAATAGACTGACTCTTCTTACTGACTATGTTTTGAACCATTCCTGTGACACTGGTTATAGATTCTGATGCTTCACTTCAGGTTAACTGTACCCCTCTGACCTTCTTATTGACGATGAAACACAGAAATTGCATCGGAATTAAATACAAAAGGCACAATGCCGACTTAAGGACAAGAAGCTGACTCTTTTTACTGACTATGATTTGAACCATTCCTGTGACACTAGTTATGGATTCGGATGCTTTACTTCTGGTGTACTGTATCCCTCTGACCTTCTTATTGACGATGAAACACAGAAATTGCATCGGAAATAAATAGTAAAGACACAATGCCGACTTAAGTACAAGACGACTGACTTTTCTTACTGTCTATGTATTGAACCATTCCTGTGACACTAGTTATAGATTCCGATGCTTCACTTCAGGTTTACTGTATCCCTCTGATCTTCTTATTGACGATGAAACACAAAAATTGCATCGGAATTAAATACAAAATGCACAAAGCCGACTTAAGTACAAGAGAACTGATCCTTCTTACCGTCTATGTTTTGAACCATTTCTGAGACACTAGTTATAGATTCCGATGCTTCACTTCAGGTTTACTGTATGCCTTGGACCTTCTTATTGACGATGAAACACAGAAATTGCATCGGAATTAAATAGAAAAGGCACAATGCCGACTTAAGTACGAGAGGACTGACTCTTCCTACTGTCAATGTTTTGAACCAATCCTGTGACACTAGTTATAGATTCCGGTGCTTCACTCCAGGTTTACTGTTTCCCTTGGACCTTCTTATTGACGATGAAACACAGAAATTGCATCAGAATTAAATAGAAAAGGCACAATACCGACTTAAGTACAAGAAGACTGACTCTTCTTACTGTCTATGTTTTGAACCATTCCTGTGACACTAGTTATAGATTCCGATGCTTTACATCAGGTTTACTGTATCCCTATGATCTTCTTATTGACAATAAAAAACACAGATATTGCATCGGAATTAAATACAAAAGGCACAATGCTGACTTAAGTGCAAGAAGACTGACTCTTCTTACAGTCTATGTTTTGAACCATTCCTGTGACACTAGTTATAGATTCCGGTGCTTCACTCCAGGTTTACTGTTTCCCTTGGACCTTCTTATTGACGATGAAACACAGATATTGCATCGGAATGAAATAGAAAGGGCACAATGCCGACTTAAGTACAAGAAGATTGACTCTTCTTACTGTTTATGATTGAACCATTCCTGTGACACTAGTTATAGATTCCGATGCTTCACTTCAGGTTTACTGTATCCCTCTGACCATCCTATAGACGATGAAACACAGAAATTGCATCCGAATTAAATACAAAAGGCACAATATCGACTTAAGTACAAGAAGACTGACTCTTCCTACTGTCTATGTTTTGAACCATTCCTGTGACACTAGTTATAGATTTCGATGCTACACTTCAGGTTTACTGTATCCCTCTGACCTTCTTATTGACGATGAAACACAGAAATTGCATCGGAATTAAATACAAAAGGCACAATGCCGACTTAAGTACAAGAAGGCTGCCTCTTCTTACTGTCTATGCTTTGAACCATTCCTGTGACACTAGTTACACATTCCGATTCTTCACTCCAGGTTTACTGTATCCCTTGGACCTTTATATTGACGATGAAACACAGAAATTGCATCGGAATTAAATACAAAAAGCACAATGCCGACTTAAGGACAAGAAGGCTAACTCTTCTTACTGACAATGCTTTGAACCATTCCTGTGACTCTAGCTATAGATTCCGATGCTTCACTTCAGGTTTACTGTATCCCTCTGACCTTCGTATTGACGATGAAACACAGAAATTGCATCGGAATTAAATACAAAAGGCACAATGCCGACTTAAGTACAAGGAGACTAACTCTTCTTACTGTCTATGTTTTGAACTATTCCTGTGACACTAGTTATAGATTCCGATGCTTCACTCCAGGTTTACTGTATCCCTCTGATCTTCGTATTGACGATGAATCACAGAAATTGCATCGGAATTAAATACAAAAGGCACAATGCCGACTTTAGTACAAGAAGACTAACTCTTCTTACTGACTATGTTTTGAACTATTCCTGTGACACTAGTTATAGATTCCGATGCTTCACTCCAGGTTTACTGTATGCCTTGGACCATCTTATTGACGATGAAAGACAGAAATTACATCGGAATTATATAGAAAAGGCACAGTGCCGACTTAAGTACGAGAGGACTGACTCTTCCTACTGTCAATGTTCTGAACCAATCCTGTGACACTAGTTATAGATTCCGGCGCTTCACTCAAGGTTTACTGTTTCCCTTGGACCTTCTTATTGACGATGAAACACAGAAATTGCATCAGAATGAAATAGATAAGGCACAATGCCGACTTAAGTACAAGAAGGCTGCCTCATTTTACTGTCTATGTTTTGAACCATTCCTGTGACACTAGTTATAGATTCCGATGCTTCACTTCAGGTTTACTGTATCCCTTGGACCTGCTTATTGACGATGAAACACAGAAATTGCATCGTAATTAAATACAAAAGGCACAATGCCGACTTAAGTACAAGAAGACTTACTCTTCTTACTGTCTATGCTTTGAACCAATCCTGTGACAGTAGTTACACATTCCGATTCTTCACTCCAGGTTTACTGTATCCCTTGGTCCTTCTTATTGACGATGAAACACAGAAATTGCATCGGAATTAAATAGAAAAGGCACAATGCCGACTTAAGTACAAGAAGGGTGCCTCTTTTTACTGTCTATGTTTTGAACCATTCCTGTGACACTAGTTATAGATTCCGATGCTTCACTTCAGGTTTACTGTATCCCTTGGACCTGCTTATTGACGATGAAACACAGAAATTGCAAAGGGAATTAAATACAAAAGGCACAATGCCGACTTAAGTACAAGAAGACTGACTCTTCCTACTGTCAATGTTTTGAACCAATCCTGTGACACTAGTTATAGATTCCGGTGCTTCACTCCAGGTTTACTGTTTCCCTTGGACCTTCTTATTGACGATGAAACACAGAAATTGCATCAGAATTAAATAGCAAAGGCACAATGCCGACTTAAGTACAAGAAGACTGACGCTTCTTACTGACTATGATTTTGAACCATTCCTGTGACACTAGTTATAGATTCCGATGCTTCAGTTCAGGTTTACTGTATCCCTTGGACCTTCTTATTGACGATGAAACACAGATATTGCATCGGAATGAAATAGAAAAGGCACAATGCCGACATAAGTACAAGAAGACTGACTCTTCTTACTGTTTATGTTTGAACCATTCCTGTGACACTAGTTATAGATTCCGATGCTTCACTTCAGGTTTACTGTATCCCTCTGACCTTCCTATAGACGATGAAACACAGAAATTGCATCGGAATTAAATACAAAAGGCACAATGCCGATTTAAGTACATGAAGACCGACTCTTTCTACATACTATGTTTTGAACCATTCCTGTGACACTAGTTATAGATTCCGATGCTTCACATCAGGTTTACTGTATCCCTTGGACCTTCTTCGTGACGATGAAACACAGAAATTGCATCGGAATTAAATACAAAAGGCACATTGCCGACTTAAGTACAAGAAGACTGACTCCTCTTACAGTCTATGCTTTGAACCATTCGTGTGACACTAGTTACACATTCCGATTCTTCACTCCAGGTTTACTGTATCCCTTGGACCTTTTTATTGACGATGAAACACAGAAATTGCATCGGAACTAAATACAAAAGGCACAATGCCGACTTAAGTGTAAGAAGACTGACTCTTTACTGCTGTCTATGTTTGAACCAGTCCTGTGACATTAGTTGTAGATTCCGATGCTTCACTTCTGGTTTACTGTATCCCTTGGACCGTCGTATTGATGATGAAACACTGAAATTTCATCGGAATTGATTAGAAAAGGCACAATGCCGACTTACGTACAAGAAGACTGACTCTTCTTACTAACTATGTTTTGAACCATTCCTGTGACACTAGTTATGGATTCCGATGCTTCACTTCAGGTTTACTGTATCCCATGGACCTTCTTATTGACGATGAAACACAGAAATTGCATCGGAATTAGATACAAAAGGCACAATGCCGACTTAAGTACAACAAGATTGACTCCTCTTACTGACTATATCTTGATCCATTCCTGTGACACTAGTTATAGATTCCGAGGCTACACCTCATGTTTACTGTATCCCTTGTACCATCTTATTGACGATGAAACACAGAAATTGCATCGGAATTAAATACATAAGAAACAATGCCGAATTAAGTACAAGAAGGCTGACTCTTCTTACTGTCTATGTTTTGAACCGTTCCTGTGACACTAGTTATAGAGGCCGATGCTTCACTCCAGGTTTACTGTATCCCTTGGACCTTCTTATTGACGATGAAACACAGAAATTACATCGCAATTAAATACAAAAGGCATAATGCTGACTTAAGGACAAGAAGACTGAATCTTCTTACTGCCTATGTTTTGAACCATTCCTGTGACACTAGTTATAGATTCCGATGCTTCACTTCAGGCTTACTGTATCCCTCTGACCTTCTTATTGACGATGAATCACAGAAATTGCACGGAATTAAATACAAAAGGCACAATGCCTACTTAAGAAGACTTACTCTTCTTACTGACTATGTTTTGAACCATTCCTGTGACACTACTTTTTGATTCCGATGCTTCACTTCAGGTTTACTGTATCCCTTGGACCTTGCAATTAACGATGAAACACAGAAATTGCATCGGAATTAAATACAAAAGGCACATTGTCGACTTAAGTACAAGATGACTGTCTCTTCTTACTGACTCTATCTTGATCCATTACTGTGACACTAGTTATAGATTCCGATGCTTCACTTCGGGTATACTGTATCCCTTGGAACTTCTTATACACGATGAAACACAGAAATTGCATCGGAATTAAATACAAAAGGCACAATGCCGACTTAAGTACAAGAAGACTGACTCTTCTTACTGACTATGATTTGAACCATTCCTGTGACACTAGTTGTAGATTCCGATGCTTCACTTCAGGTTTATTGTATCCCTCTGACCTTCTTATTAATGATGAAACACAGATATTGCATCGGAATTAAATACAAAAAGCACAATGCCGAATTAAGTACAAGAAGACTGACTCTTCTTACTGACTATGTTTTGATCTATTCCTGTGACACTAGTTATAGATTCCGATGCTTTACTTCTGGTTTACAGTATCCCTTGGACCTTCGTATTGACGACGAAACACAAAAATTGCATCGGAATTAAATACAAAAGGCACAATGCTGACTCAAGTACAAGAAGACTGACTCTTCCTACTGACTATGTCTGAACGAATCCTGTGACATTAGTTATTGTGTCCGATGCTTCACTTCAGGTTTACTGTATCCTTTCGACCTTCCTATTGGCGACGAAACACAGAAATTGCATCGGAACAGAATACAAAATGCACAATGCCGACTTAAGTACAAGAAGACTGAATTATCTTACTGTCTATGTTTTGAACCATTCCTGAGTCACTACTTATAGATTTCGTTGCTTCACTTCAGGTTTACTGTATCCCTCCGACCTTCTTATTGTCGATAAAACACAGAAAATACATCGGAATTAAATACAAAAGGCACAATGCCGACTTAAGTACAAGAAGACTGACTCTTCTTCTGTCTATGTTTTGAACCATTCCTGTGTCACTACTTATAGATTTCGTTGCTTCACTTCACGTTTACTGTATCCCTCCGACCTTCTTATTGTCGATAAAACACAGAAATTACATCGGAATTAAATACAAAAGGCACAATGCCAACTTAAGTACAAGAAGACTGACTCTTCTTACTGTCTATGTTTTGAACCATTCCTGTGTCACTACTTATAGATTCCGATGCTTCACTTCAGATTTACTGTATCCCTCTGTCGTTCTTATTGACGATGAAACACAGAAATTGCGTCGGAATTAAATACAAAAGGCACAATGCCGAATTAAGTACAAGAAGACTGACTCTTCCTACTGTCTATGGTTCGAACCATTCCTGTGACACTAGATATAGATTCCGATGCTTCACTCTAGGTTTACTGTATCCCTTGGACCTTATAATTAACGATGAAACACAGAAATTGCATCGGAATTAAATAAAAAATGCACAATGCCGACTTAAGGACAAGAACACTGACTCTTCTTACTGTCTATGCTTTGAACCATTCCTGTGACACTAGTTACGGATTCAGATGCTTCACTCCAGGTTTACTATATCCCTTGGACCTTCTTATTTACGATGAAACACAGAAATTGCATCGGAATTAAATACAAAAGGCACATTGCCGACTTAAGTTCAAGAAGACTGGCTCATCTTACTGACTATGCTTTGAACCATTCCTGTGACATTAGTTACAGATTCCGATGCTTCACTTCAGTTTCGCTGTATCCCTTGGACCTTCTTATTGACGATGAAACACAGACATTTCATCGGAATTAAATAGAAAAGGCACAATGCCGACTAAGTACAAGAAGACTGGCTCTTCTTCCTGACTATGCTTTGAACCATTCCTGTGACACTAGTTATAGATTCCGATGCTTCACTTCAGTTTCACTGTATCCCTTGCACCATCTTATTGACGATGAAACCCAGAAATTGCATCGGAATTAAATAGAAAAGGCCCTATGCCGACTTAAGTACAAGAAGACTGACTCTTCCTACTGTCTATGATTTGAACCATTCCTGTGATACTAGTTATAGATTTTGATGCTACACTTCAGGTTTACTGTATGCCTTGGACCTTCTTATTGCAGACGAAACACAGAAATTGCATCGCAATTAAATACAAAAGGCACAATGCCGACTTAAGTACAAGAAGACGGACTCTTCTTACTGACTATGTTTTGAACCATTCCTGTGACACTAGTTATAGATTCCGATGCTTCACTTCAGATTCACTGTATCCCTTGGACATTCCTATTGACGTTGAGACACAGATATTGCATCGGACTTAAATAGAAAAAGCACAATGCCGACTTAAGTACAAAAAGACTGACTCTTCCTACTCCCTATATTTTGAACCATTCCTGTGACACTAGTTTGTTATTCCGATGCTTCACTTGACGTTTACTGTATCCCTCGGACCTTCTTATGGACGGTGAAACACAGAAATTGCATCGGAAAAAATACAAAAGGCACAATCCCGACTTAAGTACAAGAAGACTGAATGTCCCTACTCTCTATGTTTTGTACCAATCCTGTGACACTAGATATAGTTTCCGATGCTTCACTTCAGGTTTACTGTATCCCTCTGACCATCTTATTGACGATGAAAAACAGAAATTGCATCGGAATGAAATAGAGAAGGTACAATACCGACTTAAGTACAAGAAGACTGACTCATCCTACTGTCTATGTTTTGAACCATTCCTGTGACACTAGTTATAGATTCCGATGGTTCATTTCAGGTATACTGTATCCCTTGGACCTCCTTATTGACGATGAAACACAGAAATTGCATCGGAATTAAATACAAATGCACAATGCCGACTTTAGTACAAGAAGACTGACTCTTCCAACTGTCTACGTTATGAACATTCCTGTGACACTAGTTATGGATTCCGATGCTTCACTTCAGATTTACTGTATCCCTGTGACCTTCGTATTGACGATGAAACACAGAAATTGCATCGGAATTAAATAGAAAAGGCACAATGCCGACTTAACTACAAGAAGACTGACTCTTCTTACTGACTATGTTTTGATCCATTCCTGTGACACTAGTTATAGATTCCGATGCTTAACTTCAGGATATCTGTATCCCACTGACCTTCTTAGTGACGATGAAACAGAGAAATTGCATCGGAATTAAATACAAAAAGGCACATTGCCGAATTAAGTACAAGAAGACTGACTCTTCTTACTGACTATGTTTTGAACCATTCCTGTGACACTAGTTATAGATTCTTATGCTTCACTTCAGGTTTACTGTATCCCTTGGACCTTCTTATTGGCGATGAAACACAAAAATTGCATCGGAATTAACTACAAAAAGCACAATGCCGAATTAAGTACAAGAAGACTGACTCATCTTACTGACTATGTTTTGAACCATTCCTGTGACACTAGTTATAGATTCCGATGCTTCACTTCAGGTTTACTGTATCCCTCTGACCTTCCTATAGACGATGAAACACAGAAATTGGATCCGAATTAAATACAAAAGGCACAATATCGACTTATGTACAAGAAGACTGACTCTTCCTACTGTCTATGATTTGAACCATTCCTGTGACACTAGTTATAGATTTCGATGCTACACTTCAGGTTTACTGTATCCCTCTGACCTTCTTATTGACGATGAAACACAGAAATTGCATCGGAATTAAATACAAAAGGCACAATGCCGACTTAAGTACAGGAAGACTGACTCCTCTTACTGACTATGTTTTGAACCATTCTCGTGACACTAGTTATAGATTCCGATGCTTCACCTCAGGTTTACTGTATCCCTTAAACCTTCTTATTGACGATGAAACACAGAAATTGCATCGGAATTAAATACAAAAGGCACAATGCCGACTTAAGTACAAGAAGACTGACTCTTCCTACTGAGTATGTTTGAACCATTCCTGTGTCACTAGTTATAGATTCCGATGCTTCACTTCAGGTTTACTGTATACCTTGGACCTTATACTTGACGATGAAACACAGAGATTGCATCGGAATTAAATAGAAAAGGCACAATGCCGACTTAAGTACAAGAAGGCTGCCTCTTTTTACTGTCTATGTTTTGAACCATTTCTGTGACACTAGTTACAGATTGCGATGCTTCACTTCAGGTTTACTGTATCCCTTGGACCTTCTTATTGACGATGAAACACAGAAATTGCATCGGAATTAAATACAAAAGGCACAATACCGACTTAAGTACAAGAAGACTGACTCTTCTTACTGTCTATGTTTTGAACCATTCCTGTGACACTAGTTATAGATTCCGATGCTTTACATCAGGTTTACTGTATCCCTATGATCTTCTTATTGACAATAAAAAACACAGATATTGCATCGGAATTAAATACAAAAGGCACAATGCTGACTTAAGTGCAAGAAGACTGACTCATCTTACAGTCTATGTTTTGAACCATTCCTGTGACACTAGTTATAGATTCCGGTGCTTCACTCCAGGTTTACTGTTTCCCTTGGACCTTCTTATTGACGATGAAACACAGATATTGCATCGGAATGAAATAGAAAGGGCACAATGCCGACTTAAGTACAAGAAGATTGACTCTTCTTACTGTTTATGTTTGAACCATTCCTGTGACACTAGTTATAGATTCCGATGCTTCACTTCAGGTTTACTGTATCCCTCTGACCATCCTATAGACGATGAAACACAGAAATTGCATCCGAATTAAATACAAAAGGCACAATATCGACTTAAGTACAAGAAGACTGACTCTTCCTACTGTCTATGTTTTGAACCATTCCTGAGACACTAGTTATAGATTTCGATGCTACACTTCAGGTTTACTGTATCCCTCTGACCTTCTTATTGACGATGAAACACAGAAATTGCATCGGAATTAAATACAAAAGGCACAATGCCGACTTAAGTACAAGAAGGCTGCCTCTGCTTACTGTCTATGTTTTGAACCATTCCTGTGACACTAGTTATAGATTCCGATGCTTCACTTCAGGTTTACTGTATCCCTTGGACCTACTTTTTGACGATGAAACACAGAAATTGCATCGGAATTAAATACAAAAGGCACAATGCGGACTTAAGTACAAGAAGTCTGACTCTTCTTACTGTCTATGCTTTGAAACATTCCTGTGACAGTAGTTACACATTCCGATTCTTCACTCCAGGTTTACTGTATCCCTTGGTCCTTCTTATTGACGATGAAACACAGAAATTGCATCGGAATTAAATACAAAAGGCACAATGCCGACTTAAGTACAAGAAGACTGACTCTTCTTACTGACTATGTTTTGAACCATTCCGGTGACACTAGTCATAGATTCCGATGCTTCACTTCAGGGTTACTGGATCCCTTGGACCTTCTTATTGACGATGAAACACAGAAATTGCATCGGAATTAAATACAAAGGGCAAAATGCAGACTTAAGTACACGAAGACTGACGTTTCTTACTGCCTATGTTTTGAATTATTCCTGTGACACTAGTTATAGATTCCGATGCTACACTCCACGTTTACTGTATCCCTTGGACCTTCTTATTGACGATGAAAAACAGAAATTGCATCGGAATGAAATACAAAAGGCACAATGCCGACTTAAGGACAAGAAGACTGACTCTTCTTACTGACTATGTTTTGAACCATTCCTGTGTCACTAGTTATAGATTCCGATGCTTCACTTCAGGTTTACTGTATACCGTGGACTTTCTAATTGACGATGAAACACAGAAATTGCATCGGAATTTAATAGAAAAGGCACAATGACGACTTAAGTACAAGAAGACTGACTCTTCTTACTCTCTATGTTTTGAACCATTTCTGTGACACTAGTTATAGATTCCGACGCTCCTCATCAGGTTTACTGTCTCCCTTGGACCTTCTTATTGACGATGAAACACAGAAATAGCATCGGAATTAAATACAAATGGCACAATACCGACTTAAGTACAAGAAGACTGACTCTTCTTACTGTCTATGCTTTGAACCATTGATGTGACACTAGTTATAGATTCCGATGCTTCACTTCTGGTTTACTGTATCCCTCTGATCTTCTTATTGACGATGAATCACAGAAATTGCATCGGAATTAAATACAAAAGGCACAATGCCGACTTAAGTACAAGAAGACTGACTCTTCTTACTGTCCATGTTTTGAACCATTCCTGTAACACTAGTTATAGATTCCGATGCTTCAATTCAGGCTTACTGTATCCCTTGGACCTTCTTATTGACGATGAAACACAGAAATTGCATCGGAATTAAACACAAAAGGCACAATGCCGACTTAAGTACAAATAGACTGACTCTTCTTACTGACTATGTTTTGAACCATTCCTGTGACACTGGTTATAGATTCTGATGCTTCACTTCAGGTTAACTGTACCCCTCTGACCTTCTTATTGACGATGAAACACAGAAATTGCATCGGAATTAAATACAAAAGGCACAATGCCGACTTAAGGACAAGAAGACTGACTCTTTTTACTGACTATGATTTGAACCATTCCTGTGACACTAGTTATGGATTCGGATGCTTTACTTCTGGTGTACTGTATCCCTCTGACCTTCTTATTGACGATGAAACACAGAAATTGCATCGGAATTAAATAGTAAAGACACAATGCCGACTTAAGTACAAGACGACTGACTTTTCTTACTGTCTATGTATTGAACCATTCCTGTGACACTAGTTATAGATTCCGATGCTTCACTTCAGGTTTACTGTATCCCTCTGATCTTCTTATTGACGATGAAACACAAAAATTGCATCGGAATTAAATACAAAATGCACAAAGCCGACTTAAGTACAAGAGAACTGATCCTTCTTACCATCTATGTTTTGAACCATTTCTGAGACACTAGTTATAGATTCCGATGCTTCACTTCAGGTTTACTGTATGCCTTGGACCTTCTTATTGACGATGAAACACAGAAATAGCATCGGAATTAAATAGAAAAGGCACAATGCCGACTTAAGTACGAGAGGACTGACTCTTCCTACTGTCAATGTTTTGAACCAATCCTGTGACACTAGTTATAGATTCCGGTGCTTCACTCCAGGTTTACTGTTTCCCTTGGACCTTCTTATTGACGATGAAACACAGAAATTGCATCAGAATTAAATAGAAAAGGCACAATACCGACTTAAGTACAAGAAGACTGACTCTTCTTACTGTCTATGTTTTGAACCATTCCTGTGACACTAGTTATAGATTCCGATGCTTTACATCAGGTTTACTGTATCCCTATGATCTTCTTATTGACAATAAAAAACACAGATATTGCATCGGAATTAAATACAAAAGGCACAATGCTGACTTAAGTGCAAGAAGACTGACTCTTCTTACAGTCTATGTTTTGAACCATTCCTGTGACACTAGTTATAGATTCCGGTGCTTCACTCCAGGTTTACTGTTTCCCTTGGACCTTCTTATTGACGATGAAACACAGATATTGCATCGGAATGAAATAGAAAGGGCACAATGCCGACTTAAGTACAAGAAGATTGACTCTTCTTACTGTTTATGTTTGAACCATTCCTGTGACACTAGTTATAGATTCCGATGCTTCACTTCAGGTTTACTGTATCCCTCTGACCATCCTGTAGACGATGAAACACAGAAATTGCATCCGAATTAAATACAAAAGGCACAATATCGACTTAAGTACAAGAAGACTGACTCTTCCTACTGTCTATGTTTTGAACCATTCCTGTGACACTAGTTATAGATTTCGATGCTACACTTCAGGTTTACTGTATCCCTCTGACCTTCTTATTGACGATGAAACACAGAAATTGCATCGGAATTAAATACAAAAGGCACAATGCCGACTTAAGTACAAGAAGGCTGCCTCTGCTTACTGTCTATGTTTTGAACCATTCCTGTGACACTAGTTATAGATTCCGATGCCTCACTTCAGGTTTACTGTATCCCTTGGACCTACTTATTGACGATGAAACACAGAAATTGCATCGGAATTAAATACAAAAGGCACAATGCGGACTTAAGTACAAGAAGTCTGACTCTTCTTACTGTCTATGCTTTGAAACATTCCTGTGACAGTAGTTACACATTCCGATTCTTCACTCCAGGTTTACTGTATCCCTTGGTCCTTCTTATTGACGATGAAACACAGAAATTGCATCGGAATTAAATACAAAAGGCACAATGCCGACTTAAGTACAAGAAGACTGACTCTTCTTACTGACTATGTTTTGAACCATTCCGGTGACACTAGTCATAGATTCCGATGCTTCACTTCAGGGTTACTGTATCCCTTGGACCTTCTTATTGACGATGAAACACAGAAATTGCATCGGAATTAAATACAAAGGGCAAAATGCAGACTTAAGTACACGAAGACTGACGTTTCTTACTGCCTATGTTTTGAATTATTCCTGTGACACTAGTTATAGATTCCGATGCTACACTCCACGTTTACTGTATCCCTTGGACCTTCTTATTGACGATGAAAAACAGAAATTGCATCGGAATGAAATACAAAAGGCACAATGCCGACTTAAGGACAAGAAGACTGACTCTTCTTACTCTCTATGTTTTGAACCATTCCTGTGTCACTAGTTATAGATTCCGATGCTTCACTTCAGGTTTACTGTATACCTTGGACTTTCTAATTGACGATGAAACACAGAAATTGCATCGGAATTTAATAGAAAAGGCACAATGACGACTTAAGTACAAGAAGACTGACTCTTCTTACTCTCAATGTTTTGAACCATTTCTGTGACACTAGTTATAGATTCCGACGCTCCTCATCAGGTTTACTGTCTCCCTTGGACCTTCTTATTGACGATGAAACACAGAAATAGCATCGGAATTAAATACAAATGGCACAATACCGACTTAAGTACAAGAAGACTGACTCTTCTTACTGTCTATGCTTTGAACCATTGATGTGACACTAGTTATAGATTCCGATGCTTCACTTCTGGTTTACTGTATCCCTCTGATCTTCTTATTGACGATGAATCACAGAAATTGCATCGGAATTAAATACAAAAGGCACAATGCCGACTTAAGTACAAGAAGACTGACTCTTCTTACTGTCCATGTTTTGAACCATTCCTGTAACACTAGTTATAGATTCCGATGCTTCAATTCAGGCTTACTGTATCCCTTGGACCTTCTTATTGACGATGAAACACAGAAATTGCATCGGAATTAAACACAAAAGGCACAATGCCGACTTAAGTACAAATAGACTGACTCTTCTTACTGACTATGTTTTGAACCATTCCTGTGACACTGGTTATAGATTCTGATGCTTCACTTCAGGTTAACTGTACCCCTCTGACCTTCTTATTGACGATGAAACACAGAAATTGCATCGGAATTAAATACAAAAGGCACAATGCCGACTCAAGGACAAGAAGACTGACTCTTTTTACTGACTATGATTTGAACCATTCCTGTGACACTAGTTATGGATTCGGATGCTTTACTTCTGGTGTACTGTATCCCTCTGACCTTCTTATTGACGATGAAACACAGAAATTGCATCGGAAATAAATAGTAAAGACACAATGCCGACTTAAGTACAAGACGACTGACTTTTCTTACTGTCTATGTATTGAACCATTCCTGTGACACTAGTTATAGATTCCGATGCTTCACTTCAGGTTTACTGTATCCCTCTGATCTTCTTATTGACGATGAAACACAAAAATTGCATCGGAATTAAATACAAAATGCACAAAGCCGACTTAAGTACAAGAGAACTGATCCTTCTTACCGTCTATGTTTTGAACCATTTCTGAGACACTAGTTATAGATTCCGATGCTTCACTTCAGGTTTACTGTATGCCTTGGACCTTCTTATTGACGATGAAACACAGAAATTGCATCGGAATTAAATAGAAAAGGCTCAATGCCGACTTAAGTACGAGAGGACTGACTCTTCCTACTGTCAATGTTTTGAACCAATCCTGTGACACTAGTTATAGATTCCGGTGCTTCACTCCAGGTTTACTGTTTCCCTTGGACCTTCTTATTGACGATGAAACACAGAAATTGCATCAGAATTAAAT
Organism: Schistocerca serialis cubense; assembly: GCF_023864345.2. Taxonomy (NCBI): domain Eukaryota; kingdom Metazoa; phylum Arthropoda; class Insecta; order Orthoptera; family Acrididae; genus Schistocerca; species Schistocerca serialis. The sequence continues at coordinate 1,095,695,771 of NC_064640.1, forward strand.
AGAAAAGGCACAATACCGACTTAAGTACAAGAAGACTGACTCTTCTTACTGTCTATGTTTTGAACCATTCCTGTGACACTAGTTATAGATTCCGATGCTTTACATCAGGTTTACTGTATCCCTATGATCTTCTTATTGACAATAAAAAACACAGATATTGCATCGGAATTAAATACAAAAGGCACAATGCTGACTTAAGTGCAAGAAGACTGACTCTTCTTACAGTCTATGTTTTGAACCATTCCTGTGACACTAGTTATAGATTCCGGTGCTTCACTCCAGGTTTACTGTTTCCCTTGGACCTTCTTATTGACGATGAAACACAGATATTGCATCGGAGTGAAATAGAAAGGGCACAATGCCGACTTAAGTACAAGAAGATTGACTCTTCTTACTGTTTATGATTGAACCATTCCTGTGACACTAGTTATAGATTCCGATGCTTCACTTCAGGTTTACTGTATCCCTCTGACCATCCTATAGACGATGAAACACAGAAATTGCATCCGAATTAAATACAAAAGGCACAATATCGACTTAAGTACAAGAAGACTGACTCTTCCTACTGTCTATGTTTTGAACCATTCCTGTGACACTAGTTATAGATTTCGATGCTACACTTCAGGTTTACTGTATCCCTCTGACCTTCTTATTGACGATGAAACACAGAAATTGCATCGGAATTAAATACAAAAGGCACAATGCCGACTTAAGTACAAGAAGGCTGCCTCTTCTTACTGTCTATGCTTTGAACCATTCCTGTGACACTAGTTACACATTCCGATTCTTCACTCCAGGTTTACTGTATCCCTTGGACCTTTATATTGACGATGAAACACAGAAATTGCATCGGAATTAAATACAAAAAGCACAATGCCGACTTAAGGACAAGAAGGCTAACTCTTCTTACTGACAATGCTTTGAACCATTCCTGTGACTCTAGCTATAGATTCCGATGCTTCACTTCAGGTTTACTGTATCCCTCTGACCTTCGTATTGACGATGAAACACAGAAATTGCATCGGAATTAAATACAAAAGGCACAATGCCGACTTAAGTACAAGGAGACTAACTCTTCTTACTGTCTATGTTTTGAACTATTCCTGTGACACTAGTTATAGATTCCGATGCTTCACTCCAGGTTTACTGTATCCCTCTGATCTTCGTATTGACGATGAATCACTGAAATTGCATCGGAATTAAATACAAAAGGCACAATGCCGACTTTAGTACAAGAAGACTAACTCTTCTTACTGACTATGTTTTGAACTATTCCTGTGACACTAGTTATAGATTCCGATGCTTCACTCCAGGTTTACTGTATGCCTTGGACCTTCTTATTGACGATGAAAGACAGAAATTGCATCGGAATTATATAGAAAAGGCACAGTGCCGACTTAAGTACGAGAGGACTGACTCTTCCTACTGTCAATGTTCTGAACCAATCCTGTGACACTAGTTATAGATTCCGGCGCTTCACTCAAGGTTTACTGTTTCCCTTGGACCTTCTTATTGACGATGAAACACAGAAATTGCATCAGAATGAAATAGATAAGGCACAATGCCGACTTAAGTACAAGAAGGCTGCCTCATTTTACTGTCTATGTTTTGAACCATTCCTGTGACACTAGTTATAGATTCCGATGCTTCACTTCAGGTTTACTGTATCCCTTGGACCTGCTTATTGACGATGAAACACAGAAATTGCATCGTAATTAAATACAAAAGGCACAATGCCGACTTAAGTACAAGAAGACTTACTCTTATTACTGTCTATGCTTTGAACCAATCCTGTGACAGTAGTTACACATTCCGATTCTTCACTCCAGGTTTACTGTATCCCTTGGTCCTTCTTATTGACGATGAAACACAGAAATTGCATCGGAATTAAATAGAAAAGGCACAATGCCGACTTAAGTACAAGAAGGGTGCCTCTTTTTACTGTCTATGTTTTGAACCATTCCTGTGACACTAGTTATAGATTCCGATGCTTCACTTCAGGTTTACTGTATCCCTTGGACCTGCTTATTGACGATGAAACACAGAAATTGCAAAGGGAATTAAATACAAAAGGCACAATGCCGACTTAAGTACAAGAAGACTGACTCTTCCTACTGTCAATGTTTTGAACCAATCCTGTGACACTAGTTATAGATTCCGGTGCTTCACTCCAGGTTTACTGTTTCCCTTGGACCTTCTTATTGACGATGAATCACAGAAATTGCATCAGAATTAAATAGCAAAGGCACAATGCCGACTTAAGTACAAGAAGACTGACGCTTCTTACTGACTATGATTTTGAACCATTCCTGTGACACTAGTTATAGATTCCGATGCTTCAGTTCAGGTTTACTGTATCCCTTGGACCTTCTTATTGACGATGAAACACAGATATTGCATCGGAATGAAATAGAAAAGGCACAATGCCGACTTAAGTACAAGAAGACTGACTCTTCTTACTGTTTATGTTTGAACCATTCCTGTGACACTAGTTATAGATTCCGATGCTTCACTTCAGGTTTACTGTATCCCTCTGACCTTCCTATAGACGATGAAACACAGAAATTGCATCGGAATTAAATACAAAAGGCACAATGCCGATTTAAGTACATGAAGACCGACTCTTTCTACATACTATGTTTTGAACCATTCCTGTGACACTAGTTATAGATTCCGATGCTTCACATCAGGTTTACTGTATCCCTTGGACCTTCTTCGTGACGATGAAACACAGAAATTGCATCGGAATTAAATACAAAAGGCACATTGCCGACTTAAGTACAAGAAGACTGACTCCTCTTACAGTCTATGCTTTGAACCATTCGTGTGACACTAGTTACACATTCCGATTCTTCACTCCAGGTTTACTGTATCCCTTGGACCTTTTTATTGACGATGAAACACAGAAATTGCATCGGAATTAAATACAAAAAGCACAATGCCGACTTAAGGACAAGAAGGCTAACTCTTCTTACTGACAATGCTTTGAACCATTCCTGTGACACTAGCTATAGATTCCGATGCTTCACTTCAGGTTTACTGTATCCCTCTGACCTTCGTATTGACGATGAAACACAGAAATTGCATCGGAATTAAATACAAAAGGCACAATGCCGACTTAAGTACAAGAAGACTAACTCTTCTTACTGTCTATGTTTTGAACTATTCCTGTGACACTAGTTATAGATTCCGATGCTTCACTTCAGGTTGACTGTATCCCTCTGACCTTCTTATTGACGATGAAACACAGAAATTGCATCGGAATTAAATACAAAAGGCACAATGCCGATTTAAGTACATGAAGACCGACTCCTTCTACAGACTATGTTTTGAACCAATCCTGTGACACTAGTTATAGATTCCGGTGCTTCACTCCAGGTTTACTGTTTCCCTTGGACCTTCTTATTGACGATGAAACACAGAAATTGCATCAGAATTAAATAGAAAAGGCACAATGCCGACTTAAGTACAAGAAGACTGACGCTTCTTACTGACTATGACTTTGAACCATTCCTGTGACACTAGTTATAGATTCCGATGCTTCACTTCAGGTTTACTGTATCCCTTGGACCTTCTTATTGACGATGAAACACAGATATTGCATCGGAATGAAATAGAAAAGGCACAATGCCGACTTAAGTACAAGAAGACTGACTCTTCTTACTGTTTATGTTTGAACCATTCCTGTGACACTAGTTATTGATCCCGATGCTTCACTTCAGGTTTACTGTATTCCTCTGACCTTCCTATAGACGATGACACACAGAAATTGCATCCGAATTAAATACAAAACGCACAATATCGACTAAAGTACAAGAAGACTGACTCTTCCTACTGTCTATGTTTTGAATCATTCCTGTGACACTAGTTATAGATTCCGATGCTACACTCCACGTTTACTGTATCCCTTGGACCTTCTTATTGACGATGAAAAACAGAAATTGCATCAGAATTAAATACAAAAGGCAAAATGCCGACCTAAGTACACGAAGACTGACGTTTCTTACTGCCTATGATTTGAACAATTCCTGTGACACTAGTTATAGATTCCGATGCTACACTCCACGTTTACTGTATCCCTTGGACCTTCTTATTGACGATGAAAAACAGAAATTGCATCGGAATGAAATACAAAAGGCACAATGCCGACTTAAGGACAAGAAGACTGACTCTTCTTACTGACTATGTTTTGAACCATTTCTGTGACACTAGTTATAGATTCCGATGCTCCACTTCAGGTTTACTGTCTCCCTTGGTCCTTCGTATTGACGATGAAACACAGAAATTGCATCGGAATTAAATACAAAAGGCACAATGCCGACTTAAGTACAAGAAGACTGACTCCTCTTACAGTCTATGCTTTGAACCATTCCTGTGACACTAGTTACACATTCCGATTCTTCACTCCAGGTTTACTGTATCCCTTGGACCTTTTTATTGACGATGAAACACAGACATTGCATCGGAATTAAATACAAAAAGCACAATGCCGACTTAAGGACAAGAAGGCTAACTCTTCTTACTGACAATGTTTTGAACCATTCCTGTGACTCTAGCTATAGATTCCGATGCTTCACTTCAGGTTTACTGTATCCCTCTGACCTTCGTATTGACGATGAAACACAGAAATTGCATCGGAATTAAATACAAAAGGCACAATGCCGACTTAAGTACAAGGAGACTAACTCTTCTTACTGTCTATGTTTTGAACTATTCCTGTGACACTAGTTATAGATTCCGATGCTTCACTCCAGGTTTACTGTATGCCTTGGACCTTCTTATTGACGATGAAACACAGAAATTGCATCGGAATTATATAGAAAAGGCACAGTGCCGACTTAAGTACGAGAGGACTGACTCTTCCTACTGTCAATGTTTTGAACCAATCCTGTGACACTAGTTATAGATTCCGGTGCTTCACTCAAGGTTTACTGTTTCCCTTGGACCTTCTTATTGACGATGAAACACAGAAATTGCATCAGAATGAAATAGATAAGGCACAATGCCGACTTAAGTACAAGAAGGCTGCCTCTTTTTACTGTCTATGTTTTGAACCATTCCTGTGACACTAGTTATAGATTCCGATGCTTCACTTCAGGTTTACTGTATCCCTTGGACCTGCTTATTGACGATGAAACACAGAAATTGCATCGGAATTAAATACAAAAGGCACAATGCCGACTTAAGTACAAGAAGACTGACTCTTCTTACTGTCTATGCTTTGAACCATTCCTGTGACAGTAGTTACACATTCCGATTCTTCACTCCAGGTTTACTGTATCCCTTGGTCCTTCTTATTGACGATGAAACACAGAAATTGCATCGGAATTAAATAGAAAAGGCACAATGCCGACTTAAGTACAAGAAGGCTGCCTCTTTTTACTGTCTATGTTTTGAACCATTCCTGTGACACTAGTTATAGATTCCGATGCTTCACTTCAGGTTTACTGTATCCCTTGGACCTGCTTATTGACGATGAAACACAGAAATTGCATCGGAATTAAATACAAAAGGCACAATGCCGACTTAAGTACAAGAAGACTGACTCTTCTTACTGTCTATGGTTTGAAACATTCCTGTGACAGTAGTTACACATTCCGATTCTTCACTCCAGGTTTACTGTATCCCTTGGTCCTTCTTATTGACGATGAAACACAGAAATTGCATCGGAATTAAATACAAAAGGCACAATGCCGACTTAAGTACAAGAAGACTGACTCTTCTTACTGACTATGTTTTGAACCATTCCGGTGACACTAGTCATAGATTCCGATGCTTCACTTCAGGGTTACTGTATCCCTTGGACCTTCTTATTGACGATGAAACACAGAAATAGCATCGGAATTAAATACAAAGGGCAAAATGCCGACTTAAGTACACGAAGACTGACGTTTCTTACTGCCTATGTTTTGAACCATTCCTGTGACACTAGTTATGGATTCCGATGCTTCACTTCAGGTTTACTGTATCCCTGTGATCTACTTATTGACGATGAATCACAGAAATTGCATCGGAATTAAATACAAAAGGCACAATGCCGACTTAAGTACAAGAGAACTGATCCTTCTTACCGTCTATGTTTTGAACCATTTCTGAGACACTAGTTATAGATTCCGATGCTTCACTTCAGGTTTACTGTAACCCTCTGACCTTCTTATTGATGGTGAAACACAGAAATTGCATCGGAGTTAAATATAAAAGGCACAATGCAGACTTAAGTACAAGAAGACTGACAGTCCTTACAGACTATGTTTTGAAACATTCCTGTGACAGTAGTTATAGATTGCGATGCTTCACTTCAGGTTTGCTGTATCACTCTGACCTTCTTATTGACGATGAAACACAGCATTTGCATCGGAATCAAATACAAAAGGCACAATGCCAACTTAAGTACAAGAAGACTGACTCTTCCTACTGTCTATGTTTTGAACCATTCCTGTTACACTAGTTATAGATTCCGATGCTTCACTTCAGGTTTACTGTATCCCTTGGACCTTCTTCGTGACGATGAAACACAGAAATTGCATCGGAATTAAATACAAAAGGCACATTGCCGACTTAAGTACAAGAAGACTGACTCCTCTTACAGTCTATGCTTTGAACCATTCCTGTGACACTAGTTACACATTCCGATTCTTCACTCCAGGTTTACTGTATCCCTTGGACCTTTTTATTGACGATGAAACACAGAAATTGCATCGGAATTAAATACAAAAAGCACAATGCCGACTTAAGGACAAGAAGGCTAACTCTTCTTACTGACAATGCTTTGAACCATTCCTGTGACACTAGCTATAGATTCCGATGCTTCACTTCAGGTTTACTGTATCCCTCTGACCTTCGTATTGACGATGAAACACAGAAATTGCATCGGAATTAAATACAAAAGGCACAATGCCGACTTAAGTACAAGAAGACTAACTCTTCTTACTGACTATGTTTTGAACTATTCCTGTGACACTAGTTATAGATTCCGATGCTTCACTCCAGGTTTACTGTATGCCTTGGACCTTCTTATTGACGATGAAACACAGAAATTGCATCGGAATTAAATAGAAAAGGCACAATGCCGACTTAAGTACGAGAGGACTGACTCTTCCTACTGTCAATGTTTTGAACCAATCCTGTGACACTAGTTATAGATTCCGGTGCTTCACTCCAGGTTTACTGTTTCCCTTGGACCTTCTTATTGACGATGAAACACAGAAATTGCATCAGAATTAAATGGCAAAGGCACAATGCCGACTTAAGTACAAGAAGACTGACGCTTCTTACTGACTATGATTTTGAACCATTCCTGTGACACTAGTTATAGATTCCGATGCTTCACTTCAGGTTTACTGTATCCCTTGGACCTTCTTATTGACGATGAAACACAGATATTGCATCGGAATGAAATAGAAAAGGCACAATGCCGACTTAAGTACAAGAAGACTGACTCTTCTTACTGTTTATGTTTGAACCATTCCTGTGACACTAGTTATAGATTCCGATGCTTCACTTCAGGTTTACTGTATCCCTCTGACCTTCCTATAGACGATGAAACACAGAAATTGCATCCGAATTAAATACACAAGGCACAATATCGACTTAAGTACAAGAAGACTGACTCTTCCTACTGTCTATGTTTTGAACCATTCCTGTGACACTAGGTATAGATTTCGATGCTACACTTCAGGTTTACTGTATCCCTCTGACCTTCTTATTGACGATGAAACACAGGAATTGCATCGGAATTAAATACAAAAGGCACAATGCCGATTTAGGTACATGAAGACCGACTCTTTCTACAGACTATGTTTTGAACCATTCCTGTGACACTAGTTATAGATTCCGATGCTTCACATCAGGTTTACTGTATCCCTTGGACCTTCTTCGTGACGATGAAACACAGAAATTGCATCGGAATTAAATACAAAAGGCACATTGCCGAATTAAGTACAAGAAGACTGACTCCTCTTACAGTCTATGCTTTGAACCATTCGTGTGACACTAGTTACACATTCCGATTCTTCACTCCAGGTTTACTGTATCCCTTGGACCTTTTTATTGACGATGAAACACAGAAATTGCATCGGAATTAAATACAAAAAGCACAATGCGGACTTAAGGACAAGAAGGCTAACTCTTCTTACTGACAATGCTTTGAACCATTCCTGTGACACTAGCTATAGATTCCGATGCTTCACTTCAGGTTTACTGTATCCCTCTGACCTTCGTATTGACGATGAAACACAGAAATTGCATCGGAATTAAATACAAAAGGCACAATGCCGACTTAAGTACAAGAAGACTAACTCTTCTTACTGTCTATGTTTCGAACTATTCCTGTGACACTAGTTATAGATTCCGATGCTTCACTCCAGGTTTACTGTATCCCTCTGATCTTCTTATTGACGATGAATCACAGAAATTGCATCGGAATTAATTACAAAGGGCACAATGCCGACTTAAGTACAAGAAGACTAACTCTTCTTACTGACTATGTTTTGAACTATTCCTGTGACACTAGTTATAGATTCCGATGCTTCGCTCCAGGTTTACTGTATGCCTAGGACCTTCTTATTGACGATGAAACACAGAAATTGCATGGGAATTAAATAGAAAAGGCACAACGCCGACTTAAGTACGAGAGGACTGACTCTTCCTACTGTCAATGTTTTGAACCAATCCTGTGACACTAGTTATAGATTCCGGTGCTTCACTCCAGGTTTACTGTTTCCCTTGGACCTTCTCATTGACGATGAAACACAGAAATTGCATCAGAATTAAATAGAAAAGGCACAATGCCGACTTAAGTACAAGAAGACTGACGCTTCTTACTGACTATGATTTTGAACCATTCCTGTGACACTAGTTATAGATTCCGATGCTTCACTTCAGGTTTACTGTATCCCTTGGACCTTCTTATTGACGATGAAACACAGATATTGCATCGGAATGAAATAGAAAAGGCACAATGCCGACTTAAGTACAAGAAGACTGACTCTTCTTACTGTTTATGTTTGAACCATTCCTGTGACACTAGTTATAGATCCCGATGCTTCACTTCAGGTTTACTGTATTCCTCTGACCTTCCTATAGACGATGACACACAGAAATTGCATCCGAATTAAATACAAAAGGCACAATATCGACTTAAGTACAAGAAGACTGACTCTTCCTACTGTCTATGTTTTGAATCATTCCTGTGACACTAGTTATAGATTCCGATGCTACACTCCACGTTTACTGTATCCCTTGGACCTTCTTATTGACGATGAAAAACAGAAATTGCATCAGAATTAAATACAAAAGGCAAAATGCCGACCTAAGTACACGAAGACTGACGTTTCTTACTGCCTATGATTTGAACAATTCCTGTGACACTAGTTATAGATTCCGATGCTACACTCCACGTTTACTGTATCCCTTGGACCTTCTTATTGACGATGAAAAACAGAAATTGCATCGGAATGAAATACAAAAGGCACAATGCCGACTTAAGGACAAGAAGACTGACTCTTCTTACTGACTATGTTTTGAACCATTCCTGTGTCACTAGTTATAGATTCATTTGCTTCACTTCAGGTTTACTGTATACCTTGGACTTTCTAATTGACGATGAAACACAGAAATTGCATCGGAATTAAATAGAAAAGGCACAATGACGACTTAAGTACAAGAAGACTGACTCTTCTTACTCTCTATGTTTTTAACCATTTCTGTGACACTAGTTATAGATTCCGATGCTCCACTTCAGGTTTACTGTCTCCCTTGGTCCTTCGTATTGACGATGAAACACAGAAATTGCATCGGAATTAAATACAAAAGGCACAATGCCGACTTAAGTACAAGAAGACTGACTCCTCTTACAGTCTATGCTTTGAACCATTCCTGTGACACTAGTTACACATTCCGATTCTTCACTCCAGGTTTACTGTATCCCTTGGACCTTTTTATTGACGATGAAACACAGACATTGCATCGGAATTAAATACAAAAAGCACAATGCCGACTTAAGGACAAGAAGGCTAACTCTTCTTACTGACAATGTTTTGAACCATTCCTGTGACACTAGCTATAGATTCCGATGCTTCACTTCATGTTTACTGTATGCCTCTGACCTTCGTATTGACGATGAAACACAGAAATTGCATCGGAATTAAATACAAAAGGCACAATGCCGACTTAAGTACAAGAAGACTAACTCTTCTTACTGTCAATGTTTTGAACTATTCCTGTGACACTAGTTATAGATTCCGATGCTTCACTCCAGGTTTACTGTATGCCTTGGACCTTCTTATTGACGATGAAACACAGAAATTGCATCGGAATTAAATAGAAAAGGCACAATGCCGACTTAAGTACAAGAGGACTGACTCTTCCTACTGTCAATGTTTTGAACCAATCCTGTGACACTAGTTATAGATTCCGTTGCTTCACTCCAGGTTTACTGTTTCCCTTGGACCTTCTTATTGACGATGAAACACAGAAATTGCATCAGAATTAAATAGAAAAGGCACAATGCCGACTTAAGTACAAGAAGGCTGCCTCTTTTTACTGTCTATGTTTTGAACCATTCCTGTGACACTAGTTATAGATTCCGATGCTTCACTTCAGGTATACTGTATCCCTTGGACCTGCTTATTGACGATGAAACACAGAAATTGCATCGGAATTAAATACAAAAGGCACAATGCCGACTTAAGTACAAGAAGACTGACTCTTCTTACTGTCTATGCTTTGAACCATTCCTGTGACAGTAGTTACACATTCCGATTCTTCACTCCAGGTTTACTGTATCCCTTGTTCCTTCTTATTGACGATGAAACACAGAAATTGCATCGGAATTAAATAGAAAAGGCACAATGCCGACTTAAGTACAAGAAGGCTGCCTCTTTTTACTGTCTATGTTTTGAACCATTCCTGTGACACTAGTTATAGATTCCGATGCTTCACTTCAGGTTTGCTGTATCCCTTGGACCTGCTTATTGACGATGAAACACAGAAATTGCATCGGAATTAAATACAAAAGGCACAATGCCGACTTAAGTACAAGAAGACTGACTCTTCTTACTGTCTATGGTTTGAAACATTCCTGTGACAGTAGTTACACATTCCGATTCTTCACTCCAGGTTTACTGTATCCCTTGGTCCTTCTTATTGACGATGAAACACAGAAATTGCATCGGAATTAAATACAAAAGGCACAATGCCGACTTAAGTACAAGAAGACTGACTCTTCTTACTGACTATGTTTTGAACCATTCCGGTGACACTAGTCATAGATTCCGATGCTTCACTTCAGGGTTACTGTATCCCTTGGACCATCTTATTGACGATGAAACACAGAACTTGCATCGGAATTAAATACAAAGGGCAAAATGCCGACTTAAGTACACGAAGACTGACGTTTCTTACTGCCTATGTTTTGAACCATTCCTGTGACACTAGTTATAGATTCCGATGCTTCACTTCAGGTTTACTGTATCCCTGTGATCTACTTATTGACGATGAATCACAGAAATTGCATCGGAATTAAATACAAAAGGCACAATGCCGACTTAAGTACAAGAGAACTGATCCTTCTTACCGTCTATGTTTTGAACCATTTCTGAGACACTAGTTATAGATTCCGATGCTTCACTTCAGGTTTACTGTAACCCTCTGACCTGCTTATTGATGATGAAACACAGAAATTGCATCGGAGTTAAATATAAAAGGCACAATGCAGACTTAAGTAAAGAAGACTGACTCTCCTTACAGACTATGTTTTGAAACATTCCTGTGACAGTAGTTATAGATTGCGATGCTTCACTTCAGGTTTGCTGTATCACTCTGTCCTTCTTATTGACGATGAAACACAGCATTTGCATCGGAATCAAATACAAAAGGCACAATGCCGACTTAAGTACAAGAAGACTGACGCTTCTTACTGACTATGATTTTGAACCATTCCTGTGACACTAGTTATAGATTCCGATGCTTCACTTCAGGTTTACTGTATCCCTTGGACCTTCTTATTGACGATGAAACACAGATATTGCATCGGAATGAAATAGAAAAGGCACAATGCCGACTTAAGTACAAGAAGACTGACTCTTCTTACTGTTTATGTTTGAACCATTCCTGTGACACTAGTTATAGATTCCGATGCTTCACTTCAGGTTTACTGTATCCCTCTGACCTTCCTATAGACGATGAAACACAGAAATTGCATCCGAATTAAATACACAAGGCACAATATCGACTTAAGTACAAGAAGACTGACTCCTCCTACTGTCTATGTTTTGAACCATTCCTGTGACACTAGTTATAGATTTCGATGCTACACTTCAGGTTTACTGTATCCCTCTTACCTTCTTATTGACGATGAAACACAGAAATTGCATCGGAATTAAATACAAAAGGCACAATGCCGATTTAAGTACATGAAGACCGACTCTTTCTACAGACTATGTTTTGAACCATTCCTGTGACACTAGTTATAGATTCCGATGCTTCACATCAGGTTTACTGTATCCCTTGGACCTTCTTCGTGACGATGAAACACAGAAATTGCATCGGAATTAAATACAAAAGGCACATTGCCGACTTAAGTACAAGAAGACTGACTCCTCTTACAGTCTATGCTTTGAACCATTCGTGTGACACTAGTTACACATTCCGATTCTTCACTCCAGGTTTACTGTATCCCTTGGACCTTTTTATTGACGATGAAACACAGAAATTGCATCGGAATTAAATACAAAAAGCACAATGCCGACTTAAGGACAAGAAGGCTAACTCTTCTTACTGACAATGCTTTGAACCATTCCTGTGACACTAGCTATAGATTCCGATGCTTCACTTCAGGTTTACTGTATCCCTCTGACCTTCGTATTGACGATGAAACACAGAAATTGCATCGGAATTAAATACAAAAGGCACAATGCCGACTTAAGTACAAGAAGACTAACTCTTCTTACTGTCTATGTTTTGAACTATTCCTGTGACACTAGTTATAGATTCCGATGCTTCACTCCAGGTTTACTGTATCCCTCTGATCCTCTTATTGACGATGAATCACAGAAATTGCATCGGAATTAATTACAAAAGGCACAATGCCGACTTAAGTACAAGAAGACTAACTCTTCTTACTGACTATGTTTTGAACAATTCCTGTGACACTAGTTATAGATTCCGATGCTTCGCTCCAGGTTTACTGTATGCCTAGGACCTTCTTATTGACGATTAAACACAGAAATTGCATGGGAATTAAAAAGAAAAGGCACAATGCCGACTTAAGTACGAGAGGACTGACTCTTCCTACTGTCAATGTTTTGAACCAATCCTGTGACACTAGTTATAGATTCCGGTGCTTCACTCCAGGTTTACAGTTTCCCTTGGACCTTCTTATTGACGATGAAACACAGAAATTGCATCAGAATTAAATAGAAAAGGCACAATGCCGACTTAAGTACAAGAAGACTGACGCTTCTTACTGACTATGATTTTGAACCATTCCTGTGACACTAGTTATAGATTCCGATGCTTCACTTCAGGTTTATTGTATCCCTTGGACCTTCGTATTGACGATGAAACACAGATATTGCATCGGAATGAAATAGAAAAGGCACAATGCCGACTTAAGTACAAGAAGACTGACTCTTCTTACTGTTTATGTTTGAACCATTCCTGTGACACTAGTTATAGATCCCGATGCTTCACTTCAGGTTTACTGTATTCCTCTGACCTTCCTATAGACGATGACACACAGAAATTGCATCCGAATTAAATACAAAAGGCACAATATCGACTTAAGTACAAGAAGACTGACTCTTCCTACTGTCTATGTTTTGAATCATTCCTGTGACACTAGTTATAGATTCCGATGCTACACTCCACGTTTACTGTATCCCTTGGACCTTCTTATTGACGATGAAAAACAGAAATTGCATCAGAATTAAATACAAAAGACAAAATGCCGACTTAAGTACACGAAGACTGACGTTTCTTACTGCCTATGATTTGAACAATTCCTGTGACACTAGTTATAGATTCCGATGCTACACTCCACGTTTACTGTATCCCTTGGACCTTCTTATTGACGATGAAAAACAGAAATTGCATCGGAATTAAATACAAAAGGCACAATGCCGACTTAAGTACAAGAAGACTGACTCTTCTTACTCTCTATGTTTTTAACCATTTCTGTGACACTAGTTATAGATTCCGATGCTCCACTTCAGGTTTACTGTCTCCCTTGGTCCTTCGTATTGACGATGAAACACAGATATTGCATCGGAATGAAATAGAAAAGGCACAATGCCGACTTAAGTACAAGAAGACTGACTCTTCTTACTGTTTATGTTTGAACCATTCCTGTGACACTAGTTATAGATCCCGATGCTTCACTTCAGGTTTACTGTATTCCTCTGACCTTCCTATAGACGATGAAACACAGAAATTGCATCCGAATTAAATACAAAAGGCACAATATCGACTTAAGTACAAGTAGACTGACTCTTCCTACTGTCTATGTTTTGAACCATTCCTGTGACACTAGTTATAGATTTCGATGCTACACTTCAGGTTTACTGTATCCCTCTGACCTTCTTATTGACGATGAAACACAGAAATTGCATCGGAATTAAATACAAAAGACACAATGCCGATTTAAGTACATGAAGACCGACTCTTTCTACTGACTATGTTTTGAACCATTCCTGTGACACTAGTTATAGATTCCGATGCTTCACATCAGGTTTACTGTATCCCTTTGACCTTCTTCGTGACGATGAAACACAGAAATTGCATCGGAATTAAATACAAAAGGCACAATGCCGACTTAAGTACAAGAAGACTGACTCCTCTTACAATCTATGCTTTGAAGCATTCCTGTGACACTAGTTACACATTCCGATTCTTCACTCCAGGTTTACTGTATTCCTTGGACCTTTTTATTGACGATGAAACACAGAAATTGAATCGGAATTAAATACAAAAAGCACAATGCCGACTTAAGGACAAGTAGGCTAACTCTTTTTACTGTCTATGTTTTGAACCATTCCTGTGACACTAGATATAGATTCCGATGCTTCACTTCAGGTTTACTGTTTCCCTCTGATCTTCTTATTGACGATGAATCACAGAAATTGCATCGGAATTAAATACAAAAAGCACAATGCCGACTTAAGTACAAGAAGACTGACTCTTCTTACTGTCTATGCTTTGAACCATTCCTGTGACAGTAGTTACACATTCCGATTCTTCACTCCAGGTTTACTGTATCCCTTGGTCCTTCTTATTGACGATGAAACACAGAAATTGCATCGGAATTAAATAGAAAAGGCACAATGCCGACTTAAGTACAAGAAGGCTGCCTCTTTTTACTGTCTATGATTTGAACCATTCCTTTGACACTAGTTATAGATTCCGATGCTTCACTTCAGGTTTACTGTTTCCCTCTGATCTTCTTATTGACGATGAATCACAGAAATAGCATCGGAATTAAATACAAAAGGGACAATGCCGACTTAAGTACAAGAAGACTGACTCTTCTTACTGTCTATGCTTTGAACCATTCCTGTGACAGTAGTTACACATTCCGATTCTTCACTCCAGGTTTACTGTATCCCTTGGTCCTTCTTATTGACGATGAAACATAGAAATTGCATCGGAATTAAATAGAAAAGGCACAATGCCGACTTAAGTACAAGAAGGCTGCCTCTTTTTACT
Organism: Schistocerca serialis cubense; assembly: GCF_023864345.2. Lineage (NCBI taxonomy): Eukaryota > Metazoa > Arthropoda > Insecta > Orthoptera > Acrididae > Schistocerca > Schistocerca serialis. The sequence continues at coordinate 1,095,711,473 of NC_064640.1, forward strand.
GACTATGTTTTGAACCATTCCTGTGACACTAGTTATAGATTCCGATGCTTCACTCCAGGTTTACTGTATGCCTTGGACCTTCTTATTGACGATGAAACACAGATATTGCATCGGAATTAAATAGAAAAGGCACAATGCCGACTTAAGTACAAGAAGACTGACGCTTCTTACTGACTATGATTTTGAACCATTCCTGTGACACTAGTTATAGATTCCGATGCTTCACTTCAGGTTTACTGTATCCCTTGGACCTTCTTATTGACGATGAAACACAGATATTGCATCGGAATGAAATAGAAAAGGCACAATGCCGACTTAAGTACAAGATGACTGACTCTTCTTACTGTTTATGTTTGAACCATTCCTGTGACACTAGTTATAGATTCCGATGCTTCACTTCAGGTTTACTGTATCCCTCTGACCTTCCTATAGACGATGAAACACAGAAATTGCATCCGAATTAAATACACAAGGCACAATATCGACTTAAGTATAAGAAGACTGACTCCTCCTACTGTCTATGTTTTGAACCATTCCTGTGACACTAGTTATAGATTTCGATGCTACACTTCAGGTTTACTGTATCCCTCTTACCTTCTTATTGACGATGAAACACAGAAATTGCATCGGAATTAAATACAAAAGGCACAATGCCGATTTAAGTACATGAAGACCGACTCTTTCTACAGACTATGTTTTGAACCATTCCTGTGACACTAGTTATAGATTCCGATGCTTCACATCAGGTTTACTGTATCCCTTGGACCTTCTTCGTGACGATGAAACACAGAAATTGCATCGGAATTAAATACAAAAGGCACATTGCCGACTTAAGTACAAGAAGACTGACTCCTCTTACAGTCTATGCTTTGAACCATTCGTGTGACACTAGTTACACATTCCGATTCTTCACTCCAGGTTTACTGTATCCCTTGGACCTTTTTATTGACGATGAAACACAGAAATTGCATCGGAATTAAATACAAAAAGCACAATGCCGACTTAAGGACAAGAAGGCTAACTCTTCTTACTGACAATGCTTTGAACCATTCCTGTGACACTAGCTATAGATTCCGATGCTTCACTTCAGGTTTACTGTATCCCTCTGACCTTCGTATTGACAATGAAACACAGAAATTGCATCGGAATTAAATACAAAAGGCACAATGCCGACTTAAGTACAAGAAGACTAACTCTTCTTACTGTCTATGTTTTGAACTATTCCTGTGACACTAGTTATAGATTCCGATGCTTCACTCCAGGTTTACTGTATCCCTTGGTCCTTCTTATTGACGATGAAACATAGAAATTGCATCGGAATTAAATAGAAAAGGCACAATGCCGACTTAAGTACAAGAAGGCTGCCTCTTTTTACTGACTATGTTTTGAACCATTCCTGTGACACTAGTTATAGATTCCGATGCTTCACTCCAGGTTTACTGTATGCCTTGGACCTTCTTATTGACGATGAAACACAGATATTGCATCGGAATTAAATAGAAAAGGCACAATGCCGACTTAAGTACAAGAAGACTGACGCTTCTTACTGACTATGATTTTGAACCATTCCTGTGACACTAGTTATAGATTCCGATGCTTCACTTCAGGTTTACTGTATCCCTTGGACCTTCTTATTGACGATGAAACACAGATATTGCATCGGAATGAAATAGAAAAGGCACAATGCCGACTTAAGTACAAGATGACTGACTCTTCTTACTGTTTATGTTTGAACCATTCCTGTGACACTAGTTATAGATTCCGATGCTTCACTTCAGGTTTACTGTATCCCTCTGACCTTCCTATAGACGATGAAACACAGAAATTGCATCCGAATTAAATACACAAGGCACAATATCGACTTAAGTATAAGAAGACTGACTCCTCCTACTGTCTATGTTTTGAACCATTCCTGTGACACTAGTTATAGATTTCGATGCTACACTTCAGGTTTACTGTATCCCTCTTACCTTCTTATTGACGATGAAACACAGAAATTGCATCGGAATTAAATACAAAAGGCACAATGCCGATTTAAGTACATGAAGACCGACTCTTTCTACAGACTATGTTTTGAACCATTCCTGTGACACTAGTTATAGATTCCGATGCTTCACATCAGGTTTACTGTATCCCTTGGACCTTCTTCGTGACGATGAAACACAGAAATTGCATCGGAATTAAATACAAAAGGCACATTGCCGACTTAAGTACAAGAAGACTGACTCCTCTTACAGTCTATGCTTTGAACCATTCGTGTGACACTAGTTACACATTCCGATTCTTCACTCCAGGTTTACTGTATCCCTTGGACCTTTTTATTGACGATGAAACACAGAAATTGCATCGGAATTAAATACAAAAAGCACAATGCCGACTTAAGGACAAGAAGGCTAACTCTTCTTACTGACAATGCTTTGAACCATTCCTGTGACACTAGCTATAGATTCCGATGCTTCACTTCAGGTTTACTGTATCCCTCTGACCTTCGTATTGACAATGAAACACAGAAATTGCATCGGAATTAAATACAAAAGGCACAATGCCGACTTAAGTACAAGAAGACTAACTCTTCTTACTGTCTATGTTTTGAACTATTCCTGTGACACTAGTTATAGATTCCGATGCTTCACTCCAGGTTTACTGTATCCCTCTGATCCTCTTATTGACGATGAATCACAGAAATTGCATCGGAATTAATTACAAAAGGCACAATGCCGACTTAAGTACAAGAAGACTAACTCTTCTTACTGACTATGTTTTGAACTATTCCTGTGACACTAGTTATAGATTCCGATGCTTCGCTCCAGGTTTACTGTATGCCTAGGACCTTCTTATTGACGATTAAACACAGAAATTGCATGGGAATTAAAAAGAAAAGGCACAATGCCGACTTAAGTACGAGAGGACTGACTCTTCCTACTGTCAATGTTTTGAACCAATCCTGTGTCACTAGTTATAGATTCATTTGCTTCACTTCAGGTTTACTGTATACCTTGGACTTTCTAATTGACGATGAAACACAGAAATTGCATCGGAATTAAATAGAAAAGGCACAATGACGACTTAAGTACAAGAAGACTGACTCTTCTTACTCTCTATGTTTTTAACCATTTCTGTGACACTAGTTATAGATTCCGATGCTCCACTTCAGGTTTACTGTCTCCCTTGGTCCTTCGTATTGACGATGAAACACAGATATCGCATCGGAATGAAATAGAAAAGGCACAATGCCGACTTAAGTACAAGAAGACTGACTCTTCTTACTGTTTATGTTTGAACCATTCCTGTGACACTAGTTATAGATCCCGATGCTTCACTTCAGGTTTACTGTATTCCTCTGACCTTCCTATAGACGATGAAACACAGAAATTGCATCCGAATTAAATACAAAAGGCACAATATCGACTTAAGTACAAGTAGACTGACTCTTCCTACTGTCTATGTTTTGAACCATTCCTGTGACACTAGTTATAGATTTCGATGCTACACTTCAGGTTTACTGTATCCCTCTGACCTTCTTATTGACGATGAAACACAGAAATTGCTTCGGAATTAAATACAAAAGACACAATGCCGATTTAAGTACATGAAGACCGACTCTTTCTACTGACTATGTTTTGAACCATTCCTGTGACACTAGTTATAGATTCCGATGCTTCACATCAGGTTTACTGTATCCCTTTGACCTTCTTCGTGACGATGAAACACAGAAATTGCATCGGAATTAAATACAAAAGGCACAATGCCGACTTAAGTACAAGAAGACTGACTCCTCTTACAATCTATGCTTTGAAGCATTCCTGTGACACTAGTTACACATTCCGATTCTTCACTCCAGGTTTACTGTATTCCTTGGACCTTTTTATTGACGATGAAACACAGAAATTGAATCGGAATTAAATACAAAAAGCACAATGCCGACTTAAGGACAAGAAGGCTAACTCTTTTTACTGTCTATGTCTTGAACCATTCCTGTGACACTAGTTATAGATTCCGATGCTTCACTTCAGGTTTACTGTTTCCCTCTGATCTTCTTATTGACGATGAATCACAGAAATTGCATCGGAATTAAATAAAAAAGGCACAATGCCGACTTAAGTACAAGAAGACTGACTCTTCTTACTGTCTATGCTTTGAACCATTCCTGTGACAGTAGTTACACATTCCGATTCTTCACTCCAGGTTTACTGTATCCCTTGGTCCTTCTTATTGACGATGAAACACAGAAATTGCATCGGAATTAAATAGAAAAGGCACAATGCCGACTTAAGTACAAGAAGGCTGCCTCTTTTTACTGTCTATGTTTTGAACCATTCCTTTGACACTAGTTATAGATTCCGATGCTTCACTTCAGGTTTACTGTTTCCCTCTGATCTTCTTATTGACGATGAATCACAGAAATTGCATCGGAATTAAATAGAAAAGGCACAATGCCGACTTAAGTACAAGAAGACTGACGCTTCTTACTGACTATGATTTTGAACCATTCCTATGACACTAGTTATTGATTCCGATGCTTCACTTCAGGTTTACTGTATCCCTTGGTCCTTCTTATTGACGATGAAACACAGATATTGCATCGGAATGAAATAGAAGAGGCACAATGCCGACTTAAGTACAAGAAGACTGACTCTTCTTACTGTTTATGTTTGAACCATTCTTGTGCCACTAGTTATAGATTCCGATGCTTCACCTTAGGTTTACTGTATCCCGCTGACCTTCCTAGAGACGATGAAACACAGAAATTGCATCCAAATTAAATACAAAAGGCACAATATCGACTTAAGTACAAGAAGACTGACTCTTCTTACTGTCTATGTTTTGAACCATTCCTGTGACACTAGTTATAGATTCCGATGCTTCACTTCAGGTTTACTGAATCCCTCTGATCTTCTTATTGACGATGAATCACAGAAATTGCATCGGAATTAAATACAAAAGGCACAATGCCGACTTAAGTACAAGAAGACTAACTCTTCTTACTGTCTATGTATTGAACCATTCCTGTGACACTAGGTATAGATTCCGATGCTTCACTTCAGGCTTACTGTATCCCTTGGACCATCTTATTGACGATGAAACACAGAAATTGCATCGGAATTAAACACAAAAGGCACAATGCCGACTTAAGTACAAATAGACTGACTCTTCTTACTGACTTTGGTTTGAACCATTCCTGTGACACTGGTTATAGATTCTGATGCTTCACTTCAGGTTTACTGTACCCCTCTGACCTTCTTATTGACGATGAAACACAGAAATTGCATCGGAATTAAATACAAAAAGCACAATGCCGACTTAAGGACAAGAAGACTGACTCTTTTTACTGACTATGTTTTGAACCATTCCTGTGACACTAGTTATGGATTCGGATGCTTTACTTCTGGTTTACTGTATCCCTCTGACCTTCTTATTGACGATGAAACACAGAAATTGCATCGGAATTAAATAGTAAAGACACAATGCCGACTTAAGTACAAGACGACTGACTTTTCTTACTGTCTATGTATTGAACCATTGCTGTGACACTAGTTATAGATCCCGATGCTTCACTTCAGGTTTACTGTATCCCTCTGATCTTCTTATTGACGATGAAACACAGAAATTGCATCGGAATTAAATACAAAATGCACAAAGCCGACTTAAGTACAAGAGGACTGATCCTTCTTACCGTCTATGTTTTGAACCATTCCTGAGACACTAGTTATAGATTCCGATGCTTCACTTCAGGTTTACTGTAACCTTCTGACCTTCTTATTGATGATGAAACACAGAAATTGCATCGGAGTTAAATATAAAAGGCACAATGCAGACTTAAGTACAAGAAGACTGACTCTTCTTACAGACTATGTTTTGAAACATTCCTGTGACAGTAGTTATAGATTGCGATGTTTCACTTCAGGATTGCTGTATCCCTCTGACCTTCTTATTGACGATGAAACACAGCATTTGCATCGGAATTAAATACAAAAGGCACAATGCCGACTTAAGTACAAGAAGACTGACTCTTCCTACTGTCTATGTTTTGAACCATTCCTGTTACACTAGTTATAGATTCCGATGCTTCACTTCAGGTTTACTGTATCCCTTGGAACTTCTTATTGACGATGAAACACAGAAATTGCATCGGAATTAAATACAATAGGCACAATGCCGATTTAAGTACATGAAGACCGACTCTTTCTACTGACTATGTTTTGAACCATTCCTGTGACACTAGTTATAGATTCCGATGCTTCACTTCAGGTTTACTGTATCCCTTGGACCTTCTTCGTGACGATGAAACACAGAAATTGCATCGGAATTAAATACAAAAGGCACAATGCCGACTTAAGTACAAGAAGACTGACTACTCTTACAGTCTATGCTTTGAACCATTCCTGTGACACTAGTTGCACATTCCGATTCTTCACTCCAGGTTTACTGTATCCCTTGGACCTTTTTATTGACGATGAAACACAGAAATTGCATCGGAATTAAATACAAAAGGCACAATGCCGACTTAAGTACAAGAAGACTAACTCTTCTTACTGTCTACGTTTTGAACTATTCCTGTGACACTAGTTATAGATTCCGATGCTTCACTCCAGGTTTACTGTATGCCTTGGACCTTCTTATTGACGATGAAACACAGAAATTGCATCGGAATTAAATACAAAAGGCACAATGCCGACTTAAGTACAAGAGGACTGACTCTTCCTACTGTCAATGTTTTGAACCAATCCTGTGACACTAGTTATAGATTCCGGTGCTTCACTCCAGGTTTACTGTTTCCCTTGGACCTTCTTATTGACGATGAAACACAGAAATTGCATCAGAATTAAATAGAAAAGGCACAATGCCGACTTAAGTACAAGAAGACTGACGCTTCTTACTGACTATGATTTTGAACCATTCCTGTGACACTAGTTATAGATTCCGATGCTTCACTTCAGGTTTACTGTATCCCTTGGAACTTCTTGTTGACGATGAAACACAGATATTGCTTCGGAATGAAATAGAAAAGGCACAATGCCGACTTAAGTACATGAAGACCGACTCTTTCTACTGACTATGTTTTGAACCATTCCTGTGACACTAGTTATTGATTCCGATGCTTCACTTCAGGTTTACTGTATCCCTTGGACCTTCTTCGTGACGATGAAACACAGAAATTGCATCGGAATTGAATACAAAAAGCACAATGCCGACTTAAGGACAAGAAGGCTAACTCTTCTTACTGACAATGTTTTGAACCATTCCTGTGACACTAGCTATAGATTCCGATGCTTCACTTCAGGTTTACTGTATCCCTCTGGCCTTCGTATTGTCGATGAAACACAGAAATTGCATCGGAATTAAATACAAAAGGCACAATGCCGACTTAAGTACATGAAGACCGACTCTTTCTACTGACTATGTTTTGAACCATTCCTGTGGCACTAGTTATAGATTCCGATGCTTCACTTCAGTCTTACTGTATCTCTTAAACCTTCTTATTGACGATGAAACACAGAAATTGCATCGGAATTAAATACAAAAGGCACAATGCCGACTTAAGTACAAGAAGACTGTTTCTTCTTACTGAGTATGTTTGAACCATTCCTGTGTCACTAGTTATAGATTCCGATGCTTCACTTCAGGTTTACTGTATACCTTGGACCTTATAATTGACGATGAAACACAGAGATTGCATCGGAATTAAATAGAAAAGGCACAATGCCGACTTAAGTACAAGAAGGCTGCCTCTTTTTACTGTCTATGTTTTGAACCATTTCTGTAACACTAGTTACAGATTGCGATACTTCACTTCAGGTTTACTGTGTCCCTTGGACCTTCTTATTGACGATGAAACACAGAAATTGCATCGGAATTAAATACAAAAGGCACAATACCGACTTAAGTACAAGAAGACTGACTCTTCTTACTGTCTATGTTTTGAACCATTCCTGTGAGACTAGTTATAGATTCCGATGCTTCACATCAGATTTACTGTATCCCTATGATCTTCTTATTGACAATGAAACACAGAAATTGCATCGGAATTATATACAAAAGGCACAATGCTTACTTAAGTACAAGAAGATTGACTCTTCTTACAGTCTATGTTTTTGAACCATTCCTGTGACACTAGTTATAGATTCCGGTGCTTCACTCCAGGTTTACTGTTTCCCTTGGACCTTCTTATTGACGATGAAACACAGAAATTGCATCAGAATTAAATAGAAAAGGCACAATGCCGACTTAAGTACAAGAAGACTGACGCTTCTTACTGACTATGTCTTTGAACCATTCCTGTGACACTAGTTATAGATTCCGATGCTTCATTTCAGGTTTACTGTATCCCTTGGACCTTCTTATTGACGATGAAACACAGATATTGCATCGGAATGAAATAGAAAAGGCACAATGCCGACTTAAGTACAAGAAGGCTGCCTCTTTTTACTGTCTATGTTTTGAACCATTTCTGTGACACTAGTTACAGATTGCGATGCTTCACTTCAGGTTTACTGTCTCCCTTGGACCTTCTTGTTGACGATGAAACACAGATATTGCATCGGAATTAAATACAAAAGGCACAATACCGACTTAAGTACAAGTAGACTGACGCATCTTACTGACTATGTTTTTCAACCATTCCTGTGACACTAGTTATAGATTCCGATGCTTGTCTTCAGGTTGTCTGTATCCCTTGGACTTTCTAATTGACGATGAAACACAGAAATTGCATCGGAATTAAATAGAAAAGGCACAATGACGACTTAAGTACAAGAAGACTGACTCTTCTTACTCTCTATGTTTTGAACCATTTCTGTGACACTAGTAATAGATTCCGATGCTCCACTTCAGGTTTACTGTCTCCCTTGGACCTTCTTATTGACGATGAAACACAGAAATTGCATCGGAATTAAATACAAAAGGCACAATACCGACTTAAGTACAAGAAGACTGACTCTTCTTACTGACTATGTTTTGAACCATTCCTGTGACACTGGTTATAGATTCTGATGCTTCACTTCAGGTTTACTGTACCCCTCTGACCTTCTTATTGACGATGAAACACAGAAATTGCATCGGAATTAAATACAAAAAGCACAATGCCGACTTAAGGACAAGAAGGCTAACTCTTCTTACTGACAATGTTTTGAACCATTCCTGTGACACTAGCTATAGATTCCGATGCTTCACTTCAGGTTTACTGTAACCCTCTGAGCTTCGTATTGTCGATGAAACACAGAAATTGCATCGGAATTAAATACAAAAGGCACAATGCCGACTTAAGTACAAGAAGACTAACTCTTCTTACTGTCTAAGTTTTGAACTATTCCTGTGACACTAGTTATAGATTCCGATGCTTCACTCCAGGTTTACTGTATGCCTTGGACCTTCTTATTGACGATGAAACACAGAAATTGCATCGGAAGTAAATAGAAAATGCCCAATGCCGGCTTAAGTACAGGAAGACTGAATCTTCCTACTGTCTATGTTTTGAACCATTCCTGTGACACTAGTTATAGCTTCCGATGCTTCACTCCAGGTTTAGTGTATCCCTTGGACCTTCTTATTGACGAAGAAACCCAGAAATTGCATCGGAATTAAATAGAAAAGACACTATGCCGACTTAAGTACAATATGACTGACTCTTCTTACTGACTATGTTTTGAACCATTCCTGTGTCACTAGTTATAGATTCCGATGCTTGTCTTCAGGTTGTCTGTATCCCTTGGACCTTCTTATTGACGATGAAACACAGAAATTGCATCGGAATTAAATACAAAAGGCACAATGCCGACTTAAGTACAAGAAGACTGACTCTTCCTACTGTCTATGTTTTGAACGATTCCTGTGACACTAGCTATAGATTCCGATGCTTCACTTCATTTTTACTGTATCCCTCTGACCTTATTGACGATGAAACACAGAAATTGCATCGGAATTAAATACAAAAGGCACAATACCGACTTAAATACAAGAAGTCTGACTTTTCTTACTGTCTATGTTTTGAACCACTCCTGTGACACTAGATACAGATTCCGATGCTTCACTCCAGGTTTACTGTATCCCTTGGACCTTCTTATTGACGATAATACACTGAAATTGCATCGGAATTAAATAGAAAAGGCACAATGCCGACTTAAGTACAAGAAGACTGACTCGTCTTACTGTCTATGTTTTGAACCATTCCTGTGACACTAGTTATAGCTTCCGATGCTTCACTCCAGGTTTAGTGTATCCCTTGGACCTTCTTATTGGCGATGAAACACAGAAATTACATCGGAATTAAATACAAAAGGCACAATGCCGACTTAAGTACAAAAAGACTGACTCTTCTTACTGACTATGTTTTGAACCATTCCTGTGACACTAGTTATAGATTCCGATTCTTCACTTCAGGTTTACTGTATCCCTCTGACCTTCTTATTGACTATGAAACACAGAAATTGGATCGGAATTACATAGAAAAGGCACAATGCCGACTTAAGTACAAGAAGACTGACTCTTCTTACTGTCTATGCTTTGAACCATTCCTGTGACACTAGTTATAGATTCCGATGCTTCACTTCAGGTTTACTGCATCCCTTGGACCTTCTTATTGACGATGAAACGCAGAAATAGCATCGGAATTTAATACAAAAGGCACAATGCCGACTTAAGTACATCAAGACTGATTCTTCTTACTGACTATGTTTTGAACCATTCCTGTGACACTAGCTATAGATTCTGATGCTTCACTTCAGGTTTACTGTATCCCTCTGACTTTCGTATTGACGATGAAACACAGAAATTGCACCGGAATTAAATACAAAAGGCACAATGCCGACTTAAGGACAAGAAGACTGACTCGTCTTACTGACTATGTTTTGAACCATTCCTGTGACACTAGTTATAGATTCCGATGCTTCACTCCAGGTTTAGTGTATCCCTTGGACCTTCTTATTGACGATGAAACACAGAAATTGCATCGGAATTAAATAGAAAAGGCACAATGCCGACTTAAGTACATGAAGACTGACTCTTCTTACTGTCTATGTTTTGAACCATTCCTGTGACACTAATTTTGGATTCCGATGCTTCACTTCAGGTTTACTGTATCCCTCTGACCTTCTTATTGACGATGAAACACAGAAATTGCATCGGAATTAAATACATAAGGCACAATGCCGACTTAAGTACAAGAAGACTGACTGTTCCCACTGTCTATGCTTTGAACCATTCCTGGGACACTAATTGAAGATTCCGATTCTTCACTTCAGGTTTACTGTATCCCTCTGACCTTCTTATTGACGATGAAACACTGAAATTGCACCGGAATTAAATACAAAAGGCACAATGCCGACTTAAGTACAAGAAGACAGACCCTTCTTACTGTCTATGTTTGAACCATTCCATTGACACTAGTCATAGATTCCGATGCATCAATCCAGGTTTACTGTATCCCTTGGACCTTCTTATTGACGATAATACACTGAAATTGCATCGGAATTAAATAGAAAATGCACAATGCCGACTTAAGTACAAGAAGACAGACCCTTCTTACTGTCTATGTTTTGAACCATTCCATTGACACTAGTTATAGATTCCGATGCATCACTCCAGGTTTACTGTATCCCTTGGACCTTCTTATTGACGATGAAACACAGAAATTGCATCGGAATTAAATAGAAAAGGCACAATGCCGACTTAAGTACAAGAAGAATGACTCTTCTTACTGTCTTTGTTTTGAACCATTCCTGCGACACTTGCTATAGATTCCGATGCTTCACTCCAGGTTTACTGTATCCCTTGGACCTTCTTATTGACGATGAAACTCAGAAATTGCATCGGAATTAAATACAAAAGGCACAATGCCGACTTAAGTACAAGAAGACTGACTCTTCCTACTGTCTATGTTTTGAACCATTCCTGTGACACTAGCTATAGATTCCGATTCTTCACTTCATTTTTACTGTATCCGTCTGACCTTATTGACGATGAAACACAGAAATTGCATCGGAATTATATACAAAAGGCACAATACCGACTTAAGTACAAGAAGACTGACTCTTCTTACTGTCTATGTTTTGAACCACTCCTGTGACACTAGATATAGGATCCGATGCTTCACTTCAGGTTTACTGTATAATTTGGACCTTCTTATTGACGATGAAACACAGAAATTACATCGGAATTAAATACAAAATGCACAATGCCGACTTAAGTACAAAAAGACTGAGTCTTCTTACTGACTATGTTTTGAACCATTCCTGTGACACTAGTTATAGATTCCGATGCTTCACTTCAGGTTTACTGTATCCCTCTGACCTTCTTATTGACGATGAAACACAGAAATTGGATCGGAATTAAATAGAAAATGCACAATGCCGACTTAAGTGCAAGAAGACTGACTCTTCTTACTGTCTATGTTTTGAACCATTCCTGTGACACTAGTTATAGATTCTGATGCTTCACACCAGGTATACTGTATCCCTTGGACCTTCTTAATGACGATGATACACCGAAATTGCAACGGAATTAAATAGAAAAGGCACAATGCCGACTTAGGTACAAGAAGACTGACTCTTGTTACTGACTATGTTTTGAACCATTCCTGTGACACTAGTTATGGATTCCGATGCTTCACTTCATTTTTACTGTATACCTTGGACCTTCTTATTAACGATGAAACACAGAAATTTCATCGGAATTAAATACAAAAGGCACAATGCCGACTTAAGTACAAGAAGACTGACTTTTCTTACTTACTATTTTTTGAACCATTCCAGTGACACTAGTTATAGATTCCGATGCTTCACTTCATGTTCACTGTATCCCTCTAACCCTCTTATTGACGATGTAACACAGAAATTGCATCGGAATTAAATCGAAAAGGCGCAATGCCGGCTTAAGTACAAGAAGACTGACTCTTCTCACTGACTATGTTTTGAACCACTCCTGTGACACTAGTTATAGATTCCGATGCTTCACTTCAGGTTTACTGTATGCCTTGGACCTTCTTATTGACGATGAAACGCAGAAATAGCATCGGAATTTAATACAAAAAGCACAATGCCGACTCAAGTAGAAGAAGACTGACTCTTCTGAGTGTCTATGTTGTGAACCATTCCAGTGACACTAGTTATAGATTCCGATGCCTCACTTCAGGTTTACTGTATCGGTCTGACCTTCTTATCGACGATGAAATACAGAAATTGCATCGGAATTAAATACAAAATGCACAATTCCGACTTAAGTACATGAAGACTGACTCATCTTACTGTCTATGATTTGAACCATTCCTGTGACACTAGTTATATATTCCATTGCTTCACTTAAGGTTTACTGTATCCCTTGGACCTTCTTATTGACGATGAAACCCAGAAATTGCCTCGGAATTAAATACAAAAGGCACAATGCCGACTTAAGTACAAGAAGACTGACTCTTCCTACTGTCTATGTTTGAACCATTCCATTGACACTAGTTATAGATTCCGATGCTCGACTTAAGGTTTACTGTTTCCCTTGGACCTTCATATTAACGATGAAACAATGAAATTGCATCGGAATTAAATACAAAAGGCACAATGCCAACTTAAGTACATCAAGACTGATTCTTCTTACTATGTTTTGAACCATTCCTGTGACACTAGCTATAGATTCCGATGCTTCACTTCAGGTTTACTGTATCCCTCTGACTTTCGTATTGACGATGAAACACAGAAATTGCACCGGAATTAAATACAAAAGGCACAATGCCGACTTAAGGACAAGAAGACTGACTCTTCTTACTGTCTATGTTTTGAACCATTTGTGTGACACTAGTTATAAATTCCGATGCTTCACTTTCGGTTTACTGTATCCCTCTGACTTTGTTATTGACGATGAAACACAGAAATTGCACCGGAATTAAATACAAAAGGCACAATGCCGACTTAAGGACAAGAAGACTGACTCGTCTTACTGACTATGTTTTGAACCATTCCTGTGACACTAGTTATAGATTCCGATGCTTCACTCCAGGTTTAGTGTATCCCTTGGACCTTCTTATTGACGATGAAACACAGAAATTGCATCGGAATTAAATAGAAAAGGCACAATGCCGACTTAAGTACAAGAAGACTGACTCTTCTTACTGTCTATGTTTTGAACCATTCCTGTGACACTAATTTTGGATTCCGATGCTTCACTTCAGGTATACTGTATCCCTCTGACATTCTTATTGACGATGAAACACAGAAATTGCGTCGGAATTAAATACATAAGGCACAATGCCGACTTAAGTACAAGAAGACTGACTGTTCCCACTGTCTATGCTTTGAACCATTCCTGGGACCCTAATTGAAGATTCCGATGCTTCACTTCAGGTTTACTGTATCCCTTGGACCGTCTTATTGACGATAATACACTGAAATTGCATCGGAATTAAATACAAAAGGCACAATGCCGACTTAAGGACAAGAAGACTGACTCGTCTTACTGACTATGTTTTGAACCATTCCTGTGACACTAGTTATAGATTCCGATGCTTCACTCCAGGTTTACTGTATCCCTTGGACCTTCTTATTAACGATGAAACACATAAATTGCATCGGAATTAATTACAAAAGGCAAAATGCCGACTTAAGTACAAGAAGACAGACCCTTCTTACTGTCTATGTTTTGAACCATTCCATTGACACTAGTTATAGCTTCCGATGCTTCCCTCCAGGTTTAGTGTATCCCTTGGACCTTCTTATTGAAGATGAAACACAGAAATTGCATCGGAATTAAATAGAAAAGGCACTATGCCGACTTAAGTACAAGATGACTGACTCTTCTTACTGACTACGATTTGAACAATTCCTGTGTCACTAGTTATAGATTCCGATGCTTGACTTCAGGTTTACTGTATCCCTTGGACCTTCTTATTGACGATGAAACACAGAAATTGCATCGGAAGTAAATACAAAAGGCACAATGCCGACTTAAGGACAAGAAGACTGACTCTCCTTACTGTCTATGTTTTGAACCATTCCTGTGACACTAGATATAGATTCCGAAGCTTCACTTTAGGTTTACTGTATCCCTCTGAGTTTCTTATTGACGATGAAAGACTGAAATTGCACCGGAATTAAATACAAAAGGCACACTGCCCACTTAAGGGTTAAGAAGACTGACTCTTCTTACTGACTATGTTTTGAACCATTCCTGTGACACTAGTTATAGATTCCGATGCTTCACTTCAGGTTTACTGTATCCCTTGGACCTTCTAATAGACGATGAAACACAGAAATTGCATCGGAATTAAATACAAAAGGCACAATGCTGATTTAAGTACAAGAAGACTGACTCTCCTTACTGTCTATGATTTGAATCATTCCTGTGACACTAGTTATAGATTCCGATGCTTCACTTCGGGTTTACTGTATCCCTCTGACTTTCGTATTGACGATGAAACACAGAAATTGCACCGGAATTAAATAAAAAAGGCACAATGCCGACTTAAGGACAAGAAGACTGACTCTCCTTACTGTCTATGTTTTGAACCATTCCTGTGACACTAGATATAGATTCCGATGCTTCACTTTAGGTTTACTGTATCCCTCTGAGCTTCTTATTGACGATGAAAGACAGAAATTGCACCGGAATTAAATACAAAAGGCACACTGCCCATTTAAGGGCAAGAAGACTGACTCTTCTTACTGACTATGTTTTGAACCACTCCTGTGACACTAGTTATAGATTCCGATGCTTCACTTCAGGTTTACTGTATCCCTTGGACCTTCTAATAGACGATGAAACACAGAAATTGCATCGGAATTAGATACAAAAGCATAATGCCGGCATAAGTACATGAAGACTGACACTTCCTACTCTCTATGATTTGAACCATTCCTGTGACATTAATTTGGGATTCCGATGCTTCACTTCAGGTTTACTGTATCCCTCTGACCTTCTTATTGACGATGAAACACAGAAATTGCATCGGAATTAAATACATAAGGCACAATGCCGACTTAAGTACAAGAAGACAGACTCTTCTTACTGTCTATGTTTTGAAACATTCCTGTGACACTAGCTATAGATTCCGATGCTGCACTTCATTTTTACTGTATGCCTCTGACCTTATTGACGATGAAACACAGAAATTGCATCGGAATTAAATACAAAAGGCACAATACCGACTTAAGTACAAGAAGACTGACTCTTCTTACTGTCTATGCTTTGAACCACTCCTGTGAGACTAGATATAGATTCCGATGCTTCACTTCAGGTTTACTGTATCATTTGGACCTTCTTATTGACGATGAAACACAGAAATTACATGGGAATTCAATACAAAAGGCACAATGCCGACTTAGTTACAAAAAGACTGACTCTTCTTACTGACAATGTGTTGAACCATTCCTGTGACACTAGTTATAGATTCCGATGCTTCACTTCAGTTTACTGTATCCCTCTGACCTTCTTATTGACGATGAAACATAGAAATTGGATCATAATTAAATAGAAAAGGCACAATGCCGACTTAAGTACAAGAAGACTGATTCTTCTTACAGTCTATGCTTTGAACCATTCCTGTGACACTAGTTATAGATTCCGATGCTTGGCATCAGGTTTACTCTATCCCTCGGACCTTCTTATTGACGATGAAACACAGAAATAGCATCGGAACTTAATACACAAGGCACAATGCCGACTCAAGTACAAGAAGACTGACTCTTCTGACTGTCTATGTTGTGAACCATTCATGTGACACTAGTTATAGTTTCCGATGCCGCACATCAGGTTTACTGTATTGGTCTGACCATCTTATTGACGATGAAACACAGAAATTGCATAGGAATTAAATACAAAATGCACAATGCCGACTTAAGTACATGAAGACTGACTAATCTTACTGTCTATGTTTTGAACCATTTCTGTGACACTAGTTATAGATTCCGATGCTTCACTTCAGGGTTACTGTATCGCTCTGACCTTCTTATTGACGATGAAACACAGAAATTGCATCGGAATTAAATACAAAGGGCACAATGCCGACATAAGTACATGAAGACTGACTCTTCCTACTGTCTATGTTTGAACCATTCCATTGACACTAGTTATAGATTCCGATGCTTCACTTCAGGTTTACTGTATCCCTTGGACCTTCTTATTAACGATGAAACACAGAAATTGCATTGGAATTAAATACAAAGGGCACAATGCCGACTCAAGTACAAGAAGACTGACTCTTCTGACTGTCTATGTTGTGAACCATTCCTGTGCCACTAGTTATAGTTTCCGATGCCTCACTTCAGGTTTACTGTATCGGTCTGACATTCTTATTGACGATGAAACACAGAAATTGCATCGGAATTAAATACAAATGGCACAATGCCGACTTAAGTACAAGAAGGCTGACTCTTCATACTGTCTCTGTTTTGAACCACTCCTGTGACACTAGTTATAGATTCCGATGCTTCACTCCAGGTTTACTGTATCCCTTGCACCTTCTTATTGACGATGAAACACAGAAATTGCACCGGAATTAAATACAAAAGGCACAGTGCCGACTTAAGTACAAGTAGACTGACTCTTCCTACTGTCTATGTTTTGAACCATTCCTGTGACACTAGGTATAGATTCCGATGCTTCACTCCAGGTTTAGTGTATCCCTTGGACCTTCTTATTGACGATGAAACACAGAAATTGCATCGGAATTAAATACAAAAGGCATAATGCCGACTTAAGTACAAGAAGACTGACTCTTCCTACTGTCGATGTTTTGAACCAATCCTGTGACACTAGGTATAGATTCCGATGCTTCACTTCATTTTTACTGTATCCGTCTGACCTTATTGACGATGAAACACAGAAAATGCAACGGAATTAAATACAAAAGGCACAATGCCGACTTTAGTACAAGAAGACTGACTTTTCTTACTGTCTATGTTTTGAACCATTCCTGTGACACTAGTAATAGATTCCGATGCTTCACTCCAGGTTTAGTGTATCCCTTGGACCTTCTTATTGACGATGAAACACAGAAATTGCATCGGAATTAAATACAAAAGGCACAATGCCGACTTAAGTACAAGAAGACTGGCTCTTCCTACTGTCTATGTTTTGAACCATTCCTGTGACACTATTTATAGATTCCGATGCTTCACTTCATTTTTACTGTATCCCTCTGAACTTATTGACGATGAAACACAGAAATTGCAACGGAATTAAATACAAAAGGCACAATACCGACTTAAGTACAAGAATACTGACTCTCCTTACTGTCTATGTTTTGAACCACTCCTGTGACACTAGATATAGATTCCGATGCTTCACGTCAGGTTTACTCTATCATTTGGACCTTCTTATTGGCGATGAAACACAGAAATTACATCGGAATTAAATACAAAAGGCACAATGCCGACTTAAGTACAAAAAGACTGACTCTTGTTACTGACTATGTTTTGCACCATTCCTGTTACACTGGTTATAGATTCCGATGCTTCACTTCAGGTTTACTGTATCCCTCTGACCTTCTTATTGACGATGAAACACAGAAATTGGACCGGAATGAAATTGAAAAGGCACAATGCCGACTTAAGTACAAGAAGACTGACTCTTCTTACTGTCTATTCTTTGAACCATTCCTGTGACACTAGTTACAGATTCCGATGCTTGACTTCAGGTTTACTGTATCCCTTGGACCTTCTTATTGACGATGAAACACAGAAATAGCATCGGAATGCAATACAAAAGGCACAATGCCGACTCAAGTACAAGAAGACTGACTCTTCTGACTGTCTATGTTGTGAACCATTCCTGTGCCACTAGTTATAGATTGCGATGCCTCACTTCAGGTTTACTGTATCGGTCTGACATTCTTATTGACGATGAAACACAGAAATTGCATCGGAACTAAATACAAAATGCACAATGCCGACTTAAGTACATGATGACTGACTCTACATACTGTCTATGTTTGAAACATTCCTTTGACACTAGTTATTGATTCCGATGCCTCACTTCAGGTTTACTGTATCCCTTGGACCTTCTTATTAACGATGAAACAATGAAATTGCATCGGAATTAAATACAAAGGGCCTAATGCCGACTTAAGTACAAGAAGACTGACTCTTCTTTCTGTCTATGTTTTGAACCATTCCTGTGACACTAGTTATAGATTCCGATGCTTCACTTCAGGTTTACTGTATCCCTTGGACCTTCTTATTGACGATGAAACACAGAAATTGCCTCGGAATTAAATACAAAAGGCACAATGCCGACATAAGTACATGAAGACTGACTCTTCCTACTGTCTATGTTTGAACCATTCCATTGACACTAGTTATAGATTCCGATGCTTCACTTCAGGTTTACTGTATCCCTTGGACCTTCTTATTAACGATGAAACAATGAAATTGCATCGGAATTAAATACAAAAGGCACAATGCCGACTTAAGTACATGAAGACTGATTCTTCTTACTGACTATGTTTTGAACCATTCCTGTGACACTAGTTATAGATTCAGATGATTCACTTCAGGTTTACTGTATCCCTTGGACCTTCTTATTGACGATGAAACACAGAAATTGCATCGGAATTAAATACAAATGGCATAATGCCGACTTAAGTACATGAAGACTGACTAATCTTACTGTCTATGTTTTGAACCATTTCTGTGACACTAGTTATAGATTCCGATGCCTCACTTCAGGTTTACTGTATCGGTCTGACATTCTTATTGACGATGAAACACAGAAATTGCATCGGAATTAAATACAAATGGCACAATGCCGACTTAAGTACAAGAAGGCTGACTCTTCATACTGTCTCTGTTTTGAACCACTCCTGTGACACTAGTTATAGATTCCGATGCTTCACTCCAGGTTTACTGTATCACTTGCACCTTCTTATTGACGATGAAACACAGAAATTGCACCGGAATTAAATACAAAAGGCACAGTGCCGACTTAAGTACAAGAAGACTGACTCTTCCTACTGTCTATGTTTTGAACCATTCCTGTGACACTAGGTATAGATTCCGATGCTTCACTCCAGGTTTAGTGTATCCCTTGGACCTTCTTATTGACGATGAAACACAGAAATTGCATCGGAATTAAATACAAAAGGCACAATGCCGACTTAAGTACAAGAAGACTGACTCTTCCTACTGTCGATGTTTTGAACCAATCCTGTGACACTAGGTATAGATTCCGATGCTTCACTTCATTTTTACTGTATCCCTCTGAACTTATTGACGATGAAACACAGAAATTGCAACGGAATTAAATACAAAAGGCACAATGCCGACTTTAGTACAAGAAGACTGACTTTTCTTACTGTCTATGTTTTGAACCATTCCTGTGACACTAGTAATAGATTCCGATGCTTCACTCCAGGTTTAGTGTATCCCTTGGACCTTCTTATTGACGATGAAACACAGAAATTGCATCGGAATTAAATACAAAAGGCACAATGCCGACTTAAGTACAAGAAGACTGGCTCTTCCTACTGTCTATGTTTTGAACCATTCCTGTGACACTAGGTATAGATTCCGATGCTTCACTTCATTTTTACTGTATCCCTCTGAACTTATTGACGATGAAACACAGAAATTGCAACGGAATTAAATACAAAAGGCACAATACCGACTTAAGTACAAGAATACTGACTCTCCTTACTGTCTATGTTTTGAACCACTCCTGTGACACTAGATATAGATTCCGATGCTTCACGTCAGGTTTACTCTATCATTTGGACTTTCTTATTGGCGATGAAACACAGAAATTACATCGGAATTAAATACAAAAGGCACAATGCCGACTTAAGTACAAAAAGACTGACTCTTGTTACTGACTATGTTTTGCACCATTCCTGTGACACTGGTTATAGATTCCGATGCTTCACTTCAGGTTTACTGTATCCCTCTGACCTTCTTATTGACGATGAAACACAGAAATTGGACCGGAATTAAATTGAAAAGGCACAATGCCGACTTAAGTACAAGAAGACTGACTCTTCTTACTGTCTATTCTTTGAACCATTCCTGTGACACTAGTTACAGATTCCGATGCTTGACTTCAGGTTTACTGTATCCCTTGGACCTTCTTATTGACGATGAAACACAGAAATAGCATCGGAATGTAATACAAAAGGCACAATGCCGACTCAAGTACAAGAAGACTGACTCTTCTGACTGTCTATGTTGTGAACCATTCCTGTGCCACTAGTTATAGATTGCGATGCCTCACTTCAGGTTTACTGTATCGGTCTGACATTCTTATTGACGATGAAACACTGAAATTGCATCGGAATTAAATACAAAATGCACAATGCCGACTTAAGTACATGATGACTGACTCTACATACTGTCTATGTTTGAAACATTCCTTTGACACTAGTTATTGATTCCGATGCCTCACTTCAGGTTTACTGTATCCCTTGGACCTTCTTATTAACGATGAAACAATGAAATTGCATCGGAATTAAATACAAAGGGCCTATTGCCGACTTAAGTACAAGAAGACTGACTCTTCTTTCTGTCTATGTTTTGAACCATTCCTGTGACACTAGTTATAGATTCCGATGCTTCACTTCAGGTTTACTGTATCCCTTGGACCTTCTTATTGACGATGAAACACAGAAATTGCCTCGGAATTAAATACAAAAGGCACAATGCCGACATAAGTACATGAAGACTGACTCTTCCTACTGTCTATGTTTGAACCATTCCATTGACACTAGTTATAGATTCCGATGCTTCACTTCAGGTTTACTGTATCCCTTGGACCTTCTTATTAACGATGAAACAATGAAATTGCATCGGAATTAAATACAAAAGGCACAATGCCGACTTAAGTACATGAAGACTGATTCTTCTTACTGACTATGTTTTGAACCATTCCTGTGACACTAGTTATAGATTCCGATGATTCACTTCAGGTTTACTGTATCCCTTGGACCTTCTTATTGACGATGAAACACAGAAATTGCATCGGAATTAAATACAAATGGCACAATGCCGACTTAAGTACAAGAAGGCTGACTCTTCTTACTGTCTCTGTTTTGAACCATTCCTGTGACACTAGTTATAGATTCCGATGCTTCACTCCAGGTTTACTGTATCCCTTGCACCTTCTTATTGATGATGAAACACAGAAATTGCACCGGAATTAAATACAAAAGGCACAATGCCGACTTAAGGACAAGAAGACGACTCTTCTTACGGACTATGTTTTGAACCATTCCTGTGACACTAGTTATAGATTCCGATGCTTCACTTCAGGTTTACTGTATCTCTCTGACCTTCTTATTGACGATGAAACACGGAAGTTGCCTCGGAATTAAATAGAAAAGGCACAATGCCGGCTTTAGTACAAGAAGACTGACTTTTCTTACTGTCTATGTTTTGAACCATTCCTGTGACACTAGTAATAGATTCCGATGCTTCACTCCAGGGTTAGTGTATCCCTTGGACCTTCTTATTGACGATGAAACACAGAAATTGCATCGGAATTAAATAGAAAAGGCACAATGCCGACTTAAGTACAAGAAGACTGACTCTTCTTACTGACTATGTTTTGAACCATTCCTGTGACACTAGTTATAGATTCCGATGCTTCCTTCAGGTTTACTCTATCCCTTGGACCTTCTTATTGACGATGAAACTCCGAAATTGCATCGGAATTAAATACAAGAGGCATAATGCCGAATTATGTACAAGAAGACTGACTCTTCCTACTGTCTATGATTTGAACCATACCTGTGACACTAATTTTAGATTCCGATGCTTCATTTCAGTTTTACTGTATCCCTCTGACCTTCTTATTGACGATGAAACACAGAAATTGCTTCGGAATTAAATACATAAGGCACAATGCCGACATAAGTACAAGAAGACTGACTGTTCCCACTGTCTATGTTTTGAACCATTCCTGAGACACTAGTTAAAGATTCCGATGCCTCACTTCAGGTTTACTGTATCCCTCTGACCTTCTTATTGACGATGAAACACAGAAATTGCACCGGAATTAGATACAAAAGGCACAATGCCGACTTTAGTACAAGAAGACAGACTCTTCTTACTGTCTATGTTTTGAACCATTCCATTGACACTAGTTATAGATTCCGATGCTTCACTTCAGGTGTACTGTATCCCTTGGACTTTCTTATTGACGATAATACACTGAAATTGCATCGGAATTAAATAGAAAAGGCTCAATGCCGACTTAAGTACAAGAAGACTGACTCTTCTTACTGTCTATGTTTTGAACCATTCCTGTGACACTAATTATAGCTTCCGATGCTTCAGGTTTAGTGTATCCCTTGGACCTTCTTATTGACGATGAAACACAGAAATTGCTTCGGAATTAAATACATAAGGCACAATGCCGACATAAGTACAAGAAGACTGACTCTTCTTACTGACTATGTTTTGAACCATTCCTGTGTCACTAGTTATAGATTCCGATGCTTGACTTCAGGTTTACTGTATCCCTCAGACCTTCTTATTGACGATGAAACACAGAAATTGGACCGGAATTAAATTGAAAAGGCACAATGCCGACTTAAGTACAAGAAGACTGACTCTTCTGACTGTCTATGCTTTGAACCATTCCTGTGACACTAGTTACAGATTCCGATGCTTGACTTCAGGTTTACTGTATCCCTTGGACCTTCTTATTGACGATGAAACACAGAAATAGCATCGGAATGTAATACAAAAGGCACAATGCCGGCTCAAGTACAAGAAGACAGACTCTTCTGACTGTCTATGTTGTGAACCATTCCTGTGCCACTAGTTATAGATTCAGATGGCTCACTTCAGGTTTACTGTATCGGTCTGACATTCTTATTGACGATGAAACACAGAAATTGCATCGGAATTAAATACGAAATGCACAATGCCGACTTAAGTACATGATGACTGACTCTACATACTGTCTATGTTTGAAACATTCCTTTGACACTAGTTATTGATTCCGATGCCTCACTTCAGGTTTACTGTATCCCTTGGACCTTCTTATTAACGATGAAACAATGAAATTGCATCGGAATTAAATACAAAATGCACAATTCCGACTTAAATACATGAAGACTGCCTAATCTTACTGTCTATGGTTTGAACCATTTCTGTGACACTAGTTATAGATTCCGATGCTTCACTTCAGGGTTACTGTATCCCTCTGACCTACTTATTGACGATGAAACACAGAAATTGCATTGGAATTAAATACAAAGGGCACAATGCCGACTTCAGTACAAGAAGACTGACTCTTCTTTCTGTCTATGTTTTGAACCATTCCTGTGACACTAGTTATAGATTCCGATGCTTCACTCCAGGTTTACTGTATCCCTTGCACCTTCTTATTGATGATGAAACACAGAAATTGCACCGGAATTAAATACAAAAGGCACAATGCCGACTTAAGGACAAGAAGACGACTCTTCTTACTGACTATGTTTTGAACCATTCCTGTGACACTAGTTATAGATTCCGATGCTTCACTTCAGGTTTACTGTATCCCTCTGACCTTCTTATTGACGATGAAACACGGAAGTTGCCTCGGAATTAAATAGAAAAGGCACAATGCCGACTTTAGTACAAGAAGACTGACTTTTCTTAATGTCTATGTTTTGAACCATTCCTGTGACACTAGTAATATATTCCGATGCTTCACTACAGGTTTAGTGTATCCCTTGGACCTTCTTATTGACGATGAAACACAGAAATTGCATCGGAATTAAATAGAAAAGGCACAATGCCGACTTAAGTACAAGAAGACTGACTCTTCTTACTGACTATGTTTTGAACCATTCCTGTGACACTAGTTATAGATTCCGATGCTTCCTTCAGGTTTACTCTATCCCTTGGACCTTCTTATTGACGATGAAACTCTGAAATTGCATCGGAATTAAATACAAAAGGCATAATGCCGAATTATGTACAAGAAGACTGACTCTTCCTACTGTCTATGATTTGAACCATACCTGTGACACTAATTTTAGATTCCGATGCTTCATTTCAGTTTTACTGTATCCCTCTGACCTTCTTATTGACGATGAAACACAGAAATTGCTTCGGAATTAAATACATAAGGCACAATGCCGACATAAGTACAAGAAGACTGACTGTTCCCAATGTCTATGTCTTGAACCATTCCTGAGACACTAGTTAAAGATTCCGATGCTTCACTTCAGGTTTACTGTATCCCTCTGACCTTCTTATTGACGATGAAACACAGAAATTGCACCGGAATTAGATACAAAAGGCACAATGCCGACTTAAGTACAAGAAGACAGACTCTTCTTACTGTCTATGTTTTGAACAATTCCATTGACACTAGTTATAGATTCCGATGCTTCACTTCAGGTGTACTGTATCCCTTGGACCTTCTTATTGACGATAATACACTGAAATTGCATCGGAATTAAATAGAAAAGGCACAATGCCGACTTAAGTACAAGAAGACTGACTCTTCTTACTGTCTATGTTTTGAACAATTCCTGTGACACTAGTTATAGCTTCCGATGCTTCAGGTTTAGTGTATCCCTTGGACCTTCTTATTGACGATGAAACACAGAAATTGCATCGGAATTAAATACAAAAGGCACAATGCCGACTTAAGTACAAGAAGACTGACTCTTCCTACTGTCTATGTTTTGAACCATTTCTGTGACACTAGTCATAGATTCCGATGCTTCACTTCAGGGTTACTGTATCCCTCTGACCTTCTTATTGACGATAAAACACAGAAATTGCATCGGAATTAAATACAAAAGGCACAATGCCGACTTAAGTGCAAGAAGACTGACTCTTCCTACTGTCTATGTTTGGAGCCATTCCTGTGACACTAGTTTTAGATTCCGATGCTTCACTTCAGGTTTACTAAATCCCTTGGACCTTCTTATTGTCGATGAAACACAAAAATTGCATCGGAATTAAATACAAAAGGCAAAATGCCGACTTAAGTAGAAGAAGACTGACTCTTCTTACTGTCTATGCTTTGAACCATTCCTGTGACACTAGTTATAGATTCCGATGCTTCACTCCAGGTTTACTGTATCCCTTGGACCTTCTTATTAACGATGAAACAATGAAATTGCATCGGAATTAAATACAAAAGGCACAATGCCGACTTAAGTACATGAAGACTGATTCTTCTTACTGACTATGTTTTGAACCATTCCTGTGACACTAGTTATAGATTCCGATGATTCACTTCAGGTTTACTGTATCCCTTGGACCTTCTTATTGACGATGAAACACAGAAATTGCATCGGAATTAAATACAAATGGCACAATGCCGACTTAAGTACAAGAAGGCTGACTCTTCTTACTGTCTCTGTTTTGAACCATTCCTGTGACACTAGTTATAGATTCCGATGCTTCACTCCAGGTTTACTGTATCCCTTGCACCTTCTTATTGATGATGAAACACAGAAATTGCACCGGAATTAAATACAAAAGGCACAATGCCGACTTAAGGACAAGAAGACGACTCTTCTTACGGACTATGTTTTGAACCATTCCTGTGACACTAGTTATAGATTCCGATGCTTCACTTCAGGTTTACTGTATCCCTCTGACCTTCTTATTGACGATGAAACACGGAAGTTGCCTCGGAATTAAATAGAAAAGGCACAATGCCGGCTTTAGTACAAGAAGACTGACTTTTCTTACTGTCTATGTTTTGAACCATTCCTGTGACACTAGTAATAGATTCCGATGCTTCACTCCAGGGTTAGTGTATCCCTTGGACCTTCTTATTGACGATGAAACACAGAAATTGCATCGGAATTAAATAGAAAAGGCACAATGCCGACTTAAGTACAAGAAGACTGACTCTTCTTACTGACTATGTTTTGAACCATTCCTGTGACACTAGTTATAGATTCCGATGCTTCCTTCAGGTTTACTCTATCCCTTGGACCTTCTTATTGACGATGAAACTCCGAAATTGCATCGGAATTAAATACAAGAGGCATAATGCCGAATTATGTACAAGAAGACTGACTCTTCCTACTGTCTATGATTTGAACCATACCTGTGACACTAATTTTAGATTCCGATGCTTCATTTCAGTTTTACTCTATCCCTCTGACCTTCTTATTGACGATGAAACACAGAAATTGCTTCGGAATTAAATACATAAGGCACAATGCCGACATAAGTACAAGAAGACTGACTGTTCCCACTGTCTATGTTTTGAACCATTCCTGAGACACTAGTTAAAGATTCCGATGCTTCACTTCAGGTTTACTGTATCCCTCTGACCTTCTTATTGACGATGAAACACAGAAATTGCACCGGAATTAGATACAAAAGGCACAATGCCGACTTTAGTACAAGAAGACAGACTCTTCTTACTGTCTATGTTTTGAACCATTCCATTGACACTAGTTATAGATTCCGATGCTTCACTTCAGGTGTACTGTATCCCTTGGACCTTCTTATTGACGATAATACACTGAAATTGCATCGGAATTAAATAGAAAAGGCTCAATGCCGACTTAAGTACAAGAAGACTGACTCTTCTTACTGTCTATGTTTTGAACCATTCCTGTGACACTAATTATAGCTTCCGATGCTTCAGGTTTAGTGTATCCCTTGGACCTTCTTATTGACGATGAAACACAGAAATTGCATCGGTATTAAATAGAAATGGCACTATGCCGACTTAAGTACAAGATGACTGACTCTTCTTACTGACTATGTTTTGAACCATTCCTGTGTCACTAGTTATAGATTCCGATGCTTGACTTCAGGTTTACTGTATCCCTCAGACCTTCTTATTGACGATGAAACACAGAAATTGGACCGGAATTAAATTGAAAAGGCACAATGCCGACTTAAGTACAAGAAGACTGACTCTTCTGACTGTCTATGCTTTGAACCATTCCTGTGACACTAGTTACAGATTCCGATGCTTGACTTCAGGTTTACTGTATCCCTTGGACCTTCTTATTGACGATGAAACACAGAAATAGCATCGGAATGTAATACAAAAGGCACAATGCCGGCTCAAGTACAAGAAGACAGACTCTTCTGACTGTCTATGTTGTGAACCATTCCTGTGCCACTAGTTATAGATTCAGATGGCTCACTTCAGGTTTACTGTATCGGTCTGACATTCTTATTGACGATGAAACACAGAAATTGCATCGGAATTAAATACAAAATGCACAATGCCGACTTAAGTACATGATGACTGACTCTACATACTGTCTATGTTTGAAACATTCCTTTGACACTAGTTATTGATTCCGATGCCTCACTTCAGGTTTACTGTATCCCTTGGACCTTCTTATTAACGATGAAACAATGAAATTGCATCGGAATTAAATACAAAATGCACAATTCCGACTTAAGTACATGAAGACTGCCTAATCTTACTGTCTATGGTTTGAACCATTTCTGTGACACTAGTTATAGATTCCGATGCTTCACTTCAGGGTTACTGTATCCCTCTGACCTACTTATTGACGATGAAACACAGAAATTGCATTGGAATTAAATACAAAGGGCACAATGCCGACTTCAGTACAAGAAGACTGACTCTTCTTTCTGTCTATGTTTTGAACCATTCCTGTGACACTAGTTATAGATTCCGATGCTTCACTTCAGGTTTACTGTATCCCTTGGACCTTCTTATTGACGATGAAACACAGAAATTGCCTCGGAATTAAATACAAAAGGCACAATGCCGACATAAGTACATGAAGACTGACTCTTCCTACTGTCTATGTTTGAACCATTCCATTGACACTAGTTATAGATTCCGATGCTTCACTTCAGGTTTACTGTATCCCTTGGACCTTCTTATTAACGATGAAACAATGAAATTGCATCGGAATTAAATACAAAAGGCACAATGCCGACTTAAGTACATGAAGACTGATTCTTCTTACTGACTATGTTTTGAACCATTCCTGTGACACTAGTTATAGATTCCGATGATTCACTTCAGGTTTACTGTATCCCTTGGACCTTCTTATTGACGATGAAACACAGATATTGCATCGGAATTAAATACAAATGGCACAATGCCGAGTTAAGTACAAGAAGGCTGACTCTTCTTACTGTCTCTGTTTTGAACCATTCCTGTGACACTAGTTATAGATTCCGATGCTTCACTCCAGGTTTACTGTATCCCTTGCACCTTCTTATTGATGATGAAACACAGAAATTGCACCGGAATTAAATACAAAAGGCACAATGCCGACTTAAGGACAAGAAGACGACTCTTCTTACTGACTATGTTTTGAACCATTCCTGTGACACTAGTTATAGATTCCGATGCTTCACTTCAGGTTTACTGTATCCCTCTGACCTTCTTATTGACGATGAAACACGGAAGTTGCCTCGGAATTAAATAGAAAAGGCACAATGCCGACTTTAGTACAAGAAGACTGACTTTTCTTACTGTCTATGTTTTGAACCATTCCTGTGACACTAATTATAGCTTCCGATGCTTCAGGTTTAGTGTATCCCTTGGACCTTCTTATTGACGATGAAACACAGAAATTGCATCGGTATTAAATAGAAATGGCACTATGCCGACTTAAGTACAAGATGACTGACTCTTCTTACTGACTATGTTTTGAACCATTCCTGTGTCACTAGTTATAGATTCCGATGCTTGACTTCAGGTTTACTGTATCCCTCAGACCTTCTTATTGACGATGAAACACAGAAATTGGACCGGAATTAAATTGAAAAGGCACAATGCCGACTTAAGTACAAGAAGACTGACTCTTCTGACTGTCTATGCTTTGAACCATTCCTGTGACACTAGTTACAGATTCCGATGCTTGACTTCAGGTTTACTGTATCCCTTGGACCTTCTTATTGACGATGAAACACAGAAATAGCATCGGAATGTAATACAAAAGGCACAATGCCGGCTCAAGTACAAGAAGACAGACTCTTCTGACTGTCTATGTTGTGAACCATTCCTGTGCCACTAGTTATAGATTCAGATGGCTCACTTCAGGTTTACTGTATCGGTCTGACATTCTTATTGACGATGAAACACAGAAATTGCATCGGAATTAAATACAAAATGCACAATGCCGACTTAAGTACATGATGACTGACTCTACATACTGTCTATGTTTGAAACATTCCTTTGACACTAGTTATTGATTCCGATGCCTCACTTCAGGTTTACTGTATCCCTTGGACCTTCTTATTAACGATGAAACAATGAAATTGCATCGGAATTAAATACAAAATGCACAATTCCGACTTAAGTACATGAAGACTGCCTAATCTTACTGTCTATGGTTTGAACCATTTCTGTGACACTAGTTATAGATTCCGATGCTTCACTTCAGGGTTACTGTATCCCTCTGACCTACTTATTGACGATGAAACACAGAAATTGCATTGGAATTAAATACAAAGGGCACAATGCCGACTTCAGTACAAGAAGACTGACTCTTCTTTCTGTCTATGTTTTGAACCATTCCTGTGACACTAGTTATAGATTCCGATGCTTCACTTCAGGTTTACTGTATCCCTTGGACCTTCTTATTGACGATGAAACACAGAAATTGCCTCGGAATTAAATACAAAAGGCACAATGCCGACATAAGTACATGAAGACTGACTCTTCCTACTGTCTATGTTTGAACCATTCCATTGACACTAGTTATAGATTCCGATGCTTCACTTCAGGTTTACTGTATCCCTTGGACCTTCTTATTAACGATGAAACAATGAAATTGCATCGGAATTAAATACAAAAGGCACAATGCCGACTTAAGTACATGAAGACTGATTCTTCTTACTGACTATGTTTTGAACCATTCCTGTGACACTAGTTATAGATTCCGATGATTCACTTCAGGTTTACTGTATCCCTTGGACCTTCTTATTGACGATGAAACACAGATATTGCATCGGAATTAAATACAAATGGCAAAATGCCGAGTTAAGTACAAGAAGGCTGACTCTTCTTACTGTCTCTGTTTTGAACCATTCCTGTGACACTAGTTATAGATTCCGATGCTTCACTCCAGGTTTACTGTATCCCTTGCACCTTCTTATTGATGATGAAACACAGAAATTGCACCGGAATTAAATACAAAAGGCACAATGCCGACTTAAGGACAAGAAGACGACTCTTCTTACTGACTATGTTTTGAACCATTCCTGTGACACTAGTTATAGATTCCGATGCTTCACTTCAGGTTTACTGTATCCCTCTGACCTTCTTATTGACGATGAAACACGGAAGTTGCCTCGGAATTAAATAGAAAAGGCACAATGCCGACTTTAGTACAAGAAGACTGACTTTTCTTAATGTCTATGTTTTGAACCATTCCTGTGACACTAGTAATATATTCCGATGCTTCACTACAGGTTTAGTGTATCCCTTGGACCTTCTTATTGACGATGAAACACAGAAATTGCATCGGAATTAAATAGAAAAGGCACAATGCCGACTTAAGTACAAGAAGACTGACTCTTCTTACTGACTATGTTTTGAACCATTCCTGTGACACTAGTTATAGATTCCGATGCTTCCTTCAGGTTTACTCTATCCCTTGGACCTTCTTATTGACGATGAAACTCCGAAATTGCATCGGAATTAAATACAAAAATCATAATGCCGAATTATGTACAAGAAGACTGACTCTTCCTACTGTCTATGATTTGAACCATACCTGTGACACTAATTTTAGATTCCGATGCTTCATTTCAGTTTTACTGTATCCCTCTGACCTTCTTATTGACGATGAAACACAGAAATTGCTTCGGAATTAAATACATAAGGCACAATGCCGACATAAGTACAAGAAGACTGACTGTTCCCAATGTCTATGTCTTGAACCATTCCTGAGACACTAGTTAAAGATTCCGATGCTTCACTTCAGGTTTACTGTATCCCTCTGACCTTCTTATTGACGATGAAACACAGAAATTGCTCCGGAATTAGATACAAAAGGCACAATGCCGACTTAAGTACAAGAAGACAGACTCTTCTTACTGTCTATGTTTTGAACAATTCCATTGACACTAGTTATAGATTCCGATGCTTCACTTCAGGTGTACTGTATCCCTTGGACCTTCTTATTGACGATAATACACTGAAATTGCATCGGAATTAAATAGAAAAGGCACAATGCCGACTTAAGTACAAGAAGACTGACTCTTCTTACTGTCTATGTTTTGAACCATTCCTGTGACACTAGTTATAGCTTCCGATGCTTCAGGTTTAGTGTATCCCTTGGACCTTCTTATTGACGATGAAACACAGAAATTGCATCGGAATTAAATACAAAAGGCACAATGCCGACTTAAGTACAAGAAGACTGACTCTTCCTACTGTCTATGTTTTGAACCATTTCTGTGACACTAGTCATAGATTCCGATGCTTCACTTCAGGGTTACTGTATCCCTCTGACCTTCTTATTGACGATAAAACACAGAAATTGCATCGGAATTAAATACAAAAGGCACAATGCCGACTTAAGTGCAAGAAGACTGACTCTTCCTACTGTCTATGTTTGGAGCCATTCCTGTGACACTAGTTTTAGATTCCGATGCTTCACTTCAGGTTTACTAAATCCCTTGGACCTTCTTATTGTCGATGAAACACAAAAATTGCATCGGAATTAAATACAAAAGGCAAAATGCCGACTTAAGTAGAAGAAGACTGACTCTTCTTACTGTCTATGCTTTGAACCATTCCTGTGACACTAGTTATAGATTCCGATGCTTCACTCCAGGTTTACTGTATCGCTTGAACCTTCTTATTGACGATGAAACACCGAAATTGCATCGGAATTAAATAGAAAAGGCACAATGCCGACTTAAGTACAAGAAGACCGACTCTTCTCACTGACTATGTTTTGAACCATTCCTGTGACACTAGTTATAGATTCCGATGCTTCACTTCAGGATTACTGTATCCCTTGGACCTTGTTATTGACGATGAAACACATAAATTGCATCGGAATTAAATACAAAGGCACAATGCCGACTTAAGTACAAGATGACTGACTCCTCCTACTGTCTATGTTTTGAACCATTCCTGTGACACTAGTTATAGATTCCGATGCTTCACTTCAGGTTTACTGTATCCCTTGGACCTTCTTATTGACGATGAAACACAGAAATGGCATCGGAATTAAATACAAATGGCACAATGCCGACTTAAGTACAAGAAGACTGACTCTTCTTACTGACTATGTTTGAACCATTCCTGTGACACTAGTTATAGATTCCGATGCTTCACTTCAGGTTTATTGTATATCTTGGACCTTCTTATTGACGACGAAACACAGAAATAGCGTCGGAATTAAATAGAAGAGGCACAATGCCGACTTAAGTACAAGAAGACTATCTCTTCCTACTGTCTATGTTTTGTACCATTCCTGTGACACTAGTTATAGATTCCGACGCTTCACTTCAGGTTTACTGTATCCCTTGGACTTTCTTATTAACGATGATACACATAAATTGCATCGGAATTAAATACAAAAGGCACAATGCCGTTTTAAGTACAAGAAGACTGACTCTTCCTACTGTCTATGTTTTGAACCATTCCTGAGACACTAGTAATAGATTCCGATGCTTCACCTCCGGTTATCTGTATCCCTTTGACCTTCTTATTGACGATGAAACACAGAAATTGCATCGGAATTAAATAGAAAAGGCACAATGCTGACTTAAGTACAAGAAGACAGACTCTTCTTACTGTCCACGCTTTGAACCATTCCTGAGACACTAGTTATAGATTCCGATGCTTCACTCCAGGTTTACTGTATCGCTTGGACCTTCTTATTGACGATGAAACACAAAAATTGCATCGGAATTAAATACAAAAGTCACAATGCCGACTTAAGTAGAAGAAGACTGACTCTTCTTACTGTCTACGCTTTGAACCATTCCTGTGACACTAGTTATAGATTCCGATGCTTCACTACAGGTTTACTGTATCGCTTGGACCTTCTTATTGACGATGAAACACCGAAATTGCATCGGAATTAAATACAAAAGGCACAATGAGGACTTAAGTACGTGAAGACTGACTCTCCTTGCTGACTATGTTTTGAACCATTCCTGTGACACTAGTTATAGATTCCGATGCTTCACTTCAGGTTTACTGTATCCCTCTGACCTTCTTAGTGATGATGAAACACAGAAATTGTATTGGAATTAAATACAAAAGGCACAATGCCGACTTAAGTACAAGAAGACTGACTCTTCTTACTGTCTATGTTTTGAACCATACCTGTGACACTAGTTATAGATTCCGATGCTTCACTCCAGGTTTACTGTATCCCTTGGTACTTCTTATTGACGATGAAACTCAGAAATTGCATCGGAATTAAATAGAAAAGGCACAATGCCGACTTAAGTACAAGAAGACCGACTCTTCTCACTGACTATGTCTTGAACCATTCCTGTGACACTAGTTATAGATTCCGATGCTTCACTTCAGGTTTGGCTGAATCCCTTGGATATTCTTATTGACGATGAAACACAGAAATTGCATCAGAATTAAATACTAAAGGCACAATGCCGAATTAAGAACAAGAAGACTGACTCTGCTTACTGTTTATGTTATGAACCATTCCAGTGACGCTAGTTGTAGATTCCGATGCTTCACTTCAGGTTTATTGTATAACTTGGACCTTCTTATTGACGACGAAACACAGAAATAGCGTCGGAATTAAATAGAAGAGGCACAATACCGACTTAAGTACAAGAAGACTATCTCTTCCTACTGTCTATGTTTTGTACCATTCCTGTGACACTAGTTATAGATTCCGACGCATCACTTCAGATTTACTGTATCCCTTGGACCTTCTTATTAACGATGATACACATAAATTGCATCGGAATTAAATACAAAAGGCACAATGCCGACTTAAGTACAAGAAGACTGACTCTTCCTACTGTCTATGTTGTGAACCATTCCTGTGCCACTAGTTATATATTCCGATGCCTCACTTCAGGTTTACTGTATCGGTCTGACATTCTTATTGACGATGAAACACAGAAATTGCATCGGAATTAAATACAAAATGCACAATGCCGACTTAAGTACATGATGACTGACTCATCTTACTGTCTATGTTTTGAACCATTTCTGTGACACTAGTCATAGATTCCGATGCTTCACTTCAGGGTGACTGTATCCCTCTGACCTTCTTATTGACGATGAAACACAGAAATTGCATCGGAATTAAATACAAAAGGCACAAAGCCGACTTAAGTACAAGAAGACTGGCTATTCTTTCTGTCTATGTTTTCAACCATTCCTGTGACACTAGTTATGGATTCCGATGCTTCACTTCAGGTTTACTGTATCCCTTGGACCATCTTATTGACGATGAAACACAGAAATTGCCTCGGAATTAAATACAAAAAGCACAATACCGACTTACGTACAAGAAGACTGACTCTACTTACTGTCTATGTTTGAAACATTCCTTTGACACTAGTTATTGATTCCGATGCCTCACTTCAGGTTTACTGTATCCCTTGGACCTTCTTATTAACGATGAAACAATGAAATTGCATCGGAATTAAATACAAAATGCACAATTCCGACTTAAGTACATGAAGACTGACTCTTCTTACTGACTATGTTTTGAACCATTCCTGTGACACTAGTTATAGATTCCGATGCTTCACTTCAGTTTACTGTATCCCTCTGACCTACTTATTGACGATGAAACACAGAAATTGGATCATAATTAAATAGAAAAGGCACAATGCCGACTTAAGTACAAGAAGACTGATTCTTCTTACAGTCTATGGTTTGAACCATTCCTGTGACACTAGTTATAGATTCCGATGCTTGGCTTCAGGTTTACTGTATCCCTTGGACCTTCTTATTGACGATGAAACACAGAAATAGCATCGGAATTTAATACACAAGGCACAATGCCGAATCAAGTACAAGAAGACTGACTCTTCTGACTGTCTATGTTGTGAGCCATTCATGTGACACTAGTTATAGTTTCCGATGCCGCACATCAGGTTTACTGTATCGGTCTGACCTTCTTATTGACGATGAAACACAGAAATTGCATCGGAATTAAATACAAAATGCACAATTCCGACTTAAGTACATGAAGACTGACTAATCTTACTGTCTATGTTTTGAACCATTTCTGTGACACTAGTTATAGATTCCGATGCTTCACTTCAGGGTTACTGTATCCCTCTGACCTACGTATTGACGATGAAACACAGAAATTGCATCGGAATTAAATACAAAGAGCACAATGCCGACTTAAGTACAAGAAGACTGACTCTTCTTTCTGTCTATGTTTTGAACCATTCCTGTGACACTAGTTATAGATTCCGATGCTTCACTTCAGGTTTACTGTATCCCTTGGACCTTCTTATTGACGATGAAACACCGAAATTGAATCGGAATTATATACAAAAGGCAAAATGCCGACTTAAGGACAAGAAGACGACTCTTCTTACTGACTATGTTATGAACCATTCCTGTGACACTAGTTATAGATTCCGATGCTTCACTTCAGGTTTACTGTATCCCTCTGACCTTCTTATTGACGATGAAACACGGAAGTTGCCTCGGAATTAAATAGAAAAGGCACAATGCCGACTTAAGTACAAGAAGACTGACTCTTCTTACTGTCTATGTTTTGAACCATTCCTGTGACACTAGTTATAGCTTCCGATGCTTCAGGTTTAGTGTATCCCTTGGACCTTCTTATTGACGATGAAACACAGAAATTGCATCGGTATTAAATAGAAATGGCACTATGCCGACTTAAGTACAAGATGACTGACTCTTCTTACTGACTATGTTTTGAACAATTCCTGTGTCACTAGTTATAGATTCCGATGCTTGACTTCAGGTTTACTGTATCCCTTGGACCTTCTTATTGACGATGAAACACAGAAATTGCATCGGAATAAATACAAAAGGCACAATGCCGACTTAAGTGCAAGAAGACTGACTCTTCCTACTGTCTATGTTTGGAGCTATTCCTGTGACACTAGTTTTAGATTCCGATGCTTCACTTCAGGTTTACTAAATCCCTTGGACCTTCTTATGGTCGATGAAACACAAAAATTGCATCGGAATTAAATACAAAAGGCAAAATGCCGACTTAAGTAGAAGAAGACTGACTCTTCTTACTGTCTATGCTTTGAACCATTCCTGTGACACTAGTTATAGATTCCGATGCTTCACTCCAGGTTTACTGTATCGCTTGAACCTTCTTATTGACGATGAAACACCGAAATTGAATCGGAATTAAATAGAAAAGGCACAATGCCGACTTAAGTACAAGAAGACCGACTCTTCTCACTGACTATGTTTTGAACGATTCCTGTGACACTAGTTATAGATTCCGATGCTTCACTTCAGGATTACTGTATCCCTTGGACCTTGTTATTGACGATGAAACACATAAATTGCATCGGAATTAAATACAAAAGGCACAATGCCGACTTAAGTACAAGATGACAGACTCCTCCTACTGTCTTTGTTTTGAACCATTCCTGTGACACTAGTTATAGATTCCGATGCTTCACTTCAGGTTTACTGTATCCCTTGGACCTTCTTATTGACGATGAAACACAGAAATGGCATCGGAATTAAATACAAATGGCACAATGCCGACTTAAGTACAAGAAGACTGACTCTTCTTACTGTTTATGTTATGAACCATTCCAGTGACGCTAGTTGAAGATTCCGATGCTTCACTTCAGGTTTATTGTATAACATGGACCTTCTTATTGACGACGAAACACAGAAATAGCGTCGGAATTAAATAGAAGAGGCACAATGCCGACTTAAGTACAAGAAGACTATCTCTTCCTACCGTCTATGTTTTGTACCATTCCTGTGACACTAGTAATAGATTCCGACGCTTCACTTCAGGTTTACTGTATCCCTTGGACTTTCTTATTAACGATGATACACATAAATTGCGTCGGAATTAAATACAAAAGGCACAATGCCGACTTAAGTACAAGAAGACTGACTCTTCCTACTGTCTATGATTTGAACCATTCCTGAGACACTAGTTATAGATTCCGATGCTTCACCTCCGGTTATCTGTATCCCTTTGACCTTCTTATTGACGATGAAACACAGAAATTGCATCGGAATTAAATAGAAAAGGCACAATGCTGACTTAAGTACAAGAAGACTGACTCTTCTTACTGTCTATGTTTTGAACCATTCCTGTGACACTAGTTCCAGATTCCGATGCTTCACTTCAGGTTTACTGTATCCCTTGGACCTTCTTATTGGCGATGAAACACAGAAATTGCATCGCAATTAAATAGAAAATGCACAATGCCGACTTAAGTAGAAGAAGACTGATTGTCCTTACTGACTATGTTATGAACCATTCCTGTGATTCTAGTTATAGATTCCGATGCTTCACTCCAGGTTTACTGTATCGCTTTCACCTTCTTATTGACGATGAAACACCGAAATTGCATCGGAATTAAATACAAAAGGCACAATGAGGACTTAAGTACGTGAAGACTGACTCTCCTTGCTGACTATGTTTTGAACCATTCCTGTGACACTAGTTATAGATTCCGATGCTTCACTTCAGGTTTACTGTATCCCTTTGGCCATCTTATTGACGATGAAACACAGAAATAGCATCGGAATGAAATACAAAAGGCACAATACCGACTTAAGTACAAGAAGACTGACTCGTCTTACTGACAATGATTTGAACCATTCCTGTGACACCATTTAGAGATTCCGATGCTTCACTTCAGGTTTACTGTATCCCTTGGACCTTCTTATTGACGATGAAATGCAGAAATTGCATCGGAATTAAATACAAAAGGCACAATGAGGACTTAAGTACGTGAAGACTGACTCTCCTTGCTGACTATGTTTTGAACCATTCCTGTGACACTAGTTATAGATTCCGATGATTCACTTCAGGTCTACTGTGTCCCTCTGACCTTCTTATTGAAGATGAAACACAGAAATAGCATCGGAATTAAATACAAAAAGCACAATGCTGACTTAAGTACAAGAAGACTGACTCTTCTTACTGTCTATGTTTTGAACCATTCCTATGACGCTAGTTATAGATTCCGATGCTTCACTTCAGGTTTACTGTATCCCTTGGACCTTCTTATTGATGACGGAACACAGAAATTGCATCGGAATTAAATAGAAAAGGCACAATGCCGACTTAAGTACAAGAAGACTGACTCATCTTACTGTCTATGTTTT
The DNA here is from genome assembly GCF_023864345.2 of Schistocerca serialis cubense. Classification (NCBI taxonomy): domain Eukaryota; kingdom Metazoa; phylum Arthropoda; class Insecta; order Orthoptera; family Acrididae; genus Schistocerca; species Schistocerca serialis. Next base: position 1,095,750,620 of record NC_064640.1, read on the forward strand.
GAACCATTCCTGTGACACTAGTTATGGATTGCGATGCTTCACTTCAGATTTACTGTATCCCTTGGACCTTCTTATTGACGATTAAACACAGATATTGTCTCGGAATTAAATACAAAAGGCACAATGCCGACTTAAGTACAAGAAGACTGACTCTTCCTACTGTCTATGTTTGAACCATTCCATTGACACTAGTTATAGACTCCGATGCTTCACTTCAGGATTACTGTTTCCCTTGGACCTTCTTATTGACCACTAAACAATGAAATTGCATCGGAATTAAATACAAAAGGCACAATGCCGACTTAAGTACATGAAGACCGACTCTTCTTACTGACTATGTTTTTAACCACTCCTGTGACACTAGTTGTAGATTCGGATGCTTCACTTCAGGTTTACTGTATCCCTTGCATCTTTTTATTGGCGATGAAACACAGAAATTGCATTGGAATTAAATACAAATGGCACAATGCCGACTTAAGTACAAGATGGCTGACCCTTCTTACTGTCTATGATTTGAACCATTCCTGTGACACTAGTTATAGATTCCGATGCTTCACTCCAGGTTTGCTGTACACCTTGGACCTTCTTATTGACGATGAAACACAGAAATTGCATCGGAATTAAATACAAAAGGCACAATGCCGACTTAAGGACAAGAAGACTGAATCTTCGTACCGCCTATTTTTTGAACCATTCCTGTGACACTAGTTATAGAATCCGATGCTTCACTTCAGGTTTACTGTATCCCTCAGACCTTCTTATTGACGATGAAACACAGAAAATGCATCGGAATTAAATACAAAAGGCACAATGCCGACTTAAGTGCAAGAAGACTGACTCTTCTTACTGTCTATGTTCTGAACCATTCATGTGACAAAAGTTCTAGACTCCGACGCTTCACTTCAGGTTTACTGTATCCCTTGGACCTTCTTATTGATGACGGAACACAGAAATTGCATCGGAATTAAATAGAAAAGGTACAATGCCGACTTATGTACAAGAAGACTGCCTCTTCCTACTGTCTATGTTTTGAACCATTCCTGTGACACTAGTTGTGGATTCCGATGCTTCACTTCAGGTTTACTGTATCCCTTGGACCTTCTTATTGACAATGAAACACAGAAATTGCATCGGAATAGAATACAAAAGGCACAATGCCGACTTATGTACAAGAAGACTGACTCTTCTTACTGACTATGATTTGAACCATTCCAGTGATACTAGTTGTAGTTTCCGATGCTTCACTTCATGTTTACTGTATCCCTCTGACCTTCTTATTAACGATGAAACACCGATATTGCATCGGAATTAAATAGAAAAGGCACAATGCCGACTTAAGTACAAGAAGATCGACTCTTCCAACTGTCTATGTTTTGAACAATTCCTGTGACACTAGTTATAGATTCCGATGCTTCACCTCAGGTTCACTGTATCCCTCTGACCTTCTTATTGACAATGAAACACAGAAATTGCATCGGAATTAAATAGAAAAGGCACAATGCCGTCTTAAGTACAAGCAGACTGACTCTTCTTAGTGTCTATGTTTTGAACCATTCCTGTGACATTATTTATGGATTCCAATGCTTCACTTCAGGTTTACTGTATCCTTTGGACCTTCTTATTGGCGACGAAACACAGAAATTGCATCGGAAATAATTAGAAAAGGCACAATGCCGACTTAAGTACAAGAAGACTGACTCTTCTTACTGTCTATGTTTTGAACCATTCCTGTGACACTAGTTATAGATTCCGATGCTTCACCTCAGTTTCACTGAATCCCTCTGACCTTCTTATTGACGATGAAACACAGAAATTGCATCGGAATTAAATAGAAAAGGCACAATGCCGTCTTAAGTACATGAAGACTGACTCTTCTTACTGACTATATCTTGAACCATTCCTGTGACACTAGTTATAGATTCCGATGCTTCACCTCAGTATCACTGAATCCCTCTGACCTTCTTATTGACGATGAAACACAGAAATTGCATCTGAATTAAATACTAAAGGCACAATGCCGACTTAAGTACAAGAAGGCTGACTCTTCCTATTGTGTATGTTTTGAACCATTCCTGTGACACTAGTTATAGATTCCGTTGCTTCACTTCAGGGTTACTGTATCCCTCTGACCTTCTTTTTGACGATGAAACACAGAAATTGCATCGGAATTAAATAGAAAAGGCACAATGCCGACTTAAGTACATGAAGACTGACTCTTCTTAATGACTTTGTTTTTAACCACTCCTGTGACACTAGTTGTAGATTCGGATGCTTCACTTCAGGTTTACTGAATCCCTTGGACCTTCTTATTGACGATGAAACACAAAAATTGCATCGGAATTTAATACAAAAGGCACAATGCCGACTTAAGTACAAGAAGACTGACTCTTCTTACTGTCTAAGTTTTGAACCATTCCTGTGACACTAGTTATAGATTCCGACGCTTCACGTCAGGTTTACTGTATCCCTCTCACCTTCTTACTGACGATGAAACACAAAAATTGCATCGGAATTAAATAGAAAAGAAACAATGCCGACTTAAGTACAAGAAGACTGACTCTTCTTACTGTCTATGTTTTGAACCATTCCTGTGACGCTAGTTATAGATTCCGATGCTTCACTTCAGGTTTACTGTATCCCTTGGACCTTCTTATTGATGACGGAACACAGAAATTGCATCGGAATTAAATAGAAAAGGCACAATGCCGACTTATGTACAAGAAGACTGCCTCTTCCTACTGACTATGATTTGAACCTTTCCAGTGATACTAGTTGTAGTTTCCGATGCTTCACTTCATGTTTACTGTATCCCTCTGACGTTCTTATTAACGATGAAACACCGATATTGCATCGGAATTAAATAGAAAAGGCACAATGCCGACTTAAGTACAAGAAGATCGACTCTTCCAACTGTCTATGTTTTGAACCATTCCTGTGACACTAGTTATAGATTCCGATGATTCACTTCAGGTCTACTGTGTCCCTCTGACCTTCTTATTGAAGATGAAACACAGAAATAGCATCGGAATTAAATACAAAAAGCACAATGCTGACTTAAGTACAAGAAGACTGACTCTTCTTACTATCTATGTTTTGAACCATTCCTGTGACGCTAGTTATAGATTCCGATGCTTCACTTCAGGTTTACTGTATCCCTTGGACCTTCTTATTGATGACGGAACACAGAAATTGCATCGGAATTAAATAGAAAAGGCACAATGCCGACTTATGTACAAGAAGACTGCCTCTTCCTACTGTCTATGTTTTGAACCATTCCTGTGACACTAGTTATGGATTCCGATGCTTCACTTCAGGTTTACTGTATCCCTTGGACCTTCTTATTGACAATGAAACACAGAAATTGCATCGGAATTAAATACAAAAAGCACAATGCCGACTTAAGTACAAGAAGACTGACTCTTCTTACTGACTATGTGTTGAACCATTCCTGTGACACTATTTGGAGATTCCGATGCTTCCCTTCAGGTTTACTGCATCCCTAGGACCTTCTTATTGACGATGAAACACAGAAATTGCATCGGAACTAAATACAAAAGGCACAATGCCGACTTATGTATAAGATGACTGACTCTTCCTACTGTCTATGTTTTGAACCATTCTTGTGACATTATTTATGGATTCCAATGCTTCACTTCAGGTTTACGGTATCCTTTGGACATTCTTATTGGCGACGAAAAACAGAAATTGCATCGGAATTAATTAGAAAAGGCACAATGCCGACTTAAGTACAAGAAGACTGACTCATGTTACTGTCTATGTTTTGAACCATTCCTGTGACACTAGTTATAGATTCCGATGCTTCACCTCCGGTTATCTGTATCCCTCTGACCTTCTTATTGACGATGAAACACAGAAATTGCATCGGAATTAAATAGAAAAGGCACAATGCCGACTTAAGTACAAGAAGACTGACTCTTCCTACTGTCTATGTTTGAACCATTCCATTGACACTAGTTATAGACTCCGATGCTTCACTTCAGGTTTACTGTTTCCCTTGGACCTTCTTATTGACCACTAAACAATGAAATTGCATCGGAATTAAATACAAAAGGCACAATGCCGACTTAAGTACATGAAGACTGACTCTTCTTACTGACTATGTTTTTAACCACTCCTGTGACACTAGTTGTAGATTCGGATGCTTCACTTCAGGTTTACTGTATCCCTTGCACCTTTTTATTGGCGATGAAACACAGAAATTGCATTGGAATTAAATACAAATGGCACAATGGCGACTTAAGTACAAGATGGCTGACCCTTCTTACTGTCTATGATTTGAACCATTCCTGTGACACTAGTTATAGATTCCGATGCTTCACTCCAGGTTTACTGTATACCTTGGACCTTCTTATTGACGGTGAAACACAGAAATTGCATCGGAATTAAATACAAAAGGCACAATGCCGACTTAAGGACAAGAAGACTGAATCTTCTTACTGCCTATTTTTTGAACCATTCCTGTGACACTAGTTATAGATTCCGATGCTTCACTTCAGGTTTACTGTATCCCTCAGACCTTCTTATTGACGATGAAACACGGAAAATGCATCGGAATTAAATACAAAAGGCACAATGCCGACTTAAGTGCAAGAAGACTGACTCTTCTTACTGTCTATGTTTTGAACCATTCCTGTGACACTAGTTATAGATTCCGATGCTTCACCTCCGGTTATCTGTATCCCTCTGACCTTCTTATTGACGATGAAACACAGAAATTGCATCGGAATTAAATAGAAAAGGCACAATGCCGACTTAAGTACAAGAAGACTGACTCTTCTTACTGTCTATGTTTTGAACCATTCCTGTGACGCTAGTTACAGGTTCCGATGCTTCACTTCAGGTTTACTGTATCCCTTGGACATTCTTATTGGCGATGAAACACAGAAATTGCATCGCAATTAAATAGAAAAAGCACAATGCCGACTTAAGTACAAGAAGACTGACTCATCTTACTGACTATGTTTGAACCATTCCTGTGACACTAGTTGTAGATTTCGATGCTTCATTTCAGGTTTACTGTATCCCTTTGGCCTTCTTATTGACGATGAAACACATAAATAGCATCGGAATGAAATACAAAAGGCACAATACCGACTTAAGTACAAGAAGACTGACTCGTCTTACTGACTATGATTTGAACCATTCCTGTGACACCATTTAGAGATTCCGATGCTTCACTTCAGGTTTACTGTATCCCTTGGACCTTCTTATTGACGATGAAATACAGAAATTGCATCGGAATTAAATACAAAAGGCACAATGCCGACTTAAGTAGAATATGACCGACCCTTCTTACTGTCTATGTTCTGAACCATTCATGTGACAAAAGTTCTAGATTCCGACGCTTCACTTCAGGTTTACTGTATCCCTCTGACCATCCTATTGACGATGAAACACAGAAATAGAATCGGAATTAAATACAAAAGGCACAATGCCGACTTAAGTACAAGAAGACTGACTCTTCTTATTGACTATGTTTTGAACCATATCTGTGACACTAGTTATAGATTCCGATGCTTCACTTCAGCTTTACTGTATCCCTTGGACCTTCTTATTGACGATGAAACACTGAAATAGCATCGGAATTAAATAGAAAAAGCACAATGCCGAATCAAGTACAAGAAGACTGACTCTTCTAACTGACTATGATTGGAACCATTCCTGTGACACTAGTTATAGATTCCGATGATTCACTTCAGGTCTACTGTGTCCCTCTAACCTTCTTATTGAAGATGAAACACAGAAATAGCATCGGAATTAAATACAAAATGCACAATGCTGACTTAAGTACAAGAAGACTGACTCTTCTTACTGTCTATGTTTTGAACCATTCCTGTGACGCTAGTTATAGATTCCGATGCTTCACTTCAGGTTTACTGTATCCCTTGGACCTTCTTATTGATGACGGAACACAGAAATTGCATCGGAATTAAATAGAAAAGGTACAATGCCGACTTATGTACAAGAAGACTGACTCTTCTTACTGACTATGATTTGAACCATTCCAGTGATACTAGTTGTAGTTTCCGATGCTTCACTTCATGTTTACTGTATCCCTCTGACCTTCTTATTAACGATGAAACACCGATATTGCATCGGAATTAAATAGAAAAGGCACAATGCCGACTTACGTACAAGAAGATCGACTCTTCCCACTGTCTATGTTTTGAACCATTCCTGTGACACTAGTTATAGATTCCGATGCTTCACCTCAGGTTCACTGTATCCCTCTGACCTTCGTATTGACGATGAAACACAGAAATTGCATAGGAATTAAATAGAAAGGGCACAATGCCGTCTTAAGTACAAGCAGACTGACTCTTCTTAGTGTCTATGTTTTGATCCATTCCTGTGACGCTAGTTACAGATTCTGATGCTTCACTTCAGGTTTACTGTATCCCTTGGACCTTCTTATTGACGATGAAACACAGAAATTGCATCGGAATTAAATACAAAAGGCACAATGCCGACTTAAGTACAAGAAGACTGACTCTTCTTACTGACTATGTGTTGAACCATTCCTGTGACACTATTTGGAGATTCCGATGCTTCCCTTCAGGTTTACTGCATCCCTAGGACCTTCTTATTGACGATGAAACACAGAAATTGCATCGGAACTAAATACAAAAGGCACAATGCCGACTTATGTATAAGATGACTGACTCTTCCTACTGTCTATGTTTTGAACCATTCTTGTGACATTATTTATGGATTCCAATGCTTCACTTCAGGTTTACGGTATCCTTTGGACATTCTTATTGGCGACGAAAAACAGAAATTGCATCGGAATTAATTAGAAAAGGCACAATGCCGACTTAAGTACAAGAAGACTGACTCATCTTACTGTCTATGTTTTGAACCAAACCTGTGACACTAGTTATGGATTGCGATGCTTCACTTCAAATTTACTGTATCCCTTGGACCTTCTTGTTGACGATTAAACACAGATATTGTCTCGGAATTAAATACAAAAGGCACAATGCCGACTTAAGTGCAAGAAGACTGACTCTTCTTACTGTCTATGTTTTGAACCATTCCTGTGACACTAGTTATAGATTCCGATGCTTCACACCAGGTATACTGTATCCCTTGGACCTTCTTAATGACGATGAAACACCGAAATTGCAACGGAATTAAATAGAAAAGGCACAATGCCGACTTAGGTACAAGAAGACTGACTCTTGTTACTGAGTATGTTTTAAACCATTCCTGTGACACTAGTTATGGATTCCGATGCTTCACTTCATTTTTACTGTATACCTTGGACCGTTTTATGAACGATGAAACACAGAAATTGCATCGGAATTAAATACAAAAGGCACAATGCCGTCTTAATTACAAGAAGACTGACTCTTCTTACTGTCTATGTTTTGAGCCATTCCTGTGACACTAGTTATAGATTCCGATGCTTCACCTCCGGTTATCTGTATCCCTCTGACCTTCTTATTGACGATGAAACACAGAAATTGCATCGGAATTAAATAGAAAAGGCACAATGCCGACTTAAGTACAAGAAGACTGACTCTTCTTAGTGTCTATGTTTTGAACCATTCCTGTGACGCTAGTTACAGGTTCCGATGCTTCACTTCAGGTTTACTGTATCCCTTGGACATTCTTATTGGCGATGAAACACAGAAATTGCATCGCAATTAAATAGAAAAAGCACAATGCCGACTTAAGTACAAGAAGACTGACTCATCTTACTGACTATGTTTGAACCATTCCTGTGACACTAGTTGTAGATATCGATGCTTCATTTCAGGTTTACTGTATCCCTTTGGCCTTCTTATTGACGATGAAATACAGAAATAGCATCGGAATGAAATACAAAAGGCACAATACCGACTTAAGTACAAGAAGACTGACTCGTCTTACTGACTATGATTTGAACCATTCCTGTGACACCATTTAGAGATTCCGATGCTTCACTTCAGGTTTACTGTATCCCTTGGACCTTCTTATTGACGATGAAATATAGAAATATCATCGGAATTAAATACAAAAGGCACAATGCCGACTTAAGTAGAATATGACCGACCCTTCTTACTGTCTATGTTCTGAACCATTCATGTGACAAAAGTTCTAGATTCCGACGCTTCACTTCAGGTTTACTGTATCCCTCTGACCATCCTATTGACGTTGAAACACAGAAATAGAATCGGAATTAAATACAAAAGGCACATTGCCGACTTAAGTACAAGAAGACTGACTCTTCTTATTGACTATGTTTTGAACCATATCTGTGACACTAGTTATAGATTCCGATGCTTCACTTCAGCTTTACTGTATCCCTTGGACCTTCTTATTGACGATGAAACACTGAAATAGCATCGGAATAAAATAGAAAAAGCACAATGCCGAATCAAGTACAAGAAGACTGACTCTTCTAACTGACTATGATTGGAACCATTCCTGTGACACTAGTTATAGATTCCGATGATTCACTTCAGGTCTACTGTGTCCCTCTGACCTTCTTATTGAAGATGAAACACAGAAATAGCATCGGAATTAAATACAAAATGCACAATGCTGACTTAAGTACAAGAAGACTGACTCTTCTTACTGTCTATGCTTTGAACCATTCCTGTGACGCTAGTTATAGATTCCGATGCTTCACTTCAGGTTTACTGTATCCCTTGGACCTTCTAATTGATGACGGAACACAGAAATTGCATCGGAATTAAATAGAAAATGTACAATGCCGACTTATGTACAAGAAGACTGCCTCTTCCTACTGTCTATGTTTTGAACCATTCCTGTGACACCAGTTGTGGATTCCGATGCTTCACTTCAGGTTTACTGTATCCCTTGGACCTTCTTATTGACAATGAAACACAGAAATTGCATCGGAATTGAATACAAAAGGCACAATGCCGACTTATGTACAAGAAGACTGACTCTTCTTACTGACTATGATTTGAACCATTCCAGTGATACTAGTTGTAGTTTCCGATGCTTCCCTTTTAGTTTACTGTATCCCTCTGACCTTCTTATAAACGATGAAACACCGATATTGCATCGGAATTAAATAGAAAAGGCACAATGCCGACTTAAGTACAAGAAGATCGACTCGTCCAACTGTCTATGTTTTGAACCATTCCTGTGACACTAGTTATAGATTCCGATGCTTCACCTCAGGTTCACTGTATCCCTCTGACCTTCTTATTGACGATGAAACACAGAAATTGCATAGGAATTAAATAGAAAAGGCACAATGCCGTCTTAAGTACAAGCAGACTGACTCTACTTAGTGTCTATGTTTTGAACCATTCCTGTGACGCTAGTTACAGATTTCGATGCTTCACTTCAGGTTTACTGTATCCCTTGGACCTTCTTATTGACGATGAAACACAGAAATTGCATCGGAATTAAATACAAAAGGCACAATGCCGACTTAAGTACAAGAAGACTGACTCTTCTTACTGACTATGTGTTGAACCATTCCTGTGACACTATTTGGAGATTCCGATGCTTCCCTTCAGGTTTACTGCATCCCTAGGACCTTCTTATTGACGATGAAACACAGAAATTGCATCGGAACTAAATACAAAAGGCACAATGCCGACTTATGTATAAGATGACTGACTCTTCCTACTGTCTATGTTTTGAACCATTCTTGTGACATTATTTATGGATTCCAATGCTTCACTTCAGGTTTACGGTATCCTTTGGACATTCTTATTGGCGACGAAAAACAGAAATTGCATCGGAATTAATTAGAAAAGGCACAATGCCGACTTAAGTACAAGAAGACTGACTCATCTTACTGTCTATGTTTTGAACCATTCCTGTGACACTAGTTATGGATTGCGATGCTTCACTTCAGATTTACTGTATCCCTTGGACCTTCTTGTTGACGATTAAACACAGATATTGTCTCAGAATTAAATACAAAAGGCACAATGCCGACTTAAGTACAAGAAGACTGACTCATCCTACTGTCTATGTTTGAACCATTCCATTGACACTAGTTATAGACTCCGATGCTTCACTTCAGGTTTACTGTTTCCCTTGGACCTTCCTATTGACCACTAAACAATGAAATTGCATCGGAATTAAATACAAAAGGCACAATGCCGACTTAAGTACATGAAGACTGACTCTTCTTACTGACTATGTTTTTAAGCACTCCTGTGACACTAGTTGTAGATTCGGATGCTTCACTTCAGGTTTACTGTATCCCTTGCACCTTTTTATTGGCGATGAAACACAGAAATTGCATTGGAATTAAATACAAATGGCACAATGCCGACTTAAGTACAAGATGGCTGACCCTTCTTACTGTCTATGATTTGAACCATTCCTGTGACACTAGTTATAGATTCCGATGCTTCACTCCAGGTTTACTGTATACCTTGGACCTTCTTATTGACGATGAAACACAGAAATTGCATCGGAATTAAATACAAAAGGCACAATGCCGACTTAAGTGCAAGAAGACTGACTCTTCTTACTGTCTATGTTTTGAACCATTCCTGTGACACTAGTTATAGATTCCGATGCTTCACACCAGGTATACTGTATCCCTTGGACCTTCTTAATGACGATGAAACACCGAAATTGCAACGGAATTAAATAGAAAAGGCACAATGCCGACTTAGGTACAAGAAGACTGACTCTTGTTACTGAGTATGTTTTAAACCATTCCTGTGACACTAGTTATGGATTCCGATGCTTCACTTAATTTTTACTGTATACCTTGGACCATTTTATGAACGATGAAACACAGAAATTGCATCGGAATTAAATACAAAAGGCACAATGCCGACTTAATTACAAGAAGACTGACTCTTCTTACTGTCTATGTTTTGAACCATTCCTGTGACACTAGTTATAGATTCCGATGCTTCACGTCCGGTTATCTGTATCCCTCTGACCTTCTTATTGACGATGAAACACAGAAATTGCATCGGAATTAAATAGAAAAGGCACAATGCCGACTTAAGTACAAGAAGACTGACTCTTCTTACTGTCTATGTTTTGAACCATTCCTGTGACGCTAGTTACAGGTTCCGATGCTTCACTTCAGGTTTACTGTATCCCTTGGACATTCTTATTGGCGATGAAACACAGAAATTGCATCGCAATTAAATAGAAAAAGCACAATGCCGACTTAAGTACAAGAAGACTGACTCATCTTACTGACTATGTGTGAACCATTCCTGTGACACTAGTTGTAGATTTCGATGCTTCATTTCAGGTTTACTGTATCCCTTTGGCCTTCTTATTCACGATGAAACACAGAAATAGCATCGGAATGAAGTACAAAAGGCACAATACCGACTTAAGTACAAGAAGACTGACTCGTCTTACTGACTATGATTTGAACCATTCCTGTGACACCATTTAGAGATTCCGATGCTTCACTTCAGGTTTACTGTATCCCTTGGACCTTCTTATTGACGATGAAATACAGAAATTGCATCGGAATTAAATACAAAAGGCACAATGCCGACTTAAGTAGAATATGACCGACCCTTCTTACTGTCTATGTTCTGAACCATTCATGTGACAAAAGTTCTAGATTCCGACGCTTCACTTCAGGTTTACTGTATCCCTCTGACCATCCTATTGACGATGAATTACAGAAATAGAATCGGAATTAAATACAAAAGGCACATTGCCGACTTAAGTACAAGAAGACTGACTCTTCTTATTGACTATGTTTTGAACCATATCTGTGACACTAGTTATAGATTCCGATGCTTCACTTCAGCTTTACTGTATCCCTTGGACCTTCTTATTGACGATGAAACACTGAAATAGCATCGGAATTAAATAGAAAAAGCACAATGCCGAATCAAGTACAAGAAGACTGACTCTTCTAACTGACTATGATTGGAACCATTCCTGTGACACTAGTTATAGATTCCGATGATTCACTTCAGGTCTACTGTGTCCCTCTGACCTTCTTATTGAAGATGAAACACAGAAAAAGCATCGGAATTAAATACAAAATGCACAATGCTGACTTAAGTACAAGAAGACTGACTCTTCTTACTGTCTATGTTTTGAACCATTCCTGTGACGCTAGTTATAGATTCCGATGCTTCACTTCAGGTTTACTGTATCCCTTGGACCTTCTTATTGATGACGGAACACAGAAATTGCATCGGAATTAAATAGAAAAGGTACAATGCCGACTTATGTACAAGAAGACTGCCTCTTCCTACTGTCTATGTTTTGAACCATTCCTGTGACACTAGTTGTGGATTCCGATGCTTCACTTCAGGTTTACTGTATCCCTTTGGCCTTCTTATTCACGATGAAACACAGAAATAGCATCGGAATGAAGTACAAAAGGCACAATACCGACTTAAGTACAAGAAGACTGACTCGTCTTACTGACTATGATTTGAACCATTCCTGTGACACCATTTAGAGATTCCGATGCTTCACTTCATGTTTACTGTATCCCTCTGACCTTCTTATTAACGATGAAACACCGATATTGCATCGGAATTAAATAGAAAAGGCACAATGCCGACTTAAGTACAAGAAGATCGACTCTTCCAACTGTCTATGTTTTGAACGATTCCTGTGACACTAGTTATAGATTCCGATGCTTCACCTCTGGTTCACTGTATCCCTCTGACCTTCTTATTGACGATGAAACACAGAAATTGCATAGGAATTAAATAGAAAAGGCACAATGCCGTCTTAAGTACAAGCAGACTGACTCTTCTTAGTGTCTATGTTTTGAACCATTCCTGTGACGCTAGTTACAGATTCCGATGCTTCACTTCAGGTTTACTGTATCCCTTGGACCTTCTTATTGACGATGAAACACAGAAATTGCATCGGAATTAAATACAAAAGGCACAATGCCGACTTAAGTACAAGAAGACTGACTCTTCTTACTGACTATGTGTTGAACCATTCCTGTGACACTATTTGGAGATTCCGATGCTTCCCTTCAGGTTTACTTTATCCCTCTGACCTTCTTATTGTCGATTAAACACAGTAATTGCATCGGAATTAAATTGAAAAGGGCACAATGCCGACTTTAGTACAAGAAGACTGACTCTTCTTACTGTCTATGTTTTGAACCATTCCGGTGACACTAGTTATAGATTCCGATGCTCCACTTCAGGTATTGACGAAGAAACACAGAAGTTGCATCGGAATTAAATACAAAAGGCACAATGCCGACTTAAGTACAAGAAGACTGACTCTTCTTACCGACTATGATTTGAACCATTCCTATGACACTAGTTATAGATTCCGATGCTTCACTTCATTTTTACTGTATCCTTCTGACCTTCTTATTGACGATGGACACAGAAATATCATCGGAAATAAATACAAAAGGCACAATACGGACTGAAGTACATGTAGACTGAATCTTCCTACTGTCTAAGTTAAGAACCATTCCCATGACACTAGTTATAGATTCCGATGCTTCATATCGGGTTTACTGTATCCCTTGGACCTTCTTAATGACGATGAAACACAGATAGTGCATCGGAATTAAATAAAAAAGGCCCAATGCCAACTTAAGTACAAGAAGACTGACTCTTCCTATTGTGTATGTTTTGAACCATTCCTGTGACACTAGTTATAGATTCCGATGCTTCACCTCAGTTTCACTGAATCCCCCTGACCTTCTTATTGACGATGAAACACAGAAATTGCATCGGAATTAAATAGAAAAGGCACAATGCCGTCTTAAGTACATGAAGACTGACTCTTCTTACTGACTATATCTTGAACCATTCCTGTGACACTAGTTATAGATTCCGATGCTTCACCTCAGTTTCACTGAATCCCCCTGACCTTCTTATTGACGATGAAACACAGAAATTGCATCGGAATTAAATACTAAAGGCACAATGCCGACTTAAGTACAAGAATGCTGACTCTTCATATTGTGTATGTTTTGAACCATTCCTGTGACACTAGTTATAGATTCCGATGCTTCACTTCAGGGTTACTGTATCCCTCTGACCTTCTTTTTGACGATGAAACACAGAAATTGCATCGGAATTAAATAGAAAAGGCACAATGCCGACTTAAGTACATGAAGACTGACTCTTCTTAATGACTATGTTTTTAACCACTCCTGTGACACTAGTTGTAGATTCGGATGCTTCACTTCAGGTTTACTGTATCCCTTGGACCTTCTTAGTGACGATGAAACACAGAAATTGCATCGGAATTAAATACAAAAGGCACAATGCCGACTTAAGTGTAAGATGGCTGACTCTTCTTACTGTCTATGATTTGAACCATTCCTGTGACACTAGTTATAGATTCCGATGCTTCACTCCAGGTTTACTCTATACCTTGGACCTTCTTATTAACGATGATACACATACATTGCATCGGAATTAAATACAAAAGGCACCATGCCGACTTAAGTACAAGAAGACTGACTCTTCCTACTGTCTATGTTTTGAACCATTCCTGTGACACTAGTTGTAGATTCGGATGCTTCACTTCAGGTTTACTGTATCCCTTGGACCTTCTTAGTGACGATGAAACACAGAAATTGCATCGGAATTAAATACAAAAGGCACAATGCCGACTTAAGTACAAGAAGACTGACTCTTCTTACTGTCTATGTTTTGAACCATTCCTGTGACACTAGTTATAGATTCCGACGCTTCACGTCAGGTTTACTGTATCCCTCTCACCTTCTTACTGACGATGAAACACAGAAATTGCATCGGAATTAAATAGAAAAGTCACAATGCCGACTTAAGTACAAGAAGACTGACTCATCTTACTGACTATGTTTGAACCATTCCTGTGACACTAGTTATAAATTCCGATGCTTCACTTCAGGTTTACTGTATCCCTTTGGCCTTCTTATTGACGATGAAACACAGAAATAGCATCGGAATGAAATACAAAAGGCACAATACCGACTTAAGTACAAGAAGACTGACTCGTCATACTGACTATGATTTGAACCATTCCTGTGACACCAGTTAGAGATTCCTATGCTTCATTTCAGGTTTATTGTATCCCTCTGACCTTCGTATTGACGATGAAACTCAGTAATTGCATCGGACTTAATTTGAAAAGGGCACAATGCCGACTTAAGTACAAGAAGACTGACTCTTCTTACTGTCTATGTTTTGAACCATTCCTGTGACACTAGTTGTAGTTTCCGATGCTTCACTTCAGGTTTACTGTATCCCTTGGACCTTCTTATTGACAATGAAATACAGAAATTGCATCGGAATTAAATACAAAAGGCACAATGCCGACTTAAGTAGAAGATGACCGACCCTTCTTACTGTCTATGTTCTGAACCATTCATGTGACAAAAGTTCTAGATTACGATGCTTCACTTCAGGTTTACTGTATCCCTCTGACCATCCTATTGACGATGAAACACAGAAATTGAATCGGAATTAAATACAAAAGTCACAATGCCGACTTAAGTACAAGAAGACTGACTCATCTTACTGACTATGTTTTGAACCATATCTGTGACACTAGTTATAGATTCCGATGCTTCACTTCAGCTTTACTGTATCCCTTGGACCTTCTTATTGACGATGAAACACTGAAATAGCATCGGAATTAAATAGAAAAGGCACAATGCCGAATCAAGTACAAGAAGACTGACTCTTCTAACTGACTATAATTGGAACCATTCCTGTGACACTAGTTATAGATTCCGATGATTCACTTCAGGTCTACTGTGTCCCTCTGACCTTCTTATTGAAGATGAAACACAGAAATAGCAACGGAATTAAATACAAAAGGCACAATGCTGACTTAAATACAAGAAAACTGACTCTTCTTACTGACTATGTTTTGAACCATTCCTGTGACACTAGTTATAGATTCCGAAGCTTCACTTCAGGTTTACTGTATCCCTTGGACGTTCTTATTGACGAGGAAACACAGAAATTGCATCGGAATTAAATACAAAAGGCAAAATGCCTACTTAAGTACAAGAAGACTGACTCTTCTTACTGTCTATGTTTTGAACCATTCCTGTGACGCTAGTTATAGATTCCGATGCTCCACTTAAGGTATACTGTATCTCTTGGACCTTCTTATTGACGATGAAACACAGAAGATGCATCGGAATTAAATACAAAAGGCACAATGCCGACTTAAGTACAAGAAGACTGACTCTTCTTACCGACTATGCTTTGAACCATTCCTGTGACACTAGTTATAGATTCCGATGCTTCACTTCAGGTTTACTGTATCCCTCTGACCTTCTTAATGACGATGAAACACAGAAATTGCATCGGATATAAATACAAAAGGCACAATACGGACTGAAGTACATGTAGACTGAATCTTCCTACTGTCTAAGTTATGAACCATTCCCGTGACACTAGCTATAGATTCCGATGCTTCATATCAGGTTTACTGTATTCCTTGGACCTTCTTAATGACGATGAAACACAGATAGTGCATCGGAATTAAGTACAAAAGGCACAATGCCAACATAAGTACAAGAAGACTGACTCTTCCTATTGTCTATGTTTTGAACCATTCCTGTGTAACTAGTTATAGATTCCGATGCTTCACTTCAGGTTTACTGTATCCCTCTGACCTTCTTTTTGACGATGAAACACAGAAATTGCATCGGAATTAAATAGAAAAGGCACAATGCCGACTTAAGTACAGGAAGACTGACTCTTCTTACTGACTATATCTTGATCCATTCCTGTGACACTAGTTATAGATTCCGATGCTTCACTTCAGGTTTACTGTATCCCTTGGACCTTCTTATTGACGATGAAACACAGCAATTGCATCGGAATTAAATACAAAAGGGACAATGCCTACTTAAGTACAAGAAGACTGACTCTTCTTACTGACTATGTTTTGAACCATTCCTGTGACACTAGTTGTATATTTCCATGCTTCACTTCAGGTTTACTGCATACCTAGGACCTTCTTATTGACGATGAAACACAGAAATTGCATCGGAACTAAATACAAAAGGCACAATGCCGACTTATGTATAAGATGACTGACTCTTCCTACTGTCTATGTTTTGAACCATTCCTGTGACATTATTTATGGATTCCAATGCTTCACTTCAGGTTTACTGTATCCTTTGGACATTCTTATTGGCGACGAATCACACAAATTGCATCGGAATTAATTAGAAAAGGCACAATGCCGACTTAAGTACAAGAAGACTGACTCTTCTTACTGTCTATGTTTTGAACCATTCCTGTGACACTAGTTCTAGATTCCGATGCTTCACCTCAGGTTCACTGAATCCCTCTGACCTTCTTATTGACGATGAAACACAGAAATTGCATCGGAATTAAATAGAAAAGGCACAATGCCGTCTTAAGTACAAGCAGACTGACTCTTCTTTGTGTCTCTGATTTGAACCATTCCTGTGACACTAGTTACAGATTCCGATGCTACACTTCAGGTTTACTTTATCCCTTGGACCTTCTTTTTGACGATGAAACACAGAAATTGCATCGGAATTAAATACAAAAGGCACAATGCCGACTTAAGTACAAGAAGACTGACTCTTCTTTCTGACTGTTTTGAACCATTCCTGTGACACTAGTTATAGATTCCGATGCTTCACTTCATGTTTACTGTATCCCTCCGACCTTCTTATTGACTATGAAACACAGAAACTGCATCGGAATTAAATACAAAAGGCACAATGCCGACTTAAGTGCAAGAAAGCTGACTCTTCTTACTGTCTATGTTTTGAACCATTCCTGTGACACTAGTTATAGATTCCGACGCTTCACGTCAGGTTTACTGTATCCCTCTCACCTTCTTACTGACGATGAAACACAGAAATTGCATCGGAATTAAATAGAAAAGTCACAATGCCTACTTAAGTACAAGAAGACTGACTCATCTTACTGACTATGTTTGAACCATTCCTGTGACACTAGTTATAGATTCCGATGCTTCACTTCAGGTTTACTGTATCCCTTTGGCCTTCTTATTGACGATGAAACACAGAAATAGCATCGGAATGAAATACAAAAGGCACAATACCGACTTAAGTACAAGAAGACTGACTCGTCATACTGACTATGATTTGAACCATTCCTGTGACACCAGTTAGAGATTCCTATGCTTCATTTCAGGTTTATTGTATCCCTCTGACCTTCGTATTGACGATGAAACACAGTAATTGCATCGGACTTAATTTGAAAAGGGCACAATGCCGACTTAAGTACAAGAAGACTGACTCTTCTTACTGTCTATGTTTTGACCATTCCTGTGACACTAGTTATAGATTCCGATGCTTCACTTCAGGTTTACTGTATCCCTTGGACCTTCTTATTGAGAATGAAATACAGAAATTGCATCGGAATTAAATACAAAAGGCACAATGCCGACGTAAGTAGAAGATGACCGACCCTTCTTACTGTCTATGTTCTGAACCATTCATGTGACAAAAGTTCTAGATTCCGATGCTTCACTTCAGGTTTACTGTATCCCTCTGAGCATCCTATTGACGATGAAACACAGAAATTGAATCGGAATTAAATACAAAAGGCACAATGCCGACTTAAGTACAAGAAGACTGACTCTTCTTACTGACTATGTTTTGAACCATATCTGTGACACTAGTTATAGGTTCCGATGCTTCACTTCAGCTTTACTGTATCCCTTGGACCTTCTTATTGACGATGAAACACTGAAATAGCATCGGAATTAAATAGAAAAGGCACAATGCCGAATCAAGTACAAGAAGACTGACTCTTCTAACTGACTATAATTGGAACCATTCCTGTGACACTAGTTATAGATTCCGATGATTCACTTCAGGTCTACTGTGTCCCTCTGACCTTCTTATTGAAGATGAAACACAGAAATAGCATCGGAATTAAATACAAAAGGCACAATGCTGACTTAAATACAAGAAAACTGACTCTTCTTACTGACTAAGTTTTGAACCATTCCTGTGACACTAGTTATAGATTCCGATGCTTCACTTCAGGTTTACTGTATCCCTTGGACGTTCTTATTGACGATGAAACACAGAAATTGCATCGGAATTAAATACAAAAGGCAAAATGCCTCCTTAAGTACAAGAAGACTGACTCTTCTTACTGTCTATGTTTTGAACCATTCCTGTGACGCTAGTTATAGATTCCGATGCTTCACTTCAGGTTTACTGTATCCCTTGGACCTTCTTATTGATGACGAAACACAGAAATTGCATCGGAATTAAATAGAAAAGGCACAATGCCGACTTATGTACAAGAAGACTGCCTCTTCCTACTGTCTATGTTTTGAACCATTCCTGTGACACTAGTTATGGATTCCGATGCTTCTCTTTAGGTTTACTGTATCCCTTGGACCTTCTTATTGACAATGAAACACAGAAATTGCATCGGAATTGAATACAAAAGGCACAATGCCGACTTATGTACAAGAAGACTGACTCTTCATACTGACTATATCTTGATCCATTCCTGTAACACTAGTTATAGATTCCGATGCTTCACTTCAGGTTTACTGTATCCCTTGGATCTTATTATTGACGATGAAACACAGAAATTGCATCGGAATTAAATACAAAAGGCACAATGCCGACTTAAGTACAAGAAGACTGACTCTTCTTACTGACTATGATTTGAACCATTCCAATCATACTAGTTGTAGATTCCGATGCTTCACTTCATGTTTACTGTATCCCTCTGACCTTCTTATTAATGATGAAACACCGATATTGCATCGGAGTTAAATAGAAAAGGCACAATGCCGTCTTAAGTACAAGAAGACCGACTCTTCCAACTGTCTATGTTTTGAACCATTCCTGTGACACTAGTTATAGGTTCCGTTGCTTCACCTCAGGTTCACTGTATCCCTCTGACCTTCTTATTGACGATGAAACACAGAAATTGCATCGGAATTAAATTGAAAAGGGCACAATGCTGACTTAAGTACAAGAAGACTGACTCTTCTTACTGTCAATGTTTTGAACCATTCCGGTGACACTAGTTATAGATTCCGATGCTCCACTTCAGGTTTACTGTATCTCTTGGACCTTCTTATTGACGATGAAACACAGAAGATGAATCGGAATTAAATACAAAAGGCACAATGCCGACTTAAGTACAAGAAGACTGACTCATCTTACCGACTATGCTTTGAACCATTCCTGTGACACTAGTTATAGATTCCGATGCTTCACTTCAGGTTTACTGTATCCCTCTGACCTTCTTATTGACGATGAAACACAGAAATTGCATCGGAAATAAATACAAAAGGCACAATACGGACTGAAGTACATGTAGACTGAATCTTCCTGCTGTCTAAGTTATGAACCATTCCCGTGACACTAGCTATAGATTCCGATGCTTCATATCAGGTTTACTGTATCCCTTGGACCTTCTTAATGACGATGAATCACAGATAGTGCATCGGAATTAAGTACAAAAGGCACAATGCCAACTTAAGTACAAGAGGACTAACTCTTCCTATTGTCTATGGTTTGATCCATTCCTGTGTAACTAGTTATAGATTCCGATGCTTCACTTCAGGTTTACTGTATCCCTCTGACCTTCTTTTTGACGATGAAACACAGAAATTGCATCGGAATTAAATAGAAAAGGCACAATGCCGACTTAAGTACAGGAAGACTGACTCTTCTTACTGACTATATCTTGATCCATTCCTGTGACACTAGTTATAGATTCCGATGCTTCACTTCAGGTTTACTGTATCCCTTGGACCTTCATATTGACGATGAAACACAGCAATTGCATCGGAATTAAATACAAAAGGGACAATGCCTACTTAAGTACAAGAAGACTGACTCTTCTTACTGACTATGTTTTGAACCATTCCGGTGACACTAGTTATAGATTCCGATGCTCCACTTCAGGTTTACTGTATCTCTTGGACCTTCTTATTGACGATGAAACACAGAAGATGAATCGGAATTAAATACAAAAGGCACAATGCCGACTTAAGTACAAGAAGACTGACTCATCTTACCGACTATGCTTTGAACCATTCCTGTGACACTAGTTATAGATTCCGATGCTTCACTTCAGGTTTACTGTATCCCTCTGACCTTCTTATTGACGATGAAACACAGAAATTGCATCGGAAATAAATACAAAAGGCACAATACGGACTGAAGTACATGTAGACTGAATCTTCCTGCTGTCTAAGTTATGAACCATTCCCGTGACACTAGCTATAGATTCCGATGCTTCATATCAGGTTTACTGTATCCCTTGGACCTTCTTAATGACGATGAATCACAGATAGTGCATCGGAATTAAGTACAAAAGGCACAATGCCAACTTAAGTACAAGAGGACTAACTCTTCCTATTGTCTATGGTTTGATCCATTCCTGTGTAACTAGTTATAGATTCCGATGCTTCACTTCAGGTTTACTGTATCCCTCTGACCTTCTTTTTGACGATGAAACACAGAAATTGCATCGGAATTAAATAGAAAAGGCACAATGCCGACTTAAGTACAGGAAGACTGACTCTTCTTACTGACTATATCTTGATCCATTCCTGTGACACTAGTTATAGATTCCGATGCTTCACTTCAGGTTTACTGTATCCCTTGGACCTTCATATTGACGATGAAACACAGCAATTGCATCGGAATTAAATACAAAAGGGACAATGCCTACTTAAGTACAAGAAGACTGACTCTTCTTACTGACTATGTTTTGAACCATTCCTGTGACACTAGTTGTATATTTCCATGCTTCACTTCAGGTTTACTGCATCCCTAGGACCTTCTTATTGACGATGAAACACAGAAATTGCATCGGAACTAAATACAAAAGGCAATGCCGATTTATGTATAAGATGACTGACTCTTCCTACTGTCTATGTTTTGAACCATTCCTGTGACATTATTTATGGATTCCAATGCTTCACTTCAGGTTTACTGTATCCTTTGGACATTCATATTGGCGACGAATCACACAAATTACATCGGAATTAATTAGAAAAGGCACAATGCGGACTTAAGTACAAGAAGACTGACTCTTCTTACTGTCTATGTTTTGAACCATTCCTGTGACACTAGTTCTAGATTCCGATGCTTCACCTCAGGTTCACTGAATCCCTCTGACCTTCTTATTGACGATGAAACACAGAAATTGCATCGGAATTAAATAGAAAAGGCACAATGCCGTCTTAAGTACAAGCAGACTGACTCTTCTTGGTGTCTCTGATTTGAACCATTCCTGTGACGCTAGTTACAGATTCCGATGCTACACTTCAGGTTTACTTTATCCCTTGGACCTTCTTTTTGACGATGAAACACAGAAATTGCATCGGAATTAAACACAAAAGGCACAAAGCCGACTTAAGTACAAGAAGAATGACTCTTCTTTCTGACTGTTTTGAACCATTCCTGTGACATTAGTTATAGATTCCGATGCTTCACTTCAGGTTCACTGTATCCCTCCGACCTTCTTATTGACTATGAAACACAGAAACTGCATCGGAATTAAATACAAAAGGCACAATGCCGACTTAAGTGCAAGAACGCTGACTCTTCTTACTGTCTATGTTTTGAACCATTCCTGTGACACTAGTTATAGATTCCGACGCTTCACGTCAGGTTTACTGTATCTCTCTCACCTTCTTACTGACGATGAAACATAGAAATTGCATCGGAATTAAATAGAAAAGTCACAATCCCGACTTAAGTACAAGAAAACTGACTCATCTTACTGACTATGTTTGAACCATTCCTGTGACACTAGTTATAGATTCCGATGCTTCACTTCAGGTTTACTGTATCCCTTTGGCCTTCTTAATGACGATGAAACACAGAAATAGCATCGGAATGAAATACAAAAGGCACAATACCGACTTAAGTACAAGAAGACTGACTCGTCATACTGACTATGATTTGAACCATTCCTGTGACACCAGTTACAGATTCCGATGCTTCATTTCAGGTTTATTGTATCCCTCTGACCTTCGTATTGACGATGAAACACAGTAATTGCATCGGACTTAATTTGAAAAGGGCACAATGCCGACTTAAGTACAAGAAGACTGACTCTTCTTACTGACTATGATTTGAACCATTCCAGTGATACTAGTTGTAGATTCCGATGCTTCACTTCATGTTTACTGTATCCCTCTGACCTTCTTATTAACGATGAAACACCGATATTGCATCGGAATTAAATAGAAAAGGCACAATGCCGTCTTAAGTACAAGAAGACCGACTCTTCCAACTGTCTATGTTTTGAACCATTCCTGTGACACTAGTTATAGGTTCCGTTGCTTCACCTCAGGTTCACTGTATCCCTCTGACCTTCTTATTGACAATGAAACACAGAAATTGCATCGGAATTAAATTGAAAAGGGCACAATGCTGACTTAAGTACAAGAAGACTGACTCTTCTTACTGTCTATGCTTTGAACCATTCCGGTGACACTAGTTATAGATTCCGATGCTCCACTTCAGGTTTACTGTATCTCTTGGACCTTCTTATTGACGATGAAACACAGAAGATGCATCGGAATTAAATACAAAAGGCACAATGCCGACTTAAGTACAAGAAGACTGACTCTTCTTACCGACTATGCTTTGAACCATTCCTGTGACACTAGTTATAGATTCCGATGCTTCACTTCAGGTTTACTGTATCCCTCTGACCCTCGTATTGACGATGAAACACAGAAATTGCATCGGAAATAAATACAAAAGGCACAATACGGACTGAAGTACATGTAGACTGAATCTTCCTACTGTCTAAGTTATGAACCATTCCCGTGACACTAGCTATAGATTCCGATGCTTCATATCAGGTTTACTGTATCCCTTGGACATTCTTAATGACGATGAAACACAGATAGTGCATCGGAATTAAGTACAAAAGGCACAATGCCAACTTAAGTACAAGAAGACTGACTCTTCCTATTGTCTATGTTTTGAACCATTCCTGTGTAACTAGTTATAGATTCCGATGCTTCACTTCAGGTTTACTGTATCCCTCTGACCTTCTTTTTGACGATGAAACACAGAAATTGCATCGGAATTAAATTGAAAAGGCACAATGCCGACTTAAGTACAGGAAGACTGACTCTTCTTACTGACTATATCTTGATCCATTCCTGTGACACTAGTTATAGATTCCGATGCTTCACTTCAGGTTTACTGTATCCCTTGGACCTTCTTATTGACGATGAAACACAGCAATTGCATCGGAATTAAATACAAAAGGGACAATGCCTACTTAAGTACAAGAAGACTGACTCTTCTTACTGACTATGATTTGAACCATTCCTGTGACACTAGTTGTATATTGCCATGCTTCACTTCAGGTTTACTGCATCCCTAGGACCTTCTTATTGACGATGAAACACAGAAATTGCATCGGAACTAAATACAAAAGGCAATGCCGATTTATGTATAAGATGACGGACTCTTCCTACTGTCTATGTTTTGAACCATTCCTGTGACATTATTTATGGATTCCAATGCTTCACTTCAGGTTTACTGTATCCTTTGGACCTTCTTATTGGCGACGAATCACACAAATTGCATCGGAATTAATTAGAAAAGGCACAATGCCGACTTAAGTACAAGAAGACTGACTCTTCTTACTGTCTATGTTTTTGAACCATTCCTGTGACACTAGTTCTAGATTCCGATGCTTCACCTCAGGTTCACTGAATCCCTCTGACCTTCTTATTGACGATGAAACACAGAAATTGCATCGGAATTAAATAGAAAAGGCACAATGCCGTATTAAGTACAAGCAGACTGACTCTTCTTGGTGTCTCTGATTTGAACCATCCCTGTGACGCTAGTTACAGATTCCGATGCTACACTTCAGGTTTACTTTATCCCTTGGACCTTCTTTTTGACGATGAAACACAGAAATTGCATCGGAATTAAATACAAAAGGCACATTGCCGACTTAAGTACAAGAAGACTGACTCTTCTTTCTGACTGTTTTGAACCATTCCTGTGACACTAGTTATAGATTCCGATGCTTCACTTCAGGTTTACTGTATCCCTCCGACCTTCTTATTGACTATGAAACACAGAAACTGCATCGGAATTAAATGCAAAAAGCACAATGCCGACTTAAGTGCAAGAAAGCTGACTCTTCTTACTCTCTATGTTTTGAACCATTCGTGTGACACTAGTTATAGTTTCCGATGCCTCTCTCCAGGTTTACTGTATACCTTGGACCTTCTTATTGACGATGAAACACAGAAATTGCATCGAAACTAAATACAAAAGGCACAATGCCGACGTAAGGAGAACAAGACTGACTCTTCTTACTGCCTATGTTTTGAACCATTCGTGTGACACTAGTTATGGATTACGATGCTTCACTTCAGGTTTACTGTATCCCTTGGACCTTCTTATTGACGATTAAACACCGATATTGCCTCGGAATTAAATACAAAAGGCACATGCCGACTTAAGTACAAGAAGACTGACTCTTCCTACTGTCTATGTTTGAACCATTCCATTAACACTAGTTATAGACTCCGATGCTTCACTTCATGTTTACTGTTTCCCTTGGACCTTCTTATTGACGACTAATCAATGAAATTGCATCGGAATTAAATACAAAAGGCACAATGCCGACTTAAGTATATGAAGACTGACTCTTCTTACTGACTATGTTTTTAACCACTCCTGTGACACTAGTTGTAGATTCGGATGCTTCACTTCAGGTTTACTGTATCCCTTGGACCTTCTTAGTGACGATGAAACACAGAAATTGCATCGGAATTAAATACAAAAGGCACAATGCCGACTTAAGTACAAGATGTGACTCTTCTTACTGTCTATGATTTGAACCATTCCTGTGACACTAGTTATAGATTCTGATGCTTCACTCCAGGTTTACTCTATACCTTGGACCTTCTTATTGACGATGAAACACAGAAATTGCATCGGAATTAAATACAAAAGGCACAATGCCGACTTAAGGACAAGAAGACTGAATCTTCTTACTGCCTATGCTTTGAACCATTCCTGTGTCACTAGTTATAGACTCCGATGCATCACTTCAGGTTTACTGTATCCCTCTGACCTTCTTATTGACGATGAAACACAGAAAATGCATCGGAATTAAATGCAAAAAGCACAATGCCGACTTAAGTGCAAGAAGACTGACTCTTCTTACTGTCTATGTTTTGAACCATTCCTGTGACACTAGTTATAGATTCCGATGCTTCACACCAGGTATACTTTATCCCTTGGACCTTCTTAATGACGATGAAACACCGAAATTGCAACGGAATTAAATAGAAAAGGCACAATGCCGACTTAGGTACATGAAGACTTACTCTTTTTACTGACTATGTTTTGAACCATTGCTGTGACACTAGTTATGGATTCCGATGCTTCACTTCATTTTTACTGTATACCTTGGACCTTCTTATTAACGATGAAACACAGAAATTGCATCGGAATTAAATACAAAAGGCACAATGCCGATTTAAGGACAAGATGACTAACTCTTCTTACTTACTATGCTTTGAACCATTCCAGTGACACTAGTTATAGATTCCGATGCTTCACTTCATGTTCACTGTATCCCTCTAACCCTCTTATTGACGATGAAACACAGAAATTGCATCGGAATTAAATAGAAAAGGCACAATGCCGGCTTAAGTACAAGAAGACTGACTCTTCGCACTATCTATGTTTTGAACCTTTCCTGTGACACTAGTTATAGATTCCGATGCTTCACTTCAGGTTTACTGTATGCCTCTGACCTTCTTATTGACGATGAAACACTAAATTTGCATCGGAAATAGATAGAAAAGGAACAATACCAACTTAAGTACATGTAGACTGAATCTTCCTACTGTCTATGTTTTTAACTATTCCTGTGACACTAGTTATAGATTCCGATGCTTCATTTCAGATTAACTGTATCCCTTGGACCTTCTTAATGACGATGAAACACAGATAGTGCATCGGAATTAAACACAAAAGGCACAATGCCAACTTAAGTACAACCAGACTGACTCTTCCTACTGTCTATGCTTCGAAACATTCCTCTGACACTACTAATAGATTCCGATGCTTCACTTCAGGTTTACTGTATCCCTCTGACCATCTTTTTGACGATGAAACACAGAAATTGCTTCGGAAATGAATAGAAAAGGCACAATGCCGACTTAAGTACAAGAAGACTGACTCTTCTTACTGACCATATCTTGATCCATCCCTGTGACACTAGTTATAGATTCCGATGCTTCACCTCAGGTTCACTGTATTCCCCTGACCTTCTTATTGACGATGAATCACAGAAATTGCATCGGAATTAAATTGAAAACGCACAATGCCGATTTAAGTACAAGAAGACTGACTCTTCATAGTGTCTATGATTTGAACCATTCCTGTGACGATAGTTACAGATTACGATGCTTCACTTCAGGTTTACTGTATCCCTTGGACCTTTTTATTGACGATGAAACACAGAAATTGCATCGGAATTAAATACAAAAGGCACAATGCCGACTTAAGTACAAGAAGACTGACTCTTCTTACTGACTGCTTAGAACCATTCCTGTGACACTAGTTATTGATCCGATGCTTCACTGCAGGTTTACTGTATCCCTCTGACCTTCTTATTGACGATGAAACACAGAAAATGTATCGGAATTAAATACAAAAGGCACAATGCCGACTTAAGGACATAAAGACTGACTCTTCATACTGACTATGTTTTGAACCATTCCTTTGACACTAGTTATAGATTCCGATGCTTCACTTCATGTTCACTGTATCCCTCTGACACTCTTATTGACGGTGAAACACAGAAATTGCATCGGAATTAAATAGAAAAGGCACAATGCCGACTTAAGTACCAGAAGCCTGACTCTTCTTACTGTCTATGTTATAACCATTCCAGTGACACTAGTTATAGATTCCGATGCTTCATTTCAGGTTTACTGTATCCCTTGGACCTTATTAATGACGATGAAACACAGACAGTGCATCGGAATTAAGTACAAAGTCACAATGCCAACTTAAGTACAAGAAGACTGACTCTTCCTACTGTCTATGATTTGAAACATTCCTGTGACACTAGTTATAGATTCCGATGCTTCACTTCAGGTTTACTGTATCCCTCTGACCTTCTTTTTGACGATGAAACACAGAAATTGCATCGGAATTAAATAGAAAAGGCACAATGCCGACTTAAGCACAAGAAGACTGACTCTTCTTACAGACTATATCTTGATCCAATCCTGTGACACTAGTTATAGATTCCGATGCGTCACTTCAGGTTTACTGTATCCCTTGGACCTTCTTATTGACGATGAAACACAGAAATTGCATCGGAATTAAATACAAAAGGTACAATGCCTACTTAAGTATAAGAAGACTGACTCTTCCCACTGTCTATGATTTGAACCATTCCTGTGACATTAGTTATAGATTCCGATGCTTCACTTCAGGTTTACTGTATCCCTCTGACCCTCTTATTGACGATGAAACACAGAAATTGCATCGGAATTACATAGAATAGGCACAATGCCGACTTAAGTACAAGAAGACTGACTCTTCTTACTGTCTATGTTTGAACCATACCTGTGACACTAGTTATAGATTCCGATGCTCCACTTCAGGTTTCCTGTATCTCTTGGACATTTTTATTGACGATGAAACGCAGAAATTGCATCGAAATTAATACAAAAGGCACATTGCCGACTTAAGTACAAGAAGACTGACTCTTCTTACTGACTATGTTTTGAACCAACCCTGTGACACTAGTTGAAGATTCCGATGCTTCACTTCAGGTTTACTGTATCCCTCTGACCCTCTTATTGACGATGAAACACAGAAATTGCATCGGAATTAAGTAGAATAGGCACAATGCCGACTTAAGTACAAGAAGACTGACTCTTCTTACTGTCTATGTTTGAACCATTCCTGTGACACTAGTTATAGATTCCGATGCTTCACTTCAGGTTTACTGTATCCCTCTGACCTTCTTATTGACGATGAAACACAGAAATTGCATCGGAAATAAATACAAAAGGCACAATACCGACTTTAGTACATGTAGACTGAATCTTCCTACTGTCTATGTTTTGAACCATTCCTGTGACACTAGTTATAGATTCCGATGCTACATTTCAGGTTTACTGTATAGCTTCGACCTTCTTAATGACGATGAAACACAGATAGTGGATCGGAATTAAATACAAAAGTCACAATGCCAACTTAAGTACAAGAAGACTGACTCTTCCTACTGTCTATGCTTTGAACCATTCCTGTGACACTAGTTATAGATTCCGATGCTTCACTTCAGGTTTACTGTATCCCTCTGACCTTCTTTTTGACGATGAAACACAGAAATTGCATCTGAAATAAATAGAAAACGCACAATGCGGAGTTAGGTACAAGAAGACTGACTATTCTTACTGACCATATCTTGATCCATTCCTGTGACAATAGTTATTGATTCCGATGCTTCACTTCAGGTTTACTGTATCCCTTGGACCTTCTTATTGACGATGAAACACAGAAATTGCATCGGAATTAAATACAAAAGGTACAATGCCTACTTAAGTACAAGAAGACTGACTCTTCTTACTGACTATGCTTTGACCCATTCCTGTGACACTAGTTGTATATTCCGATGCTTCACTTCAGGTTTACTGTATCCCTAGGACCTTCTTATTGACGATGAAACACAGAAATTGCATCGGAATTAAATACAAAAGACACAATGCCGACTTAAGTACAAGAAGACTGACTCTTCTTACTGACTGCTTTGAACCGTTCCTGTGACGCTAGTCATAACTTCCGATGCTTCACTTCAGGTTTACTGTATCCCACTGACCTTCTTTTTGACGATGAAACACAGAAATTGCATCTGAATTAAATAGAAAACGCACAATGCCGACTTAGGTACAAGAAGACAGACTCTTCTTACTGACCATATCTTGATCCATTCCTGTGACACTAGTTATTGATTCCGATGCTTCACTTCAGGTTTACTGTATCCCTTGGACCTTCTTATTGACGATGAAACACAGAAATTGCATCGGAATTAAATACAAAAGGTACAATGCCTACTTAAGTACAAGAAGACTGACACTTCTTACGGACTATGCTATGAACCATTCCTGTGACACTAGTTGTAGATTCCGATGCTTCACTTCAGGTTTACTGTATCCCTTGGACCTTCTAATTGACGATGAACCACAGAAATTGCATCGGAACTAAATACAAAAGGTACAATGCCTACTTAAGTATAAGAAGACTGACTCTTCCCACTGTCTATGATTTGAACCATTCCTGTGACATTAGTTATGGATTCCGATGCTTCACTTCAGGGTTACTGTATCCTTTGGGTTTTCTTATTGGCGACGAAACACAGAAATTGCATCGGAATTAAATAGAAAAAGCCCAATGCGGACTTAAGTACAAGAAGACTGACTCTTCCTACGGTCTATGATTTGAACCATTCCTGTGACACTAGTTATAGATTCCGATGCTTCACTTCAGGTTTACTGTATCCCTCTGACCCTCTTATTGACGATGAAACACAGAAATTGCATCGGAATTAAATAGAATAGGCACAATGCCGACTTAAGTACAAGAAGACTGACTCTTCTTACTGTCTATGTTTGAACCATTCCTGTGACACTAGTTATAGATTCCGATGCTCCACTTCAGGTTTACTGTATCTCTTGGACATTTTTATTTACGATGAAACGCAGAAATTGCATCGAAATTAAATACAAAAGGCACATTGCCGTCTTAAGTACAAGAAGACTGACTCTTCTTACTGACTATGCTTTGAACCAACCCTGTGACACTAGTTGAAGATTCCGATGCTTCACTTCAGGTTTACTGTATCCCTCTGTCCCTCTTATTGACGATGAAACACAGAAATTGCATCGGAATTAAATAGAATAGACACAATGCCGACTTAAGTACAAGAAGACTGACTCTTCTTACTGTCTATGTTTGAACCATTCCTGTGACACTAGTTATAGATTCCGATGCTTCACTTCAGGTTTACTATATCCCTCTGACCTTCTTATTGACGATGAAACACAGAAATTGCATCGGAAATATATACAAAAGGCACAATACCGACTTTAGTACATGTAGACTGAATCTTCCTACTGTCTATGTTTTGAACCATTCCTGTGACACTAGTTATAGATTCCGATGCTACATTTCAGGTTTACTGTATAGCTTCGACCTTCTTAATGACGATGAAACACAGATAGTGCATCGGAATTAAATACAAAAGTCACAATGCCAACTTAAGTACAAGAAGACTGACTCTTCCTACTGTCTATGCTTTGAACCATTCCTGTGACACTAGTTATAGATTCCGATGCTTCACTTCAGGTTTACTGTATCCCTCTGACCTTCTTTTTGACGATGAAACACAGAAATTGCATCTGAAATAAATATAAAACGCCCAATGCCGACTTAGGTACAAGATGACTGACTCTTCTTACTGACCATATCTAGATCCATTCCTGTGACACTAGTTATTGATTCCGATGCTTCACTTCATGTTTACTGTATCCCTTGGACCTTCTTATTGACGATGAAACACAGAAATTGCATCGGAATTAAATACAAAAGGTACAATGCCTACTTAAGTACAAGAAGACTGACTCTTCTTACTGACTGTGCTTTGACCCATTCCTGTGACACTAGTTGCATATTCCGATGCTTCACTTCAGGTTTACTGTATCCCTAGGACCTACTTATTGACGATGAAACACAGAAATTGCATCGGAATTAAATACAAAAGACACAATGCCGACTTAAGTACAAGAAGACTGACTCTTCTTACTGACTATGCTTTGACCCATTCCTGTGACACTAGTTGTATATTCCGATGCTTCACTTCAGGTTTACTGTATCCCTAGGACCTTCTAATTGACGATGAACCGCAGAAATTGCATCGGAACTAAATACAAAAGGCACAATGCCGACTTAAGTATAAGAAGACTGACTCTTCCTACTGTCTATGTTTTGAACCATTCCTGCGACATTAGTTATGGATTCCGAAGCTTCACTTCAGGGTTACTGTATCCTTTGGACCTTCTTATTGGCGACGAAACACAGAAATTGCATCGGAATTAAATACAATAGGCACAATGCCGACTTAAGGATAAGAAGACTGACTCTTCTTACTGACTATGTTTTGAACCATTCCTGTGAAACTAGTTATAGATTCCGATGCTTCACTTCATGTTCACTGTATTCCTCTGACCCTCTTATTGACGATGAAACACAGAAATTGCATCGGAATTAAATAGAAAAGGCACAATGCCGCCTTAAGTACAAGAGGACTGACTCTTCTTACTGACTATGCTTTGAACCATTCCTGTGACACTAGTTATAGATGCAGATGCTTCACTTCAAGTTTACTGTATCCCTCTGACCTTCGTATTGACGATGAAACACAGAAATTGCATCGGAAATAAATACAAAATGCACAATACCGACTTAAGTACACGTATACTGAATCTTCCTACTGTTTATATTTGGAACCATTCCTGTGACACTAGTTATAAATTCCAATGCTTCATTTCAGGTTTACTGTATCCCTTGGACGTTCTTATTGACGATGAAACACAGAAATTGCATCGGAATTAAATAGAAAAGGCACAATGCCGACTTAAGGACAAGAAGCCTGACTCTTCTTACTGTCTATGTATTGAACCATTCCAGTGACACTAGTTATAGATTGCGATGCTTCATTTCAGTATTACTGTATCCCTTGGACCTTCTTAATGACGATGAAACACAGACAGTGCATGGGAATTAAGTACAAAAGTCACAATGCCAACTTAAGTACAAGAAGACTGACTCTTCCTACTGTCTATGATTTGAACCATTCCAGTGACACTAGTTATAGATTCCGATGCTTCACTTCAGGTTTACTGTATCCCTCTGAACTTCTTTTTGACGATGAAACACAGAAATTGCATCGGAATTAAATAGAAAAGGCACAATGCCGACTTAAGTACAAGAAGACTGACTCTTCTTACAGACTATAACTTGATCCATTCCAGTGACACTAGTTATAGATTCCGATGCTTCATTTCAGTATTACTGTATCCCTTGGACCTTCTTAATGACGATGAAACACAGACAGTGCATGGGAATTAAGTACAAAAGTCACAATGCCAACTTAAGTACAAGAAGACTGACTCTTCTTACTGACCATATCTTGATCCATTCCTGTGACACTAGTTATTGATTCCGATGCTTCACTTCAGGTTTACTGTATCCTTTGGACCTTCTTATTGACGATGAAACACAGAAATTGCATCGGAATTAAAGACAAAAGGTACAATGCCTACTTAAGTACAAGAAGACTGACACTTCTTACTGACTATGCTTTGAACCATTCCTGTGACACTAGTTAAAGATTCCGATGCTTCACTTCAGGTTTACTGTATCCCTAGGACCTTCTTATTGACGATGAACCACAGAAATTGCATCGGAACTAAATACAAAAGGCACAATGCCGACTTAAGTATAAGAAGACTGACTCTTCCTACTGTCTATGTTTTGAACCATTCCTGTGACATTAGTTATGGATTCCGAAGCTTCACTTCTGGGTTACTGTATCCCGTGGACCTTCTTATTGACGATGAAACACAGAAATTGCATCGGAATTAAATACAAGAGACACAATGCCGACTCAAGTACAAGAAGACTGACTCTTCTTACTGACTATGTTTTGAACCATTCGTGTGACACTAGTTATAGATTCCGATGCTTCACTTCAAGTTAACTGTATCCCTCTGACCTTCTTATTGACGATGAAACACAGAAATTGCATCGGAAATAAATACAACAGGCACAATACCGACTTAAGTATATGTAGACTGAATCTTCCTACTGTCTATGTTTTGAACCATTCCTGTGACACTAGTTATAGATTCCGATGCTTCATTTCAGGTTTAATGTATCCCTTGGACCTTCTTAATGACGATGAAACACAGATAGTGCATCGGATTTAAATACAAAAGGCACAATGCCAACTTAAGTACAAGAAGAATGACTCCTCTTACTGTCAATTTTTTGAACCATTCCTGTGACACTAGTTATAGATTGAGATGCTTCACTTCTGGTTTAATGTATCCCTGGGACCTTCTTATTGACGATGAAACACGGATATTGCATCGGAATTAAATACAAAAGAAACAATGCCGACTTAAGTACAAGAAGGCTGACTCTTCCTACTGTCTATGTTTTGAGCCGTTCCTGTGACACTAGTTATAGTGTCCGATGCTTCGCTCCAGGTTTACTGTTTCCCTTGGACCTTCTTATTGACGATGAAACACAGAAATTGCATCGGAATTAAATAGGCACAATGCCGACATAAGTACAAGAAGACTGACTCTTCCTACTGTCTATGTGTTGAACCATTCCTGTGACACTAGTTATAGATTACGATGCTTCACCTCAGGTTCACTGTATTCCTCTGACCATCTTATAGACGATGAAACACAGAAATTGCATCGGAATTAAATACAAAAGGCACAATGCCTTCTGAAGTACAAGCAGACTGACTCTTCTTAATGTCTATGTTTTGTACCATTCCTGTGACACTAGTTAAAGATTCCGATGCTTCACTTCAGGTTTACTGTATCCCTTGGACCTTCTTATTGACGATGAAACACAGAAATTGCATGAAAAATAAATACAAA
This sequence comes from Schistocerca serialis cubense, assembly GCF_023864345.2. Taxonomy (NCBI): domain Eukaryota; kingdom Metazoa; phylum Arthropoda; class Insecta; order Orthoptera; family Acrididae; genus Schistocerca; species Schistocerca serialis. Next base: position 1,095,785,249 of record NC_064640.1, read on the forward strand.
AGGCACAATGCCGACTTAAGTACAACAAGACTGACTCTTCTCACTGGATATGTTTTGAACCATTCCTGTGACACTAGTTATAGATTGTGATGCTTCACTTCAGGCTTACTGTATCCCTCTGACCTTCTTATTGACGATGAAACACAGAAATTGCATCGGAATTAAATACAAAAGGCACAATGCCGACTTAAGAAGACTTACCCTTCTTACTGACTATGATTTGAACCATTCCTGTGACACTAGTTTTGGATTCCGATGCTTCACTTCAGGTTTACTGTATCCCTTTGACCTTGTTATTGACGATGAAACACAGAAATTGCATCGGAATTAAATATAAAAGGCACAATGTCGACTTAAGTACAAGAAGACTGACTCTTCTTACTGAATATATCTTGATCCATTCCTATGACACTAGTTATAGATTCCGATGCTTCACTTCGGGATTACTGTATCCCTTCGACCTTCTTATTGACGATGAAACACAGGAATTGCATCGGAATTAAATACAAAAGGCACAATGCCGACTTAAGTACAAGAAGACTGACTCTTCTTACTATGATTTGAACCATTCCTGTGACACTAGTTATTGATTCCGATGCTTCACTTCATGTTTATTGTATCCCTCTGACCTTCTTATTAACGATGAAACACAGATATTGTATCGGAATTAAATACAAAAGGCACAATGCCAACTTAAGTACAAGCAGACTGACTCTTCTTACTGACTATGTTTTGATCCATTCCCGTGACACTAGTTATAGATTCCGATGCTTCACCTCAGGTTCACTGTATCCCTCTGACCTTCTTGTTGACGATGAAATACAGAAATTGCATTGGAATTGAATAGAAAAGGCACAATGCCGTCTTAAGTACAAGCAGACTGACTCTTCTTAGTGTATATGTTTTGAACCATTCCTGTGACACTAGTTAAAGATTCCGATGCTTCACTTGAGGTTTGCTGTATCCCTTGGACCTTCTTATTGACGATGAAACACAGAAATTGCATGGAAAATAAATACAAAAGGTACAATGCCGACCTAAGTACAACAAGACTGCCTCTTCTTACTGGATATGATTTGAACCATTCCTGTGACACTAGTTATAGATTCCAATGCTTCACTTCAGGTTTAGTGTATCCCCCTGACCTTCTTATTGACGATGAAACACAGAAATTGCATCGGAAATAAATACAAAAGGCACAATACCGACTTAAGTACATGTAGACTGAATCTTCCTACTGTCTATGTTTTGAACCATTCCTGTGACACTAGTTATAGATTCCGATGCTTCATTTCAGGATTACTGCATCCCTCGGACCTTCTTAATGACGATGAAACACAGATAGTGCATCGGAATTAAATACAAAAGGTACAATGCCAACTTAAGTAGAAGAAGACTGACTCTTCCTACTGTCTATGTTTTGAACCATTCCTGTGAAACTAGTTATAGTTTCCGATGCTTCACCTCAGGTACACTATATCCCTTGGACCTTCTTATTGACGATGAAGCACAGAAATTGCAACGGAGTTAAATACAAAAGGCACATTGCCGACTTAAGTACAAGAAGACTGACTCGTCTTACTGACTGTTTGAACCATTCCTGTGACACTAGTTATAGATTACGATGCTTCACTTCAGGTTTACTGTATCCCTCTGACCTTCTTATTACCGATGAAACACAGATATTGCATCGGAATTAAATACAAAAGGCACAATGCATACTTAAGTACAAGAAGACTGACTCTTCTAACTGACTATGTTTTGAACCATTCCTGTGTCACTAGTTATAGATTCCGATGCTTCACTTCTGGTTTACTGTATCCCTTGGACCTTCGTATTGACGATGAAACACAGAAATTGCATGGGAATTAAATACAAAAGGCACAATGCCCAATGAAGTACTAGAAGACTGACTCTTCTTACTGACTATGTTTTGAACCATTCCTGTGACACTAGTTATGGATTCCGATGCTTCACTTCAGGTTTACTGTATTCCTTGGACCTTCGTATTGACGATGAAACACTGAAATTGCATCGGTATTAAATACAAAAGGCACAGTGCCGACCTAAGTACGAGAAGACTGACTCCTCCTACTGACTATACCTTGATTCATTCCTGTGACACTAGTTATAGATTCCGATGCTTCACTTCAGGTTTACTGAATCCCTTGGACCTTATTATTGACGATGAAACGCAGAAATTGCATCGGAATTAAATACAAAAGGCACAATGCCGACTAAAGGACAAGAAGACTGGATCTTCTTACTGCCTATGTTTTGAAACTTTCCTGTGACACTAGTTATAGATTCCGATGCTTCACTTCAGGTTTACTGTATCCCTCTGACCTTCTCATTGACGATGAAACACAGAAATTGCATCTGAATTAAATGCAAAAGGCACAATGCCGACTTAAGTGCAAGAAGACTGACTCTTCTTACTGTCTGTGTTTTGAACACTTCCTGTGACACTAGTTATAGATTCCGATGCTTCACACAAGGTTTACTGTATCCCTTGGACCTTCTTATTGACGATGAAACACCGAAATTGCATCGGAATTAAATACAAAAGGCACAATGCCGACTTAAGTACAAGAACACTGACTCTTCTTACTGACTATATATTGATCCATTCCTGTGACACTAGTTATAGATTCGGATGCTTCACTTCAGGTTTACTGTATACCTTGGACCTTCTTATTGACGACGAAACACAGAAATTGCATCGGAATTGAATACAAAGGCACAAAGCCTACTTAAGTACAAGATGACTGGCTCTTCTTACTGAGTATGTTTTGAACCATTCCTGTGACACTAGTTGTAGATTCCGAGGCTTCACTTCAGGTTTACTGTATCCCTCTGACGTTCTTATTAACTATGAAACACAGATATTGCATCGGAATTAAATACAAAAGGCACAATGCTGACTTAAGTACAAGAAGACGGACTCTTCTTACTGACTATGTTTTGAACCATTCCTGTGACACAAGTTATAGATTACGATGCTTCACTTCCGGTTTAATGTATCCCTTGGACCTTCGTATTGACGAAGAAACACAGAAATTGCATCGGAATTTAATAGAAAAGGCATAATGCCGTCTTAAGTACAAGCAGACTGACTCTTCTTAGTGCCTATGTTTTGAACCATTCCTGTGACGCTAGTTAAAGATTCCGATGCTTCACTTCAGGTTTACTGTATCCGTTGGACCTTCTTATTGACGATGAAACACAGAAATTGCATCGGAATTGAATACAAAAGGCACAATGCCTACTTAAGTACAAGATGACTGGCTCTTCTTACTGAGTATGTTTTGAACCATTCCTGTGACACTAGTTGTAGATTCCGAGGCTTCACTTCAGGTTTAGTGTATCCCTAGGACTTTCTTATTGACGATGAAACACAGAAATTGCATCGGAACTAAATACAAAAGGCACAATGCCGACTTAAGCATAAGAAGACTGACTCTTTACTGCTGTCTACGTTTGATCCATTCCTGTGACATTAGTTATAGATTCCGATGCTTCACTTCAGGGTTACTGTATCCTTTGGACCTTCTTATTGGCGACGAAACACAGAAATTGCATCCTAATTAAATAGAAAATGCACAATGCCGACTTAAGTACAAGAAGACTGACTGTTCTTACTGTCTATGTTTCGAACCATTGCTGTGACACTAGTTATAGATTCCGATGCTTCACGTCAGGTCCACTGTATCCCTCTGACCTTCTTATTGACGATGAAACACAGAAATTTCATCGGAATTAAATAGAAAAGGCACAATGTTGTCTTAAGTACAAGAAGACTGACTCTTCTTACTGGCTATGTTTGAACCATTCCAGTGACACTAGTTATAGTTTCCGATGCTCCACTTCAGGTTTACTGTATCTCTTGGACCTTCTTATTGACGATGAAACACAGAAATTTCACCGAAATTAAATACAAAAGGCACAATGCCGACTTAAGTACAAGAACACTGACTCTTCTTACTGACTATATATTGATCCATTCCTGTGACACTAGTTATAGATTCGGATGCTTCACTTCAGGTTTACTGTATACCTTGGACCTTCTTATTGACGACGAAACACAGAAATTGCATCGGAATTGAATACAAAGGCACAAAGCCTACTTAAGTACAAGAAGACTGGCTCTTCTTACTGAGTATGTTTTGAACCATTCCTGTGACACTAGTTGTAGATTCCGAGGCTTCACTTCAGGTTTACTGTATCCCTCTGACGTTCTTATTAACTATGAAACACAGATATTGCATCGGAATTAAATACAAAAGGCACAATGCTGACTTAAGTACAAGAAGACGGACTCTTCTTACTGACTATGTTTTGAACCATTCCTGTGACACAAGTTATAGATTACGATGCTTCACTTCCGGTTTAATGTATCCCTTGGCCCTTCGTATTGACGAAGAAACACAGAAATTGCATCGGAATTAAATAGAAAAGGCATAATGCCGTCTTAAGTACAAGCAGACTGACTCTTCTTAGTGCCTATGTTTTGAACCATTCCTGTGACGCTAGTTAAAGATTCCGATGCTTCACTTCAGGTTTACTGTATCCGTTGGACCTTCTTATTGACGATGAAACACAGAAATTGCATCGGAATTGAATACAAAAGGCACAATGCCTACTTAAGTACAAGATGACTGGCTCTTCTTACTGAGTATGTTTTGAACCATTCCTGTGACACTAGTTGTAGATTCCGAGGCTTCACTTCAGGTTTAGTGTATCCCTAGGACTTTCTTATTGACGATGAAACACAGAAATTGCATCGGAACTAAATACAAAAGGCACAATGCCGACTTAAGCATAAGAAGACTGACTCTTTACTGCTGTCTACGTTTGAACCATTCCTGTGACATTAGTTATAGATTCCGATGCTTCACTTCAGGGTTACTGTATCCTTTGGACCTTCTTATTGGCGACGAAACACAGAAATTGCATCCTAATTAAATAGAAAATGCACAATGCCGACTTAAGTACAAGAAGACTGACTGTTCTTACTGTCTATGTTTCGAACCATTGCTGTGACACTAGTTATAGATTCCGATGCTTCACCTCAGGTCCACTGTATCCCTCTGACCTTCTTATTGACGATGAAACACAGAAATTGCATCGGAATTAAATAGAAAAGGCACAATGCCGACTTAAGTGCAAGAAGACTGACTCTTCTTACTGTCTGTGTTTTGAACCATTCCTGTGACACTAGTTATAGATTCCGATGCTTCACACAAGGTTTACTGTATCCCTTGGACCTTCTTATTGACGATGAAACACCGAAATTGCATCGGAATTAAATACAAAAGGCACAATGCCGACATAAGTACAAGAACACTGACTCTTCTTACTGACTATATATTGATCCATTCCTGTGACACTAGTTATAGATTCGGATGCTTCACTTCAGGTTCACTGTATACCTTGGACCTTCTTATTGACGACGAAACACAGAAATTGCATCGGAATTGAATACAAAGGCACAAAGCCTACTTAAGTACAAGATGACTGGCTCTTCTTACTGAGTATGTTTTGAACCATTCCTGTGACACTAGTTGTAGATTCCGAGGCTTCACTTCAGGTTTACTGTATCCCTCTGACGTTCTTATTAACTATGAAACACAGATATTGCATCGGAATTAAATACAAAAGGCACAATGCTGACTTAAGTACAAGAAGACGGACTCTTCTTACTGACTATGTTTTGAACCATTCCTGTGACACAAGTTATAGATTACGATGCTTCACTTCCGGTTTAATGTATCCCTTGGACCTTCGTATTGACGAAGAAACACAGAAATTGCATCGGAATTAAATAGAAAAGGCATAATGCCGTCTTAAGTACAAGCAGACTGACTCTTCTTAGTGCCTATGTTTTGAACCATTCCTGTGACGCTAGTTAAAGATTCCGATGCTTCACTTCAGGTTTACTGTATCCGTTGGACCTTCTTATTGACGATGAAACACAGAAATTGCATCGGAATTGAATACAAAAGGCACAATGCCTACTTAAGTACAAGATGACTGGCTCTTCTTACTGAGTATGTTTTGAACCATTCCTGTGACACTAGTTGTAGATTCCGAGGCTTCACTTCAGGTTTAGTGTATCCCTAGGACTTTCTTATTGACGATGAAACACAGAAATTGCATCGGAACTAAATACAAAAGGCACAATGCCGACTTAAGCATAAGAAGACTGACTCTTTACTGCTGTCTACGTTTGAACCATTCCTGTGACATTAGTTATAGATTCCGATGCTTCACTTCAGGGTTACTGTATCCTTTGGACCTTCTTATTGGCGACGAAACACAGAAATTGCATCCTAATTAAATAGAAAATGCACAATGCCGACTTAAGTACAAGAAGACTGACTGTTCTTACTGTCTATGTTTCGAACCATTGCTGTGACACTAGTTATAGATTCCGATGCTTCACCTCAGGTCCACTGTATCCCTCTGACCTTCTTATTGACGATGAAACACAGAAATTGCATCGGAATTAAATAGAAAAGGCACAATGTTGTCTTAAGTACAAGAAGACTGACTCTTCTTACTGGCTATGTTTGAACCATTCCAGTGACACTAGTTATAGTTTCCGATGCTCCACTTCAGGTTTACTGTATCTCTTGGACCTTCTTATTGACGATGAAACACAGAAATTTCACCGAAATTAAATACAAAAGGCACAATGCCGACTTAAGTACAAGAAGACTGACTCTTCTTACTGACTATGTTTTGAACCATTCGTGTGACACTAGTTATAGATTCCGATGCTTCACTTCAAGTTAACTGTATCCCTCTGACCTTCTTATTGACGATGAAACACAGAAATTGCATCGGAAATAATTACAACAGGCACAATACCGACTTAAGTACATGTAGACTGAATCTTGCTACTGTCTATGTTTTGAACCATTCCTGTGACACTAGTTATAGATTCCGATGCTTCATTTCAGGTTTACTGTATCCCTTGGACTTTCTTAATGACGATGAAACACAGATAGTGCATCGGATTTAAATACAAAAGGCACAATGCCAACTTAAGTACAAGAAGAATGACTCTTCTTACTGACGATGTTTTGAACCATTCCTGTGACACTAGTTATAGATTGCGATGCTTCACTTCTGGTTTAATGTATCCCTTGGACCGTCGCATTGATGATGAAACACAGAAATTTCATCGGAATTAAATACAAAAGGCACAATGCCGTCTTAAGTACAAGCAGACTGACTCTTCTTAATGTCTATGTTTTGAACCATTCCTGTGACACTAGTTATGGATTCCGATGCTTCACTTCAGGTTTACTGTATCCCTTGGACCTTCTCATTGACGATGAAGCACAGAAATTGCATCGGAATTAGATACAAAAGGCACAATGCCGACTTAAGTACAACAAGACTGACTCTTCTTACTGACTACATCTTGATCCATACCTGTGACACTAGTTACAGATTCCGATGCTTCACTTCAGGTTTACTGTATCCCTTGGACCTTCTTATTGACGATGAAACACAGATATTGCATCGGAATTAAATACAAAAGAAACAATGCCGACTTAAGTACAAGAAGGCTGACTCTTGTTACTGTCTATGTTTTCAACCGTTCCTGTGACACTACTTATAGTGTCCGATGCTTCACTCCAGGTTTACTGTATCCCTTGGACCTTCTTATTGACGATGAAACACAGATATTGCATCGGAATTAAATACAAAAGAAACAATGCCGACTTAAGTACAAGAAGGCTGACTCTTGTTACTGTCTATGTTTTCAACCGTTCCTGTGACACTACTTATAGTGTCCGATGCTTCACTCCAGGTTTACTGTATCCCTTGGACCTTCTTATTGATGATGAAACACAGAAATTGCATCGGAATTAAATAGAAAATGCACAATGCCGACTTAAGTACAACAAGACTGACTCTTCTTACTGACTACATCTTGATCCATACCTGTGACACTAGTTATAGATTCCGATGCTTCACCTCAGGTTCACTGTATCCCTCTGACCTTATTGACTATGAAACACAGAAATTGCATCGGAATTAAATACAAATGGCACAATGCCGACTTAAGTACAAGAACACTGACTCTTCGTACTGACTATATATTGATCCATTCCTGTGACACTAGTTATAGATTCGGATGCTTCACTTCAGGTCCACTGTATCCCTCTGACCTTCTTATTGACGATGAAACACAGTAATTGCATCGGAATTAAATAGAAAAGGCACAATGCCGTCTTAAGTACAAGCAGACTGACTCTTCTTAGTGTCTATGCTTTGAACCATTCCTGTGACGCTAGTTACAGATTCCGATGCTTCACATCAGGTTTACTGTACACCTTGGACCTTCTTATTGACGACGAAACACAGAAATTGCATCGGAATTGAATACAAAAGGCACAATGCCTACTAAAGTACAAGATGACTGGCTCTTCTTACTGAGTATGTTTTGAACCATTCCTGTGACACTAGTTGTAGATTCCGAGGCTTCGCTTCAGGTTTACTGTATCCCTCTGACGTTCTTATTAACGATGAAACACAGATATTGCATCGGAATTAAATACAAAAGGCACAATGCTGACTTAAGTACAAGAAGACTGACTCTTCTTACTGACTATGTTTTGAACCATTCCTGTGACACTAGTTATAGATTACGATGCTTCACTTCCGGTTTACTGTATCCCTCGGACCTTCGTATTGACGATGAAACACAGAAATTGCATCGGAATTAAATTGAAAAGGCACAATGCCGTCTTAAGTACAAGCAGACTGACTCTTCTTACTGTCTATGTTTCGAACCTTTGCTGTGACACTAGTTATGGATTCCAATGCTTCACCTCAGGTCCACTGTATCCCTCTGACCTCCTTATTGACGATGAAACACAGAAATTGCATCGGAATTAAATAGAAAAGGCACAATGCCGTCTTAAATACAAGCAGACTGACTCTTCTTAGTGTCTATGTTTTCAACCATTCCTGTGGCGCTAGTTACAGATTCCGATGCTTCACTTCAGGTTTACTGTGTCCCTTGGACCTTCTTATTGACGATGAAACACAGATATTGCATCGGAATTAAATACAAAAGGCAAAATGGCGACTTAAGTACAAGAAGACTGACTCTTCTTACTGACTGTTTTGAACCATTCCTGTGACACTAGATATAGATTCCGATGCTTCACTCCAGGTATACTGTATCCCTCTGACGTTCTTATTAACGATGAATCGCAGAGATTGCATCTGAATTAAATACAAAAGGCACAATGCCTACTTAAGAAGACTTACTCTTCTTATTGACTATGTTCTGAACCATTCCTGTGACACTAGTTTTGGATTCCGATGCTTCACTTCAGGTTTACTGTATCCCTTGGACCTTCTAATTGACGATGAAACACAGAAATTGCATCGGAATTAAATACAAAAGTCACAATGTCGACTTAAGTACAAGATGACTGACTCTTCTTACTGACTCTACCTTGATCCATTCCTGTGACACTAGTTATAGATTCCGATGCTCCACTTCGGGTTTACTGTATCCCTTGGACCTTCTTATTGACGAAGAAACACAGAAATTGCATTGGATTTAAATACAAAAGGCACAAAGCCGACTTAAGTACAAGAAGACTGACTCTTCTTACTGACTATGTTTTGAACCATTCCTGTGACACTAGTTGTAGATTCCGATGCTTCACTTCAGGTTTATTGTATCCCTCTGACCTTCTTATTAACGATGAAACACAGATATTGCATCGGAATTAAATACAAAAGGCACAATGCCGACTTAAGTACAAGCAGACTGACTCTTCTTACTGACTATGTTTTGATCCATTCCTGTGACACTAGTTATAGATTCCGATGCCTCACTTCTGGTTTACTGTATCCCTTGGACCTTCGTATTGACGACGAAACACAAAAATTGCATCGGAATTAAATACAAAAGGCACAATGCTGACTCAAGTACAAGAAGACTGACTCTTCCTACTGACTATGTTTGAACGAATCCTGTGACATTAGTTATTGTTTCCGATGCTACACTTCAGGTTTACTGTATCCTTTCGACCTTCCTATTGGCGACGAAACACAGAAATTGCATCGGAACAAAATACAAAAGGCACAATGGCGACTTAAGTACAAGAAGACTGACTCTTCCTACTGTCTATGTTTGAACGTATCCTGTGACATTAGTTGTAGATTCCGATGCTTCACTTCAGGTTTACTGTATCCTTTGGACCTTCCTATTGGCGACGAAACACAGAAATTGCATCGGAATTAAATAGAAAAGGCACAATGCCTACTTAAGTACAAGCAGACTGACTCTTCGCACTGGATATGTTTTGAACCATTCCTGTGACACTAGTTATAGATTCCGATGCTTCACTTTAGGTTCACTCTATCCCTTGGACCTTCTTATTGACGATGAAACACAGAAATTGCATCGGAATTGAATACAAAAGGCACAATGCCTACTTAAGTACAAGATGACTGGCTCTTCTTACTGAGTATGTTTTGAACCATTCCTGTGACACTAGTTGTAGATTCCGAGGCTTCACTTCAGGTTTACTGCATCCCTAGGACCTTCTAATTGACGATGAAACACAGAAATTGCATCGGAATTGAATACAAAAGGCACAATGCCGACTTAAGTACAAGAAGACTGACTGTTCTTACTGTCTATGCTTCGAACCATTGCTGTGACACTAGTTATAGATTCCGATGCTTCACCTCAGGTCCACTGTATCCCTCTGACCTTCTTATTGACGATGAAACACAGTAATTGCATCGGAATTAAATAGAAAAGGCACAATGCCGTCTTAAGTACAAGCAGACTGACTCTTCTTAGTGTCTATGTTTTGAACCATTCCTGTGACGCTAGTTACAGATTCCGATGCTTCACTTCAGGTTTACTGTGTCCCTTGGACCTTCTTATTGACGATGAAACACAGATATTGCATCGGAATTAAATACAAAAGGCAAAATGGCGACTTAAGTACAAGAAGACTGACTCTTCTTACTTACTGTTTTGAACCATTCCTGTGACACTAGATATAGATTCCGATGCTTCACTTCAGGTTTACTGTATCCCTCTGACGTTCTTATTAACGATGAAACGCAGATATTGCATCGGAATTAAATACAAAAGGCACAATGCCGACTTAAGTACAAGAAGACTGACTCTTCTTACTGACTATGTTTTGAACCATTCCTGTGACACTAGTTATAGATTCCGATGCTTCACTTCTGGTTTACTGTATCCCTTGGACCGTCGTATTGACGATGAAACACAGAAATTGCATCGGAATTAGATACAAAAAGCACAATGCCGACTTAAGTACAAAAAGTGACTTTTCTTACTGACTATATCTTGTTCCATTCCTTTGACATTAGTTATAGATTCCGATGCTTCACTTCAGGTTTACTGTATCCCTTGGACCTTCTTATTGACGATGAAACACAGAAATTGCATCGGAATTAAATACAAAAGAAACAATGCCGAATTAAGTACAAGAAGGTTGACTCTTCTTACTGTCTATGTTTTGAACCGTTCCTGTGACACTAGTTATAGAGTCCGATGCTTCACTCCAAGTTCAGATCCCTTGAACCTTCTTATTGACGATGAAACACAGAAATTACATAGCAATTAAATACAAAAGGCACAATGCTGACTTAAGGACAAGAAGCCTGAATCTTCTTACTGCCTATGTTTTGAACCATTCCTGTGTCACTAGTTATAGATTCCGATGCTTCACTTCAGGCTTACTGTATCCCTCTGACCTTCTTATTGACGTCGAAACACAGATATTGTATCGGAATTAAATACAAAAGGCACAATGCCGACTTAAGTACAAGCAGACTGACTCTTCTTACTGTCTGTGTTTTGAACCACTCCTGTGACACTAGTTATAGATTCCGATGCGTCACACAAGGTTTACTGTATCCCTTGGACCTTCTTATTGACGATGAAACACAGAAATTGCATCGAAAATAAATACAAAAGGCACAATGCCGACCTAAGTACAACAAGACTGACTCTTCTTACTGGATATTTTTTGAACCATTCCTGTGACACTAGTTATAGATTCCGATGCTTCACTTCTGGTTTACTGTATCCCTTGGACCTTCGTATTGACGATGAAACACAGAAATTGCATGGGAATTAAATACAAAAGGCACAATACCCAATGAAGTACAAGAAGACTGACTCTTCTTACTGACTATGTTTTGAACCATTCCTGTGACACTAGTTATGGATTCCGATGCTTCACTTCAGGTTTACTGTATCCCTTGGACCTTCGTATTGACGATGAAACACTGAAATTGCATCGGTATTAAATACAAAAGGCACAGTGCCGACCTAAGTACGAGAAGACTGACTCCTCTTACTGACTATACCTTGATTCATTCCTGTGACACTAGTTATAGATTCCGATGCTTCACTTCAGGTTTACTGTATCCCTTTGACCCTCTTATTAACGATGAAACACAGATATTGCATCGGAATTAAATAGAAAAGGCACAATGCCGTCTTAAGTACAAGCAGACTGACTCTTCTTAGTGTCTATTATTTGAACCATTCCTGTGACGCTAGTTAAAGATTCCGATGCTTCACTTCAGGTGTACTGTATCCGTTGGACCTTCTTATTGGCGATGAAACACAGAAATGGCATCGGAATTGAATACAAAAGGCACAAAACCTACTTAAGTACAAGATGACTGGCTCTTCTTACTGAGTATGTTTTGAACCATTCCTGTGACACTAGTTGTAGATTCCGAGGCTTCACTTCAGGTTTACTGTATCCCTAGGACCTTCTTATTGACGATGAAACACAGAAATTGCATCGGAACTAAATACAAAAGGCACAATGCCGACTTAAGTATAAGAAGACTGACTCTTTACTGCTGTCTATGTTTGAACCATTCCTGTGACATTAGTTATAGATTCCGATGCTTCACTTCAGAGGTACTGTATCCTTTGGACCTTCTTATTGGCGACGAAACACAGAAATTGCGTCCTAATTAAATAGAAAATGCACAATGCCGACTTAAGTACAAGAAGACTGACTGTTCTTACTGTCTATGCTTCGAACCATTGCTGTGACACTAGTTATAGATTCCGATGCTTCACCTCAGGTCCACTGTATCCCTCTGACCTTCTTATTGACGATGAAACACAGTAATTGCATCGGAATTAAATAGAAAAGGCACAATGCCGTCTTAAGTACAAGCAGACTGACTCTTCTTAGTGTCTATGTTTTGAACCATTCCTGTGACGCTAGTTACAGATTCCGATGCTTCACTTCAGGTTTACTGTGTCCCTTGGACCTTCTTATTGACAGTGAAACACAGATATTGCATCGGAATTAAATACAAAAGGCAAAATGGCGACTTAAGTACAAGAAGACTGACTCTTCTTACTGACAGTTTTGAACCATTCCTGTGACACTAGATATAGATTCCGATGCTTCACTTCAGGTTTACTGTATCCCTCTGACGTTCTTATTAACGATGAAACACAGAAATTGCATCGGAATTAAATACAAAAGAAACAATGCCGAATTAAGTAGAAGAAGGTTGACTCTTCTTACTGTCTATGTTTTGAACCGTTCCTGTGACACTAGTTATAGAGTCCGATGCTTCACTCCAAGTTCACTGTATCCCTTGAACCTTCTTATTGACGATGAAACACAGAAATTACATCGCAATTAAATTCAAAAGGCACAATGCTGACTTAAGGACAAGAAGCCTGAATCTTCTTACTGCCTATGTTTTGAACCATTCCTGTGTCACTAGTTATAGATTCCGATGCTTCACTTCAGGCTTACTGTATCCCTATGACCTTCTTATTGACGTCGAAACACAGATATTGCATCGGAATTAAATACAAAAGGCACAATGCCGACCTAAGTACAACAAGACTGACTCCTCTTACTGGATATTTTTTGAACCATTTCTGTGACACTAGTTATAGATTCCGATGCTTCACTTCTGGTTTACTGTATCCCTTGGACCTTCGTATTGACGATGAAACACAGAAATTGCATGGGAATTAAATACAAAAGGCACAATACCCAATGAAGTACAAGAAGACTGACTCTTCTTACTGACTATGTTTTGAACCATTCTTGTGACACTAGTTGTGGATTCCGATGCTTCACTTCAGGTTTACTGTATCCCTTGGACCTTCGTATTGACGATGAAACACTGAAATTGCATCGGTATTAAATACAAAAGGCACAGTGCCGACCTAAGTACGAGAAGACTGACTCCTCTTACTGACTATACCTTGATTCATTCCTGTGACACTAGTTATAGATTCCGTTGCTTCACTTCAGGTTTACTGTATCCCTTGGACCTTATTGTTGACGATGAAACACAGAAATTGCTTCGGAATTAAATACAAAGGGCACAATGCCGACTAAAGGACAAGAAGACTGGATCTTCTTACTGCCTATGTTTTGAACCATTCCTGTGACACTAGTTATAGATTCGGATGCTTCACTTCAGGTTTACTGTATACCTTGGACCTTCTTATTGACGACGAAACACAGAAATTGCATCGGAATCAAATACAAAAGGCACAATGCCGACTTAAGTACAAGAAGACTGACTCTTATTACTGACTATGTTTTGAACCATTCCTGTGACACTAGTTATAGATTACGATGCTTCACTTCCGGTTTACTGTATCCCTTGGACCTTCTTCGTGACGATGAAACACAGAAATTGCATCGGAACTAAATACGAAAGGCACAATGCCGACTTAAGTATAAGAAGACTGACTCTGTACTGCTGTCTATGTTTGAACCATTCCTGTGACATTAGTTATAGATTCCGATGCTTCACTTCAGAGTTCCTTTATCCTTTGGACCTTCTTATTAGCGACGAAACACAGAAATTGCATCGGAATTAAATAGAAAAGGCACAATGCCGTGTTAAGTATGGGCAGACTGACTCTTCTTAGTGTCTATGCTTTGAACCATTCCTGTGACGCTAGTTACAGATTCCGATGCTTCACTTCAGGTTTACTGTGTCCCTTGGACCTTCTTATTGACGATGAAACACAGAAATTGCATCGCAATTAAATACAAAGGGCAAAATGGCGACTTAAGTACAAGAGGACTGACTCTTCTTACTGACTGTTTTGAACCATTCCTGTGACACTAGATATAGATTCCGATGCTTCACTTCAGGTTTACTGTATCCCATTGATGTTCTTATTAACGATTAAACGCAGATATTGCATCGGAATTAAATAGAAAAGGCACAATGCCGACCTAAGTACAAGAAGACTGACTCTTCTTACTGACTATGTTTTGAACCATTCCTGTGACACTAGTTACAGATTCCGATGCTTTACTTCTGGTTTACTGTATCCCTTGGAACGTCGTATTGATGATGAAACACAGAAATTTCATCGGAATTAAATACAAAAGGCACAATGCCGACTTACGTACAAGCAGACTGAATCTTCTTACTGACTATGTTTTGAACCAATCCTGTGACACTAGTTATGGATTCCGATGCTTCACTTCAGGTTTACTGAATCCCATGGACCTTCTTATTGACGATGAAACACAGAAATTGCATCGGAATTAGATACAAAAGGCACAATGCCGACTTAAGTACAAGAAGACTGACTCTTCTTACTGACTATGATTTGAACAATTCCTGTGACACTAGTTGTAGATCCCGATGCTTCATTTCAGGTTTACTGTATCCCTCTGACGTTCTTATTAACGATGAAACACAAATATTGCATCGGAATTAAATACAAAAGGCACAATGCCGACTTAAGTACAAGAAGACTGACTCTTCTTACTGACTATGTTTTGAACCATTCCTGTGACACTAGTTATAGATTACGATGCTTCACTTCCGGTTTACTGTATCGCTTGGACCTTCGTATTGACGATGAAACAGAAATTGCATCGGAATTAAATAGAAAAGGCACAATGCCGTCTTAAGTACAAGCAGACTGACTCTTCTTAGTGTCTATGTTTTGAACCATTCCTGTGACGCTAGTTAAAGATTCCGATGCTTCACTTCAGGTTTACTGTATCCGTTGGACCTTCTTATTGACGATGAAACACAGAAATTGCATCGGAATTGAATACAAAAGCCACAATGCCTACTTAAGTACAAGATGACTGGCTCTTCTTACTGAGTATGTTTTGATCCATTCCTGTGACACTAGTTGTAGATTCCGAGGCTTCACTTCAGGTTTACTGTATCCCTAGGACCTTCTTATTGACGATGAAACACAGAAATTGCATCGGAACTAAATACAAAAGGCACAATGCCGACATAAGTATAAGAAGACTGACTCTTTACTGCTGTCTATGTTTGAACCATTCCTGTGACATTAGTTATAGATTCCGATGCTTCACTTCAGTGTTACTGTATCCTTTGGACCTTCTTATTGGCGACGAAACACAGAAATTGCATCGGAATTAAATAGAAAATGCTCAATGCCGACTTAAGTACAAGAAGACTGACTGTTCTTACTGTCTATGTTTCGAACCATTGCTGTGACACTAGTTATAGATTCCGATGCTTCACCTCAGTTCCACTGTATCCCTCTGACCTTCTTATTGACTATGAAACACAGAAATTGCATCGGAATTAAATAAAAAAGGCACAATGTCGTCTGAAGTACAAGCAGACTGACTCTTCTTAGTGTCTATGTTTTGAACCATTCCTGTGACGCTAGTTACAGATTCCGATGCTTCACTTCAGGTTTGCTGTCCCTTGGACGTTCTTATTGACGATGAAACACAGAAATTGCATCGGAATTAAATACAAAAGGCAAAATGGCGACTTAAGTACAAGAAGACTGACTCTTCTTACTGACTGTTTTGAACCATTCCTGTGACACTAGATATAGATTCCGATGCTTCACTTCAGGTTTACTGTATCCCTCTGACGTTCTTATTAACGATGAAACGCAGATATTGCATCGGAATTAAATACAAAAGGCACAATGCCGACTTAAGAACAAGAAGACTGACTCTTCTTACTGACGATGTTTTGAACCATTCCTGTGACACTAGTTATAGATTCCGATGCTTCACTTCAGGTTTACTGTATCCCTTGGACCTTCTAATTGACGATGAAACACAGAAATTGCATCGGAATTAAATACAAAAGGCACAATGTCGACTTAAGTACATGATGACTGACTCTTCTTACTGACTCTCTCTTGATCCATTCCTGTGACACTAGTTATAGATTCCGATGCTTCACTTCGGGTTTACTGTATCCCTTGGACCTTCGTATTGACGACGAAACACAAAAATTGCATCGGAATTAAATACAAATCGCACAATGCTGACTCAAGTACAAGAAGACTGACTCTTCCTACTGACTATGTTTGAACGAATCCTGTGACATTAGTTATTGTCTCCGATGCTTCACTTCAGGTTTACTGTATCCTTTCGACCTTCCTATTGGCGACGAAACACAGAAATTTCATCGGAACAAAGTACAAAAGGCACAATGCCGACTTAAGTACAAGAAGACTGACTCTTCCTACTGTCTATGTTTGAACGAATCCTGTGACAATAGTTGTAGATTCCGATGCTTCACTTCAGGTTTACTGTATCCTTTGGACCTTCGTATTGGTGACGAAACACAGAAATTGCATCGGAATTAAATAGAAAAGGCACAATGCCGACTTAAGTACAAGAAGACTGACTCTTCCTACTGTCTATGTTTTGAACCATTCCTGTGACACTAGTTATAGATTCCGATGCTTCACCTCAGGTTCACTGTATCCCTCTGACCTTCTTATTGACGATGAAACACAGAAATTGCATCGGAATTAAATAGAAAAGGCACAATGCCGTCTTAAGTACAAGCAGACTGACTCTTCTCACTGGATATGTTTTGAACCATTCCTGTGACACTAGTTATATATTCGGATGCTTCACTTCATTTTTACTGTATACCTTGGACCTTCTTATTGACGACGAAACACAGAAATTTCATCGGAATTAAATACAAAAGGCACAATGCCGACTTAAGTACAAGAAGACTGACTCATCTTACTGACTATGATTTGAACAATTTCTGTGACACTAATTGTAGATCCCGATGCTTCACTTCAGGTTTACTGTATCCCTCTGACGTTCTTATTAACGATGAAACACAGATATTGCATCGGAATTAAATACAAAAGGCACAATGCTGACTTAAGTACAAGAAGACTGACTCTTCTTACTGACTATGTTTTGAACCATTCCTGTGACACTAGTTATAGATTACGATGCTTCACTTCCGGTTTACTGTATCCCTTGGACCTTCGTATTGACGATGAAACACAGAAATTGCATCGGAATTAAATACAAACGGCACAATGCCATCTTAAGTACAAGCAGACTGTCTCTTCTTAGTGTCTATGTTTTGAACCATTCCTGTGACGCTAGTTAAAGATTCCGATGCTCCACTTCAGGTTTACTGTATCCGTTAGACATTCTTATTGACGATGAAACACTGAAATTGCATCGGAATTGAATACAAAAGGCACAATGCCTACTTAAGTACAAGATGACTGGCTCTTCTTACTGAGTATGTTTTGAACCATTCCTGTGACACTAGTTATAGATTCCGATGCTTCACTTCAGGTTTACTGTATTCCTCTGACCTTCTTATTGACGATGAAACACAGAAATTGCATCGGAAATAAACACAAAAGGCACAATACCGGCTTAAGTACATGGAGACTGAATCTTCCTAATGTCTATGTTTTGAACCATTCCTGTAACACTAGTTACAGATTCCGATGCTTCATTTCAGGATTACTGCATCCCTTGGACCTTCGAAATGACGATGAAACACAGATAGTGCATCGGAATTAAATACAAAAGGTACAATGGCAACTTAAGTAGAAGAAGACTGACTCTTCCTACTCTCTATGTTTTGAACCATTCCTGTGACACTAGTTATAGATTCCGATGCTTCACTTTAGGTTTACTGTATCCCTTGGACCTTATTATTGACGATGAAACACAGAAATTGCATCGGAATTAAATACAAAAGGCACGATGCCGACTTAAGGACAAGAAGACTGGATCTTCTTACTGCCTATGTTTTGAACCATTCCTGTGACACTAGTTATAGATTCCGATGCTTCACTTCAGGTTTACTGTATCCCTCTGACCTTCTCATTGACGATGAAACACAGAAATTGCATCTGAATTAAATACAAAAGGCACAATGCCGACTTAAGAGCAAGAAGACTGACTCTTCTTACTGTCTATGTCTTGAACCATTCCTGTGACACTAGTTATAGATTCCGATGCTTCACTTCAGGTTTACTGTATCCGTTGGACCTTCGTATTGACGATGAAACACAGAAATTGCATCGGAACTAAATACAAAAGGCACAATGCCGACTTAAGTATAAGAAGACTGACTCTTTACTGCTGTCTATGTTTGAACCATTCCTGTGACATTAGTTATAGATTCCGATGCTTCACTTCAGGGTTACTGTATCCTTTGGACCTTCTTATTGGCGACGAAACACAGAAATTGATTCGGAATTAAATAGAAAATGCACAATGCCGACTTAAGTACAAGAAGACTGACTCTTCGTACTGTCTATGTTTCGAACCATTGCTGTGACACTAGTTATGTATTCCGATGCTTCACCTCAGGTCCACTGTATCCCTCGGACCTTATTATTGACGATGAAACACAGAAATTGCATCGGAATTAAATAGACAAGGCACAATGCCGACTTAAGTACAAGAAGACTGACTCTTCTTACTGACTATGATTTGAACAATTCCTGTGACACTAGTTGTAGATTCCGATGCTTCACTTCTGGTTTACTGTATCCCTTGGACCGTCGTATTGATGATGAAACACAGAAATTTCATCGGAATTGAATACAAAAGGCACAATGCCGACTTACGTACAAGAAGACTGACTCTTCTTACTGACTATGTTTTGAACCATTCCTGTGACACTAGTTATGGATTCCGATGCTTCACTTCAGGTTTACTGTATCCCATGGACCTTCTTATTGACGATGAAACACAGAAATTGCATCGGAATTAGATACAAAAGGCACAATGACGACTTAAGTACAACAAGACTGACTCTTCTTACTGACTATAACTTGATCCATTCCTGTGACACTAGTTATAGATTCCGATGCTTCACTTCAGGTTTACTGTATCCCTTGGACCTTCTTATTGACGATGAAACACAGAAATTGCATCGGAATTAAATACGAAAGAAACAATGCCGAATTAAGTACAAGAAGGCTGACTCTTCTTACTGTCTATGTTTTGAACCGTTCCTGTGACACTAGTTATAGAGTCCGACGCTTCACTCCAGGTTTACTGTATCCCTTGGACCTTCATATTGACGATGAAACACAGAAATTACATCGCAATTAAATACAAAAGGCACAATGCTGACTTAAGGTCAAGAAGACTGAATCTTCTTACTGCCTATGTTTTGAACCATTCCTGTGACACTAGTTATAGATTCCGATGCTTCACTTCAGGTTTACTGTATCCCTCTGACCTTCTTATTAACGATGAAACACAGATATTGCATCCGAATTAAATACAAAAGGCACTATGCCGACTTAAGTACAAGCAGACTGACTCTTCTTACTGACTATGTTTTGATCCATTCCTGTGACACTAGTTATAGATTCCGATGCTTCACTTCTGGTTTACTGTATCCCTTGGACCTTCGTATTGACGACGAAACACAAAAATTGCATCGGAATTAAATACAAAAGGCACAATGCTGACTCAAGTACAAGAAGACTGACTCTTCCTACTGACTATGTTTGAACGAATCCTGTGACATTAGTTATTGTTTCCGATGCTTCACTTCAGGTTTACTGTATCCTTTCGACCTTCCAATTGGCAACGAAACACAGAAATTGCATCGGAACAAAATACAAAAGGCACAATGCCGACTTAAGTACAAGAAGTCATACTCTTCCTACTGTCTATGATTTGAACCATTCCTGTGACACTAGTTATAGATTCCGATGCTTCACCTCAGGTTCACTGTATCCCTCTGACCTTCTTATTGACGATGAAACACAGAAATTGCATCGGAATTAAATACAAAAGGCACAATGTCGACTTAAGTACAAGATGACTGACTCTTCTTACTGACTCAATCTTGATCCATTCCTGTGACACTAGTTATAGATTCCGATGCTTCACTTCGGGTTTACTGTATCCCTTGGACCTTCTTATTGACGATGAAACACAGAAATTGCATCGGAAAAAATACAAAAGGCACAATGCCGACTTAAGTACAAGAAGACTGACTCTTCTTACTGACTATGATTTGAACCATTCCTGTGATACTAGTTGTAGATTCCGATGCTTCACTTCAGGTTTATTGTATCCCTCCGACCTTCTTATTAACGATGAAACACAGATATTGCATCGGAAATAAATACAAAAGGCACAATGCCGACTTAAGTACAAGCAGAGTGACACTTCTTACGGACTATGTTTTGATCCATTCCTGTGACACTAGTTATAGATTCCGATGCTTCACTTCTGGTTTACTGTATCCCTTGGACCTTCGTATTGACGACGAAACACAAAAATTGCATCGGAATTAAATACAAAAGGCACAATGCTGACTCAAGTACAAGAAGACTGACTCTTCCTACTGACTATGTTTCAACGAATCCTGTGACATTAGTTATAGATTCCGATGCTTCACTTCAGGTTTACTGTATCCTTTGTACCTTCCTATTGGCGACGAAACACAGAAATTGCATCGGAATTAAATAGAGAAGGCACAATGCCGACTTAAGTACAAGAAGACTGACTCTTCCTAATGTCTATGATTTGAACCATTCCTGTGACACTAGTTATAGATTCCGATGCTTCACCTCAGGTTCACTGTATCCCTCTGACCTTCTTATTGACGATGAAACACAGAAATTGCATCGGAATTAAATACAAAAGGCACAATGTCGACTTAAGTACAAGATGACTGACTCTTCTTACTGACTCTATCTTGATCTATTCCTGTGACACTAGTTATAGATTCCGATGCTTCACTTCGGGTTTACTGTATCCCTTGGACCTTCTTATTGACTATGAAACACAGAAATTGCATCGGAATTAAATACAAAAGGCACAATGCCGACTTAAGTACAAGAAGACTGACTCTTCTTACTGACTATGATTTGAACCATTCCTGTGACACTAGTTGTAGATCCCAATGCTTCACTTCAGGTTTACCGTATCCCTCTGACGTTCTTATTAACGATGAAACACAGATATTGCATCGGAATTAAATACAAAAGGTACAATGCTGACTTAAGTGCAAGAAGACTGACTCTTCTTACTGAATATGTTTTGAACCACTCCTGTGACACTAGTTATAGATTACGATGCTTCACTTCCGGTATACTGTATCCCTTGGGGCTTCGTATTGACGATGAAACACAGAAATTGCATCGGAATTAAATAGAAAAGGCACAATGCCGACTTAAGTACAAGAAGACTGACTCTTCTTACTGACTATGATTTGAACAATTCCTGTGACACTAGTTGTAGATTCCGATGCTTCACTTCTGGTTTACTGTATCCCTTGGACCGTCGTATTGATGATGAAACACAGAAATTTCATCGGAATTGAATACAAAAGGCACAATGCCGACTTACGTACAAGAAGACTGACTCTTCTTACTGACTATGTTTTGAACCATTCCTGTGACACTAGTTATGGATTCCGATGCTTCACTTCAGGTTTACTGTATCTCATGGACCTTCTTATTGACGATGAAACACAGAAATTGCATCGGAATTAGATACAAAAGGCACAATGCGGACTTAAGTACAACAAGACTGACTCTTCTAACTGACTATATCTAGATCCATTCCTGTGACACTAGTTATAGAGTCCGATGCTTCACTTCAGGTTTACTGTATCCCTTGGACCTTCTTATTGACGATGAAACACAGAAACTGCATCGGAATTAAATACAAAAGAAACAATGCCGAATTAAGTACAAGAAGGCTGACTCATCTTACTGTCTATGTTTTGAACCGTTCCTGTGACACTAGTTATAGAGTCCGATTCTTCACTCCAGGTTTACTGTATCCCTTGGACCTTCTTATTGACGGTGAAACACAGAAATTACATCGCAATTAAATACAAAAGACACAATGCTGACTTAAGGACAAGAAGACTTAATCTTCTTACTGCCTATGTTTTGAACCATTCCTGTGACACTAGTTATAGATTCCGATGCATCACTTCAGGGTTACTGTATCCTTTGGACCTTCTTATTGGCGACGAAACACAGAAATTGCATCGGAATTAAATAGAAAATGCACAATGCCGACTTAAGTACATGAAGACTGACTCTTCTTACTGTCTATGTTTAGAACCATTGCTGTGACACTAGTTATATATTCCGATGCTTCACCTCAGGTCCACTGCATCCCTCTGACCTTCTTATTGACGATGATACACAGAAATTGCATCGGAATTAAATAGAAAAGGCACAATGCCGACTTAAGTACAAGAAGACTGACTCTTCTTACTGGCTATGATTTGAACAATTCCTGTGACACTAGTTGTAGATTCCGATGCTTCACTTCTGGTGTATTGTATCCCTTGGACCGTCGTATTGATGATGAAACACAGAAATTTCATCGGAATTGAATACAAAAGGCACAATGCCGACTTACGTACAAGAAGACTGACTCTTCTTACTGACTATGTTATGAACCATTCCTGTGACACTAGTTATGGATTCCGATGCTTCACTTCAGGTTTACTGTATCCCATGGACCTTCTTATTGACGATGAAACACAGAAATTGCATCGGAATTAGATACAAAAGGCACAATGCCGACTTAAGTACAACAAGACTGACTCTTCTTACTGACTATATCTTGATCCATTCCTGTGACACTAGTTATAGATTCCGATGCTTCCCTTCAGGTTTACTGTATCCCTTGGACTTTCTTATTGACGATGAAACACAGAAATTGCATCGGAATTAAATACAAAAGAAACAATGCCGAATTAAGTACAAGAAGGCTGACTCTTCTTACTGTCTATGTTTTGAACCGTTCCTGTGACACTAGTTATAGAATCCGATGCTTCACTTCAGGTTTACTGTATCCCTTGGACCTTCTTATTGACGATGAAACACAGAAATTACATCGGAATTAAATACAAAAGGCACAATGCCGACTTAAGTACAAGAAGACTGACTCTTCTTACTGACTATGATTTGAACCATTCCTGTGACACTAGTTGTAGATTCCGATGCTTCACTTCAGGTTTATTGTATCCCTCTGACCTTCTTATTAACGATGAAACACAGATATTGCATCGGAATTAAATACAAAAGGCACAATGGCGACTTAAGTACAAGCAGACTGACTCTTCTTACTGACTATGTTTTGATCCATTCCTGTGACACTAGTTATAGATTCCGATGCTTCACTTCTGGTTTACTGTATCCCTTGGACCTTCGTATTGACGACGAAACACAAAAATTGCATCGGAATTAAATACAAAAGGCACAATGCTGACTCAAGTACAAGAAGACATACTCTTCCTACTGTCTATGATTTGAACCATTCCTGTGACACTAGTTATAGATTCCGATGCTTCACCTCAGGTGCACTGTATCCCTCTGACCTTCTTATTGACGATGAAACACAGAAATTGCATCGGAATTAAATACAAAAGGCACAATGTCGACTTAAGTACAAGATGACTGACTCTTCTTACTGACTCTACCTTGATCCATTCCTGTGACACTAGTTATAGATTCCGATGCTTCACTTCGGGTTTACTGTATCCCTTGGACCTTCTTATTGACGATGAAACACAGAAATTGCATCGGAATTAAATACAAAAGGCACAATGCCGACTTAAGTACAAGAAGACTGACTCTTCTTACTGACTATGATTTGAACCATTCCTGTGACACTAGTTGTAGATTCCGATGCTTCACTTCAGGTTTATTGTATTCCTCTGACCTTCTTATTAACGATGAAACACAGATATTGCATCGGAATTAAATACAAAAGGCACAATGGCGACTTAAGTACAAGCAGACTGACTCTTCTTACTGACTATGTTTTGATCCATTCCTGTGACACTAGTTATAGATTCCGATGCTTCACTTCAGGTTTACTGTATCCCTTGGACCTTCGTATTGACGACGAAACACAAAAATTGCATCGGAATTAAATACAAAAGGCACAATGCTGACTCAAGTACAAGAAGACTGACTCTTCCTACTGACTATGTTTGAACGAATCCTGTGACATTAGTTATTGTTTCCGATGCTTCACTTCAGGTTTACTGTATCCTTTCGACCTTCCTATTGGCAACGAAACACAGAAATTGCATCGGAACAAAATACAAAAGGCACAATGCCGACTTAAGTACAAGAAGACATACTCTTCCTACTGTCTATGATTTGAACCATTCCTGTGACACTAGTTATAGATTCCGATGCTTCACCTCAGGTTCACTGTATCCCTCTGACCTTCTTATTGACGATGAAACACAGAAATTGCATCGGAATTAAATACAAAAGGCACAATGTCGACTTAAGTACAAGATGACTGACTCTTCTTACTGACTCTATCTTGATCCATTCCTGTGACACTAGTTATAGATTCCGATGCTTCACTTCGGGTTTACTGTATCCCTTGGACCTTCTTATTGACGATGAAACACAGAAATTGCATCGGAATTAAATACAAAAGGCACAATGCCGACTTAAGTACAAGAAGACTGACTCTTCTTACTGACTATGATATGAACCATTCCTGTGATACTAGTTGTAGATTCCGATGCTTCACTTCAGGTTTATTGTATCCCTTGGAACTTCGTATTGACGACGAAACACAAAAATTGCATCGGAATTAAATACAAAAGGCACAATGCTGTCTCAAGTACAAGAAGACTGACTCTTCCTACTGACTATGTTTCAACGAATCCTGTGACATTAGTTATAGATTCCGATGCTTCACTTCAGGTTTACTGTATCCTTTGTACCTTCCTATTGGCGACGAAACACAGAAATTGCATCGGAATTAAATAGAGAAGGCACAATGCCGACTTAAGTACAAGAAGACTGACTCTTCCTAATGTCTATGATTTGAACCATTCCTGTGACACTAGTTATAGATTCCGATGCTTCACCTCAGGTTCACTGTATCCCTCTGACCTTCTTATTGACGATGAAACACAGAAATTGCATCGGAATTAAATACAAAAGGCACAATGTCGACTTAAGTACAAGATGACTGACTCTTCTTACTGACTCTATCTTGATCTATTCCTGTGACACTAGTTATAGATTCCGATGCTTCACTTCGGGTTTACTGTATCCCTTGGACCTTCTTATTGACCATGAAACACAGAAATTGCATCGGAATTAAATACAAAAGGCACAATGCCGACTTAAGTACAAGAAGACTGACTCTTCTTACTGACTATGATTTGAACCATTCCTGTGACACTAGTTGTAGATCCCAATGCTTCACTTCAGGTTTACCGTATCCCTCTGACGTTCTTCTTAACGATGAAACACAGATATTGCATCGGAATTAAATACAAAAGGTACAATGCTGACTTAAGTGCAAGAAGACTGACTCTTCTTACTGACTATGTTTTGAACCACTCCTGTGACACTAGTTATAGATTACGATGCTTCACTTCCGGTATACTGTATCCCTTGGGGCTTCGTATTGACGATGAAACACAGAAATTGCATCGGAATTAAATAGAAAAGGCACAATGCCGTCTTAAGTACAAGCAGACTGACTCTTCTTAGTGTGTATGTTTTGAACCATTCCTGTGACGCTAGTTAAAGATTCCGATGCTTCACTTCAGGTTTACTGTATCCGTTGGACCTTCTTATTGACGATGAAACACAGAAATTGCATCGGAATTGAATACAAAAGGCACAATGCCTACTTAAGTACAAGATGACTGGCTCTTCTTACTGAGTATGTTTTGAACCATTCCTGTGACACTAGTTGTAGATTCCGAGGATTCACTTCAGGTTTACTGTATCCCTCTGACCTTCTTATTGACGATGAAACACAGAAATTGCATCGGAACTAAATACAAAAGGCACAATGCCGACTTAAGTATAAGAAGACTGACTCTTTACTCCTGTCTATGTTTGAACCATTCCTGTGACATTAGTTATAGATTCCGATGCTTCACTTCAGGGTTACTGTATCCTTTGGACCTTCTTATTGGCGACGAAACACAGAAATTGCATCGGAATTAAATAGAAAATGCACAATGCCGACGTAAGTACAAGAAGACTGACTCTTCTTACTTTCTATGTTTCGAACCATTGCTGTGACACTAGTTATATATTCCGATGCTTCACCTCAGGTCCACTGTATCCCTCTGACCTTCTTATTGACGATGAAACACAGAAATTGCATCGGAATTAAATAGAAAAGGCACAATGCCGACTTACGTACAAGAAGACTGACTCTTCTTACTGACTATGTTTTGAACCATTCCTGTGACACTAGTTATGGATTCCGATGCTTCACTTCAGGTTTACTGTATCTCATGGACCTTCTTATTGACGATGAAACACAGAAATTGCATCGGAATTAGATACAAAAGGCACAATGCGGACTTAAGTACAACAAGACTGACTCTTCTAACTGACTATATCTAGATCCATTCCTGTGACACTAGTTATAGAGTCCGATGCTTCACTTCAGGTTTACTGTATCCCTTGGACCTTCTTATTGACGATGAAACACAGAAACTGCATCGGAATTAAATACAAAAGAAACAATGCCGAATTAAGTACAAGAAGGCTGACTCATCTTACTGTCTATGTTTTGAACCGTTCCTGTGACACTAGTTATAGAGTCCGATTCTTCACTCCAGGTGTACTGTATCCCTTGGACCTTCTTATTGACGATGAAACACAGAAATTACATCGCAATTAAATACAAAAGACACAATGCTGACTTAAGGACAACAAGACTTAATCTTCTTACTGCCTATGTTTTGAACCATTCCTGTGACACTAGTTATAGATTCCGATGCTTCACTTCAGGGTTACTGTATCCTTTGGACCTTCTTATTGGCGACGAAACACAGAAATTGCATCGGAATTAAATAGAAAATGCACAATGCCGACTTAAGTACATGAAGACTGACTCTTCTTACTGTCTATGTTTCGAACCATTGCTGTGACACTAGTTATATATTCCGATGCTTCACCTCAGGTCCACTGCATCCCTCTGACCTTCTTATTGACGATGATACACAGAAATTGCATCGGAATTAAATAGAAAAGGCACAATGCCGACTTAAGTACAAGAAGACTGACTCTTCTTACTGGCTATGATTTGAACAATTCCTGTGACACTAGTTGTAGATTCCGATGCTTCACTTCTGGTGTACTGTATCCCTTGGACCGTCGTATTGATGATGAAACACAGAAATTGCATCGGAATTGAATACAAAAGGCACAATGCCGACTTACGTACAAGAAGACTGACTCTACTTACTGACTATGTTATGAACCATTCCTGTGACACTAGTTATGGATTCCGATGCTTCACTTCAGGTTTACTGTATCCCATGGACCTTCTTATTGACGATGAAACACAGAAATTGCATCGGAATTAGATACAAAAGGCACAATGCCGACTTAAGTACAACAAGACTGACTCTTCTTACTGACTATATCTTGATCCATTCCTGTGTCACTAGTTATAGATTCCGATGCTTCCCTTCAGGTTTACTGTATCCCTTGGACTTTCTTATTGACGATGAAACACAGAAATTGCATCGGAATTAAATACAAAAGAAACAATGCCGAATTAAGTACAAGAAGGCTGACTCTTCTTACTGTCTATGTTTTGAACCGTTCCTGTGACACTAGTTATAGATTCCGATGCTTCACTTCAGGTTTACTGTATCCCTTGGACCTTCTTATTGACGATGAAACACAGAAATTGCATCGGAATTAAATACAAAAGGCACAATGCCGACTTAAGTACAAGAAGACTGACTCTTCTTACTGACTATGATTTGAACCATTCCTGTGACACTAGTTGTAGATTCCGATGCATCACTTCAGGTTTATTGTATCCCTCTGACCTTCTTATTAACGATGAAACACAGATATTGCATCGGAATTAAATACAAAAGGCACAATGGCGACTTAAGTACAAGCAGACTGACTCTTCTTACCGACTATGTTTTGATCCATTCCTGTAACACTAGTTATAGATTCCGATGCTTCACTTCTGGTTTACTGTATCCCTTGGACCTTCGTATTGACGACGAAACACAAAAATTGCATCGGAATTAAATACAAAAGGCACAATGCTGACTCAAGTACAAGAAGACTGACTCTTCCTACTGACTATGTTTGAATGAATCCTGTGACATTAACTATTGTTTCCGATGCTTCACTTCAGGTTTACTGTATCCTTTCGACCTCCCTATTGGCGACGAAACACAGAAATTGCATCGGAACAAAATACAAAAGGCACAATGCCGACTTACGTACAAGAAGACTGACTCTTCCTACTGTCTATGTTTGAACGAATCCTGTGACATTAGTTATGGATTCCGATGCTTCACTTCAGGTTTACTGTATCCTTTGGACCTTCCTATTGGCGACGAAACACAGAAATTGCATCGGAATTAAATAGAAAAGGCACAATACCGACTTAAGTACAAGAAGACTGACTCCTCCTACTGTCTATGATTTGAACCATTCCTGTGACGCTAGTTAAAGATTCCGATGCTTCACTTTAGGTTTACTCTATCCGTTGGAGCTTCTTATTGACGATGAAACACAGAAATTGCATCGGAATTGAATACAAAAGGCACAATACCTTCTTAAGTACAAGATGACTGGCTCTTCTTACTGAGTATGTTTTGAACCATTCCTGTGACACTAGTTGTAGACTCCGAGGCTTCACTTCAGGTTTACTGTATCCCTAGGACCTTCTTATTGACGATGAAACACAGATAGTGCATCGGAATTTAATACAAAAGGTACAATGCCAACTTAAGTAGAAAAAGACTGACTCTTCTTACTGGATATGTTTTGAACCATTCCTGTGACCTTCTTATTAACGATGAAACACACAAATTGCATCGGAATTAAATACAAAAGGCACAATGCCGACTTAAGTACAAGAATACTGACTCTTCTTACTGTCTATGTTTCGAACCATTGCTGTGACACTAGTTATATATTCCGATGCTTCACCTCAGGTCCACTGTATCCCTCTGACCTTCTTATTGACGATGAAACACAGAAATTGCATCGGAATTAAATAGAAAAGGCACAATGCCGACTTAAGTACAAGAAGACTGACTCTTCTTACTGACTATGATTTGAACAATTCCTGTGACACTAGTTGTAGATTCCGATGCTTCACTTCTGGTTTACTGTATCCCTTGGACCGTCGTATTGATGATGAAACACAGAAATTTCATCGGAATTGAATACAAAAGGCACAATGCCGACTTACGTACAAGAAGACTGACTCTTCTTACTGACTATGTTTTGAACCATTCCTGTGACACTAGTTATGGATTCCGATGCTTCACTTCAGGTTTACTGTATCCCATGGACCTTCTTATTGACGATGAAACACAGAAATTGCATCGGAATTAGATACAAAAGGCACAATGCCGACTTAAGTACAACAAGACTGACTCTTCTTACTGACTATATCTTGATCCATTCCTGTGACACTAGTTATAGATTCCGATGCTTCACCTCAGGTTTACTGTATCCCTTGGACCTTCTTATTGACGATGAAACACAGAAACTGCATCGGAATTAAATACAAAAGATACAATGCCGAATTAAGTACAAGAAGGCTGACTCTTCTTACTGTCTATGTTTTGAACCGTTCCTGAGACACTAGTTATAGAGTCCGATGCTTCACTCCAGGTTTACTGTATCCCTTGGACCTTCTCATTGACGATGAAACACAGAAATTACATCGCAATTAAATACAAAAGACACAATGCTGACTTAAGGACAAGAAGACTGAATCTTCTTACTGCCTATGTTTTGAACCATTCCTGTGACACTAGTTTTGGATTCCGATGCTTCACTTCAGGTTTACTGTATCCCTTGGACCATATAATTGACGATGAAACACAGAAATTGCATCGGAATTAAATACAAAAGGCACAATGTCGACTTAAGTACAAGAAGACTGACTCTTCTTACTGACTCTATCTTGATCCATTCCTGTGACACTAGTTATAGATTCCGATGCTTCACCTCAGGTTTACTGTATCCCTTGGACCCTCTTATTGACGATGAAACACAGAAATTGCATCGGAAATAAATACAAAAGGCACAATACCGGCTTAAGTACATGTAGACTGAATCTTCCTACTGTCAATGTTTTGAACCATTCCTGTGACACTAGTTTTGGATTCCGATGCTTCACTTCAGGTTTACTGTATCCCTTGGACCTTCTAATTGACGATGAAACACAGATAGTGCATCGGAATTTAATACAAAAGGTACAATGCCAACTTAAGTAGAAGAAGACTGACTCTTCTTACTGGATATGTTTTGAACCATTCCTGTGACACTAGTTATAGATTCCGATGCTTCACCTCAGGTTTACTGTATCCATCTGACCTTCTTATTGACGATGAAACACACAAATTGCATCGGAATTAAATACAAAAGAAACAATGCCGAATTAAGTACAAGAAGGCTGACTCATCTTACTGTCTATGTTTTGAACCGTTCCTGTGACACTAGTTATAGAGTCCGATTCTTCACTCCAGGTTTACTGTATCCCTTGGACCTTCTTATTGACGATGAAACACAGAAATTACATCGCAATTAAATACAAAAGATACAATGCTGACTTAAGGACAAGAAGACTTAATCTTCTTACTGCCTATGTTTTGAACCATTCCTGTGACACTAGTTATAGATTCCGATGCTTCACTTCAGGGTTACTGTATCCTTTGGACCTTCTTATTGGCGACGAAACACAGAAATTGCATCGGAATTAAATAGAAAATGCACAATGCCGACTTAAGTGCATGAAGACTGACTCTTCTTACTGTCTATGTTTCGAACCATTGCTGTGACACTAGTTATATATTCCGATGCTTCACCTCAGGTCCACTGCATCCCTCTGACCTTCTTATTGACGATGATACACAGAAATTGCATCGGAATTAAATAGAAAAGGCACAATGAGGACTTAAGTGCAAGAAGACTGACTCTTCTTACTGGCTATGATTTGAACAATTCCTGTGACACTAGTTGTAGATTCCGATGCTTCACTTCTGGTGTACTGTATCCCTTGGACCGTCGTATTGATGATGAAACACAGAAATTGCATCGGAATTGAATACAAAAGGCACAATGCCGACTTACGTACAAGAAGACTGACTCTACTTACTGACTATGTTATGAACCATTCCTGTGACACTAGTTATGGATTCCGATGCTTCACTTCAGGTTTACTGTATCCCATGGACCTTCTTATTGACGATGAAACACAGAAATTGCATCGGAATTAGATACAAAAGGCACAATGCCGACTTAAGTACAACAAGACTGACTCTTCTTACTGACTATATCTTGATCCATTCCTGTGTCACTAGTTATAGATTCCGATGCTTCCCTTCAGGTTTACTGTATCCCTTGGACTTTCTTATTGACGATGAAACACAGAAATTGCATCGGAATTAAATACAAAAGAAACAATGCCGAATTAAGTACAAGAAGGCTGACTCTTCTTACTGTCTATGTTTTGAACCGTTCCTGTGACACTAGTTATAGATTCCGATGCTTCACTTCAGGTTTACTGTATCCCTTGGACCTTCTTATTGACGATGAAACACAGAAATTGCATCGGAATTAAATACAAAAGGCACAATGCCGACTTAAGTACAAGAAGACTGACTCTTCTTACTGACTATGATTTGAACCATTCCTGTGACACTAGTTGTAGATTCCGATGCATCACTTCAGGTTTATTGTATCCCTCTGACCTTCTTATTAACGATGAAACACAGATATTGCATCGGAATTAAATACAAAAGGCACAATGGCGACTTAAGTACAAGCAGACTGACTCTTCTTACCGACTATGTTTTGATCCATTCCTGTAACACTAGTTATAGATTCCGATGCTTCACTTCTGGTTTACTGTATCCCTTGAACCTTCGTATTGACGACGAAACACAAAAATTGCATCGGAATTAAATACAAAAGGCACAATGCTGACTCAAGTACAAGAGGACTGACTCTTCCTACTGACTATGTTTGAACGAATCCTGTGACATTAACTATTGTTTCCGATGCTTCACTTCAGGTTTACTGTATCCTTTCGACCTCCCTATTGGCGACGAAACACAGAAATTGCATCGGAACAAAATACAAAAGGCACAATGCCGACTTAAGTACAAGAAGACTGACTCTTCCTACTGTCTATGTTTGAACGAATCCTGTGACATTAGTTATGGATTCCGATGCTTCACTTCAGGTTTACTGTATCCTTTGGACCTTCCTATTGGCGACGAAACACAGAAATTGCATCGGAATTAAATAGAAAAGGCACAATACCGACTTAAGTACAAGAAGACTGACTCCTCCTACTGTCTATGATTTGAACCATTCCTGTGACACTAGTTATAGATTCCGATGCTTCACCTCAGGTTCACTGTATCCCTCTGACCTTCTTATTGACGATGAAACACAGAAATTGCATCGGAATTAAATACAAAAGGCACAATGTCGACTTAAGTACAAGAAGACTGACTCTTCTTACTGACTCTATCTTGATCCATTCCTGTGACACTAGTTATAGATTACGATGCTTCACTTCGGGTTTACTGTATCCCTTGGACCTTCTTATTGACGTTGAAACACAGAAATTGCATCGGAATTAAATACAAAAGGCACAATGCCGACTTAAGTACAAGAAGACTGACTCTTCTTACTGACTATGTTTTGAACCACTCCTGTGACACTAGTTATAGATTACGATGCTTCACTTCCGGTATACTGTATCCCTTGGACCTTCGTATTGACGATGAAACACAGAAATTGCATCGGAATTAAATAGAAAAGGCACAATGCCGTCTTAAGTACAAGCAGACTGACTCTTCTTAGTGTCTATGTTTTGAACCATTCCTGTGACGCTAGTTAAAGATTCCGATGCTTCACTTTAGGTTTACTCTATCCGTTGGAGCTTCTTATTGACGATGAAACACAGAAATTGCATCGGAATTGAATACAAAAGGCACAATACCTTCTTAAGTACAAGATGACTGGCTCTTCTTACTGAGTATGTTTTGAACAATTCCTGTGACACTAGTTGTAGACTCCGAGGCTTCACTTCAGGTTTACTGTATCCCTAGGACCTTCTTATTGACGATGAAACACAGATAGTGCATCGGAATTTAATACAAAAGGTACAATGCCGACTTAAGTACAAGAATACTGACTCTTCTTACTGTCTATGTTTCGAACCATTGCTGTGACACTAGTTATATATTCCGATGCTTCACCTCAGGTCCACTGTATCCCTCTGACCTTCTTATTGACGATGAAACACAGAAATTGCATCGGAATTAAATAGAAAAGGCACAATGCCGACTTAAGTACAAGAAGACTGACTCTTCTTACTGACTATGATTTGAACAATTCCTGTGACACTAGTTGTAGATTCCGATGCTTCACTTCTGGTTTACTGTATCCCTTGGACCGTCGTATTGATGATGAAACACAGAAATTTCATCGGAATTGAATACAAAAGGCACAATGCCGACTTACGTACAAGAAGACTGACTCTTCTTACTGACTATGTTTTGAACCATTCCTGTGACACTAGTTATGGATTCCGATGCTTCACTTCAGGTTTACTGTATCCCATGGACCTTCTTATTGACGATGAAACACAGAAATTGCATCGGAATTAGATACAAAAGGCACAATGCCGACTTAAGTACAACAAGACTGACTCTTCTTACTGACTATATCTTGATCCATTCCTGTGACACTAGTTATAGATTCCGATGCTTCACCTCAGGTTTACTGTATCCCTTGGACCTTCTTATTGACGATGAAACACAGAAACTGCATCGGAATTAAATACAAAAGATACAATGCCGAATTAAGTACAAGAAGGCTGACTCTTCTTACTGACTATGTTTTGAACCGTTCCTGAGACACTAGTTATAGAGTCCGATGCTTCACTCCAGGTTTACTGTATCCCTTGGACCTTCTCATTGACGATGAAACACAGAAATTACATCGCAATTAAATACAAAAGACACAATGCTGACTTAAGGACAAGAAGACTGAATCTTCTTACTGCCTATGTTTTGAACCATTCCTGTGACACTAGTTTTGGATTCCGATGCTTCACTTCAGGTTTACTGTATCCCTTGGACCATATAATTGACGATGAAACACAGAAATTGCATCGGAATTAAATACAAAAGGCACAATGTCGACTTAAGTACAAGATGACTGACTCTTCTTACTGACTCTATCTTGATCCATTCCTGTGACACTAGTTATAGATTCCGATGCTTCACCTCAGGTTTACTGTATCCCTTGGACCTTCTTATTGACGATGAAACACAGAAATTGCATCGGAAATAAATACAAAAGGCACAATACCGGCTTAAGTACATGTAGACTGAATCTTCCTACTGTCAATGTTTTGAACCATTCCTGTGACACTAGTTTTGGATTCCGATGCTTCACTTCAGGTTTACTGTATCCCTTGGACCTTCTAATTGACGATGAAACACAGATAGTGCATCGGAATTTAATACAAAAGGTACAATGCCAACTTAAGTAGAAGAAGACTGACTCTTCTTACTGGATATGTTTTGAACCATTCCTGTGACACTAGTTATAGATTCCGATGCTTCACCTCAGGTTTACTGTATCCATCTGACCTTCTTATTGACGATGAAACACACAAATTGCATCGGAATTAAATACAAAAGGCACAATGCCGACTTAAGTATCAGAAGACTGACTCTTCTTACTGACTATGTTTTGAACCATTCCTGTGACCTTCTTATTAACGATGAAACACAGAAACTGTTCGGAATTAAATACAAAAGATACAATGCCGAATTAAGTACAAGAAGGCTGACTCTTCTTACTGTCTATGTTTTGAACCGTTCCTGTGGCACTAGTTATAGAGTCCGATGCTTCACTCCAGGTTTACTGTATCCCTTGGACCTTCTCATTGACGATGAAACACAGAAATTACATCGCAATTAAATACAAAAGACACAATGCTGACTTAAGGACAAGAAGACTGAATCTTCTTACTGCCTATGTTTTGAAGCATTCCTGTGACACTAGTTTTGGATTCCGATTCTTCACTTCAGGTTTACTGTATCCCTTGGACCTTCTAATTGACGATGAAAGACAGAAATTGCATCGGAATTAAATACAAAAGGCACAATGTCGACTTAAGTACAAGATGACTGACTCTTCTTACTGACTCTATCTTGATCCATTCCTGTGACACTAGTTATTTATTCCGATGCTTCACTTCAGGTTTAGTGTAAATCCCTGACCTTCTTATTGACGATGAAACACAGAAATTGCATCGGAAATAAATACAAAAGGCACAATACCGGCTTAAGTACATGTAGACTGAATCTTCCTACTGTCAATTGTTTTGAACCATTCCTGTGATACTAGTTACAGATTCCGATGCTTCATTTCAGGATTACTGCATTCCCTGGACCTTCGTAATGACGATGAAACACAGAAATTGCATCGGAAATAAATAAAAAAGGCACAATGCCGACTTAAGTATGAGAACACTGACTCTTCTTACTGTCTATGTTTTGAACCATTCCTGTGACCTTCTTATTAACGATGAAACACACAAATTGCATCGGAATTAAATACAAAAGGCACAATGCCGACTTAAGTACAAGAAGACTGACTCTTCCTACTGACTACGTTTTGAACCATTCCTGTGACACTAGTCATAGATTCCGATGCTTCACATCAGGTTTACTGTATCCCTCTGACCTTCTTATTGACGATGAATCAAGGAAATTCCATCGGAATTAAATACAAAAGGCACATAGCAGACATAAGTACATGTAGACTGACTTTTCCTAATGTCTATGATTTGAACCATTCCTGTGACACTAGTTATAGATTCCGATGGTTCATTTCAGGCTTACTGTATCCCTTGGACCTTCTTATTGACGATGAATCAAGGAAATTGCATCGGAATTAAATACAAAATGCACATAGCAGACATAAGTACATGTAGACTGACTTTTCCTAATGTCTATGATTTGAACCATTCCTGTGACACTAGTTATAGATTCCGATGGTTCATGTCAGGTTTACTGGTTCCCATGGACCTTCTTATTGACGATGAAACACAGAAATTGCATCGGAATTAAATGCAAAAGGCACAATGCCGACTTAAGTACAAGAAGACTAACTTATCTTACTGTCTATGTTTTGAACCATTCCTGTGTCACTAATTATAGATTTCGTTGCTTCACTTCAGGTTTACTGTATCCCTCCGACCTTCTTATTGTCGATAAAACACAGAAATTACATCGGAATTAAATACAAAAGGCACAATGCCGACTTAAGTACAAGAAGACTGACTCTTCTTCTGTCTATGTTTTGAACCATTCCTGTGTCACTACTTATAGATTTCGTTGCTTCACTTCAGGTTTACTGTATCCCTCCGACCTTCTTATTGTCGATAAAACACAGAAATTACATCGGAATTAAATACAAAAGGCACAATGCCGACTTACGTACAAGAAGACTGACTCTTCTTACTGTCTATGTTTTGAACCATTCCTGTGTCACTAGTTATAGATTCCGATGCTTCACTTCAGATTTACTGTATCCCTCTGTCGTTCTTATTGACGATGAAACACAGAAATTGCGTCGGAATTAAATACAAAAGGCACAATGCCGAATTAAGTCAAGAAGACTGACTCTTCCTACTGTCTATGTTTTGAACCATTCCTGTGACACTAGATATAGATTCCGATGCTTCACTCTAGGTTTACTGTATCCCTTGGACCTTCTTATTGACGATAAAACAGAGAAATTGCATCGGAATTAAATAAAAAATGCACAATGCCCACTTAAGAACAAGAAGACTGACTCTTCTTACTGTCTATGCTTTGAACCATTCCTGTGACACTAGTTACAGATTCAGATGCTTCACTCCAGGTTTACTGTATCCCTTGGACCTTCTTATTTACGATGAAACACAGAAATTGCATCGGAATTAAATACAAAAGGCACAATGCCGACTTAAGTTCAAGAAGGCTGGCTCTTCTTACTGACTATGCTTTGAACCATTCCTGTGACACTAGTTACAGATTCCGATGCTTCACTTCAGTTTCACTGTATCCCTTGGACCTTCTTATTGACGATGAAACACAGACATTTCATCGGAATTAAATAGAAAAGGC
This sequence comes from Schistocerca serialis cubense, assembly GCF_023864345.2. NCBI lineage: Eukaryota > Metazoa > Arthropoda > Insecta > Orthoptera > Acrididae > Schistocerca > Schistocerca serialis. The sequence continues at coordinate 1,095,823,739 of NC_064640.1, forward strand.
ACATTGCCGACTAAGTACAAGAAGACTGGCTCTTCTTACTGACTATGCTTTGAACCATTCCTGTGACACTAGTTATAGATTCCGATGCTTCACTTCAGTTTCACTGTATCCCTTGCACCTTCTTATTGACGATGAAACCCAGAAATTGCATCGGAATTAAATAGAAAAGGCCCAATGCCGACTTAAGTACAAGAAGACTGACTCTTCCTACTGTCTATGATTTGAACCATTCCTGTGATACTAGTTATAGATTTTGATGCTTCACTTCAGGTTTACTGTATGCCTTGGACCCTCTTATTGCCGACGAAACACAGAAATTGCATCGCAATTAAATACAAAAGGCACAATGCCGACTTAAGTACAAGAAGACTGACTCTTCTTACTGACTATATTTTGAACCATTCCTGTGACACTAGTTATAGATTCTGATGCTTCACTTCAGGTTTACTGTATCCCTTGGACCTTCTTATTGGCGTGAAACTCAGAAATTGCATCGGAATCAAATACAAAAGCACAGTGCCGACTTAAGTACAAGAAGACGGACTCTTCTTACTGACTATGTTTTGAACCATTCCTGTGACACTAGTTATTGATTCCGATCCTTCACTTCAGGTTTACTGTATCCCTTGGACATTCCTATTGACGATGGGACACAGAAATCACATCGGAATTAAATAGAAAAAGCACATTGACGACTTAAGTACAAAAAGACTGTCTCTTCCTACTCTCTATGTTTTGAATCAATCTTGTGACACTAGTTTTTTATTCCGATGCTTCACTTGACGTTTACTGTATCCCTTGGACCTTCTAATTGACGATGAAACACAGAAATTGCATCGGAATTCAATACAAAAGGCACAATGCCGACTTAAGTACAAGAAGACTGGCTCTTCTTACTGACTATGCTTTGAACCATTCCTGTGACACTAGTTATAGATTCCGATGCTTCACTTCAGATTCACAGTATCCCTTGGACCTTTTTATTGACGATGAAACAAAGAAATTGCATCGGAATTAAATAGAAAAGGCACAATGCCGACTTAAGTACAAGAAGACTGGCTCTTCTTACTGACTATGCTTTGAACCATTCCTGTGACACTAGTTAAAGATTCCGATACTTCACTTCCGTTTCACTGTATCCTTGGACATTCTTATTGACGATGAAACACAGAAATTGCATCGGAATTAAAGAGAAAAGGCACAATGCCGACTTAAGTACAAGAAGACTGACTCTTCCTACTGTCTATGTTTTGAAACATTCCTGTGACACTAGTTATAGATTCCGATGCTTCACTTCAGGTTTACTGTATCCCTTGGAGCTTCTTATTAACGATGAAACACAGATATTGCATCGGAATTAAATACAAAAGGCACAATGCCGACTTAAGTACAAGAAGACTGACTCTTCTTACTGACTATGTTTTGAACCATTCCTGTAACACTAGTTATGGTTTCCGATGCTTCACTTCGGGTTTACTGTATCCCTCTGACCTTCTTATTGACACAGAAATTGCATCGGAATTAAATACAAAAGGCACAAAGCAGACTTAAGTACATGTAGACTGACTTTTCCTAATGTCTATGTTTTGAACCATTCCTGTGACACTAGTTATAGATTCCGATGGTACATTTCAGGTTTACTGTATCCCTTGGACCTTCTTATTGACTATGAAACAAAGAAATTGCATCGTAATTAAATACAAAAGGCACAATGCCGACTTAAGTACAAGAAGACGGACTCCTCAAACTGTCTACGTTTTGAACCATTCCTGTGACACTAGTTATAGATTCCGATGCTTCACTTCAGGTTTACTGTATCCCTCTGACCTTCTTATTGACGATGAAACACAGTAATTGCATCGGAATTAAATACAAAAGGCACAATGCCGACATAACTACAAGAAGACTGACTCTACTTACTGACTATGTTTTGATCCATTCCTGTGACACTAGTTATAGATTCCGATGCTTAACTGCAGGATAACTGTATCCCACTGACCTTCTTAGTGACGATGAAACACAGAAATTGCATCGGAATGAAATACAAAAGGCACAATGCCGACTTAAGTACAAGAAGACTGACTCTTCTTACTGACTATGTTTTGAAACATTCCTGTGACACCACTTATAGATTCCGATGCTTCACTTCACATTTACTGTATCCTTCTGACCTTCTAATTGACGATAAAACACAGAAATTACATCGGAATTAAATACATAAGGCACAATGCCGACTTAAGTACAAGAAGACTGACTCTTCTTACTGTCTATGTTTTGAACCATTCCTGTGACACTAGATATAGATTCCGATGCTTCACTCTAGGTTGACTGTATCCCTTGGACCTACTTATTGACGATGAAACACAGAAATTGCGTCGGAATTAAATATAAAAGGCACAATGCCGAATTAAGTACAAGAAGACTGATTCTTCTTACTGTCTTAGTTTTGAACCATTCCTGTGACAGTAGATATGGACTCCGATGCTTGACTCTAGGTTTACTGTATCCCTTGGACCTTCTTATTGACGATGAAACACAGAAATTGCATCGGAATTAAATAAAAAATGCACAATGCCGACTTAAGACCAAGAAGACTGACTCTTCTTACTGTCTATGCTTTGAACCATTCCTGTGACACTAGTTATAGATTCCGATGCTTCACTCCAGGTTTACTGTATCCCTTGGACCTTCAAATTGACGATGAAACACAGAAATTGCATCGGAATTCAATACAAAAGGCACAATGCCGACTTAAGTAAAAGAAGACTGGCTCTTCTTACTGACTATGCTTTGAACCATTCCTTTGACACTAGTTATAGATTCCGACGGTTCACTTCAGACTCACTGTATCCCTTGGACCTTCTTATTGACGATGAAACACAGAAATTGCATCGGAATTAAATACAAAAGACACAATGCCGACTTAAGTACAAGAAGACTGGCTCTTCCTACTAACTATGCTTTGAACCATTCCTGTGACACTAGTTATAGATTCTGATGCTTCACTTCCGTTTCACTGTATCCTTGGACCTTCTTATTGACGATGAAACACAGAAATTGCATCGGAATTAAATAGAAAAGGCACAATGCCGACATACGTACAAGAAGACTGTCTCTTCCTACTGTCTATGTTTTGTACCATTCCTGTGACACTAGTTATAGATTCCGATGCTTCACTTCAGGTTTACTGTATCCCGTGGACCTTCTTATTAACGATGAAACACACAAATTGCATCGGAATTAAATACAAAAGGCACAATGCCGACTTAAGTACAAGAAGACTGTCACTTCCTACTGACTATGTTTTGAACCATTCCTGTGACACTAGTTATAGATTCCGATGCTTCACTTCAGGTTTACTGTATCCCTCTGAGCTTCTTAATGACGATGAATCACTGAAATTGCATCGGAATTAAATACAAAAGGCACAAAGCAGACATAAGTACATGTAGACTGACTTTTCCTAATGTCTATGATATTAACCATTCCTGTGACACTAGTTATAGATTCCGATGGTTCATTTCAGGTTTACTGTATCCCTTGGACATTCTTATTGACGATGAAACACAGAAATTGCATCGGAATTAAATAGAAAAGGCACATTACCGACTTCAGTACGAGAAGACTGACTCTTCCAACTGTCTACGTTTCGAACCATTCCTGTGACACTAGTTATAGATTCCGATGCTTCACTTCAGTTTACTGTATCCCTTGGACCTTCATATTGACGATGAAACACAGAAATTGCATCGGAATTGAATACAAAAGGCACAATGCCGACTTAACTACAATAAGACTGACTCTTCTTCAGCCTATGCTTTGAACCATTCCTGTGACACTGGTTATAGATTTCGATGCTTCACTTCACGTTTACTGTATCCCTTGGACCTTCTTATTGGCGATGAAACACAGAAATTGCATCGGAATCAAATACAAAAGCACAATGCCGACTTAAGTACAAGAAGACGGACTCTTCTTACTGACTATGTTTTGAACCATCCTGTGACACGAGTTATAGATTCCGATGCTTCACTTCAGGTTTACTGTATCCCTTGGACATTCCTATTGACGATGAGACACAGATATCGCATCGGAATTAAATAGAAAAAGCACAATGCCGACTTAAGTACAAAAAGACTGACTCTTCCTACTCTCTATATTTTGAACCATTCCTGTGACACTAGTTTGTTATTCCGATGCTTCACTTGACGTTTACTGTATCCCTCGGACCTTCTTATGGACGGTGAAACACAGAAATTGCATCGGAATAAAATACAAAAGGCACAATCCCGACTTAAGTACAAGAAGACTGACCCTACTTACTGAATATGTTTTGAACCATTCCTGTGACACAAGTTATAGATTCCGATGCTTCACTTCAGGTTTACTGTATCCCTTGGACCTTCTTATTAACGATGAAACACACAAATTGCATCGGAATTAAATACAAAAGGCACAATGCCGACTTAAGTACAAGAAGACTGACTCTTCTTACTGACAATGTTTTGAACCAATCCTGTGACACTAGTTATGGATTCCGATGCTTCACTTCAGGTTTACTGTATCCCTCTGACCTTGTTATTGACGATGAATCACAGAAATTGCATCGGAATTAAATACAATAGGCACAACGCAGACTTAAGTACATGTAGACTGACTTTTCATAATGTCTATGTTTTGAACCATTCCTGTGACACTAGTTATAGATTCCGATGGTTCATTTCAGGTATACTGTATCCCTTGGACCTCCTTATAGACGATGAAACACAGAAATTGCATCTGAATTAAATACAACTGCACAATGCCGACTTTAGTACAAGAAGACTGACTCTTCCAACTGTCTACGTTATGAACCATTCCTGTGACACTAGTTATAGATTCCGATGCTTCCCTCCTGGGTTACTGTATCTCTTGGACCTTCATATTGACGATGAAACGCAGAAATTGCATCGGAATTAAATACAAAAAAGCACAATGCCGACTTAAGTACTAGAAGACTGACCCTACTTACTGAATATGTTTTGAACCATTCCTGTGACACAAGTTATAGATTCCGATGCTTCACTTCACATTTACTGTATCCCTCTGACCTTCTAATTGACGATAAAACACAGAAATTACATCGGAATTAAATACATAAGGCGCAATGCCGACTTAAGTACAAGAAGACTGAATCTTCTTACTGTCTATGTTTTGAACCATTCCTGTGACACTAGATATAGATTCCGATGCTTCACTCTAGGTTTACTGTATCCCTTGGACATACTTATTGACGATGAGACACAGAGATTGCATCGGAATTAAATAAAAAATGCACAATGCCGACTTAAGTACAAGAAGACTGACTCTTCTTACTGTCTATCTTTTGATCCATTCCTGTGACACTAGTTACAGATTTCGATGCTTCACTCCAGGTTTACTGTATCCCTTGGACCTTCCTATTGACGATGAAACACAGAAATTGCATCGGAATTAAATACAAAAGGCACAATGCCGACTTAAGTACAAGAAGACTGGCCCTTCTTACTGCCTATGCTTTGAACCATTCCTGTGACACTAGTTATAGTCTCCGAAGCTTCACTTCAGTTTCACTGTATCCCTTGGGCCTTCTAATTGACGATGAAACACACAAATTGCATCGGAATAAAATACAAAATTCACAATGCCGACTTAAGTACAAGATGACTGACTCTTCTTACTGTCTATGATTTGAACCATTCCTGTGACACTAGTTACAGATTCCGATGCTTCACTCCAGGTTTAGTGTCTCCCTTGGACCTTCTTATTGACGATGAAACACAGAAATTGCATTGGATTGAAATACAAAAGGCACAATGCCGACTTAAGTACAAGAAGACTTTCTCTTCATACTGACTATGCTTTGAACCATTCCTGTGACAGTAGATGAAAATTCCGATGCTTCACTTCAGGTTCACTGTAACCCTTGGACCTACTTATTGACGATGAAACACAGAAATTGCATCGGAATTAAATAGAAAAGGCACAATGCCGACTTAAGTACAAGAAGACTGACTCTTCATACTGTCTATGTTTTGAACCATTCCTGTGACACTAGTTATAGATTCCGATGCTTCACTTCCGGTTTACTGTATCCCTCTGCTCTTCTTATTGACGATGAAAAACAGAAATTGCATCGGAATTAAAAACAAAAGGCAGAATGCCAACTTAAGTAAAAAAGACTGACTCTGCTTACTGTCTATGATTTGAACCATTCCTGTGATACTAGTTATAGATTTCGATGATTCACTTCAGGTTTACTGAATCCCTTGGACCTTCTTATTCACGATGAAACACAGAAATTGCATCAGAATTAAATTGAAAAGGCACAATGCCGACTTAAGTACAAGAAGACTGACTCTTCTTATTGACTTTGTTTGGAACCATTGCTGTGACACTAGTTATAGATTCCAATGCTTCACTTCAGGTTTACTGTATCCCTTGGACCATCCTATCGACGATGAGACACAGAAATCGCATCGGAATTAAATGGAAAAAGCACAATGCCGACTTAAGTTCAAGAAGACTGACTCTTCCTACTGTCTATGTTGTGAACCATTCCTGTGACACCAGTTTTTTATTCCGATGCTTAACTTGAGGTTTACTGTATCCCTCTGACCTTCTTATTGACGATGAAACACAGAAATTGCATCGGAATTAAATAGAAACGGCACAATGCCGACTTAACTACAAGAAGACTGACTCTTCTTACTGACTATATTTTGAACCATTCCTGTGACACTAGTTATAGATTCCGATGCTTAATTTCAGGATTACTGTATACCACTGACATTCTTAGTGACGATGAAACACAGAAATTGAATCGGAATTAAATACAAAAGGCACAATGCCGACTTAAGTACAGGAAGACCGACACTTCTTACTGTCTATGTTTTGAACCATCCCTGTGACACTAGTCATAGATTGCGATGCTTAACTTCACGATTACTGTATCCCTCTGACCTTCTTATTGACGATGAAACACAGAAATTGCATCGGAATTAAATACAAAAGGCATAATGACGACTTTAGTACAAGAAGACTGACTCTTCTTACTGTCTATGTTTTGAACCATCCCTGTGACACTAGTTATGGATTCCGATGCTTCACTCCAGGTTCACTGTATCCCTTGGACCTTCTTATTGACGATGAGACACAGAAATTGCATCGGAATTAAATACAATAGGCTCAATGCCGACTAAAGTACAAGAAGACTGACTCTTCCTACTGTCTATGTTTTGAACCATTCCTGTGACACTAGTCATAGATTCCGATGCTTCACTTCAGGTTTACTGTATCCCTCTTACCTTCGTATTGACTATGAAACACAGAAATTGCATCGGAATTAAATACAAAAGTCACAATACCGACTTAAGTACAAGAAGACTGACTCTTCTTACTGACTATGTTTTTAACCATTCCTGTGACACTAGTCATAGATTCCGATGCTTAACTTCAGGATTACAATATCCCTCTGAACTTTTTATTGACGATGAAACACAGAAATGGCATCGGCCTTAAATACAAAAGGCACAATGCCGACTTAAGTACAAGAAGTCTGACTCTTCTTACTGTCTATGCTTTGAACCATTCCTGTGACACTTGTTATAGATTCCGATGGTTCATTTTTGGTTTACTCTATCCCTTGGACCTTCTTATTGACGATTTAACACAGAAATTGCATCGGAATTAAATACAATAGCCCCAATGCCGACTTTACTACAAGAAGACTGACTCTTCCAACTGTCTATGTTTTGAACCATTCCTGTGACACTAGTTTTTTATTCCAATGCTTCACTTGAGGTTTACTGTATCCCTCGGACCTTCTTATGGACGATGAAACACAGAAATTGCATCGGAATAAAATGCAAAAGGCACAATGCCGACTTAAGTACAAGAAGACTGAAACTTCCAACTCTCTATATTTTGAACCATTCCTGTGACACTAGTCATCGAATCCGATGCTTCTCTTCAGGTTTACTGTATCAGTCTGACCTTCTCATTGACGATGGAACACAGAAATTGCATTGGAATTAAATAGAAAAGGCACAATACCGAGTTAAGTACAAGAAGACTGACTCTTCCTACTGTCTATGTTTTGTACCATTCCTGTGACACTAGTTATAGATTCCGATGCTTCACTTCAGGTTTACTGTATCCCTTCGACCTTCTTATTAACGATGAAACACACAAATTGCATCGGAATTAAATTCAAAAGGCACAATGCCGACTTAAGTACAAGAAGACTGTCTCTTCCTACTGACTATGTTTTGAACCATTCCTGTGACACTAGTTATAGATTCCGATGCTTCACTTCAGGTTTACTGTATCCCTCTGAGCTTCTTATTGACGATGAATCACAGAAATTGCATCGGAATTAAATACAAAATTCACAAAGGAGACATAAGTACATGTAGACTGACTTTTCCTAATGTCTAAGATATGAACCATTCCTGTGACACTAGTTATAGATTCCGATGGTTCATTTCAGGTTTACTGTATCCCTTGGACATTCTTATTGACGATGAAACACAGAAATTGCATCGGAATTAAATCCAAAAGGCACAATGGCGACTTAATTACAAGAAGACTGACTCTTCCAACTGTCTACGTTTCGAACCATTCCTGTGACACTAGTTATAGATTCCGATGCTTCACTTCAGGTTTACTGTATCCCTCTGACCTTCTTATTGACGATGAAACACAGAAATTGCATCGGAATTAAATACAAAAGGCACAATGCCGACTTAACTACAATAAGACTGACTCTTCTTCTGTCTATGTTTTGAACCATTCCTGTGTCACTGGTTATAGATTTCGATTCTTCACTTCACGTTTACTGTATCCATTGGACCTTCTTATTGACGATGAAACACAGAAATTGCATCGGAATTAAATACAAAAGGCACAATGCCGACTTAAGTACAAAAGCCAGACTCTTCTTACTGACTATGTTTTGAACCATTCCTGTGACTCTAGTTATGGATTCCGATGCTTAACTTCATGATTACTGTATCCCTCTCACCTTCTTAGTGACGATGAAACACAGAAATTGCATCGGAATTAAATATAAAAAGCACAATGCCGACTTAAGTACAAGAAAACTGACTCATCTTATTGTCTATGTTTTGAACCGTCCCTGTGACGCTAGTTATAGATTCCGCTGCTTCACTACAGGTTTACTGTATCCCTTGGACCTTCTTATTAACGATGAAACACAGAAATTGCATCGGAATTAAATACAAAAGGCACAATACCGACTTAAGTACAAGAAGACGGACTCTTTTTACTGACTATGTTTTGATTCATTCCTGTGACACTAGTTATAGATTCCGATGCTTCACTTCAGGTTTACTGTATCCCTTGGACCTTCCTATTGACGATGAGACACAGAAATCGCATCGAAATTAAATAGAAGAAGCACAATGCCGACTTAAGTACAAAAAGACTGACTCTTCCTACTCTCTATGTTTTGAACCATTCCTGAGACACTAGTTTTTTATTCCAATGCTTCACTTGAGGTTTACTGTATCCCTCGGACCTTCTTATGGACGATGAAACACAGAAATTGCATCGGAATAAAATGCAAAAGGCACAATGCCGACTTAAGTACAAGAAGACTGAAACTTCCAACTCTCTATGTTTTGAACCATTCCTGTGACACTAGTCATCGAATCCGATGCTTCTCTTCAGGTTTACTGTATCAGTCTGACCTTCTCATTGACGATGGAACACAGAAATTGCATTGGAATTAAATAGAAAAGGCACAATACCGAGTTAAGTACAAGAAGACTGACTCTTCCTACTGTCTATGTTTTGTACCATTCCTGTGACACTAGTTATAGATTCCGATGCTTCACTTCAGGTTTACTGTATCCCTTCGACCTTCTTATTAACGATGAAACACACAAATTGCATCGGAATTAAATGCAAAAGGCACAATGGCGACTTAAGTACAAGAAGACTGACTCTTCCAACTGTCTACGTTTCGAACCATTCCTGTGACACTAGTTATAGATTCCGATGCTTCACTTCAGGTTTACTGTATCCCTCTGACCTTCTTATTGACGATGAAACACAGAAATTGCATCGGAATTAAATACAAAAGGCACAATGCCGACTTAACTACAATAAGACTGACTCTTCTTCTGTCTATGTTTTGAACCATTCCTGTGTCACTGGTTATAGATTTCGGTTCTTCACTTCACGTTTACTGTATCCCTTGGACCTTCCTATTGACGATGAAACACAGAAATTGCATCGGAATTGAATACAAAAGGCACAATGCCGACTTAAGTACAAAAGACAGACTCTTCTTACTGACTATGTTTTGAACCATTCCTGTGACACTTGATATAGATTACGATGCTTCACTCAAGGTTTACTCAATCCTTTAGACCTTCTTATTGACGATGAAACACAGAAATTGCATCGGAATTAAATAAATAATGCACAATGCCGACTTAAGAACAATAAGACTGACTCTTATTACTGTCTATGCTTTGAACCATTCCTGTGACACTAGTTACAGATTCAGATGCTTCACTCCAAGTTTACTGTATCCCTTGGACCTTCTTATTTACGATGAAACACAGAAATTGCATCGGAATTAAATACAAAAGGCACAATGCCGACTTAAGTACAAGAAGACTGTCTCTTCCTACTGACTATGTTTTGAACCATTCCTGTGACACTAGTTATAGATTCCGATGCTTCACTTCAGGTTCACTGTATCCCTCTGAGCTTCTTATTGACGATGAATCACAGAAATTACATCGGAATTAAATACAAAAGGCACATAGGAGACATAAGTACATGTAGACTGACTTTTCCTAATGTCTATGATACGAACCATTTCTGTGAAACTAGTTATAGATTCCAATGGTTCATTTCAGGTTTACTGTATCCCTTGGACATTCTTATTGACGATGAAACACAGAAATTGCATCGGAATTAAATACAAAAGGCACAATGCCGACTTAAGTACAAGAAGACTGACTCTTCCACCTGTCTACGTTTCGAACCATTCCTGTGACACTAGTTATAGATTCCGATGCTTCACTTCAGGTTTACTGTATCCCTCTGACCTTCTTATTGACGATGAAACACAGAAATTGCATCGGAATTAAATACAAAAGGCACAATGCCGACTTAACTACAAGAAGACTGACTCATCTTACTGACTATGTTTTGAACCATTCCTGCGACACTAGTTCTAGATTCCGATGCTTAACTTCAGGATAACTGTATCCCACTGACCTTCTTAGTGACGATGAAACACAGAAATTGCATCGAAATTAAATACAAAAGGCACAATGCCGACTTAGGTACAAGAAGACTGACTCTTCTTACTGACTATGTTTTGAACCATTCCTGTGACACTAGTTATAGATTCTGATGCTTCTCTTCAGGTTTACTGTATCCCTTGGACCTTCTTATTGGCGATGAAACACAGAAAGAGCATCGGAATTAAATACAAAGGCACAATGCCGACTTAAGCACAAGAAGACCATTCCTGTGACACTAGTTATAGATTCCGGTGCTACACATCAGGTTTACTGTATCCCTCTGACCATCTTATTGACGATGAAACACAGAAATTGCATCGGAATTAAATACAAAAGGCACAATGCCGACTTAAGTACATGTAGACTGACATTTCCTACTGTCTATGTTTTGAACCATTCCCCTTGACAATAGTTATAGATTCCGATGGTTTATTTCACGTTTCCTGTATCCCTTGGACCTTCTTATTGACGATGAAACACAGAAATTGCATCGGAATTAACTACAAAAGGCACAATGCCGACTTAAGTACAAGAAGACTGACTCTTTCAAATGTCTATGTTTTGAACCATTCCTGTGACACTAGTTATAGATTCCGATGCTTCACTTCAGGTTTACTGAATCCCTCTGAACGTCTTATTGACGATGAAACACAGAAATTGTATCGGAATTAAATAGAAAAGGCACAATGCCGACTTAATTACAAGAATACTGACTCACTTTACTGTCTATGTTTTGAACCGTTCCTGTGACACTAGTTATAGATTCCGATGCTTCACTCCAGGTTTACTGTATCCCTTGGACCTTCTTATTGACGATGAAACACAGAAATTGCATCGGAATTAAATACCAAAGGCACATTGCCGACTTAAGTACAAGAGGACTCACTCTTCTTACTGACTATGTTTTGAACCATTCCTGTGACACTAGTTATAGATTCCGATGCTTCACTTCAGGTTTACTGTATCCCTTGGACCTTCTTATTGACGATGAAACAAAGAAATTGCATCGGAATTAAATACAAAAGGCACAATGCCGAATTAAGTACAAGAAGACTGACGCTTCTTACTGACTATGTTTCGAACCATTCCTGTGACACTAGTTATAGATTCCGATGCTTCACTTCAGGTTTACTGTATCCCTTGGACCTTCTTATTGACGTTGAAACACAGAAATTGCGTCGGAATTAAGTAGAAAATGTACAATGCCGACTTAAGTACAAGAATACTGACTCATCTTACTGTCAATGTTTTGAACCGTCCCTGTGACACTAGTTATTGATTCCGAAGCTTCACTCCAGGTTTACTGTATCCCTTGGACCTTCTTATTGACGATGAAACACAGAAATTGCAACGGAATTAAATACAAAAAGCACAATGCCGACTTAAGTACAAGAAGACTGACTCTTCTTACTGTCTATGTTTTGAACCATTCCTGTGACACTAGTTATGGACTCCGATGCTTCACTCCAGTTTTACTGTATCCCTTGGACCTTCTTATTGAGGATGAAACACGGAAATTGCATCGGAATTAAATTCAAAAGGTACAATGCCGAATGAAGTAAAAGAAGTCTGAGTCTTCCTACTCTCTATGTTTTGAACCATTCCTGTGACACTAGTTTTTTATTCCAATGCTTCACTTGAGGTTTACTGTATCCCTCGGACCTTCTTATGGACGATGAAACACAGAAATTGCATCGGAATAAAATACAAAAGGCACAATGCCGACTTAAGTAAAAGAAGACTTAAACTTCAAACTCTCTATGTTTTGAACCATTCCTGTGACACTAGTCATCGAATCCGATGCTTCTCTTCAGGTTTACTGTATCAGTCTGACCTTCTTATTGACGATGAAACACAGAAATTGCATTGGAATTAAATAGAAAAAGCACAATACCGAGTTAAGTACAAGAAGACTGACTCTTCCTACTGACTATGTTTTGAACCATTCCTGTGACACTAGTTATAGATTCCGATGCTTCACTTCAGGTTTACTGTATCCCTCTGAGCTTCTTATTGACGATGAATCACAGAAATTGCATCGGAATTAAATACAAAATTCACAAAGGAGACATAAGTACATGTAGACTGACTTTTCCTAATGTCTATGATATGAACCATTCCTGTGACACTAGTTATAGATTCCGATGGTTCATTTCAGGTTTACTGTATCCCTTGGACATTCTTATTGACGATGAAACACAGAAATTGCATCGGAATTAAATCCAAAAGGCACAATGGCGACTTAATTACAAGAAGACTGACTCTTCCAACTGTCTACGTTTCGAACCATTCCTGTGACACTAGTTATAGATTCCGATGCTTCACTTCAGGTTTACTGTATCCCTCTGACCTTCTTATTGACGATGAAACACAGAAATTGCATCGGAATTAAATACAAAAGGCACAATGCCGACTTAACTACAATAAGACTGACTCTTCTTCTGTCTATGTTTTGAACCATTCCTGTGTCACTGGTTATAGATTTCGATTCTTCACTTCACGTTTACTGTATCCCTTGGACCTTCTTATTGACGATGCAACACAGAAATTGCATCGGAATTAAATACAAAAGGCACAATGCCGACTTAAGTACAAAAGCCAGACTCTTCATACTGACTATGTTTTGAACCATTCCTGTGACACTAGATATAGATTACGATGCTTCACTCAAGGTTTACTCAATCCTTTAGACCTTCTTATTGACGATGAAACACAGAAATTGCATCGGAATTAAATAAATAATGCACAATGCCGACTTAAGAACAATAAGACTGACTCTTATTACTGTCTATGCTTTGAACCATTCCTGTGACACTAGTTACAGATTCAGATGCTTCACTCCAGGTTTACTGTATCCCTTGGACCTTCTTATTTACGATGAAACACAGAAATTGCATCGGAATTAAATACAAAAGGCACAATGCCGACTTAAGTACAAGAAGACTGTCTCTTCCTACTGACTATGTTTCGAACCATTCCTGTGACACTAGTTATAGATTCCGATGCTTCACTTCAGGTTTACTGTATCCCTCTGAGCTTCTTATTGACGATGAATCACAGAAATTGCATCGGAATTAAATACAAAAGGCACATAGGAGACATAAGTACATGTAGATTGACTTTTCCTAATGTCTATGATATGAACCATTCCTGTGAAACTAGTTATAGATTCCTATGGTTCATTTCAGGTTCACTGTATCCCTTGGATATTCTTATTGACGATGAAACACAGAAATTGCATCGGAATTAAATACTAAAGGCACAATGCCGACTTAAGTACAAGAAGACTGACTCTTCCACCTGTCTACGTTTCGAACCATTCCTGTGACACTAGTTATAGATTCCGATGCTTCACTTCAGGTTTACTGTATCCCTTGGACCTTCTTATTGACGTTGAAACACAGAAATTGCGTCGGAATTAAGTAGAAAATGTACAATGCCGACTTAAGTACAAGAATACTGACTCATCTTACTGTCAATGTTTTGAACCGTCCCTGTGACACTAGTTATAGATTCCGATGCTTCACTCCAGGTTTACTGTATCCCTTGGACCTTCTAATTGACGATGAAACACAGAAATTGCATCGGAATTAAATACCAAAGGCACAATGCCGACTTAAGTACAAGAGGACTCACTCTTCTTACTGAGTATGTTTTGAACCATTCCTGTGACACTAGTTATAGATTCCGATGCTTCACTTCAGGTTTACTGTATCCCTTGGCCTTCTTATTGACGATGAAACAAAGAAATTGCATCGGAATTAAATACAAAAGGCACAATGCCGACTAAAGTACAAGAAGACTGACTCTTCTTACAGTCTATGTTTTGAACCATTCCTGTGACACTAGTTATAGATTCCGGTGCTTCACTCCAGGTTTACTGTATCCCTTGGACCTTCTTATTGACGATGAAACACAGAAATTTCAACAGAATTAAATAGAAAAGGCACAATGCCGAATTAAGTACAAGAAGACTGACGCTTCTTACTGACTATGTTTCGAACCATTCCTGTGACACTAGTTATAGATTCCGATGCTTCACTTCAGGTTTACTGTATCCCTTGGACCTTCTTATTGACCATGAAACACAGAAATTGCATCGGAATTAAATACAAAAGTCACAATACCGATTAAAGTACAAGAAGAATGACTCTTCATACAGTCTATGTTTTGAACCATTCCTGTGACACTAGTTATAGATTCCGGTGCTTCACTCCAGGTTTACAGTATCCCTTGGACCTTCTTATTGACGATGAAACACAGAAATTGCATGAGAATTAAATAGAAAAGGCACAATGCCGACTTAAGTACAAGAAGACTGACTCTTCTTACTGTCTATGATTTGACCATTCCTGTGACACTAGTTATAGATTCCGATGCTTCAATTCAGGTCTACTGTATCCCTTGGACCTTCTTATTGACGATGAAACACAGATATTGCATCGGAATTAAATACAAAAGGCACAATGCCGACTTAAGTACAAGAAGACTGACTCATCCAACTGTCTATGTTTTGAACCATTCCTGTGACACTAGTTATAGATTCCGATGCTTCACTTCTGGTTTACTGTATCCCTCTGACCGTCTTATTGACGATGAATCACAGAAATTGCATCGGAATTATATAGAAAAGGCACAATGCCGACTTAAGTACTAGAAGACCGACTCTTCCTACTGTCTATGTTTTGAACCATTCCTGTGACACTAGTTATAGATTCCGATGCTTCACTTCAGGTTCACTGTATCCCTTGGACCTTCTTATTGACGATGAAACACAGAAATTTCATCAGAATTAAGTAGAAAAGGCACAATGCCGACTTAAGTACAAGAAGACTGACGCTTCATTCTGACTATGTTTTGAACCATTCCTGTGACACTAGTTATAGATTCCGATGCTTCACTTCAGGTTTACTGTATCCCTTGGACCTTCTTATTGACGATGAAACACAAAAATTGCATCGGAATTAAATACAAAATGCACAATCCCGACTAAAGTACAAAAAGACTGACTCTTCATACAGTCTATGTTTTGAACCACTCCTGTGACACTAGTTATAGATTCCGGTGCTTCACTCCAGGTTTACTGTATCCCTTGGACCTTCTTATTGACGATGAAACACAGAAATTGCATCAGAATTAAATAGAAAAGACACAATGCCGACTTAAGTAGAAGATGACTGACGCTTCTTACTGACTATGTTCTGAACCATTTCTGTGACACTACTTATAGAATCCGTTGCTTCACTTCAGGTTTACTGTATCTCTTGGACCTTCTTATTGACGATGAAACACAGATATTGCATCGGAATTAAATACAAAAGGCACAATGCCGACTTAAGTACAATAAGACTGAGTCTTCCTACTGTCTATGTTTTGAACCATTCCTGTTACACTAGTTATAGATTCCGATGCTTCACTTCAGGTTTACTGTATCCCTTAAACCTTCTTATTGACGATGAGACGCAGAAATTGCATCGGAATTAAATACAAAAGTCACAATGCCGACTTAAGTACAAGAAGACTGACTCTTCTTACTGTCTATGTTTTGAACCATTCCTTTGACTCTAGTTATAGAATCCGATGCTTCACTTTAGGTTTACTGTATCCCTCTGACCTTCTTATTGACGATGAAACACAGAAATTGCATCAGAATTAAATACAAAAGGCACAATGCCGACTTAAGTACAAGAAGACTGACTCTTCTTACTGTCTATGATTTGACCATTCCTGTGACACTAGTTATAGATTCCGATGCTTCAATTCAGGTCTACTGTATCCCTTGGACCTTCTTATTGACGATGAAACACAGATATTGCATCGGAATTAAATACAAAAGGCACAATGCCGACTTAAGTACAAGATGACTGACTCATCCAACTGTCTATGTTTTGAACCATTCCTGTGACACTAGTTATTTCGATGCCTCACTTCAGGTTTACTGTATCCCTCTGACCGTCTTATTGACGATGAATCACAGAAATTGCATCGGAATTAAATAGAAAAGGCACAATGCCGACTTAAGTACTAGAAGACTGACTCTTCCTACTGTCTATGTTTTGAACCATTCCTGTGACACTAGTTATAGGTTCCGATGCTTCAATTCAGGTCTACTGTATCCCTTCGACCTTCTTATTGACGATGAAACACAGTAATTGCATCGGAATTAAATAGAAAAGGCACAATGCCGACTTAAGTACAAGAAGACTGACTCTTCTTACTGACTATGTTTTGAACCATTCCTGTGACACTAGTTATAGTTTCCGATGCTTCACATCAGGTTTACTGTATCCCTGGGACCTTCTTATTGACGATGAAACACAGAAATCGCATCGGAATTAAATTCAAAAGGCACAATGCCGACTAAAGTACAAGAAGACTGACACTTCTTACAGTCTATGCTTTGAACCATTCCTGTGACACTAGTTATAGATTCCGGTGCTTCACGCCTGGTTTACGGTATCCCTCTGACCTTCTTATTGACGATGAAACACAGAAATTGCATCAGAATTAAATAGAAAAGGCACATTGCTGACTTAAATACAAGAAGTCTGACGCTTCTTACTGACTATGTTTTGAACCTTTCCTGTGACACTAGTTATAGATTCCGATGCTTCACTTCAGGTTTACTGTATCCCTTGGACCTTCTTATTGACGATGAAACACAGAAATTGCATCGGAATTAAATACAAAAGTCACAATACCGATTAAAGTACAAGAAGACTGACTCTTCATACAGTCTATGTTTTGAACCATTCCTGTGACACTAGTTATAGATTCCGGTGCTTCACTCCAGGTTTACAGTATCCCTTGGACCTTCTTATTGACGATGAAACACAGAAATTGCATCAGAATTAAATAGAAAAGGCACAATGCCGACTTAAGTACAAGAAGACTGACTCTTCTTACTGTCTATGATTTGACCATTCCTGTGACACTAGTTATAGATTCCGATGCTTCAATTCAGGTCTACTGTATCCCTTGGACCTTCTTATTGACGATGAAACACAGATATTGCATCGGAATTAAATACAAAAGGCACAATGCCGACTTAAGTACAAGAAGACTGACTCATCCAACTGTCTATGTTTTGAACCATTCCTGTGACACTAGTTATAGATTCCGATGCTTCACTTCAGGTTTACTGTATCCCTCTGACCGTCTTATTGACGATGAATCACAGAAATTGCATCGGAATTATATAGAAAAGGCACAATGCCGACTTAAGTACTAGAAGACCGACTCTTCCTACTGTCTATGTTTTGAACCATTCCTGTGACACTAGTTATAGATTCCGATGCTTCACTTCAGGTTCACTGTATCCCTTGGACCTTCTTATTGACGATGAAACACAGAAATTTCAACAGAATTAAGTAGAAAAGGCACAATGCCGACTTAAGTACAAGAAGACTGACGCTTCATTCTGACTATGTTTTGAACCATTCCTGTGACACTAGTTATAGATTCCGATGCTTCACTTCAGGTTTACTGTATCCCTTGGACCTTCTTATTGACGATGAAACACAAAAATTGCATCGGAATTAAATACAAAAGGCACAATGCCGACTTAACTACAAGAAGACTGACTCATCTTACTGACTATGTTATGAACCATTCCTGTGACAGTAGTTATAGATTCTGATGCTTCTCTTCAGGTTCACTGTATCCCTTGGACCTTCTTATTGGCGATGAAACACAGAAAGAGCATCGGAATTAAATACAAAGGCACAATGCCGACTTAAGCACAAGAAGACCATTCCTGTGACAATAGTTATAGATTCCGGTGCTTCACATCAGGTTTACTGTATCCCTCTGACCATCTTATTGACGATGAAACACAGAAATTGCATCGGAATTAAATACAAAAGGCACAATGCCGACTTAAGTACATGTAGACTGACATTTCCTACTGTCTATGTTTTGAACCATTCCCCTTGACAATAGTTATAGATTCCGATGGTTTATTTCACGTTTCCTGTATCCCTTGGACCTTCTTATTGACGATGAAACACAGAAATTGCATCGGAATTAACTACAAAAGGCACAATGCCGACTTAAGTACAAGAAGACTGACTCACCTTACTGTCTATGTTTTGAACCGTTCCTGTGACACTAGTTATAGATTCCGATGCTTCACTCCAGGTTTACTGTATCCCTTGGACCTTCTAATTGACGATGAAACACAGAAATTGCATCGGAATTAAATACCAAAGGCACAATGCCGACTTAAGTACAAGAGGACTCACTCTTCTTACTGAGTATGTTTTGAACCATTCCTGTGACACTAGTTATAGATTCCGATGCTTCACTTCAGGTTTACTGTATCCCTTGGCCTTCTTATTGACGATGAAACAAAGAAATTGCATCGGAATTAAATACAAAAGGCACAATGCCGACTAAAGTACAAGAAGACTGACTCTTCTTACAGTCTATGTTTTGAACCATTCCTGTGACACTAGTTATAGATTCCGGTGCTTCACTCCAGGTTTACTGTATCCCTTGGACCTTCTTATTGACGATGAAACACAGAAATTTCAACAGAATTAAATAGAAAAGGCACAATGCCGAATTAAGTACAAGAAGACTGACGCTTCTTACTGACTATGTTTCGAACCATTCCTGTGACACTAGTTATAGATTCCGATGCTTCACTTCAGGTTTACTGTATCCCTTGGACCTTCTTATTGACCATGAAACACAGAAATTGCATCGGAATTAAATACAAAAGTCACAATACCGATTAAAGTACAAGAAGAATGACTCTTCATACAGTCTATGTTTTGAACCATTCCTGTGACACTAGTTATAGATTCCGGTGCTTCACTCCAGGTTTACAGTATCCCTTGGACCTTCTTATTGACGATGAAACACAGAAATTGCATGAGAATTAAATAGAAAAGGCACAATGCCGACTTAAGTACAAGAAGACTGACTCTTCTTACTGTCTATGATTTGACCATTCCTGTGACACTAGTTATAGATTCCGATGCTTCAATTCAGGTCTACTGTATCCCTTGGACCTTCTTATTGACGATGAAACACAGATATTGCATCGGAATTAAATACAAAAGGCACAATGCCGACTTAAGTACAAGAAGACTGACTCATCCAACTGTCTATGTTTTGAACCATTCCTGTGACACTAGTTATAGATTCCGATGCTTCACTTCTGGTTTACTGTATCCCTCTGACCGTCTTATTGACGATGAATCACAGAAATTGCATCGGAATTATATAGAAAAGGCACAATGCCGACTTAAGTACTAGAAGACCGACTCTTCCTACTGTCTATGTTTTGAACCATTCCTGTGACACTAGTTATAGATTCCGATGCTTCACTTCAGGTTCACTGTATCCCTTGGACCTTCTTATTGACGATGAAACACAGAAATTTCAACAGAATTAAGTAGAAAAGGCACAATGCCGACTTAAGTACAAGAAGACTGACGCTTCATTCTGACTATGTTTTGAACCATTCCTGTGACACTAGTTATAGATTCCGATGCTTCACTTCAGGTTTACTGTATCCCTTGGACCTTCTTATTGACGATGAAACACAAAAATTGCATCGGAATTAAATACAAAATGCACAATCCCGACTAAAGTACAAAAAGACTGACTCTTCATACAGTCTATGTTTTGAACCACTCCTGTGACACTAGTTATAGATTCCGGTGCTTCACTCCAGGTTTACTGTATCCCTTGGACCTTCTTATTGACGATGAAACACAGAAATTGCATCAGAATTAAATAGAAAAGACACAATGCCGACTTAAGTAGAAGATGACTGACGCTTCTTACTGACTATGTTCTGAACCATTTCTGTGACACTACTTATAGAATCCGTTGCTTCACTTCAGGTTTACTGTATCTCTTGGACCTTCTTATTGACGATGAAACACAGATATTGCATCGGAATTAAATACAAAAGGCACAATGCCGACTTAAGTACAATAAGACTGAGTCTTCCTACTGTCTATGTTTTGAACCATTCCTGTTACACTAGTTATAGATTCCGATGCTTCACTTCAGGTTTACTGTATCCCTTAAACCTTCTTATTGACGATGAGACGCAGAAATTGCATCGGAATTAAATACAAAAGTCACAATGCCGACTTAAGTACAAGAAGACTGACTCTTCTTACTGTCTATGTTTTGAACCATTCCTTTGACTCTAGTTATAGAATCCGATGCTTCACTTTAGGTTTACTGTATCCCTCTGACCTTCTTATTGACGATGAAACACAGAAATTGCATCAGAATTAAATACAAAAGGCACAATGCCGACTTAAGTACAAGAAGACTGACTCTTCTTACTGTCTATGATTTGACCATTCCTGTGACACTAGTTATAGATTCCGATGCTTCAATTCAGGTCTACTGTATCCCTTGGACCTTCTTATTGACGATGAAACACAGATATTGCATCGGAATTAAATACAAAAGGCACAATGCCGACTTAAGTACAAGATGACTGACTCATCCAACTGTCTATGTTTTGAACCATTCCTGTGACACTAGTTATTTCGATGCCTCACTTCAGGTTTACTGTATCCCTCTGACCGTCTTATTGACGATGAATCACAGAAATTGCATCGGAATTAAATAGAAAAGGCACAATGCCGACTTAAGTACTAGAAGACTGACTCTTCCTACTGTCTATGTTTTGAACCATTCCTGTGACACTAGTTATAGGTTCCGATGCTTCAATTCAGGTCTACTGTATCCCTTCGACCTTCTTATTGACGATGAAACACAGTAATTGCATCGGAATTAAATAGAAAAGGCACAATGCCGACTTAAGTACAAGAAGACTGACTCTTCTTACTGACTATGTTTTGAACCATTCCTGTGACACTAGTTATAGTTTCCGATGCTTCACATCAGGTTTACTGTATCCCTGGGACCTTCTTATTGACGATGAAACACAGAAATCGCATCGGAATTAAATTCAAAAGGCACAATGCCGACTAAAGTACAAGAAGACTGACACTTCTTACAGTCTATGCTTTGAACCATTCCTGTGACACTAGTTATAGATTCCGGTGCTTCACGCCTGGTTTACGGTATCCCTCTGACCTTCTTATTGACGATGAAACACAGAAATTGCATCAGAATTAAATAGAAAAGGCACATTGCTGACTTAAATACAAGAAGTCTGACGCTTCTTACTGACTATGTTTTGAACCTTTCCTGTGACACTAGTTATAGATTCCGATGCTTCACTTCAGGTTTACTGTATCCCTTGGACCTTCTTATTGACGATGAAACACAGAAATTGCATCGGAATTAAATACAAAAGTCACAATACCGATTAAAGTACAAGAAGACTGACTCTTCATACAGTCTATGTTTTGAACCATTCCTGTGACACTAGTTATAGATTCCGGTGCTTCACTCCAGGTTTACAGTATCCCTTGGACCTTCTTATTGACGATGAAACACAGAAATTGCATCAGAATTAAATAGAAAAGGCACAATGCCGACTTAAGTACAAGAAGACTGACTCTTCTTACTGTCTATGATTTGACCATTCCTGTGACACTAGTTATAGATTCCGATGCTTCAATTCAGGTCTACTGTATCCCTTGGACCTTCTTATTGACGATGAAACACAGATATTGCATCGGAATTAAATACAAAAGGCACAATGCCGACTTAAGTACAAGAAGACTGACTCATCCAACTGTCTATGTTTTGAACCATTCCTGTGACACTAGTTATAGATTCCGATGCTTCACTTCAGGTTTACTGTATCCCTCTGACCGTCTTATTGACGATGAATCACAGAAATTGCATCGGAATTATATAGAAAAGGCACAATGCCGACTTAAGTACTAGAAGACCGACTCTTCCTACTGTCTATGTTTTGAACCATTCCTGTGACACTAGTTATAGATTCCGATGCTTCACTTCAGGTTCACTGTATCCCTTGGACCTTCTTATTGACGATGAAACACAGAAATTTCAACAGAATTAAGTAGAAAAGGCACAATGCCGACTTAAGTACAAGAAGACTGACGCTTCATTCTGACTATGTTTTGAACCATTCCTGTGACACTAGTTATAGATTCCGATGCTTCACTTCAGGTTTACTGTATCCCTTGGACCTTCTTATTGACGATGAAACACAAAAATTGCATCGGAATTAAATACAAAAGGCACAATCCCGACTAAAGTACAAAAAGACTGACTCTTCATACAGTCTATGTTTTGAACCATTCCTGTGACACTAGTTATAGATTCCGGTGCTTCACTCCAGGTTTACTGTATCCCTTGGACCTTCTTATTGACGATGAAACACAGAAATTGCATCAGAATTAAATAGAAAAGACACAATGCCGACTTAAGTAGAAGATGACTGACGCTTCTTACTGACTATGTTCTGAACCATTTCTGTGACACTACTTATAGAATCCGTTGCTTCACTTCAGGTTTACTGTATCTCTTGGACCTTCTTATTGACGATGAAACACAGATATTGCATCGGAATTAAATACAAAAGGCACAATGCCGACTTAAGTACAATAAGACTGAGTCTTCCTACTGTCTATGTTTTGAACCATTCCTGTTACACTAGTTATAGATTCCGATGCTTCACTTCAGGTTTACTGTATCCCTTAAACCTTCTTATTGACGATGAGACGCAGAAATTGCATCGGAATTAAATACAAAAGTCACAATGCCGACTTAAGTACAAGAAGACTGACTCTTCTTACTGTCTATGTTTTGAACCATTCCTTTGACTCTAGTTATAGAATCCGATGCTTCACTTTAGGTTTACTGTATCCCTCTGACCTTCTTATTGACGATGAAACACAGAAATTGCATCAGAATTAAATACAAAAGGCACAATGCCGACTTAAGTACAAGAAGACTGACTCTTCTTACTGTCTATGATTTGACCATTCCTGTGACACTAGTTATAGATTCCGATGCTTCAATTCAGGTCTACTGTATCCCTTGGACCTTCTTATTGACGATGAAACACAGATATTGCATCGGAATTAAATACAAAAGGCACAATGCCGACTTAAGTACAAGATGACTGACTCATCCAACTGTCTATGTTTTGAACCATTCCTGTGACACTAGTTATTTCGATGCCTCACTTCAGGTTTACTGTATCCCTCTGACCGTCTTATTGACGATGAATCACAGAAATTGCATCGGAATTAAATAGAAAAGGCACAATGCCGACTTAAGTACTAGAAGACTGACTCTTCCTACTGTCTATGTTTTGAACCATTCCTGTGACACTAGTTATAGGTTCCGATGCTTCAATTCAGGTCTACTGTATCCCTTGGACCTTCTTATTGACGATGAAACACAGTAATTGCATCGGAAGTAAATAGAAAAGGCACAATGCCGACTTAAGTACAAGAAGACTGACTCTTCTTACTGACTATGTTTTGAACCATTCCTGTGACACTAGTTATAGTTTCCGATGCTTCACATCAGGTTTACTGTATCCCTGGGACCTTCTTATTGACGATGAAACACAGAAATCGCATCGGAATTAAATTCAAAAGGCACAATGCCGACTAAAGTACAAGAAGACTGACACTTCTTACAGTCTATGCTTTGAACCATTCCTGTGACACTAGTTATAGATTCCGGTGCTTCACGCCTGGTTTACGGTATCCCTCTGACCTTCTTATTGACGATGAAACACAGAAATTGCATCAGAATTAAATAGAAAAGGCACATTGCTGACTTAAATACAAGAAGTCTGACGCTTCTTACTGACTATGTTTTGAACCTTTCCTGTGACACTAGTTATAGATTCCGATGTTTCACTTCAGGGTTACTGTATCCCTTGGACATTCTTATTGACGATGAAAAACAGATATTGCATCGGAATTAAATACAAAAGGCACAATGCCGTCTTAAGTACAAGAAGACTGACTTTTCCTACTGTCTATGTTTTGAACCATTCCTGTGACACTAGTTATAGATTCCGATGCTTCACTTCAGGTTTACTGTATACCTCTGACTTTCTTATTGACGATCAAACACAGAAATTGCATCGGAATTAAATACAAAAGGCACAATGCCGACTGAAGTACAAGAAGACTGACTCTTCTTACTGACTATTTTTTGAACCATTCTTGTGACACTAGTTATAGATTCCGATGCTTCACTTCAGGTTTACTGTATCCCTTAAACCTTCTTATTGATGATGAAACACAGAAATTGAATCGGAATTAAATACAAAAGGCACAATGCCTACTTAAGTACAAGAAGACTGACTCTACTTACTGGCTATGTTTTGAACCATTCCTGTGACACTAGTTATAGATTCCGATGCTTGACTTCAGTTTTACTGTATCCCTTGGACCTTCTTATTGACGATGAAACTCTGAAATTGCATCGGAATTAAATACAAAAGGCACAATGCCGACTTAAGTACAAGAAGACTGACACTTCTTACAGTCTATGCTTTGAACCATTCCTGTGACACTAGTTATAGATTCCGGTGCTTCACGACAGGTTTACGGTATCCCTCTGACCTTCTTATTGACGATGAAACACAGAATTTGCATCGGAATTAAATACCAATGGACAATGCCGACTTATGGACAAGAAGACTGACTCTTCTTACTGACAATGTTCTGAACCATTCCTGTGACACTAGCTATAGATTCCGATGCTTCACTTCAGGTTTACTGTATCCCTCTGACCTTCTTCTTGACGATGAAACAATGAAATTGCATCGGAATTAAATACAAACGGCATAATGCCGACTTAAGTACAAGAAAACTAACCCTACTTACTGTCTATGTTTTGAACCATTCCTGTGATTCTAGTTACAGATTCCGATGCTTCACTCCTGGTTTACTGTATCCCTTGGACCTTCTTATTGACGATGAAACACAGAATTTGCATCCGAATTAAATACCAAAGGCACAATGCCGACTTATGGACAAGAAGACTGACTCTTCTTAATGACAATGTTCTGAACCATTCCTGTAACACTAGCTATAGATTCCGATGCTTCACTCCAGGTTTACTGTATCCCTTGGACCTTCGTATTGACGATGAAACACAGAAATTGCATCGGAATTAAATAGAAATGGCACAGTGCCGACTTAAGTACAAGAAGACTGACTCTTCTTACTGACTATGTTTTGAACCATTCCTGTGACACTAGTCATAGATTCCGATGCTTCACTACAGGTTTACTGTATCCCTTGGGCCTTCTTAAAGACGATGAAACACAGAAATTGCATCGGAATTAAATACAAAGGGCAAAATGCCGACATAAGTACACGAAGCCTGACGCTTCTTACTGCCTATTCTTTGAACCATTCCTGTGACACTAGTTATGGATTCCGATGCTTCACTTCAGGTTTACTGTATCCCTTGGACCTTCTTATTGACGGTGAAACACAGATATTGCATCGGAATTAAATACAAAAGGCACAATGCCGTCTTAAGTACAAGAAGACTGACTTCTCCTACTGTCTATGTTTTGAACGATTCCTGTGACACTAGTTATAGATTCCGATGCTTCACTTCAGGTTTACTGTATACCTCTGACCTTCTTATTGACGATGAAACACAGATATTGCATCGGAATTAAATACAAAAGGCACAATGCCGACTTAAGTCCAAGAAGACTTACTCTTCCTACTGTCTATGTTTTGAACCATTCCTGTGATACTCGTTATAGATTCCGATGCATCACTTCAGGTTTACTGTATCCCTCTGACCTTCTTATTGACGGTAAAACACAGAAATTGCATCGGGATTAAATACAAAAGGCACATGACCGACTGAAGTACAAGAAGACTGACTCTTCTTACTGTCTATGCTTTGAACCATTCCTGTGACACTAGTTATAGATTCCGGTGCTTCACGCCAGGTTTACGGTATCCCTCTGACCTTCTTATTGACGATGAAACACAGAAATTGCATCAGAATTAAATAGAAAAGGCACAATGCTGACTTAAATACAAGAAGACTGACGCTTCTTACTGACTATGTTTTGAACCTTTCCTGTGGCACTAGTTATAGATTCCGATGCTTCACTTCAGGTTTACTGTTTCCCTTGGACCTACTTATTGACGATGGAACACAGATATTGCATCGGAATTAAATACAAAAGTCACAATGCCGTCTTAAGTACAAGAAGACTGACTTTTCCCACTGTCTATGCCTTGAACCATTCCTGTGACACTAGTTATAGATTCTGATGCTTCACTTCAGGTTTACTGTATACCTCTGACCTTCTTGTTGACGATCAAACACAGAAATTGCATCGGAATTAAATACAAAAGGCACAATGCCGACTGAAGTACAAGAAGACTGACTCTTCTTACTGACTATTTTTTGAACCATTCTTGTGACACTAGTTATAGATTCCGATGCTTCACTTCAGGTTTACTGTATCCCTTGGACCTTCTTATTGATGATGAAACACAGAAATTGAATCGGAATTAAATACAAAAGGCACAATGCCTAGTTAAGTACAAGAAGACTGACTCTACTTACTGGCTATGTTTTAAACCATTCCTGTGACACTAGTTATAGATTCCGATGCTTGACTTCAGTTTTACTGTATCCCTTGGACCTTCTTATTGACGATGAAACACTGAAATTGCATCGGAATTAAATACAAAAGGCACAATGCCGACATAAGTACAAGAAGACTGCCCCTTCTTACTGTCTATGCTTTGAACCATTCCTGTGACACTAGTTATAGATTCCGATGCTTCACTTCAGGTTTACTGTATCCCTCTGACCTTCGTATTGATGATGAAACACAGAAATTGCATCGGAATTAAATACAAAAGGCACAATGCCGACTTAAGTACAAGAAGACTGACTCTTCTTACTGTCTATGTTTTGATCCATTCCTGTGACACTAGTTACAGATTCCGATGCTTCACTCCAGGTTTACTGTATCCCTTGGACCTTCTTATTGACGATGAAACACAGAATTTGCATCCGAATTAAATACCAAAGGCACAATGCCGACTTATGGACAAGAAGACAGACTCTTCTTACTGACAATGTTCTGAACCATTCCTGTAACACTAGCTATAGATTCCGATGCTTCACTCCAGGTTTACTGTATCCGTTGGACCTTCTTATTGACGATGAAACACAGATATTGCATCGGAATTAAATAGAAATGGCACAGTGCCGACTTAAGAACAAGAAGACTGACTCTTCTTACTGACTATGTTTTGAACCATTCCTGTGACACTAGTCATAGATTCCGATGCTTCACTTCAGGTTTACTGTATCCCTTGGGCCTTCTTAAAGACGATGAAACACAGAAATTGCATCGGAATTAAATACAAAGGGCAAAATGCCGACATAAGTACACGAAGCCTGACGCTTCTTACTGCCTATGTTTTGACCATTCCTGTGACACTAGTTGTAGATTCCGATGCTACACTCCAGGTTTACTGTATCCCTTGGACCTTCTTATTGACGATGAAAAACAGAAATTGCATCGGAATTAAATACAAAAGGCACAATGCCGACTTAAGGACAAGATGACTGACTCTTCTTACTGACTATGTTTTGAACCATTCTTGTGACACTAGTTATAGATTCCGATGCTTCACTTCAGGTATACTGTATCCCTCTGACCTTCTTATTGACGATGAAACACAGAAATTGCATCGGAATTAAATAGAACAGGCACAATGCCGACTTAAGTACAAGAAGACTGATTCTTCTTACTGTCTATGTTTTGAACCATTCCTGTGACACTAGTTATAGATTCCGATGCTTCACTCCAGGTTTACTGTATCCCTCTGACCTTCTTATTGACGATGAAACACAGAAATTGCATCGGAATTAAATAGAACAGGCACAATGCCGACTTAAGTACAAGAAGACTGACTCCTCCTACTGTCTATGTTTTGAACCATTCCTGTGACACTAGTTATAGATTCCGATGCTTCACTCCAGGTTTACTGTATCCCTCTGACCTTCTTATTGACGATGAAACTCAGAAATTGCATCGGAATTAAATACAAAAGGCACAATGCCGACTTAAGTACAAGAAGACTGACTCTTCTTACTGACTATGTTTTGAACCATTCTCGTGACACTAGTTATAGATTCCGATGCATCACTTCAGGTTTACTGTATCCCTTAAACATTCTTATTGACGATGAAACACAGAAATTACATCGGAATTAAATACAAACGGCACAATGCCGACTTAAGTACAAGAAGACTGACTCTTCTTACTGACTATGTTTTGAACCATTCCTGTGTCACTAGTTGTAGATTCCAATGCTTCACTTCAGGTTTACTATATCCCTCTGACCTTCTTCTTGACGATGAAACACAGAAATTGCATCGGAATTAAATACAAACGGCATAATGCCGACTTAAGTACAAGAAAACTAACTCTTCTTACTGTCTATGTTTTGAACCATTCCTGTGATACTAGTTACATATTCCGATGCTTCACTTCAGGTTTACTGTATCTCTTGGACCTTCTTATTGACGATGAAACACAGAATTTGTATCCGAATTAAATACCAAAGGCACAATGCCGACTTAAGTACACGAAGAGTGACGCTTCTTACTGCCTATGTTTTGAACCATTCCTGTGACACTAGTTATAGATTCCGATGCTACACTCCAGGTTTACTGTATCCCTTGGACCTTCTTATTGACGATGAAAAACAGAAATTGCATCGGAAATAAATACAAAAGGCACAATGCCGACTTAAGGACAAGAAGACTGACTCTTCTTACTGACTATGTTTTGAACCATTGCTGTGATACTAGTTATAGATTCCGATGCTTCACTTCAGGTATACTGTATCCCTCCGACCTTCTTATTGACGATGAAACACAGAAATTGCATCGGAATTAAATAGAACAGGCACAATGCCGACTTAAGTACAAGAAGACTGACTCTTCTTACTGTCTATGTTTTGAACCATTCCTGTGACACTAGTTATAGATTCCGATGCTTCACTCCAGGTTTACTGTATCCCTTGGACCTTCTTATTGACGATGAAACACAGATATTGCATCGAATTTAAATAGAAAAGGCACAATGCCGACTTAAGCACAAGAGGACGGACTCTTCCTACTGTCTATGTTTTTAACCATTATAATTATAAATTCCGGTGCTTCACTCCAGGTTTACTGTTTCCCTCGGACCTTCTTATTGACGATGAAACACAGAAATTGCATCAGAATTAAATAGAAAAGGCACAATGCCGACTTAAGTACAAGAAGACTGACGCTTCTTACTGACTATGATTTGAACCATTCCTGTGACACTAGTTAAAGGTTCCGATGCTTCACTTCAGGTTTACTGTATCCCTTGGACCTTCTTATTGACGATGAAACTCAGATATTGCATCGCAATGAAATAGGAAAGGCACAATGCCGACTTAAGTACAAGAAGACTGACTCTTCTTACTGTTTATGTTGGAACCATTCCTGTGACACTAGTTATGGATTCCGATGCTTCACTTCAGGTTTACTGTATCCCTCTGACCTTCCTATAGACGATGAAACACAGAAATTGCATCGGACTTAAATACAAAAGGCAAAATGCCGACTTAAGTACAAGAAGACTGACTCTTCATACTGTCTATGTTTTGAACCATTCCTGTGACACTAGTTATAGATTCCAATGCTTCACTTCAGGTTTACTGTATCCCTCTGACCTTCTTATTGACGATGAAACACAGAAATTGCATCGGAATTAAATAGAAAAGGCACAATGCCGACATGCGTACAAGAAGACTGAATCTTCTTACCTACTATGTTTTGAACCATTCTCGTGACACTAGTTATAGATTCCGATGCATCACTTCAGGTTTACTGTATCCCTTAAACCTTCTTATTGACGATGAAACACAGAAATTACATCGGAATTAAATACAAACGGCACAATGCCGACTTAAGTACAAGAAGACTGACTCTTCTTACTGACTATGTTTTGAACCATTCCTGTGTCACTAGTTATAGATTCCGATGCTTCACTTCAGGTTTACAGTATACCTTGGACTTTCTAATAGACGATGAAACACAGAAATTGCATCGGAATAAAATAGAAAAGGCACAATGCCGACTTAAGTACAAGAAGACTGACGCTTCTTACTGTCTATGTTTTGAACAATTTCTGTGACACAAGTTATAGATTCCGATGCTTCACTTCAGGTTTACTGTCTCCCTCTGACCTTCTTATTGATGATGAAACACAGAAATTCCATCGGAAGTAAATACAAAAGGCAAAATGCCGACTTAAGTACATGAAGACTGACTCTTCTTACTGACTATGTTTTGAACCATTCCTGTGGCACTAGTTATAGATTCCGATGCTTCACTTCAGGCTTACAGTATACCTTGGACTTTCTAATAGACGATGAAACACAGAAATTGCATCGGAATTAAATACAAAAGGCACATGGCCGACTGAAGTACAAGAAGACTGACTCTTCTTACTGACTATTTTTTGAACCATTCTTGTGACACTAGTTATAGATTCCGATGCTTCACTTCAGGTTTACTGTATACCTCTGACCTTCTTATTGACGATCAAACACAGAAATTGCATCGGAATTAAATACAAAAGGCACAATGCCGACTGAAGTACAAGAAGACTGACTCTTCTTACTGACTATTTTTTGAACCATTATTGTGACACTAGTTATAGATTCCGATGCTTCACTTCAGGTTTACTGTATCCCTTAAACCTTCTTAATGATGATGAAACACAGAAATTGAATCGGAATTAAATACAAAAGGCACAATGCCTACTTAAGTACAAGAAGACTGACTCTACTTACTGGCTATGTTTTGAACCATTCCTGTGACACTAGTTATAGATTCCGATGCTTGACTTCAGTTTTACTGTATCCCTTGGACCTTCTTATTGACGATGAAACACTGAAATTGCATCGGAATTAAATACAAAAGGCACAATGCCGACTTAAGTACAAGAAGACTGCCCCTTCTTACTGTCTATGTTTTGAACCATTCCTGTGACACTAGTTATAGATTCCGATGCTTCAATTCAGGTTTACTGTATCCCTCTGACCTTCGTATTGATGAAGAAACACAGAAATTGCATTGGAATTAAATACAAAAGGCACAATGCCGACTTAAGTACAAGAAGACTCACTCTTCTTACTGTCTATGTTTTGTTCTATTCCTGTGACACTAGTTACAGATTCCGATGCTTCACTCCAGGTTTACTGTATCCCTTGGACCGTCTTATTGACGATGAAACACAGAATTTGCATCGGAATTAAATACCAAAGGCACAATGCCGACTTATGGACAAGAAGACTGACTCTTCTTACTGACAATGTTCTGAACCATTCCTGTGAAACTAGCTATAGATTCCGATGCTTCACTTCAGGTTTACTGTATCCCTCTGACCTTCTTCTTGACGATGAAACACAGAAATTGCATCGGAATTAAATACAAACGGCATAATGCCGACTTCAGTACAAGAAAACTAACTCTTCTTACTGTCTATGTTTTGAACCATTCCTGTGATACTAGTTAGAGATTCCGATGCTTCACTCCTGGTTTACTGTATCCCTTGGACCTTCTTATTGACGATGAAACACAGAATTTGCATCCGAATTAAATACCAAAGGCACAATGCCGACTTATGGACAAGAAGACAGACTCTTCTTACTGACAATTTTCTGAACCATTCCTGTAACATTAGCTATCGATTCCGATGCTTCACTCCAGGTTTACTGTATCCCTTAGACCTTCTTATTGACGATGAAACACAGAAATTGCATCGGAATTAAATAGAAATGGCACAGTGCCGACTTAAGTACAAAAAGACAGACTCTTCTTACTGACTATGTTTTGAACCATTCCTGTGACACTAGTCATAGATTCCGATGCTTCACTTCAGGTTTACTGTATCCCTTGGGCCTTCTTAAAGACGATGAAACACACAAATTGCATCGGAATTAAATACAAAGGGCAAAATGCCGACATAAGTATACGAAGCCTGACGCTTCTTACTGCCTATGTTTTGAACCATTCCTGTGACACTAGTTATAGTTTCCGATGCTACACTCCAGGTTTACTGTATCCCTTGGACCTTCTTATTGACGATGAAAAACAGAAATTGCATCGGAATTAAATACAAAAGGCACAATGCCGACTTAAGGACAAGATGACTGACTCTTCTTACTGACTATGTTTTGAACCACTCTTGTGACACTAGTTATTGATTCCGATGCTTCACTTCAGGTATACTGTATCCCTTTGACCTTCTTATTGACGATGAAACACAGAAATTGCATCGGAATTAAATAGAACAGGCACAATGCCGACTTAAGTACAAGAAGACTGACTCTTCTTACTGTCTATGTTTTGAACCATTCCTGTGACACTAGTTATAGATTCCGATGCTTCACTCCAGGTTTACTGTATCCCTTGAACCTTCTTATTGACGATGAGACACAGATATTGCATCGAAATTAAATAGAAAAGGCACAATGCCGACTTAAGTACAAGAGGACGGACTCTTCCTACTGTCTATGTTTTGACCCATTATAGTTATAAATTCCGGTGCTTCACTCCAGGTTTACTGTTTCCCTCGGACCTTCTTATTGACGATGAAGCACAGAAATTGCATCAGAATTAAATAGAAAAGGCACAATGCCGACTTAAGTACAAGAAGACTGACGCTTCTTACTGACTATGATTTGAACCATTCCTGTGACACTAGTTAAAGATTCCGATGCTTCACTTCAGGTTTACTGTATCCCTTGGACCTTCTTATTGACGATGAAACTCAGATATTGCATCGGAATGAAATAGGAAAGGCACAATGCCGACTTAAGTACAAGAAGACTGACTCTTCTTACTGTTTATGTTGGAACCATTCCTGTGACACTAGTTATAGATTCCGATGCTTCACTTCAGGTTTACTGTATCCCTCTGACCTTCCTATAGACGATGAAACACAGAAATTGCATCGGACTTAAATACAAAAGGCAAAATGCCGACTTAAGTACAAGAAGACTGACTTTTCATACTGTCTATGTTTTGAACCATTCCTGTGACACTAGTTATAGATTCCAATGCTTCACTTCAGGTTTACTGTATCCCTCTGACCTTCTTATTGACGATGAAACACAGAAATTGCATCGGAATTAAATAGAAAAGGCACAATGCCGACTTAAGTACAAGAAGACTGACTCTTCTTACTGACTATGTTTTGAACCATTCTCGTGACACTAGTTATAGATTCCGATGCATCACTTCAGGTTTACTGTATCCCTTAAACCTTCTTATTGACGATGAAACACAGAAATTACATCGGAATTAAATACAAACGGCACAATGCCGACTTAAGTACAAGAAGACTGACTCTTCTTACTGACTATGTTTTGAACCATTCCTGTGTCACTAGTTATAGATTCCGATGCTTCACTTCAGGTTTACAGTATACCTTGGATTTTCTAATAGACGATGAAACACAGAAATTGCATCGGAATAAAATAGAAAAGGCACAATGCCGAGTTAAGTACAAGAAGACTGACTCTTCTTACTGTCTATGTTTTAAACCATTTCTGTGACACACTTTATAGATTCCGATGCTTCACTTCAGGCTGACTGTCTCCCTCTGACCTTCTTATTGATGATGAAACACAGAAATTCCATCGGAAGTAAATACAAAAGGCAAAATGCCGACTTAAGTACATGAAGACTGACTCTTCTTACTGACTATGTTTTGAACCATTCCTGTGGCACTAGTTAAAGATTGCGATGCTTCACTTCAGGTTTGCTGTATCCCTCTGACCTTCTTATTGACGATGAAACACATAATTTGCATCGGACTTAAATACAAAAGGCACAATGCCGACTTAAGTACAAGAAGACTGACTCTTCCTACTGTCTATGATTTGAACCATTCCTGTGACACTAGTTATAGATTCCGATGCTTCACTTCAGGTTTACTGTATCCCTTGGTCCCTCTTATTGACGATGAAACACAGAAATTGCATGGGAATTAAATACAAAAGGCACAATGCCGACTTAAGTACAAGAAGACTGACTCTTCTTACTGTCTATGTTTTGAACCATTCCATTGACACTAGTTATAGATTCTGATGCTTCACTCCAGGTTTACTGTATCCCTTGGAGCTTCTTATTGACGATGAAAAACAGAAATTGCATTGGAATTAAATACAAAATGCACAATGCCGACTTAAGGAAAAGAAGACTGACTCTTCTTACTGACTATGTCTTGAACCATTCCTGTGACACTAGTTATAGATTCCGATGCATCACTTCAGGTTTACTGTATCCCTTGGACCTTCTTATTGACGATGAAACACAGAAATTACATCGGAATTAAATACAAACGGCACAATGCCGACTTAAGTACAAGAAGACTGACTCTTCTTACTGACTATGTTTTGAACCATTCCTGTGTCACTAGTTATAGATTCCCATGCATCACTTCAGGTTTACAGTATACCTTGGACTTTCTAATAGACGATGAAACACAGAAATTGCATCTGAATAAAATAGAAAAGGCACAATGCCGACTTAAGGACAAGATGACTGACTCTTCTTACTGACTATGTTTTGAACCACTCTTGTGACACTAGTTATTGATTCCGATGCTTCACTTCAGGTATACTGTATCCCTTTGACCTTCTTATTGACGATGAAACACAGAAATTGCATCGGAATTAAATAGAACAGGCACAATGCCGACTTAAGTACAAGAAGACTGACTCTTCTTACTGTCTATGTTTTGAACCATTCCTGTGACACTAGTTATAGATTCCGATGCTTCACTCCAGGTTTACTGTATCCCTTGAACCTTCTTATTGACGATGAGACACAGATATTGCATCGAAATTAAATAGAAAAGGCACAATGCCGACTTAAGTACAAGAGGACGGACTCTTCCTACTGTCTATGTTTTGACCCATTATAGTTATAAATTCCGGTGCTTCACTCCAGGTTTACTGTTTCCCTCGGACCTTCTTATTGACGATGAAGCACAGAAATTGCATCAGAATTAAATAGAAAAGGCACAATGCCGACTTAAGTACAAGAAGACTGACGCTTCTTACTGACTATGATTTGAACCATTCCTGTGACACTAGTTAAAGATTCCGATGCTTCACTTCAGGTTTACTGTATCCCTTGGACCTTCTTATTGACGATGAAACTCAGATATTGCATCGGAATGAAATAGGAAAGGCACAATGCCGACTTAAGTACAAGAAGACTGACTCTTCTTACTGTTTATGTTGGAACCATTCCTGTGACACTAGTTATAGATTCCGATGCTTCACTTCAGGTTTACTGTATCCCTCTGACCTTCCTATAGACGATGAAACACAGAAATTGCATCGGACTTAAATACAAAAGGCAAAATGCCGACTTAAGTACAAGAAGACTGACTTTTCATACTGTCTATGTTTTGAACCATTCCTGTGACACTAGTTATAGATTCCAATGCTTCACTTCAGGTTTACTGTATCCCTCTGACCTTCTTATTGACGATGAAACACAGAAATTGCATCGGAATTAAATAGAAAAGGCACAATGCCGACTTAAGTACAAGAAGACTGACTCTTCTTACTGACTATGTTTTGAACCATTCTCGTGACACTAGTTATAGATTCCGATGCATCACTTCAGGTTTACTGTATCCCTTAAACCTTCTTATTGACGATGAAACACAGAAATTACATCGGAATTAAATACAAACGGCACAATGCCGACTTAAGTACAAGAAGACTGACTCTTCTTACTGACTATGTTTTGAACCATTCCTGTGTCACTAGTTATAGATTCCGATGCTTCACTTCAGGTTTACAGTATACCTTGGATTTTCTAATAGACGATGAAACACAGAAATTGCATCGGAATAAAATAGAAAAGGCACAATGCCGAGTTAAGTACAAGAAGACTGACTCTTCTTACTGTCTATGTTTTAAACCATTTCTGTGACACACTTTATAGATTCCGATGCTTCACTTCAGGTTGACTGTCTCCCTCTGACCTTCTTATTGATGATGAAACACAGAAATTCCATCGGAAGTAAATACAAAAGGCAAAATGCCGACTTAAGTACATGAAGACTGACTCTTCTTACTGACTATGTTTTGAACCATTCCTGTGGCACTAGTTAAAGATTGCGATGCTTCACTTCAGGTTTGCTGTATCCCTCTGACCTTCTTATTGACGATGAAACACATAATTTGCATCGGACTTAAATACAAAAGGCACAATGCCGACTTAAGTACAAGAAGACTGACTCTTCCTACTGTCTATGATTTGAACCATTCCTGTGACACTAGTTATAGATTCCGATGCTTCACTTCAGGTTTACTGTATCCCTTGGTCCCTCTTATTGACGATGAAACACAGAAATTGCATGGGAATTAAATACAAAAGGCACAATGCCGACTTAAGTACAAGAAGACTGACTCTTCTTACTGTCTATGTTTTGAACCATTCCATTGACACTAGTTATAGATTCTGATGCTTCACTCCAGGTTTACTGTATCCCTTGGAGCTTCTTATTGACGATGAAAAACAGAAATTGCATTGGAATTAAATACAAAATGCACAATGCCGACTTAAGGAAAAGAAGACTGACTCTTCTTACTGACTATGTCTTGAACCATTCCTGTGACACTAGTTATAGATTCCGATGCATCACTTCAGGTTTACTGTATCCCTTGGACCTTCTTATTGACGATGAAACACAGAAATTACATCGGAATTAAATACAAACGGCACAATGCCGACTTAAGTACAAGAAGACTGACTCTTCTTACTGACTATGTTTTGAACCATTCCTGTGTCACTAGTTATAGATTCCCATGCATCACTTCAGGTTTACAGTATACCTTGGACTTTCTAATAGACGATGAAACACAGAAATTGCATCTGAATAAAATAGAAAAGGCACAATGCCGACTTAAGTACAAGAAGACTGACTCTTCTTACTGTCTATGTTTTGAACCATTTCTGTGACACTAGTTATAGATTCCGATGCTTCACTTCAGGTTTACTGTCTCCCTTGGACCTTCTTATTGACGATGAAACACAGAAATTGCATCGGAATTAAATACAAAAGGCACAATGCCACCCTAAGTACAAGAGGACTGATCCTTCTTACTGTCTATGCTTTGAACCATTCCTGAGACACTAATTATAGATTCCGATGCTTCACTTCAGGTTTACTGTATCCCTCTGACCTTCTTATTGATGATGAAACACAGAAATTCCATCGGGAGTAAATACAAAAGGCAAAATGCCGACTTAAGTACATGAAGACTGACTCTTCTTACTGTCTATGATTTGAACCATTCCTGTGACACTCGTTATAGATTCCGATTCTTCACTCCAGGTTTACTGTATCCCTTGGAGCTTCTTATTGACGATGAAACACAGAAATTGCATCGGAATTAAATACAAAAGGCACAATGCCGACTTAAGTACAAGACGACTGACTTTTCTTACTGTCTATCATTTGAACCATTCCTGTGACACTAGTTATAGATTCCGATGCTTCACTTCAGGTTTACTGTATCCCTCTGACCTTCTTATTGATGATGAAACACAGAAATTCCATCGGAAGTAAATACAAAAGGCACAATGCCGACTAAGTACAAGAGGACTGATCCTTCTTACTGTCTCTGTTTTGAACCATTACTGAGACACTAGTTACAGATTCCGATGCTTCACTTCAGGTTTACTGTATCCCTCTGACCTTCTTATTGATGATGAAACACAGAAATTGCATTGGAATTAAATACAAAAGGCACAATGCAGACTTAAGTACAAGAAGACTGACTCTTCTTACTGCCTATGTTTTGAACCATTCCTGTGACAGTAGTTATAGTTTCTGATGCTTCACTTCAGGTTTACTGTATCCCTCTGACCATCTTATTGACGATGAATCACAGATATTCCATCGGAATTAAATACAAAAGGCACTAAGCCGACTTAAGTACAAGAAGACTGACTCTTCTTACTGTCTATGTTTGAACCATTCCATTGACACTAGTTATAGATTCTGATGCTTCACTCCAGGTTTTACTGTATCCCTTGGAGCTTCTTATTGACGCTGAAAAACAGAAATTGCATCGGAATTAAATACAAAATGCACAATGCCGACTTAAGGACAAGAAGACTGACTCTTCTTACTGACTATGTTTTGAACCATTCCTGTGACACTAGTTATAGATTCGGATGCATCACTTCAGGTTTACTGTATCCCTTAAACCTTCTTATTGACGATGAAACACAGAAATTACATCGGAATTAAATACAAAAGTCACAATACCGACTTAAGTACAAGAAGACTGACTCTTCTTACTGTCTATGTTTTGAACGATTCCTGTGACACTAGTTATAGATTCCGATGCTTCACTTCAGGATTACTGTATCCCTCTGATCTTCTTATTGACGATGAAACACAGAAATTGCATCGGAATTAAATACAAAAGGCACAATGCCGACTTAAGTACAAGAAGACTGACTCTTTTTACTGACTATGTTTTGAACCATTCCTGTGACACTAGTTATGGATTCGGATGCTTCATTTCTGGTTTACTGTATCCCTCTGACCCTCTTATTGACGATGAAACACAGAAATTGCATCGGAATTAAATACAAAAGGCGCAAAGCCGACTTAAGGACAAGAAGGCTGATTCTTTTTACTGACTATGCTTTTAACCATTCCTGTGACACTACTGATGGATTCGGATGCTTCAATTTTGGTTTACTGTATCCCTCTGACTTTCATATTGACGATGAAACACAGAAATTGCATCGGAATTAAATAGAAAAGGCACAATGCCGACTAAAGTACAAGACGACTGACTTTACTTACTGTCTATGTTTTGAACCATTCCTGTGACACTAGTTATAGATTCCGATGCTTCACTTCAGGTTTACTGTATCCCTCTGACCTTCTTATTGATGATGAAACACAGTAATTCCATCGGAAGTAAATACAAAAGGCAAAATGCCGACTTAAGTACTTGAAGACTGACTCTTCTTACTGTCTATGATTTGAACCATGCCTGTGACACTCGTTATAGATTCCGATTCTTCACTCCAGGTTTACTGTATCCCTTGGAGCTTCTTATTGACGATGAAACACAGAAATTGCATCGGAATTAAATAGAAAAGGCACAATGCCGACTAAAGTACAAGACGACTGACTTTTCTTACTGTCTATCATTTGAACCATTCCTGTGACACTAGTTATAGATTCCGATGCTTCACTTCAGGTTTACTGTATCCCTCTGACCTTCTTATTGATGATGAAACACAGAAATTCCATCGGAAGTAAATACAAAAGGCACAATGCCGACTAAGTACAAGAGGACTGATCCTTCTTACTGTCTCTGGTTTGAACCATTACTGAGACACTAGTTATAGATTCCGATGCTTCACTTCAGGTTTACTGTATCCCTCTGACCTTCTTATTGATGATGAAACACAGAAATTGCATTGGAATTAAATACAAAAGGTACAATGCAGACTTAAGTACAAGAAGACTGACTCTTCTTACTGTCTATGTTTTGAACCATTCCTGTGACAGTAGTTATAGATTCTGATGCTTCACTTCAGGATTACTGAATCCCTCTGATCTTCTTATATACGATGAAACACAGAAATTTCATCGGAATTAAATAAAAAAGGCACAATGCCGACTTAACTACAAGAAGACTGACTCTTTTTACTGACTATGTTTTGAACCATTCCTGTGTCACTAGTTATGGATTCGGATGCTTCATTTCTGGTTTACTGTATCCCTCTGACCCTCTTATTGACGATGAAACACAGAAATTGCATCGGAATTAAATAGTTAAGACACAATGCAGACTTAAGTACAAGAAGACTGACTCTTCTTACAGACTATGTTTTGAACTATTCCTGTGACACTAGTTATAGATTCCTATGCTTCACTTCAGGTTTGCTGTATCCCTCTGACCTTCTTATTGACGCTGAAACACAGAATTTGCATCGGAATTAAATACAAAAGGCACAATGCCGACTTAAGTACAAGAAGACTGACTCTTCTTACAGTCTATGCTTTGAACCTATCCTGTGACACTAGTTACACATTCCGATTCTTCACTCCAGATTTACTGTATCCCTTGGACTTTTTTATTGACGATGAAACACAGAAATTGCATCGGAATTAAATACAGAAGGCACAATGCCGACTTAAGGACAAGAAGACTAACTCTTCTTACTGACAATGTTTTGAACCATTCCTGTGACACTAGTTATAGATTCCGATGCTTCACTTCAGGTTTACTGTATCCCTTGGACCTTCTTATTGACGATGAAAGACAGAAATTGCATCGGAATTAAATACAAAAGGCACAATGCCGATTTAAGTACATGAAGACCGACTCTTTCTACTGACTATGATTTGAAACATTCCTGTGACACTAGTTATAGATTCCGATGCTTCACTTCAGGTTTACTGTATCCCTTGGACCTTCGTCTTGACGATGAAACACAGAAATTGCGTCGGAATTAAATACAAAAGGCACAATGCCGACTTAAGTACAAGAAGACTGACTCATCTTACAGTCTATGCTTTGAACCTATCCTGTGTCACTAGTTACACATTCCGATTCTTCACTCCAGATTTACTGTATCCCTTGGACCTTTTTATTGACGATGAAACACAGAAATTGCATCGGAATTAAATACAAAAGGCACAATGCCGACTTAAGTACAAGAGGACTGATCCTTCTTACTGTCGATGTTTTGAACCATTCCTGAGACACTAGTTATAGATTCCGATGCTTCACTTCAGGTTTACTGTAAGCCTCTGACCATCTTATTGATGATCAAACACAGAAATTGCATCGGAATTAAATACAAAAGGCACAATGCAGACTTAAGTACAAGAAGACTGACTCTTCCTACAGACTATGATTTGAACCATTCCTGTGACACTGGTTATAGATTGCGATGCTTCACTTCAGGCTTGCTGTATCCCTCTGACCTTCTTATTGACGATGAAACACAGAATTTGCATCGGAATTAAATACAAAAGGCATAATGCCGACTTAAGTACAAGAAGACTGACTCTTTTTACTGACTATGTTTTGAACCATTCCTGTGACACTAGTTATGGATTCGGATGCTTCATTTCTGGTTTACTGTATCCCTATGACCTTCTCATTGACGATGAAACACAGAAATTGCATCAGAATTAAATAGTTAAGACACAATGCAGACTTAAGTACAAGAAGACTGTCTCTTCTTACAGACTATGTTTTGAACCATTCCTGTGACACTAGTTATAGATTCCTATGCTTCACTTCAGGTTTGCTGTATCCCTCTGACCTTCTTATTGACGATGAAACACAGAATTTGCATCGGAATTAAATACAAAAGGCACAATGCCGACTTAAGTACAAGAAGACTGACTCTTTTTACTGACTATGATTTGAACCATTCCTGTGACACTAGTTATGGATTCGGATGCTTCATTTCTGGTTTACTGTATCCCTATGACCTTCTTATTGACGATGAAACACAGAAATTGCATCAGAATTAAATAGTTAAGACACAATGCAGA
This sequence comes from Schistocerca serialis cubense, assembly GCF_023864345.2. Classification (NCBI taxonomy): domain Eukaryota; kingdom Metazoa; phylum Arthropoda; class Insecta; order Orthoptera; family Acrididae; genus Schistocerca; species Schistocerca serialis. Next base: position 1,095,866,612 of record NC_064640.1, read on the forward strand.
CTTAAGTACAAGAAGACTGACCCTTCTTACAGACTATGTTTTGAACCATTCCTGTGACACTAGTTATAGATTCCTATGCTTCACTTCAGGTTTGCTGTATCCCTCTGACCTTCTTATTGACGATGAAACACAGAATTTGCATCGGAATTAAATACAAAAGGCACAATGCCGACTTAAGTACAAGTAGACTGACTCTTCTTACAGTCTATGCTTTGAACCTATCCTGTGACACTAGTTACACATTCCGATTCTTCACTCCAGGTTTACTGTATCCCTTGGACCTTTTTATTGACGATGAAACACAGAAACTGCATCGGAATTAAATACAAAAGGCACAATGCCGACTTAAGGACAAGAAGACTAACTCTTCTTACTGACAATGTTTTGAACCATTCCTGTGACACTAACTATAGATTCCGATGCTTCACTTCAGGTTTACTGTATCCCTCTGACCTTCGTATTGACGATGAAACACAGAAATTGCATCGGAATTAAATACAAAAGGCACATGCCGACTTAAGTACAAGAAGACTGACTCTTCTTACTGTCTATGCTTTGAACCATTCCATTGACACTAGTTATAGATTCCGATGCTTCACTCCAGGTTTACTGTATCCCTTGGACCTTCTTATAGACGATGAAACACAGAAATTGCATCGGAATTAAACAAAAAGGCACAATGCCGACTTAAGTACAAAAAGACTGACTCTTCTTACTGACTATGCTTTGAACCATTCCTGTGACACTAGTTTTAGATTCCGATGCTTCACTTCAGGTTTACTGTATCCCTCTGACCTTCTTATTGATGTTGAAACACAGAAATTGCATCGGAATTAAATACAAAACGCACAATGCCGACTTAAGTACAAGAGGACTGATCCTTCTTACTGTCTATGTTTTGAACCATTCCTGTGACAGTAGTTATAGATTCTGATGCTTCACTTCAGGATTACTGTATCCCTCTGATCTTCTTATATACGATGAAACACAGAAATTTCATCGGAATTAAATACAAAAGGCACAATGCCGACTTAAGTACAAGAAGACTGACTCTTTTTACTGACTATGTTTTGAACCATTCCTGTGTCACTAGTTATGGATTCGGATGCTTCATTTCTGGTTTACTGTATCCCTCTGACCCTCTTATTGACGATGAAACACAGAAATTGCATCGGAATTAAATAGTTAAGACACAATGCAGACTTAAGTACAAGAAGTCTGACTCTTCTTACAGACTATGTTTTGAACTATTCCTGTGACACTAGTTATAGATTCCTATGCTTCACTTCAGGTTTGCTGTATCCCTCTGACCTTCTTATTGACGATGAAACACAGAATTTGCATCGGAATTAAATACAAAAGGCACAATGCCGACTTAAGTACAAGAAGACTGACTCTTCTTACAGTCTATGCTTAGAACCTATCCTGTGACACTAGTTACACATTCCGATTCTTCACTCCAGATTTACTGTATCCCTTGGACCTTTTTATTGACGATGAAACACAGAAATTGCATCGGAATTAAATACAGAAGGCACAATGCCGACTTAAGGACAAGAAGACTAACTCTTCTTACTGACAATGTTTTGAACCATTCCTGTGACACTAGTTATAGATTCCGATGCTTCACTTCAGGTTTACTGTATCCCTTGGACCTTCTTATTGACGATGAAAGACAGAAATTGCATCGGAATTAAATACAAAAGGCACAATGCCGATTTAAGTACATGAAGACCGACTCTTTCTACTGATTATGATTTGAAACATTCCTGTGACACTAGTTATAGATTCCGATGCTTCACTTCAGGTTTACTGTATCCCTTGGACCTTCTTCTTGACGATGAAACACAGAAATTGCATCGGAATTAAATACAAAAGGCACAATGCCGACTTAAGTACAAGAAGACTGACTCATCTTACAGTCTATGCTTTGAACCTATCCTGTGACACTAGTTACACATTCCGATTCTTCACTCCAGATTTACTGTATCCCTTGGACCTTTTTATTGACGATGAAACACAGAAATTGCATCGGAATTAAATACAAAAGGCACAATGCCGACTTAAGTACAAGAGGACTGATCCTTCTTACTGTCGATGTTTTGAACCATTCCTGAGACACTAGTTATAGATTCCGATGCTTCACTTCAGGTTTACTGTAAGCCTCTGACCATCTTATTGATGATCAAACACAGAAATTGCATCGGAATTAAATACAAAAGGCACAATGCAGACTTAAGTACAAGAAGACTGACTCTTCCTACAGACTATGATTTGAACCATTCCTGTGACACTGGTTATAGATTGCGATGCTTCACTTCAGGCTTGCTGTATCCCTCTGACCTTCTTATTGACGATGAAACACAGAATTTGCATCGGAATTAAATACAAAAGGCATAATGCCGACTTAAGTACAAAAAGACTGACTCTTCTTACTGACTATGCTTTGAACCATTCCTGTGACACTAGTTTTAGATTCCGATGCTTCACTTCAGGTTTACTGTATCCCTCTGACCTTCTTATTGATGTTGAAACACAGAAATTGCATCGGAATTAAATACAAAAGGCACAATGCCGACTTAAGTACAAGAGGACTGATCCTTCTTACTGTCGATGTTTTGAACCATTCCTGAGACACTAGTTATAGATTCCGATGCTTCACTTCAGGTTTACTGTAAGCCTCTGACCATCTTATTGATGATCAAACACAGAAATTGCATCGGAATTAAATACAAAAGGCACAATGCAGACTTAAGTACAAGAAGACTGACTCTTCCTACAGACTATGATTTGAACCATTCCTGTGACACTGGTTATAGATTGCGATGCTTCACTTCAGGCTTGCTGTATCCCTCTGACCTTCTTATTGATGATGAAACACAGAATTTGCATCGGAATTAAATACAAAAGGCATAATGCCGACTTTAGTACAAGAAGACTGACTCTTTTTACTGACTATGTTTTGAACCATTCCTGTGACACTAGTTATGGATTCGGATGCTTCATTTCTGGTTTACTGTATCCCTATGACCTTCTTATTGACGATGAAACACAGAAATTGCATCAGAATTAAATAGTTAAGACACAATGCAGACTTAAGTACGAGAAGACTGACTCTTCTTACAGACTATGTTTTGAACCATTCCTGTGACACTAGTTGTAGATTCCTATGCTTCACTTCAGGTTTGCTGTATCCCTCTGACCTTCTTATTGACGATGAAACACAGAATTTGCATCGGAATTAAATACAAAAGGCACAATGCCGACTTAAGTACAAGAAGACTGACTCTTCCTACTGTCTATGTTTTGAACCATTCCTGTTACACTAGTTATAGATTCCGTTGCTTCACTTCAGGTTTACTGTATCCCTTGGACCTTCTTGTTGACGATGAAAGACAGAAATTGCATCGGAATTAAATAAAAAAGGCACAATGCCGATTTAAGTACATAAGAACGACTCTTTCTACTGACTATGTTTTGAACCATTCCTGTGACACTAGTTATAGATTCCGATGCTTCACTTCAGGTTTACTGTATCCCTTGGACCTTCTTCTTGACGATGAAACACAGAAATTGCATCGGAATTAAATAGAAAAGGCACAATGCCGACTTAAGTACAAGAAGACTGACTCATCTTACTGTCTATGTTTTGAACCATTCCTGTGACACTAGTTATATATTCCGATGCTTCACTTCAGGCTTACTGTATCCCTTGGACCTTCTTATTGACGATGAAACACAGAAATTGCATCGGAATTAAACACAAAAGCCACAATGCCGACTTAAGTACAAAAAGACTGACTCTTCTTACTGACTATGCTTTGAACCATTCCTGTGACACTAATTATAGATTCCGATGCTTCACTTCAGGTTTACTGTATCCCTTGGACCTTCTATTTGACGATGAAACACAGATTGCATCGGAATTAAATACAAAAGTTACAATGCCGACTTAAGTACAAGAAGACTGACTCTTTTTACTGACTATGTTTGAACCATTCCTGTGACACTAGTTATGGATTCGGATGCTTCACTTCTGGTTCACTGTATCCCTCTGATCTTCTTATTGATGTTGAAACACAGAAATTGCATCGGAATTAAATACAAAAGGCGCAATGCAGACTTAAGTACAAGAAGACTGACTCTTCTTACTGACTATGTTTTGAACCATTCCTGTGGCACTAGTTATAGATTGCGATGCTTCACTTCAGGTTTGCTGTATCCCTCTGACCTTCTTATTGATGATGAAATACAGAATTTGCATCGGAATTAAATACAAAAGGCACAATGCCGACTAAAGTACGCGAAAACTGACTCTTCCTACTGTCTATGTTTTGAACCATTCCTGTGACACTAGTTATTGATTCCGATGCTTCACTCCAGGTTTACTGTATCCCTTGGACCTTCTTATTGACGATAAAACACAGAAATTGCATCGGAATTAAATACAAAAGGCACAATGCCGACTTAAGTACAAGAGGACTGATCCATCTGACTGTCTATGTTTTGAACCATTCCTGAGACACTAGTTATAGATTCCGATGCTTCACTTCAGGTTTACTGTATTCCTTGGACCTTCTTATTGACGATGAAACACAGAAATTGCATCGGAATTAAATACAAAAGGCACAATGCCGACTTAAGGACAAGAAGACTGACTCTTCCTACAGACTATGTTTTGAACCATTCCTGTAACACTGGTTATAGATTGCGATGCTTCACTTCAGGTTTGCTGTATCAATCTGACCTTCTTATTGACGATGAAACACAGAATTTGCATCGGAATTAAATACAAAAGGCACAATGCCGACTTAAGTACAAGAAGACTGACTCTTCCTACTGTCTATGCTTTGAACCATTCCTGTGACACTAGTTATAGATTCCGATGCTTCACTTCAGGTTTACTGTATTCCTTGGACCTTCTTATTGACGATGAAACACAGAAATTGCATCGGAATTAAATACAAAAGGCACAATGCCGACTTAAGGACAAGAAGACTAACGCTTCTTACTGACAATGATTTGAACCATTGCTGTGGCACTAGCTATAGATTCCGATGCTTCACTTCAGGTTTACTGTATCCCTTGGACCTTCTTATTGACGATGAAACACAGAAATTGCATCGGAATTAAACACAAAAGGCACAATGCCGACTTAAGTACAAAAAGACTGACTCTTCTTACTGACTATGCTTTGAACCATTCCTGTGACACTAGTTATAGATTCCGATGCATCACTTCAGGTTTACTGTATCCCTTGGACCTTCTTATTGACGATGAAACACAGATTGCATCGGAATTAAATACAAAAGTTACAATGCCGACTTAAGTACAAGAAGACTGACTCTTTTTACTGACTATGTTTGAACCATTCCTGTGACACTAGTTATGGATTCGGATGCTTCACTTCTGGTTCACTGTATCCCTCTGACCTTCTTATTGATGTTGAAACACAGAAATTGCATCGGAATTAAATACAAAAGGCGCAATGCAGACTTAAGTACAAGAAGACTGACTCTTCTTACTGACTATGTTTTGAACCATTCCTGTGGCACTAGTTATAGATTGCGATGCTTCACTTCAGGTTTGCTGTATCCCTCTGACCTTCTTATTGATGATGAAACACAGAATTTGCAACGGAATTAAATACAAAAGGCACAATGCCGACTAAAGTACGCGAAAACTGACTCTTCCTACTGTCTATGTTTTGAACCATTCCTGTGACACTAGTTATTGATTCCGATGCTTCACTCCAGGTTTACTGTATCCCTTGGACCTTCTTATTGACGATAAAACACAGAAATTGCATCGGAATTAAATACAAAAGGCACAATGCCGACTTAAGCACAAGAGGACTGATCCATCTGACTGTCTATGTTTTGAACCATTCCTGAGACACTAGTTATAGATTCCGATGCTTCACTTCAGGTTTACTGTAACCCTCTGACCTTCTTATTGATGATCAAACACAGAAATTGCATCGGAATTAAATACAAAAGGCACAATGCAGACTTAAGTACAAGAAGACTGACTCTTCCTACAGACTATGTTTTGAACCATTCCTGTAACACTGGTTATAGATTGCGATGCTTCACTTCAGGTTTGCTGTATCAATCTGACCTTCTTATTGACGATGAAACACAGAATTTGCATCGGAATTAAATACAAAAGGCACAATGCCGACTTAAGTACAAGAAGACTGACTCTTCCTACTGTCTATGTTTTGAACCATTCCTGTGACACTAGTTATAGATTCCGATGCTTCACTTCAGGTTTACTGTATCCCTTGGACCTTCTTATTGACGTTGAAATACAGAAATTGCATCGGAATTAAATACAAAAGGCACAATGCCGATTTAAGTACATGAAGACCGACTCTTTCTACTGACTATGTTTTGAACCATTCCTGTGACACTAGTTATAGATTCCGATGCTTCACATCAGGGTTACTGTATCCCTTCGACCTTCTTATTGACGATGAAACACAGAAATTGCATCGGAATTAAATACAAAAGGCACAATGCCGACATAAGTACAAGAAGACTGACTCTTCTTACAGTCTATGCTTTGAACCATTCCTGTGACAGTAGTTACACATTCCGATTCTTCTCTCCAGGTATACTGTATCCCTTGGACCTTCTTATTGACGATGAAACACAGAAATTGCATCGGAATTAAATACAAAAGGCACAATGCCGACTTAAGGACAAGAAGACTAACGCTTCTTACTGACAATGATTTGAACCATTGCTGTGGCACTAGCTATAGATTCCGATGCTTCACTTCAGGTTTACTGTATCCCTCAGACCTTCTTATTGACGATGAAGCTCAGAAATAGCATCGGAATTAAATACAAAAGGTACAATGCCGACTTCAGTACAAGAAGACTGACTCTTCTTACTGTCTATGCTTTGAACCATTCCATTGACACTAGTTATAGATTCCGATGCTTCACTCCAGGTTTACTGTATCCCTTGGACCTTCTTATTGACGATGAAACACAGAAATTGCATCGGAATTAAATAGAAAAGGCACAATGCCGACTTAAGTACAAGAGTACTGACTCTTCTTACTGACTATGTTTTGAACCATTCCGGTTACACTAGTCATAGATTCCGATGCTTCACCACAGGTTTACTGTATCCCTTGGACCTTCGTATTGACGATGAAACACAGAAATTGCATCGGAATTAAATACAAAACGCACAATGCCGACCTAAGTACAAGAAGACTGACTCTTCTTACTGACTATGTTTGAACCATTCCTCTGTCACTAGTTATAGATTCCATTGCTTCACTTCAGGTTTACTGTATCCCTCTGAACTTCTTATTGACGATGATACACAGAAATTGCATCGGAATTAAATACAAAATTCACAGTGCCGACTTAAGTACAAGAAGACTGACTCTTCTTACTGACTATGTTTTGAACCATTCCTGTGTCACTAGTTATAGATTCCGATGCTTCACTTCAGGTTTACTGTATACCTTGGACTTTCTAATTGACGATGAAACTCAGAAAATGCATCGGAATTAAATAGAAAAGGCACAATGCCGACTTAAGTACAAAAAGACTGACTCTTCTTACTGACTATGCTTTGAACCATTCCTGTGACACTAGTTATAGATTCCGATGCTTCACTTCAGGTTTACTGTATCCCTCTGACCTTCTTATTGATGTTGAAACACAGAAATTGCATCGGAATTAATATACAAAAGGCACAATGCCGACTTAAGTACAAGAAGACTGACTCTTCTTACAGTCTATGCTTTGAACCTATCCTGTGACACTAGTTACACATTCCGATTCTTCACTCCAGGATTACTGTATCCCTTGGACCTTTTTATTGACGATGAAACACAGAAATTGTATCGGAATTAAATACAAAAGGCACAATGCCGACTTAAGGACAAGAAGACTAACTTTTCTTACTGACAATGTTTTGAACAATTCCTGTGACACTAGCTATAGATTCCGATGCTTCACTTCAGGTTTACTGTATCCCTCTGAGTTTCGTATTGACGATAAAACGCAGAAATTGCATCGGAATTAAATACAAAAGGCACAATGCCGACTTAAGTACAAGAGGACTGATCCATCTGACTTTCTATGTTTTGAACCATTCCTGAGACACTAGTTATAGATTCCGATGCTTCGCTTCAGGTTTACTGTAACCCTCTGACCTTCTTATTGATGATCAAACACAGAAATTGCATCGGAATTAAATACAAAAGGCACAATGCCGACTTAAGTACAACAAGACTGACTCTTCCTACAGACTATGTTTCGAACCATTCCTGTGACACTGGTTATAGATTGCGATGCTTCACTTCAGGTTTGCTGTATCCCTCTGACCTTCTTATTGACGATGAAACACAGAATTTGCATCGGAATTAAATACAAAAGGCACAATGCCGACTTAAGTACATGAAGACTGACTCTTCCTACTGTCTATGTTTTGAACCATTCCTGTGACACTAGTTATAGATTCCGATGCTTCACTTCAGGTTTACTGTAGCCCTTGGACCTTCTTATTGACGATGAAACACAGAAATTGCATCGGAATTAAATACAAAAGGCACAATGCCAATTTAAGTACATGAAGTCCGACTCTTTCTACTGACTATGTTTTGAACCATTCCTGTGACACTAGTTATAGATTCCGATGCTTCACATCAGGGTTACTGTATCCCTTCGACCTTCTTATTGACGATGAAACACAGAAATTGCATCGGAATTAAATACAAAAGGCACAATGCCGACATAAGTACAAGAAGACTGACTCTTCTTACAGTCTATGCTTTGAACCATTCCTGTGACAGTAGTTACACATTCCGATTCTTCTCTCCAGGTATACTGTATCCCTTGGACCTTCTTATTGACGATGAAACACAGAAATTGCATCGGAATTAAATACAAAAGGCACAATGCCGACTAAAGGACAAGAAGACTAACTCTTCTTACTGACAATGATTTGAACCGTTGCTGTGGCACTAGCTATAGATTCCGATGCTTCACTTCAGGTTTACTGTATCCCTCTGACCTTCTTATTGACGATGAAGCACAGAAATTGCATCGGAATTAAATACAAAAGGTACAATGCCGACTTCAGTACAAGAAGACTGACTCTTCTTACTCTCTATGCTTTGAACCATTCCATTGACACTAGTTATAGATTCCGATGCTTCACTCCCGGTTTACTGTATCCCTTGGACCTTCTTATTGACGATGAAACACAGAAATTGCATCGGAATTAAATAGAAAAGGCACAATGCCGACTTAAGTACAAGAGTACTGACTCTTCTTACTGACTATGTTTTGAACCATTCCGGTTACACTAGTCATAGATTCCGATGCTTCACCACAGGTTTACTGTATCCCTTGGACCTTCTTATTGACGATGAAACACAGAAATTGCATCGGAATTAAATACAAAACGCACAATGCCGACCTAAGTACAAGAAGACTGACTCTTCTTACTGACTATGTTTGAACCATTCCTCTGTCACTAGTTATAGATTCCATTGCTTCACTTCAGGTTTACTGTATCCCTCTGAACTTCTTATTGACGATGAAACACAGAAATTGCATCGGAATTAAATACAAAATTCACAATGCCGACTTAAGTACAAGAAGACTGATTCTTCTTACTGACTATGTTTTGAACCATTCCTGTGTCACTAGTTATAGATTCCGATGCTTCACTTCAGGTTTAGTGTATACCTTGGACTTTCTAATTGACGATGAAACTCAGAAAATGCATCGGAATTAAATAGAAAAGGCACAATGCCGACTTCAGTACAAGAAGACTGACTCTTCTTACTGTCTATGCTTTGAACCATTCCATTGACACTAGTTATAGATTCCGATGCTTCACTCCAGGTTTACTGTATCCCTTGGACCTTCTTATTGACGATGAAACACAGAAATTGCATCGGAATTAAATAGAAAAGGCACAATGCCGACTTAAGTACAAGAGTACTGACTCTTCTTACTGACTATGTTTTGAACCATTCCGGTTACACTAGTCATAGATTCCGATGCTTCACCACAGGTTTACTGTATCCCTTGGACCTTCTTATTGACGATGAAACACAGAAATTGCATCGGAATTAAATACAAAACGCACAATGCCGGCCTAAGTACAAGAAGACTGACTCTTCTTACTGACTATGTTTGAACCATTCCTCTATCACTAGTTATAGATTCCATTGCTTCACTTCAGGTTTACTGTATCCCTCTGAACTTCTTATTGACGATGAAACACAGAAATTGCATCGGAATTAAATACAAAATTCAAAATGCCGACTTAAGTAGAAGAAGACTGACTCTTCTTACTGACTATGTTTTGAACCATTCCTGTGTCACTAGTTATAGATTCCGATGCTTCACTTCAGGTTTACTGTATACCTTGGACTTCCTAATTGACGATGAAACTCAGAAAATGCATCGGAATTAAATAGAAAAGGCACAATGCCGACTTCAGTACAAGAAGACTGACTCTTCTTACTGTCTATGCTTTGAACCATTCCATTGACACTAGTTATAGATTCCGATGCTTCACTCCAGGTTTACTGTATCGCTTGGACCTTCTTATTGACGATGAAACACAGAAATTGCATCGGAATTAAATAGAAAAGGCACAATGCCGACTTAAGTACAAGAGTACTGACTCTTCTTACTGACTATGATTTGAACCATTCCGGTTACACTAGTCGTAGATTCCGATGCTTCACCACATGTTTACTGTATCCCTTGGACCTACTTATTGACGATGAAACACAGAAATTGCATCGGAATTAAATACAAAAGGCACAACGCCGACCTAAGTACAAGAAGACTGACTCTTCTTACTGACTGTGTTTGAACAATTCCTCTGTCACTAGTTATAGATTCCGATGCTTCACTTCAGGTTTACTGTATCCCTCTGAACTTCTTATTGACGATGAAACACAGAAATTGCATCGGAATTAAATACAAAATTCACAATGCCGACTTAAGTACAAGAAGACTGACTCTTCTTACTGACTATGCTTTGAACCATTCCTGTGTCACTAGTTATAGATTCCGATGCTTCACTTCAGGTTTACTGTATACCTTGGACTTTCTAATTGACGATGAAACTCAGAAAATGCATCGGAATTAAATAGAAAAGGCACAATGCCGACTTAAGTACAAGAAGACTGACTCTACTTACTGTCTATGTTTTGAACCATTTCTGTGACACTAGTTATAGATTCCGATGCTTCACTTCAGGTTTACTGTCTCTCTTGGACCTTCTTATTGACGATGAAACACAGAAATTGCATCGGAATTAAATACAAAAGGCACAATACCGACCGAAGTACAAGAAGACTGACTCTTGTTACAGTCTATGTTTTGAACCATTCCTGTGACACTAGTTATAGATTCCGATGCTTCACTTGAGGTTTACTGTATCCCTCTGACCTTCTTATTGACGATGAAACACAGAAATTGCATCGGAATTAAATACAAAAGGCATAATGCCGACTTAAGTACAAGAAGACTGACTCTTCTTACTGTCTATGTTTTGAACCATTCCTGTGACACTAGTTATAGATTCCGATGCTTCACTTCAGGCTTACTGAATCCCTAGGACCTTCTTATTGACGATGAAACACAGAAATTGCATCGGAATTAAACACAAAAGGCACAATGCCGACTTAAGTACAAAAAGACTGACTCTTCTTACTGACTATGATTTGAACCATTCCTGTAACACTAGTTATAGATTCCGATGATCACTTAAGGTTTACTGTATCCCTTGGACCTACTTATTGTCGATGAAACTCAGAAATAGCATCGGAATTAAAGAGAAAAGGCACAATGCCGACTTAAGTACAAGAAGACTGACTCTTCTTACTGTCTATGCTTTGAACCATTCCTGTGACAGTAGTTACACATTCCGATTCTTCACTCCAGGTTTACTGTATCCCTTGTACCCTCTTATTGACGATGAAACACAGAAATTGCATCGGAATTAAATACAAAAGGCACAATGCCGACTTAAGTACAAGATGACTGACTCTTCTTACTGACTATGTTTTGAACCATTCCTGTGTCACTATTTATAGATTACGATGCTTCACTTCAGGTTTACTGTATACCTTGGACATTCTAATTGACGATGAAACACAGAAATTGCATCGGAATTAAATAGAAAAGGCACAATGACGACTTAAGTACAAGAAGACTGACTCTTCTTACTGTCTATGTTTTGAACCATTCCTGTGAGACTAGTTATAGATTCCGATGCTTCACTTCAGGTTTACTGTACCCCTCTGATCTTCTTATTGACGATGAAACACAGAAATTGCATCGGAATTAAATACAAAAGGCACAATGCCGACTTAAGTACAAGAAGACTGACTCTTCTTACTGTCTATGTTTTGAACCATTCCTGTGACACTAGTTATAGATTCCGATGCTTCACTTCAGGCTTACTGTATCCCTTGGACCTTCTTATTGACGATGAAACACAGAAATTGCATCGGAATTAAACACAAAAGGCACAATGCCGACTTAAGTACAAATAGACTGACTCTTCTTACTGACTATGTTTTGAACCATTCCTGTGACACTAGTTATAGATTCTGATTCTTCACTTCAGGTTTACTGTATCCGTCTGACCATCTTATTGACGATGAAACACAGAAATTGCATCGGAATTAAATACAAAAGGCACAATGCCGACTTAAGGACAAGAAGACTGACTCTTTTTACTGACTATGTTTTGAACCATTCCTGTGACACTAGTTATGGATTCGGATGCTTTACTTCTGGTTTACTGTATCCCTCTGACCTTCTTATTGACGATGAAACTCAGATATTGCATCGGAATTAAATAGTAAAGACACAATGCCGACTTAAGTACAAGACGACTGACTTTTCTTACTGTCTATGTATTGAACCATTCCTGTGACACTAGTTATAGATTCCGATGCTTCACTTCAGGTTTACTGTATCCCTCTGATCTTCTTATTGACGATGAAACACAGAAATTGCATCGGAATTAAATACAAAAGGCACAATGCCGACTTAAGTACAAGAGGACTGATCCTTCTTACCGTCTATGTTTTGAACCATTCCTGAGACACTAGTTATAGATTCCGATGCTTCACTTCAGGTTTACTGTAACCCTCTGACCTTCTTATTGATGATGAAACAAAGAAATTGCATCGGAGTTAAATATAAAAGGCACTATGCAGACTTAAGTACAAGAAGACTGACTCTTCTTACAGACTATGTTTTGAACCATTCCTGTGACACTAGTTATAGATTGCGATGCTTCATTTCAGGTTTGCTGTATCCCTCTGACCTTCTTATTGACGATGAAACACAGCATTTGCATCGGAATTAAATACAAAAGGCACAATGCCGACTTAAGTACAAGAAGACTGACTCTTCCTACTGTCTATGTTTTGAACCATTCCTGTAACACTAGTTATAGATTCCGATGCTTCACTTCAGGTTTACTGTATCCCTTGGACCTTCTTATTGACGATGAAACACAGAAATTGCATCGGAATTAAATACAAAAGGCACAATGCCGATTTAAGTACATGAAGACCGACTCTTGCTACTGTCTATGTTTTGAACCATTCCTGTGACACTAGTTATAGATTCCGATGCTTCACAGCAGGTTTGCTTTATCCCTCTGACCTTCTTATTGACGATGAAACACAGAAATTGCATCGGAATTAAGTAGAAAAGGCACAATGCCGACTTAAGTACAAGAAGACTGACTACTCTTACTGACTATGTTTTGAACCATTCCGGTGACACTTGTCATAGATTCCGATGCTTCACTTCAGGTTTACTGTATCCCTTGGACCTTCTTATTGACGATGAAACACAGATATTGCATCGGAATGAAATAGAAAAGGCACAATGCCGACTTAAGTACATGAAGACTTACTCTTCTTACTGTTTATGTTTGAACCATTCCTGTGACACTAGTTATAGATTCCGATACTTCACTTCAGGTTTACTGTATCCCTCTGACCTTCCTATAGACGATGAAACACAGAAATTGCATCCGAATTAAATACACAAGGCACAATATCGTCTTAAGTACAAGAAGACTGACTCTTCCTACTGTCTATGTTTTGAACCATTCCTGTGACACTAGTTATAGATTTCCATGCTTCACTTCAGATTTACTGTATCCCTCTGACCTTCTTATTGACGATGAATCACAGAAATTGCATCGGAATTAAATACAAAATTCACAATGCCGACTTAAGTATAAGAAGACTGACTCTTCTTACTGACTATGTTTTGAACCATTCTCGTGACACTAGTTATAGATTCCGATGCTTCACTCCAGGTTTACTGAATCCCTTGGACCTTCTTATTGACGATGAAACACAGAAATTGCATCGGAATTAAATAGAAAAGGCACAATGCCAACTTAAGTACAAGAGGACTGACTCTTCCTACTGTCAATGTTTGAACCATTCCTGTGACACTAGTTATAGATTCCGGAGCCTCACTCCAGGTTTACTGTTTCCCTTGGACCTTCTTATTGACGATGAAACACAGAAATTGCATCGGAATTAAATAGAAAAGTCACAATGCCGACTTAAGTACAAGAAGACTGACGCTTCTTACTGACTATGTTTTTGAACCTCTCCTGTGACACTAGTTATTGATTCCGATGCTTCACTTCAGGTTTACTGTATCCCTTGGACCTTCGTATTGACGATGAAACACAGATATTGCATCGGAATGAAATAGAAAAGGTACAATGCCGATTTAAGTACAAGAAGACTGATTCTTCTTACTGTTTATGTTTGAACCATTCCTGTGACACTAGTTATAGATTCCGATGCTTCACTTCAGGTTTACTGTATCCCTCTGACCTTCCTATAGACCATGAAACACAGAAATTGCATCCGAATTTAATACAAGAGGCACAATATCGACTTAAGTACAAGAAGACTGACTCTTCCTACTGTCTATGTTTTGAACCATTCCTGAGACACTAGTTATAGATTTCCATGCTACACTTCAGGGTTACTGTATCCCTCTGACCTACTTATTGACGACGAAACACAGAAATTACATCGGAATTAAATACAAAAGGCACAATGCCGATTTAAGTACAAGAAGACTGACTCTTCTTTCTGACTATGCTTTGAACCATTCTCGTGACACTAGTTATAGATTCCGATGCTTCACTTCAGGTTTACCGTATCCCTTAAACCTTCTTATTGACGATGAAACACAGAAATTGCATCGGATTTAAATACAAAAGGCACAATGTCGACTTAAGTACAAGAAGACTGACTCTCCCTTCTGACTATGTTTGAACCATTCCTGTGTCACTAGTTATAGATTCCGATGCTTCACTTCAGGTTTACTGTATACCTTGGACCTTATAATTGACGATGAAACACAGAGATTGCATCGGAATTAAATAGAAAAGGCACACTGCCGACTTAAGTACAAGAAAGCTGCCTCTTCTTACTGTCTATGTTTTGAACCATTTCTGTGACACTAGTTATAGATTGCGATGCTTCACTTCAGGTTTACTGTCTCCCTTGGACCTTCTTATTGACGATGAAACACAGAAATTGCATCGGAATTAAATACAAAAGGCACAATACCGACTTAAGTACATGAAGACTGACTCTTCTTACTGTCTATGTTTTGAACCATTCCTGTGACACTATTTATAGATTCCGATGCTTCACATCAGGTTTACTGTATCCCTATGATCTTCTTATTGACGATGAAACACAGAAATTGCATCGGAATTAAATACAAAAGGCACAATGCTGACTTAAGTACAAGAAGACTGACCCTTCTTACTGTCTATGTTTTGAACCATTCCTGTGACACTAGTTATAGATTGCGATGCTTCACTTCAGGTTTGCTGTATCCCTCTGACCTTCTTATTGACGATGAAACGCAGAATTTGCATAGGAATTAAATACAAAAGGCACAATGCCGACTTAAGTACAAGTAGACTGACTCTTCCTACTGTCTATGTTTTGAACCATTCCTGTGACACTAGTTATAGGTTCCGATGCTTCACTCCAGGTTTACTGTATCCCTTGGTCCTTCTTATTGACGATGAAACACAGAAATTGCATCGGAATTAAATACAAAAGGCACAATGCCGATTTAAGTACAAGAGGACTGATCCTTCTTACTGTCTATGTTTTGAACCATTCCTGAGACACTAGTTATAGATTCCGATGCTTCACTTCAGGTTTACTGTAACCCTCTGACCTTCTTATTGACGATGAAACACAGAAATTGCATCGGAATTAAATACAAAAGGCACAATGCTGACTTAAGTACAAGAAGACTGACTCTTATTACTGTCTATGTTTTGAACCATTCCTGTGACATTAGTTATAGATTCCGATGCTTCACTTCAGGCTTACTGTATCCCTTGGACCTTCTTATTGACGATGAAACACAGAAATTGCATCGGAATTAAATACAAAAGGCACAATGCCTACTTAAGGACAAGAAGACTAACTCTTCTTACTGACAATGATTTGAACCATTCCTGTGACACTAGCTATAGATTCCGATGCTTCACTTCAGGTTTACTGTATCCCTCTGACCTTCTTATTGACGATGAAACACAGAAATTGCATCGGAATTAAATACAAAAGGCACAATGCCGACTTCAGTACAAGAAGACTGACTCTTCTTACTGTCTATGCTTTGAACCATTCCATTGTCACTAGTTATAGATTCCGATGCTTCACTCCAGGTTTACTGTATCCCTTGGACCTTCTTATTGACGATGAAACACAGATATTGCATCGGAATTAAATAGAAAAGGCACAATGCCGTCTTAAGTACAAGAGTACTGACTCTTCTTCCTTCTATGTTTTGAACCATTCCGGTGACACTAGTCATAGATTCCGATGCTTCACCACAGGTTTACTGTATCCCTTGGACCTTCTTATTGACGATGAAACACAGAAATTGCATCGGAATCAAATACAAAGGTCAAAATGCCGACTTAAGTACACGAAGACTGACTCTTCTTACTGCCTATGTTTTGAACCATTCCTGTGACACTAGTTATAGATTCCGATGCTACACTCCAAGTTTACTGTATCCCTTGGACCTTCTTATTGACGATGAAAAACAGAAATTGCATCGGAATTAAATACAAAAGGCACAATGCCGGCTTAAGGACAAGAAGACTGACTCTTCTTACTGTCTTTGTTTTGAACCATTCCTGTGACACTAGTTATAGATTCCGATGCTTCACTCTAAGTTTACTGTATCCCTTGGACCTTCTTATTGACGATGAAACACAGAAATTGCATCGGAATTAAATAGAAAATTCACAATGCCGACTTAAGTACAAGAGGACTGACTCTTCCTACTGTCAATGATTTGAACCATTCCTGTGACACTAGTTATAGATTCCGGTGCTTCACTCCAGGTTTACTGTATCCCTTGGACCTTCTTATTGACGATGAAACGAAGAAATTGCATCAGAATTAAATAGAAAAGGCACAATGCCGACTTAAGTACAAGAAGACAGACGCTTATTACTGACTATGTCTTTCAACCATTCCTGTGACACTAGTTATAGATTCCGGTGTTTCACTTCAGGTTTACTGTTTCCCTTGGACCTTCTTATTGACGATGAAACACAGAAATTGCATCGGAATTAAATAGAAAAGGCACAATGCCGACTTAAGTACAAGAAGACTGACTCTTCTTACTGACTATGTTTGAACCATTCCTGTGTCACTAGTTATAGATTCCGATGCTTCACTTCAGGTTTACTGTATACCTTGGACCTTCTAATTGACGATGAAACACAGAGATTGCATCGGAATTAAATACAAAAGGCACAATGCAGACATAAGTACAAGAAGACTGACTCTTCTTACAGACTATGTTTTGAACCATTCCTGTGACACTAGTTATAGATTGCGATGCTTCACTTCAGGTTTGCTGTATCCCTCTGACCTTCTTATTGACGATGAAACACAGAATTTGCATTGGAATTAAATACAAAAGGCACAATGCCGACTTAAGTACAAGAAGACTGACTCTTCCTACTGTCTATGTTTTGAACCATTCCTGTTACACTAATTATGGATTCCGATGCTTCACTTCAGGTTTACTGTATCCCTTGGACCTTCGTATGGACGTTGAAACACAGAAATTGCATCGGAATTAAATACAAAAGGCACAATGCCGACTTAAGTACAAGAAGACTGACTCTTCTTACAGACTATGTTTTGAACCATTCCTGTGACACTAGTTATAGATTCCGATGCTTCACTTCAGGTTTACTGTATCCCTCTGATCTTCTTATTGACGATGAAACACAGAAATTGCATCGGAATTAAATACAAAAGACACAATGCCGACTTAAGTACAAGAGGACTGATCCTTCTTACCGTCTATGTTTTGAACCATTCCTGAGACACTAGTTATAGATTCCGATGCTTCACTTCAGGTTTACTGTAACCCTCTGACCTTCTTATTGATGATGAAACAAAGAAATTGCATCGGAGTTAAATATAAAAGGCACTATGCAGCCTTAAGTACAAGAAGACTGACTCTTCTTACAGACTATGTTTTGAACCATTCCTGTGACACTAGTTATAGATTGCGATGCTTAACTTCAGGTTTGCTGTATCCCTCTGACCTTCTTATTGACGATGAAACTCAGCATTTGCATCGGAATTAAATACAAAAGGCACAATGCCGACTTAAGTCCAAGAAGACTGACTCTTCCTACTGTCTATATTTTGAACCATTCCTGTTACACTAGTTATAGATTCCGATGCTTCACTTCAGGTTTACTGTATCCCATGGACCTTCTTATTGACGATGAAACACAGAAATTGCATCGGAATTAAATACAAAAGGCACAATGCCGATATAAGTACATGAAGACCGACTCTGGCTACTGACTATGATTTGAACCATTCCTGTGACACTAGTTATAGATTCCGATGCTTCACTTCAGGTTTGCTGTATCCCTCTGACCTTCTTATTGACGATGAAACGCAGAATTTGCATAGGAATTAAATACAAAAGGCACAATGCCGACTTAAGTACAAGTAGACTGACTCTTCCTACTGTCTATGTTTTGAACCATTCCTGTGACACTAGTTATAGGTTCCGATGCTTCACTCCAGGTTTACTGTATCCCTTGGTCCTTCTTATTGACGATGAAACACAGAAATTGCATCGGAATTAAATACAAAAGGCACAATGCCGATTTAAGTACAAGAGGACTGATCCTTCTTACTGTCTATGTTTTGAACCATTCCTGAGACACTAGTTATAGATTCCGATGCTTCACTTCAGGTTTACTGTAACCCTCTGACCTTCTTATTGACGATGAAACACAGAAATTGCATCGGAATTAAATACAAAAGGCACAATGCTGACTTAAGTACAAGAAGACTGACTCTTATTACTGTCTATGTTTTGAACCATTCCTGTGACATTAGTTATAGATTCCGATGCTTCACTTCAGGCTTACTGTATCCCTTGGACCTTCTTATTGACGATGAAACACAGAAATTGCATCGGAATTAAATACAAAAGGCACAATGCCTACTTAAGGACAAGAAGACTAACTCTTCTTACTGACAATGATTTGAACCATTCCTGTGACACTAGCTATAGATTCCGATGCTTCACTTCAGGTTTACTGTATCCCTCTGACCTTCTTATTGACGATGAAACACAGAAATTGCATCGGAATTAAATACAAAAGGCACAATGCCGACTTCAGTACAAGAAGACTGACTCTTCTTACTGTCTATGCTTTGAACCATTCCATTGTCACTAGTTATAGATTCCGATGCTTCACTCCAGGTTTACTGTATCCCTTGGACCTTCTTATTGACGATGAAACACAGATATTGCATCGGAATTAAATAGAAAAGGCACAATGCCGTCTTAAGTACAAGAGTACTGACTCTTCTTCCTTCTATGTTTTGAACCATTCCGGTGACACTAGTCATAGATTCCGATGCTTCACCACAGGTTTACTGTATCCCTTGGACCTTCTTATTGACGATGAAACACAGAAATTGCATCGGAATCAAATACAAAGGTCAAAATGCCGACTTAAGTACACGAAGACTGACTCTTCTTACTGCCTATGTTTTGAACCATTCCTGTGACACTAGTTATAGATTCCGATGCTACACTCCAAGTTTACTGTATCCCTTGGACCTTCTTATTGACGATGAAAAACAGAAATTGCATCGGAATTAAATACAAAAGGCACAATGCCGGCTTAAGGACAAGAAGACTGACTCTTCTTACTGTCTTTGTTTTGAACCATTCCTGTGACACTAGTTATAGATTCCGATGCTTCACTCTAAGTTTACTGTATCCCTTGGACCTTCTTATTGACGATGAAACACAGAAATTGCATCGGAATTAAATAGAAAATTCACAATGCCGACTTAAGTACAAGAGGACTGACTCTTCCTACTGTCAATGATTTGAACCATTCCTGTGACACTAGTTATAGATTCCGGTGCTTCACTCCAGGTTTACTGTATCCCTTGGACCTTCTTATTGACGATGAAACGAAGAAATTGCATCAGAATTAAATAGAAAAGGCACAATGCCGACTTAAGTACAAGAAGACAGACGCTTATTACTGACTATGTCTTTCAACCATTCCTGTGACACTAGTTATAGATTCCGGTGTTTCACTTCAGGTTTACTGTTTCCCTTGGACCTTCTTATTGACGATGAAACACAGAAATTGCATCGGAATTAAATAGAAAAGGCACAATGCCGACTTAAGTACAAGAAGACTGACTCTTCTTACTGACTATGTTTGAACCATTCCTGTGTCACTAGTTATAGATTCCGATGCTTCACTTCAGGTTTACTGTATACCTTGGACCTTCTAATTGACGATGAAACACAGAGATTGCATCGGAATTAAATACAAAAGGCACAATGCAGACATAAGTACAAGAAGACTGACTCTTCTTACAGACTATGTTTTGAACCATTCCTGTGACACTAGTTATAGATTGCGATGCTTCACTTCAGGTTTGCTGTATCCCTCTGACCTTCTTATTGACGATGAAACACAGAATTTGCATTGGAATTAAATACAAAAGGCACAATGCCGACTTAAGTACAAGAAGACTGACTCTTCCTACTGTCTATGTTTTGAACCATTCCTGTTACACTAATTATGGATTCCGATGCTTCACTTCAGGTTTACTGTATCCCTTGGACCTTCGTATGGACGTTGAAACACAGAAATTGCATCGGAATTAAATACAAAAGGCACAATGCCGACTTAAGTACAAGAAGACTGACTCTTCTTACAGACTATGTTTTGAACCATTCCTGTGACACTAGTTATAGATTCCGATGCTTCACTTCAGGTTTACTGTATCCCTCTGATCTTCTTATTGACGATGAAACACAGAAATTGCATCGGAATTAAATACAAAAGACACAATGCCGACTTAAGTACAAGAGGACTGATCCTTCTTACCGTCTATGTTTTGAACCATTCCTGAGACACTAGTTATAGATTCCGATGCTTCACTTCAGGTTTACTGTAACCCTCTGACCTTCTTATTGATGATGAAACAAAGAAATTGCATCGGAGTTAAATATAAAAGGCACTATGCAGCCTTAAGTACAAGAAGACTGACTCTTCTTACAGACTATGTTTTGAACCATTCCTGTGACACTAGTTATAGATTGCGATGCTTAACTTCAGGTTTGCTGTATCCCTCTGACCTTCTTATTGACGATGAAACTCAGCATTTGCATCGGAATTAAATACAAAAGGCACAATGCCGACTTAAGTCCAAGAAGACTGACTCTTCCTACTGTCTATATTTTGAACCATTCCTGTTACACTAGTTATAGATTCCGATGCTTCACTTCAGGTTTACTGTATCCCATGGACCTTCTTATTGACGATGAAACACAGAAATTGCATCGGAATTAAATACAAAAGGCACAATGCCGATATAAGTACATGAAGACCGACTCTGGCTACTGACTATGATTTGAACCATTCCTGTGACACTAGTTATAGATTCCGATGCATCACTTCAGGTATACTGTATCCCTCTGACCTTCTTATTGACGATGAAACACAGAATTTGCATCGGAATTAAATACAAAAGGCACAATGCCGACTTAAGTACAAGAAGACTTACTCTTCCTACTGTCTATGTTTTGAACCGTTCCTGTGACACTAGTTATAGATTCCGATGCTTCACATCAGGTTTGCTGTATCCCTCTGACCTTCTTATTGACGATGAAACACAGAAATTGCATCGGAATTAAATAGAAAAGGCACAATGCCGACTTGAGTACAAGAAGACTGACTACTCTTACTGACTATGTTTTGAACCATTCCGGTGACACTTGTCATAGATTCCGATGTTTTACTTCAGGTTTACTGTATCCCTTGGACCTTCTTATTGACGATGTAACACAGATATTGCATCGGAATGAAATAGAAAAGGCACAATGCCGACTTAAGAACAAGAAGACTTACTCTTCTTACTGTTTATGTTTGAACCATTCCTGTGACACTAGTTATAGATTCCGATGCTTCACTTCAGGTTTACTGTATCCCTCTGACCTTCCTATAGACGATGAAACACAGAAATTGCATCCGAATTAAATACACAAGGCACAATATCGACTTAAGTACAAGAAGACGGACTCTTCCTACTGTCTATGTTTTGAACCATTCCTGTGACACTAGTTATAGATTTCCATGCTACACTTCAGGTTTACTGTATCCCTCTGACCTTCTTATTGACGATGAAACACAGAAATTGCATCGGAATTAAATACAAATGGCACAATGCCGACTTAAGTACAAGAAGACTGACTCTTCTTACTGAATATGTTTTGAACCATTCTCGTGACACTAGTTATAGATTCCGATGCTTCACTCCAGGTTTACTGAATCCCTTGGACCTTCTTATTAACGATGAAACACAGAAATTGCATCGGAATTAAATAGCAAAGGCACAATGCCGACTTAAGTACAAGAGGACTGACTCTTCCTACTGTCAATGTTTTGAACCATTCCTGTGACACTAGTTATAGATTCCGGAGCCTCACTCCAGGTTTACTGTTTCCCTTGGACCTTCTTATTGACGATGAAACACAGAAATTGCATCAGAATTAAATAGAAAAGTCACAATGCCGACTTAAGGACAAGAAGACTGACGCTTCTTACTGACTATGTTTTTGAACCTTTCCTGTGACACTAGCTATAGATTCCGATGCTTCACTTCGGTTTACTGTATCTCTTGGACCTTCGTATTGACGATGAAACACAGATATTGTATCGGAATGAAATAGAAAAGGTACAATGCCGATTTAAGTACAAGAAGACTGATTCTTCTTACTGTTTATGTTTGAACCATTCCTGTGACACTAGTTATAGATTCCGATGCTTCACTTCAGGTTTACTGTATCCCTCTGACCTTCCTATAGACCATGAAACACAGAAATTGCATCCGAATTAAATACAAAAGGCACAATATCGACTTAAGTACAAGAAGACTGACTCTTCCTACTGTCTATGTTTTGAACCATTCCTGTGACACTAGTTATAGATTCCGATGCTTCACATCAGGTTTACTGTATCCCTATGATCTTCTTATTGACGATGAAACACAGAAATTGCATCGGAATTAAATACAAAAGGCACAATGCTGACTTAAGTACAAGAAGACTGACTCTTCTTACTGTCTATGTTTTGAACCATTCCTGTGACACTAGTTATAGATTCCGATGCTTCACTTCAGGCTTACTGTATCCCTTGGACCTTCTTATTGACGATGAAACACAGAAATTGCATCGGAATTAAACACAAAAGGCACAATGCCGACTTAAGTACAAAAAGACTGACTCTTCTTAATGACTATGCTTTGAACCATTCCTGTGACACTAGTTATAGACTGCGATGCTTCACTTCAGGTTTGCTGTATCCCTCTGACCTTCTTATTGACGATGAAACACAGAATTTGGATCGGAATTAAATACAAAAGGCACAATGCCGACTTAAGTACAAGAAGACTGACTCTTCCTACTGTCTATGTTTTGAACCATTCCTGTGACACTAGTTAGAGATTCCGATGCTTCACTCCAGGTTTACTGTATCCCTTGGTCCTTCTTATTGACGATGAAACACAGAAATTGCATCGGAATTAAATACAAAAGGCACAATGCCGATTTAAGTACAAGAGGACTGATCCTTCTTACTGTCTATGTTGTGAACCATTCCTGAGACACTACTTATAGATTCCGATGCTTCACAACATTTTTACTGTAACCCTCTGACCTTCGTATTGATGATCAAAAACAGAAATTGCATCGGAATTAAATACAAAAGGCACAATGCAGACTTATGTACAAGAAGACTGACTCTTCTTACAGACTATGTTTTGAACCATTCCTGTGACACTGGTTATAGATTGCGATGCTTCACTTCAGGTTTGCTGTATCCCTCTGACCTTATTGACGATGAAACACAGAATTTGCATCGGAATTATATACAAAAGGCGCAATGCCGACTTAAGTACAAGAAGACTGACTCTTCCTACTGTCTATGTTTTGAACCATTCCTGTGACACTAGTTATAGATTCCGATGCTTCACTTCAGGTTTACTGTATCCCTTGGACCTTCTTATTGACGATGAAACACAGAAATTGCATCGGAATTAAATACAAAAGGCACAATGCCTACTTAAGGACAAGAAGACTAACTCTTCTTACTGACAATGATTTGAACCATTCCTGTGACACTAGCTATAGATTCCGATGCTTCACTTCAGGTTTACTGTATCCCTCTGACCTTCTTATTGACGATGAAACACAGAAATTGCATCGGAATTAAATACAAAAGGCACAATGCCGACTTCAGTACAAGAAGACTGACTCTTCTTACTGTCTATGCTTTGAACCATTCCATTGTCACTAGTTATAGATTCCGATGCTTCAGTCCAGGTTTACTGTATCCCTTGGACCTTCTTATTGGCGATGAAACACAGAAATTGCATCGGAATTAAATAGAAAAGGCACAATGCCGTCTTAAGTACAAGAGTACTGACTCTTCTTCCTTCTATGTTTTGAACCATTCCGGTGACACTAGTCATAGATTCCGATGCTTCACCACAGGTTTACTGTATCCCTTGGACCTTCTTATTGACGATGATACACAGAAATTGCATCGGAATTAAATACAAAGGTCAAAATGCCGACTTAAGTACACGAAGACTGACTCTTCTTACTGCCTATGTTTTGAACCATTCCTGTGACACTAGTTATAGATTCCGATGCTACACTCCAAGTTTACTGTATCCCTTGGACCTTCTTATTGACGATGAAACACAGAAATTGCATCGGAATTAAATAGAAAAGGCACAATGCCGACTTAAGTACAAGAGGACTGACTCTTCTCACTGTCAATGATTTGAACATTCCTGTGACACTAGTTATAGATTCCGGTGCTTCACTCCAGGTTTACTGTTTCCCTTGGACCTTCTTATTGACGATGAAACACAGAAATTGCATCAGAATTAAATAGAAAAGGCACAATGCCGACTTAAGTACAAGAAGACTGACGCTTCTTACTGACTATGTCTTTCAACCATTCCTGTGACACTAGTTATAGATTCCGGTGCTTCACTCCAGTTTTACTGTTTCCCTTGGACCTTCTTATTGACGATGAAACACAGAAATTGCATCGGAATTAAATACAAAAGGCACAATGCCGACTTAAGTACAAGAAGACTGACTCTTCTTACTGACTATGTTTGAACCATTCCTGTGTCACTAGTTATAGATCCCGATGTTTCACTTCAGGTTTACTGTCTCCCTTGGACCTTCTTATTGACGATGAAACACAGAAATTGCATCGGAATTAAATACAAAAGCCACAATACCGACTTAAGTACAAGAAGACTGACTCTTCTTACTGTCTATGTTTTGAACCATTCCTGTGACACTAGTTATAGATTCCGATGCTTCACTTCAGGTTTACTGTATCCCTATGATCTTCTTATTGACGATGAAACACAGAAATTGCATGGGAATTAAATAGTAAAGACACAATGCCGACTTAAGTACAAGATGACTGACTTTTCTTACTGTCTATGTTTTGAACCATTCCTGTGACACTAGTTATAGATTGCGATGCTTCACTTCAGGTTTACTGTCTCCCTTGGACCTTCTTATTGACGATGAAACACAGAAATTGCATCGGAATTAAATACAAAAGGCACAATACCGACTTAAGTACAAGAAAACTGACTCTTCTTACTGTCTTTGTTTTGAACCAATCCTGTGACACTAGTTATAGATTCCGATGCTTCACTTCAGGTTTACTGTAACCCTCTGACCTTCTTATTGATGATGAAACACAGAAATTGCATCGGAATTAAATACAAAAGGCACAATGCAGACTAAGTACAAGAAGACTGACTCTTCTTACAGACTATGTTTTGAACCATTCCTGTGACACTAGTTATAGATTGCGATGCTTCACTTCAGGTTTGCTGTGTCCCTCTGACCTTCTTATTGACGATGAAACACAGAATTTGCATTGGAATTAAATACAAAAGGCACAATGCCGACTTAAGTACAAGAACACTGACTCTTCCTACTGTCTATGTTTTGAACCATTCCTGTGACACTAATTATAGATTCCGATGCTTTACTTCAGGTTTACTGTATCCCTTGGACCTTCTTATTGACGTTGAAACACAGAAATTGCATCGGAATTAAATACAAAAGGCACAATGCCGATTTAAGAAATGAAGACCGACTCTTTCTACTGACAATGTTTTGAACCATTCCTGTGACACTAGTTAAAGATTCCGATGCATCACTTCAGGTTTACTGTATCCCTTGGACCTTCTTCTTGACGATGAAACACAGAAATTGCATCGGAATTAAATACAAAAGGCACAATGCTGACTTAAGTACAAGAAGACTGACTCTTATTACTGTCTATGTTTTGAACCATTCCTGTGACATTAGTTATAGATTCCGATGCTTCACTTCAGGCTTACTGTATCCCTTGGACCTTCTTATTGACGATGAAACACAGAAATTGCATCGGAATTAAATACAAAAGGCACAATGCAGACTTATGTACAAGAAGACTGACTCTTCTTACAGACTATGTTTTGAACCATTCCTGTGACACTGGTTATAGATTGCGATGCTTCACTTCAGGTTTGCTGTATCCCTCTGACCTTATTGACGATGAAACCCAGAATTTGCATCGGAATTATATACAAAAGGCGCAATGCCGACTTAAGTACAAGAAGACTGACTCTTCCTACTGTCTATGTTTTGAACCATTCCTGTGACACTAGTTATAGATTCCGATGCTTCACTTCAGGTTTACTGTATCCCTTGGACCTTCTTATTGACGATGAAACACAGAAATTGCATCGGAATTAAATACAAAAGGCACAATGCCTACTTAAGGACAAGAAGACTAACTCTTCTTACTGACAATGATTTGAACCATTCCTGTGACACTAGCTATAGATTCCGATGCTTCACTTCAGGTTTACTGTATCCCTCTGACCTTCTTATTGACGATGAAACACAGAAATTGCATCGGAATTAAATACAAAAGGCACAATGCCGACTTCAGTACAAGAAGACTGACTCTTCTTACTGTCTATGCTTTGAACCATTCCATTGTCACTAGTTATAGATTCCGATGCTTCAGTCCAGGTTTACTGTATCCCTTGGACCTTCTTATTGGCGATGAAACACAGAAATTGCATCGGAATTAAATAGAAAAGGCACAATGCCGTCTTAAGTACAAGAGTACTGACTCTTCTTCCTTCTATGTTTTGAACCATTCCGGTGACACTAGTCATAGATTCCGATGCTTCACCACAGGTTTACTGTATCCCTTGGACCTTCTTATTGACGATGATACACAGAAATTGCATCGGAATTAAATACAAAGGTCAAAATGCCGACTTAAGTACACGAAGACTGACTCTTCTTACTGCCTATGTTTTGAACCATTCCTGTGACACTAGTTATAGATTCCGATGCTACACTCCAAGTTTACTGTATCCCTTGGACCTTCTTATTGACGATGAAACACAGAAATTGCATCGGAATTAAATAGAAAAGGCACAATGCCGACTTAAGTACAAGAGGACTGACTCTTCTCACTGTCAATGATTTGAACATTCCTGTGACACTAGTTATAGATTCCGGTGCTTCACTCCAGGTTTACTGTTTCCCTTGGACCTTCTTATTGACGATGAAACACAGAAATTGCATCAGAATTAAATAGAAAAGGCACAATGCCGACTTAAGTACAAGAAGACTGACGCTTCTTACTGACTATGTCTTTCAACCATTCCTGTGACACTAGTTATAGATTCCGGTGCTTCACTCCAGTTTTACTGTTTCCCTTGGACCTTCTTATTGACGATGAAACACAGAAATTGCATCGGAATTAAATACAAAAGGCACAATGCCGACTTAAGTACAAGAAGACTGACTCTTCTTACTGACTATGTTTGAACCATTCCTGTGTCACTAGTTATAGATCCCGATGTTTCACTTCAGGTTTACTGTCTCCCTTGGACCTTCTTATTGACGATGAAACACAGAAATTGCATCGGAATTAAATACAAAAGCCACAAT
This sequence comes from Schistocerca serialis cubense, assembly GCF_023864345.2. Taxonomy (NCBI): domain Eukaryota; kingdom Metazoa; phylum Arthropoda; class Insecta; order Orthoptera; family Acrididae; genus Schistocerca; species Schistocerca serialis. Next base: position 1,095,895,299 of record NC_064640.1, read on the forward strand.
ACCGACTTAAGTACAAGAAGACTGACTCTTCTTACTGTCTATGTTTTGAACCATTCCTGTGACACTAGTTATAGATTCCGATGCTTCACTTCAGGTTTACTGTATCCCTATGATCTTCTTATTGACGATGAAACACAGAAATTGCATGGGAATTAAATAGTAAAGACACAATGCCGACTTAAGTACAAGATGACTGACTTTTCTTACTGTCTATGTTTTGAACCATTCCTGTGACACTAGTTATAGATTGCGATGCTTCACTTCAGGTTTACTGTCTCCCTTGGACCTTCTTATTGACGATGAAACACAGAAATTGCATCGGAATTAAATACAAAAGGCACAATACCGACTTAAGTACAAGAAGACTGACTCTTCTTACTGTCTTTGTTTTGAACCAATCCTGTGACACTAGTTATAGATTCCGATGCTTCACTTCAGGTTTACTGTAACCCTCTGACCTTCTTATTGATGATGAAACACAGAAATTGCATCGGAATTAAATACAAAAGGCACAATGCAGACTAAGTACAAGAAGACTGACTCTTCTTACAGACTATGTTTTGAACCATTCCTGTGACACTAGTTATAGATTGCGATGCTTCACTTCAGGTTTGCTGTGTCCCTCTGACCTTCTTATTGACGATGAAACACAGAATTTGCATTGGAATTAAATACAAAAGGCACAATGCCGACTTAAGTACAAGAAGACTGACTCTTCCTACTGTCTATGTTTTGAACCATTCCTGTGACACTAATTATAGATTCCGATGCTTTACTTCAGGTTTACTGTATCCCTTGGACCTTCTTATTGACGTTGAAACACAGAAATTGCATCGGAATTAAATACAAAAGGCACAATGCCGATTTAAGAAATGAAGACCGACTCTTTCTACTGACAATGTTTTGAACCATTCCTGTGACACTAGTTAAAGATTCCGATGCATCACTTCAGGTTTACTGTATCCCTTGGACCTTCTTCTTGACGATGAAACACAGAAATTGCATCGGAATTAAATACAAAAGGCACAATGCTGACTTAAGTACAAGAAGACTGACTCTTATTACTGTCTATGTTTTGAACCATTCCTGTGACATTAGTTATAGACTCCGATGCTTCACTTCAGGCTTACTGTATCCCTTGGACCTTCTTATTGACGATGAAACACAGAAATTGCATCGGAATTAAATACAAAAGGCACAATGCCTACTTAAGGACAAGAAGACTAACTCTTCTTACTGACAATGATTTGAACCATTCCTGTGACACTAGCTATAGATTCCGATGCTTCACTTCAGGTTTACTGTATCCCTCTGACCTTCTTATTGACGATGAAACACAGAAATTGCATCGGAATTAAATACAAAAGGCACAATGCCGACTTCAGTACAAGAAGACTGACTCTTCTTACTGTCTATGCTTTGAACCATTCCATTGTCACTAGTTATAGATTCCGATGCTTCACTCCAGGTTTACTGTATCCCTTGGACCTTCTTATTGACGATGAAACACAGATATTGCATCGGAATTAAATAGAAAAGGCACAATGCCGTCTTAAGTACAAGAGTACTGACTCTTCTTCCTTCTATGTTTTGAACCGTTCCGGTGACACTAGTCATAGATTCCGATGCTTCACCACAGGTTTACTGTATCCCTTGGACCTTCTTATTGACGATGAAACACAGAAATTGCATCGGAATCAAATACAAAGGTCAAAATGCCGACTTAAGTACACGAAGACTGACTCTTCTTACTGCCTATGTTTTGAACCATTCCTGTGACACTAGTTATAGATTCCGATGCTACACTCCAAGTTTACTGTATCCCTTGGACCTTCTTATTGACGATGAAAAACAGAAATTGCATCGGAATTAAATACAAAAGGCACAATGCCGGCTTAAGGACAAGAAGACTGACTCTTCTTACTGTCTTTGTTTTGAACCATTCCTGTGACACTAGTTATAGATTCCGATGCTTCACTCTAAGTTTACTGTATCCCTTGGACCTTCTTATTGACGATGAAACACAGAAATTGCATCGGAATTAAATAGAAAATTCACAATGCCGACTTAAGTACAAGAGGACTGACTCTTCCTACTGTCAATGATTTGAACCATTCCTGTGACACTAGTTATAGATTCCGGTGCTTCACTCCAGGTTTACTGTATCCCTTGGACCTTCTTATTGACGATGAAACGAAGAAATTGCATCAGAATTAAATAGAAAAGGCACAATGCCGACTTAAGTACAAGAAGACAGACGCTTATTACTGACTATGTCTTTCAACCATTCCTGTGACACTAGTTATAGATTCCGGTGTTTCACTTCAGGTTTACTGTTTCCCTTGGACCTTCTTATTGACGATGAAACACAGAAATTGCATCGGAATTAAATAGAAAAGGCACAATGCCGACTTAAGTACAAGAAGACTGACTCTTCTTACTGACTATGTTTGAACCATTCCTGTGTCACTAGTTATAGATTCCGATGCTTCACTTCAGGTTTACTGTATACCTTGGACCTTCTAATTGACGATGAAACACAGAGATTGCATCGGAATTAAATACAAAAGGCACAATGCAGACATAAGTACAAGAAGACTGACTCTTCTTACAGACTATGTTTTGAACCATTCCTGTGACACTAGTTATAGATTGCGATGCTTCACTTCAGGTTTGCTGTATCCCTCTGACCTTCTTATTGACGATGAAACACAGAATTTGCATTGGAATTAAATACAAAAGGCACAATGCCGACTTAAGTACAAGAAGACTGACTCTTCCTACTGTCTATGTTTTGAACCATTCCTGTTACACTAATTATGGATTCCGATGCTTCACTTCAGGTTTACTGTATCCCTTGGACCTTCGTATGGACGTTGAAACACAGAAATTGCATCGGAATTAAATACAAAAGGCACAATGCCGACTTAAGTACAAGAAGACTGACTCTTCTTACAGACTATGTTTTGAACCATTCCTGTGACACTAGTTATAGATTCCGATGCTTCACTTCAGGTTTACTGTATCCCTCTGATCTTCTTATTGACGATGAAACACAGAAATTGCATCGGAATTAAATACAAAAGACACAATGCCGACTTAAGTACAAGAGGACTGATCCTTCTTACCGTCTATGTTTTGAACCATTCCTGAGACACTAGTTATAGATTCCGATGCTTCACTTCAGGTTTACTGTAACCCTCTGACCTTCTTATTGATGATGAAACAAAGAAATTGCATCGGAGTTAAATATAAAAGGCACTATGCAGCCTTAAGTACAAGAAGACTGACTCTTCTTACAGACTATGTTTTGAACCATTCCTGTGACACTAGTTATAGATTGCGATGCTTAACTTCAGGTTTGCTGTATCCCTCTGACCTTCTTATTGACGATGAAACTCAGCATTTGCATCGGAATTAAATACAAAAGGCACAATGCCGACTTAAGTCCAAGAAGACTGACTCTTCCTACTGTCTATATTTTGAACCATTCCTGTTACACTAGTTATAGATACCGATGCTTCACTTCAGGTTTACTGTATCCCATGGACCTTCTTATTGACGATGAAACACAGAAATTGCATCGGAATTAAATACAAAAGGCACAATGCCGATATAAGTACATGAAGACCGACTCTGGCTACTGACTATGATTTGAACCATTCCTGTGACACTAGTTATAGATTCCGATGCATCACTTCAGGTATACTGTATCCCTCTGACCTTCTTATTGACGATGAAACACAGAATTTGCATCGGAATTAAATACAAAAGGCACAATGCCGACTTAAGTACAAGAAGACTTACTCTTCCTACTGTCTATGTTTTGAACCGTTCCTGTGACACCAGTTATAGATTCCGATGCTTCACATCAGGTTTGCTGTATCCCTCTGACCTTCTTATTGACGATGAAACACAGAAATTGCATCGGAATTAAATAGAAAAGGCACAATGCCGACTTGAGTACAAGAAGACTGACTACTCTTACTGACTATGTTTTGAACCATTCCGGTGACACTTGTCATAGATTCCGATGTTTTACTTCAGGTTTACTGTATCCCTTGGACCTTCTTATTGACGATGTAACACAGATATTGCATCGGAATGAAATAGAAAAGGCACAATGCCGACTTAAGAACAAGAAGACTTACTCTTCTTACTGTTTATGTTTGAACCATTCCTGTGACACTAGTTATAGATTCCGATGCTTCACTTCAGGTTTACTGTATCCCTCCGACCTTCCTATAGACGATGAAACACAGAAATTGCATCCGAATTAAATACACAAGGCACAATATCGACTTAAGTACAAGAAGACGGACTCTTCCTACTGTCTATGTTTTGAACCATTCCTGTGACACTAGTTATAGATTTCCATGCTACACTTCAGGTTTACTGTATCCCTCTGACCTTCTTATTGACGATGAAACACAGAAATTGCATCGGAATTAAATACAAATGGCACAATGCCGACTTAAGTACAAGAAGACTGACTCTTCTTACTGAATATGTTTTGAACCATTCTCGTGACACTAGTTATAGATTCCGATGCTTCACTCCAGGTTTACTGAATCCCTTGGACCTTCTTATTAACGATGAAACACAGAAATTGCATCGGAATTAAATAGCAAAGGCACAATGCCGACTTAAGTACAAGAGGACTGACTCTTCCTACTGTCAATGTTTTGAACCATTCCTGTGACACTAGTTATAGATTCCGGAGCCTCACTCCAGGTTTACTGTTTCCCTTGGACCTTCTTATTGACGATGAAACACAGAAATTGCATCAGAATTAAATAGAAAAGTCACAATGCCGACTTAAGGACAAGAAGACTGACGCTTCTTACTGACTATGTTTTTGAACCTTTCCTGTGACACTAGCTATAGATTCCGATGCTTCACTTCGGTTTACTGTATCTCTTGGACCTTCGTATTGACGATGAAACACAGATATTGTATCGGAATGAAATAGAAAAGGTACAATGCCGATTTAAGTACAAGAAGACTGATTCTTCTTACTGTTTATGTTTGAACCATTCCTGTGACACTAGTTATAGATTCCGATGCTTCACTTCAGGTTTACTGTATCCCTCTGACCTTCCTATAGACCATGAAACACAGAAATTGCATCCGAATTAAATACAAAAGGCACAATATCGACTTAAGTACAAGAAGACTGACTCTTCCTACTGTCTATGTTTTGAACCATTCCTGTGACACTAGTTATAGATTCCGATGCTTCACATCAGGTTTACTGTATCCCTATGATCTTCTTATTGACGATGAAACACAGAAATTGCATCGGAATTAAATACAAAAGGCACAATGCTGACTTAAGTACAAGAAGACTGACTCTTCTTACTGTCTATGTTTTGAACCATTCCTGTGACACTAGTTATAGATTCCGATGCTTCACTTCAGGCTTACTGTATCCCTTGGACCTTCTTATTGACGATGAAACACAGAAATTGCATCGGAATTAAACACAAAAGGCACAATGCCGACTTAAGTACAAAAAGACTGACTCTTCTTAATGACTATGCTTTGAACCATTCCTGTGACACTAGTTATAGACTGCGATGCTTCACTTCAGGTTTGCTGTATCCCTCTGACCTTCTTATTGACGATGAAACACAGAATTTGGATCGGAATTAAATACAAAAGGCACAATGCCGACTTAAGTACAAGAAGACTGACTCTTCCTACTGTCTATGTTTTGAACCATTCCTGTGACACTAGTTAGAGATTCCGATGCTTCACTCCAGGTTTACTGTATCCCTTGGTCCTTCTTATTGACGATGAAACACAGAAATTGCATCGGAATTAAATACAAAAGGCACAATGCCGATTTAAGTACAAGAGGACTGATCCTTCTTACTGTCTATGTTGTGAACCATTCCTGAGACACTACTTATAGATTCCGATGCTTCACAACATTTTTACTGTAACCCTCTGACCTTCGTATTGATGATCAAAAACAGAAATTGCATCGGAATTAAATACAAAAGGCACAATGCAGACTTATGTACAAGAAGACTGACTCTTCTTACAGACTATGTTTTGAACCATTCCTGTGACACTGGTTATAGATTGCGATGCTTCACTTCAGGTTTGCTGTATCCCTCTGACCTTATTGACGATGAAACACAGAATTTGCATCGGAATTATATACAAAAGGCGCAATGCCGACTTAAGTACAAGAAGACTGACTCTTCCTACTGTCTATGTTTTGAACCATTCCTGTGACACTAGTTATAGATTCCGATGCTTCACTTCAGGTTTACTGTATCCCTTGGACCTTCTTATTGACGATGAAACACAGAAATTGCATCGGAATTAAATACAAAAGGCACAATGCCTACTTAAGGACAAGAAGACTAACTCTTCTTACTGACAATGATTTGAACCATTCCTGTGACACTAGCTATAGATTCCGATGCTTCACTTCAGGTTTACTGTATCCCTCTGACCTTCTTATTGACGATGAAACACAGAAATTGCATCGGAATTAAATACAAAAGGCACAATGCCGACTTCAGTACAAGAAGACTGACTCTTCTTACTGTCTATGCTTTGAACCATTCCATTGTCACTAGTTATAGATTCCGATGCTTCAGTCCAGGTTTACTGTATCCCTTGGACCTTCGTATTGGCGATGAAACACAGAAATTGCATCGGAATTAAATAGAAAAGGCACAATGCCGTCTTAAGTACAAGAGTACTGACTCTTCTTCCTTCTATGTTTTGAACCATTCCGGTGACACTAGTCATAGATTCCGATGCTTCACCACAGGTTTACTGTATCCCTTGGACCTTCTTATTGACGATGATACACAGAAATTGCATCGGAATTAAATACAAAGGTCAAAATGCCGACTTAAGTACACGAAGACTGACTCTTCTTACTGCCTATGTTTTGAACCATTCCTGTGACACTAGTTATAGATTCCGATGCTACACTCCAAGTTTACTGTATCCCTTGGACCTTCTTATTGACGATGAAACACAGAAATTGCATCGGAATTAAATAGAAAAGGCACAATGCCGACTTAAGTACAAGAGGACTGACTCTTCTCACTGTCAATGATTTGAACATTCCTGTGACACTAGTTATAGATTCCGGTGCTTCACTCCAGGTTTACTGTTTCCCTTGGACCTTCTTATTGACGATGAAACACAGAAATTGCATCAGAATTAAATAGAAAAGGCACAATGCCGACTTAAGTACAAGAAGACTGACGCTTCTTACTGACTATGTCTTTCAACCATTCCTGTGACACTAGTTATAGATTCCGGTGCTTCACTCCAGTTTTACTGTTTCCCTTGGACCTTCTTATTGACGATGAAACACAGAAATTGCATCGGAATTAAATACAAAAGGCACAATGCCGACTTAAGTACAAGAAGACTGACTCTTCTTACTGACTATGTTTGAACCATTCCTGTGTCACTAGTTATAGATCCCGATGTTTCACTTCAGGTTTACTGTCTCCCTTGGACCTTCTTATTGACGATGAAACACAGAAATTGCATCGGAATTAAATACAAAAGCCACAATACCGACTTAAGTACAAGAAGACTGACTCTTCTTACTGTCTATGTTTTGAACCATTCCTGTGACACTAGTTATAGATTCCGATGCTTCACTTCAGGTTTACTGTATCCCTATGATCTTCTTATTGACGATGAAACACAGAAATTGCATGGGAATTAAATAGTAAAGACACAATGCCGACTTAAGTACAAGATGACTGACTTTTCTTACTGTCTATGTTTTGAACCATTCCTGTGACACTAGTTATAGATTGCGATGCTTCACTTCAGGTTTACTGTCTCCCTTGGACCTTCTTATTGACGATGAAACACAGAAATTGCATCGGAATTAAATACAAAAGGCACAATACCGACTTAAGTACAAGAAGACTGACTCTTCTTACTGTCTTTGTTTTGAACCAATCCTGTGACACTAGTTATAGATTCCGATGCTTCACTTCAGGTTTACTGTAACCCTCTGACCTTCTTATTGATGATGAAACACAGAAATTGCATCGGAATTAAATACAAAAGGCACAATGCAGACTAAGTACAAGAAGACTGACTCTTCTTACAGACTATGTTTTGAACCATTCCTGTGACACTAGTTATAGATTGCGATGCTTCACTTCAGGTTTGCTGTGTCCCTCTGACCTTCTTATTGACGATGAAACACAGAATTTGCATTGGAATTAAATACAAAAGGCACAATGCCGACTTAAGTACAAGAAGACTGACTCTTCCTACTGTCTATGTTTTGAACCATTCCTGTGACACTAATTATAGATTCCGATGCTTTACTTCAGGTTTACTGTATCCCTTGGACCTTCTTATTGACGTTGAAACACAGAAATTGCATCGGAATTAAATACAAAAGGCACAATGCCGATTTAAGAAATGAAGACCGACTCTTTCTACTGACAATGTTTTGAACCATTCCTGTGACACTAGTTAAAGATTCCGATGCATCACTTCAGGTTTACTGTATCCCTTGGACCTTCTTCTTGACGATGAAACACAGAAATTGCATCGGAATTAAATACAAAAGGCACAATGCCGACTTAAGTACAAGAAGACTGACTCTTCTTACAGTCTATGCTTTGAACCATTCCTGTGACACTAGTTACACATTCCGATTCTTCACTCCAGGTTTACTGTATCCCTTGGACCTTTTTATTGATGATGAAACACAGAAATTGCATCGGAATTAAATACAAAAGGCACAATGCCGACTTATAAGTACAAGAAGACTTACTCTTCTTTCTGACTATGCTTTGAACCATTCTCGTGACACTAGTTATAGATTCCGATGCTTCACTTCAGGTTTACTGTATCCCTTGGACCTTCGTATTGACCATGAAACACAGATATTGCATCGGAATGGAATAGAAAAGGTACAATGCCGATTTAAGTAGAAGAAGACTGATTCTTCTTACTGTTTATGTTTGAACCATTCCTGTGACACTAGTTATAGATTCCGATGCTTCACTTCAGGTTTACTGTATACCTTGGACCTTATAATTGACGATGAAACACAGAGATTGCATCGGAATTAAATAGAAAAGGCACAATGCCGACTTAAGTACAAGAAAGCTGCCTCCTCTTACTGTCTATGTTTTGAACCATTTCTGTGACACTAGTTATAGATTGCGATGCTTCACTTCAGGTTTACTGTCTCCCTTGGACCTTCTTATTGACGATGAAACACAGAAATTGCATCGGAATTAAATACAAAAGGCACAATACCGACTTAAGTACATGAAGACTGACTCTTCTTACTGTCTATGTTTTGAACCATTCCTGTGACACTAGTTATAGATTCCGATGCTTCACATCAGGTTTACTGTATCCCTATGATCTTCTTATTGACGATGAAACACAGAAATTGCATCGGAATTAAATACAAAAGGCACAATGCTGACTTAAGTACAAGAAGACTGACTCTTCTTACTATGTTTTGAACCATTCCTGTGACTCTAGTTATAGATTCTGATGCTTCACTTCAGGCTTAATGTATCCCTTGGACCTTCTTATTGACGATGAAACACAGAAATTGCATCGGAATTAGACACAAAAGGCACAATGCCGACTTAAGTACAAAAAGACTGACTCTTCTTAATGACTATGCTTTGAACCATTCCTGTGACACTAGTTATAGACTGCGATGCTTCACTTCAGGTTTGCTGTATCCCTCTGGCCTCCTTATTGACGATGAAACACAGAATTTACATCGGAATTAAATACAAAAGGCTCAATGCCGACTTAAGTACAAGAAGACTGACTCTTCCTACTGTCTATGCTTTGAACCATTCCTGAGGCACTAGTTATAGATTCCGATGCTTCACATCATTTTTACCTTAACCCTCTGACCTTCTTATTGATGATCAAACACAGAAATTGCATCGGAATTAAATACAAAAGGCACAATGCAGACTTAAGTACAAGAAGACTGACTCTTCTTACAGACTATGTTTTGAACCATTCCTGTGACACTGGTTATAGATTGCGATGCTTCACTTCAGGTTTGCTGTATCCCTCTGACCTTCTTATTGACGATGAAACACAGAATTTGCATCGGAATTAAATACAAAAGGCGCAATGCCGACTTAAGTACAAGAAGACTGACTCTTCCTACTGTCTATGTTTTGAACCATTCCTGTGACACTAGTTATAGATTCCGATGCTTCACTTCAGGTTTACTGTATCCCTTGGACCTTCTTATTGACGATGAAACACAGAAATTGCATCGGAATTAAATACAAAAGGCACAATGCCGATTTAAGTACATGAAGACCGACTCTTTCAACTGACTATGTTTTGAACCATTCCTGTGACACTAGTTATAGATTCCGATGCTTCACATCAGGTTTACTGTATCCCTATGATCTTCTTATTGACGATGAAACACAGAAATTGCATCGGAATTAAATACAAAAGGCACAATGCTGACTTAAGTACAAGAAGACTGACTCTTCTTACTGTCTATGTTTTGAACCATTCCTGTGACATTAGTTATAGATTCCGATGCTTCACTTCAGGCTTACTGTATCCCTTGGACCTTCTTATTGACGATGAAACACAGAAATTGCATCGGAATTAAATACAAAAGGCACAATGCCTACTTAAGGACAAGAAGACTGACTCTTCTTATTGTCTATGCTTTGAACCATTCCATTGTCACTAGTTATAGATTCCGATGCTTCACTCCAGGTTTACTGTATCCCTTGGACCTTCTTATTGACGATGAAACACAGAAATTGCATCGGAATTAAATAGAAAAGGCACAATGCCGTCTTAAGTACAAGAGTACTGACTCTTCTTCCTTCTATGTTTTGAACCATTCCGGTGACACTAGTCATAGATTCCGATGCTTTACCACAGGTTTACTGTATCCCTTGGACCTTCTTATTGACGATGAAACACAGAAATTGCAACGGAATTAAATACAAAGTTCAAAATGCCGACTTAAGTACACGAAGACTGACTCTTCTTACTGCCTATGTTTTGAACCATTCCTGTGACACTAGTTATAGATTCCGATGCTACACTCCAAGTTTACTGTATCCCTTGGACCTTCTTATTGACGATGAAAAACAGAAATTGCATCGGAATTAAATACAAAAGGCACAATGCCGGCTTAAGGACAAGAAGACTGACTCTTCTTACTGTTTATGTTTTGAACCATTCCTGTGACACTAGTTATAGATTCCGACGCTTCACTCTAAGTTTACTGTATCCCTTGGACCTTCTTATTGACGATGAAAAACAGAAATTGAATCGGAATTAAATACAAAAGGCACAATGCCGACTTAAGGACAAGAAGACTGACTCTTCTTACTGACTATATTTTGAAACATTCCTGTGACACTAGTTATAGGTTCCGATGCTTCACTTCATGTTTACATTATCCCTCTTACCATCTTATTGACGATGAAACACAGATATTGCATCGGAATTAAATGGAACAGGCACAATGCCGACTTAAGTACAAGAAGACTGACTCTTCTTACTGCCTATGTTTTTGAACCATTCCTGAGACACTAGTTACAGATTCCGATGCTTCACTCCAGGTTTACTGTATCCCATGGACTTTCTTATTGACGATGAAACACAGAAATTGCATCGGAATTAAATAGAAAAGGCACAATGCCGACTTAAGTACAAGAGGACTGACTCTTCCTACTGTCAATGTTTTGAATCATTCCTGTGACACTAGTTATAGATTCCGGTGCTTCACTCCAGGTTTACTGTTTCCCTTGGACCTTCTTATTGACGATGAAACACAGAAATTGCATCAGAATTAAATAGAAAAGGCACAATGCAGACTTAAGTACAAGAAGACTGACGCTTCTTACTGACTATGTTTTTGAACCATTCCTGTGACACTAGTCATAGATACCGATGCTTAACTTCAATATTACTGTATCCCTCTGACCTTTTTATTGACGATGAAACACAGAAATTCCATCGGAAATAAATACAAAAGGCACAATGCCGACTTAAGTACAAGAAGACTGACTCTTCCTACTGTCTATGTTTTGAACCATTCCTGTGAAACTAGTTACAGATTCCGATGCTTCACTTCAGGTTTACTGTATCCCGCTGACCTTCTTATTGACGATGAAACAGAGAAATTGCATCGGAATTAAATACAAAAGGCACAATGCCGACTTAAGAACAAGAAGACTGACTCTTCTTACTGACTATGTTTTGAACCATTCTCGTGACACTAGTTGTAGATTCCGATGCTTCACTTCAGGTTTACTGTATCCCTTAAACCTTCTTATTGACGATGAAACACAGAAATTGCATCGGAATTAAATACAAAAGGCACAATGCCGCCTTAAGTACAAGAAGACTGACTCTTCTTACTGAATATGTTTGAACCATTCCTGTGTCACTAGTTATAGATTCCGATGCTTCACTTCAGGTTTTCTGTATACCTTGGACTTTCTAATTGACGATGAAACACAGAGATTGCATCGGAATTAAATAGAAAAGGCACAATGCCGACTTAAGTACAAGAAGGCTGCCTCTTTTTACAGTCTATGTTTTGAACCATTTCTGTGACACTAGTTATAGATTGCGATGCTTCACTTCAGGTTTACTGTCTCCCTTGGACCTTCTTATTGACGATGAAACACAGAAATTGCATCGGAATTAAATACAAAATTCACAATACCGACTTAAGCACAAGAAGGCTGACTCTTCTTACTGTCTATGTTTTGAATCATTCCTGTGACACTAGTTACAGATTCCGATGCTTCACTTCAGGTTTACTGTATCCCTATGATCTTCTTATTGACGATGAAACACAGAAATTGCATCGGAACTAAATACAAAAGGCACAATGCTGACTTAAGTACAAGAAGACTGACTCTTCTTACTGTCTATGTTTTGAACCATTCCTGTGACACTAGTTATAGATTCTGATGCTTCACTTCAGGCTTACTGTATCCCTTGGACCTTCTTATTGACGATGAAACACAGAAATTGCATCGGAATTAAACACAAAAGGCACAATACCGACTTAAGTACAAAAAGACTGACTCTTCTTACTGACTATGCTTTGAACCATTCTTGTGACACTAGTTATAGATTCCGATGCTTCACTTCAGGTTCACTGTATCCCTCTGACCTTCTTATTGAGGATGAAATACAGAAATTGCATCGGAAATAAATAGAATAGGCACAATGCCGACTTAAGTACAAGAAAACTGATTCTTTTTACTGACTAAGTTTGAACCATTCCTGTGACACTAGTTATCGATTCGGATGCTTCACTTCTGGTTCACTGTATCCCTCTGACCTTCTTATTGAGGATGAAATACAGAAATTGCATCGGAAATAAATAGAAAAGGCACAATGCCGACTTAGGTACAAGACGACTGACTTTTCTTACTGTCTATGTTTTGAACAATTCCTGTGACACTAGTTATAGATTCCGATGCTTCACTTCAGGTTTACTGTATCCCTCTGATCTTCTTATTGACGATGAAACACAGAAATTGCATCGGAATTAAATACAAAAGGCACAATGCCGACTTACGTACAAGAGGACTGATCTTTCTTACTGTCTATGTTTTGAACCATTCCTGTGACACTAGTTATAGATTCCGATGCCTCACTTCAGGTTTACTGTATCCCTCTGACATTCTTATTGATGTTGAAACACAGAAATTGCATCGGAATTAAATACAAAAGGCACAATGCAGACTTAAGTACAAGAAGACTGACTCTTCTTACTGACTATGTTTTGAAGCATACCTGTGACACTAGTTATAGATTGCGATGCTTCACTTCAGGTTTGCTGTATCCCTCTGACCTTCTTAATGACGATGAAACACAGAATTTGCATTGGAATTAAATACAAATGGCACAATGCCGACTTAAGTACAAGAAGACTGACTCTTCCTACTGTCTATGTTTTGAACCATTCCTGTGACAGTAGTTATAGATTCCGATGCTTCATTCCAGGTTTACTGTATCCCTTGGACCTTCTTATTGACGATGAAACACAGAAATTGCATCGGAATTAAATAGAAAAGGCACAATGCCGACTTAAGTACAAGAGGACTGATCCTTTTTACTGTCTATGTTTTGAACCATTCCTGAGACACTAGTTATAGATTCCGATGCTTCACTTCAGGTTTGCTGTATCCCTCTAACCTTCTTATTGACGATGAAACACAGAATTTGCATCGGAATTAAAAACAAAAGGCACAATGCCGACTTAAGTATAAGAAGACTGACTCTTCGTACTGACTATGTTTGAACCATTCCTGTGTCACTAGTTATAGATTACGATGCTTCACTTTAGGTTTACTGCATACCTTGGACTTTATAATTGACGATGCAACACAGAGATTGCATCGGAATTAAATAGAAAAGGCACAATGCCGACTTAACTACAAGAAGGCTGCCTCTTTTTACTGTCTATGTTTTGAACCATTTCTGTGACACTAGTTATAGATTGCGATGCTTCACTTCAGGTTTACTGTCTCCCTTGCACCTTCTTATTGACGATGAAACACAGAAATTGCATCGGAATTAAATACAAAAGGCACAAGACCGACTTAAGTACAAGAAGACTGACTCTTCTTACTGTGTATGCTTGGAACCATTCCTGTGACACTAGTTATAGATTCCGATGCTTCACTTCAGGTTTACTGTATCCCTATGATCTTCTTATTGACGATGAAACACAGAAATTGCATCGGAATTAAATACAAAGGTCAAAATGCCGACTTAAGTACACGAAGACTGACTCTTCTTACTGCCTATGTTTTGAACCATTCCTGTGACACTAGTTATAGATTCCGATGCTACACTCCAAGTTCACTGTATCCCTTGGACCTTCTTATTGACGATGAAAAACAGAAATTGAATCGGAATTAAATACAAAAGGCACAATGCCGACTTAAGGACAAGAAGACTGACTCTTCTTACTGACTATATTTTGAACCATTCCTGTGACACTAGTTATAGGTTCCGATGCTTCACTTCATGTTTACATTATCCCTCTTACCATCTTATTGACGATGAAACACAGATATTGCATCGGAATTAAATGGAACAGGCACAATGCCGACTTAAGTACAAGAAGACTGACTCTTCTTACTGCCTATGTTTTTGAACCATTCCTGTGACACTAGTTACAGATTCCGATGCTTCACTCCAGGTTTACTGTATCCCATGGACCTTCTTACTGACGATGAAACACAGAAATTGCATCGGAATTAAATAGAAAAGGCACAATGCCGACTTAAGTACAAGAGGACTGACTCTTCCTACTGTCAATGTTTTGAATCATTCCTGTGACACTAGTTATAGATTCCGGTGCTTCACTCCAGGTTTACTGTTTCCCTTGGACCTTCTTATTGACGATGAAACACAGAAATTGCATCAGAATTAAATAGAAAAGGCACAATGCAGACTTAAGTACAAGAAGACTGACGCTTCTTACTGACTATGTTTTTGAACCATTCCTGTGAAGCTAGTCATAGATACCGATGCTTAACTTCAATATTACTGTATCCCTCTGACCTTTTTATTGACGATGAAACACAGAAATTCCATCGGAAATAAATACAAAAGGCACAATGCCGACTTAAGTACAAGAAGACTGACTCTTCCTACTGTCTATGTTTTGAACCATTCCTGTGAAACTAGTTACAGATTCCGATGCTTCACTTCAGGTTTACTGTATCCCGCTGACCTTCTTAATGACGATGAAACAGAGAAATTGCATCGGAATTAAATACAAAAGGCACAATGCCGACTTAAGGACAAGAAGACTGACTCTTCTTACTGACTATGTTTTGAACCATTCTCGTGACACTAGTTGTAGATTCCGATGCTTCACTTCAGGTTTACTGTATCCCTTAAACCTTCTTATTGACGATGAAACACAGAAATTGCATCGGAAAAAAATACAAAAGGCACAATGTCGCCTTAAGTACAAGAAGACTGACTCTTCTTACTGAATATGTTTGAACCATTCCTGTGTCACTAGTTATACATTCCGATGCTTCACTTCAGGTTTTCTGTATACCTTGGACCTTCTAATTGACGATGAAACACAGAGATTGCATCGGAATTAAATAGAAAAGGCACAATGCCGACTTAAGTACAAGAAGGCTGCCTCTTTTTACTGTCTATGTTTTGAACCATTTCTGTGACACTAGTTATAGATTGCGATGCTTCACTTCAGGTTTACTGTCTCCCTTGGACCTTCTTATTGACGATGAAACACAGAAATTGCATTGGAATTAAATACAAAAGGCACAATACCGACTTAAGTACAAGAAGGCTGACTCTTCTTACTGTCTATGTTTTGAATCATTCCTGTGACACTAGTTACAGATTCCGATGCTTCACTTCAGGTTTACTGTATCCCTATGATCTTCTTATTGACGATGAAACACAGAAATTGCATCGGAACTAAATACAAAAGGCACAATGCTGACTTAAGTACAAGAAGACTGACTCTTCTTACTGTCTATGTTTTGAACCATTCCTGTGACACTAGTTATAGATTCCGATGCTTCACTTCAGGCTTACTGTATCCCTTGGATCTTCTTATTGACGATGAAACACAGAAATTGCATCGGAATTAAACACAAAAGGCACAATACCGACTTAAGTACAAAAAGACTGACTCTTCTTACTGACTATGCTTTGAACCATTCTTGTGACACTAGTTATAGATTCCGATGCTTCACTTCAGGTTCACTGTATCCCTCTGACCTTCTTATTGAGGATGAAATACAGAAATTGCATCGGAAATTAATAGAAAAGGCACAATGCCGACTTAATTACAAGAAAACTTACTCTTTTTACTGACTATGTTTGAACCATTCCTGTGACACTAGTTATCGATTCGGATGCTTCACTTCTGGTTCACGGTATCCCTCTGACCTTCTTATTGAGGATGAAATACAGAAATTGCATCGGAAATAAATAGAAAAGGCACAATGCCGACTTAAGTACAAGACGACTGACTTTTCTTACTGTCTATGTTTTGAACAATTCCTGTGACACTAGTTATAGATTCCGATGCTTCACTTCAGGTTTACTGTATCCCTCCGATCTTCTTATTGACGATGAAACACAGAAATTGCATCGGAAGTAAATACAAAAGGCACAATGCCGACTTAAGTACAAGAGGACTGATCTTTCTTACTGTCTATGTTTTGAACCATTCCTGTGACACTAGTTATAGATTCCGATGCTTCACTTCAGGTTTACTGTATCCCTCTGACATTCTTAATGATGTTGAAACACAGAAATTGCATCGGAATTAAATACAAAAGGCACAATGCAGACTTATGTACAAGAAGACTGACTCTTCTTACTGACTATGTTTTGAAGCATACCTGTGACACTAGTTATAGATTGCGATGCTTCACTTCAGGTTTGCTGTATCCCTCTGACCTTCTTAATGACGATGAAACACAGAATTTGCATCGGAATTAAATACAAATGGCACAATGCCGACTTAAGTACAAGAAGACTGACTCTTCCTACTGTCTATGTTTTGAACCATTCCTGTGACAGTAGTTATAGATTCCGATGCTTCATTCCAGGTTTACTGTATCCCTTGGACCTTCTTATTGTCGATGAAACACAGAAACTGCATCGGAATTAAATAGGAAAGGCACAATGCCGACTTAAGTACAAGAGGACTGATCCTTTTTACTGTCTATGTTTTGAACCATTCCTGAGACACTAGTTATAGATTCCGATGCTTCACTTCAGGTTTGCTGTATCCCTCTGACCTTCTTATTGACGATGAAACACAGAATTTGCATCGGAATTAAATACAAAAGGCACAATGCCGACTTAAGTATAAGAAGACTGACTCTTCGTACTGACTATGTTTGAACCATTCCTGTGTCACTAGTTATAGATTCCGATGCTTCACTTTAGGTTTACTGTATACCTTGGACTTTATAATTGACGATGAAACACAGAGATTGCATCGGAATTAAATAGAAAAGGCACAATGCCGACTTAACTAGAAGAAGGCTGCCTCTTTTTACTGTCTATGTTTTGAACCATTTCTGTGACACTAGTTATAGATTGCGATGCTTCACTTCAGGTTTACTGTATCCCTATGATCTTCTTATTGACGATGAAACACAGAAATTGCATCGGAATTAAATACAAAAGGCACAATGCTGACTTAAGTACAAGAAGACTGACTCTTCTCACTGTCTATGTTTTGAACCATTCCTGTGACACTAGTTATAGATTCCGATGCTTCACTTCAGGCTTACTGTATCCCTTGGACCTTCTTATTGACGATGAAACACAGAAATTGCATCGGAATTAAACACAAAAGGCACAATGCCTACTTAAGTAGAAAAAGATTGACTCTTCTTACTGACTATGCTTTGAACCATTCCTGTGACACTAGTTATAGATTCCGATGCGTCACTTCAGGTTTACTGTATCCCTTGGACCTTCTTATTGACGATGAAACACAGAAATTGCATCGGAATTAAATACAAAAGGTAGAATGCCGACTTAAGTACAAGAAGACTGACTCTTTTTACTGAGTATGTTTGAACCATTCCTGTGACACTAGTTATGGATTCGGATGCTTCACTTCTGGTTCACTGTATCCCTCTGACCTTCTTATTGACGATGAAACACAGAAAATGCATCGGAATTAAATAGAAAAGGCACAATGCCGACTTAAGTACAAGAAGACTGACTCTTTTTACTACTTATGTTTGAACCATTCCTGTTACACTAGTTATAGATTCCGATGCTTCACTTCAGGTTTACTGTATCCCTCTCACCTTCTTATTGACGATGAAACACAGAAATTGCATCGGAATTAAATACAAAAGGCACAATGCCGACTTAAGTACAAGAAGACTGACTCTTCTTACAGACTATGTTTTGAACCATTCCTGTGACACTAGTTATAGATTGCGATGCTTCACTTCAGGTTTGCTGTATCCCTCTGACCTTCTTATTGACGATGAAACACAGAATTTGCATCGGAATTAAATACAATAGGAACAATGCCGACTTAAGTACACGAAGACTGACTCTTCTTACTTCCTATGCTTTGAACCATTCCTGTGACACTAGTTATAGATTCCGATACTACACTCCAAGTTTACTGTATCCTTTGGACCTTCTTACTGACGATGAAAAACAGAAATTGCATCGGAATTAAATACAAAAGGCACAATGCCGACTTAAGGACAAGAAGACTGACTCTTCTTACTGACAATGTTTTGATCCATTCCTGTGACACTAGTTATAGATTGCGATGCTTCACTTCAGGTTTACATTATCCCTCTGACCTTCTTATTGACGATGAAACACAGAAATTGCATCGGAATTAAATACAAAAGGTACAATGCCGACTTAAGTACAAGAAGAGTGACTCTTTTTACTGACTATGTGTGAACAAATCCTGTGACACTAGTTATGGATTCGGATGCTTCACTTCTGGTTCACTGTATCCCTCTGACCTTCTTATTGACGATGAAACACAGAAATTGCATCGGAATTAAATAGAAAAGCCACAATGCCCACTTAAGTACAAGACGACTGACTTTTCTTACTGTCTATGTTTTGAACCATTCCTGTGACACTAGTTATAGATTCCGATGCTTCACTTCAGGTTTACTGTAACCCTCTGATCCTCGATTTGACGATGAAACACAGAAATTGCATCGGAATTAAATACAAAAGGCACAATGCCGACTTAAGTACAAGAGGACTGATCTTTCTTACTGTCTATGTTTTGAACCATTCCTGTGACACTAGTTATAGATTCCGGTGCTTCACTCCAGGTTTACTGTTTCCCTTGGACCCTCTTATTGACGATGAAACACAGAAATTGCATCAGAATTAAATAGAAGAGGCACAATGCCGACTTAAGTACAAGAAGACTGACGCTTCTTACTGACTATGACTTTGAACCATTCCTGTGACACTAGTTATAGATTCCTATGCTTCTAGTCAGGCTTACTGTATCCCTTGGACATCCTTATTGACGATGAAACACAGAAATTGCATCGGAATTAAACACAAAAGGCACAATGCCGACTTAAGTACAAAAAGGCTGACTCTTCTTACTGACTATGTTTTGAACCATTCCTGTGACACTAGTTATAGATTCCGATGCTTCACTTCAGGTTTACTGTATCCCTTGGACCTTCTTATTGACGATGAAACACAGAAATTGCATCGGAATTAAATACAAAAGGTACAATGCCGACTTAAGTACAAGAAGAGTGACTCTTTTTACTGACTATGTGTGAACCATTCCTGTGACACTAGTAATGGATTCGGATGCTTCACTTCTGGTTCACTGTATCCCTCTGACCTTCTTATTGACGATGAAACACAGAAATTGCATCGGAATTAAATAGAAAAGGCACAATGCCCACTTAAGTACAAGACGACTGACTTTTCTTACTGTCTATGTTTTGAACCATTCCTGTGACACTAGTTATAGATTCCGATGCTTCACTTCAGGTTTACTGTATCCCTCTGACATTCTTATTGATGTTGAAACACAGAAATTGCATCGGAATTAAATACAAAAGGCACAATGCAGACTTAAGTACAAGAAGACTGACTCTTCTTACTGACTATGTTTTGAAGCATACCTGTGACACTAGTTATAGATTGCGATGCTTCACTTCAGGTTTGCTGTATCCCTCTGACCTTCTTAATGACGATGAAACACAGAATTTGCATCGGAATTAAATACAAATGGCACAATGCCGACTTAAGTACAAGAAGACTGACTCTTCCTACTGTCTATGTTTTGAACCATTCCTGTGACAGTAGTTACAGATTCCGATGCTTCATTCCAGGTTTACTGTATCCCTTGGACCTTCTTATTGACGATGAAACACAGAAATTGCTTCGGAATTAAATAGAAAAGGCACAATGCCGACTTAAGTACAAGAGGACTGATCCTTTTTACTGTCTATGTTTTGAACCATTCCTGAGACACTAGTTATAGATTCCGATGCTTCACTTCAGGTTTGCTGTATCCCTCTGACCTTCTTATTGACGATGAAACACAGAATTTGCATCGGAATTAAATACAAAAGGCACAATGCCGACTTAAGTATAAGAAGACTGACTCTTCGTATTGACTATGTTTGAACCATTCCTGTGTCACTAGTTATAGATTCCGATGCTTCACTTTAGGTTTACTGTATACCTTGGACTTTATAATTGACGATGAAAAACAGAGATTGCATCGGAATTAAATAGAAAAGGCACAATGCCGACTTAACTAGAAGAAGGATGCCTCTTTTTACTGTCTATGTTTTGAACCATTTCTGTGACACTAGTTATAGATTGCGATGCTTCACTTCAGGTTTACTGTCTCCCTTGCACCTTCTTATTGACGATGAAACACAGAAATTGCATCGGAATTAAATACAAAAGGCACAAGACCGACTTAAGTACAAGAAGACTGACTCTTCTTACTGTCTATGCTTGGAACCATTCCTGTGACACTAGTTATAGATTCCGATGCTTCACTTCAGGTTTACTGTATCCCTATGATCTTCTTATTGACGATGAAACACAGAAATTGTATCGGAATTAAATACAAAAGGCACAATGCTGACTTAAGTACAAGAAGACTGACTCTTCTCACTGTCTATGTTTTGAACCATTCCTGTGACACTAGTTATAGATTCCGATGCTTCACTTCAGGCTTACTGTATCCCTTGGACCTTCTTATTGACGATGAAACACAGAAATTGCATCGGAATTAAACACAAAAGGCACAATGCCTACTTAAGTAGAAAAAGATTGACTCTTCTTACTGACTATGCTTTGAACCATTCCGGTGACACTAGGTATAGATTCCGATGCTTCACTTCAGGTTTACTGTATCCCTTGGACCTTCTTATTGACGATAAAACACAGAAATTGCATCGGAATTAAATACAAAAGGTACAATGCCGACTTAAGTACAAGAAGACTGACTCTTTTTACTGAGTATGTTTGAACCATTCCTGTGACACTAGTTATGGATTCGGATGCTTCACTTCTGGTTCACTGTATCCCTCTGACCTTCTTATTGACGATGAAACGCAGAAATTGCATCGGAATTAAATAGAAAAGGCACAATTCCGACTTAAGTACAAGACGACTTTATTTTCTTACTGTCTATGTTTTGAACTATTCCTGTGACACTAGTTATAGATTCCGATGCTTCACTTCAGGTTTACTGTAAACCTCTGACCTTCTTATTGATGATCAAACACAGAAATTGCATCGGAATTAAATACAAAAGGCACAATGCAGAGTTAAGTACAAGAAGACTGACTCTTCTTACAGACTATGTTTTGAACCATTCCTGTGACACTAGTTATAGATTGCGATGCTTCACTACAGGTTTGCTGTATCCCTCTGACCTTCTTATTGACGATGAAACACAGAATTTGCATCGGAATTAAATACAATAGGCACAATGCCGACTTAAGTACACGAAGACTGACTCTTCTTACTTCCTATGCTTTGAACCATTCCTGTGACACTAGTTATAGATTCCGATACTACACTCCAAGTTTACTGTATCCTTTGGACCTTCTTACTGACGATGAAAAACAGAAATTGCATCGGAATTAAATACAAAATGCACAATGCCGACTTAAGGACAAGAAGACTGACTCTTCTTACTGACAATGTTTTGATCCATTCCTGTGACACTAGTTATAGATTGCGATGCTTCACTTCAGGTTTACATTATCCCTCTGACCTTCTTATTGACGATGAAACACAGAAATTGCATCGGAATTAAATACAAAAGGTACAATGCCGACTTAAGTACAAGAAGAGTGACTCTTTTTACTGACTATGTGTGAACCATTCCTGTGACACTAGTTATGGATTCGGATGCTTCACTTCTGGTTCACTGTATCCCTCTGACCTTCTTATTGACGATGAAACACAGAAATTGCATCGGAATTAAATAGAAAAGGCACAATGCCCACTTAAGTACAAGACGACTGACTTTTCTTACTGTCTATGTTTTGAACCATTCCTGTGACACTAGTTATAGATTCCGATGCTTCACTTCAGGTTTACTGTAACCCTCTGATCTTCGATTTGACGATGAAACACAGAAATTGAATCGGAATTAAATACAAAAGGCACAATGCCGACTTAAGTACAAGAGGACTGATCTTTCTTACTGTCTATGTATTGAACCATTCCTGTGACACTAGTTATAGATTCCGGTGCTTCACTCCAGGTTTACTATTTCCCTTGGACCCTCTTATTGACGATGAAACACAGAAATTGCATCAGAATTAAATAGAAGAGGCACAATGCCGACTTAAGTACAAGAAGACTGACGCTTCTTACTGACTATGACTTTGAACCATTCCTGTGACACTAGTTATAGATTCCTATGTTTCTATTCAGGCTTACTGTATCCCTTGGACATTGTTATTGACGATGAAACACAGAAATTGCATCGGAATTAAACACAAAAGGCACAATGCCGACTTAAGTACTAAAAGGCTGACTCTTCTTACTGACTATGTTTTGAACCATTC
Source organism: Schistocerca serialis cubense (assembly GCF_023864345.2). Lineage (NCBI taxonomy): Eukaryota > Metazoa > Arthropoda > Insecta > Orthoptera > Acrididae > Schistocerca > Schistocerca serialis. Next base: position 1,095,918,896 of record NC_064640.1, read on the forward strand.
CTGTGACACTAGTTATAGATTCCGATGCTTCACTTCAGGTTTATTGTATCCCTTGGACCTTCTTATTGACGAAGAAAGACAGAAATTGCATCGGAAATAAATACAAAAGTCACAATGCCGACTTAAGTACAAGAAGACTGACTCTTTTTACTGTCTATGTTTTGAACCATTCCTGTGACACTAGTTATAGATTCCGATGCTTCACTTCAGGTTTACTGTTACCCTCTGACCTTCTTATTGATGATGAAACACAGAAATAGCATCGGAATTAAATACAAAAGGCACAATGCAGACTTAAGTACAAGAAGATTGACTCTTCTTACTGACTATGTTTTGAACCATTCCTGTGACACTAGTTATAGATTGCGATGCTTCACCTCAGGTTTACTGTATCCCTTGGACCTTCTTATTGACGATGAAACACTGAAATTGCATCGGAATTAAATACAAAAGGTACAATGCCGACTTAAGTACAAGAAGTGTGACTCTTTTTACTGACTATGTGTGAACCATTCCTGTGACACTAGTTATGGATTCGGATGCTTCACTTCTGGTTCACTGTATCCCTCTGACCTTCTTATTGACGATGAAACACAGAAATTGCATCGGAATTAAATAGAAAAGGCACAATGCCCACTTAAGTACAAGACGACTGACTTTTCTTACTGTCTATGTTTTGAACCATTCCTGTGACACTAGTTATAGATTCCGATGCTTCACTTCAGGTTTACTGTAACCCTCTGATCTTCGATTTGACGATGAAACACAGAAATTGCATCGTAATTAAATAGAACAGGCACAATGCCGACTTAAGTACAAAAAGACTGACTCTTCTTACTGACTATGTTTTGAACCATTCCTGTGACACTAGTTATAGATTCCGATGCTTCACTCCAGGTTTACTGTATCCCTTGGACCTTCGTATTGACGATGAAACACAGATATTGCATCGGAACTAAATAGAAAAGGCACAATGCCGACTTAAGTACAAGAGGACTGACTCTTCCTACTGTCTATGTTTTGAACCATTCCTGTGACACTAGTTATTGATTCCGGTGCTTCACTCCAGGTTTACTGTTTCCCTTGGACCTTCTTATTGACGATGAAACACAGAAATTGCATCAGAATTAAATAGAAAAGGCACAATGCCGACTTAAGTACAAGAAGACTGACGCTTCTTACTGACTATGACTTTGAACCATTCCTGTGACACTGGTTATAGATTCCGTAGCTTCACTTCACGTTTACTGTATCCCTTGGACCTTCTTATTGACGATGAAACACAGATATTGCATCGGAATGAAATAGAAAAGGCACAATGCCGACTTAAGTACAAGAAGACTGACTCTTCTTACTACTTATGTTTGAACCATTCCTGTTACACTAGTTATAGATTCCGATGCTTCACTTCAGGTTTACTGTATCCCTCTCACCTTCTTATTGACGATGAAACACAGAAATTGCATCGGAATTAAATACAAAAGGCACAATGCCGACTTAAGTACAAGAAGACTGACTCTTTGTACTGACTATGATTTGAACCACTCTCGTAACACTAGTTATGGATTCCGATGCTTCACTTCAGGTTTACTGTATCCCTTAAACCTTCTTATAGACGATGAAACACAGAAATTGCATCGGAATTAAATACAAAAGGCACAATGCCGACTGAAGTACAAGAAGACTCACTCTTCTTACTGTCTATGATTTGAACCATTCCTGTGACACTAGTTATAGATTCCTATGCTTCTATTCAGGCTTACTGTATCCCTTGGACCTTCTTATTGACGATGAAACACAGAAATTGCATCGGAATTAAACACAAAAGGCACAATGCCGACTTAAGTACAAAAAGACTCACTCTTCTTACTGACTATGCTTTGAACCATTCCTGTGACACTAGTTATAGATTCCGATGCTTCACTTCAGGTTTATTTTATCCCTTGGACCTTCTTATTGACGATGAAACACAGAAATTGCATCGGAATTAAATACAAAAGTCACAATGCCGAATTAAGTACAAGAAGACTGACTCTTTTTACTGACTATGTTTTGAACCATTCCTGTGACACTAGTTATGGATTCGGATGCTTCAATTCTGGTTAACTATATCCCTCTGACCTTCTTATTGACGATGAAACACAGAAATTGCATCGGAATTAAATAGAAAAGGCACAATGCCGACTTAAGTACGAGACGACTGACTTTTCTTACTGTCTATGTTTTGAACCATTCCTGTGACACTAGTTATTGATTCCGATGCTTCACTTCTGGTTTACTGTGTCCCTGTGATCTTCTTATTGACGATGAAACACAGAAATTGCATCAGAATTAAATACAAAAGGCACAATGCCGACTTAAGTACAAGAGGACTGATCCTTCTTACTGCCTATGTTTTGAACCATTCCTGTGACACTAGTTTTAGATTCCGATGCTTCACTTCAGGTTTACTGTATCCCTCTGACCTTCTTATTGATGATGAAACACAGAAATTGCATCGGAATTAAATACAAAAGGCACAATGTAGACTTAACTACAAGAAGACTGACTCTTCTTACTGAATATGTCTTGAACCATTCCTGTGACACTAGTTATAGATTGCGATGCTTCACCTCAGGTTTGCTGTATCCCTCTGACCTTCTTATTGACGATGAAACACATAAATTGCATCGGAATTAAATACAAAGGGCAAAATGCCGACTTACGTACACGAAGACCGACTCTTCTTTCTGCCTATGTTTAAACCATTCCTGTGACACTAGTTATAGATTCCGATGCTACACTCCAGGTTTACTGTATCCCTTGGACCTTCTTATTGACATTGAAAAACAGAAATTGCATCGGAATTACATACAAAAGGCACAATGCCGACTTAAGGACAAGAAGACTGACTCTTCTTACTGACTATGTTTTGAACCATTCCTGTGACACTAGTTATGGATTCCGATGCTTCACTTCAGGTTTACTGTATCCCTCTGACCTTCTTATTGACGATGAAACACAGAAACTGCATCGGAATTAAATAGAAAAGGCACAATGCCGACTTAAGTACAAGAAGACTGACTCTTCTTACTGTCTATGTTTTGAACCATTCCTGTGACACTAGTTATAGATTCCGATGCCTCACTCCAGGTTTACTGTATCCCATAAACCTTCTTATTGACGATGAAACACAGAAATTGCATCGGAATTAAGTAGAAAAGGCACAATGCCGACTTAAGTACAAGAAGACTGACTCTTCCAAATGTCTATGTATTGAACCATTCCTTTGACACTAGTTATAGATTCCGGTGCTTCACTCCAGGTTTACTGTATCCCTTGGACCTTCTAATTGACGATGAAACACAGAAATTTCATCAGAAATAAATAGAAAAGCCACAATGCCGACTTAAGTACACGAAGACTGACGCTTCTTACTGACCATGTTTTGAACCAATACTGTGACACTAGTGATAGATTCCGATGCTTCACTTCAGGTTTACTGAATCCCTTGGACCTTATTGACGATGAAACACAGAAATTGCATCGGAATAAAATAGAAAAGCCACAATGAAGACTTAACTACAAGAAGACTGACTCTTCTTACTGACTATGTTTTGAACCATTCCTCTGACACTAGTTATAGATTGCGATGCTTCACCTCAGATTTGCTGTATCCCTCTGACCTTCTTATTGACGATGAAACACAGAATTTGCATCGGAATTAAATAAAATAGGCACAATGCCGACTTAAGTACACGAAGACTGACTCTTCTTACTGCCTATGTTTTGAACCATTCCTGTGACACTAGTTATAGATTCCGACACTACACTCCAAGTTTACTGTATCCTATGGACCTTCTTACTGACGATGAAAAACAGAAATTGCATCGGAATTAAATACAAAAGGCACAATGCCGACTTAAGGAAAAGAAGACTGACTCTTCTTACTGACTATGTTTTGATCCATTCCTGTGACACTAGTTATAGATTGCGATGCTTCACTTCAGGTTTACATTATCCCTCTGACCTTCTTATTGACGATGAAACACAGAAATTGCATCGGAATTAAATAGAACAGGCACAATGCCGACTTAAGTACAAGAAGACTGACTCTTCTTACTGACTATGTTTTGAACCATTCCTGTGACACTAGTTATAGATTCCGATGCTTCACTTTAGGTTTACTGTATCCCTTGGACCTTCTTATTGACGATGAAACACAGATATTGCATTGGAACTAAATAGAAAAGGCACAATGCCGACTTAAGTACAAGAGGACTGACTCTTCCTACTGTCTATGTTTTGAACCATTCCTGTGACACTAGTTATTGATTCCGAAGCTTCACTCCAGGTTTACTGTTTCCCTTGGACCTTCTTATTGACGATGAAACACAGAAATTGCATCAGAATTAAATAGAAAAGGCACAATGCCGACTTAAGTACAAGAAGACTGACGCTTCTTACTGTCTATGACTTTGAACCATTCCTGTGACACTAGTTATTGATTCCGATGCTTCACTTCAGGTTTACTGTATCCCTTGGACCTTCTTATTGACGATGAAACACAGATATTGCATCGGAATGAAGTAGAAAAGGCACAATGCCGACTTAAGTACAAGAAGACTGACTCTTTGTACTGACTATGATTTGAACCATTCTCGTAACACTAATTATAGATTCCGATGCTTCACTTCAGGTTTACTGTATCCCTTAAACCTTCTTATTGACGATGAAACACAGAAATTGCATCGGAATTAAATACAAAAGGCACAATGCCGACTTAAGTACAAGAAGACTAACTCTTCTTACTGACTATGTTTTGAACCATTCCTGTGACACTAGTTATAGATTCCGATGCTCACTTCAGGTTTACTGTATCCCTATGATCTTCTTATTGACGATGAAACACAGAAAATGCATCGGAATTAAATACAAAAGGCACAATGCTGACTTAAGTACAAGAAGACTGACTCTTCTTACTGTCTATGATTTGAACCATTCCTGTGACACTAGTTATAGATTCCTATGCTTCTATTCAGGCTTACTGTATCCCTTGGACCTTCTTATTGACGATGAAACACAGAAATTGCATCGGAATTAAACACAAAAGGCACAATGCCGAGTTAAGTACAAGAAGACTGACTCTTCCAACTGTCTATGTATTGAACCATTCCTGTGACACTAGTTATAGATTCCGGTGCTTCACTCCAGGTTTACTGTATCCCTTGGACCTTGTAATTGACGATGAAACACAGAAATTGCGTCAGAATTAAATAGAAAAGCCACAATGCCGACTTAAGTACACGAAGACTGACGCTTCTTACTGACTATGTTTTGAACCATTCCTGTGACACTAGTGATAGATTCCGATGCTTCACTTCAAGGTGTACTGAATGCCTTGGACCTTATTGACGATGAAACACAGAAATTGCATCGGAATAAAATAGAAAAGGCACAATGAAGACTTAACTACAAGAAGACTGACTCTTCTTACTGACTATGATTTGAACCATTCCTGTGACACTAGTTGTAGATTCCGATGCTTCACTTCAGGTTTATTGTATCCCTTGGACCTTCTTATTGACGATGAAACACAGAAATTGCATCGGAATTAAATAGAAAAGGCACAATGCCGACTTAAGTACGAGACGACTGACTTTTCTTACTGTCAATGTTTTGAACCATTCCTGTGAAACTAGTTATAGATACCGACACTACACTCCAAGTTTACTGTATCCTTTGGACCTTCTTACTGACGATGGAATACAGAAATTGCATCGGAATTAAATACAAAAGGCACACTGCCGACTTAAGGACAAGAAGACTGACTCTTCTTACTGACTATGTTTTGATCCATTCCTGTGACACTAGTTATAGATTGCGATGCTTCACTTCAGGTTTACATTATCCCTCTGACCTTCTTATTGACGATGAAACACAGAAATTGCTTCGGAATTAAATAGAACAGGCACAATGCCGACTTAAGTACAAGAAGACTGACTCTTCTTACTGACTATGTTTTGAACCATTCCTGTGACACTAGTTATAGATTCCGATGCTTCACTCCAGGTTTACTGTATCCCTTGGACCTTCTTATTGACGATGAAACACAGATATTGAATCGGAACTAAATAGAAAAGGCACAATGCCGACTTAAGTACAAGAGGACGGACTATACCTACTGTCTATGTTTTGAACCATTCCTGTGACACTAGTTATTGATTCCGGTGCTTCACTCCAGGTTTACTGTTTCCCTTGGACCTTCTTATTGACGATGAAGCACAGAAATTGCATCAGAATTAAATAGAAGAGGCACATTGCCGACTTAAGTATAAGAAGACTGACGCTTCTTACTGACTATGACTTTGAACCATTCCTGTGACACTAGTTATAGATTCCGATGCTTCACTTCAGGTTTACTGTATCCCTTGGACCTTCTTATTGACGATGAAACACAGATATTGCATCGGAATGAAATAGAAAAGGCACAATGCCGACTTAAGTACAAGAAGACGGACTCATTGTACTGACTATGATTTGAACCATTCTCGTAACACTAGTTATGGATTCCGACGCTTCACTTCAGGTTTACTGTATCCCTTAAACCTTCTTATTGACGATGAAACAAGGAAATTGCATCGGAATTAAATACAAAAGGCACAATGCCGACTTAAGTACAAGAAGACTGACTCTTCTTACTGACTATGTTTTGAACCATTCCTGTGACACTAGTTATAGATTCCGATGCTTTACTTCAGGTTTACTGTATCCCTATGATCTTCTTATTGACGATGAAACACAGAAATTGCATCGGAATTAAATACAAAAGGCACAATGCTGACTTAAGTACAAGAAGACTGACTCTTTTTACTGACTATGTTTTGAACCATTCCTGTGACACTAGTTATGGATTCGGATGCTTCAATTCTGGTTTTCTATATCCCTCTGACCTTCTTATTGACGATGAAACACAGAAATTGCATCGGAATTAAAGACAAAGGGCAAAATGCCGACTTACGTACACAAAGACTGACTCTTCTTACTGCCTATGTTTAAACCATTCCTGTGACACCAGTTATAGATTCCGATGCTACACTCCAGGGTTACTGTATCCCTTGGACCTTCTTACTGACGATAAAAAACAGAAATTGCATCGGAATTACATACAAAAGGCACAATGCCGACTTAAGTACAAGAAGACTGACTCTTCTTACTGACTATGTTTTGAACCATTCCTGTGACACTAGTTATAGATTCCGATGCTTCACTTCAGGTTTACTGTATACCTCTGACCTTCTTATTGACGATGAAACACAGAAACAGCATCGGAATTAAATAGAAAAGGCACAATGCCGACTTAAGTACAAGAAGACTGACTCTTCTTACTATCTCTGTTTTGAACCATTCCTGTGACACTAGTTATAGATTCCGATGCTTAACTCCAGGTTTACTGTATCCCGTAAACCTTCTTATTGACGATGAAACACAGAAATTGCATCGCAATTAAGTAGAAAAGGCACAATGCCGACTTAAGTACAAGAAGACTGACTCTTCCAACTGTCTATGTATTGAACCATTCATGTGACACTAGTTATAGATTCCGGTGCTTCACTCCAGGTTTACTGTATCCCTTGGACCTTGTAATTGACGATGAAACACAGAAATTGCATCAGAATTAAATAGAAAAGCCACAATGCCGACTTAAGTACACGAAGACTGCCGCTTCTTACTGACTATGTTTTGAACCATTCCTGTGACACTAGTGATAGATTCCGATGCTTCACTTCAGGTTTACTGAATCCCTTGGACCTTATTGACGATGAAACACAGAAATTGCATCGGAATAAAATAGAAAAGGCACAACGAAGACTTAACTACAAGAAGACTGACTCTTCCTACTGACTATGTTTTGAACCATTCCTGTGACACTAGTTATAGATTGCGATGCTTCACCTCAGGTTTGCTGTATCCCTCTGACCTTCTTATTGACGATGAAACACAGAAATTGCATCGGAATTAAATACAAAGGGCAAAATGCCGACTTACGTACACGAAGACTGACTCTACTTACTGTTTATGTTTGAACCATTCCTGTGACACTAGTTATAGATTCCTATGCTTCACTTCAGGTTTATTGTATCCCTTGGACCTTCTTATTGACGATGAAGCACAGAAATTGCATCGGAATTAAATACAAAAGTCACAATGCCGAATTAAGTACAAGAAGACTGACTCTTTTTACTGACTATGTTTTGAACCATTCCTGTGACACTAGTTATGGATTCGGATGCTTCAATTCTGGTTTACTATATCCCTCTGACCTTCTTATTGACGATGAAACACAGAAATTGCATCGGAATTAAATAGAAAAGGCACAATGCCGACTTAAGTACGAGACGACTGACTTCTCTTACTGTCTATGTTTTGAACCATTCCTGTGACACTAGTTATAGATTCCGGTGCTTCACTTCAGGTTTACTGTATCCCTCTGATCTTCTTATTGACGATGAAACACAGAAATTGCATCAGAGTTAAATACAAAAGGCACAATGCCGATTTAAGTACAAAAGGACTGATCCTTCTTACTGTCTATGTTGTGCACCATTCCTGTGACACTAGTTATAGATTCCGATGCTTCACTTCAGGTTTACTGAATCCCTTGGACCTTATTGACGATGAAACACAGAAATTGCATCGGAATAAAATAGAAAAGGCACAATGAAGACTAAACTACAAGAAGACTGACTCTTCTTACTGACTATGTTTTGAACCATTCCTGTGACACTAGTTATAGATTCCGACACTACACTTCAAGTTTACTGTATCCTTTGGACCTTCTTACTGACGATGAAAAACAGAAATTGCATCGGAATTAAATACAAAAGGCACAATGCCGACTTAAGGGCAAGAAGACTGACTCTTCTTACTGACTATGTTTTGATCCATTCCTGTGACACTAGTTATAGATTGCGATGCTTCACTTCAGGTTTACATTATCCCTCTGACCTTCTTATTGACGATGAAACATAGAAATTGCATCAGAATTAAATAGAACAGGCACAATGCCGACTTAAGTACAAGAAGACTGACTCTTCTTACTGACTATGTTTTGAACCATTCCTGTTTCACTAGTCATAGATTCCGATGCTTCACTCCAGGTTTACCTTATCCCTTGGACCTTCTTATTGACGATGAAACACAGATATTGCATCGGAACTAAATAGAAAAGGCACAATGCCGACTTAAGTACAAGAGGACGGACTCTTCCTACTGTCTATGTTTTGAACCATTCCTGTGACACTAGTTATTGATTCCGGTGCTTGACTCCAGGTTTACTGTTTCCCTTGGGCCTTCTTATTGACGATGAAACACAGAAAATGCATCAGAATTAAATAGAAAATTCACAATGCCGACTTAAGTACAAGAAGACTGACGCTTCTTACTGACTATGACTTTGTTCCATTCCTGTGACACTAGTTATAGATTCCGATGCTTCACTTCAGGTTTACTGTATCCCTTGGACCTTCTTATTGACGATGAAACACAGATATTGCATCGGAATGAAATAGAAAAGGCACAATGCCGACTTAAGAACAAGAAGACTGACTCTTTGTACTGACTATGATTTGAACCATTCTCGTAACACTAGTTATGGATTCCGATTCTTCACTTCAGGTTTACTGTATCCCTTAAACCTTCTTATTGATCATGAAACACAGAAATTCCATCGGAATTAAATACAAAAGGCACAATGCCCCCTTAAGTACAAGAAGACTGACTCTTCTTACTGACTATGTTTTGAACCATTCCTGTGACACTAGTTATAGATTGCGATGCTTCACCTCAGGTTTGCTGTATCCCTCTGACCTTCTTATTGAGGATGAAACACAGAAATTGCATCGGAATTAAATACAAAGGGCAAAATGCCGACTTACGTACACGAAGACTGACTCTTCTTACTGTTTATGTTTGAACCATTCCTGTGACACTAGTTATAGATTCCGATGCTTCACTTCAGGTTTATTGTATCCCTTGGACCTTCTTATTGACGATGAAACACAGAAATTGCATCGGAATTAAATACAAAATTCACAATGCCGACTTAAGTACAAGAAGACTGACTCTTTTTACTGACTATGCTTTGAACCATTCCTGTGACACTAGTTGTAGATTCCGATGCTTCACTTCAGGTTTATTGTATCCCTTGGACCTTCTTATTGACGATGAAACACAGAAATTGCATCGGAATTAAATAGAAAAGGCACAATGCCGACTTAAGTACGAGACGACTGACTTTTCTTACTGTCAATGTTTTGAACCATTCCTGTGAAACTAGTTATAGATTCCGACACTACACTCCAAGTTTACTGTATCCTTTGGACCTTCTTACTGACGATGGAATACAGAAATTGCATCGGAATTAAATACAAAAGGCACAATGCCGACTTAAGGACAAGAAGACTGACTCTTCTTACTGACAATGTTTTGATCCATTCCTGTGACACTAGTTATAGATTGCGATGCTTCACTTCAGGTTTACATTATCCCTCTGACCTTCTTATTGACGATGAAACACAGAAATTGCTTCGGAATTAAATAGAACAGGCACAATGCCGACTTAAGTACAAGAAGACTGACTCTTCTTACTGACTATGTTTTGAACCATTCCTGTGACACTAGTTATAGATTCCGATGCTTCACTCCAGGTTTACTGTATCCCTTGGACCTTCTTATTGACGATGAAACACAGATATTGAATCGGAACTAAATAGAAAAGGCACAATGCCGACTTAAGTACAAGAGGACGGACTATTCCTACTGTCTATGTTTTGAACCATTCCTGTGACACTAGTTATTGATTCCGGTGCTTCACTCCAGGTTTACTGTTTCCCTTGGACCTTCTTATTGACGATGAAGCACAGAAATTGCATCAGAATTAAATAGAAGAGGCACATTGCCGACTTAAGTATAAGAAGACTGACGCTTCTTACTGACTATGACTTTGAACCATTCCTGTGACACTAGTTATAGATTCCGATGCTTCACTTCAGGTTTACTGTATCCCTTGGACCTTCTTATTGACGATGAAACACAGGTATTGCATCGGAATGAAATAGAAAAGGCACAATGCCGACTTAAGTACAAGAAGACTGACTCTTCTTACTGTCTATGATTTGAACCATTCCTGTGACACTAGTTATAGATTCCAATGCTTCTATTCAGGCTTACTGTATCCCTTGGACCTTCTTACTGACGATGAAACACAGAAATTGTATCGGAATTAAACACAAAAGGCACAATGCCGACTTAAGTACAAAAAGACTGACTCTTCTTACTGACTATGTTTTGAACCATTCCTGTGACACTAGTTATAGATTCCGATGCTTCACTTCAGGTTCATTGAATCCCTTGGACCTTCTTATTGACGATGAAACACAGAAATTACATCGGAATTAAATACAAAAGTCACAATGCCGAATTAAGTACAAGAAGACTGACTCTTTTTACTGACTATGTTTTGAACCATTCCTGTGACACTAGTTATGGATTCGGATGCTTCAATTCTGGTTTTCTATATCCCTCTGACCTTCTTATTGACGATGAAACACAGAAATTGCATCGGAATTAAATACAAAGGGCAAAATGCCGACTTACGTACACGAAGACTGACTCTTCTTACTGCCTAAGTTTAAACCATTCTGGTGACACCAGTTATAGATTCCGATGCTACACTCCAGGGTTACTGTATCCCTTGGACCTTCTTATTGACGATGAAAAACAGAAACAGCATCGGAATTAAATAGAAAAGGCACAATGCCGACTTAAGTACAAGAAGACTGACTCTTCTTACTATCTCTGTTTTGAACCATTCCTGTGACACTAGTTATAGATTCCGATGCTTAACTCCAGGTTAACTGTATCCCGTAAACCTTCTTATTGACGATGAAACACAGAAATTGCATCGCAATTAAGTAGAAAAGGCACAATGCCGACTTAAGTACAAGAAGACTGACTCTTCCAACTGTCTATGTATTGAACCATTCATGTGACACTAGTTATAGATTCCGGTGCTTCACTCCAGGTTTACTGTATCCCTTGGACCTTGTAATTGACGATGAAACACAGAAATTGCATCAGAATTAAATAGAAAAGCCACAATGCCGACTTAAGTACACGAAGACTGACGCTTCTTACTGACTATGTTTTGAACCATTCCTGTGACACTAGTGATAGATTCCGATGCTTCACTTCAGGTTTACTGTATCCCTCTGATCTTCTTATTGACGATGAAACACAGAAATTGCATCAGAGTTAAATACAAAAGGCACAATGCCGATTTAAGTACAAAAGGACTGATCCTTCTTACTGTCTATGTTGTGAACCATTCCTGTGACACTAGTTATAGATTCCGATGCTTCACTTCAGGTTTACTGAATCCCTTGGACCTTATTGACGATGAAACACAGAAATTGCATCGGAATAAAATAGAAAAGGCACAATGAAGACTAAACTACAAGAAGACTGACTCTTCTTAATGACTATGTTTTGAACCATTCCTGTGACACTAGTTATAGATTGCGTTGCTTCACCTCAGGTTTGCTGTATCCCTCTGACGTTCTTATTGACGATGAAACACAGAAATTGCATCGGAATTAAATACAAAAGGCACAATGCCGACTTACGTACACGAAGACTGACTCTTCTTACTGTTTATGTTTGAACCATTCCTGTGATACTAGTTATAGATTCCGATGCTTCACTTCAGGTTTATTGAATCCCTTGGACCTTCTTATTGACGATGAAACACAGAAATTGCATCGGAAATAAATCCAAAATCACAATGCCGACTTAAGTACAAGAAGACTGACTCTTTTTACTGACTATGCCTTGAACCATTCCTGTGACACTAGTTATAGATTCCGATGCTTCACTTCAGTTTTATTGAATCCCTTGGACCTTCTTATTGACGATGAAACACAGAAATTGCATCGGAATTAAATACAAAAGTCACAATGCCGAATTAAGTACAAGATGACTGACTCTTTTTACTGACTATGTTTTGAACCATTCCTGTGACACTAGTTATGGATTCGGATGCTTCAATTCTGGTTTACTATATCCCTCTGACCTTCTTATTGACGATGAAACACAGAAATTGCATCGGAATTAAATAGAAAAGGCACAATGCCGACTTAAGTACGAGACGACTGACTTCTCTTACTGTCTATGTTTTGAACCATTCCTGTGACACTAGTTATAGATTCCGATGCTTCACTTCAGGTTTACTGTATTCCTCTGATCTTCTTATTGACGATGAAACACAGAAATTGCATCAGAGTTAAATACAAAAGGCACAATGCCGATTTAAGTACAAAAGGACTGATCCTTCTTACTGTCTATGTTGTGAACCATTCATGTGACACTAGTTATAGATTCCGATGCTTCACTTCAGGTTTACTGAATCCCTTGGACCTTATTGACGATGAAACACAGAAATTGCATCGGAATAAAATAGAAAAGGCACAATGAAGACTAAACTACAAGAAGACTGACTCTTCTTACTGACTATGTTTTGAACCATTCCTGTGACACTAGTTATAGATTGCGATGCTTCACCTCAGGTTTGCTGTATCCCTCTGACCTTCTTATTGACGATGAAACACAGAAATTGCATCGGAATTAAATGCAAAAGGCACAATGCCGACTTACGTACACGAAGACTGACTCTTCTTACTGTTTATGTTTGAACCATTCCTGTGATACTAGTTATAGATTCCGATGCTTCACTTCAGGTTTATTGTATCCCTTGGACCTTCTTATTGATGATCAAACACAGAAATTGCATCGGAATTAAAAACAAAAGGCACAATGCAGACTTAAGTACAAGAAGACTGACTCTTCTTACAGACTATGTTTTGAACCATTCCTGTGACACTAGTTATAGATTGCGATGCTTCACATCAGGTTTGCGGTATCCCCCTGACCTTCTTATTGACGATGAAACACAGAATTTGGATCGGAATTAAATACAATAGGCACAATGCCGACTTAAGTACACGAAGACTGACTCTTCTTACTGCCTATGTTTTGAACCATTCCTGTGACACTAGTTATAGATTCCGACACTACACTCCAAGTTTACTGTATCCTTTGGACCTTCTTACTGACGATGAAAAACAGAAATTGCATCGGAATTAAATACAAAAGGCACAATGCCGACTTAAGGGCAAGAAGACTGACTCTTCTTACTGACTATGTTTTGATCCATTCCTGTGACACTAGTTATAGATTGCGATGCTTCACTTCAGGTTTACATTATCCCTCTGACCTTCTTATTGACGATGAAACACAGAAATTGCATCAGAATTAAATAGAACAGGCACAATGCCGACTTAAGTACAAGAAGACTGACTCTTCTTACTGACTATGTTTTGAACCATTCCTGTTTCACTAGTCATAGATTCCGATGCTTCACTCCAGGTTTACCTTATCCCTTGGACCTACTTATTGACGATGAAACACAGATATTGCATCGGAACTAAATAGAAAAGGCACAATGCCGACTTAAGTACAAGAGGACGGACTCTTCCTACTGTCTATGTTTTGAACCATTCCTGTGACACTAGTTATTGATTCCGGTGCTTGAATCCAGGTTTACTGTTTCCCTTAGGCCTTCTTATTGACGATGAAACACAGAAAATGCATCAGAATTAAATAGAAAATTCACAAATCCGACTTAAGTACAAGAAGACTGACGCTTCTTACTGACTATGACTTTGTTCCATTCCTGTGACACTAGTTATAGATTCCGATGCTTCACTTCAGGTTTACTGTATCCCTTGGACCTTCTTATTGACGATGAAACACAGATATTGCATCGGAATGAAATAGAAAAGGCACAATGCCGACTTAAGAACAAGAAGACTGACTCTTTGTACTGACTATGATTTGAACCATTCTCGTAACACTAGTTATGGATTCCGATGCTTCACTTCAGGTTTACTGTATCCCTTAAACCTTCTTATTGACGATGAAACACAGAAATTGCATGGGAATTAAATACAAAAGGCACAATGCCGACTTAAGTACAAGAAGACTGACTCTTCTTACTGACTATGTTTTGAACCATTCCTGTGACACTAGTTATAGATTCCTATGCTTCTATTCAGGCTTACTGTATCCCTTGGACCTTCTTATTGACGATGAAACACAGAAATTGCATCGGAATTAAACACAAAAGGCACAATGCCGACTTAAGTACAAAAAGACTGACTCTTCTTACTGACTATGATTTGAACCATTCCTGTGACACTAGTTATAGATTCCTATGCTTCTATTCAGGCTTACTGTATCCCTTGGACCTTTTTATTGGCGATGAAACACAGAAATTGCATCGGAATTAAACACAAAAGGCACAATGCCGACTTAAGTACAAAAAGACTGACTCTTCTTACTGACTATGTTTTGAACCATTTCTGTGACACTAGTTATAGATTCCGATGCTTCACTTCAGGTTTATTGTATCCCTTGGACCTTCTTATTGACGATGAAACACAGAAATTGCATCGGAATTAAATACAAAAGTCACAATGCCGAATTAAGTACAAGAAGACTGACTCTTTTTACTGACTATGTTTTGAACCATTCCTGTGACACTAGTTATGGATTCGGATGCTTCAATTCTAGTTTACTATATCCCTCTGACCTTCTTATTGACGATGAAACACAGAAATTGCATCGGAATAAAATAGAAAAGGCACAATGCCGACTTAAGTACGAGACGACTGACTTTTCTTACTGTCTATGTTTTGAACCATTCCTGTGACACTAGTTATAGATTCCGATACTTCACTTCAGGTTTACTGTATCCCTCTGATCTTCTTATTGACGATGAAACACAGAAATTGCATCAGAATTAAATACAAAAGGCACAATGCCGACTTAAGTACAAGAGGACTGATCCTTCTTACTGTCTATGTTTTGAACCATTCCTGTGACACTAGTTATAGATTCCGATGCTTCACTTCAGGCTTACTGTATCCCTCTGACCTTCTTATTGATGATGAAACACAGAAATTGCATTGGAATTAAATACAAAAGGCACAATGCAGACTTAACTACAAGAAGACTGACTCTTCTTACTGACTATGTTTTGAACCATTCCTGTGACACTAGTTATAGATTGCGATGCTTCACCTCAGGTTTGCTGTATCCCCCTGACCTTCTTATTGACGATGAAACACAGAAATTGCATCGGAATTAAATACAAAAGGCACAATGCCGACTTAAGGACAAGAAGACTGACCCTTCTTACTGACTATGTTTTGAACCATTCCTGTGACACTAGTTATAGTTTCCGATGCTTCACTTCAGGTTTACTGTATCCCTCTGACCTTCTTACTGACGATGAAACACAGAAACTGCATCGGAATTAAATAGAAAAGGCTCAATGCCGACTTAAGTACAAGAAGACTGACTCTTCTTACTGTCTATGCTTTGAACCATTCCTGTGACACTAGTTATAGATTCCGATGCTTTACTCCAGGTTTACTGTATCCTGTAAACCTTCTTATTGACGATGAAACACAGAAATTGCATCGGAATTAAGCAGAAAAGGCACAATGCCGACTTAAGTACAAGAAGACTGACTCTTCCAACTGTCTTTGAATTGAACCATTCCTGTGACACTAGTTATAGATTCCGGTGCTTCACTCCAGGTTTACTGTATCCCTTGGACCTAATTGACGATGAAACACAGAAATTGCATCAGAATTAAATAGAAAAGCCACAATGCCGACTTAAGTACACGAAGACTGACGCTTCTTACTGACTATGTTTTGAACCATTCCTGTGACACTAGTGATAGATTCCGATGCTTCGCTTCAGGTTTACTGAATCCCTTGGACCTTATTAACGATGAAACACAGAAATTGCATCCGAATAAAATAGAAAAGGCACAATGAAGACTTAACTACAAGAAGACTGACTCTTCTTACTGACTATGCTTTGAACCATTCCTGTGACACTAGTTATTGATTGCGATGCTTTACCTCAGGTTTGCTGTATCCCTCTGACCTTCTTATTGACGATGAAACACAGAAATTGCATCGGAATTAAATACAAAGGGTAAAATGCCGACTTACGTACACGAAGACTGACTCTTCTTACTGTTTATGTTTGAACCATTCCTGTGATACTAGTTATAGATTCCGATGCTTCACTTCAGGTTTATTGAATCCCTTGGACCTTCTTATTGACGATGAAACACAGAAATTGCATCGGAATTAAATCCAAAATCACAATGCCGACTTAAGTACAAGAAGACTGACTCTTTTTACTGACTATGCCTTGAACCATTCCTGTGACACTAGTTATAGATTCCGATGCTTCACTTCAGTTTTATTGAATCCCTTGGACCTTCTTATTGACGATGAAACACAGAAATTGCATCGGAATTAAATACAAAAGTCACAATGCCGAATTAAGTACAAGAAGACTGACTCTTTTTACTGACTATGTTTTGAACCATTCCTGTGACACTAGTTATGGATTCGGATGCTTCAATTCTGGTTTACTATATCCCTCTGACCTTCTTATTGACGATGAAACACAGAAATTGCATCGGAATTAAATAGAAAAGGCACAATGCCGACTTAAGTACGAGACGACTGACTTCTCTTACTGTCTATGTTTTGAACCATTCCTGTGACACTAGTTATAGATTCCGATGCTTCACTTCAGGTTTACTGTATTCCTCTGATCTTCTTATTGACGATGAAACACAGAAATTGCATCAGAGTTAAATACAAAAGGCACAATGCCGATTTAAGTACAAAAGGACTGATCCTTCTTACTGTCTATGTTGTGAACCATTCCTGTGACACTAGTTATAGATTCCGATGCTTCACTTCAGGTTTACTGAATCCCTTGGACCTTATTGACGATGAAACACAGAAATTGCATCGGAATAAAATAGAAAAGGCACAATGAAGACTAAACTACAAGAAGACTGACTCTTCTTACTGACTATGTTTTGAACCATTCCTGTGACACTAGTTATAGATTGCGATGCTTCACCTCAGGTTTGCTGTATCCCTCTGACCTTCTTATTGACGATGAAACACAGAAATTGCATCGGAATTAAATGCAAAAGGCACAATGCCGACTTACGTACACGAAGACTGACTCTTCTTACTGTTTATGTTTGAACCATTCCTGTGATACTAGTTATAGATTCCGATGCATCACTTCAGGTTTATTGTATCCCTTGCACCTTCTTATTGATGATCAAACACAGAAATTGCATCGGAATTAAAAACAAAAGGCACAATGCAGACTTAAGTACAAGAAGACTGACTCTTCTTACAGACTATGTTTTGAACCATTCCTGTGACACTAGTTATAGATTGCGATGCTTCACATCAGGTTTGCGGTATCCCCCTGACCTTCTTATTGACGATGAAACACAGAATTTGGATCGGAATTAAATACAATAGGCACAATGCCGACTTAAGTACACGAAGACTGACTCTTCTTACTGCCTATGTTTTGAACCATTCCTGTGACACTAGTTATAGATTCCGACACTACACTCCAAGTTTACTGTATCCTTTGGACCTTCTTACTGACGATGAAAAACAGAAATTGCATCGGAATTAAATACAAAAGGCACAATGCCGACTTAAGGGCAAGAAGACTGACTCTTCTTACTGACTATGTTTTGATCCATTCCTGTGACACTAGTTATAGATTGCGATGCTTCACTTCAGGTTTACATTATCCCTCTGACCTTCTTATTGACGATGAAACACAGAAATTGCATCAGAATTAAATAGAACAGGCACAATGCCGACTTAAGTACAAGAAGACTGACTCTTCTTACTGACTATGTTTTGAACCATTCCTGTTTCACTAGTCATAGATTCCGATGCTTCACTCCAGGTTTACCTTATCCCTTGGACCTACTTATTGACGATGAAACACAGATATTGCATCGGAACTAAATAGAAAAGGCACAATGCCGACTTAAGTACAAGAGGACGGACTCTTCCTACTGTCTATGTTTTGAACCATTCCTGTGACACTAGTTATTGATTCCGGTGCTTGACTCCAGGTTTACTGTTTCCCTTGGGCCTTCTTATTGACGATGAAACACAGAAAATGCATCAGAATTAAATAGAAAATTCACAATGCCGACTTAAGTACAAGAAGACTGACGCTTCTTACTGACTATGACTTTGTTCCATTCCTGTGACACTAGTTATAGATTCCGATGCTTCACTTCAGGTTTACTGTATCCCTTGGACCTTCTTATTGACGATGAAACACAGATATGGCATCGGAATGAAATAGAAAAGGCACAATGCCGACTTAAGAACAAGAAGACTGACTCTTTGTACTGACTATGATTTGAACCATTCTCGTAACACTAGTTATGGATTCCGATGCTTCACTTCAGGTTTACTGTATCCCTTAAACCTTCTTATTGACGATGAAACACAGAAATTGCTTGGGAATTAAATACAAAAGGCACAATGCCGACTTAAGTACAAGAAGACTGACTCTTCTTACTGACTATGTTTTGAACCATTCCTGTGACACTAGTTATAGATTCCTATGCTTCTATTCAGGCTTACTGTATCCCTTGGACCTTCTTATTGACGATGAAACACAGAAATTGCATCGGAATTAAACACAAAAGGCACAATGCCGACTTAAGTACAAAAAGACTGACTCTTCTTACTGACTATGATTTGAACCATTCCTGTGACACTAGTTATAGATTCCTATGCTTCTATTCAGGCTTACTGTATCCCTTGGACCTTCTTATTGGCGATGAAACACAGAAATTGCATCGGAATTAAACACAAAAGGCACAATGCCGACTTAAGTACAAAAAGACTGACTCTTCTTACTGACTATGTTTTGAACCATTTCTGTGACACTAGTTATAGATTCCGATGCTTCACTTCAGGTTTATTGTATCCCTTGGACCTTCTTATTGACGATGAAACACAGAAATTGCATCGGAATTAAATACAAAAGTCACAATGCCGAATTAAGTACAAGAAGACTGACTCTTTTTACTGACTATGTTTTGAACCATTCCTGTGACACTAGTTATGGATTCGGATGCTTCAATTCTAGTTTACTATATCCCTCTGACCTTCTTATTGACGATGAAACACAGAAATTGCATCGGAATTAAATAGAAAAGGCACAATGCCGACTTAAGTACGAGACGACTGACTTTTCTTACTGTCTATGTTTTGAACCATTCCTGTGACACTAGTTATAGATTCCGATACTTCACTTCAGGTTTACTGTATCCCTCTGATCTTCTTATTGACGATGAAACACAGAAATTGCATCAGAATTAAATACAAAAGGCACAATGCCGACTTAAGTACAAGAGGACTGATCCTTCTTACTGTCTATGTTTTGAACCATTCCTGTGACACTAGTTATAGATTCCGATGCTTCACTTCAGGCTTACTGTATCCCTCTGACCTTCTTATTGATGATGAAACACAGAAATTGCATCGGAATTAAATACAAAAGGCACAATGCAGACTTAACTACAAGAAGACTGACTCTTCTTACTGACTATGTTTTGAACCATTCCTGTGACACTAGTTATAGATTGCGATGCTTCACCTCAGGTTTGCTGTATCCGCCTGACCTTCTTATTGACGATGAAACACAGAAATTGCATCGGAATTAAATACAAAAGGCACAATGCCGACTTAAGGACAAGAAGACTGACCCTTCTTACTGACTATGTTTTGAACCATTCCTGTGACACTAGTTATAGTTTCCGATGCTTCACTTCAGGTTTACTGTATCCCTCTGACCTTCTTACTGACGATGAAACACAGAAACTGCATCGGAATTAAATAGAAAAGGCTCAATGCCGACTTAAGTACAAGAAGACTGACTCTTCTTACTGTCTATGCTTTGAACCATTCCTGTGACACTAGTTATAGATTCCGATGCTTTACTCCAGGTTTACTGTATCCTGTAAACCTTCTTATTGACGATGAAACACAGAAATTGCATCGGAATTAAGCAGAAAAGGCACAATGCCGACTTAAGTACAAGAAGACTGACTCTTCCAACTGTCTTTGAATTGAACCATTCCTGTGACACTAGTTATAGATTCCGGTGCTTCACTCCAGGTTTACTGTATCCCTTGGACCTAATTGACGATGAAACACAGAAATTGCATCAGAATTAAATAGAAAAGCCACAATGCCGACTTAAGTACACGAAGACTGACGCTTCTTACTGACTATGTTTTGAACCATTCCTGTGACACTAGTGATAGATTCCGATGCTTCGCTTCAGGTTTACTGAATCCCTTGGACCTTATTAACGATGAAACACAGAAATTGCATCCGAATAAAATAGAAAAGGCACAATGAAGACTTAACTACAAGAAGACTGACTCTTCTTACTGACTATGCTTTGAACCATTCCTGTGACACTAGTTATTGATTGCGATGCTTTACCTCAGGTTTGCTGTATCCCTCTGACCTTCTTATTGACGATGAAACACAGAAATTGCATCGGAATTAAATACAAAGGGTAAAATGCCGACTTACGTACACGAAGACTGACTCTTCTTACTGTTTATGTTTGAACCATTCCTGTGACACTAGTTATAGATTCCGATGCTTCACTTCAGGTTTATTGTATCCCTTGGACCTTCTTATTGACGATGAAACACAGAAATTGCATCGGAATTAAATCCAAAATCACAATGCCGACTTAAGTACAAGAAGACTGACTCTTTTTACTGACTATGCCTTGAACCATTCCTGTGACACTAGTTATAGATTCCGATGCTTCACTTCAGGTTTATTGAATCCCTTGGACCCTCTTATTGACGATGAAACACAGAAATTGCATCGGAATTAAATACAAAAATCACAATGCCGAATTAAGTACAAGAAGACTGACTCTTTTTACTGACTATGTTTTGAACCATTCCTGTGACACTAGTTATGGATTCGGATGCTTCAATTCTGGTTTACTATATCCCTCTGACCTTCTTATTGACGATGAAACACAGAAATTGCATCGGAATTAAATAGAAAAGGCACAATGCCGACTTAAGTACGAGACGACTGACTTTTCTTACTGTCTATGATTTGAACCATTCCTGTGACACTAGTTATAGATTCCGACACTACACTCCAAGTTTACTGTATCCTTTGGACCTTCTTACTGACGATGAAAAACAGAAATTGCATCGGAATTAAATACAAAAGGCTCAATGCCGACTTAAGGACAAGAAGACTGACTCTTCTTACTGACTATGTTTTGATCCATTCCTGTGACACTAGTTATAGATTGCGATGCTTCACTTCAGGTTTACATTATCCCTCTGACCTTCTTATTGACGATGAAACACAGAAATTGCATCGGAATTAAATAGAACAGGCACAATGCCGACTTAAGTACAAGAAGACTGACTCTTCTTACTGACTATGATTTGAACCATTCCTGTGACACTAGTTATAGATTCCGATGCTTCACTCCAGGTTTACTGTATCACTTGGACCTTCTTATTGACGATGAAACACAGATATTGCATCGGAACTAAATAGAAAAGGCACAATGCCGACTTAAGTACAAGAGGACTGACTCTTCCTACTGTCTATGATTTGAACCATTCCTGTGACACTAGTTATTGATTCCGGTGCTTCACTCCAGGTTTACTGTTTCCCTTGGACCTTCTTATTGACGATGAAACACAGAAATTGCATCAGAATTAAATAGCAAAGGCACAATGCCGACTTAAGTACAAGAAGACTGACGCTTCTTACTGACTATGACTTTGAACCATTCCTGTGACACTAGTTATAGATTCCGATGCCTCACTTCAGGTTTACTGTATCCCTCTGACCTTCTAATTGATGATGAAACACAGAAATTGCATCGGAATTAAATACAAAAGGCACAATGCAGACTTAACTACAAGAAGACTGACTCTTCTTACTGACTATGTTTTGAACCATTCCTGAGACACTAGTTATAGATTCCGATGCTTTACTCCAGGTTTACTGTATCCCGTAAACCTTCTTGTTGACGATGAAACACAGAAATTGCATCGGAATGAAGTAGAAAAGGCACAATGCCGACTTAAGTACAAGAAGACTGACTCTTCCAACTGTCTATGTATTGAACCATTCCTGTGACACTAGTTATAGATTCCGGTGCTTCACTCCAGGTTTACTGTATCCCTTGGACCTTCTAATTGACGATGAAACACAGAAATTGCATCAGAATTAAATAGAAAAGCCACAATGCCGACTTAAGTACACGAAGACTGACGCTTCTTACTGACTATGTTTTGAACCATTCCTGTGACACTAGTGATAGATTCCGATGCTTCACTTCAGGTTTACTGAATCCCTTGGACCTTATTGACGATGAAACACAGAAATTGCATCGGAATAAAATAGAAAAGGCACAATGCAGACTTAACTACAAGAAGACTGACTCTTCTTACTGACTATGTTTTGAACCATTCCTGTGACACTAGTTATAGATACCGATGCTTTACTCCAGGTTTACTGTATCCCGTAAACCTTCTTATTGACGATGAAACACAGAAATTGCATCGGAATTAAGTAGAAAAGGCACAATGCCGACTTAAGTACAAGAAGACTGACTCTTCCAACTGTCTATGTATTGAACCATTCCTGTGACACTAGTTATAGATTCCGGTGCTTCACTCCAGGTTTACTGTATCCTTCTGACCTTCTTATTGACGATGAAACACAGAAATTGCATCGGAATTAAATACAAAGGGCAAAATCCCGACTTACGTACACGAAGACTGACTCTTCTTACTGTTTATGTTTGAACCATTCCTGTGACACTAGTTATAGATTCCGATGCTTCACTTCAGGTTTATTGTATCCCTTGGACCTTCTTATTGACGATGAAACACAGAAATTGCATCGGAATTAAATACAAAAGTCACAATGCCGAATTAAGTACAAGAAGACTGACACTTTTTTTTGACTATGTTTTGAACCATTCCTGTGACACTAGTTATGGATTCGGATGCTTCAATTCTGGTTTACTATATCCCTCTGACCTTCTTATAGACGATGAAACACAGAAATTGCATCGGAATTAAATAGAAAAGGCACAATGCCGACTTAAGTACGAGACGACTGACTTTTCTTACTGTCTATGATTTGAACCATTCCTGTGACACTCGTTACAGATTCCGACACTACACTCCAAGTTTACTGTATCCTTTGGACCTTCATACTGACGATGAAAAACAGAAATTGCATCGGAATTAAATACAAAAGGCACAATGCCGACTTAAGTACAAGAAGACTGACTATTCTTACTGACTATGTTTTGAACCATTCCTGTGACACTAGTTATAGATTCCGATGCTTCACTCCAGGTTTACTGTATCCCTTGGACCTTCTTATTGACGATGAAACACAGTTATTGCATCGGAACTAAATAGAAAAGGCACAATGCCGACTTAAGTACAAGAGGACTGACTCTTCCTACCGTCTATGTTTTGAACCATTCCTGTGACACTAGTTATTGATTCCGGTGCTTCACTCCAGGTTTAATGTTTCCCTTGGACCTTCTTATTGACGATGAAACACAGAAATTGCATCAGAATTAAATAGAAAAGGCACAATGCCGACATAAGTACAAGAGGACTGACTTTTCTTACTGTCTATGTTTTGAACCATTCCTGTGACACTAGTTATAGATTCCGATGCTTCACTTCAGGTTTACTGTATCCCTCTGATCTTCTTTTGACAATGAAACACAGAAATTGCATCAGAATTAAATACAAAAGGCACAATGCCGACTTAAGTACAAGAGGACTGATCCTTCTTACTGTCTATGTTTTGAACTATTCCTGTGACACTAGTTATGGATTCCGATGCTTCACTTCAGGTTTACTGTATCCCTCTGACCTTCTTATTGATGATGAAACACAGAAATTGCATAGGAATTAAATACAAAAGGCACAATGCAGACTTAACTACAAGAAGACTGACTCTTCTTACTGACTATGTTTTGAACCATTCCTGTGACACTAGTTATAGATTGCGTTGCTTCACCTCATGTTTGCTGTATCCCTCTAACCTTGTTATTGACGATGAAACACAGAAATTGCATCGGAATGAAATACAAAGGGCAAAATGCCGACTTACGTACACGAAGACTGACTCTTCTTACTGCCTATGTTTAAACCATTCCTGTGACACCAGTTATAGATTCCGATGCTGCACTCCAGGTTTACTGTATCCCTTGGACCTTCTTATTGACGAGGAAAAACAGAAATTGCATCGGAATTTCAAAGGCACAAAGCCAACTTAAGGACAAGAAGACTGACTCTTCTTACTGACTATGTTTTGAACCATTCCTGTGACACTAGTTATAGATTCCGATGCTTCACTTCAGGTTTACTGTATCCCTCTGACCTTATTATTGACGATGAAACACCGAAACTGCATCTGAATTAAATAGAAAAGGCACAATGCCGACTTAAGTACAAGAAGACTGACTCTTCTTACTGTCTATGTTTTGAACCATTCCTGTGACACTAGTTATAGATTCCGATGCTTTACTCCAGGTTTACTGTATCCCGTAAACCTTCTTATTGACGATGAAACACAGAAATTGCATCGGAATTAAGTAGAAAAGGCACAATGCCGACTTAAGTACAAGAAGACTGACTCTTCCAACTGTCTATGTATTGAACCATTCCTGTGACACTAGTTATAGATTCCGGTGCTTCACTCCAGGTTTACTGTATCCCTTGGACCTTCTAATTGACGATGAAACACAGAAATTGCATCAGAATTAAATAGAAAAGTTACAATGCCGACTCAAGTACACGAAGACTGACGCTTCTTACTGACTATGTTTTGAACCATTCCTGTCACACTAGTGATAAATTCCGATGCTTCACTTCAGGTTTACTGAATCCCTTGGACCTTATTGACGATGAAACACAGAAATTGCATCGGAATAAAGTAGAAAAGGCACAATGAAGACTTAACTACAAGAAGACTGACTCTTCTTACTGACTATGTTTTGAACCATTCCTGTGACACTAGTTATAGATTGCGATGCTTCACCTCAGGTTTGCTGTATCCCTCTGACCTTCTTATTGACGATGAAACACAGAAATTGCATCGGAATTAAATACAAAGGGCAAAATGCCGACTTACGTACACGAAGACTGACTCTTCTTACTGTTTATGTTAGAACCATTCCTGTGACACTAGTTATAGATTCCGATGCTTCACTTCAGGTTTATTGTATCCCTTGGACCTTCTTATTGACGATGAAACACAGAAATTGCATCGGAATTAAATACAAAAGTCACAATGCCGACTTATGTACAAGAAGACCGACTCTTTTTACTGACTATGCTTTGAACCATTCCTGTGACACTAGTTATAGATTCCGATGCTTCACTTCAGGTTTATTGTATCCCTTCGACCTTCTTATTGACGATGAAACACAGAAATTGTATCGGAATTAAATACAAAAGACACAATGCCGACTTAAGTACAAGAAGACTGACTCTTTTTACTGACTATGCTTTGAACCATTCCTGTGACACTATTTATGGATTCGGATGCTTCAATTCTGGTTTACTATATCCCTCTGACCTTCTTATTGACGATGAAACACAGAAATTGCATCGGAATTAAATAGAAAAGGCACAATGCCGACTTAAGTACAAGACGACTGACTTTTCTTACTGTCTATGTTTTGAACCATTCCTGTGACACTAGTTATAGATTCCGATGCTTCACTTCAGGTTTACTGTATCCTTCTGATCTTCATATTGACGATGAAACACAGAAATTGCATCAGAATTAAATACAAAAGGCACAATGCCGACTTAAGTACAAGAGGATTGATCCTTCTTACTGTCTATGTTTTGAACCATTCCTGTGACACTCGTTACAGATTCCGATGCTTCATTTCAGGTTTACCGTATCCCTTAAACCTTCTTATTGACGATGAAACACAGAAATTGCATCGGAATTAAATACAAAAGGCCAATGCCGACTTAAGTACAAGAAGACTAAAGCTTTTTACTGACTATGTTTTGAACCATTCCTGTGACACTAGTTATGGATTCGGATGCTTCAATTCTCGTTTACTATATCCCTCTGTCCCTCTTATTGACGTTGAAACACAGAAATTGCATCGGAATTAAATACAAAGGGAAAAATGCCGACTTACGTACACGGAGACTGACTCTTCTGACTGCCTATGTTTAAACCATTCCTGTGACACCAGTTATAGATTCCGATGCTACACTCCAGGTTTACTGTATCCCTTGGACCTTCTTATTGACGATGAAAAACAGAAATTGCAACGGAATTACATACAAAAGGCACAATGTCGACTTAAGGACAAGAAGACTGACTCTTCTTACTGACTATGTTTTGAACCATTCCTGTGACACTAGTTATAGATTCCGATGCTTCACTTCAGGTTTACTGTATACCTTGGACCTTCTAATTTACGATGAAACACAGAAATTGCATCGGAATTAAATACAAAAACCACAATACCGACTTAAGTACAAGAAGACTGACTCTTCTTACTGACTATGCTTTGAACCATTCCTGTGACACTAGTTATAGAATCCGATGCTTCACTTCAGGTTTACTGTATCCCTTGGACCTTCTTATTGACGATGAAAAACAGAAATTGCTTCGGAGTTACATACAAAAGGCACAATGCCGACTTAAGGACAGGAAGACTGACTCTTCTTACTGACTATGTTTTGAACCATTCCTGTGACACTAGTTATGGATTCCGATGCTTCACTTCAGGTTTATTGTATCCCTTGGACCTTCTTATTGACGATGAAACACAGAAATTGCATCGGAATTAAATACAAAAGTCAAAATGCCGACTTAAGTACAAGAAGACTTACTCTTCTTACTGTCTATGTTTTGAAACATTCCAGTGGCACTAGTTATAGATTCCGATGCTTTACTCCAGGTTAACTGTATCCCGTAAACCTTCCTATTGACGATGAAACACAGAAATTGCATCGGAATTAAGTAGAAAAGGCACAATGCCGACTTAAGTACAAGAAGACTGACTCTTCCAACTGTCTATGTATTGAACCATTCCTGTGACACTAGTTATAGATTCCGGTGCTTCACTCCAGGTTTACTGTATCCCTTGGACCTTCTAATTGACGATGAAACACAGAAATTGCATCAGAATTAAATAGAAAAGCCACAATGCAGACTTAAGTACAAGAAGACTGACGCTTCTTACTGACTATGATTTGAACCATTCCTGTGACACTAGTGATAGATTCCGATGCTTCACTTCAGGTTTACTGAATCCCTTGGACCTTATTGACGATGAAACACAGATATTGCATCGGAATAAAATAGAAAAGGCACAGTGAAGACTTAAGTACAAGGAGACTGACTCTTCTTACTGTTAATGTTTGAACCATTCCTGTGACACTAGTTATAGATTCCGATGCTTCAATTCAAGTTTATTGTATCCCTTGGACCTTCTTATTGACGATGAAACACAGAAATTGCATCGGAATTAAATACAAAAATCACAATGCCGACTTAAGTACAAGAAGACTGACTCTTTTTACTGACTATGTTTTGAACCATTCCTGTGACACTAGTTATGGATTCGGATGCTTCAATTCTGGTTTACTATATCCCTCTGACCTTCTTATTGACGATGAAACACAGAAATTGCATCGGAATTAAATAGAAAAGGCACAGTGCCGACTTAAGTACAAGACGACTGACTTTTCTTACTCTCTATGTTTTGAACCATTCCTGTGACACTAGTTATAGATTCCGATGCTTCACTTCAGGTTTACTGTATCCCTCTGACCTTCTTATTGACGATGAAACACAGTAATTGCATCAGAATTAAATACAAAAGCCAAATGCCGACTTAAGTACAAGAGGACTGGTCCTTCTTACTGTCTATGTTTTGAACCATTCCTGTGACACTAGTTATAGATTCCGATGCTTCACTTCAGGTTTACTGTATCCCTCTGACCTTCTTATTGATGATGAAACTCAGAAATTGCATCGGAATTAAATACAAAAGGCACAATGCAGACTTAATTACAAGAAGACTGACTCTTCTTACTGACTATGTTTTGAACCATTCCTGTGACACTAGTTATAGATTGCGATGCTTCACCTCAGGTTTGCTGTATCCCCCTGACCTTCTTATTGACGATGAAACACAGAAATTGCATCGGAATTAAATACAAAGGGCAAAATGCCGAGTTACGTACACGAAGACTGACTCTTCTTACTGCCTATGTTTAAACCATTCCTGTGACACCAGTTATGGATTCCGATGCTACACTCCAGGTTTACTGTATCCCTTGGACCTTCTTATTGACGATGAAAAACAGAAATTGCTTCGGAGTTACATACAAAAGGCACAATGCCGACTTAAGGACAGGAAGACTGACTCTTCTTACTGACTATGTTTTGAACCATTCCTGTGACACTAGTTATGGATTCCGATGCTTCACTTCAGGTTTATTGTATCCCTTGGACCTTCTTATTGACGATGAAACACAGAAATTGCATCGGAATTAAATACAAAAGTCAAAATGCCGACTTAAGTACAAGAAGACTTACTCTTCTTACTGTCTATGTTTTGAAACATTCCTGTGGCACTAGTTATAGATTCCGATGCTTTACTCCAGGTTAACTGTATCCCGTAAACCTTCTTATTGACGATGAAACACAGAAATTGCATCGGAATTAAGTAGAAAAGGCACAATGCCGACTTAAGTACAAGAAGACTGACTCTTCCAACTGTCTATGTATTGAACCATTCCTGTGACACTAGTTATAGATTCCGGTGCTTCACTCCAGGTTTACTGTATCCCTTGGACCTTCTAATTGACGATGAAACACAGAAATTGCATCAGAATTAAATAGAAAAGCCACAATGCAGACTTAAGTACAAGAAGACTGACGCTTCTTACTGACTATGTTTTGAACCATTCCTGTGACACTAGTGATAGATTCCGATGCTTCACTTCAGGTTTACTGAATCCCTTGGACCTTATTGACGATGAAACACAGATATTGCATCGGAATAAAATAGAAAAGGCACAGTGAAGACTTAAGTACAAGGAGACTGACTCTTCTTACTGTTAATGTTTGAACCATTCCTGTGACACTAGTTATAGATTCCGATGCTTCAATTCAAGTTTATTGTATCCCTTGGACCTTCTTATTGACGATGAAACACAGAAATTGCATCGGAATTAAATACAAAAATCACAATGCCGACTTAAGTACAAGAAGACTGACTCTTTTTACTGACTATGTTTTGAACCATTCCTGTGACACTAGTTATTGATTCGGATGCTTCAATTCTGGTTTACTATATCCCTCTGACCTTCTTATTGACGATGAAACACAGAAATTGCATCGGAATTAAATAGAAAAGGCACAGTGCCGACTTAAGTACAAGACGACTGACTTTTCTTACTCTCTATGTTTTGAACCATTCCTGTGACACTAGTTATAGATTCCGATGCTTCACTTCAGGTTTACTGTATCCCTCTGACCTTCTTATTGACGATGAAACACAGTAATTGCATCAGAATTAAATACAAAAGCCAAATGCCGACTTAAGTACAAGAGGACTGGTCCTTCTTACTGTCTATGTTTTGAACCATTCCTGTGACACTAGTTATAGATTCCGATGCTTCACTTCAGGTTTACTGTATCCCTCTGACCTTCTTATTGATGATGAAACTCAGAAATTGCATCGGAATTAAATACAAAAGGCACAATGCAGACTTAATTACAAGAAGACTGACTCTTCTTACTGACTATGTTTTGAACCATTCCTGTGACACTAGTTATAGATTGCGATGCTTCACCTCAGGTTTGCTGTATCCCTCTGACCTTCTTATTGACGATGAAACACAGAAATTGCATCGGAATTAAATACAAAGGGCAAAATGCCGAGTTACGTACACGAAGACTGACTCTTCTTACTGCCTATGTTAAAACCATTCCTGTGACACCAGTTATGGATTCCGATGCTACACTCCAGGTTTACTGTATCCCTTGGACCTTCTTATTGACGATGAAAAACAGAAATTGCTTCGGAGTTACATACAAAAGGCACAATGCCGACTTAAGGACAGGAAGACTGACTCTTCTTACTGACTATGTTTTGAACCATTCCTGTGACACTAGTTATGGATTCCGATGCTTCACTTCAGGTTTATTGTATCCCTTGGACCTTCTTATTGACGATGAAACACAGAAATTGCATCGGAATTAAATACAAAACTCAAAATGCCGACTTAAGTACAAGAAGACTTACTCTTCTTACTGTCTATGTTTTGAAACATTCCTGTGGCACTAGTTATAGATTCCGATGCTTTACTCCAGGTTAACTGTATCCCGTAAACCTTCTTATTGACGATGAAACACAGAAATTGCATCGGAATTAAGTAGAAAAGGCACAATGCCGACTTAAGTACAAGAAGACTGACTCTTCCAACTGTCTATGTATTGAACCATTCCTGTGACACCAGTTATAGATTCCGGTGCTTCACTCCAGGTTTACTGTATCCCTTGGACCTTCTAATTGACGATGAAACACAGAAATTGCATCAGAATTAAATAGAAAAGCCACAATGCCGACTTAAGTACAAGAAGACTGACTCTTCCAACTGTCTATGTTTTGAACCATTCCTGTGACACTAGTTATAGATTCCGATGCTTCACTTCAGGTTTACTGTATCCCTCTGACCTTCTTATTGACGATGAAACACAGTAATTGCATCAGAATTAAATACAAAAGCCAAATGCCGACTTAAGTACAAGAGGACTGGTCCTTCTTACTGTCTATGTTTTGAACCATTCCTGTGACACTAGTTATAGATTCCGATGCTTCACTTCAGGTTTACTGAATCCCTTGGACCTTATTGACGATGAAACACAGATATTGCATCGGAATAAAATAGAAAAGGCACAGTGAAGACTTAAGTACAAGGAGACTGACTCTTCTTACTGTTAATGTTTGAACCATTCCTGTGACACTAGTTATAGATTCCGATGCTTCAATTCAAGTTTATTGTATCCCTTGGACCTTCTTATTGACGATGAAACACAGAAATTGCATCGGAATTAAATACAAAAATCACAATGCCGACTTAAGTACAAGAAGACTGACTCTTTTTACTGACTATGTTTTGAACCATTCCTGTGACACTAGTTATGGATTCGGATGCTTCAATTCTGGTTTACTATATCCCTCTGACCTTCTTATTGACGATGAAACACAGAAATTGCATCGGAATTAAATAGAAAAGGCACAGTGCCGACTTAAGTACAAGACGACTGACTTTTCTTACTCTCTATGTTTTGAACCATTCCTGTGACACTAGTTATAGATTCCGATGCTTCACTTCAGGTTTACTGTATCCCTCTGACCTTCTTATTGACGATGAAACACAGTAATTGCATCAGAATTAAATACAAAAGCCAAATGCCGACTTAAGTACAAGAGGACTGGTCCTTCTTACTGTCTATGTTTTGAACCATTCCTGTGACACTAGTTATAGATTCCGATGCTTCACTTCAGTTTTACTGTATCCCTCTGACCTTCTTATTGATGATGAAACTCAGAAATTGCATCGGAATTAAATACAAAAGGCACAATGCAGACTTAATTACAAGAAGACTGACTCTTCCTACTGACTATGTTTTGAACCATTCCTGTGACACTAGTTATAGATTGCGATGCTTCACCTCAGGTTTGCTGTATCCCTCTGACCTTCTTATTGACGATGAAACACAGAAATTGCATCGGAATTAAATACAAAGAGTAAAATGCCGACATACGTACACGAAGACTGACTCTTCTTACTGCCTATGTTTTAAACCATTCCTGTGACACCAGTTATAGATTCCGATGCTACACTCCAGGTTTACTGTATCCCTTGGACCTTCTTAATGACGATGAAAAACAGAAATAGCATCGGAATTACATACAAAAGGCACAATGCCGACTTAAGGACAAGAAGATTGACGCCTCTTACTGACTATGTTTTGAACCATTCCTGTGACACTAGTTATAGATTGCGATGCTTCACCTCAGGTTTGCTGTATCCCTCTGACCTTCTTATTGACGATGAAACACAGAAATTGCATCGGAATTGAATACAAAGAGCAAAATGCCGACATACGTACACGAAGACTGACTCTTCTTACTGCCTATGTTTTAAACCATTCCTGTGACACCAGTTATAGATTCCGATGCTACACTCCAGGTTTACTGTATCCCTGGGACCTTCTTATTGACGATGAAAAACAGAAATAGCATCGGAATTACATACAAAAGGCACAATGCCGACTTAAGGACAAGAAGACTGACTCTTCTTACTGACTATGTGTTGAACCATTCCTGTGACACTAGTTATAGATCCGATGCTTCACTTCAGGTTTACTGTATCCCATAAACCTTCTTATTGACGATGAAACACAGAAATTGCATCGGAATTAAATAGAAAAGGCACAATGCAGACTTAAGTACAAGAAGACTGACTCTTCTTACTGTCTATGTTTTGAACCATTCCTGTGCCACTAGTGATAGATTCCGATGCTTCACTTCAGCTTTACTGAATCCCTTGGACCTTATTGACGATGAAACACAGAAATTGCATCGGAATAAAATAGAAAAGGCACAATGCCGACTTAAGTACAAGAAGACTGACTCTTCTTACTGTTTATGTTTGAACCATTCCTGTGACACTAGTTATAGATTCCGATGCTTCACTTCAGGTTTATTGTATCCCTTGGACATTCTTATTGACGATGAAACACAGAAATTGCATCGGAATTAAATACAAAAGTCACAATGCCGACTTAAGTACAAGAAGACTGATTCTTTTTACTGACTATGCTTTGAACCATTCCTGTGACACTAGTTATGGATTCGGATGCTTCAATTCTGGTTTACTATATCCCTCTGACCTTCTAATTGACGATGAAACACAGAAATTGCTTCGTAATTAAATAGAAAAGGCGCAATGCCGACTTAAGTGCAAGACGACTGACTTTTCTTACTGTCTATGTTTTGAACCATTCCTGTGACACTAGTTATAGATTCCGATTCTTCACTTCAGGTTTACAGTATGACTCTGATCTTCTTATTGACGATGAAACACAGAAATTGCATCAGAATTAAATACAAAAGGCACAATGCCGACTTAAGTACAAGAGGACTGATCCTTCTTACTGTCTATGCTTTGAACCATTCCTGTGACACTAGTTATAGATTCCGATGCTTCACTTCAGGTTTACTGTATGCCTTTCACCTTCTTATTGACGATGAAACACAGAAATTGCATCGGAATTAAATACAAAAGGCACAATACCGACTTAAGTACAAGAAGACTGACTCTTCTTACTGACTATGTTTTGAACCATTCCTGTGACACTAGTTATAGATTCCGATGCTTCACTTCAGGTTTACTGTATCCCTATGATCTTCTTATTGACGATGAAACACAGAAATTGCATCGGAATTAAATAGAAAAGGCACAATGCCGACTTAAGTACGAGACGACTGACTTTTCTTACTGTCTATGTTTTGAACCATTCCTGTGACACTAGTTATAGATTCTGATGCTTCACTTCAGGTTTACTGTATCCCTCTGATCTTCTTATTGACGATGAAACACAGAAATTGCATCAGAATTAAATACAAAAGGCACAATGCCGACTTAAGTACAAGAGGACAGATCCTTCTTACTGTCTATGTTTTGAACCATTCCTGTGACACTAGTAATAGATTCCGATTCTTCACTTCAAGTTTACTGTATCACTCTGACCTTCTTATTGATGATGAAACACAGAAATTGCATCGGAATTAAATAGAAAAGGCACAATGCAAACTTAACTACAAGAACACTGACTCTTCTTACTGACTATGTTTTGAACCATTCCTGTGACACTAGTTATAGATTGCGATGCTTCACCTCAGGTTTGCTGTATCCCTCTAACCTTCTTATTGACGATGAAACACAGAAATTGCATCGGAATTAAATACAAAGGGCAAAATGCCGACTTACGTACACGAAGACAGACTCTTCTTACTGCCTATGTTTTAAACCACTCCTGTGACACCAGTTATAAATTCCGATGCTACACTCCAGGTTTACTGTATCCCTTGGACCTTCTTATTGATGATGAAAAACAGAAATTGCATCGGAATTACATACAAAAGGCACAATGCCGACTTAAGGACAAGAAGACTGACTCTTCTTACTGACTATGTTTGAACCATACCTGTGACACTAGTTATAGATTCCGATGCTTGACTTCAGGTTTACTGTATCCCTCTGACCTTCTTATTGACGATGAACACAGAAATTGCATCGGAATTAAATAGAAAAGCCACAATGCCGACTTAAGTACAAGAAGACTGACTCTTCTTACCGTCTATGTGTTGAACCATTCCTGTGACACTAGTTATAGATTCCGATGCTTTACACCAGGTTTACTGTATCCCGTAAACCTTCCTATTGACGATGAAACACAGAAATTGCATCGGAATTAAGTAGAAAAGGCACAATGCCGACTTAAGTACAAGAAGACTGACTCTTCCTACTGTCTATGTATTGAACGATTCCTGTGACACTAGTTATAGATTCCGGTGCTTCACTCCAGGTTTACTGTATCCCTTGGACCTTCTAATTGACGATGAAACACAGAAATTGCACCAGAATTAAATAAAAAAGCCACAATGCCGACTTAAGTACAAGAAGACTAAAGCTTCTTACTGACTATGTTTTGAACCATTCCTGTGACACTAGTGATAGATTCCGATGCTTCACTTCAGGTTTACTGAATCCCTTGGACCTTATTGACGATGAAACACAGATATTGCATCGGAATAAAATAGAAAAGGCACAATGAAGACTTAAGTACAAGGAGACTGACTCTTCCTACTGTGTATGTTTGAACCATTCCTGTGACACTAGTTATAGATTCCGATGCTTCATTTCAAGTTTACTGTATCCCTTGGACCTTCTTATTGACGATGAAACACAGAAATTGCATCGGAATTAAATACAAAAATCACAATGCCGACTTAAGTACAAGAAGACTGACTCTTTTTACTGACTATGTTTTGAACCATTCCTGTGACACTAGTTATGGATTCGGATGCTTCAATTCTGGTTTACTATATCCCTCTGACCTTCTTATTGACGATGAAACACAGAAATTGCATCGGAATTAAATAGAAAATGCACAATGCCGACTTAAGTACAAGACGACTGACTTTTCTTACTGTCTATGTTTTGAACCATTCCTGTGACACTAGTTATAGATTCCGATGCTTCACTTCAGGTTTACTGTATCCCTCTGATATTCTTATTGACGATGAAACATAGAAATTGCAACAGAATTAAATATAAAAGGCACAATGCCGACTTAAGTACAAGAGGACTGATCCATCTTACTGTCTATGTTTTGAACCATTCCTGTGACACTAGTTATAGATTCCGATGCTTCACTTCAGGTTTACTGTATCCCTCTGACCTTCTTATTGACGATGAAACACAGAAATTGCATCGGAATTAAATAGAAAAGGCACAATGCCGACTTAAGTACAAGAAGACTGTCTCTTCTTACTGTCTATGTTTTGAACCATTCCTGTGACACTAGTTATAGATTCCGATACTTTACTCCAGGTATACTGTATCCCTTAAACCTTCTTATTGACGATGAAACACAGAAATTGCATCGGAATTAAGTAGCAAAGGCACAATGCCGACTTAAGTACAAGAAGACTGACTCTTCCAACTGTCTATGTATTGAACCATTCCTGTGACACTAGTTATAGATTCCGGTGCTTCACTCCAGGTTTACTGTATCCCTTGGACCTTCTAATTGACGATGAAACACAGAAATTGCATCAGAATTAAATAGAAAAGCCACAATGCCGACTTAAGTACAAGAAGACTGACGCTTCTTACTGACTATGTTTTGAACCATTCCTGTGACACTTGTGATAGATTCCGATGCTTCACTTCAGGTTTGCTGAATCCCTTGGACCTTATTGACGATGAAACACAGATATTGCATCGGAATAAAATAGAAAAGGCACAATGAAGACTTAAATACAAGGAGACTGACTCTTCTTACTGTTTAAGTTTGAACTATTCCTGTGACACTAGTTATAGATTCCGATGCTTCACTTCTGGTTTACTGTATCCCTCTGACCTTCTTATTGACGATGAAACACAGAAATTGCATCCGAATTAAATACAAAAAGGAACATTGGCGACTTAAGTACAAGAAGACTGACTCTTCCTACTGTCTATGTTTTGAACCATTCCTGGGACACTAGTTATAGATTCCGATGCTTCACTTCAGGTTTACTGTATCCCTCTGATCTTCTTATTGACGATGAAACACAGAAATTGCATCGGAATTAAATACAAAAGGCACAATGCCGACTTAAGTGCAAGAAAACTGACTCTTCTTACTGACTATGTTTTGAACCATTCTTGTGAAACTAGTTATAGATTCTGATGCTTCACTTCAGGTTTACTGTATCACTTAAACGTACTTATTGGCGAAGAAAAACAGAAATTGCATCGGAATTAAATACAAAAGGCACAATGATGACGTAAGTACAAGAAGACTGTCTCCTCTTACTGACTATGCTTTGAACCATTCCTGTGACACTAGTTATAGATTCCGATGTTTCACTTCAGGTTTACTGTATACCTTGGACCTTCTATTTGACGATGAAACACAGAAATTGCATCGGAATTAAATACAAAAGGCACAATGGCGACTTAAGTACAAGAAGACTGACTCTTCGTACTGTCTATGTTTAGAACCATTTCTGTGACACTAGTTATAGATTCCGATGCTTCGCTTCAGGTTTACCGTATCCCTTGGACCTTCGTATTGTCGATGAAACACAGAATTTGCATCGGAATTAAACACAAAAGGCACAATGCCAACTTAAGTACAAAAAGACTGACTCTTCTTACTGACTATGTTTTGAACCATTCCTGTGACACTAGTTATAGATTCCGATGCTTCACTTCAGGTTTACTGTATCCCTCTGACCTTCTTATTGACGATGAAACACTGAAATTGCATCGGAATTAAATAGAAAAGTCACAATGCCGACTTAAGTACAAGAAGACTGACTCTTCTTACTGTCTATGTTTTGAACCATACCTGTGACACTAGTTATAGATTCCGATGCTTCACTCCAGGTTTACTGTATCCCTTGGACCTTCTTATAGACGATGAAACACAGAAATTGCATCGGAATTAAATACAAAAGGCACAATGCCGACTTAAGTACAAGAAGACTGACTCATCCTACTGTCTATGTTTTGAACCATTCCTGTGACACTAGTTATAGATTCCGATGCTTCACTTCAGGTATATTGTATCCCTTGGACCTTCTTATTGACGATGAAACACAGAAATTGCATCGGAATTAAGTAGAAAAGGCACAATGCCGACTTAAGTACAAGAAGACTGACTCTTCCAACTGTCTATGTATTGAACCATTCCTGTGACACTAGTTATAGATTCCGGTGCTTCACTCCAGGTTTACTGTATCCCTTGGACCTTCTAATTGACGATGAAACACAGAAATTGCATCAGAATTAAATAGAAAAGCCACAATGCCGACTTATGTACAAGAAGACTAAAGCTTCTTACTGACTATGTTTTGAACCATTCCTGTGACACTAGTGATAGATTCCGATGCTTCACTTCAGGTTTACTGAATCCCTTGGACCTTATTGACGATGAAACACAGATATTGCATCGGAATAAAATAGAAAAGGCACAATGAAGACTTAAGTACAAGGAGACTGACTCTTCCTACTGTCTATGTTTGAACCATTCCTGTGACACTAGTTATAGATACCGATGTTTCACTTCAAGTTTATTGTATCCCTTGGACCTTCTTATTGACGTTGAAACACAGAAATTGCATCGGAATTAAATACAAAAATCACAATGCCGACTTAAGTACAAGAAGACTGACTCTTTTTACTGACTATGTTTTGAACCATTCCTGTGACACTAGTTATGGATTCGGATGCTTCAATTCTGGTTTACTATATCCCTCTGATCTTCTTATTGA
The DNA here is from genome assembly GCF_023864345.2 of Schistocerca serialis cubense. Lineage (NCBI taxonomy): Eukaryota > Metazoa > Arthropoda > Insecta > Orthoptera > Acrididae > Schistocerca > Schistocerca serialis. Next base: position 1,095,958,088 of record NC_064640.1, read on the forward strand.
CGATGATACACAGAAATTGCATCGGAATTAAATAGAAAAGGCACAATGCCGACTTAAGTACAAGACGACTGACTTTTCTTACTGTCTATGTTTTGAACCATTCCTGTGACACTAGTTATAGATTCCGATGCTTCACTTCAGGTTTACTGTATCCCTCTGATCTTCTTATTGACGATGAAACACAGAAATTGCATCAGAATTAAATACAAAAGGCACAAGGCCGACTTAAGTACAAGAGGACTGATCCTTCTTACTGTCTATGTTTTGAACCATTCCTGTGACACTAGTTATAGATTCCGATGCTTCACTTCAGGTTTACTGTATCCCTCTGACCGTCTTATTGATGATGAAACACAGAAATTGCATCGGAATTAAAAACAAAAGGCACAATGCAGACTTAACTACAAGAAGACTGACTCTTCTTACTGACTATGTTTTGAACCATTCCTGTGACACTAGTTATAGATTGCGATGCTTCACCTCAGGTTTGCTGTATCCCTCTGATCTTATTGACGATGAAACACAGAATTTGCATCGGAATTAAATACAAAAGGCACAATGCCGAATTAAGTACATGACACCTACTCTTCCTACTGACTATGTTTTGAACCATTCCTGTGACACTAGTTATAGATTCCGATGCTTCACTTCAGGTTTACTGTGTCCCTTGGACCTTCTTATTGACGATGAAACACAGAAATTGCATCGGAATTAAATACAAAAGGTACAATGCCGACTTAAGGACAAGAAGACTGACTCTTTTTACTGACTATGTTTTGAACCATTCCTGTGACACTAGTTATGGATTCTCATGCTTCACTTCAGGTTTACTGTATCCCTCTGACCTTCTTATTGACGATGAAACACAGCAATTGCATCGGAATTAAATACAAAGGGCAAAATGGCGACTTAAGTACACGTGGACTGACTCTTCTTACTGCCTATGTTTTAAACCATTCCTGTGACACCAGTTATAGATTCCGATGCTACACTCCAGGTTTACTGTATCCCTTGGACCTTCTTATTGACGATGAAAAACAGAAATTGCATCGGAATTACATACAAAAGGCACAATGCCGACTTAAGGACAAGAAGACTGACTCTTATTACTGACTATGTTTTGAACCATTCCTGTGACACTAGTTATAGATTCCGATGCTTCACTTCAGGTTTACTGTATCCCTCTGACCTTCTTATTGACGATGAAACACAGAAATTGCATCGGAATTAAATAGAAAAGGCACAATGCCGACTTAAGTACAAGAAGACTGACTCTTCTTACTGTCTATGTTTTGAACCATTCCTGTGACACTAGTTATAGGTTCCGATACTTTACTCCAGGTTTACTGCATCCCTTAAACCTTCTTATTGACGATGAAACACATAAATTGCATCGGAATTAAGTTGAAAAGGCACAATGCCGACTTAAGTACAAGAAGACTGACTCTTCAGACTGTCTATGTATTGAACCATTCCTGTGACACTAGTTATAGATTCCGGTGCTGCACTCCAGGTTTACTGTATCCCTTGGACCTTCTAATTGACGATGAAACACAGAAATTGCATCAGAATTAAATAGAAAAGCCACAATGCCGACTTAAGTACAAGAAGACTGACGCTTCTTACTGACTATGTTTTGAACCATTCCTGTGACACTAGTGATAGATTCCGATGCTTCACTTCAGGTTTGCTGAATCCCTTGGACCTTATTGACGATGAAACACAGATATTGCATCGGAATAAAATAGAAAAGGCACAATGAAGACTTAAATACAAGGAGACTGACTCTTCTTACTGTTTATGTTTGAACTATTCCTGTGACTCTAGTTATAGATTCCGATGCTTCACTTCTGGTTTACTGTATCCCTCTGACCTTCCTAATGACGATGAAACACAGAAATTGCATCCGAATTAAATACAAAAAGCACAATGCCGACTTAAGTACAAGAAGACTGACTCTTCGTACTGTCTATGTTTTGAACCATTCCTGGGACACTAGTTATAGATTCCGATGCTTCACTTCAGGTTTACTGTATCCCTTAAACCTACTTATTGGCGATGAAACACAGAAATTGCATCGGAATTAAATACAAAAGGCACAATGATGACTTAAGTACAAGAAGACTGACTCTTCTTACTGACTATGCTTTGAACCATTCCTGTGACACTAGTTATAGATTCCGATGTTTCTCTTCAGGTTTATTGTATACCTTGGACGTTCTATTTGACGATGAAACACAGAAATTGCATCGGAATTAAATACAAAAGGCACAATGGCGACTCTAGTACAAGAGGACTGACTCTTCGTATTGTCTATGTTTTCAACCATTTCTGTGACACTAGTTATAGATTCCGATGCTTCACTTCAGGTTTACTGTTTCCCTTGGACCTTCTTACTGACGATGAAACACAGAAATTGCATCGGAATTAAATACAAAAGGCACAATACCGACTTAAGTACAAGAAGACTGACTCTTCTTACTGTCTATGTTTTGAACCATTCCTGTGACACTAGGTATAGATTCCGATGCTTCACTTCAGGTTTACTGTATCCCTCTGATCTTCTTATTGTCGATGAAACACTGAATTTGCATCGGAATTAAACACAAAAGGCACAATGCCAACTTAAGTACAAAAAGACTGACTCTTCTTACTGACTATGTTTTGAACCATTCCTGTGACACTAGTTATAGATTCCGATGCTCCACTTCAGGTTTACTGTATCTCTTGGACCTTGTTATTGACGATGAAACACAGAAGTTGCATCGGAATTAGATACAAAAGGCACAATTCCGACTTAAGTACAAGAAGACTGACTCTTTTTACTGACTATGTTTTGAACCATTCCTGTGACGCTAGTTATAGATTCCGATGCTTCACTTCAGGTTTACTGTATCCCTCTGACCTTCTTATTGACGATAAAACACAGAAATTGCATCGGAATTAAATACAAAACGCAAAATGCCGACTTAAGTACTCGAAGACTGACTCTTCTTACTGCCTATGTTTTGAACCGTCCCTGTGACACTAGTTATAGATTCCGGTGCTTCACTCCAGGTTTACTGTATCCCTTGGACCTTCTTATTGACGATGAAAAACAGAAATTGCAACGGAATTAAATAGAAAAGGCACAATGCCGAATTAAGGACAAGAAGACTGACTCTTCTTACTCACTATGTTTTGAGCCATTCCTGTGACACTAGTTATAGATTCCGATGCTACACTTCAGTTTTACTGTATCCCTCTGACCTTCTTATTGACGATGAAACACAGAAATTGCATCGGAATTAAATAGAAAAGTCACAATGCCGACTTAAGTACAAGAAGACTGACTCTTCTTACTGTCTATGTTTTGAACCATACCTGTGACACTAGTTATAGATTCCGATGCTTCACTCCAGGTTTACTGTATCCCTTGGACCTTCTTATAGACGATGAAACACAGAAATTGCATCGGAATTAAATAGAAAAGGCACAATGCCGACTTAAGTAATAGAAGACTGACTCTTCTTACTGTCTATGTTTTGAACCATTCCTGTGACACTAGTTATAGATTCCGATACTTTACTCCAGGTTTACTGTATCCCTTAAACCTTCTTATTGACGATGAAACACAGAAATTGCATCGGAATTAAGTAGAAAAGGCACAATGCCGACTTAAGTACAAGAAGACTGACTCTTCCAACTGTCTATGTATTGAACCATTCCTGTGACACTAGTTATAGATTCCGGTGCTTCACTCCAGGTTTACTGTATCCCTTGGACCTTCTAATTGACGATGAAACACAGAAATTGCATCAGAATTAAATAGAAAAGCCACAATGCCGACTTAAGTACAAGAAGACTGACGCTTCTTACTGACTATGTTTTGAACCATTCCTGTGACACTAGTGATAGATTCCGATGCTTCACTTCAGGTTTGCTGAATCCCTTGGACCTTATTGACGATGAAACACAGATATTGCATCGGAATAAAATAGAAAAGGCACAATGAAGACTTAAATACAAGGAGACTGACTCTTCTTACTGTTTATGTTTGAACTATTCCTGTGACTCTAGTTATAGATTCCGATGCTTCACTTCTGGTTTACTGTATCCCTCTGACCTTCCTATTGACGATGAAACACAGAAATTGCATCCGAATTAAATACAAAAAGCACAATGCCGACTTAAGTACAAGAAGACTTACTCTTCGTACTGTCTATGTTTTGAACCATTCCTGGGACACTAGTTATAGATTCCGATGCTTCACTTCAGGTTTACTGTATCCCTTAAACCTACTCATTGGCGATGAAACACAGAAATTGCATCGGAATTAAATACAAAAGGCACAATGATGACTTAAGTACAAGAAGACTGACTCTTCTTACTGACTATGCTTTGAACCATTCCTGTGACACTAGTTATAGATTCCGATGTTTCACTTCAGGTTTACTGTATACCTTGGACATTCTATTTGACGATGAAACACAGAAATTGCATCGGAATTAAATACAAAAGGCACAATTGCGACTTAAGTACAAGAAGACTGACTCTTCGTATTGTCTATGTTTTCAATCATTTCTGTGACACTAGTTATAGATTCCGATGCTTCACTTCAGGTTTACTGTATCCCTTGGACCTTCTTACTGACGATGAAACACAGAAATTGCATCGGAATTAAATACAAAAGGCACAATACCGACTTAAGTACAAGAAGACTGACTCTTCTTACTGTCTATGTTTTGAACCAATCCTGTGACACTAGGTATAGATTCCGATGCTTCACTTCAGGTTTACTGTATCCCTCCGATCTTCTTATTGTCGATGAAACACTGAATTTGCATCGGAATTAAACACAAAAGGCACAATGCCAACTTAAGTACAAAAAGACTGACTCTTCTTACTGACTATGTTTTGTACCATTCCTGTGACACTAGTTATAGATTCCGATCCTCCACTTCAGGTTTACTGTATCTCTTGGACCTTCTTATTGACGATGAAACACAGAAGTTGCATCGGAATTAAATACAAAAGGCACAATTCCGACTTAAGTACAAGAAGACTGACTCTTTTTACTGACTATGTTTTGAACCATTCCTGTGACACTAGTTATAAATTCCGATGCTTCACTTCAGGTTTACTGTATCCCTCTGACCTCTTATTGACGATAAAACACAGAAATTGCATCGGAATTAAATACAAAACGCAAAATGCCGACTTAAGTACTCGAAGACTGACTGTTCTTACTGCCTATGTTTTGAACCATACCTGTGACACTAGTTATAGATTCCGATGCTTCACTCCAGGTTTACTGTATCCCTTGGACCTTCTTATAGACGATGAAACACAGAAATTGCATCGGAATTAAATACAAAAGGCACAATGCCGACTTAAGTACAAGAAGATTGACTCATCCTACTGTCTATGTTTTGAACCATTCCTGTGACACTAGTTATAGATTCCGGTGCTTCACTCAAGGTTTACTGTATCCCTTGGATCTTCTTATTGACGATGAAACACAGATATTGCATCAGAATTAAATAGTCAAGGCACAATGCCGACTTAAGTACAAGAATACTGACGCTTCTTACTGACTATGTTTTGAACCATTCCTGTGACACTAGTTACAGATTCCGTTGCTTCACTTCAGGTTTACTGTATACCTTGGATCTTCTTATTGACGATGAAATACAGATATTGCATCGGAATGAAATAGAAAAGGCACAATGCCGAGTTAAGTACAAGAAGAATGACTCTTCTTACTGTATCTTTGTACCATTCCTGTAACACTAGTTATAGATTCCGATGCTTCAATTCAGGTTTACTGTATCCCTCTGTCCTTCCTATTGATGATGAAACACAGACATTGCATCCGAATTAAATACAAAAGGAACAATGCCGACTTAAGTACAAGAAGACTGACTCATCCTACTGTCTATGTTTTGAACCATTCCTGTGACACTAGTTATAGAATCCGATGCTTCACTTAAGGTATACTGTATCCCACTGATATTCTTATTGACGATGAAACACAGAAATTGCATCGGAATTAAATACACAAGGCACAATGCCGACTTAAGTAAAGAAGATTGACTCTTCTTACTGACTATGTTTTGAACCATACTTGTGACACTAGTTATAGATTACGATGCTTCACTTCAGGATTACTGTATCCAATAAACCTTCTTATTGACGATGAAACACAGAAATTGCATCGGAATTAAATACAAAAGGCACAATGCCGACCTGATTACAAGAAGACTGACTCTACTTACTGACTATGTTTTGAACCATTCCTGTGACAGTAGTTATAGATTCCGATACTTCACTTCAGGTTTACTGTATACCTTGGACGTTCTAATTGACGATGAAACACAGAAATTGCGTCGGAAATTAATAGAAAAGGCACAATGTCGACTTACGTACAAGAAGACTGACTCTTCTCACTGTCTTTGTTTTGAAACATTTCTGTGACACTAGTTATAGATTCCGATGCTTCACTTCAGGTTTACTGTATACCTTGGACCTTCTTATTGACGATGAAACACAGAAATTGCTTCGGAATTAAATACAAAAGGCACAATACCGACTTAAGTACAAGAAGACTGACTCTTCTTAATGTCTATGTTTTGAACCATTCCTGTGACACTAGTTATAGATTCCGATGCCTCACTACAGGTTTACTATATCCCTCTGATCTTCTTATTGACGATGAAACACAGAAATTGCATCGGAATTAAATACAAAAGGCACAATGCCGACTTAAGTACAAGAAGACTGACGCTTCTTACAGTCTATGATTTGAACCATTCCTGTGACACTAGTTATGGATTCCCATGCTTCACTTCAGGTTTACTGTATCCCTTGGACCTTCTTATTGACGATGAAACACGGAAATTGCATCGGAATTAAACACAAAAGGCACAATGCCGATTTAAGTACAAAAAGACTGACTCTTCTTACTGACTATGTTTCGAACCATTCCTGTGACACTAGTTATAGATTCCGATGCTTCACTTCAGGTTTACTGTATACCTTGGACCTTCTTATTGACGATGAAACACAGGAATTGCATCGGAATTAAATACAAAAGGCACAATGCCGACTTAAGTACAAGAAGACTGACTCTTTTTACTGACTATGTTTTGAACAATTCCTGTGACACTAGTTATAGATTCCGATGCTCCACTTCAGGTTTACTGTATCTCTTGGACCTTGTTATTGACGATGAAACACAGAAGTTGCATCGGAATTAGATACAAAAGGCACAATGCCGACTTAAGAACAAGAAGACTGACTCTTCTTACTGACTATGATTTGAACCATTCTTGTGACACTAGTTATAGATTCCGATGCTTCACTTCGGTTTACTGTATCCCTCTGACCTTCTTATTGACGATGAAACACAGAAATTGCATCGGAATTAAATAGAAAAGGCACAATGCCGACTTAAGTACAAGAAGACCTACTCTTCCTACTGACAATGTTTGGAACCATTCCTGTGACACTAGTTATAGATTCCGTTGCTTCACTTCAGGTTTTCTGTATCCCTCTGACCTTCTTATTGACGATGAAACACAGAAATTGCATCGGATTTAAATAGAAAAGGCACAATGCCGACTTAAGTACAAGAAGACTGACTCTTCTTACTGTCTATGTTTTGAACCATTCCTGTGACTCTAGTTATAGATTCCGATGTTTCACTCCAGTTTTACCGTATCCCTTGGACCTTCGTATTGACGATGAAACACAGAAATTGCATCGGAATTAAATAGAAAAGGCACAATGCCGACTTAAGTACAAGAAGACTGACTCTTCTTACTGACTATGTTTTGAACCAATCCTGTGACACTAGATATAGATTCCGATGCTTCCATTCAGGTTTACTGTATACCTTGGACCATCTTACTGACGATGAAACACAGAAATTGCATTGTATTTAGATACAAAAGGCACAAGCCGACTTAGGTACAAGAGGACTGACTCTTCCTACTATCTATGTTTTGAACCATTCCTGTGACACTAGTTTTGGATTCCGATGCTTCACTTCAGGTTTACTGTATCCCTCTACCTTCTTATTGACGATTAAACACAGAAATTGCATCGGAATGAAATACAAAAGGTACAATGCCGACTTAAGTACAAGAAGACTGACTTTTTCTACTGTCTATCTTTTGAACCATTCCTGTGACACTAGTTATAGATTCCGATGCTTCACTTCATGTTTACTGTATCCCTCTGACGTTATTGCCGATGAAACACAGAAATTGCATCGGAATTAAATACAAAAGGCACAATGCCGACTGAAGGACAAGAAGACTGACTCTTCTTACTGACTATGTTTAGAACCATTCCTGTGACACTAGTAATAGATTCCGATGCTTCACTTCAGGTTTACTGTGTCCCTCTGACCTTCTTATTGACGATGAAACACAGTAATTGCATCGGAATTCAATACAAAAGGCACAATGCCGACTTAAGTACATGAAGACCGACTCTTGTTATTGACAATGATTTGAACCATTCCTGTGACACTAGTTATAGATTCCGATGCCTCACTTCAGGTGTACTGTATCCCTTGGACCTTCTTATTGACGATGAAACACAGAAATTGCATTGGAATTAAATACAAAAGGCACAATGCCGACTTAAGTACAAGAAGACTGACTCTTCCTACTGTCTATGCTTTGAACCATTCCTGTGACACTAGTTATAGATTCCGATGCTTCACTTCAGGTTTACTGTATCCCTCTGACCTTATTGCCGATGAAACACAGAAATTGCATCGGAATTAAATACAAAAGGCACAACGCCGGCTTAACGACAAGAAGCCTGACTCTTGTTGATGACTATGTTTTGAACCATTCCTGTGATACTAGTTATAGATTCCCATGCTTCACGTTAGGTTTACTATATCCCTCGGCCCTTCTTATTGACCATGAAACTCAGAAATTGCATGGGAATTAATTACAAAAGGCAAAATGCCGTCTTAAGTACACGAGGACTGACTCTTCTTACTGTCCATGTTTTGAAACATTCCTGTGACACTAGTTATAGATTCCGATGCTACACTCCAGGTTTACTGTATCCCTTGGACCTTCTTATTGACGATGAAACACAGAAAATGCATCGGAATTAAATACAAAAGGCACTATGCCGACTGAAGGACAAGAAGACTGACTCTTCTTACTGACTATGTTTAGAACCATTCCTGTGACACTAGTTATAGATTCCGATGCTTCACTTCAGGTTTACTGTGTCCCTCTGACCTTCTTATTGACGATGAAACACAGTAATTGCATCGGAATTAAATACAAAAGGCACAATGCCGACTTAAGTACATGAAGACCGACTCTTCTTACTGACTATGTTTTGAACCAATCCTGTGACACTAGATATAGATTCCGATGCTTCCCTTCAGGTTTACTGTATACCTTGGACCTTCTTATTGACGATGAAACACAGAAATTGCATCGGAATTAAATACAAAAGGCACAATGCCGACTGAAGGACAAGAAGACTGACTCTTCTTACTGACTATGATTTGAACCATTCCTGTGACACTAGTTATAGATTCCGATGCTTCACTTCAGGTTTACTGTATCCCTCTGACCTTCTTATTGACGATGAAACACAGTAATTGCATCGGAATTCAATACAAAAGGCTCAATGCCGACTTAAGTACATGAAGACCGACTCTTGTTATTGACAATGATTTGAACCATTCCTGTGACACTAGTTATGGATTCCGATGCCTCACTTCTGGTTTACTGTATCCCTTGGACATACTTATTGACGATGAAACACAGAAATTGCATCGGAATTAAATACAAAAAGCACAATTCCGACTTAAGTACATGAAGACCGACTCTACTTATTGAGAATGATTTGAACCATTCCTGTGACACCAGTTATAGATTCCGATGCTTCACTCGAGGTTTTCTATATCCCTTGGACCTTCTTATAGACGATGAAACACAGAAATTGCAACGGAATTATATACAAAAGGCACAATGCCGACTTAAGGACAAGAAGACTGACTCTTCCTACTGACTATGTTTTGCACCATTCCTGTGACACTAGTTATGGATTCCGATGCTTCACTTTAGGTTTACTGTACCCCTCTGACCTTCTTATTGACGATGAAACCCAAAAATTGCATCGGAATTAAATACAAAAGGCACAATGCCGACTTAAGTACAAGAAGACTGACTCTTCTTACTGACCATGTTTTGATCCATTCCTGTGACACTAGTTATAGATTCCGATGCTTCACTTCAGGTTTGCTGTATCCCTCTGACATTCTTATTGACGATGAAACACAGAAATTGCATCGGAATTAAATACAAAAGCCACAATGCCGACTTAAGTACAAGAAGACTGACTCTTCTTACTGACCATGTTTTGAACCATTCCTGTGACACTAGTTATAGATTCCGTTGCTTCACTTCAGGTTTAATGTATCCCTCTGACCTTCTTATTGACGATGAAACACAGAAATTGCATCGGATTTAAATAGAAAAGGCACAATGCCGACTTTAGTACAAGAAGACTGACTCTTCTTACTGACTATGATTTGAACCATTCTTGTGACACTAGTTATAGATTCCGATACTTCACTTCAGGTTTACTGTATCCCTCTGACCTTCTTATTGACGATGAAACACAGAAATTGCATCGGAATTAAATAGAAAAGGCACAATGCCGACTTAAGTACAAGAAGACTGACGCTTCTTACTGACTATGTTTTGAACCATTCCTGTGACACTAGTTATAGATTCCGTTGCTTCACTTCAGGTTTACTGTATCCCTCTGACCTTCTAATTGACGATGAAACACAGAAATTGCATTGGATGTAAATAGAAAAGGCACAATGCCGACTTAAGTACAAGAAGACTGACTCTTCTTACTGTCTATGTTTTGAACCATTCCTGTGACTCTAGTTATGTATTCCGATGTTTCACTCCAGGTTTACCGTATCCCTTGGACCTTCTTATTGACGATGAAACACAGAAATAGCATCGGAATTAAATAGAAAAGGCACAATGCCGACTTAAGTACAAGAAGACTGACTCTTCTTACTGACTAGGTTTTGAACCAATCCTGTACACTAGATATAGATTCCGATGCTTCCATTCAGGTTTACTGTATACCTTGGACCATCTTACTGACGATGAAACACAGAAATTGCATCGGATTTAAATACAAAAGGCACAATGCCGACTTAGGTACAAGAGGACTGACTCTTCCTACTGTCTATATTTTGAACCTTTCCTGTGACACTAGTTTTGAATTCCGATGCTTCACTTCAGGTTTACTGTATCCCTCTACCTTCTTATTGACGATTAAACACAGAAATTGCATCGGAATGAAATACAAAAGGTACAATGCCGACTTAAGTACAAGAAGACTGACTTTTTCTACTGTCTATGTTTTGAACCATTCCTGTGACACTAGTTATAGATTCCGATGCTTCACTTCATGTTTACTGCATCCCTCTGACGTTATTGCCGATGAAACACAGAAATTGCATCGGAATTAAATACAAAAGGCACAATGCCGACTGAAGGACGAGAAGACTGACTCTTCTTACTGACTATGATTTGAACCATTCCTGTGACACTAGTTATAGATTCCGATGCTTCACTTCAGGTTTACTGTATCCCTCTGACCTTCTAATTGACGATGAAACACAGTAATTGCATCGGAATTCAATACAAAAGGCTCAATGCCGACTTAAGTACATGAAGACCGACTCTTGTTATTGACAATGATTTGAACCATTCCTGTGACACTAGTTATAGATTCCGATGCCTCACTTCGGGTTTACTGTATCCCTTGGACATTCTTATTGACGATGAAACACAGAAATTGCATTGGAATTAAATACAAAAGGCACAATGCCGACTTAAGGACAAGAAGACTGACTCTTCCTACTGACTGTGTTTTGCACCATTCCTGTGACACTAGTTATGGATTCCGATGCTTCACTTTAGGTTTACTGTACCCCTCTGACCTTCTTATTGACGATGAAACCCAGAAATCGCATCGGAATTATATACAAAAAGCACAATTCCGACTTAAGTACATGAAGACCGACTCTACTTATTGAGAAAGATTTGAACCATTCCTGTGACACCAGTTATAGATTCCGATGCTTCACTCAAGGTTTACTATATCCCTCGGACCTTCTTATAGACGATGAAACACAGAAATTGCAACGGAATTAAATACAAAAGGCACAATGCCGACTGAAGGACAAGAAGACTGACTCTTCCTACTGACTGTGTTTTGCACCATTCCTGTGACACTAGTTATGGATTCCGATGCTTCACTTTAGGTTTACTGTACCCCTCTGACCTTCTTATTGACGATGAAACCCAGAAATTGCATCGGAATTAAATACAAAATGCACAATGCCGACTTAAGTACAAGAGGACTGACTCTTCCTTCCGTCTATGTTTTGAACCATTCCTGTGACACTAGTTTTGGATTCCGATGCTTCACTTCAGGTGTACTGTATCCCTTGGACCTTCTTATTGACGATGAAACACAGAAATTGCATTGGAATTAAATACAAAAGGCACAATGCCGACTTAAGTACAAGAAGACTGACTCTTCCTACTGTCTATGTTTTGAACCATTCCTGTGACACTAGTTATAGATTCCGATGCTTCTCTTCAGGTTTACTGTATCCCTCTGACCTTATTGCCGATGAAGCACAGAAATTGCATCGGAATTAAATACAAAAGGCACAATGCCGACTTAACGACAAGAAGCCTGACTCTTGTTGATGACTATGTTTTGAACCATTCCTGTGACACTAGTTATAGATTCCCATGCTTCACGTTAGGTTTACTATATCCCTCAGCCCTTCTTATTGACCATGAAACTCAGAAATTGCATCGGAATTAAATACAAAAGGCATAATGCCGTCTTAAGTACACGAAGACTGACTCTTCTAACTGACTATGCTTTGAACCATTCCTGTGACACTAGTTTTGGATTCCGATGCTTCACTCCAGGTTTACTGTATCCCTTGGACCTTGTTATTGACGATGAAACACAGAAAATGCATCGGAATTAAATACAAAAGGCACAATGCCGACTTAAGTACAAGAAGACTGACTCTTCTTACTGACTATGTTTTGAACCATTCTTGTGACACTAGTTATAGATTCCGATGCTTCACTTCAGGTTTACTGTATCCCTCTGACGTTCTTATTGACGATGAAACACAGAAATTGCATCGGAATTAAATAGAAAAGGCACAATGCCGACTTAAGTACAAGAAGACTGACTCTTCTTACTGTCTATGTTTTGAACCATTCCTGTGACTCTAGTTATAGAATCCGATGCTTCACTCCAGGTTTACCGTATCCCTTGGACCTTCTTGTTGACGATGAAACACAGAAATTGCATCGGAATTAAATACAAAAGGCACAATGCCGACTTAGGTACAAGAGGACTGACTCTTCCTACTGTCTATGTTTTGAACCATTCCTGTGACACTAGTTTTGGATTCCGATGCTTCACTTCAGGTTTACTGTATCCCTCTGACATTCTTATTGACGATGAAACACAGAAATTGCATCGGAATTAAATACAAAAGCCACAATGCCGACTTAAGTACAAGAAGACTGACTCTTCTTACTGACCATGTTTTGAACCATTCCTGTGACACAGTAGTTATAGATTCCGTTGCTTCACTTCCGGTTTACTGTATCCCTCTGACCTTCTTATTGACGATGAAACACAGAAATTGCATCGGATTTAAATAGAAAAGGCACAATGCCGACTTAAGTACAAGAAGACTGACTCTTCTTACTGACTATGATTTGAACCATTCTTGTGACACTAGTTATAGATTCCGATGCTTCACTTCAGGTTTACTGTATCCCTCTGACCTTCTTATTGACGATGAAACACAGAAATTGCATCGGAATTAAATAGAAAAGGCACAATGCCGACTTAAGTACAAGAAGACTGACTCTTCTTACTGACTATGTTTTGAACCATTCCTGTGACACTAGTTATAGATTCCGTTGCTTCACTTCAGGTTTACTGTATCCCTCTGACCTTCTTATTGACGATGAAACACAGAAATTGCATCGGATTTAAATAGAAAAGTCACAATGCCGACTGAAGTACAAGAAGACTGACTCTTCTTACTGTCTATGTTTTGAACCATTCCTGTGACTCTAGTTATAGATTCCGATGTTTCACTCCAGGTTTACCGTATCCCTTGGATCTTCTTATTGACGATGAAACACAGAAATTGCATCGGAATTAAATAGAAAAGGCACAATGCCGACTTAAGTACAAGAAGACTGACTCTTCTTACTGACTATGTTTTGAACCAAACCAGTGACACTAGATATAGATTCCGATGCTTCCATTCAGGTTTTCTGTATACCTTGGACCATCTTACTGACGATGAAACACTGAAATTGCATCGGATTTAAATACAAAAGGCACAATGCCGACTTAGGTACAAGTGGACTGACTCTTCCTACTGTCTATGTTTTGAACCTTTCCTGTGACACTAGTTTTGGATTCCGATGCTTCACTTCAGGTTTACTGTATCCCTCTACCTTCTTATTGACGATTAAACACAGAAATTGCATCGGAATGAAATACAAAAGGTACAATGCCGACTTAAGTACAAGAAGACTGACTTTTTCTACTGTCTATATTTTGAACCATTCCTGTGACACTAGTTATATATTCCGATGCTTCACTTCATGTTTACTGTATCCCTCTGACGTTATTGCCGATGAAACACAGAAATTGCATCGGAATTAAGTACAAAAGGCACAATGCCGACTTAACGACAAGAAGCCTGACTCTTGTTGATGACTATGTTTTGAACCATTCCTGTGACACTAGTTATAGATTCCCATGCTTCACGTTAGGTTTACTATATCCCTCAGCCCTTCTTATTGACCATGAAACTCAGAGATTGCATCGGAATTAAATACAAAAGGCAAAATGCCGTCTTAAGTACACGAAGACTGACTCTTCTTACTGACTATGCTTTGAACCATTCCTGTGAAACTAGTTTTGGATTCCGATGCTTCACTCCAGGTTTACTGTATCCCTTGGACCTTGTTATTGACGATGAAACACAGAAATTGCATCGGAATTAAATACAAAAGGCACAATGCCGACTTAAGTACAAGAAGACTGACTCTTCTTACTGACTATGTTTTGAACCATTCTTGTGACACTAGTTATAGATTCCGATGCTTCACTTCAGGTTTACTGTATCCCTCTGACGTTCTTATTGACGATGAAACACAGAAATTGCATCGGAATTAAATAGAAAAGGCACAATGCCGACTTAAGTACAAGAAGACTGACTCTTCTTACTGTCTATGTTTGAACCATTCCTGTGACTCTAGTTATAGATTCCGATGCTTCACTCCAGGTTTACCGTATCCCTTGGACCTTCTTGTTGACGATGAAACACAGAAATTGCATCGGAATTAAATAGAAAATGCACAATGCTGACTTAAATACAAGAAGACTTTCTCTTCTTACTGACTATGTTTTGAACCAATCCTGTGACTCTAGATATAGATTCCGATGCTTCACTTCAGGTTAACTGTATCCCTCTGAAGTTCTTATTGACGATGAAACACAGAAATTGCAGCGGAATTAAATACAAAAGGCACAATGCCGACTTAAGTACATGAAGACCGACTCTTGTTATTGACAATGATTTGAACCATTCCTGTGACACTAGTTATAGATTCCGATGCTTCACTTCAGGTTTACTGTATCCCTTGGACATTCTTATTGACGATGAAACACAGAAATTGCATCGGAATTAAATACAAAATGCACAATGCCGACTTAAGTACAAGAAGACTGACTCTTCTTACTGACTATGTTTTGTACCATTCCTGTGACACTAGTTATAGATTCCGATGCTTCACTTTAGGTTTACTGTATGCCTCTGACCTTCTTATTGACGATGAAACACAGAAATTGCATTGGAATTAAATACAAAAGGCACAATGCCGACATAAGTACAAAAAGACTGACTCTTCCTACTGTCTATGTTTGAACCATTCCTGTGACACTAGTTATAGATTCCGATGCTTCACTTCAGGTTAACTGTATCCCTCTGACCTTATTGCCGATGAAACACAGAAATTGCATCGGAATTAAATACAAAAGGCACATTGCCGACTTAAGGACAAGAGGACTGACTCTTCTTACTGACTATGCTTTGAACCATTCCTGTGACACTAGTTATAGATTCCGATGCTTCACTTCAGGTTAACCGTATCCCTCCGCCCTTCTTATTGACGATGAAACACAGAAATTGCATCGCAATTAAATACAGAAGGCACAATCGCGACTTAAGTACATGAAGACTGACTCTTCTTATTGACAATGATTTGAACCATTCCTGTGACACTAGTTATAGATTCCGATGCTTCACTCCAGGTTTACCGTATCCCTTGGACCTTCTTGTTGACGATGAAACACAGAAATTGCATCGGAATTAAATAGAAAAGGCACAATGCTGACTTAAATACAAGAAGACTTACTCTTCTTACTGACTATGTTTTGAACCAATCCTGTGACTCTAGATTAGATTCCGATGCTTCACTCCAGGGGGACCGTATCCCTTGGACCTTCTTATTGACGATGAAACACAGAAATTGAATCAGAATTAAATAAAAAAGCACAATGCCGACTTAAGTACAAGAAGAGAGACTCTTCTTACTGTCTATGTTTTGAACCATTACTGTGATACTAGTTGTTGATTCCGATGCTTCACATCCGGTTTACTGCATCCCCTGGACCTTCTTATTGACGATGAAACACAGAAATTGCATCGGATTTAAATACAAATGTCACAATGACGACTTAAGTACAAGAACACTGACTCTTCCTACTGTCTATGCTTTGAACCATTCCGGTGACACTAGTTATAGATTACGATGCTTCACTTCAAGTTTACTGTATCCCTTGTACCTTCTTATTGACGATGAAACACAGAAATTGCATCGGACTTAAATACAAAAGGCACAATGCCGACTTAAGTACAAGAGGACTGACTCTTCCTTCTGTCTATGTTTTGAACCATTCCTGTGACACTAGTTATAGATTCCGATGCTTCACTTAAGTTTTACTGTATCCCTTGGGCATTCTTATTGACGATGAAACATAGAAATTGCATCGGAATTAAATACAAAAGGCACAATGCCGACTTACGTACTAGAAGACTGACTCTTCTTACTGTCTAGGTTTTGAATCATTCCTGTGACACTTGTTATGGATTCCGATGCTTCACTCCAGTTGTACTATATCCCTTGGACCTTCTTATTGACGATGAAACACAGAAATTACATCGGAATTAAATACAAAAGGCACAATGCCGACTTAAGGACAAGAAGACTGACTCTTCTTACTGACTATGCTTTGAACCATTCCTGTGACACTAGTTTCGGATTCCGATGCTTCACTTCAGGTTTACTGTATCTTCAGACCTTCTTATTGACGATGAAACACAGAAATTGCATCGGAATTAAATACAAAAGGCACAATGCCGACATAAGTACAAGAAGACTGACTCTTCCTACTGTCTATGTTTTGAACCATTCCTGTGACACTAGTTATAGATTCCGATGCTTCACTTCAGGTTTACTGTATCCCTATGACCTTATTGCCGATGAAACACAGAAATTGCATCGGAATTAAATACAAAAGGCACACTGCCGACTTAAGGACAAGAGGACTGACTCTTCTTACTGACTATGCTTTGAACCATTCCTGTGACACTAGTTATAGATTCCGATGCTTCACTTCAGGTTTACCGTATCCCTCCGCCCTTCTTATTGACGATGAAACACAGAAATTGCATCGCAATTAAATACAGAAGGCACAATGGCGACTTAAGTACATGAAGACTGACTCTTCTTATTGACAATGATTTGAACCATTCCTGTGACACTAGTTATAGATTCCGATGCTTCACTTCAGGTTTACTGTATACCTTGGGCATTCTTATTGACGATGAAACATAGAAATTGCATCGGAATTAAATACAAAAGGCACAATGCCGACTTAAGTACTAGAAGACTGACTCTTCTTACTGTCTATGTTTTGAACCATTCCTGTGACACTTGTTATGGTTTCCGATGCTTCACTCCAGTTGTACTATATCCCTTGGACCTTCTTATTGACGATGAAACACAGAAATTGCATCGGAATTAAATACAAAAGGCACAGTGCCGACTTAAGGACACGAAGACTGACTCTTCTTACTGACTATGCTTTGAACCAATCCTGTGACACTAGTTTTGGATTCCGATGCTTCACTTCATGTTTACTGTATCCCTCAGACCTTCTTATTGACGATGAAACACAGAAATTGCATCGGAATTAAATACAAAAGGCACAATGCCGACTTAAGTACAAGAAGACTGACTCTTCCTACTGTCTATGTTTGAACCATTCCTGTGACACTAGTTATACATTCCGATGGTTCACTTCAGGTTTACTGTATCCCTCTGACCTTATTGCCTATGAAACACAGAAATTGCATCGGAATTAAATAGAAAAGGCACATTTCCGATTTAAGGACAAGAAGACTGACTCTTCTTACTGACTATGTTTTGTTCCATTCCTGTGACACTAGTTATAGATTCCGATGCTTCACTTCAGGTTTACTGTATCCCTCTGACATTCTTATAGACGATGAAACACAGAAATTGCATCGGAATTAAATACAAAAGCCACAATGCCGACTTAAGTACAAGAAGACTGACTCTTCTTACTGACCATGTTTTGAACCATTCCTGTGACACTAATTACAGATTCCGATGCTTCACTTTAGGTTTACTGTTTCCCTTGGACCTGCTTATTGACGATGAAACACAGAAATTGAATCAGAATTAAATACAAAAGAACAATGCCGACTTAAGTACAAGAAGAGAGACTCTTCTTACTGTCTATGTTTTGAACCATTCCTGTGATACTAGTTGTTGATTCCGATGCTTCACTTCCGGTTTACTGCATCCCCTGGACCTTCGTATTGACGACTAAACACAGAAATTGCATCGGATTTAAATACAATTGTCACAATGCCGACTTAAGTACAAGAACACTGACTCTTCCTACTGTCTATGCTTTGAACCATTCCGGTGACACTAGTTATAGATTACGATGCTTCCCTTCAAGTTTACTGTATCCCTCTGACCTTCTTATTGACGATGAAACACAGAAATTGCATTGGAATTAAATACAAAAGGCACAATGCCGACTTAAGGACAAGAGGACTGACTCTTCTTACTGACTATGCTTTGAACCATTCCTGTGACACTAGTTATAGATTCCGATGCTTCACTTCAGGTTTACTGTATCCCTTGGGCATTCTTATTGACGATGAAACATAGAAATTGCATCGGAATTAAATACAAAAGGCACAATGCCGACTTAAGTACTAGAAGACTGACTCTTCTTACTGTCTATGTTTTGAACCATTCCTGTGACACTTGTTATGGATTCCGATGCTTCACTCCAGGTGTACTATATCCCTTGGACCTTCTTATTGACGATGAAACACATTAATTGCATCGGAATTAAATACAAAAGGCACAATGCCGACTTAAGGACAAGAAGACTGACTCTTCTTACTGACTATGCTTTGAACCATTCCTGTGACACTAGTTATAGATTCCGATGCTTTACTTCAGGCTTACTGTATCCCTCTGACCTTCGTATTGACGATGAAACACAGAAATTGCATCGGAATTAAATAGAAAAGGCACAATGCCGACTTAAGTACAAGAAGACTGACTCTTCTTACTGTCTATGTTTTGAACCATCCCTGTGACTCTAGTTATAGATTCCCATGCTTCACTCCAGGTTTACTGTATCCCTTGGACCTTCGTATTGACGATGAAACACAGAAATTGCATCGGAATTAAATAGAAAAGGCACAATGCCGACATAAGTACAAGAAGACTGACTCTTCTTACTGACTATGTTTTGAACCATTCCGGTGACACTAGTTACAGATTCCGATGCTTCACTTCAGGTTTGCTGTATACCTTGGACCTTCTTATTGACGATGAAACACATAAATTCCATCAGAATTAAATACAAAAGGCACAATGCCGATTTAAGTACAAGAAGACTGACTCTTCCTACTGTCTATGTTTTGAACCATTCCTGTGACACTAGTTTTGGATTCCGATGCTTCACTTCAGGTTTACTGTATCCCTCAGACCTTCGTATTGACGATGAAACACAGAAATTGCATCGGAATTAAATACAAAAGCCACAATGCCAACTTAAGTACAAGAAGACTGACTCTTCTTACTGACCATGTTTTGAACCATTCCTGTGACACTAATTACAGATTCCGATGCTTCACTTCAGGTTTACTTTTTCCCTTGGACCTTCTTATTGACGATGAAACACAGAAATTGCATCGGAATTAAATACAAAAGGCACAATGCTGACTTAAGTACAAGAAGACAGACTCTACTTACTGTCTATGTTTTGAACCATTCCTGTGATACTAGTTGTTGATTCCGATGCTTCACTTCAGGTTTACTGCATCCCCTGGACCTTCTTATTGACGATGAAACACAGAAATTGCATCGGAATTAAATACAAATGTCACAATGCCGACTTAAGTACAAGAACACTGACTCTTCCTACTGTCTATGCTTTGAACCATTCCGGAGTCACTAGTTATAGATTCCGATGCTTCACTTCAAGTTTACTGTATCCCTTGTACCTTCTTATTGACGATGAAACACAGAAATTGCATCGGACTTAAATACAAAAGACACAATGCCGACATAAGTACAAGAAGACTGACTCTTCTTACTGTCTATGTTTTGAACCATTCCTGTGACACTAGTTATAGATTCCGATGCTTCACTCCAGGTTTACTGTATCCATTGGACATTCTTACAGACGATGAAACACAGATATAGCATCGGAATTAAATACAAAAGGCACAATGCCGACTTAAGTACAAGAAGACTGACTCCTCTCACTGTCTATGCTTTGTACCATTCCTGTGACACTATTTATAAAATCCGATTCTTCACCTCAGGCTTACTGTATCCCTCTAACCTTATTGCCGATGAAACACAGAATTTGCATCGGAATTAAATAGAAAAGGCACATTTCCGATTTAAGGACAAGAAGACTGACTCTTCTTACTGACTATGTTTTGATCCATTCCTGTGACACTAGTCATAGATTCCGATGCTTCACTTCAGGTTTACTGTATCCCTCTGACAATCTAATTGACGATGAAACACAGAAATTGCATCGGAATTAAATACAAAAGGCACAATGCCGAATTAAGTACAAGAAGACTGACTCTTCTTACTGACTATGTTTTGATCCATTCCTATGACACTAGTTATAGATTTCGACGCTTCACTTCAGGTTTACTGTATCTCTTTGACCTTCATATTGACGATGAAACACAGAAATTGCATCGGAATTAAATAGAAAAGGCACAATGCCGACTTAAGTACAAGAAGACTGACTCTTCTTACTGTCTATGTTTCGAACCATCCCTGTGACACTAGTTATAGATTCCGATGCTTCACTTCAGGTTTATTGTAACCCTCTGACCTTATTGACGATGAAACACAGAAATTGCATCGGAATTAAATACAAAAGGAACAATACAGACTTAAGTACAAGAAGACTGACTCTTCTTACTGTCTATGTTTTGAACCATTCCTGTAACACTAGTAATAGAGTCCGATGGTTCACTTCTGGTTTACTGTATCCCTTGGACCCTCTTATTGACGATGAAACACAGAAATTGCATCGGAATTAAATACAAAAGGCACAATGCCGACTTAAGTACAAGAAGACTGACTCTTCCTACTGTCTATGTTTTGAACCATTCCCGTAACACGAGTTATAGATTCCGGTGCTTCACATCAGGTTTACTGTATCCCTTGGACCTTCTAGTTGACGATGAAACACAGAAATTGCTTCGGAATTAAATACAAAAGGCACAATGCCGACTTAAGTACAAGAAGACTGACTCTTCTCACTGTCTATGATTTGTACCATTCCTGTGACACTAATTATAGATTCCGATGCTGCACTCCAGCTTTACTGTATCCCTAGGACCTTCTTATTGACGATGAAACACAGAAATTGCATCGGAATTAAATACAAAAAGCACAATGCCGACTTAAGTACAAGAAGACTGACTCTTCTTACTGACTATGTTTTGATCCATTCCTGTGACACTAGTTATAAATTTCGATGCTCACTTCAGGTTTACTGTATCTCTTTGACCTTCATATTGACGATGAAACATAGAAATTGCATCGGACTTAAATACAAAAGGCACAATGCCGACTTAAGTACAAGAACATTGACTCTTCCTACTGTCTATGCTTTGAACCATTCCGGAGACACTAGTTATAGATTCCGATGCTTCACTTCAAGTTTACTGTATCCCTTGTACCTTCTTATTGACGATGAAACACAGAAATTGCATCGGACTTAAATACAAAAGACACAATGCCGACATAAGTACAAGAAGACTGACTCTTCTTACTGTCTATGTTTTGAACCATTCCTGTGACACTAGTTATATATTCCGATGCTTCACTTTAGGTTACTGTATCATTTGGACCTTCTTCTTGACGATGAAACACAGAAATTGCATCGGACTTAAATACAAAAGGCACAATGCCGACTTAAGTACAATAAGACTGACTCTTCCTACTGTCTATGTTTTGAACTATTCCTGTGACACTAGTAATAGAGTCCGATGGTTCACTTCTGGTTTACTGTATCCCTTGGACCCTCTTATTGACGATGAAACACAGAAATTGCATCGGAATTAAATACAAAAGGCACAATGCCGACTTAAGTACAAGAAGACTGACTCTTCCTACTGTCTATGTTTTGAACCATTCCCGTAACACGAGGTATAGATTCCGGTGCTTCACATCAGGTTTACTGTATCCCTTGGACCTTCTAGTTGACGATGAAACACAGAAATTGCTTCGGAATTAAATACAAAAGGCACAATGCCGACTTAAGTACCAGAAGACTGACTCTTCTCACTGTCTATGATTTGTACCATTCCTGTGACACTAATTATAGATTCCGATGCTACACTCCAGCTTTACTGTATCCCTAGGACCTTCTTATTGACGATGAAACACAGAAATTGCATCGGAATTAAATACAAAAAGCACAATGCAGACTTAAGTACAAGAAGACTGACTCTTCTTACTGACTATGTTTTGATCCATTCCTGTGACACTAGTTATAGATTTCGATGCTCACTTCAGGTTTACTGTATCTCTTTGACCTTCATATTGACGATGAAACACAGAAATTGCATCGGACTTAAATACAAAAGGCACAATGCCGACTTAAGTACAAGAAGACTGACTCTTCCTACTGTCTATGTTTTGAACTATTCCTGTGACACTAGTAATAGAGTCCGATGGTTCTCTTCTAGTTTACTGTATCCCTTGGACCCTCTTGTTGACGATGAAACACAGAAATTGCATCGGAATTAAATACAAAAGGCACAATGCCGACTTAAGTACAAGAAGACTGACTCTTCCTACTGTCTATGTTTTGAACCATTCCCGTAACACGAGTTATAGATTCCGGTGCTTCACATCAGGTTTACTGTATCCCTTGGACCTTCTAGTTGACGATGAAACACAGAAATTGCTTCGGAATTAAATTTAAAAGGCACAATGCCGACTTAAGTACAAGAAGACTGACTCTTCTCACTGTCTATGATTTGTACCATTCCTGTGACACTAGTTATAGATTCCGATGCTACACTCCAGCTTTACTGTATCCCTAGGACCTTCTTATTGACGATGAAACACAGAAATTGCATCGGAATTAAATACAAAAAGCACAATGCCGACTTAAGTACAAGAAGACTGACTCTTCTTACTGTCTATGTTTTGAGCCATTCCTGTGACACTAGTTGTAGATCCCGATGCTTCACTTCAGGTTTACTGTATCCCTTGGACCTTCTTATGGACGATGAAACACAGAAATTGCATCGGAATTAAATACAAAAGGCACAATGCCTACTTAAGTACAGGAAGACGGACTCTTCCTACTGTCTATGTTTTGAACCATTTCTGTGACACTAGTTATAGAGTCCGATGCTTCACTTCAGGTTTACTGTATTCCTTTGACCTTCTTATTGTCGATGAAACACAGAAATTGCATCGGAATTAAATACAAAAGGCACAATGCCGACTTAAGTAGAAGAAGTCTAACGCTACTTACGGTCTATGTTTTGAACCTTTACTGTGACACTAGTTATAGATTCCGTTGCTTCACTCCAGGTTTACTGTATCCCCTGGACCTTCTTATTGACGATGAAACACAGAAATTGCGTCGGAATTAAATACAAAAGGCACAATGACGACTTAAGGAAAAGAAGACTGACTCTTCTTACTGACTATGTTTTGAACCATTCCTGTGACACTAGTTATAGATTCCGAAGCTTCACTTCAGGTTTACTGTATCCCTCTGACCTTCTTACTGACGACGAAACACAGAAATTGCATCGGCATTAAATAGAAAAGGCACAATGCCGACTTAAGTACAGGAAGACTGACTCTTCTTACTGTCTATGTTTAGAACTATTCCTGTGAAACTAGTTGTAGATTCCGATGCTTCACTTCAGGTTTACTGTATCCCTTGGACGTTCTTATTGACGATGAAACACAGAAATTGCATCGGAATTACTGACTCTTCCTACTGTCTATGTTTTGAACCATTCCTGTGACACTAGCTATAGATTCCGATGCTTCACTTCAGGTTTACTGTATCCCTTGTACCTTCTTATTGACGATGAAACACAGAAATTGCATAGGAATTAAATACAAAAGGCACAATGCCGACTTAAGGACAAGAAGACAGACTCTTCTTACTGACTATGTTTTGAACCATTCCTGTGACAATAGTTATTGATTCCGATGCTTCACTTTAGGTTTACTGCATCCCTCTGACCTTCTTATTGACGATGAAACTCAGAAATTGCATCGGAATTAAATACAAAAGGCACAATGCCGACTTAAGTACAAGAAGACTGACTCTTCTTACTGACTATGTTTGGAACCACTTTTGTGACACTAGTTATAGATTCAGATGCTTCACTTCAGGTTTACTGTATCTTTTGGACCTTCTTATTGACGATGAAACACAGAAATTGCATCGGAATTAAAAACAAAAGGCACAATGCCGACTTAAGTACATGAAGACCGACTCTTCTTACTGTCTATGATTTGAACCATTCTCTGTGACACTAGTTATAGATTCCGGTGCTACACTCCTGGTTTACTGTATCCCTTGGACCTTCTTGTTGACGATGAAACACAGAAATAGCATCGGAAATAAATACAAAAGGCACAATGCCGATTTAAGTACAAGAAGACTGACTCTTCCTACTGTCTATGTTTTGAACCATTCCTGTGACACTAGTTTTGGATTCCGATGCTTCACTTCAGGTTTACTGTATCCCTCAGACCTTCGTATAGGCGATGAAACACAGAAATAGCATCGGAATTAAATACAAAAACCACAATGAGAACTTAAGTACAAGAAGACTGACTCTTCTTACTGACCATGTTTGAACCATTCCTGTGACACTAATTACAGATTCCGATGCTTCACTTCAGGTTTACTTTTTCCCTTGGACCTTCTTATTGACGATGAAACACAGAAATTGCATCGGAATTACATACAAAAGGCACAATGCTGACTTAAGTACAAGAAGACAGACTCTTCTTACTGTCTATGTTTTGAACCATTCCTGTGATACTAGTTGTTGATTCCGATGCTTCACTTCAGGTTTACTGCACCCCTGGACCTTCTTATTGACGATGAAACACAGAAATTGCATCGGAATTAAATACAAATGTCACAATGCCGACTTAAGTACAAGAACACTGTCTCTTCCTACTGTCTATATTTTGAACCATTCCGGAGACACTAGTTATAGATTCCGATGCTTCACTTCAAGTTTACTGTATCCCTTGTACCTTCTTATTGACGATGAAACACAGAAATTGCATCGGACTTAAATACAAAAGACACAATGCCGACTTAAGTACAAGAAGACTGACTCTTCTTACTGACTATGTTTTGATCCATTCCTATGACACTAGTTATAGATTTCGACGCTTCACTTCAGGTTTACTGTATCTCTTTGACCTTCATATTGACGATGAAACACAGAAATTGCATTTGAATTAAATAGAAAAGGCACAATGCCGACTTAAGTACAAGAAGACTGACTCTTCTTACTGTCTATGTTTTGAACCATCCCTGTGACACTAGTTATAGATTCCGATGCTTCACTTCAGGTTTATTGTAACCCTCTGAACTTATTGACGATGAAACACAGAAATTGCGTCGGAATTAAATACAAAAGGAACAATACAGACTTAAGTACAAGAAGACTGACTCTTCTTACTGTCTATGTTTTGAACCATTCCTGTGACACTAGTTATATATTCCGATGCTTCACTTTAGGTTACTGTATCATTTGGACCTTCTTATTGACGATGAAACACAGAAATTGCATCGGACTTAAATACAAAAGGCACAATGCCGACTTAAGTACAAGAAGACTGACTCTTCCTACTGTCTATGTTTTGAACTATTCCTGTGACACTAGTAATAGAGTCCGATGGTTCACTTCTGGTTTACTGTATCCCTTGGACCCTCTTATTGACGATGAAACACAGAAATTGCATCGGAATTAAATACAAAAGGCACAATGCCGACTTAAGTACAAGAAGACTGACTCTTCCTACTGTCTATGTTTTCAACCATTCCCGTAACACGAGTTATAGATTCCGGTGCTTCACATCAGGTTTACTGTATCCCTTGGACCTTCTTATGGACGACGAAACACAGAAATAGCATCGGAATTAAATACAAAAGGCACAATGCCTACTTAAGTACAAGAAGACGGACTCTTCCTACTGTCTATGTTTTGAACCATTTCTGTGACACTAGTTATAGAGTCCGATGCTTCACTTCAGGTTTACTGTATCTCTTTGACCTTCATATTGACGATGAAACACAGAAATTGCATCGGAATTAAATAGAAAAGGCACAATGCCGACTTAAGTACAAGAAGACTGACTCTTCTTACTGTCTATGTTTTGAACCATTCCTGTGACACTAGTTGTAGATCCCGATGCTTCACTTCAGGTTTACTGTATCCCTTGGACCTTCTTATGGACGACGAAACACAGAAATTGCATCGGAATTAAATACAAAAGGCACAATGCCTACTTAAGTACAAGAAGACGGACTCTTCCTACTGTCTATGTTTTGAACCATTTCTGTGACACTAGTTATATAGTCCGATGCTTCACTTCAGGTTTACTGTATTCCTTTGACCTTCTTATTGTCGATGAAACACAGAAATTGCATCGGAATTACTGACTCTTCCTACTGTCTATGTTTTGAACCATTCCTGTGACACTAGCTATAGATTCCGATGCTTCACTTCAGGTTTACTGTATCCCTTGTACCTTCTTATTGACGATGTAATACAGAAATTGCATCGGAATTAAATGCAAAAGGCACAATGCCGACTTAAGTACATGAAGACCGACTCTTCTTATTAACAATGAT
The DNA here is from genome assembly GCF_023864345.2 of Schistocerca serialis cubense. Classification (NCBI taxonomy): domain Eukaryota; kingdom Metazoa; phylum Arthropoda; class Insecta; order Orthoptera; family Acrididae; genus Schistocerca; species Schistocerca serialis. The sequence continues at coordinate 1,095,985,730 of NC_064640.1, forward strand.
TTGAATCACTCCTGTGACACTAGTTATAGATTCCGATGCTTCACTTCTGGTTTACTGTATCCCTTGGACAATCTTATTGACGATGAAACACAGAAATTGTATCCGAATTAAATACAAAAGGCACAATGCCGACTTAAGTGCAGGAAGACTGACTCTTCTTACTGTATATGATTTGAACCATTCCAGTGACACTAGTCATAGATTCCGATGCTTCACTCCAGGTTTACTATATCCCTTGGAACTTCTCATCGACGATGAAACACAGAAATTGCATAGGAATTAAATACAAAAGGCACAATGCCGACTTAAGGACAAGAAGACAGTCACTTCTTACTGACTATGTTTTGAACCATTCCTGTGACAATAGTTATTGATTCCGATGCTTCACTTTAGGTTTACTGCATCCCTCTGACCTTCTTATTGACGATGAAACTCAGAAATTGCATCGGAATTAAATACAAAAGGCACAATGCCGACTTAAGTACAAGAAGACTGACTCTTCTTACTGACTATGTTTGGAACCACTTTTGTGACACTAGTTATAGATTCAGATGCTTCACTTCAGGTTTACTGTATCTTTTGGACCTTCTTATTGACGATGAAACACAGAAATTGCATCGGAATTAAAAACAAAAGGCACAATGCCGACTTAAGTACATGAAGACCGACTCTTCTTACTGTCTATGTTTTGAACCATTCTCTGTGACACTAGTTATAGATTCCGGTGCTACACTCCAGGTTTACTGTATCCCTTTGACCTTCTTGTTGACGATGAAACACAGAAATTGCATCGGAATTAAATACAAAAGGCACAATGCCGACCTAAGGACAAGAAGACTGACTATTCTTACAGACTATGTTTTGAACCATTCCTATGACACTAGCTATAGATTCCGATGCTTCACTTCAGGTTTACTGTATCATTTGGACCTTCTTATTGACGTTGAAACACAGAAATTGCATCGGAATTAAGTAGAAAAGGCACAATGCCGACTTAAGTACAAGAAGACTGACTCTTCTTACTGTCTATGTTTTGAACCATTCCTGAGACACTAGTTATAGATTGCTATGCTTCACTTTAGGTTTACTGTATCCCTTGAACCCTCTTATTGACGATGAAACACAGAAATTGCAACGGAATTAAATACACAAGGCACAATGCCGACTTAAGTACAAGAAGACTGACTCTTCCTGCTGTCTATATTTTGAACCATTCCTGTGACACTAGTTTTGGATTCCGATGCTTCACTTTAGGTTTACTGTATCCCTCTGACCCTCTTATTGACGATGAAACACAGAAATTGCATCGGAATTAAATACAAAAGGCACAATGCCGACTTAAGTACAAGAGGACTGACTCTTCCCACTGTCTATGTTTTGAACTATTCCTGTGACACTAGTAATAGAGTCCGATGCTTCACTTCTTGTTTACTGTATCCCTTGGACCCTCTTATTGACGATGAAACACAGAAATTGCATCGGAATTAAATACAAAAGGCACAATGCCGACTTAAGTACAAGAAGACTGACTCTTCTTACTGTCTATGTTTTGAACCATTCCTGTGACACTAGTTATAGATTCCGATGCTTCACTCCAGGTTTACTGTATCCATTGGACATTCTTACAGACGATGAAACACAGAAATTGCATCGGAATTAAATACAAATGGCACAATGCCGACTTAAGTACAAGAAGACTGACTCTTCTTACTGTCTATGCTTTGTACCATTCCTGTGACACTAGTTATAGATTCCGATGCTACACTCCAGGTTTACTGTATCCCTAGGACCTTCTTGTTGACAATGAAACACAGAAATTGCATCGGAATTAAATACAAAATTCACAATGCCGACTTAAGTACAAGAAGACTGACTCTTCCTACTGTCTATGTTTTGAACCATTTCTGTGACACTAGTTATGGAGTCCGATGCTTCACTTCAGGTTTACTGTATCTCTTTGACCTTCATATTGACGATGAAACACAGAAATTGGATCGGAATTAAATAGAAAAGGCACAATGCCGACTTAAGTACAAGAAGACTGACTCTTCTTACTGTCTATGTTTTGAACCATTCCTGTGACACTAGTTGTAGATTCCGATGCTTCACTTCAGGTTTACTGTATCCCTTGGACCTTTTTATGGACGATGAAACACAGAAATTGCATCGGAATTAAATACAAAAGACACAATGTCGACTTAAGTACAAGAACACTGACTCTTCCTATTGTCTATGTTTTGAACCATTCCTGTGACACTAGTTGTAGATTCCGATGCTACACTTCAGGTTTAGTGTTTCCCTTGGACCTTCTTATTGACGATGAAACACAGAAATTGCATCGGAATTAAATACAAAAGGCACAATGCCGACTTAAGTACAAGAAGACTGACTCTTCCTACTGTCTATGTTTTGAACCATTTCTGTGACACTAGTTATGGAGTCCGATGCTTCACTTCAGGTTTACTGTATCCCTTTGACCTTCTTATTGACGATGAATCACAGAAATTGCATCGGAAGTAAATACAAAAGGCACAAAGCCGACTTAAGTACAAGAAGACTGACTCTTCTTTCTGTCTATATTTTGACCCATTCCAGTGACACTAGTTATAGATTCCGATGCTTCACTTCAGGTTTACTGTATCCCTTGGACCTTCTTATTGTCGATGAAACACAAAAATTGCATCGGAATTAAATACAAAAGGCACAATGCCGACTTATGTACAAGAAGACTGACGCTGCTTACAGTCTATGTTTTGAACCATTACTGTGACACTAGCTATAGATTCCGTTGCTTCACTCCAGGTTTACTGTATCCCCTGGACCTTCTTATTGACGATGAAACACAGAAATTGGGACGGAATTGAATACAAAAGGCACAATGCCGACTTAAGGACAAGAAGACTGACTCTTCTTACTGACTATGTTTTGAACCATTCCTGTGACACTAGTTATAGATTCCGATGCTTCACTTCAAGTTTACTGTATCCATCTAAACTTCTTATTGACGATGAAACACAGAAATTGCATCGGAATTAAATAGAAAAGGCACAATGCCGACTTAAGTACAGGAAGACTGACTCTTCTTACTGTGTATGATTTGAACCATTCCTGTGAAACTAGTTGTAGATTCCGATGCTTCACTTCAGGGTTACTGTATCCCTTGGACCTTTTTATGGACGATGAAACACAGAAATTGCATCGGAATTAAATACAAAATTCACAATGTCGACTTTAGTACAAGAACACTGACTCTTCCTACTGTCTGTGTTTTGAACCATTCCTGTGACACTAGTTGTAGATTCCGATGCTTCACTTCAGGTTTACTGTTTCCCTTGTACCTTCTTTTTGACGATGTAACACAGAAATTGCATCGGAATGAAATACAAAAGGCACAATGCCGACTTAAGTACATGAAGACCGACTCTTCTTATTTATAAAGATTTGAACCACTCCTGTGACACTAGTTATAGATTCCGATGCTTCACTTCAGGTTTACTGTATCCCTTGGACATTCTTATTGACGATGAAACATAGAAAATGCATCGGAATTAAATACAAAAGGCACAATGCCGAATTAAGTACAAGAAGACTGACTCTTCTTACTGTCTATGTTTTGAACCATTCCATTGACACTAGTTATAGATTCCGATGCTTCACTCCAGGTTTATTGTATCCCTTGGACCTTCTTATTGACGATGAAACACAGAAATTGCAACGAAATGAAATACAAAAGGCACAATGCCGACTTAAGTACAAGAAGACTGACTCTTCTTACTGACTATGTTTTGAACCATTCCTGTGACACTAGTTATAGATTCCGATGCTTCACTTCAGGTTTACTGTAACCCTCTGACCTTCTTATTGACGACGAAACACAGAAATTGCATCGGAATTACATAGAAAAGGCACAATGCCGACCTAAGTACAGGAAGACTGACTCTTTATACTGTCAATGTTTTGAACCATTCCTGTGAAACTAGTTTTAGATTCCGATGCTTCACTTCAGGTTTACTGTATCCCTTGGACCTTTTTATGGACGATGAAACACAGAAATAGCATCTGAATTAAATAGAAATTTCACAATGTCGACTTAAGTACAAGAACACTGACTCTTCCTACTGTCTATGTTTTGAACCATTCCTGTGACACTAGTTGTAGATTCCGATGCTTCACTTCAGGTTTACTGTTTCCCTTGTACCTTCTTATTGACGATGTAACACAGAAATTGCATCGGAATTAAATAGAAAAGGCAAAATGCCGACTTAAGTGCAAGAAGACTGACTCTTCTTACTGTCTATGATTTGAACCATTCCTGTGACACTAATTATAGATTCCGATGCTTCACTCCAAGTTTACTATATCCCTTGGACCTTTTCGTTGACGATGAAACACAGAAATTGCATCGGAATTAAACACAAAAGGCACAATGCCGACTTAAGGACAAGAAGACTGACTCTTCTTACTAACTATGTTTTGGACCATTCCTGTTACAATAGTTATTGATACCGATGCTTCACTTTAGGTTTACTGCATCCCTCTGACCTTCTTATTGACGATGAAACTCAGAAATTGCATCGGAATTAAATACAAAAGGCACAATGCCGAATTAAGTACAAGAAGACTGACTCTTCTTACAGACTATGATTTGAACCATTCCTGTGACACCAGTTATAGATTCCGATGCTTCACTTCAGGTTTACTGTATCATTTGGACCTTCTTATTGACGATGAAACACAGAAATTGCATCGGAATTAAATACAAAAGGCACAATGCCGACTTAAGTACAAGAAGACTGACTGTTCCTACTGTCTACGTTTTGAACCATTTCTGTGACACTAGTTATGGAGTCCGATGCTTCACTTCAGGTTTACTGTATCCCTTTGACCTTCTTATTGACGATGAATCACAGAAATTGCATCGGAAGTAAATACAAAAGGCACAATGCCGACTTAAGTACAAGAAGACTGACTCTTCTTCCTGTCTATATTTTGAACCATTCCAGTGACACTAGTTATAGATTCCGATGCTTCACTTCAGGTTTACTGTATCCCTTGGATCTTCTTATTGTCGATGAAACACAAAAATTGCATCGGAATTAAATACAAAAGGCATAATGCCGACTTATGTACAAGAAGACTGACGCTGCTTACAGTCTATGTTTTGAACCATTACTGTGACACTAGTTATAGATTACGTTGCTTCACTCCAGGTTTACTGTATCCCCTGGACCTTCTTATTGACGATGAAACACAGAAATTGGGACGGAATTGAATACAAAAGGCACAATGCCGACTTAAGGACAAGAAGACTGACTCTTCTTACTGACTATGTTTGAACCATTCCTGTGACACTAGTTATAGATTCCGATGCTTCACTTCAGGTTTACTGTATCCCTCTGACCTTCTTATTGACGATGAAACACAGAAATTGCATCGGAATTAAATAGAAAAGGCACAATGCCGACTTAAGTACAGGAAGACTGACTCTTCTTACTGTGTATCTTTTGAGCCATTCCTGTGAAACTAGTTGTAGATTCCGATGCTTCACTTCAGGGTTACTGTATCCCTTGGACCTTTTTATGGACGATGAAACACAGAAATTGCATCGGAATTAAATACAAAATTCACAATGTCGACTTAAGTACAAGAACACTGACTCTTCCTACTGTCTATGTTTTGAACCATTCCTGTGACACTAGTTGTAGATTTCGATGCTTCACTTCAGGTTTACTGTTTCCCTTGTACCTTCTTATTGACGATGTAACACAGAAATTGCATCGGAATTAAATACAAAAGGCACAATGCCGACTTAAGTACATGAAGACCGACTCTTCTTATTTACAAAGATTTGAACCACTCCTGTGACACTAGTTATAGATTCCGATGCTTCACTTCAGGTTTACTGTATCCCTTGGACATTCTCATTGACGATGAAACACAGAAATTGTATCGGAATTAAATACAAAAGGCACAATGCCGACTTAAGTGCAAGAAGACTGACTCTTCTTACTGTCTATGATTTGAACCATTCCTGTGACACTAGTTATAGATTCCGAAGCTTCACTCCAGGTTTACTATATCCCTTGGACCTTTTCATTGACGATGAAACACAGAAATTGCATCGGAATTAAACACAAAAGGCACAATGCCGACTTAAGGACAAGAAGACTGTCTCTTCTTACTGACTATGTTTTGAACCAATCCTGTGACAATAGTTATTGATACCGATGCTTCACATTAAATTTACTGCATCCCTCTGACCTCCTTATATACGATGAAACTCAGAAATTGCATCGGAATTAAATGCAAAAGGCACAATGCCGAATTAAGTACAAGAAGACTGACTCTTCTTACTGTCTATGTTTTGAACCATTCCATTGACACTAGTTATAGATTCCGATGCTTCACTCCAGGTTTATTGTATCCCTTGGACCTTCTTATTGACGATGAAACACAGAAATTGCAACGGAATTAAATACAAAAGGCACAATGCCGACTTAAGTACAAGAAGACTGACTCTTCTTACTGTCTATGATTTGAACCATTCCTGTGACAATAGTTATAGATTCTTATGTATCACTTTAGGTTTACTGTATCCCCTGGACCTTCTTATTGACGATGAAACACAGAAATTGGGACGGAATTAAATACAAAAGGCACAATGCCGACTTAAGGACAAGAAGACTGACTCTTCTTACTGACTATGTTTTGAACCATTCCTGTGACACTAGTTATAGATTCCGATGCTTCACTTCAGGTTTACTGTAACCCTCTGACCTTCTTATTGACGACGAAACACAGAAATTGCATCGGAATTACATAGAAAAGGCACAATGCCGACCTAAGTACAGGAAGACTGACTCTTCTTACTGTCAATGTTTTGAACCATTCCTGTGAAACTAGTTTTAGATTCCGATGCTTCACTTCAGGTTTACTGTATCCCTTGGACCTTTTTATGGACGATGAAACACAGAAATAGCATCTGAATTAAATAGAAATTTCACAATGTCGACTTAAGTACAAGAACACTGACTCTTCCTACTGTCTATGTTTTGAACCATTCCTGTGACACTAGTTGTAGATTCCGATGCTTCACTTCAGGTTTACTGTTTCCCTTGTACCTTCTTATTGACGATGTAACACAGAAATTGCATCGGAATTAAATAGAAAAGGCACAATGCCGACTTAAGTACATGAAGACCGACTCTTCTTATTTACAAAGATTTGAACCACTCCTGTGACACTAGTTATAGATTCCGATGCTTCACTGCAGGTTTACTGTATCCCTTGAACATTCATATTGACGATGAAACACAGAAATTGTATCGGAATTAAATACAAAAGGCAAAATGCCGACTTAAGTGCAAGAAGACTGACTCTTCTTACTGTCTATGATTTGAACCATTCCTGTGACACTAGTTATAGATTCCGATGCTTCACTCCAAGTTTACTATATCCCTTGGACCTTTTCATTGACGATGAAACACAGAAATTGCATCGGAATTAAACACAAAAGGCACAATGCCGACTTAAGGACCAGAAGACTGACTCTTCTTACTAACTATGTTTTGGACCATTCCTGTTACAATAGTTATTGATACCGATGCTTCACTTTAGGTTTACTGCATCCCTCTGACCTTCTTATTGACGATGAAACTCAGAAATTGCATCGGAATTAAATACAAAAGGCACAATGCCGAATTAAGTACAAGAAGACTGACTCTTCTTACAGACTATGATTTGAACCATTGCTGTGACACCAGTTATAGATTCCGATGCTTCACTTCAGGTTTACTGTATCATTTGGACCTTCTTATTGACGATGAAACACAGAAATTGCATCGGAATTAAATACAAAAGGCACAATGCGGACTTAAGTACAAGAAGACTGACTCTTCCTACTGTCTACGTTTTGAACCATTTCTGTGACACTAGTTATGGAGTCCGATGCTTCACTTCAGGTTTACTGTATCCCTTTGACCTTCTTATTGACGATGAATCACAGAAATTGCATCGGAATTAAATACAAAAGGCACAATGCCGACTTATGTACAAGAAGACTGACGTTGCTTACAGTCTATGTTTTGAACCATTACTGTGACACTGGTTATAGATTACGTTGCTTCACTCCAGGTTTACTGTATCCCCTGGACCTTCTTATTGACGATGAAACACAGAAATTGGGACGGAATTGAATACAAAAGGCACAATGCCGACTTAAGGACAAGAAGACTGACTCTTCTTACTGACTATGTTTGAACCATTCCTGTGACCTTAGTTATAGATTCCGATGCTTCACTTCAGGTTTACTGTATCCCTCTGACCTTCTTATTGACGATGAAACACAGAAATTGCATCGGAATTAAATAGAAAAGGCACAATGCCGACTTAAGTACAGGAAGACTGACTCTTCTTACTGTGTATGTTTTGAGCCATTCCTGTGAAACTAGTTGTAGATTCCGATGCTTCACTTCAGGGTTACTGTATCCCTTGGACCTTTTTATGGACGATGAAACACAGAAATTGCATCGGAATTAAACACAAAATTCACAATGTCGACTTAAGTACAAGAACACTGACTCTTCCTACTGTCTATGTTTTGAACCATTCCTGTGACACTAGTTGTAGATTCCGATGCTTCACTTCAGGTTTACTGTTTCCCTTGTACCTTCTTATTGACGATGTAACACAGAAATTGCATCGGAATTAAATACAAAAGGCACAATGCCGACTTAGGTACATGAAGACCGACTCTCCTTATTTACAAAGATTTGAACCACTCCTGTGACACTAGTTATAGATTCCGATGCTTCACTTCAGGTTTACTGTATCCCTTGGACATTCTCATTGACGATGAAACACAGAAATTGTATCGGAATTAAATACAAAAGGCACAATGCCGACTTAAGTGCAAGAAGATTGACTCTTCTTACTGTCTATGATTTGAACCATTCCTGTGACACTAGTTATAGATTCCGATGCTTCACTCCAGGTTTACTATATCCCTTGGACCTTTTCATTGACGATGAAACACAGAAATTGCATCGGAATTAAACACAAAAGGCACAATGCCGACTTAAGGACAAGAAGACTGACTCTTCTTACTGACTATGTTTTGAACCATTCCTGTGACAATAGTTATTGATACCGATGCTTCACTTTAGGTTTACTGCATCCCTCTGACCTTCTTATATACGATGAAACTCAGAAATTGCATCGGAATTAAATACAAAAGGCACAATGCCGAATTAAGTACAAGAAGACTGACTCTTTTTACTGTCTATTTTTGAACCATTCCATTGACACTAGTTATAGATTCCGATTATTCACTCCAGGTTTATGTATCCCTTGGACCTTCTTATTGACGATGAAACACAGAAATTGCAACGGAATTAAATACAAAAGGCACAATGCCGACTTAAGTACAAGAAGACTGACTCTTCTTACTGTCTATGTTTTGAACCATTCCTGTGACACTAGTTATAGATTCTAATGCATCACTTTAGTTTTACTGTATCCCCTGGACCCTCTTATTGACGATGAAACTCAGAAATTGGGACGGAATTAAATACAAACGGCACAATGCCGACTTAAGGACAAGATGACTGACTCTTCTTACTGACTATGTTTTGAACCATTCCTGTGACACTAGTTATAGATTCCGATGCTTCACTTCAGGTTTACTGTAACCCTCTGACCTTCTTATTGACGACGAAACACAGAAATTGCATCGGAATTACATGGAAAAGGCACAATGCCGACCTAAGTACAGGAAGACTGACTCTTCTTACTGTCTATGTTTTGAACCATTCCTGTGAAACTAGTTGTAGATTCCGATGCTTCACTTCAGGTTTACTGTATCCCTTGGACCTTTTTATGGACGATGAAACACAGAAATAACATCGGAATTAAATACAAATTTCACAATGTCGACTTAAGTACAAGAACACTGACTCTTCCCACTGTCTATGTTTTGAACCATTCCTGTGACACTAGTTGTAGATTCCGATGCTTCACTTCAGGTTTACTTTTTCCCTTGTACCTTCTTATTGACGATGAAACACAGAAATTGTATCGGAATTAAATACAAAAGGCACAATGCCGACTTAAGTGCAAGAAGACTGACTCTTCTTACAGTCTATGATTTGAACCATTCCTGTGACACTAGTTATAGATTCCAATGCTTCACTCCAAGTTTACTATATCCCTTGGACCTTTTCATTGACGATGAAACACAGAAATTGCATCGGAATTAAACACAAAAGGCACAATGCCGACTTAAGGACAAGAAGACTGACTCTTCTTACTAACTATGTTTTGGACCATTCCTGTTACAATAGTTATTGATACCGATGCTTCACTTTAGGTTTACTGCATCCCTCTGACCTTCTTATTGACGATGAAACTCAGAAATTGCATCGGAATTAAATACAAAAGGCACAATGCCGAATTAAGTACAAGAAGACTGACTCTTCTTACAGACTATGATTTGAACCATTCCTGTGACACCAGTTATAGATTCCGATGCTTCACTTCAGGTTTACTGTATCATTTGGACCTTCTTATTGACGATGAGACACAGAAATTGCATCGGAATTAAATACAAAAGGCACAATGCCGACTTAAGGACAAGAAGACTGACTCTTCTTACTGACTATGTTTTGAATTAATCCTGTGACACTAGTTATAGATTCCGATGCTTCACTTCAGGTTTACTGTATCCCTCTGTACTTCTTATTGACGATGAAACACAGAAATTGCATCGGAATTCAATAGAAAAGGCACAATGCCGACTTAAGTACAGGAAGACTGACTCTTCTTACTGTCTATGTTTTGAACCATTCCTGTGAAACTAGTTGTAGATTCCGATACTTCACTTCAGGTTTACTGTATCCCTTGGACCTTCTTATTGACGATGAAACACAGAAATTGCAACGGAATTACTGACTCTTCCTACTGTCTTTGTTTTGAACCATTCCTGGGACACTAGCTATAGATTCCGATGCTTCACTTCAGGTTTACTGTATCCCTTGTACCTTCATATTGACGATGTAACACTGAAATTGCATGGGAATTGAATACAAAAGGCACAATGCCGACTTAAGTACATGAAGACCGACTGTTCTTATTAATAAAGATTTGAACCACTCCTGTGACACTAGTTATAGATTCCGATGCTTCACTTCAGGTTTACTGTATCCCTTGGACATTCTTATTGACGATGAAACACAGAAATTGTATCGGAATTAAATACAAAAGGCACAATGCCGACTTAAGTGCAAGAAGACTGACTCTTCTTACTGTCTATGATTTGAACCATTCCTGTGACACTAGTTATAGATTCCGATGCTTCACTCCAGGTTAACTATATCCCTTGGACTTTCTCATTGACGATGAAACACTGAAATTGCATCGGAATTAAATACAAAAGGCACAATGCCGACTTAAGGACAAGAAGACTGACTCTTCTTACTGACTATGTTTTGAACCATTCCTGTGACAATAGTTATTGATACCGATGCTTCACTTTAGGTCTACTGCATCCCTCTGACCTTCTTATTGACGATGAAACTCAGAAATTGCATCGGAATTAAGTAGAAAAGGCACAATGCCGACTTAAGTACAAGAAGACTGACTCTTCTTACTGTCAATGTTTTTAACCATTCCATTGACACTAGTTATAGATTCCGATGCTTCACTCCAGGTTTATTGTATCCCTTGGACCTTCTTATTGACGATGAAACACAGAAATTGCATCGGAATTAAGTAGAAAAGGCACAATGCCGACTTAAGTACAAGAAGACTGACTCTTCTTACTGACTATGTTTGGAACCATTTTTGTGACACTGGTTATAGATTCCGATGCTTCAGTTCAGGTTTACTGTATCTCTTGGACCTTCTTACTGACGATGAAACACAGAAATTGCATCGGAATTAAATACAAAAGGCACAATGCCGACTTAACTACATGAAGACCGAATCTTCTTACTGTCTATGTTTTGAACCATTCCCTGTGACACTAGTTATAGATTCCGGTGCTACACTCGAGGTTTACTGTATCCCTTGGACATTCTCATTGACGATGAAACACAGAAATTGCAACGGAATTAAATACAAAAGGCACAATGCCGACCTACGGACAAGAAGACTGACTCTTCATACAGGCTATTATTTGAACCATTCTTGTGACACTAGTTATAGATTCCGATGCTTTACTTCAGGTTTACTGTATCATTTGGACCTTCTTATTGACGATGAAACACAGAAATTGCATCGGAATTAAATAGAAAAGGCACAATGCCGACTTAAGTACAAGAAGACTGACTCTTCTTACTGTCTATGTTTTGAACCATTCCTGTGACACTAGTTATAGATTCCTATGCTTCACTTTAGGTTTACTGTATCCCTTGGACCTTCCTATTGACGATGAAAAACAGAAATTGCAACAGAATTAAATACACAAGGCACAATGCCGACTTAAGTACAAGAAGACTGACTCTTCCTGCTGTATATGATTTGAACCATTCCTGTGACACTAGTTTTGGATTCCGATGCTTCACTTTAGGTTTACTGTATCCATTGGACATTCATACAGACGATGAAACACAGAATTTGCATCGGAATTAAATACAAAAGGCACAATGCCGACTTAAGTACAAGTAGACTGACTCTTCCTACTGTCTATGTTATGAACGATACCTGTGACACTAGTTATAGATTCCGATGCTGCATTTCAGGTTTATTGTATCCCTCTGACCTTATTGACGATGAAACACAGAAATTGCATCGCAATTAAATACAAAAGGAACTATACCGACTTAAGTACAAGAAGACTGACTCTTCTTACTGTCTATATTTTGAACAATTCCTGTGACACTAGTTATATATTCCGATGCTTCACTTTAGGTTACAGTATGCCTTGGACCTTCTTATTGACGATGAAACACACAAATTGCATCGGCATTAAATACAAAAGGCACAATGCCGACTTAAGTACAAGAAGACTGACTATTCCTACTGTCTATGTTATGAACTATTCCTGTGACACTAGTATAAGAGTCCGATGCATCACTTCTGGTTTACTGTATTCCTTGGACCCTCTTATTGACGATATAAAACAGAAATTGCATCGGAATTAAATACACAAAGCACAATGCCGACTTAAGTACAAGAAGACTGCCTCTTCTTACTGAATATGTTTTGAACCATTCCTGTGACACTAGTTATAGATTCCGATGCTTCACTTCAGGTTTTCTGTATCCCTCTGACCTTCTTATTGACGATGAAACACAGAAATTGCATCGGAATTAAATACACATAGCACAATGCCGACTTAAGTACAAGAAGACTGACTCTTCTTACTGAATATGTTTTGAACCATTCCTGTGACACTAGTTATCGATTCCGATGCTTCACTCCAGGTTTACTGTATCCCTCTGACCTTCTTATTGACGACGAAACACAGAAATTGCATCGGAATTAAATAGAAAAGTCACAATGCCGACTTAAGTAAAAGAAGACTCACTCTTCTTACTGTCTATGTTTTGAACCATTCCTGTGACACTAGTTATAGATTCCGATGCTTGACTTCAGTTTTACTGTATCCCTTGGACCTTCTTATTGACGATGAAACACAGTAATTGCATCGGAATTAAATACAAAAGGCACAATGCCCACTTATGTACAAGAGACTGACTCTTCTTACTGACTATGTTTTGAACCATTCCTGTGACACTAGTTATAGATTCCGATGCTTCACTTCTGGTTTACTGTATCCCTCTGACCTTCTTATTGTCGATGAAACACAGAAATTGCATCGGAATTAAATAGTAAAGGCACAATGCCGACTTAAGTACAAGAAGATTGACTCTTCTTACTGACTATGTTTGAACCATTCCTGTGACACTAGTTATAGATTCCGATGCTTCACTTCAGGTTTACTGTATCCCTCGGACCTTCTTATTGACGATGAAACACAGAAATTGCATCGGAATTAAATACAAAAGGCACACTGCCGACTAAAGTACATGAAGACTGACTCTTCTTACTGACTATGTTTTGAACCATTCCTGTGACACTACTTATAGATTCCGATGCTTCACTTCAGGTTTACTGTATCCCTTGGACCTTCTTATTGACGTTGAAACACAGAAATTGCATCTGAATTAAATGCAAAAGGCACAATGCCGACTTAAGTACTGTCTATGTTTGGAACCATTCCTGTGACACTAGTTATAGATTCCGATGCTTCACTCCAGGTTTACTGTATCCCTTGGACCTTCTTATTGACGATGAAACACAGAAATTGCATCGGAATTATATACTAAAGGCACAATGCCGACATAGGCACATGAAGACTGACTCTTCTTACTGTCTATGTTTTGAACCATTCCTGTGATACTAGTTATAGATTCCGATGCTACACTCCAGGTTTACTGTATCTCTTGGACCTTCTTATTGACGATGAAACACAGAAATTGCATCGGAATTAAATACAAAAGGCACAATGCCGACTTAAGGTTAAACAGACTGACTCTTCTAACTGACTATGTTTTGAACCATTCCTGTGACACTAGTTATAGATTCCGATGCTTCACTTCAGGTTCACTGTATCCCTCTGACCTTCTTATTGACGATGAAACACAGAATTTGCATCGGAATTAAATACAAAAAATGCACAATGCCGATTTTAGTACAAGATGACTGTATCTTCTTACTGTCTATGTTTAAACCATTCCTGTGACACTTGTTACAGATTCCGATGCTTCACTCCAGGTTTATTGTATCCCTTGGACCTTCTTATTGACGATGAAACACAGAAATTGCATCGGAATTAAATAGAAAAGGCACAATGACGACTTAAGTACAAGAAGACTGACTCTTCTTACTGTCTATGATTTGAACCATTCCTGTGACACTAGTTATAGATTCCGATCCTTCACGTCAGGTTTACTGTATCCCTTACCTTCTTATTGACGATGAAACACAGAAATTGCATCGGAATTAAATACAAAAGGCACAAGGCCGACTTAAAGACATGAAGACTGACTCTTCTTACTGACTATGTTTAGAACCATTTCTGTGACACTAGTTATAGATTCCGATGCTTCAGTTCAGGGTTACTATATCCCTCTGACCTTCTTATTGACGATGAAACACAGAAATTGCATCGGAATTAAATACAAAAGGCAGAATGCCGACTTAAGTACAAGAAGACTGACTCTTCTTACTGTCTATGTTTTGAACCATTCCTGTGACACTAGTTACAGATTCCGATGCTTCACTTCAGGTTTACTGTATGCTTTGGACCTTATTATTGACGATGACACACAGAAATTGCATCGGAATTAAATAGAAAAGGCACAATGCTGACTTAAGTACAAGAAGAATGTATCTTCTTACTGTCTATGTTTTGAACCATTCCTGTGACACTAATTATAGGTTCCGATGCTTCACTCCAGGTTAACTGTATCCCTTGGACCTTCTTATTGCCGATGAAACACAGAAATTGCATCGGAATTATATACAAAAGGCACAATGCCGACTTAAGGACAAGAAGAGTGACTCTTCTTACTGACTATGTTTTGAACCATTCCTGTGACACTAGTTATAGATTCCGATGCTTCACTTCAGGTTTACTGTATCTCTCTGACCTTCTTATTGACGATGAAACACAGAAATTGCACCGGAATTAAATACAAAAGGCACAATGCCGATTTAAGTACATGAAGACCGAGTCTACCTACTGACTATGTTTGAACCATGCCTGTAACACTATTTATAGATTCCGATGCTTCACGTCAGGTTTACTGTATGCCTTGGACCTTCATATTGACGATGAATCACAGAAATTGCATCGGAATTAAATACAAAAGGCACAATGCCGACTTAAGTTCAAGAAGACTGACTCTTCTTACTGACTATGTTTTTAAGCATTCCTGTGACACTAGTTATAGATTCCGATGCTTCACTTCAGGTTTACTGTATCCCTCTGACCTTCTTATTGACGAAGACACACTGAAATTGCCTCGGAATTAAATAGAAAAGTCACAATGGCGACTTAAGTACAAGAAGACTGACTCTTCTTAATGTCTATATTTGAACCATTCCTGTGACACTAGTTATAGATTCCGATGCTTCACTTTAGGTTTAGAGTATCCCTTGGACCTTCTTATTGACGATGAACACAGTAATTGCATCGGAATTAAATAGAAAAGGCACAATGCCGACTTAAGTAGAAGAAGACTGACTCTTCTTACTAACTATGTTTTGAACCATTCCTGAGACACTAGTTATAGATTCCGATGCTTCACATCATGTTTACTGTATCCCTCTGACCTTCTTATTGACGATGAAACACAGAAATTGCATCGGATTTAAATGAAAAGGCACAATGCCGACTTAAGTACAAGAAGACTGACTCTTCCTACTGTCTATGTTTTGAACCATTCCTGTGACACTAGTTATAGATTCCGATGCTTCACTGCAGGTTTACTGTATCCCTCTGACCTTATTCACGATGAAACACAGAAATTGCATCGGAATGAAATACAAAAGGCACAATACCGACTTGAGTACAAGAAGGCTGACTCTTCTTACTGTCTATGTTTTGAACCATTCCTGTGACACTAGCTATTGATTCCGATGCTTCACTTCAGGTTTACTGTATCATTTTGAACTTCTTATTGACGATGAAACACAGAAATTACATCGGAATCAAATACGAAAAGCATAATGCCGACTTAAGTACAAAAAGACAGACTCTTCTTACTGACTATGTTTTGAACCATTCATGTGACACTAGTTATAGATTCCGATGCTTCACTTCAGGTTTACAGTATCCCTCTGACCTTATTCACGATGAAACACAGAAATTGCATCGGAATTAAATACAAAAGGCACATTACCGACTGACCCTTCTTACTGTCTATGTTTTGAACAATTCCTGTGACACTAGTTATAGATTCCGATGCTTCACTTCAGGTTTACTGTATGCCTCTGACCTTCTTATTGACGATGAAACATTGAATTTGCATCGGAATTAAATACAAAAGGCACAATGCCGACTTAAGTACAAGAAAACTGACTCTTCTTACAGTCTATGTTTGAACCATTCCTGTGACACAAGTTATAGATTCCGATGCTTCA
Organism: Schistocerca serialis cubense; assembly: GCF_023864345.2. Lineage (NCBI taxonomy): Eukaryota > Metazoa > Arthropoda > Insecta > Orthoptera > Acrididae > Schistocerca > Schistocerca serialis. The sequence continues at coordinate 1,096,002,878 of NC_064640.1, forward strand.
CTTCAGGTTTGCTGTATCCCTCTGACATTCTTATTGACGATGAAACATAGAAATTGCATCGGAATTAAATACAAAAGGCACAATGCTGACTTAAGTACAGGAAAACTGACTTTTCTTACTATCTATGTTTGAACCATTCATGTGACACTAGTTATAGATTCCGATGCTTCACATGAGGTTTACATTATCCCTCTGAACTTCATATTGACGATGAAACACAGACATTGCATCGGAATTAAATAGAAAAGGCACAATGCCGACTTAAGTACAAGAAGACTGACTCTTCCTACTGTCTATGTTTGAACCATTCCTGTGACACTAGTTATAGATTCCGATGCTTCACTTCAGGTTTACTGTATCCCTCTGACCTTATTCACTATGAAACACAGAAATTGCATCGGAATTAATTTCAAAAGGCACAATACCGACTTAAGTACAAGATGGCTGACTCTTCTTACTGTCTATGTTTGGAACAATTCCTGTGACACTAGTTATAGATTCCGATGCTTCACTTCACATTTACTGTATGCCTCTGACCTTCTTATTGACGATGAAACACAGCATTTCCATCGGAAATAAATACAAAAGGCACAATGCCGACTTAAGTACAAGAAAACTGACTCTTCTTACTCTCTATGTTTTGAACCATTCCTCTGACACCTGTTATAGATTCCGATGCTTGACTTCAGGTTTACTGAATCCCTTGGACCTTCTTATTGACGATGAAACACAGAAATTGCATCGGAAGTTAATACAAAAGGCACAATGCCGACTCAAGTACAAGAAGACTGACTCTTCTTACTGTCTATGCTTTGAACCATTCCTTTGACACTAGTTATAGATTCCAATGCTTCACTTCAGGTTTACTGTATCCCTCTGACCTTCTTATTGACGATGAAACACAGAAATTGCATCGGAATTAAATAGAAAAGGCACAATGCCGAATTAAGTACAAGAAAACTGACTCTTCCTACTGTCTATGTTTTGAACCATTCCTGTGACACTAGTTATATATTCCGATGCTTCACTTCAGGTTTACTGTATCCCTTGGACCTTCTTATTGACGATGAAACACAGAAATTGCATCGGAATTAAATACAAAAGGCACAATGACGACTTAAGTACAAGAAGACTGTATTTTCTAACTGTCTATGTTTTGAAACATTCCTGTGACACTAGTTATGGATTCCAATGCTTCACTCCAGGTTTATTGTATCCCTTGGACCTTCTTATTGACGATGAAACACAGAAAATGCATCGGAATTAAATACAAAAGGCCCAAGGCTGACTTAAGTACAAGAAGACTGATTCTTCTTACTGACTATGTTTTGAACCATTCCTGAGACACTAGTTATAGATTCCGATGCTTCACATCATGTTTACTGTATCCCTCTGACCTTCTTATTGACGATGAAACACAGAAATTGCATCGGATTTAAATGAAAAGGCACAATGCCGACTTAAGTACAAGAAGACTGACTCTTCCTACTGTCTATGTTTTGAACCATTCCTGTGACACTAGTTATAGATTCCGATGCTTCACTGCAGGTTTACTGTATCCCTCTGACCTTATTCACGATGAAACACAGAAATTGCATCGGAATGAAATACAAAAGGCACAATACCGACTTAAGTACAAGAAGGCTGACTCTTCTTACTGTCTATGTTTTGAACCATTCCTGTGACACTAGCTATTGATTCCGATGCTTCACTTCAGGTTTACTGTATCATTTTGAACTTCTTATTGACGATGAAACACAGAAATTACATCGGAATCAAATACGAAAAGCATAATGCCGACTTAAGTACAAAAAGACAGACTCTTCTTACTGACTATGTTTTGAACCATTCATGTGACACTAGTTATAGATTCCGATGCTTCACTTCAGGTTTACAGTATCCCTCTGACCTTATTCACGATGAAACACAGAAATTGCATCGGAATTAAATACAAAAGGCACATTACCGACTGACCCTTCTTACTGTCTATGTTTTGAACAATTCCTGTGACACTAGTTATAGATTCCGATGCTTCACTTCAGGTTTACTGTATGCCTCTGACCTTCTTATTGACGATGAAACATTGAATTTGCATCGGAATTAAATACAAAAGGCACAATGCCGACTTAAGTACAAGAAAACTGACTCTTCTTACAGTCTATGTTTGAACCATTCCTGTGACACAAGTTATAGATTCCGATGCTTCACTTCAGGTTTGCTGTATCCCTCTGACATTCTTATTGACGATGAAACATAGAAATTGCATCGGAATTAAATACAAAAGGCACAATGCTGACTTAAGTACAGGAAAACTGACTTTTCTTACTATCTATGTTTGAACCATTCATGTGACACTAGTTATAGATTCCGATGCTTCACATGAGGTTTACATTATCCCTCTGAACTTCATATTGACGATGAAACACAGACATTGCATCGGAATTAAATAGAAAAGGCACAATGCCGACTTAAGTACAAGAAGACTGACTCTTCCTACTGTCTATGTTTGAACCATTCCTGTGACACTAGTTATAGATTCCGATGCTTCACTTCAGGTTTACTGTATCCCTCTGACCTTATTCACTATGAAACACAGAAATTGCATCGGAATTAATTTCAAAAGGCACAATACCGACTTAAGTACAAGAAGGCTGACTCTTCTTACTGTCTATGTTTGGAACAATTCCTGTGACACTAGTTATAGATTCCGATGCTTCACTTCACATTTACTGTATGCCTCTGACCTTCTTATTGACGATGAAACACAGCATTTCCATCGGAAATAAATACAAAAGGCACAATGCCGACTTAAGTACAAGAAAACTGACTCTTCTTACTCTCTATGTTTTGAACCATTCCTCTGACACCTGTTATAGATTCCGATGCTTGACTTCAGGTTTACTGAATCCCTTGGACCTTCTTATTGACGATGAAACACAGAAATTGCATCGGAAGTTAATACAAAAGGCACAATGCCGACTCAAGTACAAGAAGACTGACTCTTCTTACTGTCTATGCTTTGAACCATTCCTTTGACACTAGTTATAGATTCCGATGCTTCACTTCAGGTTTACTGTATGCCTCACACCTTATTCACAATGAAACACAGAAATTGCATCGGAATTAAATACAAAAGGCACATATACCGACTGACTCTTCTTACTGTCTATGTTTTAAACTATTCCTGTGACACTAGTTATAGATTCCGATGCTTCACTTCAGGTTTACTGTATCCCTCTGACCTTATTCTCGATGAAACACAGAAATTGCATCGGAATTAAATACAAAAGGCACAATATTGACTGACTCTTCTTACTGTCTATGTTTTGAACAATTCCTGTGACACTAGTTATAGATTCCGATGCTTCACTTCAGGTTTACTGTATCCCTCTGACCTTATTCACTATGAAACACAGAAATTGCATCGGAATTAATTTCAAAAGGCACAAAAGCGACTTAAGTACAAGAAGGCTGACTCTTCTTACTGTCTATGTTTGGAACAATTCCTGTGACACTAGTTATAGATTCCGATGCTACACTTCACATTTACTGTATGCCTCTGACCTTCTTATTGACGATGAAACACAGCATTTCCATCGGAATTAAATACAAAAGGCACAATGCCGACTTAAGTACAAGAAAACTGACTCTTCCTACTGTCTATGTTTTGAACCATTCCTGTGACACTAGTTATATATTCCGATGCTTCACTTCAGGTTTACTGTATGTCTCTGACCTTCTTATTGACGATGAAACACAGAATTTGCATCGGAATTAAATACAAAAGTCACAATGCCGACTTAAGTACAAGAAAACTGACTCTCCTTACTCTCTATGTTTTGAACCATTCCTGTGACACAAGTCATAGATTCTGATGCTTCACTTCAGGATTACTGTATCCCTCTGACTTTCGTATTGACGATGAAACAAAGAAGTTGCACCGGAATTAAATACAAAAGGCACAATGCTGACTTAAGGACAAGAAGACTGACTGTTCTTACTGACTATGTTTTGAATCATTCCTGTGACACCAGTTATCGATTCCGACGCTTCACTTCATGTTTACTGTATCCCTCTGACCTTCTTATTGACGATGAAACACAGAAATTGCATCGGAATTAAACACAAAATGCACAATTCCCACTGAAGTACAAGAAGACTGACTCTTCTTACTGACTATGTTTTGAACCATTTCTGTGACACTAGTTATAGTTTCCGATGCTTCACTTCAGGGTTACTGTATCCCTCTGACCTTCTTATTGACGATAAAACACAGAAATTGCATCGGAATTAAATACAAAAGGCAGAATGCCGACTTAAGTACAAGATAACAGACTCTTCTTAATGTCTATGTTTTGAACCATTCCATTGACACTTGTTATAGATTCCAATGCTTCACGCCAGGTTTACTGTATCCCTTGGACCTTCTTATTGACGATGAAACACTGAAATTGCATCGGAATTAAATACAAAAGGCATAATGCCGACTTAAGGACAAGAAGACTGACTCTTCTTACTGTCTATGTTTTGAACCATTCCATTGACACTAACTATAGTTTCCGATGCTTCACTTCAGGTTTACTGTATCCCTCTGACCTTATTCACGATGAAACACAGAAATTGCATCGGAATTAAATACAAAAGGCACAATACCGACTGACTCTCCTTACTGTCTATGTTTTGAACAATTCCTGTGACACTAATTATAGATTCCTATGCTTCACTTCAGGTTTACTGTATGCCTCTGACCTTCTTATTGACGATGAAACACAGAATTTGCATCGGAATTAATTACAAAAGGCACAATGCCGACTTAAGTACCAGAAAACTGACTCTTCTTACTGTCTATCTTTTGAACCATTCATGTGACACAAGTTACAGATTCCGATGCTTCACTTCATGTTGACTGTATCCCTCGTACATTCTTATTGACGATGAAACATAGAAATTGCATCGGAATTAAATACAAAAGGCACAATGCTGACTTAAGTACAAGAAAACTGACTCTTCTTACTGTCTATGTTTTGAACCATACATGTGACACTAGTTATAGATTCCGACGTTTCACTTGAGGTTTACATTATCCCTCTGACCTTCTTATTGACGATGAAACACAGAAATTGCATCGGAATTAAATAGAAAAGGCACAATGCCGAATTAAGTACAAGAAGACTGACTCTTCTTACTGTCTATGATTTGAACCATTCTTGTGACACTAATTACAGATTCCGATGCTTGACTTCAGGTTTACTGTATCCCTTGGACCTTCTTATTGACGATGAAACACAGAAATTGCATCGGAATTTAATACAAAAGGGACAATGCCGACTTAAGGACAAGAAGACTGACTCTTCTTACTGACTATGTTTTGAACCATTCCTGTGACACTAGTTATTGATTCCGATGCTTCACTTCAGGTTAACTGTATCATTTTGAACTTCTTATTGACGATGAAACACAGAAATTACTTCGGAATCAAATACAAAAAGCATAATGCCGACTTAAGTACAAAAAGACTGACTCTTCTTACTGACTATCTTTTGAACCATTCCTGTGCCACTAGTTATAGATTCCGATGCTTCACTTCAGGTTCACTGTATCCCTCTGACATTCTTATTGACGATGAAACATAGAAATTACATCGGAAATAAATACAAAAGGCACAATGCTGACTTAAGTACAAGAAAACTAACTCTTCTTACTGTCTATGTTTTGAACCATTCATGTGACACTAGTTATAGATTCCGACGGTTCACTTAAGGTTTACATTATCCCTCTGACCTTCTTATTGACGATGAAACACAGAAATTGCATCGGAATTAAATAGAAAAGGCACAATGCCGAATCAAGTACAAGAAGTCTGACTCTTCTTACTGTCTATGTTTTGAACCATTCCTGTGACACTTGTTACAAATTCCGATGCTTGACTTCAGGTTTACTGTATCCCTTGGACCTTCTTATTGACGATGAAACACACAAAATTGCATCGGAATTTAATACAAAAGGGACAATGCCCACTCAAGTACAAGAAGACTGACTTTTCTTACTGGCTATGTTTTGAACCATTCCTGTGACACTAGTTATATATTCCGATGCTTCACTTCAGGTTTACTGTATCCCTTGGACCTTCTTATTGACGATGAAACACAGAAATTGCATCGGAATTAAATACAAAAGGCACAATGACGACTTAAGTACAAGAAGACTGTATTTTCTAACTGTCTATGTTTTGAAACATTCCTGTGACACTAGTTATGGATTCCAATGCTTCACTCCAGGTTTATTGTATCCCTTGGACCTTCTTATTGACGATGAAACACAGAAAATGCATCGGAATTAAATACAAAAGGCCCAAGGCTGACTTAAGTACAAGAAGACTGATTCTTCTTACTGACTATGTTTTGAACCATTCCTGTGACACTAGTTATAGATTCCGATGCTTAACTTCAGGTTTACTGTATGCCTCACACCTTATTCACAATGAAACACAGAAATTGCATCGGAATTAAATACAAAAGGCACATATACCGACTGACTCTTCTTACTGTCTATGTTTTAAACTATTCCTGTGACACTAGTTATAGATTCCGATGCTTCACTTCAGGTTTACTGTATCCCTCTGACCTTATTCTCGATGAAACACAGAAATTGCATCGGAATTAAATACAAAAGGCACAATATTGACTGACTCTTCTTACTGTCTATGTTTTGAACAATTCCTGTGACACTAGTTATAGATTCCGATGCTTCACTTCAGGTTTACTGTATCCCTCTGACCTTATTCACTATGAAACACAGAAATTGCATCGGAATTAATTTCAAAAGGCACAAAAGCGACTTAAGTACAAGAAGGCTGACTCTTCTTACTGTCTATGTTTGGAACAATTCCTGTGACACTAGTTATAGATTCCGATGCTACACTTCACATTTACTGTATGCCTCTGACCTTCTTATTGACGATGAAACACAGCATTTCCATCGGAATTAAATACAAAAGGCACAATGCCGACTTAAGTACAAGAAAACTGACTCTTCCTACTGTCTATGTTTTGAACCATTCCTGTGACACTAGTTATATATTCCGATGCTTCACTTCAGGTTTACTGTATGTCTCTGACCTTCTTATTGACGATGAAACACAGAATTTGCATCGGAATTAAATACAAAAGTCACAATGCCGACTTAAGTACAAGAAAACTGACTCTCCTTACTCTCTATGTTTTGAACCATTCCTGTGACACAAGTCATAGATTCTGATGCTTCACTTCAGGATTACTGTATCCCTCTGACTTTCGTATTGACGATGAAACAAAGAAGTTGCACCGGAATTAAATACAAAAGGCACAATGCTGACTTAAGGACAAGAAGACTGACTGTTCTTACTGACTATGTTTTGAATCATTCCTGTGACACCAGTTATCGATTCCGACGCTTCACTTCATGTTTACTGTATCCCTCTGACCTTCTTATTGACGATGAAACACAGAAATTGCATCGGAATTAAACACAAAATGCACAATTCCCACTGAAGTACAAGAAGACTGACTCTTCTTACTGACTATGTTTTGAACCATTTCTGTGACACTAGTTATAGTTTCCGATGCTTCACTTCAGGGTTACTGTATCCCTCTGACCTTCTTATTGACGATAAAACACAGAAATTGCATCGGAATTAAATACAAAAGGCAGAATGCCGACTTAAGTACAAGATAACAGACTCTTCTTAATGTCTATGTTTTGAACCATTCCATTGACACTTGTTATAGATTCCAATGCTTCACGCCAGGTTTACTGTATCCCTTGGACCTTCTTATTGACGATGAAACACTGAAATTGCATCGGAATTAAATACAAAAGGCATAATGCCGACTTAAGGACAAGAAGACTGACTCTTCTTACTGTCTATGTTTTGAACCATTCCATTGACACTAACTATAGTTTCCGATGCTTCACTTCAGGTTTACTGTATCCCTCTGACCTTATTCACGATGAAACACAGAAATTGCATCGGAATTAAATACAAAAGGCACAATACCGACTGACTCTCCTTACTGTCTATGTTTTGAACAATTCCTGTGACACTAATTATAGATTCCTATGCTTCACTTCAGGTTTACTGTATGCCTCTGACCTTCTTATTGACGATGAAACACAGAATTTGCATCGGAATTAATTACAAAAGGCACAATGCCGACTTAAGTACCAGAAAACTGACTCTTCTTACTGTCTATCTTTTGAACCATTCATGTGACACAAGTTACAGATTCCGATGCTTCACTTCATGTTGACTGTATCCCTCGTACATTCTTATTGACGATGAAACATAGAAATTGCATCGGAATTAAATACAAAAGGCACAATGCTGACTTAAGTACAAGAAAACTGACTCTTCTTACTGTCTATGTTTTGAACCATACATGTGACACTAGTTATAGATTCCGACGTTTCACTTGAGGTTTACATTATCCCTCTGACCTTCTTATTGACGATGAAACACAGAAATTGCATCGGAATTAAATAGAAAAGGCACAATGCCGAATTAAGTACAAGAAGACTGACTCTTCTTACTGTCTATGATTTGAACCATTCTTGTGACACTAATTACAGATTCCGATGCTTGACTTCAGGTTTACTGTATCCCTTGGACCTTCTTATTGACGATGAAACACAGAAATTGCATCGGAATTTAATACAAAAGGGACAATGCCGACTTAAGGACAAGAAGACTGACTCTTCTTACTGACTATGTTTTGAACCATTCCTGTGACACTAGTTATTGATTCCGATGCTTCACTTCAGGTTAACTGTATCATTTTGAACTTCTTATTGACGATGAAACACAGAAATTACTTCGGAATCAAATACAAAAAGCATAATGCCGACTTAAGTACAAAAAGACTGACTCTTCTTACTGACTATCTTTTGAACCATTCCTGTGCCACTAGTTATAGATTCCGATGCTTCACTTCAGGTTCACTGTATCCCTCTGACATTCTTATTGACGATGAAACATAGAAATTACATCGGAAATAAATACAAAAGGCACAATGCTGACTTAAGTACAAGAAAACTAACTCTTCTTACTGTCTATGTTTTGAACCATTCATGTGACACTAGTTATAGATTCCGACGGTTCACTTAAGGTTTACATTATCCCTCTGACCTTCTTATTGACGATGAAACACAGAAATTGCATCGGAATTAAATAGAAAAGGCACAATGCCGAATCAAGTACAAGAAGTCTGACTCTTCTTACTGTCTATGTTTTGAACCATTCCTGTGACACTTGTTACAAATTCCGATGCTTGACTTCAGGTTTACTGTATCCCTTGGACCTTCTTATTGACGATGAAACACAGAAATTGCATCGGAATTTAATACAAAAGGGACAATGCCCACTCAAGTACAAGAAGACTGACTTTTCTTACTGGCTATGTTTTGAACCATTCCTGTGACACTAGTTATAGATTGCGATGCTTCACTTCAGGTTTACTGTATCCCTCTGACCTTCCTATTGACGATGAAACACAGAAATTGCACCGGAATTAAATAGAAAAGGCACAATGCCGACTTAAGAACAAGAAGACTGACTCTTCTTTCTGTCTATGATTTGAACCATTCCATTGACTCTTGTTATAGATTCCGATGCTTCACTCCAGGTTTACTGTATCCCTTTTAACTTCGTATTGACGATGAAACACTGAAATTGCATTGGAATTTTAATACAAAAGACAAAATGCCGACTTAAGTACAAGAAGACTGACTCTTCCTACTGTCTACGTTTGAACCATTCCTGTGACACTAGTTATAGATTCCGATGCTTCACTTCAGGTTTACTGTATCCCTCTGACCTTATTCACTATGAAACACAGAAATTGCATCGGAATTAATTTCAAAAGGCACAAAAGCGACTTAAGTACAAGAAGGCTGACTCTTCTTACTGTCTATGTTTGGAACAATTCCTGTGACACTAGTTATAGATTCCGATGCTACACTTCACATTTACTGTATGCCTCTGACCTTCTTATTGACGATGAAACACAGCATTTCCATCGGAATTAAATACAAAAGGCACAATGCCGACTTAAGTACAAGAAAACTGACTCTTCCTACTGTCTATGTTTTGAACCATTCCTGTGACACTAGTTATATATTCCGATGCTTCACTTCAGGTTTACTGTATCCCTTGGACCTTCTTATTGACGATGAAACACAGAAATTGCATCGGAATTAAATACAAAAGGGCACAATGACGACTTAAGTACAAGAAGACTGTATCTTCTTACTGTCTATGTTTTGAAACATTCCTCTGACACTAGTTATAGATTCCAATGCTTCACTCCAGGTTTACTGTATCCCTTGGACCTTCTTATTGACGATGAAACACAGAAAATGCATCGGAATTAAATACAAAAGTCCCAAGGCCGACTTAAGTACAAGAAGACTGACTCTTCTTACTGACTATGTTTTGAAGCATTCCTGTGACACTAGTTATAGATTCCGATTCTCACTTCAGGTTTACTGTATCCCTCTGACTTTCGTATTGACGATGAAACACAGGAATTGCACCGGAATTAAATACAAAAGGCACAATGCCGACTTAAGGACAAGAAGACTGACTCTTCTTACTGACTATGTTTTGAACCATTCCTGTGACACTAGTTATAGATTCCGATGCTTCACTTCAGGTTTACTGTATCCCTCTGACATTCTTATTGACGAAGACACACAGAAATTGCCTGGGAATTAAATAGAAAAGGCACAATGCCGACTTAAGTACAAGGAGACTGACTCTTCTTAATGTGTATGTTTTGAACCATTCTTGTGACACTAGTTATAGATTCCGATGCTTCACTTCAGGTTTACTGTATGCCTCACACCTTATTCACAATGAAACACAGAAATTGCATCGGAATTAAATACAAAAGGCACATACACCGACTGACTCTTCTTACTGTCTATGTTTAAAACTATTCCTGTGACACTAGTTATAGATTCCGATGCTTCACTTCAGGTTTACTGTATGCCTCTGATCTTCTTATTGACGATGAAACATTGAATTTGCATCGGAATTAAATACAAAAGGCACAATGCCGACTTAAGGACAAGAAGACTGACTCTTCTTACTGACTATGATTTGAACCATACCTGTGACACAAGTTATAGATTCCGATGCTTCACTTCAGGTTTGCTGTATCCCTCTGACATTCTTATTGACGATGAAACACAGAAATTGCATCGGAATTAAACAGAAAAGGCACAATGCCGAATTAAGTACAAGAAGACTGACTCTTCTTACTGTCTATGTTTTGAACCATACCTGTGACACTAGTTATAGATTCCGATGCTTGACTTCAGGTTTACTGTATCCTTGGACCTTCTTATTGACGATGAAACACAGAAATTGCATCGGAATTAAATACAAAATGGCACAATGCCGACTTAAGTACAAGAAAACTGACTCTTCTTACTGACTATGTTTTGAACCATTCCTGTGACACTAGTTATAGATTCCGATTCTGACTTCAGGTTTACTGTATCCCTCTGACTTTCTTATTGACGATGAAACACAGAAATTGCACCGGAATTAAATACAAAAGGCTCAATGCCGACTTAAGGACAAGAAGACTGACTCTTCTTACTGACTATGTTTTGAACCATTCCTGTAACACTAGTTATAGATTCCGATGCTTCACTTCAGGTTTACTGTATCCCTCTGACCTTCTTATTGACGAAGACACACAGAAATTGCCTCGGAATTAAATAGAAAAGGCACAATGCCGACTTAAGTACAAGAAGACTGACTCTTCTTATTGTCTAGTGTCTGTGACACTAGTTATAGATTCCGATGCTACACTCTAGGTTTAGTGTGTCCCTTCGACCTTTTTATTAACGATGAACACAGTAATTGCATCGGAATTAAAGAGAAAAGGCACAATGCCGACTTAAGTAGAAGAAGACTGACTCTTCTTACTGACTATGTTTGAACCATTCCTGGGCCACTAGTAATACATTCCGATGCTTCACTTCAGGTTTACGGTATCCCTCTGACCTTCTTATTGACGATGAAACACAGAAATTGCATCGGAATTAAATAAAAAAGGCACAATGCCGACTTAAGTACAAGAAGACTGACTCCTCTTACTGTCTATGTTTTGAACCATTCCTATGACACTAGTTATAGATTCCGATGCTTCACTCCAGGTTTACTGTATCCCTTTTACATTCTTATTGACGAAGAAACACTGGAATTGCATCGGAATTAAATACAAAAGGCACAATGCCGACTTAAGTACAAGAAGACTGACTCTTCTTACTGTCTATGCTTTGAACCTATCCTGTGACACTAGTTATAGATTCCAATGCTTCACTCCAGGTTCACTGTATCCCTTGGTACTTCTTATTGACGATGAGACTCAGAAATTGCATCGGAATTAAATAGAAAAGGCACAATGCCGACTTAAGTACAAGAAGACCGACTCTTCTCACTGACTATGTTTTGAACCATTCCTGTGACACTAGTTATAGATTCCGATGCTTCACTTCAGGTTTACTGTATCCCTTGGACCTTCTTATTGACGATGAAACCCATAAATTGCATCGGAATTAAATACAAAAGGCACAATGCCGACTTAAGTACAAGATGACTGACTCCTCCTACTGTCTATGTTTTGAACCATTCCTGTGACACTAGTTATAGATTCCGATGCTTCACTTCAGGTTTACTGTATCCCTTGGACCTTCTTATTGGCGATGAAACACAGAAATTGCATCGGAATTAAATACAAAAGGCACATTGCCGACTTAAGTACAAGAAGTCTGACTCTTCTTACTGACTATGTTTTGAACAATTCCTGTGACACTAATGATAGATTCCGATGCTTTACTTCAGGTTTGCTCAATCCCTTGGATATTCTTATTGACGATGAAACACGGAAATTGCATCAGAATTAAATACAAAAGGCACAATGCCGACTTAAGTACAAGAAGACTGACTCTTCTTACTGTTTACGATTTGAACGATTCCAGTGACGCTAGTTGTAGATTCCGATGCTTCACTTCAGGTTTATTATATAACTTGGACCTTCTTATTGATGACGAAACACAGAAATAGCGTCGGAATTAAGTAGAAGAGGCACAATGCCGACTTAAGTACAAGAAGACTATCTCTTCCTACTGTCTATGTTTTGTACCATTCCTGTGACACTAGTTACAGATTCCGACGCTTTACTTCAGGCTTACTGTATCCCTTGGACCTTCTTATTAACGATGATACACATAAATTGCATCGGAATTAAATACAAAAGGCACAATGCCGACTTAAGTACAAGAAGACTGACTCTTCGTACTGTCTATGTTTGGAACCATTGCTGTGACACTAGTTTTAGATTCCAATGCTTCATGTCAGGTTTACTGTATCCCTTGGACCTTTTTATTGACGATGAAACCCATAAATTGCATCGGAATTAAATAGAAAAGGCACAATGCCGACTTAAGTACAAGAAGACAGACTCTTCTCACTGACTATGTTTTGAACCATTCCTGTGACACTAGTTATAGATTCCGATGCTTCACTTCAGGTTTACTGTATCCCTTGGACCTTCTTATTGACGATGAAACCCATAAATTGCATCGGAATTAAAAACAAAAGGCACAATGCCGACTTAAGTACAAGATAACTGACTCCTCCTACTGTCTATGTTTTGAACCATTCCTGTGACACTAGTTATAGATTCCGATGCTTCACTTCAGGTTTACTGTATCCCTTGGACCTTCTTATTGGCGATGAAACACAAAAATTGCATCGGAATTAAATACAAAAGGCACAATGCCGACTTAAGTACAAGAAGACTGACTCTTCTTACTGTCTATGCTTTGAACCATTCCTGTGACACTAGTTATAGATTCCGATGCTTCACTCCAGGTTTACTGTATCGCTTGGACCTTCTTATTGACGATGAAACACCGAAATTGCATCGGAATTAAATACAAAAGGCACAATGCCGACTTAATTACATGATGACTGACTCTCCTTGCTGACTATGTTTTGAACCATTCCTGTGACACTAGTTATAGATTCCGATGCTTCACTTCAGGTTTACTGTATCCCTTAAACATTCTTATTGACGATGAAACGCAGAAATTGCATCGGAATTAAATACAAAAGACACAATGCCGACTTAAGTACAAGAAGACTGACTCTTCTTACCGTCTATGTTTTGAACCGTCCCTGTGACCCTAGTTATAGATTCCGATGTTTCACTCCAGGTTGACTGTATCCCTTGGACCTTCTTATTGACGATGAAACACAGAAATTGCATCGGAATTAAATACAAAATGCACAATGCCGCCTTAAGTACAAGAAGACGGACTCTTCTTACTGACTATGTTTTGAACCATTCCTGTGACACTAGTTATAGATTCCGTTGCTTCACTTCAGGTTTACTGTATCCCTCTGACCTTCTTATTGACGATGAAACACAGAAATTGCATCGGAATTAAATACAAAAGGCACAATGCAGACTTCAGTACAAGAAGACTGACTATTCCTACTGTCTATGTTTTGAACCATTCCTGTGACATTAGTTACAGATTCCGATGCTTCACTTCAGGTTTACTGTATCCTTTGCACCTTCTTACTGGCGACGAAACACAGAAATTGCATCGGAATTAAACAGAAAAGGCACAATGCCGACTTAAGTACAAGAAGACTGACTCTTCCAACTGTCTATGTTTTGAACCATTCCCGTGACACTAAGTATAGATTCCGACGCTTCACCTCAGGTTTAATGTATCCCTCTCACCTTCTTACTGATGATGAAACACAGAAATTGCATCGGAATTAAATAGAAAAGTCACAATGCCGACTTAAGTACAAGGAGACTGACTCATCTTACTGACTATGTTTGAACCATTCCTGTGACACTAGTTATAGATTCCGATGCTTCACTTCAGGTTTACTGTATCCCTTAGGCCTTCTTATTGACGATGAAAGACAGAAATTTTATCGGAATTAAAGAGAAAAGGCACAATGCCGAATCAAGTACAAGAAGACTGACTCTTCTAACTGACTATGTTTGGAACCATTCCTGTGTCACTAGTTATAGATTCCGATGCTTCACTTCAGGTTTACTGTATCCCTTGGACCTTCTGATTGATGACGAAACACAGAAATTCCATCGGAATTAAATAGAAAAGGCACAATGCCGACTTATGTACAAGAAGACTGCCTCTTCCTACTGTCTATGTTTTGAACCATTCCTGTGACACTAGTTATGGATTCCGATGCTTCACTTCAGGTTTACTGTAGCCCTTGGACCTTCTTATTGACAATGAAACAAAGAAATTGCATCGTAATTAGATACAAAAGGCACAATGCCGACTTAAGTACAAGAAGGCTGACTCTTTATACTGACTATATCTTGATCCATTCCTGTGACACTAGTTATAGATTCCGATGCTTCACTTCAGGTTTACTGTTTCCCTTGGATCTTCGTATTGACGATGAAACACAGAAATTGCATCGGAATTAAATGCCGACTTAAGTACAAGAAGACTGACTCTTCTTACTGACTATGATTTGAACCATTCCAGTGACACTAGTTGTAGATTCCGATGCTTCATTTCAGGTTTACTGTATCCCTCTGACCTTCCTATTAACGATGAAACACCGATATTGCATCGGAATTAAATAGAGAAGGCACAATGCCGACTTAAGTACAAGAAGACCGACTCATCCAACTGTCTATGTTTTGAACCATTCCTGTGACACTAGTTATAGATTCCGATGTTTCACCTCAGGTTCACTGTATCCCTCTGACCTTCTTATTGACTATGAAACACAGAAATTGCATCGGAATTAAGTAGAAAAGGCAAATGCCGTCTTAAGTACAAGCAGACTGACGCTTCTTAGTGTCTATGTTTTGAACCATTCCTGTGATGCTAGTTACAGATTCCGATGCTTCACTTCAGGTTTACTGTATCCCTTGGACCTTCTTCTTGACGATGAAACACAGAAAATGCATCGGAATTAAATTCAAAAGGCACAATGCCGACTTAAGTACAAGAAGACTGACTCTTCTTACTGACAATGTGTTGAACCATTCCTGTGACACTATTTAGAGATTCCGATGCTTCACTTCAGGTTTACTGTATCCCTCTGACCTTCTTATTGTCGATTAAACACAGTAATTGCACCGGAATTAAATTGAAAAGGGCACAATGCCGACTTAAGTACAAGAAGACTGACTCTTCTTACTGTCTATGTTTTGAACCATTCCGGTGACACTAGTTATAGATTCCATTGCTCCACTTCAGGTTTACTGTATCTCTTGGACCTTCGTATTGACGATGAAACACAGAAGTTGCATCGGAATTAAATGTAAAAGGCACAATGCCGACTTAAGTACAAGAAGACTGACTCTTCTTACCGACTATGTTTTGAACCATTCCTGTGACACTAGTTATAGATTCCGATGCTTCACTTCAGGTCGACTGTATCCCTCTGACCTTCTTTTTGACGATGAAACACAGAAATTGCATCGGAATGAAATAGAAAAGGAACAATGCCGACTTAAGTACACGAAAACTAACTCTACTTACTGACTATATCATGATCCATTCCTGTGACACTAGTTATAGATTTCAATGCTTCACTTCAGGTTTACTGTATCCCTTGGACCTTCTTATTGACGATGAAACACAGCAATTGCATCGGAATTAAATACAAAAGGCACAATGCCTACTTAAGTACAAGAAGACTGACTCTTCTTACTGACTATGTTATGAACCATTCCTGTGACACTAGTTGTATATTCCAATGCTTCACTTCAGGTTTACTGCATCCCTAGGACCTTCTTATTGACGATGAAACACAGATATTGCATCGGAACTAAATACAAAAGGCACAATGCCGACTTATGTATAAGATGACTGACTCTTCCTACTGTCTATGTTTTGAACCATTCCTGTGACACTAGTTATAGATTCCGATGCTTCACACCAGGTATACTGTATCCCTTGGACCTTCTTAATGACGATGAAACACCGAAATTGCAACGGAATTAAATAGAAAAGGCACAATGCCGACTTAGGTACAAGAAGACTGACTCTTGTTACTGAGTATGTTTTAAACCATTCCTGTGACACTAGTTATGGATTCCGATGCTTCACTTCATTTTTACTGTATACCTTGGACCTTTTTATTAACGATGAAACACAGAAATTGCATCGGAATTAAAAACAAAAGGCACAATGCCGACTTAAGTACAAGAAGACTGACTCTTCTTACTGTCTATGCTTTGAACCATTCCTGTGACACTAGTTATAGATTCCAATGCTTCACTCCAGGTTCACTGTATCCCTTGGTACTTCTTATTGACGATGAGACTCAGAAATTGCATCGGAATTAAATAGAACAGGCACAATGCCGACTTAAGTACAAGAAGACCGACTCTTCTCACTGACTATGTTTTGAACCATTCCTGTGACACTAGTTATAGATTCCGATGCTTCACTTCAGGTTTACTGTATCCCTTGGACCTTCTTATTGACGATGAAACCCATAAATTGCATCGGAATTAAATACAAAAGGCACAATGCCGACTTAAGTACAAGATGACTGACTCCTCCTACTGTCTATGTTTTGAACCATTCCTGTGACACTAGTTATAGATTCCGATGCTTCACTTCAGGTTTACTGTATCCCTTGGACCTTCTTATTGGCGATGAAACACAGAAATTGCATCGGAATTAAATACAAAAGGCACATTGCCGACTTAAGTACAAGAAGTCTGACTCTTCTTACTGACTATGTTTTGAACAATTCCTGTGACACTAATTATAGATTCCGATGCTTTACTTCAGGTTTGCTCAATCCCTTGGATATTCTTATTGACGATGAAACACAGAAATTGCATCAGAATTAAATACAAAAGGCACAATGCCGACTTAAGTACAAGAAGACTGACTCTTCTTACTGTTTACGATTTGAACGATTCCAGTGACGCTAGTTGTAGATTCCGATGCTTCACTTCAGGTTTATTATATAACTTGGACCTTCTTATTGATGACGAAACACAGAAATAGCGTCGGAATTAAGTAGAAGAGGCACAATGCCGACTTAAGTACAAGAAGACTATCTCTTCCTACTGTCTATGTTTTGTATCATTCCTGTGACACTAGTTACAGATTCCGACGCTTTACTTCAGGCTTACTGTATCCCTTGGACCTTCTTATTAACGATGATACACATAAATTGCATCGGAATTAAATACAAAAGGCACAATGCCGACTTAAGTACAAGAAGACTGACTCTTCCTACTGTCTATGTTTGGAACCATTCCTGTGACACTAGTTTTAGATTCGAATGCTTCATGTCAGGTTTACTGTATCCCTTGGACCTTCTTATTGACGATGAAACCCATAAATTGCATCGGAATTAAATAGAAAAGGCACAATGCCGACTTAAGTACAAGAAGACAGACTCTTCTCACTGACTATGTTTTGAACCATTCCTGTGACACTAGTTATAGATTCCGATGCTTCACTTCAGGTTTACTGTATCCCTTGGACCTTCTTATTGACGATGAAACCCATAAATTGCATCGGAATTAAAAACAAAAGGCACAATGCCGACTTAAGTACAAGATGACTGACTCCTCCTACTGTCTATGTTTTGAACCATTCCTGTGACACTAGTTATAGATTCCGATGCTTCACTTCAGGTTTACTGTATCCCTAGGACCTTCTTATTGGCGATGAAACACAAAAATTGCATCGGAATTAAATACAAAAGGCACAATGCCGACTTAAGTACAAGAAGACTGACTCTTCTTACTGTCTATGCTTTGAACCATTCCTGTGACACTAGTTATAGATTCCGATACTTCACTCCAGGTTTACTGTATCGCTTGGACCTTCTTATTGACGATGAAACACCGAAATTGCATCAGAATTAAATACAAAAGGCACAATGCCGACTTAATTACATGATGACTGACTCTCCTTGCTGACTATGTTTTGAACCATTCCTGTGACACTATTTAGAGATTCCGATGCTTCACTTCAGGTTTACTGTATCCCTCAGACCTTCTTATTGTCGATTAAACACAGTAATTGCATCGGAATTAAATTGAAAAGGGCACAATGCCGACTTAAGTACAAGAAGACTGACTCTTCTTACTGTCTATGTTTTGAACCATTCCGGTGACACTAGTTATAGATTCCATTGCTCCACTTCAGGTTTACTGTATCTCTTGGACCTTCGTATTGACGATGAAACACAGAAGTTGCATCGGAATTAAATGTAAAAGGCACAATGCCGACTTAAGTACAAGAAGACTGACTCTTCGTACCGACTATGTTTTGAACCATTCCTGTGACACTAGTTATAGATTCCGATGCTTCACTTCAGGTCAACTGTATCCCTCTGACCTTCTTTTTTACGATGAAACACAGAAATTGCATCGGAATTAAATAGAAAAGGAACAATGCCGACTTAAGTACACGAAAACTAACTCTACTTACTGACTATATCATGATCCATTCCTGTGACACTAGTTATAGATTTCAATGCTTCACTTCAGGTTTACTGTATCCCTTGGACCTTCTTATTGACGATGAAACACAGCAATTGCATCGGAATTAAATACAAAAGGCACAATGCCTACTTAAGTACAAGAAGACTGACTCTTCTTACTGGCTATGTTATGAACCATTCCTGTGACACTAGTTGTATATTCCAATGCATCACTTCAGGTTTACTGCATCCCTAGGACCTTCTTATTGACGATGAAACACAGATATTGCATCGGAACTAAATACAAAAGGCACAATGCCGACTTATGTATAAGATGACTGACTCTTCCTACTGTCTATGTTTTGAACCATTCCTGTGACACTAGTTATAGATTCCGATGCTTCACACCAGGTATACTGTATCCCTTGGACCTTCTTAATTACGATGAAACACCGAAATTGCAACGGAATTAAATAGAAAAGGCACAATGCCGACTTAGGTACAAGAAGACTGACTCTTGTTACTGAGTATGTTTTAAACCATTCCTGTGACACTAGTTATGGATTCCGATGCTTCACTTCATTTTTACTGTATACCTTGGACCTTTTTATTGGCGATGAAACACAGAAATTGCATCGGAATTAAATACAAAAGGCACATTGCCGACTTAAGTACAAGAAGACTGACTCTTCTTACTGACTATGTTTTGAACAATTCCTGTGACACTAATTATAGATTCCGATGCTTTACTTCAGGTTTGCTCAATCCCTTGGATATTCTTATTGACGATGAAACACAGAAATTGCATCAGAATTAAATACAAAAGGCACAATGCCGACTTAAGTACAAGAAGACTGACTCTTCTTACTGTTTACGATTTGAACGATTCCAGTGACGCTAGTTGTAGATTCCGATGCTTCACTTCAGGTTTATTGTATAACTTGGACCTTCTTATTGATGACGAAACACAGAAATAGCGTCGGAATTAAGTAGAAGAGGCACAATGCCGACTTAAGTACAAGAAGACTATCTCTTCCTACTGTCTATGTTTTGTACCATTCCTGTGACACTAGTTACAGATTCCGACGCTTTACTTCAGGCTTACTGTATCCCTTGGACCTTCTTATTAACGATGATACACATAAATTGCATCGGAATTAAATACAAAAGGCACAATGCCGACTTAAGTACAAGAAGACTGACTCTTCCTACTGTCTATGTTTGGAACCATTCCTGTGACACTAGTTTTAGATTCCAATGCTTCATGTCAGGTTTACTGTATCCCTTGGACCTTCTTATTGACGATGAAACCCATAAATTGCATCGGAATTAAATAGAAAAGGCACAATGCCGACTTAAGTACAAGAAGACAGACTCTTCTCACTGACTATGTTTTGAACCATTCCTGTGACACTAGTTATAGATTCCGATGCTTCACTTCAGGTTTACTGTATCCCTTGGACCTTCTTATTGACGATGAAACCCATAAATTGCATCGGAATTAAAAACAAAAGGCACAATGCCGACTTAAGTACAAGATGACTGACTCCTCCTACTGTCTATGTTTTGAACCATTCCTGTGACACTAGTTATAGATTCCGATGCTTCACTTCAGGTTTACTGTATCCCTTGGACCTTCTTATTGGCGATGAAACACAAAAATTGCATCAGAATTAAATACAAAAGGCACAATGCCGACTTAAGTACAAGAAGACTGACTCTTCTTACTGTCTATGCTTTGAACCATTCCTGTGACACTAGTTATAGATTCCGATGCTTCACTCCAGGTTTACTGTATCGCTTGGACCTTCTTATTGACGATGAAACACCGAAATTGCATAGGAATTAAATACAAAAGGCACAATACCGACTTAATTACATGATGACTGACTCTCCTTGCTGACTATGTTTTGAACCATTCCTGTGACACTAGTTATAGATTCCGATGCTTCACTTCAGGTTTACTGTATCCCTTAAACCTTCTTATTGACGATGAAACGCAGAAATTGCATCGGAATTAAATACAAAAGACACAATGCCGACTTAAGTACAAGAAGACTGACTCTTCTTACCGTCTATGTTTTGAACCGTCCCTGTGACCCTAGTTATAGATTCCGATGTTTCACTCCAGGTTGACTGTATCCCTTGGACCTACTTATTGACGATGAAACACAGAAATTGCATCGGAATTAAATACAAAATGCACAATGCCGACTTAAGTACAAGAAGACGGACTCTTCTTACTGACTATGTTTTGAACCATTCCTGAGACACTAGTTATAGATTCCGTTGCTTCACTTCAGGTTTACTGTATCCCTCTGACCTTCTTATTGACGATGAAACACAGAAATTGCATCGGAATTAAATACAAAAGGCACAATGCAGACTTCAGTACAAGAAGACTGACTATTCCTACTGTCTATGTTTTGAACCATTCCTGTGACATTAGTTACAGATTCCGATGCTTCACTTCAGGTTTACTGTATCCTTTGCACCTTCTTACTGGCGACGAAACACAGAAATTGCATCGGAATTAAACAGAAAAGGCACAATGCCGACTTAAGTACAAGAAGACTGACTCTTCCTACTGTCTATGTTTTGAACCATTCCCGTGACACTAAGTATAGATTCCGACGCTTCACCTCAGGTTTACTGTATCCCTCTCACCTTCTTACTGATGATGAAACACAGAAATTGCATCGGAATTAAATAGAAAAGTCACAATGCCGACTTAAGTACAAGGAGACTGACTCATCTTACTGACTATGTTTGAACCATTCCTGTGACACTAGTTATAGATTCCGATGCTTCACTTCAGGTTTACTGTATCCCTTAGGCCTTCTTATTGACGATGAAAGACAGAAGTTTTATCGGAATTAAAAAGAAAAGGCACAATGCCGAATCAAGTACAAGAAGACTGACTCTTCTAACTGACTATGTTTAGAACCATTCCTGTGTCACTAGTTATAGATTCCGATGCTTCACTTCAGGTTTACTGTATCCCTTGGACCTTCTGATTGATGACGAAACACAGAAATTGCATCGGAATTAAATAGAAAAGGCACAATGCCGACTTATGTACAAGAAGACTGCCTCTTCCTACTGTCTATGTTTTGAACCATTCCTGTGACACTAGTTATGGATTCCGATGCTTCACTTCAGGTTTACTGTAGCCCTTGGACCTTCTTATTGACAATGAAACAAAGAAATTGCATCGTAATTAGATACAAAAGGCACAATGCCGACTTAAGTACAAGAAGGCTGACTCTTTATACTGACTATATCTTGATCCATTCCTGTGACACTAGTTATAGATTCCGATGCTTCACTTCAGGTTTACTGTTTCCCTTGGATCTTCGTATTGACGATGAAACACAGAAATTGCATCGGAATTAAATGCCGACTTAAGTACAAGAAGACTGACTCTTCTTACTGACTATGATTTGAACCATTCCAGTGACACTAGTTGTAGATTCCGATGCTTCACTTCAGGTTTACTGTATCCCTCTGACCTTCCTATTAACGATGAAACACCGATATTGCATCGGAATTAAATAGAGAAGGCACAATGGCGACTTAAGTACAAGAAGACCGACTCATCCAACTGTCTATGTTTTGAACCATTCCTGTGACACTAGTTTTAGATTCCAATGCTTCATGTCAGGTTTACTGTATCCCTTGGACCTTCTTATTGACGATGAAACCCATAAATTGCATCGGAATTAAATAGAAAATGCACAATGCCGACTTAAGTACAAGAAGACAGACTCTTCTCACTGACTATGTTTTGAACCATTCCTGTGACACTAGTTATAGATTCCGATGCTTCACTTCAGGTTTACTGTATCCCTTGGACCTTCTTATTGACGATGAAACCCATAAATTGCATCGGAATTAAAAACAAAAGGCACAATGCCGACTTAAGTACAAGATGACTGACTCCTCCTACTGTCTATGTTTTGAACCATTCCTGTGACACTAGTTATAGATTCCGATGTTTCACCTCAGGTTCACTGTATCCCTCTGACCTTCTTATTGACTATGAAACACAGAAATTGCATCGGAATTAAGTAGAAAAGGCACAATGCCGTCTTAAGTACAAGCAGACTGACGCTTCTTAGTGTCTATGTTTTGAACCATTCCTGTGATGCTAGTTACAGATTCCGATGCTTCACTTCAGGTTTACTGTATCCCTTGGACCTTCTTATTGACGATGAAACACAGAAAATGCATCGGAATTAAATTCAAAAAGCACAATGCCGACTTAAGTACAAGAAGACTGACTCTTCTTACTGACAATGTGTTGAACCATTCCTGTGACACTATTTAGAGATTCCGATGCTTCACTTCAGGTTTACTGTATCCCTCTGACCTTCTTATTGTCGATTAAACACAGTAATTGCATCGGAATTAAATTGAAAAGGGCACAATGCCGACTTAAGTACAAGAAGACTGACTCTTCTTACTGTCTATGTTTTGAACCATTCCGGTGACACTAGTTATAGGTTCCATTGCTCCACTTCAGGTTTACTGTAACTCTTGGACCTTCGTATTGACGATGAAACACAGAAGTTGCATCGGAATTAAATGTAAAAGGCACAATGCCGACTTAAGTACAAGAAGACTGACTCTTCTTACCGACTATGTTTTGAACCATTCCTGTGACACTAGTTATAGATTCCGATGCTTCACTTCAGGTCGACTGTATCCCTCTGACCTTCTTTTTGACGATGAAACACAGAAATTGCATCGGAATTAAATAGAAAAGGAACAATGCCGACTTAAGTACACGAAAACTAACTCTTCTTACTGACTATATCATGATCCATTCCTGTGACACTAGTTATAGATTTCGATGCTTCACTTCAGGTTTACTGTATCCCTTGGACCTTCTTATTGACGATGAAACACAGCAATTGCATCGGAATTAAATACAAAAGGCACAATGCCTACTTAAGTACAAGAAGACTGACTCTTCTTACTGACTATGTTTTGAACCATTCCTGTGGCACTAGTTATAGATTCCGATGCTTCACTTCAGGTTTACTGTATCCCTTGGACCTTCTTATTGACGATGAAACCCATAAATTGCATCGGAATTAAAAACAAAAGGCACAATGCCGACTTAAGTACAAGATGACTGACTCCTCCTACTGTCTATGTTTTGAACCATTCCTGTGACACTAGTTATAGATTCCGATGCTTCACTTCAGGTTTACTGTATCCCTTGGACCTTCGTATTGGCGATGAAACACAAAAATTGCATCGGAATTAAATACAAAAGGCACAATGCCGACTTAAGTACAAGAAGACTGACTCTTCTTACTGTCTATGCTTTGAACCATTCCTGTGACACTAGTTATAGATTCCGATGCTTCACTCCAGGTTTACTGTATCGCTTGGACCTTCTTATTGACGATGAAACACCGAAATTGCATCGGAATTAAATACAAAAGGCACAATGCCGACTTAATTACATGATGACTGACTCTCCTTGCTGACTATGTTTTGAACCATTCCTGTGACACTAGTTACAGATTCCGATGCTTCACTTCAGGTTTACTGTATCCCTTAAACATTCTTATTGACGATGAAACGCAGAAATTGCATCGGAATTAAATACAAAAGACACAATGCCGACTTAAGTACAAGAAGACTGACTCTTCTTACCGTCTATGTTTTGAACCGTCCCTGTGACCCTAGTTATAGATTCCGATGTTTCACTCCAGGTTGACTGTATCCCTTGGACCTTCTTATTGACGATGAAACACAGAAATTGCATCGGAATTAAATACAAAATGCACAATGCCGCCTTAAGTACAAGAAGACGGACTCTTCTTACTGACTATGTTTTGAACCATTCCTGTGACACTAGTTATAGATTCCGTTGCTTCACTTCAGGTTTACTGTATCCCTCTGACCTTCTTATTGACGATGAAACACAGAAATTGCATCGGAATTAAATACAAAAGGCACAATGCAGACTTCAGTACAAGAAGACTGACTATTCCTACTGTCTATGTTTTGAACCATTCCTGTGACATTAGTTACAGATTCCGATGCTTCACTTCAGGTTTACTGTATCCTTTGCACCTTCTTACTGGCGACGAAACACAGAAATTGCATCGGAATTAAACAGAAAAGGCACAATGCCGACTTAAGTACAAGAAGACTGACTCTTCCAACTGTCTATGTTTTGAACCATTCCCGTGACACTAAGTATAGATTCCGACGCTTCACCTCAGGTTTACTGTATCCCTCTCACCTTCTTACTGATGATGAAACACAGAAATTGCATCGGAATTAAATAGAAAAGTCACAATGCTGACTTAAGTACAAGGAGACTGACTCATCTTACTGACTATGTTTGAACCATTCCTGTGACACTAGTTATAGATTCCGATGCTTCACTTCAGGTTTACTGTATCCCTTAGGCCTTCTTATTGACGATGAAAGACAGAAATTTTATCGGAATTAAAGAGAAAAGGCACAATGCCGAATCAAGTACAAGAAGACTGACTCTTCTAACTGACTATGTTTGGAACCATTCCTGTGTCACTAGTTATAGATTCCGATGCTTCACTTCAGGTTTACTGTATCCCTTGGACCTTCTGATTGATGACGAAACACAGAAATTGCATCGGAATTAAATAGAAAAGGCACAATGCCGACTTATGTACAAGAAGACTGCCTCTTCCTACTGTCTATGTTTTGAACCATTCCTGTGACACTAGTTATGGATTCCGATGCTTCACTTCAGGTTTACTGTAGCCCTTGGACCTTCTTATTGACAATGAAACAAAGAAATTGCATCGTAATTAGATACAAAAGGCACAATGCCGACTTAAGTACAAGAAGGCTGACTCTTTATACTGACTATATCTTGATCCATTCCTGTGACACTAGTTATAGATTCCGATGCTTCACTTCAGGTTTACTGTTTCCCTTGGATCTTCGTATTGACGATGAAACACAGAAATTGCATCGGAATTAAATGCCGACTTAAGTACAAGAAGACTGACTCTTCTTACTGACTATGATTTGAACCATTCCAGTGACACTAGTTGTAGATTCCGATGCTTCATTTCAGGTTTACTGTATCCCTCTGACCTTCCTATTAACGATGAAACACCGATATTGCATCGGAATTAAATAGAGAAGGCACAATGCCGACTTAAGTACAAGAAGACCGACTCATCCTACTGTCTATGTTTTGAACCATTCCTGTGACACTAGTTATAGATTCCGATGCTTCACTTCAGGTTTACTGTATCCCTTGGACCTTCGTATTGGCGATGAAACACAAAAATTGCATCGGAATTAAATACAAAAGGCACAATGCCGACTTAAGTACAAGAAGACTGACTCTTCTTACTGTCTATGCTTTGAACCATTCCTGTGACACTAGTTATAGATTCCGATGCTTCACTCCAGGTTTACTGTATCGCTTGGACCTTCTTATTGACGATGAAACACCGAAATTGCATCGGAATTAAATACAAAAGGCACAATGCCGACTTAATTACATGATGACTGACTCTCCTTGCTGACTATGTTTTGAACCATTCCTGTGACACTAGTTACAGATTCCGATGCTTCACTTCAGGTTTACTGTATCCCTTAAACATTCTTATTGACGATGAAACGCAGAAATTGCATCGGAATTAAATACAAAAGACACAATGCCGACTTAAGTACAAGAAGACTGACTCTTCTTACCGTCTATGTTTTGAACCGTCCCTGTGACCCTAGTTATAGATTCCGATGTTTCACTCCAGGTTGAGTGTATCCCTTGGACCTTCTTATTGACGATGAAACACAGAAATTGCATCGGAATTAAATACAAAATGCACAATGCCGCCTTAAGTACAAGAAGACGGACTCTTCTTACTGACTATGTTTGAACCATTCCTGTGACACTAGTTATAGATTCCGTTGCTTCACTTCAGGTTTACTGTATCCCTCTGACCTTCTTATTGACGATGAAACACAGAAATTGCATCGGAATTAAATACAAAAGGCACAATGCAGACTTCAGTACAAGAAGACTGACTATTCCTACTGTCTATGTTTTGAACCATTCCTGTGACATTAGTTACAGATTCCGATGCTTCACTTCAGGTTTACTGTATCCTTTGCACCTTCTTACTGGCGACGAAACACAGAAATTGCATCGGAATTAAACAGAAAAGGCACAATGCCGACTTAAGTACAAGAAGACTGACTCTTCCAACTGTCTATGTTTTGAACCATTCCCGTGACACTAAGTATAGATTCCGACGCTTCACCTCAGGTTTACTGTATCCCTCTCACCTTCTTACTGATGATGAAACACAGAAATTGCATCGGAATTAAATAGAAAAGTCACAATGCCGACTTAAGTACAAGGAGACTGACTCATCTTACTGACTATGTTTGAACCATTCCTGTGACACTAGTTATAGATTCCGATGCTTCACTTCAGGTTTACTGTATCCCTTAGGCCTTCTTATTGACGATGAAAGACAGAAATTTTATCGGAATTAAAGAGAAAAGGCACAATGCCGAATCAAGTACAAGAAGACTGACTCTTCTAACTGACTATGTTTGGAACCATTCCTGTGTCACTAGTTATAGATTCCGATGCTTCACTTCAGGTTTACTGTATCCCTTGGACCTTCTGATTGATGACGAAACACAGAAATTGCATCGGAATTAAATAGAAAAGGCACAATGCCGACTTATGTACAAGAAGACTGCCTCTTCCTACTGTCTATGTTTTGAACCATTCCTGTGACACTAGTTATGGATTCCGATGCTTCACTTCAGGTTTACTGTAGCCCTTGGACCTTCTTATTGACAATGAAACAAAGAAATTGCATCGTAATTAGATACAAAAGGCACAATGCCGACTTAAGTACAAGAAGGCTGACTCTTTATACTGACTATATCTTGATCCATTCCTGTGACACTAGTTATAGATTCCGATGCTTCACTTCAGGTTTACTGTTTCCCTTGGATCTTCGTATTGACGATGAAACACAGAAATTGCATCGGAATTAAATGCCGACTTAAGTACAAGAGGACTGACTCTTCTTACTGACTATGATTTGAACCATTCCAGTGACACTAGTTGTAGATTCCGATGCTTCATTTCAGGTTTACTGTATCCCTCTGACCTTCCTATTAACGATGAAACACCGATATTGCATCGGAATTAAATAGAGAAGGCACAATGCCGACTTAAGTACAAGAAGACCGACTCATCCAACTGTCTATGTTTTGAACCATTCCTGTGACACTAGTTATAGATTCCGATGTTTCACCTCAGGTTCACTGTATCCCTCTGACCTTCTTATTGACTATGAAACACAGAAATTGCATCGGAATTAAGTAGAAAAGGCACAATGCCGTCTTAAGTACAAGCAGACTGACGCTTCTTAGTGTCTATGTTTTGAACCATTCCTGTGATGCTAGTTACAGATTCCGATGCTTCACTTCAGGTTTACTGTATCCCTTGGACCTTCTTCTTGACGATGAAACACAGAAAATGCATCGGAATTAAATTCAAAAGGCACAATGCCGACTCAAGTACAAGAAGACTGACTCTTCTTACTGACAATGTGTTGAACCATTCCTGTGACACTATTTAGAGATTCCGATGCTTCACTTCAGGTTTACTGTATCCCTCTGAACTTCTTATTGTCGATTAAACACAGTAATTGCATCGGAATTAAATTGAAAAGGGCACAATGCCGACTTAAGTACAAGAAGACTGACTCTTCTTACTGTCTATGTTTTGAACCATTCCGGTGACACTAGTTATAGATTCCATTGCTCCACTTCAGGTTTACTGTATCTCTTGGACCTTCGTATTGACGATGAAACACAGAAGTTGCATCGGAATTAAATGTAAAAGGCACAATGCCGACTTAAGTACAAGAAGACTGACTCTTCTTACCGACTATGTTTTGAACCATTCCTGTGACACTAGTTATAGATTCCGATGCTTCACTTCAGGTCGACTGTATCCCTCTGACCTTCTTTTTGACGATGAAACACAGAAATTGCATCGGAATTAAATAGAAAAGGAACAATGCCGACTTAAGTACACGAAAACTAACTCTTCTTACTGACTATATCATGAACCATTCCTGTGTGTCACTAGTTATAGATTTCAATGCTTCACTTCAGGTTTACTGTATCCCTTGGACCTTCTTATTGACGATGAAACACAGCAATTGCATCGGAATTAAATACAAAAGGCACAATGCCTACTTAAGTACAAGAAGACTGACTCTTCTTACTGACTATGTTATGAACCATTCCTGTGACACTAGTTGTATATTCCAATGCTTCACTTCAGGTTTACTGCATCCCTAGGACCTTCTTATTGACGATGAAACACAGATATTGCATCGGAACTAAATACAAAAGGCACAATGCCGACTTATGTATAAGATGACTGACTCTTCCTACTGTCTATGTTTTGAACCATTCCTGTGACACTAGTTATAGATTCCGATGCTTCACACCAGGTATACTGTATCCCTTGGACCTTCTTAATGACGATGAAACACCGAAATTGCAACGGAATTAAATAGAAAAGGCACAATGCCGACTTAGGTACAAGAACACTGACTCTTGTTACTGAGTATGTTTTAAACCATTCCTGTGACACTAGTTATGGATTCCGATGCTTCACTTCATTTTTACTGTATACCTTGGACCTTTTTATTAACGATGAAACACAGAAATTGCATCGGAATTAAAAACAAAAGGCACAATGCCGACTTAAGTACAAGAAGACTGACTCTTCTTACTGTCTATGCTTTGAACCATTCCTGTGACACTAGTTATAGATTCCAATGCTTCACTCCAGGTTCACTGTATCCCTTGGTACTTCTTATTGACGATGAGACTCAGAAATTGCATCGGAATTAAATAGAAAAGGCACAATGCCGACTTAAGTACAAGAAGACCGACTCTTCTCACTGACTATGTTTTGAACCATTCCTGTGACACTAGTTATAGATTCCGATGCTTCACTTCAGTTTTACTGTATCCCTTGGACCTTCTTATTGACGATGAAACCCATAAATTGCATCGGAATTAAATACAAAAGGCACAATGCCGACTTAAGTACAAGATGACTGACTCCTCCTACTGTCTATGTTTTGAACCATTCCTGTGACACTAGTTATAGATTCCGATGCTTCACTTCAGGTTTACTGTATCCCTTGGACCTTCTTATTGGCGATGAAACACAGAAATTGCATCGGAATTAAATACAAAAGGCACATTGCCGACTTAAGTACAAGAAGTCTGACTCTTCTTACTGACTATGTTTTGAACAATTCCTGTGACACTAATTATAGATTCCGATGCTTTACTTCAGGTTTGCTCAATCCCTTGGATATTCTTATTGACGATGAAACACAGAAATTGCATCAGAATTAAATACAAAAGGCACAATGCCGACTTAAGTACAAGAAGACTGACTCTTCTTACTGTTTACGATTTGAACGATTCCAGTGACGCTAGTTGTAGATTCCGATGCTTCACTTCAGGTTTATTATATAACTTGGACCTTCTTATTGATGACGAAACACAGAAATAGCGTCGGAATTAAGTAGAAGAGGCACAATGCCGACTTAAGTACAAGAAGACTATCTCTTCCTACTGTCTATGTTTTGTACCATTCCTGTGACACTAGTTACAGATTCCGACGCTTTACTTCAGGCTTACTGTATCCCTTGGACCTTCTTATTAACGATGATACACATAAATTGCATCGGAATTAAATACAAAAGGCACAATGCCGACTTAAGTACAAGAAGACTGACTCTTCCTACTGTCTATGTTTGGAACCATTCCTGTGACACTAGTTTTAGATTCGAATGCTTCATGTCAGGTTTACTGTATCCCTTGGACCTTCTTATTGACGATGAAACCCATAAATTGCATCGGAATTAAATAGAAAAGGCACAATGCCGACTTAAGTACAAGAAGACAGACTCTTCTCACTGACTATGTTTTGAACCATTCCTGTGACACTAGTTATAGATTCCGATGCTTCACTTCAGGTTTACTGTATCCCTTGGACCTTCTTATTGACGATGAAACCCATAAATTGCATCGGAATTAAAAACAAAAGGCACAATGCCGACTTAAGTACAAGATGACTGACTCCTCCTACTGTCTATGTTTTGAACCATTCCTGTGACACTAGTTATAGATTCCGATGCTTCACTTCAGGTTTACTGTATCCCTTGGACCTTCTTATTGGCGATGAAACACAAAAATTGCATCGGAATTAAATACAAAAGGCACAATGCCGACTTAAGTACAAGAAGACTGACTCTTCTTACTGTCTATGCTTTGAACCATTCCTGTGACACTAGTTATAGATTCCGATACTTCACTCCAGGTTTACTGTATCGCTTGGACCTCCTTATTGACGATGAAACACCGAAATTGCATCGGAATTAAATACAAAAGGCACAATGCCGACTTAATTACATGATGACTGACTCTCCTTGCTGACTATGTTTTGAACCATTCCTGTGACACTATTTAGAGATTCCGATGCTTCACTTCAGGTTTACTGTATCCCTCTGACCTTCTTATTGTCGATTAAACACAGTAATTGCATCGGAATTAAATTGAAAAGGGCACAATGCCGACTTAAGTACAAGAAGACTGACTCTTCTTACTGTCTATGTTTTGAACCATTCCGGTGACACTAGTTATAGATTCCATTGCTCCACTTCAGGTTTACTGTATCTCTTGGACCTTCGTATTGACGATGAAACACAGAAGTTGCATCGGAATTAAATGTAAAAGGCACAATGCCGACTTAAGTACAAGAAGACTGACTCTTCCTACCGACTATGTTTTGAACCATTCCTGTGACACTAGTTATAGATTCCGATGCTTCACTTCAGGTCGACTGTATCCCTCTGACCTTCTTTTTGACGATGAAACACAGAAATTGCATCGGAATTAAATAGAAAAGGAACAATGCCGACTTAAGTACACGAAAACTAACTCTACTTACTGACTATATCATGATCCATTCCTGTGACACTAGTTATAGATTTCAATGCTTCACTTCAGGTTTACTGTATCCCTTGGACCTTCTTATTGACGATGAAACACAGCAATTGCATCGGAATTAAATACAAAAGGCACAATGCCTACTTAAGTACAAGAAGACTGACTCTTCTTACTGGCTATGTTATGAACCATTCCTGTGACACTAGTTGTGTATTCCAATGCTTCACTTCAGGTTTACTGCATCCCTAGGACCTTCTTATTGACGATGAAACACAGATATTGCATCGGAACTAAATACAAAAGGCACAATGCCGACTTATGTATAAGATGACTGACTCTTCCTACTGTCTATGTTTTGAACCATTCCTGTGACACTAGTTATAGATTCCGATGCTTCACACCAGGTATACTGTATCCCTTGGACCTTCTTAATGACGATGAAACACCGAAATTGCAACGGAATTAAATAGAAAAGGCACAATGCCGACTTAGGTACAAGAAGACTGACTCTTGTTACTGAGTATGTTTTAAACCATTCCTGTGACACTAGTTATGGATTCCGATGCTTCACTTCATTTTTACTGTATACCTTGGACCTTTTTATTAACGATGAAACACAGAAATTGCATCGGAATTAAAAACAAAAGGCACAATGCCGACTTAAGTAC
Organism: Schistocerca serialis cubense; assembly: GCF_023864345.2. Classification (NCBI taxonomy): domain Eukaryota; kingdom Metazoa; phylum Arthropoda; class Insecta; order Orthoptera; family Acrididae; genus Schistocerca; species Schistocerca serialis. Next base: position 1,096,036,103 of record NC_064640.1, read on the forward strand.
AAGAAGACTGACTCTTCTTTCTGTCTATGCTTTGAACCATTCCTGTGACACTAGTTATAGATTCCAATGCTTCACTCCAGGTTCACTGTATCCCTTGGTACTTCTTATTGACGATGAGACTCAGAAATTGCATCGGAATTAAATAGAAAAGGCACAATGCCGACTTAAGTACAAGAAGACCGACTCTTCTCACTGACTATGTTTTGAACCATTCCTGTGACACTAGTTATAGATTCCGATGCTTCACTTCAGGTTTACTGTATCCCTTGGACCTTCTTATTGACGATGAAACCCATAAATTGCATCGGAATTAAATACAAAAGGCACAATGCCGACTTAAGTACAAGATGACTGACTCCTCCTACTGTCTATGTTTTGAACCATTCCTGTGACACTAGTTATAGATTCCGATGCTTCACTTCAGGTTTACTGTATCCCTTGGACCTTCTTATTGGCGATGAAACACAGAAATTGCATCGGAATTAAATACAAAAGGCACATTGCCGACTTAAGTACAAGAAGACTGACTCTTCTTACTGACTATGTTTTGAACAATTCCTGTGACACTAATTATAGATTCCGATGCTTTACTTCAGGTTTGCTCAATCCCTTGGATATTCTTATTGACGATGAAACACAGAAATTGCATCAGAATTAAGTACAAAAGGCACAATGCCGACTTAAGTACAAGAAGACTGACTCTTCTTACTGTTTACGATTTGAACGATTCCAGTGACGCTAGTTGTAGATTCCGATGCTTCACTTCAGGTTTATTGTATAACTTGGACCTTCTTATTGATGACGAAACACAGAAATAGCGTCGGAATTAAGTAGAAGAGGCACAATGCCGACTTAAGTACAAGAAGACTATCTCTTCCTACTGTCTATGTTTTGTACCATTCCTGTGACACTAGTTACAGATTCCGACGCTTTACTTCAGGCTTACTGTATCCCTTGGACCTTCTTATTAACGATGATACACATAAATTGCATCGGAATTAAATACAAAAGGCACAATGCCGACTTAAGTACAAGAAGACTGACTCTTCCTACTGTCTATGTTTGGAACCATTCCTGTGACACTAGTTTTAGATTCCAATGCTTCATGTCAGGTTTACTGTATCCCTTGGACCTTCTTATTGACGATGAAACCCATAAATTGCATCGGAATTAAATAGAAAAGGCACAATGCCGACTTAAGTACAAGAAGACAGACTCTTCTCACTGACTATGTTTTGAACCATTCCTGTGACACTAGTTATAGATTCCGATGCTTCACTTCAGGTTTACTGTATCCCTTGGACCTTCTTATTGACGATGAAACCCATAAATTGCATCGGAATTAAAAACAAAAGGCACAATGCCGACTTAAGTACAAGATGACTGACTCCTCCTACTGTCTATGTTTTGAACCATTCCTGTGACACTAGTTATAGATTCCGATGCTTCACTTCAGGTTTACTGTATCCCTTGGACCTTCTTATTGGCGATGAAACACAAAAATTGCATCGGAATTAAATACAAAAGGCACAATGCCGACTTAGGTACAAGAAGACTGACTCTTCTTACTGTCTATGCTTTGAACCATTCCTGTGACACTAGTTATAGATTCCGATGCTTCACTCCAGGTTTACTGTATCGCTTGGACCTTCTTATTGACGATGAAACACCGAAATTGCATCGGAATTAAATACAAAAGGCACAATGCCGACTTAATTACATGATGACTGACTCTCCTTGCTGACTATGTTTTGAACCATTCCTGTGACACTAGTTATAGATTCCGATGCTTCACTTCAGGTTTACTGTATCCCTTAAACCTTCTTATTGACGATGAAACGCAGAAATTGCATCGGAATTAAATACAAAAGACACAATGCCGACTTAAGTACAAGAAGACTGACTCTTCTTACCGTCTATGTTTTGAACCGTCCCTGTGACCCTAGTTATAGATTCCGATGTTTCACTCCAGGTTGACTGTATCCCTTGGACCTTCTTATTGACGATGAAACACAGAAATTGCATCGGAATTAAATAAAAAATGCAACAATGCCGACTTAAGTACAAGAAGACGGACTCTTCTTACTGACTATGTTTTGAACCATTCCTGTGACACTAGTTATAGATTCCGTTGCTTCACTTCAGGTTTACTGTATCCCTCTGACCTTCTTATTGACGATGAAACACAGAAATTGCATCGGAATTAAATACAAAAGGCACAATGCAGACTTCAGTACAAGAAGACTGACTATTCCTACTGTCTATGTTTTGAACCATTCCTGTGACATTAGTTACAGATTCCGATGCTTCACTTCAGGTTTACTGTATCCTTTGCACCTTCTTACTGGCGACGAAACACAGAAATTGCATCGGAATTAAACAGAAAAGGCACAATGCTGACTTAAGTACAAGAAGACTGACTCTTCCTACTGTCTATGTTTTGAACCATTCCCGTGACACTAAGTATAGATTCCGACGCTTCACCTCAGGTTTACTGTATCCCTCTCACCTTCTTACTGATGATGAAACACAGAAATTGCATCGGAATTAAATAGAAAAGTCACAATGCCGACTTAAGTACAAGGAGACTGACTCATCTTACTGACTATGTTTGAACCATTCCTGTGACACTAGTTATAGATTCCGATGCTTCACTTCAGGTTTACTGTATCCCTTAGGCCTTCTAATTGACGATGAAAGACAGAAGTTTTATCGGAATTAAAGAGAAAAGGCACAATGCCGAATCAAGTACAAGAAGACTGACTCTTCTAACTGACTATGTTTAGAACCATTCCTGTGTCACTAGTTATAGATTCCGATGCTTCACTTCAGGTTTACTGTATCCCTTGGACCTTCTGATTGATGACGAAACACAGAAATTGCATCGGAATTAAATAGAAAAGGCACAATGCCGACTTATGTACAAGAAGACTGACTCTTCCTACTGTCTATGTTTTGAACCATTCCTGTGACACTAGTTATGGATTCCGATGCTTCACTTCAGGTTTACTGTAGCCCTTGGACCTTCTTATTGACAATGAAACAAAGAAATTGCATCGTAATTAGATACAAAAGGCACAATGCCGACTTAAGTACAAGAAGGCTGACTCTTTATACTGACTATATCTTGATCCATTCCTGTGACACTAGTTATAGATTCCGATGCTTCACTTCAGGTTTACTGTTTCCCTTGGATCTTCGTATTGACGATGAAACACAGAAATTGCATCGGAATTAAATGCCGACTTAAGTACAAGAAGACTGACTCTTCTTACTGACTATGATTTGAACCATTCCAGTGACACTAGTTGTAGATTCCGATGCTTCACTTCAGGTTTACTGTATCCCTCTGACCTTCCTATTAACGATGAAACACCGATATTGCATCGGAATTAAATAGAGAAGGCACAATGCCGACTTAAGTACAAGAAGACCGACTCATCCAACTGTCTATGTTTTGAACCATTCCTGTGACACTAGTTATAGATTCCGATGTTTCACCTCAGGTTCACTGTATCCCTCTGACCTTCTTATTGACTATGAAACACAGAAATTGCATCGGAATTAAGTAGAAAAGGCACAATGCCGTCTTAAGTACAAGCAGACTGACGCTTCTTAGTGTCTATGTTTTGAACCATTCCTGTGATGCTAGTTACAGATTCCGATGCTTCACTTCAGGTTTACTGTATCCCTTGGACCTTCTTATTGACGATGAAACACAGAAAATGCATCGGAATTAAATTCAAAAAGCACAATGCCGACTTAAGTACAAGAAGACTGACTCTTCTTACTGACAATGTGTTGAACCATTCCTGTGACACTATTTAGAGATTCCGATGCTTCACTTCAGGTTTACTGTATCCCTCTGACCTTCTTATTGTCGATTAAACACAGTAATTGCATCGGAATTAAATTGAAAAGGGCACAATGCCGACTTAAGTACAAGAAGACTGACTCTTCTTACTGTCTATGTTTTGAACCATTCCGGTGACACTAGTTATAGGTTCCATTGCTTCACTTCAGGTCGACTGTATCCCTCTGACCTTCTTATTGACGATGAAACACAGAAATTGCATCGGAATTAAATAGAAAAGTCACAATGCAGACTTAAGTACAAGGAGACTGACTCATCTTACTGACTATGTTTGAACCATTCCTGTGACACTAGTTATAGATTCCGATGCTTCACTTCAGGTTAACTGTATCCCTTAGGCCTTCTTATTGACGATGAAACACAGAAATTTTATCGGAATTAAAGAGAAAAGGCACAATGCCGAATCAAGTACTAGAAGACTGACTCTTCTAACTGACTATGTTTGGAACCATTCCTGTGTCAGTAGTTATAGATTCCGATGCTTCACTTCAGGTTTACTGTATCCCTTGGACCTTCTGATTGATAACGAAACACAGAAATTGCATCGGAATTAAATAGAAAAGGCACAATGCCGACTTATGTACAAGAAGACTGCCTCTTCCTACTGTCTATGTTTTGAACCATTCCTGTGACACTAGTTATGGATTCCGATGCTTCACTTCAGGTTTACTGTAGCCCTTGGACCTTCTTATTGACAATGAAACAAAGAAATTGCATCGTAATTAGATACAAAAGGCACAATGCCGACTTAAGTACAAGAAGGCTGACTCTTTATACTGACTATATCTTGATCCATTCCTGTGACACTAGTTATAGATTCCGATGCTTCACTTCAGGTTTACTGTTTCCCTTGGATCTTCGTATTGACGATGAAACACAGAAATTGCATCGGAATTAAATGCCGACTTAAGTACAAGAAGACTGACTCTTCTTACTGACTATGATTTGAACCATTCCAGTGACACTAGTTGTAGATTCCGATGCTTCACTTCAGGTTTACTGTATCCCTCTGACCTTCCTATTAACGATGAAACACCGATATTGCATCGGAATTAAATAGAGAAGGCACAATGCCGACTTAAGTACAAGAAGACCGACTCATCCAACTGTCAATGTTTTGAACCATTCCTGTGACACTAGTTATAGATTCCGATGTTTCACCTCAGGTTCACTGTATCCCTCTGACCTTCTTATTGACTATGAAACACAGAAATTGCATCGGAATTAAGTAGAAAAGGCACAATGCCGTCTTAAGTACAAGCAGACTGACGCTTCTTAGTGTCTATGTTTTGAACCATTCCTGTGATGCTAGTTACAGATTCCGATGCTTCACTTCAGGTTTACTGTATCACTTGGACCTTCTTATTGACGATGAAACACAGAAAATGCATCGGAATTAAATTCAAAAGGCACAATGCCGACTTAAGTACAAGAAGACTGACTCTTCTTACTGACAATGTGTTGAACCATTCCTGTGACACTATTTAGAGATTCCGATGCTTCACTTCAGGTTTACTGTATCCCTCTGACCTTCTTATTGTCGATTAAACACAGTAATTGCATCGGAATTAAATTGAAAAGGGCACAATGCCGACTTAAGTACATGAAGACTGACTCTTCTTACTGTCTATGTTTTGAACCATTCCGGTGACACTAGTTATAGATTCCATTGCTCCACTTCAGGTTTACTGTATCTCTTGGAACTTCGTATTGACGATGAAACACAGAAGTTGCATCGGAATTAAATGTAAAAGGCACAATGCCGACTTAAGTACAAGAAGACTGACTCTTCTTACCGACTATGTTTTGAACCATTCCTGTGACACTAGTTATAGATTCCGATGCTTCACTTCAGGTCGACTGTATCCCTCTGACCTTCTTTTTGACGATGAAACACAGAAATTGCATCGGAATTAAATAGAAAAGGAACAATGCCGACTTAAGTACACGAAAACTGACTCTTCTTACTGACTATATCATGATCCATTCCTGTGACACTAGTTATAGATTTCAATGCTTCACTTCAGGTTTACTGTATCCCTTGGACCTTCTTATTGACGATGAAACACAGCAATTGCATCGGAATTAAATACAAAAGGCACAATGCCTACTTAAGTACAAGAAGACTGACTCTTCTTACTGACTATGTTATGAACCATTCCTGTGACACTAGTTGTATATTCCAATGCTTCACTTCAGGTTTACTGCATCCCTAGGACCTTCTTATTGACGATGAAACACAGATATTGCATCGGAACTAAATACAAAAGGCACAATGCCGACTTATGTATAAGATGACTGACTCTTCCTACTGTCTATGTTTTGAACCATTCCTGTGACACTAGTTATAGATTCCGATGCTTCACACCAGGTATACTGTATCCCTTGGACCTTCTTAATGACGATGAAACACCGAAATTGCAACGGAATTAAATAGGAAAGGCACAATGCCGACTTAGGTACAAGAAGACTGACTCTTGTTACTGAGTATGTTTTAAACCATTCCTGTGACACTAGTTATGGATTCCGATGCTTCACTTCATTTTTACTGTATACCTTGGACCTTTTTATTAACGATGAAACACAGAAATTGCATCGGAATTAAAAACAAAAGGCACAATGCCGACTTAAGTACAAGAAGACTGACTCTTCTTACTGTCTATGCTTTGAACCATTCCTGTGACACTAGTTATAGATTCCAATGCTTCACCTCCGGTTATCTGTATCCCTCTGACCTTCTTATTGACGATGAAACACAGAAATTGCATCGGAATTAAATCGAAAAGGCACAATGCCGACTTAAGTACAAGAAGACTGACTCTTCTCACCGACTATGTTTTGAACCACTCCTGTGACACTAGTTATAGATTCCGGTGCTTCACTTCAGGCTTACTGTATCCCTTGAACCTTCTTATTAACGATGATACACATAAATTGCATCGGAATTAAATACAAAAGGCACAATGCCGACTTAAGTGCAAGAAGACTGACTCTTCTTACTGTCTATGTTTTGAACCATTCCTGTGACACTAGTTATAGATTCCGATGCTTCACACCAGGTATACTGTATCCCTTGGACCTTCTTAATGACGATGAAACACCGAAATTGCAACGGAATTAAATAGAAAAGGTACAATGCCGACATAGGTACAAGAAGACTGTCTCTTGTTACTGAGTATGTTTTAAACCATTCCTGTGACACTAGTTATGGATTCCGATGCTTCACTTCATTTTTACTGTATACCTTGGAGCTTTTATTTTAACGATGAAACACAGAAATTGCATCGGAATTAAAAACAAAAGGCACAATGCCGACTCAAGTACAAGAAGACTGACTCTTCTTACTGTCTATGTTTTGAACCATTCCTGTGACACTAGTTATAGATTCCGATGCTTCACCTCCGGTTATCTGTATCCCTCTGACCTTCTTATTGACGATGAAACACAGAAATTGCATCGGAATTAAATCGAAAAGGCACAATGCCGACTTAAGTACAAGAAGACTGACTCTTCTCACTGACTATGTTTTGAACCACTCCTGTGACACTAGTTATAGATTCCGGTGCTTCACTTCAGGTTTACTGTATCCCTAGGACCTTCTTATTAACGATGATACACATAAATTGCATCGGAATTAAATACAAAAGGCACAATGCCGACTTAAGTACAAGAAGACTGACTCTTCCTACTGTCTATGTTTGGAACCATTCCTGTGACACTAGCTATAGATTCTGATGCTTCACTTCAGGTTTACTGAATCCCTTGGACCTTCTTATTGACGATGAAACACAAAAATTGCATCGGAATTAAATACAAAGGGCACAATGCCGACTTAAGTACAAGAAGACTGACTCTTCTTACTGTCTATGTTTTGAACCATTCCTGTGACACTAGTTATAGATTCCGATGCTTCACCTCCGGTTATCTGTATCCCTCTGACCTTCTTATTGACGATGAAACACAGAAATTGCATCGGAATTAAATAGAAAAGGCACAATGCCGACTTAAGTACAAGAAGACTGACTCTTCTTACTGTCCATGTTTTGAACCATTCCTGTGACGCTAGTTACAGGTTCCGATGCTTCACTTCAGGTTTACTGTATCCCTTGGACATTCTTATTGGCGATGAAACACAGAAATTGCATCGCAATTAAATAGAAAAAGCACAATGCCGACATAAGTACAAGAAGACTGATTGTCCTTACTGACTATGTTATCAACCATTCCTGTGATTCTAGTTATAGATTCCGACGCTTCACGTCAGGTTTACTGTATCCCTCTCACCTTACTGACGATGAAACACAGAAATTGCATCGGAATTAAATAGAAAAGTCACAATGCCGACTTAAGTACAAGAAGACTGACTCGTCTTACTGACTATGATTTGAACTATTCCTGTGACACCAGTTAGAGATTCCGATGCTTCACTTCAGGTTTACTGTATCCCTTGGACCTTCCTATAGACGATGAAATACAGAAATAGCATCGGAATTAAATACAAAAGGCACAATGCCGACTAAAGTAGAATATGACTGACCCTTCTTACTGTCTATGTTCTGAACCATTCATGTGACAAAAGTTCTAAATTCCGACGCTTCACTTCAGGTTTACTGTATCCCTCTGACCATCCTATTGACGATGAAACACAGAAATTGAATCGGAATTAAATACAAAAGGCACATTGCCGACTTAAGTTCAAGAAGACTGACTCTTCTTATTGACTATGTTTTGAACCATATCTGTGACACTAGTTATAGATTCCGATGCTTCACTTCAGCTTTACTGTATCCCTTGGACCTTCTTATTGACGATGAAACACTGAAATAGTATCGGAATTAAATAGAAAAGGCACAATGCCGGATCAAATACAAGGAGACTGACTCTTCTAACTGACCATGATTGGAACCATTCCTGTGACGCTAGTTATACATTCCGATGCTTCACTTCAGGTTTACTGTATCCCTTGGACCTTCTTATTGATGACGAAACACAGAAATTGTATCGAAATTAAATAGAAAAGGCACTATACCGACTTATGTACAAGAAGACTGCCTCTTCCTACTGTCTATGTTTTGAACCATTCCTGTGACACTAGTTATGGATTCCGATGCTTCACTTCAGGTTTACTGTATCCCTTGGACCTTCTTATTGACAATGAAACACAGAAATTGCATCGGAATTGAATACAAAAGGCACAATGCCGACTTATGTACAAGAAGACTGATCTTCATACTGACTATATCTAAATCCATTCCTGTGACTCTAGTTATAGATGCCGATGCTTCACTTCAGGTTTACTGTATCCCTTGGATCTTCTTATTGACGATTAAACACAGAAATATCATCGGAAATAAATACAAAAGGCACAATACGGACTGAAGTACATGTAGACTGAATCTTCCTACTGTCTAAGTTAAGAACCATTCCCATGACACTAGTTATAGATTCCGATGCTTCATATTAGGTTTACTGTATCCCTTGGACCTTCTTAATGACGATGAAACACAGATAGTGCATCGGAATTAAATACAAAAGGCCCAATGCCACCTTAAGTACAAGAAGACTGACTCTTCCAACTGACTATGTGTTGAACCATTCCTGTGACACTATTTGGAGATTCCGATGCTTCCCTTCAGGTTTACTGTATCCCTCTGAACTTCTTATTATCGATTAAACACAGTAATTGCATCGGAATTAAATTGAAAAGGGCACAATGCCGACTTAAGTACAAGAAGACTGACTCTTCTTACTGTCTATGATTTGAACCATTCCGGTGACACTAGTTATAGATTCCGATGCTCCACTTCAGGTTTACTGTATCTCTTGGACCTTCTTATTGACGATGAAACACAGAAGTTGCACCGGAATTAAATACAAAAGGCACAATGCCGACTTAAGTACAAGAAGACTGACTCTTCTTACCGACTATGATTTCAACCATTCCTGTGACACTAGTTATGGATTCCGATGCTTCACTTCAGGTTTACTGTATCCCTCTGACCTTCTTATTGACGATTAAACACAGAAATATCATCGGAAATAAATACAAAAGGCACAATACGGACTGAAGTACAAGTAGACTGAATCTTCCTACTGTCTAAGTTAAGAACCATTCCCATGACACTAGTTATAGATTCCGATGCTTCATATCAGGTTTACTGTATCCCTTGGACCTTCTTAATGACGATGAAACACAGATAGTGCATCGGAATTAAATACAAAAGGCCCAATGCCACCTTAAGTACAAGAAGACTGACTCTTCCTATTGCGTATGTTTTGAACAATTCCTGTGACACTAGTTATAGATTCCGATGCTTCACTTCAGGGTTACTGTATGCCTCTGACCTTCTTTTTGACGATGAAACACAGAAATTGCATCGGAATTAAATAGAAAAGGCACAATGCCGACTTAAGTACAGGAAGACTGACTCTTCTTACTGACTATATCTTGATCCATTCCAGTGACACTAGTTATAGATTCCGAAGCTTCACTTCAGGTTTACTGTATCCCTTGGACCTTCTTATTGACGATAAAACACAGCAATTGCATCGGAATTAAATACAAAAGGGACAATGCCGACTTAAGTACAAGAAGACTGACTCTTCTTACTGTCTATGTTTTGAACCATTCCTGGGACACTAGTTATAGATTCCGATGCTTCACCTCCAGTTATCTGTATCCCTCTGACCTTCTTATTGACGATGAAAAACAGAAATTGCTTTGGAATTAAATCGAAAAGGCACAATGCCGACTTAAGTACAAGAAGACTGACTCTTCTCACTGACTATGTTTTGAACCACTCCTGTGACACTAGTTATAGATTCCGGTGCTTCACTTTAGGTTTACTGTATCCCTTGGACCTTGTTATTAACGATGATACACATAAATTGCATCGGAATTAAATACAAAAGGCACAATGCCGACTTAAGTACAAGAAGACTGACTCTTCCTACTGTCTAGGTTTGGAACCATTCCTGTGACACTAGTTATAGATTCCGATGCTTCACTTCAGGTTTACTGAATCCCTTGGACCTTCTTATTGACGATGAAACACAAAAATTGCATCGGAATTAAATACAAAAGGCACAATGCCGACTTAAGTACAAGAAGACTGACTCTTCTTACTGTCTATGTTTTGAACCATTCCTGTGACACTAGTTATAGATTCCGATGCTTCACCTCCGGTTATCTGTATCCCTCTGACCTTCTTATTGACGATGAAACATAGAAATTGCATGGGAATTAAATAGAAAAGGCACAATGCCGACTTAGGTACAAGATGACTGACTCTTCTTACTGTCTATGTTTTGAACCATTCCTGTGACGCTAGTTACAGGTTCCGATGCGTCACTTCAGGTTTACTGTATCCCTTGGACCTTCTTATTGACGATGAAATACAGAAATTGCATCGGAATTAAATACAAAAGGCACAATGCCGACTTAAATAGAATATGACCGACCCTTCTTACTGTCTATGTTCTGAACCATTCATGTGACAAAAGTTCTAGATTCCGACGCTTCACTTCAGGTTTACTGTATCCCTCTGACCATCCTATTGACGATGAAACACAGAAATTGAATCGCAATTAAATACAAAAGGCACATTGCCGACTTAAGTACAAGAAGACTGACTCTTCTTATTGACTATGTTTTGAACCATATCTGTGACACTAGTTATAGATTCCGATGCTTCACTTCAGCTTTACTGTATCCCTTGGACCTTCTTATTGACGATGAAACACTGAAATAGCATCGGAATTAAATATAAAAGGCACAATGCCGAAACAAGTACAAGAAGACTGACTCTTCTAACTGACTATGATTGGAACCATTCCTGTGACACTAGTTATAGATTCCGATGATGCACTTCAGGTCTACTGTGTCCCTCTGATCTTCTTATTGAAGATGAAATACAGAAATAGCATCGGAATTAAATACAAAAGGCACAATGCTGACTTAAGTACAAGAAGACTGACTCTTCTTACTGTCTATGTTTTAAACCATTCCTGTGACGCTAGTTATAGATTCCGATGCTTCACTTCAGGTTTACTGTATCCCTTGAACCTTCTTATTGATGACGAAACACAGAAATTGCATCGGAATTAAATAGAAAAGGCACAATGCCGACTTATGTACAAGAAGACTGCCTCTTCTCACTGTCTATGTTTTGAACCATTCCTGTGACACTAGTTATGGATTCTGATGCTTCACTTCAGGTTTACTGAATCCCTTGGACCTTCTTATTGACAATGAAACACAGAAATTGCATCGGAATTGAATACCAAAGGAACAATGCCGACTTATGTACAAGAAGACTGATCTTCATACTGACTATATCTTGATCCATTCCTGTGACACAAGTTATAGATGCCGATGCTTCACTTCAGGTTTACTGTATCCCTTGGATCTTCTTATTGACGATGAAACACAGAAATTGCATCGGAATTAAATACAAAAGGCACAATGCCGACTTAAGTACAAGAAGACTGACTCTTCTTACTGACTATGATTTGAACTATTCCAGTGATACTAGTTGTAGATTCCGATGCTTCACTTCATGTTTACTGTATCCCTCTGACTTTCTTATTAACGATGAAACACCGATATTGCATCGGAATTAAATAGAAAAGGCACAATGCCGACTTAAATACAAGAAGACCGACTCTTCCAACTGTCTATGTTTTGAACCATTCCTGTGACACTAGTTATAGATTCCGATGCTTCACCTCTGATCACTGTATCCCTCTGACCTTCTTATTGACGATGAAACACAGAAATTGCATCGGAATTAAATAGAAAAGGCACAATGCCGTCTTAAGTACAAGCAGACTGACTCTTCTTAGTGTCTATGATTTGAACCATTTCTGTGACGCTAGTTACAGATTCCGATGCTTCACTTCAGGTTTACTGTATACCTTGGACCTTCTTATTGACGATGAAGCACAGAAATTGCATCGGAATTAAATACAAAAGGCACAATGCCGACTTAAGTACAAGAAGACTGACTCTTCTTACTGACTATGTGTTGAACCATTCCTGTGACACTATTTGGAGATTCCGATGCTTCCCTTAAGGTTTACTGATCCCTCTGACCTTCTTATTGTCGATTAAACACAGTAATTGCATCGGAATTAAATTGAAAAGGACACAATGCCGACTTAAGTACAAGAAGACTGACTCTTCCTACTGTCTATGTTTCGAACCATTCCTGTGACGCTAGTTACAGGTTCCGATGCTTCACTTCAGGTTTACTGTATCCCTTGGACATTCTTATTGGCGATGAAACACAGAAATTGCATCGCAATTAAATAGAAAAAGCACAATGCCGACATAAGTACAAGAAGACTGATTGTCCTTACTGACTATGTTATCAACCATTCCTGTGATTCTAGTTATAGATTCCGACGCTTCACGTCAGGTTTACTGTATCCCTCTCACCTTCTTACTGACGATGAAACACAGAAATTGCATCGGAATTAAATAGAAAAGTCACAAAGCCGACTTAAGTACAAGAAGACTGACTCATCTTACTGACTATGTTCGAACCATTCCTGTGACACTAGTTATAGATTCCGATGCTCCACTTCAGGTTTACTGTATCCCTTTGGCCTTCTTATTGACGATGAAACACAGAAATAGCAGCGGAATGAAATTCATAAGGCACAATACCGACTTAAGTACAAGCAGACTGACTCTTTTTAGTGTCTATGTTTTGAACCATTCCTGTGACGCTAGTTACAGATTCCGATGCTTCACTTCAGGTTTATTGTATCCCTCTGACCTTCGTATTGACGATGAAACACAGTAATTGCATCGGACTTAATTTGAAAAGGGCACAATGCCGACTTAAGTACAAGGAGACTGACTCTTCTTACTGTCTATGTTTTGAACCATTCATGTGACACTAGTTATAAATTCGGATGCTTCACTTCAGGTTTACTGTATCCCTTGGACCTTCTTATTGACGATGAAATACAGAAATTGCATCGGAATTAAATACAAAAGGCACAATGCCGACTTAAGTAGAAGATGACCGACCCTTTTTACTGTCTATGTTCTGAACCATTCATGTGACAAAAGTTCTAGATTCCGATGTTTCACTTCAGGTTTACTGTATCCCTCTGACCATCCTATTGACGATGAAACACAGAAATTGAATCGGAATTAAATACAAAAGGCACAATGCCGACTTAAGTGCAAGGAGACTGACTCTTCTTACTGACTATGTTTTGAACCATATCTATGACACTAGTTATAGATTCCGATGCTTCACTTCAGATATACTGTATCCCTTGGACCTTCTTATTGACGATGAAACACTGAAATAGCATCGGAATTAAATAGAAAAGGCACAATGCCGAATCAAGTACAAGAAGACTGACTCTTCTAACTGACTATGATTGGAACCATTCCTGTGACACTAGTTATAGATTCCGATGATTCACTTCAGGTCTACTGTGTCCCTCTGACCTTCTTATTGAAGATGAAACACAGAAATAGCATCGGAATTAAATACAAAAGGCAAAATGCCAACTTAAGTACAAGAAAACTGACTCTTCTTACTGACTATGTTTTGAACCATTCCTGTGACACTAGTTGTACATTTCGATGCTTCACTTCAGGTTTACTGCATCCCTAGGACCTTCTTATTGACGATGAAACACAGAAATTGCATCGGAACTTAATACAAAATTCACAATGCCGACTTATGTATAAGATGACTGACTCTTCCTACTGTCAAAGTTTTGAACCATTCCTGTGACATTATTTATGGATTCCAATGCTTCACTTCAAGTTTACTGTATCCTTTGGACCTTCTTATTGGCGTTGAAACACAGAAATTGCATCGGAAATAATTAGAAAAGGCACAATGCCGACTTAAGTACAAGAAGACTGACTCTTCTTACTGTCTATGTATTGAACCATTCCTGTGATACTAGTTATAGATTCCGATGCTTCACCTCAGTTTCACTGAATCCCTCTGACCTTCTTATTGACGATGAAACACAGAAATTGCATCGGAATTAAATAGAAATGGCACAATGCCGTCTTAAGTACATGAAGACTGACTCTTCTTACTGACTATATCTTGAACCATTCCTGTGACACTAGTTATAGATTCCGATGCTTCACCTCAGTTTCACTGAATCCCTCTGACCTTCTTATTGACGATGAAACACAGATATTGCATCGGAATTAAATACTAAAGGCACAATGCCGACTTAAGTACAAGAAGGCTGACTCTTCCTATTGTGTATGTTTTGAACCATTCCTGTGACACTAGTTATAGATTCCGATGCTTCACTTCAGGGTTACTGTATCCCTCTGACCTTCTTTTTGACGATGAAACACAGAAATTGCATCGGAATTAAATAGAAAAGACACAATGCCGACTTAAGTACATGAAGACTGACTCTTCTTAATGACTATGTTTTTAACCACTCCTGTGACATTAGTTGTAGATTCGGATGCTTCACTTCAGGTTTACTGTATCCCTTGGACCTTCTTAGTGACGATGAAACACAGAAATTGCATCGGAATTAAATACAAAAGGCACAGTGCCGACTTAAGTGTAAGATGGCTGACTCTTCTTACTGTCTATGATTTGAACCTTTCCTGTGACACTAGTTATAGATTCCGATGCTTCACCCCCGGTTATCTGTATCCCTCTGACCCTCTTATTGACGATGAAACACAGAAATTGCATCGGAATTAAAAAGAAAAGGCACAATGCCGACTTAAGTACAAGAAGACTGACTCTTCCTACTGTCTATGTTTCGAAAAATTCCTGTGACGCTAGTTACAGGTTCCGATGCTTCACTTCAGGTTTACTGTATCCCTTGGACATTCTTATTGGCGATGGAACACAGAAAATGCATCGCAATTAAATAGAAAAAGCACAATGCCAACATAAGTACAAGAAGACTGATTGTCCTTTCTGACTATGTTATCAACCATTCCTGTGATTCTAGTTATAGATTCCGACGCTTCACGTCAGGTTTACTGTATCCCTCTCACCTTCTTACTGACGATGAAACACAGAAATTGCATCGGAATTAAATAGAAAAGTCACAATGCCGACTTAAGTACAAGAAGACTGACTCATCTTACTGACTATGTTTGAACCATTCCTGTGACACTAGTTACAGATTCCGATGCTTCACTTCAGGTTTACTGTATCCCTTTGGCCTTCTTATTCACGATGAAACACAGAAATAGCATCGGAATGAAATACAAAAGGCACAATACCGACTTAAGTAGAAGAAGACTGACTCGTCTTACTGACTATGACTTGAACCACTCCTGTGACACCAGTTAGAGATTCCGATGCTTCATTTCAGGTTTATTGTATCCCTCTGACCTTCGTATTGACGATGAAACACAGTAATTGCATCCGACTTAATTTGAAAAGGGCACAATGCCGACTTAAGTACAAGAAGACTGACTCTTATTACTGTCTATGTTTGAACCATCTCTGTGACACTAGTTATAGATTCCGTTGCGTCACTTCAGGTTAACTGTATCCCTTGGACCTTCTTATTGACGATGAAATACAGAAATTGCATCGGAATAAAATACAAAAGGCACAATGCCGACTTAAGTAGAAGATGACCGACCCTTCTTACTGTCTATGTTCTGAACCATTCATGTGAAAAAAGTTGTAGATTCCGATGCTTCACTTCAGGTTTACTGTATCCCTCTGACCATCCTATTGACGATGAAACACAGAAATTGAATCGGAATTAAATACAAAAGGCACAATGCCGACTTAAGTACAAGAAGACTGACTCTTCTTACTGACTATGTTTTGAACCATATCTGTGACACTAGTTATAGATTCCGATGCTTCACTTCAGCTTTACTGTATCCCTTGGACCTTCTTATTGACGATGAAACACTGAAATAGCATCGGAATTAAATAGAAAAGGCACAATGCCGAATCAAGTACAAGAAGACTGACTCTTCTAACTGACTATGATTGGAACCATTCCTGTGACACTAGTTATAGATTCCGATGATTCACTTCAGGTCTACTGTGTCCCTCTGACCTTCTTATTGAAGATGAAACACAGAAATAGCATCGGAATTAAATACAAAAGGCAAAATGCCTACTTAAGTACAAGAAAACTGACTCCTCTTACTGACTATGTTTTGAACCATTCCTGTGACACTAGTTATAGATTCCGATGCTTCACTTCAGGTTTACTGTATCCCTTGGACGTTCTTATTGACGATGAAACACATAAATTGCATCGGAATTAAATACAAAAGGCAAAATGCCTACTTAAGTAAAAGAAGACTGACTCTTCTTACTGTCTATGTTTTGAACCATTCCTGTGACGCTAGTTATGGATTCCGATGCTTCACTTCAGGTTTACTGTATCCCTTTTACCTTCTTATTGATGACGAAACACAGAAATTGCATCGGAATTGAATACAAAAGGCACAATGCCGACTTATGTACAAGAAGACTGACTCTTCATACTGACTATATCTTGATCCATTCCTGTAACACTAGTTATAGATTCCGATGCTTCACCTCAGGTTTACTGTATCCCTCTGACCTTCTTATTAACAATGAAACACCGATAATGCATCGGAATTAAATAGAAAAGGCACAATGCCGACTTAAGTACAAGAAGACCGACTCTTCCAACTGTCTATGTTTTGAACCATTCCTGTGACACTAGTTATAGGTTCCGATGCTTCACCTCAGGTTCACTGTATCCCTCTGACCTTCTTATTGACGATGAAACACAGAAATTGCATCGGAATTAAATAGAAAAGGCACAATGCCGTCTTAAGTACAAGCAGACTGACTCTTCTTAGTGTCTATGTTTTGAACCATTCCTGTGACGCTAGTTACAGATTCCGATGCTTCACTTCAGGTTTACTGTATACCTTGGACCTTCTTATTGACGATGAAACAAAGAAATTGCATCGGAATTAAATACAAAAGGCACAATGCCGACTTAAGTACAAGAAGACTGACTCTTCTTACTGACTATGTGTTGAACCATTCCTGTGACACTATTTGGAGATTCCGATGCTTCTCTTCAGGTTTACTGTATCCCTCTGACCTTCTTATTGTCGATTAAACACAGTAATTGCATCGGAATTAAATTGAAAAGGCACAATGCCGACTTAAGTACAAGAAGACTGACTCTTCTTACTGTCTATGTTTTGAACCATTCCGGTGACTCTAGTTATAGATTCCGATGCTCCACTTCAGGTATACTGTAGCTCTTGGACCTTCTTATTGACGATGAAACACAAAAATTGCATCGGAATTAAATACAAAAGGCACAATGCCGACTTAAGTACAAGAAGACTGACTCTTCTTACTGTCTATGTTTTGAACCATTCCTGTGACACTAGTTATAGATTCCGATGCTTCACCTCCGGTTTACTGTATCCCTCTGACCCTCTTATTGACGATGAAACACAGAAATTGCATCGGAAATGAATAGAAAAAGCACAATGCCGACTTAAGTACAAGAAGACTGACTCTTATTACTGTCTACGTTTGAACCATTCCTGTGACACTAGTTATAGATTCCGTTGCGTCACTTCAGGTTTACTGTATCCCTTGGACCTTCTTATTGACGATGAAATACAGAAATTGCATCGGAATTAAATACAAAAGGCACAATGCCGACTTAAGTAGAAGATGACCTACCCTTCTTACTGTCTATGTTCTGAACCATTCATGTGACAAAAGTTCTAGATTCCGATGCTTCACTTCAGGTTTACTGTATCCCTCTGACCATCCTATTGACGATGAAACACAGAAATTGAATCGGAATTAAATACAAAAGGCACAATGCCGACTTAAGTACAAGAAGACTGACTCTTCTAACTGACTATGATTGGAACCATTCCTGTGACACTAGTTATAGATTCCGATGATTCACTTCAGGTCTACTGTGTCCCTCTGACCTTCTTATTGAAGATGAAACACAGAAATAGCATCGGAATTAAATACAAAAGGCAAAATGCCTACTTAAGTACAAGAAAACTGACTCCTCTTACTGACTATGTTTTGAACCATTCCTATGACACTAATTATAGATTCCGATGCTTCACTTCAGGTTTACTGTATCCCTTGGACGTTCTTATTGACGATGAAACACATAAATTGCATCGGAATTAAAAACAAAAGGCAAAATGCCTACTTAAGTACAAGAAGACTGACTCTTCTTACTGTCTATGTTTTGAACCATTCCTGTGACGCTAGTTATAGATTCCGATGATTCACTTCAGGTTTACTGTATCCCTCTTACCTTCTTATTGATGACGAAACACAGAAATTGCATCGGAATTAAATAGAAAAGGCACAATGCCGACTTATGTTCAAGAAGACTGTCTCTTCCTACTGTCTATGTTTTGAACCATTCCTGTGACACTAGTTATGGATTCCGATGCTTCTCTTTAGGTTTACTGTATCCCTTGGACCTTCTTATTGACAATGAAACAAAGAAATTGCATCGGAATTGAATACAAAAGGCACAATGCCGACTTATGTACAAGAAGACTGACTCTTCATACTGACTATATCTTGATCCATTCCTGTAACACTAGTTATAGATTCCGATGCTTCACCTCAGGTTTACTGTATCCCTCTGACCGTCTTATTAACAATGAAACACCGATAATGCATCGGAATTAAATAGAAAAGGCACAATGCCGACTTAAGTACAAGAAGACCGACTCTTCCATCTGTCTATGTTTTGAACCATTCCTGTGACACTAGTTATAGGTTCCGATGCTTCACCTCAGGTTCACTGTATCCCTCTGACCTTCTTATTGACGATGAAACACAGAAATTGCATCGGAATTAAATAGAAAAGGCACAATGCCGTCTTAAGTACAAGCAGACTGACTCTTCTTAGTGTCTATGTTTTGAACCATTCCTGTGACGCTAGTTACAGATTCCGATGCTTCACTTCAGGTTTACTGTATACCTTGGACCTTCTTATTGACGATGAAACACAGAAATTGCATCGGAATTAAATACAAAAGGCACAATGCCAACTTAAGTACAAGAAGACTGACTCTTCTTACTGACTATGTGTTGAACCATTCCTGTGACACTATTTGGAGATTCCGATGCTTCTCTTCAGGTTTACTGTATCCCTCTGACCTTCTTATTGTCGATTAAACACAGTAATTGCATCGGAATTAAATTGAAAAGGCACAATGCCGACTTAAGTACAAGAAGACTGACTCTTCTTACTGTCTATGTTTTGAACCATTCCGGTGACACTAGTTATAGATTCCGATGCTCCACTTCAGGTTTACTGTAGCTCTTGGACCTTCTTATTGACGATGAAACACAGAAGTTGCATCGAAATTAAATACAAAAGGCACAATGCCGACTTAAGTACAAGAAGACTGACCCTTCTTAACGACTATGCTTTGAACCATTCCTGTGACACTAGTTATAGATTCCGATGCTTCACTTCAAGTTTACTGTATCCCTCTGACCTTCTTATTGACGATGAAACACATAAATTGCATCGGAAATAAATACAAAAGGCACAATACGGACTGAAGTACATGTAGACTGAATCTTCCTACTGTCTAAGTTAAGAACCATTCCCGTGACACTAGTTATAGATTCCGATGCTTCATATCAGGTTTACTGTATCCCTTGGACCTTCTTAATGACGATGAAACACAGATAGTGCATCGGAATTAAGTAAAAAAGGCACAATGCCAACTTAAGTACAAGAAGACTGACTCTTCCTATTGTCTTTGTTTTGAACCATTCCTGTGTAACTAGTTATAGATTCCGATGCTTCACTTCAGGTTAACTGTTTCCCTCTGACCTTCTTTTTGACGATGAAACACAGAAATTGCATCGGAATTAAATAGAAAAGGCACAATGCCGACTTTAGTACAGGAAGACTGACTCTTCTTACTGACTATATCTTGATCCATTCCTGTGACACTAGTTATAGATTCCGATGCTTCACTTCAGGTTTACTGTATCCCTTGGACCTTCTTATTGACGATGAAACACAGCAATTGCATCGGAATTAAATATAAAAGGGACAATGCCTACTTAAGTACAAGAAGAGTGACTCTTCTTACTGACTATGTTTTGAACCATTCCTGTGACACTAGTTATATATTTCCATGCTTCACTTCAGGTTTACTGCATTGCTAGGACCTTCTTATACACGATGAAACACAGAAATTGCATCGGAACTAAATACAAAAGGCAATGCCGACTTATGTATAAGATGACTGACTCTTCTTACTGTCTATGTTTTGAACCATTCCTGTGACACTAGTTATAGATTCCGATGCCTCACTTCAGGTTTACTGTTTCCCTCTGACCTTCTTTTTGACGATGAAACACAGAAATTGCATCGGAATTAAATAGAAATGGCACAATGCCGACTTTAGTACAGGAAGACTGACTCTTCTTACTGACTATATCTTGATCCATTCCTGTGACACTAGTTATAGATTCCGATGCTTCACTTCAGGTTTACTGTATCCCTTGGACCTTCTTATTGACGATGAAACACAGCAATTGCATCGGAATTAAATATAAAAGGGACAATGCCTACTTAAGTACAAGAAGACTGACTCTTCTTACTGACTATGTTTTGAACCATTCCTGTGACACTAGTTATATATTTCCATGCTTCACTTCAGATTTACTGCATTGCTAGGACCTTCTTATTGACGATTAAACACAGAAATTGCATCGGAACTAAATACAAAAGGCAATGCCGACTTATGTATAAGATGACTGACTCTTCTTACTGTCTATGTTTTGAACCATTCCATTGACACTAGTTATAGACTCCGATTCTTCACTTCATGTTACTGTTTCCCTTGGACCTTCTTATTGACGACTAATCAATGAAATTGCATCGGAATTAAATACAAAAGGCACAATGCCGACTTAAGTATATGAAGACTGACTCTTCTTACTGACTATGTTTTTAACCACTCATGTGACACTAGTTGTAGATTCGGATGCTTCACTTCATGTTCACTGTATCCCTTGGACCTTCTTAGTGACAATGAATCACAGAAATTGCATCGGAATTAAATACAAAAGGCACAATGCCGACTTAAGTACAAGATGGCTGACTCTTCTTACAGTCTATGATTTGAACCATTCCTGTGACACTAGTTATAGATTCCGATGCTTCACTCCAGGTTTACTCGGTACCTTGACCTTCTTATTGACGATGAAACACAGAAATTGCATCGGAATTAAATACAAAAGGCACAATGCCGACTTAAGGACAAGAAGACTGAATCTTCTTACTGCCTATGTTTTGAACCATTCCTGTGTCACTAGTTATAGACTCTGATGCATCACTTCAGGTTTACTGTATCCCTCTGACCTTCTTATTGACGATGAAACACAGAAAATGCATCGGAATTAAATGCAAAAAGCACAATGCCGACTTAAGTGCAAGAAGACTGACTCTTTTTACTGTCTATGTTTTGAACCATTCCTGTGACACTAGTTATAGATTCCGATGCTTCACACCAGTTATACTTTATCCCTTGGACCTTCTTAATGACGATGAAACACCGAAATTGCAACGGAAGTAAATAGAAAAGGCACAATGCCGACTTAGGTACATGAAGACTGACCCTTGTTACTGACTATGTTTTGAACCATTGCTGTGACACTAGTTATGGATTCCGATGCTTCACTTCGGGTTTACTGTATACCTTGGACCTTCTTATTGACGATGAAACACAGAAAATGCATCGGAATTACATACAAAAGGCACAATGCCGACATAAGTAAAAGAAGGCTGATTCTTTCTACTGTCTATGTTTTGAACCATTCCTGTGACACTAGTTGTGGATTCCGATGCTTCACTTCAGGTTTACTGTATCCCTCTGACCTTCTTATTGACGGTGAAACACAGAAATTGCATCGGAATTAAATACAAAAGGCACAATGCTGACTTAATGACAAGAAGACTGACTCTTCTTACTGACTCTGCTTTGAACCATTCCTGTGACACTAGCAATAGATTCCGATGCTTCACTTCAGGTTTACTGTATCACTCTGACCTTCTTATTGACGATGAAACACAGAAATTGCATCGGAATTAAATACAAAAGGCACAATGCCGACTTAAGGACAAGAAGACTGAATCTTCTTACTGTCTATGTTTTGACCCATTCCATTGACACTAGTTATGGATTCCGATGCCTCATTCCAGGTTCACTGTATCCCTTGGACCTTGTAATTGACGATGAAACACAGAAATTGCATTGGAATTAAGTAGAAAAGGCACAATGCCGACTTAAGTACAAGAAGACCGACTCTTTTTACTGACTATGTTTTGAACCATTCCTGTGACACTAGTTATAGATTCAGATGGTTCACTTCAGGTTTACAGTATCCCTTGGACCTTTTTATTGACGATGAAACACAGAAATTGCATCGGAATTAAATACAAAAGGCAAATTGCCAACTTTAGTACACAAAGACTGACTCTTCTTACTGTCTATGTTTTTAACTATTCCTGTGACACTAGTTATGGATCCCGATGCTACACTCCAGGTTTACTGTATCCCCTGGACGTTCTTATTGGCGATGAAACACAGAAATTGCATCGGAATTAAATACAAAAGGCTCAATGCCGACTTAAGGACAAGAAGACTGACTCTTCTTACTGACTATGTTTTGAACCATTCCTGTGACACTAGTTATAGATTCCGATGCTTCACTCCAGGTTTACTGAATCCCTTGGACCTTCATATTGACGATGAAACACAGAAATTGCATCGTAATTAAATAGAAAAGTCACAATGCCGACTTAAGTACAAGAAGCCTGACTCTTCTTACTGCCTATGTTTGGAACCATTCCTGTGACACTAGTTATAGATTCCGATGCTACACTTCAGGTTTACTGTATACCTTGGAAGTTCTTATTGATGATGAAACACAGAAATTGCATCGGAATTAAATATAAAAGGCACAATGCCGACTAAAGTACAAGAAGACTGACTCTTCCTACTGTCTATGTTTTGAACCATTCCTGTGACACTAGTTTTGGATTCTGATGCTTCACTTCAGGTTTACTGTATCTCTCTGACCTTCTTATTGACAATGAATCACAGAAATTGCATGGGAATTAAATACAAAAGGCACAATGCCGACTTAAGTACAAGAAAACTGACTCATCCTACTGTCTATGTTTTGAACCATTCCTGTGACACTAGTTATAGATTCCGATGCTTCACTTCAGGTTTACTGTATCCCTCTGACCTTATTGCCGATGAAACACCGAAATTGCTTCGGAATTAAATACAAAAGGCAAAATGGCGACTTAAAGACAAGAAGACTGTCTCTTCTTACTGACTATGTTTTGAACCATTCCTGTGACACTAGTTATAGATTGCGATGCTTCACTTCAGCTTTACTATTTCCCTTGGACCTTCTTATTGCGAATGAAACACAGAAATTGCATCGCAATTAAAAACTAAAGGCACAATGCCGACTTAAGTACAAGAAGACTGACCCTTCCTACTGTCTACATTTTGAACCATTTCTGTGACACTAGTTATAGAGTCCGATGCTGCACTTCAGTTTTACTCTATCCCTTGGACGTTCTTATTGACGATGAAACACAGAAATTGCATCGGAATTAAATAGAAAAGGCACAATGCCGACTTAAGTACAAGAAAACTACTCTTCTTACTGTCTATGTTTGAACCATACCTGTGACACTAGTTATAGATTCCGATGCTTCCCTTCAGGTTTACTGTATCCCACTGTCCTTCTTATTGAAGGTGAAACACAGAAATTGCATCGGAATTAAATACGAAAGGCACAATGCCGACTTAAGTGCAAGAAGACTGACTCTTCTTACTGACTATGTTTTGAACCATCCCTGTGACACTAGTTATAGATTTCGATGCTTCACTTCAGGTTTACTGTTTCCCTGTGACCTTCTTATTGACGATGAAACACAGAGATTGCATCGGAATTAAATACAAAAGGCACAATGCCGACTTAAGTAGAAGATGACCTACCCTTCTTACTGTCTATGTTCTGAACCATTCATGTGACAAAAGTTCTAGATTCCGATGCTTCACTTCAGGTTTACTGTATCCCTCTGACCATCCTATTGACGATGAAACACAGAAATTGAATCGGAATTAAATACAAAAGGCACAATGCCGACTTAAGTACAAGAAGACTGACTCTTCTAACTGACTATGATTGGAACCATTCCTCTGACACTAGTTATAGATTCCGATGATTCACTTCAGGTCTACTGTGTCCCTCTGACATTCTTATTGAAGATGAAACACAGAAATAGCATCGGAATTAAATACAAAAGGCAAAATGCCTACTTAAGTACAAGAAAACTGACTCCTTTTACTGACTATGTTTTGAACCATTCCTATGACACTAATTATAGATTCCGATGCTTCACTTCAGGTTTACTGTATCCCTTGGACGTTCTTATTGACGATGAAACACATAAATTGCATCGGAATTAAAAACAAAAGGCAAAATGCCTACTTAAGTACAAGAAGACTGACTCTTCTTACTGTCTATGTTTTGAACCATTCCTGTGACGCTAGTTATAGATTCCGATAATTCACTTCAGGTTTACTGTATCCCTTTTACCTTCTTATTGATGACGAAACACAGAAATTGCATCGGAATTAAATAGAAAAGGCACAATGCCGACTTATGTTCAAGAAGACTGTCTCTTCCTACTGTCTATGTTTTGAACCATTCCTGTGACACTAGTTATGGATTCCGATGCTTCTCTTTAGGTTTACTGTATCCCTTGGACCTTCTTATTGACAATGAAACAAAGAAATTGCATCGGAATTGAATACAAAAGGCACAATGCCGACTTATGTACAAGAAGACTGACTCTTCATACTGACTATATCTTGATCCATTCCTGTAACACTAGTTATAGATTCCGATGCTTCACCTCAGGTTTACTGTATCCCTCTGACCGTCTTATTAACAATGAAACACCGATAATGCATCGGAATTAAATAGAAAAGGCACAATGCCGACTTAAGTACAAGAAGACCGACTCTTCCATCTGTCTATGTTTTGAACCATTCCTGTGACACTAGTTATAGGTTCCGATGCTTCACCTCAGGTTCACTGTATCCCTCTGACCTTCTTATTGACGATGAAACACAGAAATTGCATCGGAATTAAATAGAAAAGGCACAATGCCGTCTTAAGTACAAGCAGACTGACTCTTCTTAGTGTCTATGTTTTGAACCATTCCTGTGACGCTAGTTACAGATTCCGATGCTTCACCTCAGGTTTACTGTATACCTTGGACCTTCTTATTGACGATGAAACACAGAAATTGCATCGGAATTAAATACAAAAGGCACAATGCCAACTTAAGTACAAGAAGACTGACTCTTCTTACTGACTATGTGTTGAACCATTCCTGTGACACTATTTGGAGATTCCGATGCTTCTCTTCAGGTTTACTGTATCCCTCTGACCTTCTTATTGTCGATTAAACACAGTAATTGCATCGGAATTAAATTGAAAAGGCACAATGCCGACTTAAGTACAAGAAGACTGACTCTTCTTACTGTCTATGTTTTGAACCATTCCGGTGACACTAGTTATAGATTCCGATGCTCCACTTCAGGTTTACTGTAGCTCTTGGACCTTCTTATTGACGATGAAACACAGAAGTTGCATCGAAATTAAATACAAAAGGCACAATGCCGACTTAAGTACAAGAAGACTGACCCTTCTTAACGACTATGCTTTGAACCATTCCTGTGACACTAGTTATAGATTCCGATGCTTCACTTCAAGTTTACTGTATCCCTCTGACCTTCTTATTGACGATGAAACACATAAATTGCATCGGAAATAAATACAAAAGGCACAATACGGACTGAAGTACATGTAGACTGAATCTTCCTACTGTCTAAGTTAAGAACCATTCCCGTGACACTAGTTATAGATTCCGATGCTTCATATCAGGTTTACTGTATCCCTTGGACCTTCTTAATGACGATGAAACACAGATAGTGCATCGGAATTAAGTAAAAAAGGCACAATGCCAACTTAAGTACAAGAAGACTGACTCTTCCTATTGTCTTTGTTTTGAACCATTCCTGTGTAACTAGTTATAGATTCCGATGCTTCACTTCAGGTTAACTGTTTCCCTCTGACCTTCTTTTTGACGATGAAACACAGAAATTGCATCGGAATTAAATAGAAAAGGCACAATGCCGACTTTAGTACAGGAAGACTGACTCTTCTTACTGACTATATCTTGATCCATTCCTGTGACACTAGTTATAGATTCCGATGCTTCACTTCAGGTTTACTGTATCCCTTGGACCTTCTTATTGACGATGAAACACAGCAATTGCATCGGAATTAAATATAAAAGGGACAATGCCTACTTAAGTACAAGAAGAGTGACTCTTCTTACTGACTATGTTTTGAACCATTCCTGTGACACTAGTTATATATTTCCATGCTTCACTTCAGGTTTACTGCATTGCTAGGACCTTCTTATACACGATGAAACACAGAAATTGCATCGGAACTAAATACAAAAGGCAATGCCGACTTATGTATAAGATGACTGACTCTTCTTACTGTCTATGTTTTGAACCATTCCTGTGACACTAGTTATAGATTCCGATGCCTCACTTCAGGTTTACTGTTTCCCTCTGACCTTCTTTTTGACGATGAAACACAGAAATTGCATCGGAATTAAATAGAAATGGCACAATGCCGACTTTAGTACAGGAAGACTGACTCTTCTTACTGACTATATCTTGATCCATTCCTGTGACACTAGTTATAGATTCCGATGCTTCACTTCAGGTTTACTGTATCCCTTGGACCTTCTTATTGACGATGAAACACAGCAATTGCATCGGAATTAAATATAAAAGGGACAATGCCTACTTAAGTACAAGAAGACTGACTCTTCTTACTGACTATGTTTTGAACCATTCCTGTGACACTAGTTATATATTTCCATGCTTCACTTCAGATTTACTGCATTGCTAGGACCTTCTTATTGACGATTAAACACAGAAATTGCATCGGAACTAAATACAAAAGGCAATGCCGACTTATGTATAAGATGACTGACTCTTCTTACTGTCTATGTTTTGAACCATTCCATTGACACTAGTTATAGACTCCGATTCTTCACTTCATGTTACTGTTTCCCTTGGACCTTCTTATTGACGACTAATCAATGAAATTGCATCGGAATTAAATACAAAAGGCACAATGCCGACTTAAGTATATGAAGACTGACTCTTCTTACTGACTATGTTTTTAACCACTCATGTGACACTAGTTGTAGATTCGGATGCTTCACTTCATGTTCACTGTATCCCTTGGACCTTCTTAGTGACAATGAATCACAGAAATTGCATCGGAATTAAATACAAAAGGCACAATGCCGACTTAAGTACAAGATGGCTGACTCTTCTTACAGTCTATGATTTGAACCATTCCTGTGACACTAGTTATAGATTCCGATGCTTCACTCCAGGTTTACTCGGTACCTTGACCTTCTTATTGACGATGAAACACAGAAATTGCATCGGAATTAAATACAAAAGGCACAATGCCGACTTAAGGACAAGAAGACTGAATCTTCTTACTGCCTATGTTTTGAACCATTCCTGTGTCACTAGTTATAGACTCTGATGCATCACTTCAGGTTTACTGTATCCCTCTGACCTTCTTATTGACGATGAAACACAGAAAATGCATCGGAATTAAATGCAAAAAGCACAATGCCGACTTAAGTGCAAGAAGACTGACTCTTTTTACTGTCTATGTTTTGAACCATTCCTGTGACACTAGTTATAGATTCCGATGCTTCACACCAGTTATACTTTATCCCTTGGACCTTCTTAATGACGATGAAACACCGAAATTGCAACGGAATTAAATAGAAAAGGCACAATGCCGACTTAGGTACATGAAGACTGACCCTTGTTACTGACTATGTTTTGAACCATTGCTGTGACACTAGTTATGGATTCCGATGCTTCACTTCGGGTTTACTGTATACCTTGGACCTTCTTATTGACGATGAAACACAGAAAATGCATCGGAATTACATACAAAAAGCACAATGCCGACATAAGTAAAAGAAGGCTGATTCTTTCTACTGTCTATGTTTTGAACCATTCCTGTGACACTAGTTGTGGATTCCGATGCTTCACTTCAGGTTTACTGTATCCCTCTGACCTTCTTATTGACGGTGAAACACAGAAATTGCATCGGAATTAAATACAAAAGGCACAATGCTGACTTAAGGACAAGAAGACTGACTCTTCTTACTGACTCTGCTTTGAACCATTCCTGTGACACTAGCAATAGATTCCGATGCTTCACTTCAGGTTTACTGTATCACTCTGACCTTCTTATTGACGATGAAACACAGAAATTGCATCGGAATTAAATACAAAAGGCACAATGCCGACTTAAGGACAAGAAGACTGAATCTTCTTACTGTCTATGTTTTGACCCATTCCATTGACACTAGTTATGGATTCCGATGCCTCATTCCAGGTTCACTGTATCCCTTGGACCTTGTAATTGACGATGAAACACAGAAATTGCATTGGAATTAAGTAGAAAAGGCACAATGCCGACTTAAGTACAAGAAGACCGACTCTTTTTACTGACTATGTTTTGAACCATTCCTGTGACACTAGTTATAGATTCAGATGGTTCACTTCAGGTTTACAGTATCCCTTGGACCTTTTTAATGACGATGAAACACAGAAATTGCATCGGAATTAAATACAAAAGGCAAATTGCCAACTTTAGTACACAAAGACTGACTCTTCTTACTGTCTATGTTTTTAACTATTCCTGTGACACTAGTTATGGATCCCGATGCTACACTCCAGGTTTACTGTATCCCCTGGACGTTCTTATTGGCGATGAAACACAGAAATTGCATCGGAATTAAATACAAAAGCCTCAATGCCGACTTAAGGACAAGAAGACTGACTCTTCTTACTGACTATGTTTTGAACCATTCCTGTGACACTAGTTATAGATTCCGATGCTTCACTCCAGGTTTACTGAATCCCTTGGACCTTCATATTGACGATGAAACACAGAAATTGCATCGTAAATAAATAGAAAAGTCACAATGCCGACTTAAGTACAAGAAGCCTGACTCTTCTTACTGCCTATGTTTGGAACCATTCCTGTGACACTAGTTATAGATTCCGATGCTACACTTCAGGTTTACTGTATACCTTGGAAGTTCTTATTGATGATGAAACACAGAAATTGCATCGGAATTAAATATAAAAGGCACAATGCCGACTAAAGTACAAGAAGACTGACTCTTCCTACTGTCTATGTTTTGAACCATTCCTGTGACACTAGTTTTGGATTCTGATGCTTCACTTCAGGTTTACTGTATCTCTCTGACCTTCTTATTGACAATGAATCACAGAAATTGCATGGGAATTAAATACAAAAGGCACAATGCCGACTTAAGTACAAGAAAACTGACTCATCCTACTGTCTATGTTTTGAACCATTCCTGTGACACTAGTTATAGATTCCGATGCTTCACTTCAGGTTTACTGTATCCCTCTGACCTTATTGCCGATGAAACACCGAAATTGCTTCGGAATTAAATACAAAAGGCAAAATGGCGACTTAAAGACAAGAAGACTGTCTCTTCTTACTGACTATGTTTTGAACCATTCCTGTGACACTAGTTATAGATTGCGATGCTTCACTTCAGCTTTACTATTTCCCTTGGACCTTCTTATTGCGAATGAAACACAGAAATTGCATCGCAATTAAAAACTAAAGGCACAATGCCGACTTAAGTACAAGAAGACTGACCCTTCCTACTGTCTACCTTTTGAACCATTTCTGTGACACTAGTTATAGAGTCCGATGCTGCACTTCAGTTTTACTCTATCCCTTGGACGTTCTTATTGACGATGAAACACAGAAATTGCATCGGAATTAAATAGAAAAGGCACAATGCCGACTTAAGTACAAGAAAACTACTCTTCTTACTGTCTATGTTTGAACCATACCTGTGACACTAGTTATAGATTCCGATGCTTCCCTTCAGGTTTACTGTATCCCACTGTCCTTCTTATTGAAGGTGAAACACAGAAATTGCATCGGAATTAAATACGAAAGGCACAATGCCGACTTAAGTGCAAGAAGACTGACTCTTCTTACTGACTATGTTTTGAACCATCCCTGTGACACTAGTTATAGATTTCGATGCTTCACTTCAGGTTTACTGTTTCCCTGTGACCTTCTTATTGACGATGAAACACAGAGATTGCATCGGAATTAAATACAAAAGGCACAATGCCGACTTAAGTAGAAGATGACCTACCCTTCTTACTGTCTATGTTCTGAACCATTCATGTGACAAAAGTTCTAGATTCCGATGCTTCACTTCAGGTTTACTGTATCCCTCTGACCATCCTATTGACGATGAAACACAGAAATTGAATCGGAATTAAATACAAAAGGCACAATGCCGACTTAAGTACAAGAAGACTGACTCTTCTAACTGACTATGATTGGAACCATTCCTCTGACACTAGTTATAGATTCCGATGATTCACTTCAGGTCTACTGTGTCCCTCTGACATTCTTATTGAAGATGAAACACAGAAATAGCATCGGAATTAAATACAAAAGGCAAAATGCCTACTTAAGTACAAGAAAACTGACTCCTTTTACTGACTATGTTTTGAACCATTCCTATGACACTAATTATAGATTCCGATGCTTCACTTCAGGTTTACTGTATCCCTTGGACGTTCTTATTGACGATGAAACACATAAATTGCATCGGAATTAAAAACAAAAGGCAAAATGCCTACTTAAGTACAAGAAGACTGACTCTTCTTACTGTCTATGTTTTGAACCATTCCTGTGACGCTAGTTATAGATTCCGATAATTCACTTCAGGTTTACTGTATCCCTTTTACCTTCTTATTGATGACGAAACACAGAAATTGCATCGGAATTAAATAGAAAAGGAACAATGCCGACTTATGTTCAAGAAGACTGTCTCTTCCTACTGTCTATGTTTTGAACCATTCCTGTGACACTAGTTATGGATTCCGATGCTTCTCTTTAGGTTTACTGTATCCCTTGGACCTTCTTATTGACAATGAAACAAAGAAATTGCATCGGAATTGAATACAAAAGGCACAATGCCGACTTATGTACAAGAAGACTGACTCTTCATACTGACTATATCTTGATCCATTCCTGTAACACTAGTTATAGATTCCGATGCTTCACCTCAGGTTTACTGTATCCCTCTGACCGTCTTATTAACAATGAAACACCGATAATGCATCGGAATTAAATAGAAAAGGCACAATGCCGACTTAAGTACAAGAAGACCGACTCTTCCATCTGTCTATGTTTTGAACCATTCCTGTGACACTAGTTATAGGTTCCGATGCTTCACCTCAGGTTCACCGTATCCCTCTGACCTTCTTATTGACGATGAAACACAGAAATTGCATCGGAATTAAATAGAAAAGGCACAATGCCGTCTTAAGTACAAGCAGACTGACTCTTCTTAGTGTCTATGTTTTGAACCATTCCTGTGACGCTAGTTACAGATTCCGATGCTTCACCTCAGGTTTACTGTATACCTTGGACCTTCTTATTGACGATGAAACACAGAAATTGCATCGGAATTAAATACAAAAGGCACAATGCCAACTTAAGTACAAGAAGACTGACTCTTCTTACTGACTATGTGTTGAACCATTCCTGTGACACTATTTGGAGATTCCGATGCTTCTCTTCAGGTTTACTGTATCCCTCTGACCTTCTTATTGTCGATTAAACACAGTAATTGCATCGGAATTAAATTGAAAAGGCACAATGCCGACTTAAGTACAAGAAGACTGACTCTTCTTACTGTCTATGTTTTGAACCATTCCGGTGACACTAGTTATAGATTCCGATGCTCCACTTCAGGTTTACTGTAGCTCTTGGACCTTCTTATTGACGATGAAACACAGAAGTTGCATCGAAATTAAATACAAAAGGCACAATGCCGACTTAAGTACAAGAAGACTGACCCTTCTTAACGACTATGCATTGAACCATTCCTGTGACACTAGTTATAGATTCCGATGCTTCACTTCAAGTTTACTGTATCCCTCTGACCTTCTAATTGACGATGAAACACATAAATTGCATCGGAAATAAATACAAAAGGCACAATACGGACTGAAGTACATGTAGACTGAATCTTCCTACTGTCTAAGTTAAGAACCATTCCCGTGACACTAGTTATAGATTCCGATGCTTCATATCAGGTTTACTGTATCCCTTGGACCTTCTTAATGACGATGAAACACAGATAGTGCATCGGAATTAAGTAAAAAAGGCACAATGCCAACTTAAGTACAAGAAGACTGACTCTTCCTATTGTCTTTGTTTTGAACCATTCCTGTGTAACTAGTTATAGATTCCGATGCTTCACTTCAGGTTAACTGTTTCCCTCTGACCTTCTTTTTGACGATGAAACACAGAAATTGCATCGGAATTAAATAGAAAAGGCACAATGCCGACTTTAGTACAGGAAGACTGACTCTTCTTACTGACTATATCTTGATCCATTCCTGTGACACTAGTTATAGATTCCGATGCTTCACTTCAGGTTTACTGTATCCCTTGGACCTTCTTATTGACGATGAAACACAGCAATTGCATCGGAATTAAATATAAAAGGGACAACGCCTACTTAAGTACAAGAAGAGTGACTCTTCTTACTGACTATGTTTTGAACCATTCCTGTGACACTAGTTATATATTTCCATGCTTCACTTCAGGTTTACTGCATTGCTAGGACCTTCTTATACACGATGAAACACAGAAATAGCATCGGAACTAAATACAAAAGGCAATGCCGACTTATGTATAAGATGACTGACTCTTCTTACTGTCTATGTTTTGAACCATTCCTGTGACACTAGTTATAGATTCCGATGCCTCACTTCAGGTTTACTGTTTCCCTCTGACCTTCTTTTTGACGATGAAACACAGAAATTGCATCGGAATTAAATAGAAATGGCACAATGCCGACTTTAGTACAGGAAGACCGACTCATCTTACTGACTATATCTTGATCCATTCCTGTGACACTAGTTATAGATTCCGATGCTTCACTTCAGGTTTACTGTATCCCTTGGACCTTCTTATTGACGATGAAACACAGCAATTGCATCGGAATTAAATATAAAAGGGACAATGCCTACTTAAGTACAAGAAGACTGACTCTTCTTACTGACTATGTTTTGAACCATTCCTGTGACACTAGTTATATATTTCCATGCTTCACTTCAGATTTACTGCATTGCTAGGACCTTCTTATTGACGATTAAACACAGAAATTGCATCGGAACTAAATACAAAAGGCAATGCCGACTTATGTATAAGATGACTGACTCTTCTTACTGTCTATGTTTTGAACCATTCCATTGACACTAGTTATAGACTCCGATTCTTCACTTCATGTTACTGTTTCCCTTGGACCTTCTTATTGACGACTAATCAATGAAATTGCATCGGAATTAAATACAAAAGGCACAATGCCGACTTAAGTATATGAAGACTGACTCTTGTTACTGACTATGTTTTGAACCATTGCTGTGACACTAGTTATGGATTCCGATGCTTCACTTCGGGTTTACTGTATACCTTGGACCTTCTTATTGACGATGAAACACAGAAAATGCATCGGAATTACATACAAAAGGCACAATGCCGACATAAGTAAAAGAAGGCTGATTCTTTCTACTGTCTATGTTTTGAACCATTCCTGTGACACTAGTTGTGGATTCCGATGCTTCACTTCAGGTTTACTGTATCCCTCTGACCTTCTTATTGACGGTGAAACACAGAAATTGCATCGGAACTAAATACAAAAGGCACAATGCTGACTTAAGGACAAGAAGACTGACTCTTCTTACTGACTCTGCTTTGAACCATTCCTGTGACACTAGCAATAGATTCCGATGCTTCACTTCAGGTTTACTGTATCACTCTGACCTTCTTATTGACGATGAAACACAGAAATTGCATCGGAATTAAATACAAAAGGTATAATGCCGACTTAAGTTTAAGAAGACTGACTCTTCTTACTGTCTATGTTTTGACCCATTCCATTGACACTAGTTATGGATTCCGATGCCTCATTCCAGGTTCACTGTATCCCTTGGACCTTGTAATTGACGATGAAACACAGAAATTGCATTGGAATTAAGTAGAAAAGGCACAATGCCGACTTAAGTACAAGAAGACCGACTCTTTTTACTGACTATGTTTTGAACCATTCCTGTGACACTAGTTATAGATTCCGATGGTTCACTTCAGGTTTACAGTATCCCTTGGACCTTTTTATTGACGATGAAACACAGAAATTGCATCGGAATTAAATACAAAAGGCAAATTGCCAACTTTAGTACACAAAGACTGACTCTTCTTACTGTCTATGTTTTTAACTATTCCTGTGACACTAGTTATGGATCCCGATGCTACACTCCAGGTTTACTGTATCCCCTGGACGTTCTTATTGGCGATGAAACACAGAAATTGCATCGGAATTAAATACAAAAGGCTCAATGCCGACTTAAGGACAAGAAGACTGACTCCTCTTACTGACTATGTTTTGAACCATTCCTGTGACACTAGTTATAGATTCCGATGCTTCACTCCAGGTTTACTGAATCCCTTGGACCTTCATATTGACGATGAAACACAGAAATTGCATCGTAATTAAATAGAAAAGTCACAATGCCGACTTAAGTACAAGAAGCCTGACTCTTCTTACTGCCTATGTTTGGAACCATTCCTGTGACACTAGTTATAGATTCCGATGCTACACTTCAGGTTTACTGTATACCTTGGAAGTTCTTATTGATGATGAAACACAGAAATTGCATCGGAATTAAATATAAAAGGCACAATGCCGAGTAAAGTACAAGAAGACTGACTCTTCCTACTGTCTATGTTTTGAACCATTCCTGTGACACTAGTTTTGGATTCTGATGCTTCACTTCAGGTTTACTGTATCTCTCTGACCTTCTTATTGACAATGAATCACAGAAATTGCATGGGAATTAAATACAAAAGGCACAATGCCGACTTAAGTACAAGAAAACTGACTCATCCTACTGTCTATGTTTTGAACCATTCCTGTGACACTAGTTATAGATTCCGATGCTTCACTTCAGGTTTACTGTATCCCTCTGACCTTATTGCCGATGAAACACCGAAATTGCTTCGGAATTAAATACAAAAGGCAAAATGGCGACTTAAAGACAAGAAGACTGTCTCTTCTTACTGACTATGTTTTGAACCATTCCTGTGACACTAGTTATAGATTGCGATGCTTCACTTCAGCTTTACTATTTCCCTTGGACCTTCTTATTGCGAATGAAACACAGAAATTGCATCGCAATTAAAAACTAAAGGCACAATGCCGACTTAAGTACAAGAAGACTGACCCTTCCTACTGTCTACATTTTGAACCATTTCTGTGACACTAGTTATAGAGTCCGATGCTGCACTTCAGTTTTACTCTATCCCTTGAACGTTCTTATTGACGATGAAACACAGAAATTGCATCGGAATTAAATAGAAAAGGCACAATGCCGACTTAAGTACAAGAAAACTACTCTTCTTACTGTCTATGTTTGAACCTTACCTGTGACACTAGTTATAGATTCCGATGCTTCCCTTCAGGTTTACTGTATCCCACTGTCCTTCTTATTGAAGGTGAAACACAGAAATTGCATCGGAATTAAATACGAAAGGCACAATGCCGACTTAAGTGCAAGAAGACTGACTCTTCTTACTGACTATGTTTTGAACCATCCCTGTGACACTAGTTATAGATTTCGATGCTTCACTTCAGGTTTACTGTTTCCCTGTGACCTTCTTATTGACGATGAAACACAGAGATTGCATCGGAATTAAATAGAAAAGGCACAATGCCGACTTAAGTACAAGAAGACTGACTCTTCTTACAGTCTATGTTTTGAACCATTCCTGTGGCACTAGTTGTAAATTCCGATGCTTCACTTCAGGTTTACTGTATCCCTTGGACCTCCTTATAGACGATGAAACACAGAAATTGCATCGGAATTATATACAAAAGGCACAATGCCGGCTTAAGTACATGAAGACCGACTCTTCTTACTGACAATGATTTGAACCATTCTTGTGACACTAGTTATAGATTCCGATGTTTTACTTCATTTTTGCAGTATCCCTTGGAAATTCTTATTGACGATGAAACACAGAAATTGCATCGGAATTAAATAGAAAAGCACAATGCCGACTTAAGTACAAGAAGACTGACTCTTCTTACTGACTATGTTTTGAACCATTCCTGTGACACTAGTTATAGATTCCAATGCTTCACTTCAGGTTTACTGTATTCCTCTGACCTTCATATTGACGGTGAAACAGAGAAATTGCATCGGACTTAAATACGAAAGGCACAATGCCGACTTAAGTACAAGAAGACTGACTCTTCTTACTGTCTATGTATTGTACCATTCTTGTGACACTAGTTATAGATTCCGATGCTTCACTCCAGGTTTACTGTATCCCTTGGACCTTCTTATTGACGATGAAACACAGAAATTGCATCGGAATGAAATACCAAAGACACAATGCCGCCTTATGTACAAGAAGACTGACTCTTCTTACTGACTATGTCTTGAACCATTCCTGTGACACTAGTTATAGATTCCGATGCTTCACTTCAGGTTTACTGTATCCCTCTGACCTTCTTATTGACGATGAAACACAGAAATTGCATCGGAATTAAATACAAATGGGACAATGCCGACTTAAGTACCCGAAGACTGACTCTTCTTACTGTCTATGTTTGAACCATTCCTGTGACACTATTTATAGATTCCGATGCTTCACTTCAGGTTTACTGTATCCCTCTGACCTTCTTAATGACGGTGAAACACAGAAATTGCATCGGAATTAAATACGAAAGGCACAATGCCGACTTAAGTACAAGAAGAATGACTCTTCTTACTGACTATGTTTGAACCATTCCTGTGACACTAGTTATAGATTCCGATGCTTTACTTCAGGTTTACTGTATACCTTGGACCTTCTTATTGGCGATTAAACACAGAAAATGCATCGGAATTAAATACAAAAGGCCCAATGCCGACTTAAGTACAAGAAGACTGACTCTTCCTACTGTCTATGTTTTGAACGATTTCTGTGACACTAGTAATAGAGTCCGATGCTGCACTTCAGGTTTACTGTATCCCTTGGACCTTCTTATTGACGATGAAACACAGAAATTGCATCGGAATTGAATACATAAGGCACAATGCCGACTTAATGACAAGAAGACTGACTGTTCATACTGACTATGTTTTGAACCATTCCTGTGACTCTAGTTATAGATTCCGATTCTTCACTTCAGGATTACTGTATCCCTCTGACCTTCTTATTGACGATGAAACACAGAAATTGCATCGCAATTAAATACAAAAGCCACAATGCCGACTTATATACAAGAAGACTGACTCTTCTTACTGTCTATGATTTGAACCATTCCTGTGACACTAGTTAATGATTCCGATGCTTCATTCAAGGTTTACTGTATCCCTTGGACCTTCTTATTGACGATGAAACACAGAAATTGCATCGGAATTAAATACAAAAGGCACAATGCCGACATAAGTACAAGAAGACTGACTCTTCTTACTGACTATGCCTTGAACCATTCCTGTGACACTAGTTATAGATTCCGATGCTTCACTTCAGGTTTACTGTATCCCTCTGACCTTCTTATTGACGATGAAACACAGAAATTGCATCGGAATTAAATCGAAATGGCACAATGCCGACATAAGTACAAGAAGACTGACTCTTCTCACTGACTACGTTTTGAACCACTCCTGTGACACTAGTTATAGATTCCGGTGCTTCACTTCAGGTTTACTGTATCCCTTGGACCTTGTTATTAACGATGATACACATAAATTGCATCGGAATTAAATACAAAAGGCACAATGCCGACTTAAGTACAAGAAGACTGACTCTTCCTACTGTCTATGTTTGGAACCATTCCTGTGACACTAGTTATAGATTCCGATGCTTCACTTCAGGTTTACTGAATCCCTTGGACCTTCTTATTGACGATGAAACACAAAAATTGCATCGGAATTAAATACAAAAGGCACAATGCCGACTTAAGTACAAGAAGACTGACTCTTCCTACTGTCTATGTTTGGAACCATTCCTGTGACACTAGTTATAGATTCCGATGCTTCACTTCAGCTTTACTGTATCCCTTGGACCTTGTTATTGACGATGAAACACTGAAATAGCATCGGAATTAAATATAAAAGGCACAATGCCGAAACAAGTACAAGAAGACTGACTCTTCTAACTGACTATGATTGGAACCATTCCTGTGACACTAGTTATAGATTCCGATGATTCACTTCAGGTCTACTGTGTCCCTCTGACCTTCTTATTGAAGATGAAATACAGAAATAGCATCGGAATTAAATACAAAAGGCACAATGCTGACTTAAGTACAGGAAGACTGACTCTTCTTACTGTCTATGTTTTAAACCATTCCTGTGACGCTAGTTATAGATTCCGATGCTTCACTTCAGGTTTACTGTATCCCTTGAACCTTCTTATTGATGACGAAACACAGAAATTGCATCGGAATTAAATAGAAAAGGCACAATGCCGACTTATGTACAAGAAGATTGCCTCTTCCTACTGTCTATGTTTTGAACCATTCCTGTGACACTAGTTATGGATTCTGATGCTTCACTTCAGGTTTATTGTATCCCTTGGACCTTCTTATTGACAATGAAACACAGAAATTGCATCGGAATTGAATACCAAAGGCACAATGCCGACTTATGTACAAGAAGACTGATCTTCATACTGACTATATCTTGATCCATTCCTGTGACAC
Source organism: Schistocerca serialis cubense (assembly GCF_023864345.2). Lineage (NCBI taxonomy): Eukaryota > Metazoa > Arthropoda > Insecta > Orthoptera > Acrididae > Schistocerca > Schistocerca serialis. Next base: position 1,096,075,989 of record NC_064640.1, read on the forward strand.
TAGTTATAGATGCCGATGCTTCACTTCAGGTTTACTGTATCCCTTGGATCTTCTTATTGACGATGAAACACAGAAATTGCATCGGAATTAAATACAAAAGGCACAATGCCGACCTAAGTACAAGAAGACTGACTCTTCTTACTGACTATGATTTGAACTATTCCAGTGATACTAGTTGTAGATTCCGATGCTTCACTTCATGTTTACTGTATCCCTCTGACCTTCTTATTAACGATGAAACACCGATATTGCATCGGAATTAAATAGAAAAGGCACAATGCCGACTTAAGTACAAGAAGACCGACTCTTCCAACTGTCTATGATTTGAACCATTCCTGTGACACTAGTTATGGATTCGATGCTTCACCTCTGATCACAGTATCCCTCTGACCTTCTTATTGACGATGAAACACAGAAATTGCATCGGAATTAAATAGAAAAGGCACAATGCCGTCTTAAGTACAAGCAGACTGACTCTTCTTAGTGTCTATGTTTTGAACCATTCCTGTGACGCTAGTTACAGATTCCGATGCTTCACTTCAGGTTTACTGTATCCCTTGGACCTTCTTATTGACGATGAAACACAGAAATTGCATCGGAATTAAATACAAAAGGCACAATGCCGACTTAAGTACAAGAAGACTGACTCTTCTTACTGACTATGTGATGAACCATTCCTGTGACACTATTTGGAGATTCCGATGCTTCCCTTCAGCTTTACTGTATCCCTCTGACCTTCTTATTGTCGATTAAACACAGTAATTGCATCGGAATTAAATTGAAAAGGGCACAATGCCGACTTAAGTACAAGAAGACTGACTCTTCCTACTGTCTATGTTTCGAACCATTCCTGTGACGCTAGTTACAGGTTCCGATGCTTCACTTCAGGTTTACTGTATCCCTTGGACATTCTTGTTGGCGATGAAACACAGAAATTGCATCGCAATTAAATAGAAAAAGCACAATGCCGACATAAGTACAAGAAGACTGATTGTCCTTACTGACTATGTTATCAACCATTCCTGTGATTCTAGTTATAGATTCCGACGCTTCACGTCAGGTTTACTGTATCCCTCTCACCTTCTTACTGACGATGAAACACAGAAATTGCATCGGAATTAAATAGAAAAGTCACAAAGCCGACTTAAGTACAAGAAGACTGACTCATCTTACTGACTATGTTTGAACCATTCCTGTGACACTAGTTATAGATTCCGATGCTTCACTTCATGTTTACTGTATCCCTTTGGCCTTCTTATTGACGATGAAACACAGAAATAGCATCGGAATGAAATTCAAAAGGCACAATAACGACTTAAGAACAAGAAGACTGACTCGTCTTACTGACTATGATATGAACCATTCCTGTGACACCAGTTAGAGATTCCGATGCTTCATTTCAGGTTTATTGTATCCCTCTGACCTTCGTATTGACGATGAAACACAGTAATTGCATCGGACTTAATTTGAAAAGGGCACAATGCCGACTTAATTACAAGGAGACTGACTCTTCTTACTGTCTATGTTTTGAACCATTCCTGTGACACTAGTTATAGATTCGGATGCTTCACTTCAGGTTTACTGTTTCCCTTGGACCTTCTTATTGACGATGAAATACAGAAATTGCATCGGAATTAAATACAAAAGGCACAATGCCGACTTAAGTAGAAGATGACCGACCCTTTTTACTGTCTATGTTCTGAACCATTCATGTGACAAAAGTTCTAGATTCCGATGTTTCACTTCAGGTTTACTGTATCCCTCTGACCATCCTATTGACGATGAAACACAGAAATTGAATCGGAATTAAATACAAAAGGCACAATGCCGACTTAAGTGCAAGGAGACTGACTCTTCTTACTGACTATGTTTTGAACCATATCTGTGACACTAGTTATAGATTCCGATGCTTCACTTCAGCTATACTGTATCCCTTGGACCTTCTTATTGACGATGAAACACTGAAATAGCATCGGAATTAAATAGAAAAGGCACAATGCCGAATCAAGTACAAGAAGACTGACTCTTCTAACCGACTATGATTGGAACCATTCCTGTGACACTAGTTATAGATTCCGATGATTCACTTCAGGTCTACTGTGTCCCTCTGACCTTCGTATTGAAGATGAAACACAGAAATAGCATCGGAATTAAATACAAAAGGCAAAATGCCAACTTAAGTACAAGAAAACTGACTCTTCTTACTGACTATGTTTTGAACCATTCCTGTGACACTAGTTGTATATTTCGATGCTTCACTTCAGGTTTACTGCATCCCTAGGACCTTCTTATTGACGATGAAACACAGAAATTGCATCGGAACTAAATACAAAATTCACAAAGCCGACTTATGTATAAGATGACTGACTCTTCCTACTGTCAATGCTTTGAACCATTCCTGTGACATTATTTATGGATTCCAATGCTTCACTTCATGTTTACTGTATCCTTTGGACCTTCTTATTGGCGTTGAAACACAGAAATTGCATCGGAAATAATTAGAAAAGGCACAATGCCGACTTAAGTACAAGAAGACTGACTCTTCTTACTGTCTATGTATTGAACCATTCCTGTGATACTAGTTATAGATTCCGATGCTTCACCTCAGTTTCACTGAATCCCTCTGACCTTCTTATTGACGATGAAACACAGAAATTGCATCGGAATTAAATAGAAAAGGCACAATGCCGACTTAAGTACATGAAGACTGGCTCTTCTTAATTACTATGTTTTTAACCACTCCTGTGACATTAGTTGTAGATTCGGATGCTTCACTTCAGGTTTACTGTTTCCCTTGGACCTTCTTAGTGACGATGAAACACAGAAATTGCATCGGAATTAAATACAAAAGGCACAATGCCGACTTAAGTGTAAGATGGCTGACTCTTCTTACTGTCTATGATTTGAACCATTCCTGTGACACTAGTAATAGATTCCGATGCTTCACTCCAGGTTTACTCTATACCTTGGACCTTCTTATTAACGATGATACACATAAATTGCATCGGAATTAAATTCCAAAGGCACCATGCCGACTTAAGTACAAGAAGACTGACTGTTCCTATTGTCTATGTTTGGAACCATTCCTGTGACACTAGTTATAGATTCTGATGCTTCACTTCAGGTTTACTGAATCCCTTGGACCTTCTTATTGACGATGAAATACAAAAATTGCATCGGAATTAAATACAAAAGGCACAATGCCGACTTAAGTACAAGAAGACTGACTCTTCTTACTGTCTATGTTTTGAACCATTCCTGTGACACTAGTTATAGATTCCGATGCTTCACCTCCGGTTATCTGTCTCCCTCTGACCCTCTTATTGACGATGAAACACAGAAATTGCATCGGAATTAAATAGAAAAGGCACAATGCCGACTTAAGTACAAGAAGGCTGACTCTTCCTACTGTCTATGTTTCGAACCATTCCTGTGACGCTAGTTACAGGTTCCGATGCTTCACTTCAGGTTTACTGTATCCCTTGTACATTCTTATTGGCGATGAAACACAGAAATTGCATCGCAATTAAATAGAAAAAGCACAATGCCGACATAACTACAAGAAGACTGATTGTCCTTTCTGACTATGTTATCAACCATTCCTGTGATTCTAGTTATAGATTCCGACGCTTCACGTCAGGTTTACTGTATCCCTCTCACCTTCTTACTGACGATGAAACACAGAAATTACATCGGAATTAAATAGAAAAGTCACAATGCCGACTTAAGTACAAGAAGACTGACTCATCTTACTGACTATGTTTGAACCATTCCTGTGACACTAGTTATAGATTCCGATGCTTCACTTCAGGTTTACCGAATCCCTTTGGCCTTCTTATTGACGATGAAACACAGAAATAGCATCGGAATGAAATACAAAAGGCACAATACCGACTTAAGTACAAGAAGACTGACTCGTCTTACTGACTATGATTTGAATCACTCCTGTGACACCAGTTAGAGATTCCGATGTTTCATTTAAGGTTTATTGTATCCCTCTGACCTTCGTATTGACGATGAAACACAGTAATTGCATCGGACTTAATTTGAAAAGGGCACAATGCCGACTTAAGTACAAGAAGACTGACTCTTATTACTGTCTATGTTTGAACCATTCCTGTGACACTAGTTATAGATTCCGTTGCTTCACTTCAGGTTTACTGTATCCCTTGGACCTTCTTATTGACGATGAAATACAGAAATTGCATCGGAATTAAATACAAAAGGCACAATGCCGACTTAAGTAGAAGATGACCGACCCTTCTCACTGTCTATGTTCTGAACCATTCATGTGACAAAAGTTCTAGATTCCGATGCTTCACTTCAGGTTTACTGTATCCCTCTGACCATCCTATTGACGATGAAACACAGAAATTGAATCGGAATTAAATACAAAAGGCACAATGCCGACTTAAGTACAAGAAGACTGACTCTTCTTACTGACTATGTTTTGAACCATATCTGTGACACTAGTTATAGATTCCGATGCTTCACTTCAGCTTTACTGTATCCCTTGGACCTTCTTATTGACGATGAAACACTGAAATAGCATCGGAATTAAATAGAAAAGGCACAATGCCGAATCAAGTACAAGAAGACTGACTCTTCTAACTGACTATGATTTGAACCATTCCTGTGACACTAGTTATAGATTCCGATGATTCACTTCAGGTCTACTGTGTCCCTCTGACCTTCTTATTGAAGATGAAACACAGAAATAGCATCGGAATTAAATACAAAAGGCAAAATGCCTACTTAAGTACAAGAAGACTGACTCTTCTTACTGTCTATGTTTTGAACCATTCCTGTGACGCTAGTTATAGATTCCGATGCTTCACTTCAGGTTTACTGTATCCCTTTTACCTTCTTATTGATGACGAAACACAGAAATTGCATCGGAATTAAATAGAAAAGGCACAATGCCGACTTATGTTCAAGAAGACTGTCTCTTCCTACTGTCTATGTTTTGAACCATTCCTGTGACACTAGTTATGGATTCCGATGCTTCTCTATAGGTTTACTGTATCCCTTGGACTTTCTTATTGACAATGAAACAAAGAAATTGCATCGGAATTGAATACAAAAGGCACAATGCCGACTTATGTACAAGAAGACTGACTCTTCATACTGACTATAACTTGATCCATTCCTGTAACACTAGTTATAGATTCCGATGCTTCACTTCAGGTTTACTGTATCCCTCTGAGCTTCTTATTAACAATGAAACACCGATAATGCATCGGAATTAAATAGAAAAGGCACAATGCCGACTTAAGTACAAGAAGACCGACACTTCCAAATGTCTATGTTTTGAACAATTCCTGTGACACTAGTTATAGGTTCCGATGCTTCACCTCAGGTTTACTGTATCCCTCTGACCTTCTTATTGACGATGAAACACAGAAATTGCATCGGAATTAAATAGAAAAGGCACAATTCCGTCTTAAGTACAAGCAGACTGACTCTTCTTAGTGTCTATGTTTTGAACCATTCCTGTGACGCTAGTTACAGATTCCGATGCTTCACTTCAGGTTTACTGTATACCTTGGACCTTCTTATTGACGATGAAACACAGAAATTGCATCGGAATTAAATACAAAAGGCACAATGCCGACTTAAGTACAAGAAGACTGACTCTTCTTACTGACTATGTGTTGAACCATTCCTGTGACACTATTTGGAGATTCCGATGCTTCTCTTCAGGATTACTGTATCCCTCTGACCTTCTTATTGTCGATTAAACACAGTAATTGCATCGGAATTAAATTGAAAAGGCACAATGCCGACTTAAGTACAAGAAGACTGACTCTTCTTACTGTCTATGTTTTGAACCATTCCGGTGACACTAGTTATAGATTCCGATGCTCCACTTCATGTTTACTGTAGCTCTTGGACCTTCTTATTGACGATGAAACACAGAAGTTGCATCGGAATTAAATACAAAAGGCACAATGCCGACTTAAGTACAAGAAGACTGACTCTTCTTACCGAATATGCTTTGAACCATTCCTGTGACACTAGTTATAGATTCCGATGCTTCACTTCAGGTTTACTGTATCCCTCTGACCTTCTTATTGACGATGAAACACATAAATTGCATCGGAAATAAATACAAAAGGCACAATACGGACTGAAGTACATGTAGACTGAATCTTCCTACTGTCTAAGTTAAGAACCATTCCCGTGACACTAGTTATAGATTCCGATGCTTCATATCAGGTTTACTGTATCCCTTGGACCTTCTTAATGACGATGAAACACAGATAGTGCATCGGAATTAAGTAAAAAAGGCACAATGCCAACTTAAGTACAAGATGACTGACTCTTCCTATTGTCTATGTTTTGAACCATTCCTGTGTAACTAGTTATAGATTCCGATGCTTCACTTCAGGTTTACTGTATCCCTCTGACCTTCTTTTTGACGATGAAACACAGAAATTGCATCGGAATTAAATAGAAAAGGCACAATGCCGACTTTAGTACAGGAAGACTGACTCTTCTTACTGACTATATCTTGATCCATTCCTGTGACACTAGTTATAGATTCCGATGCTTCACTTCAGGTTTACTGTATACCTTGGACCTTCTTATTGACGATGAAACACAGCAATTGCATCGGAATTAATATAAAAGGGACAATGCCTACTTAAGTACAAGAAGACTGACTCTTCTTACTGACTATGTTTTGAACCATTCCTGTGACACTAGTTATATATTTCCATGCTTCACTTCAGGTTTACTGCATTGCTAGGACCTTCTTATTGACGATGAAACACAGAAATTGCATCGGAACTAAATACAAAAGGCAATGCCGACTTATGTATAAGATGACTGACTCTTCCTACTGTCTATGTTTTGAACCATTCCTGTGACATTATTTTTGGATTCCAATGCTTCACTTCAGGTTTACTGTATCCTTTGGACCTTCTTATTGGCGACGAAACACAGTAATTGCATCGGAATTACTTAGAAAAGGCACAATGCCGACTTAAGTACAAGAAGACTGACTCTTCTTACTGTCTATGTTTTGAACCATTCCTGTGACACTAGTTATAGATTCCGCTTCTTCACCTCAGGTTCACTGAATCCCTCTGACCTTGTTATTAACGATGAAACACAGAAATTGCATCGGAATTACATAGAAAAGGCACAATGCCGTCTTAAGTACAAGCAGACTGCCTCTTCTTGGTGTCTATGATTTGAACCATTCCTGTGACGCTAGTTACAGATTCCGATGCTACACTTCAGGTTTACTTTATCCCTTGGACATTCTTATTGACGATGAAACACAGAAATTGCATCGGAATTAAATACAAAAGGCACAATGCCGACTTAAGTACAAGAAGACTGACTCTTTTTTCTGACTGTTTTGAACCATTCCTGTGACACTAGTTATAGATTCCAATGCTTCACTTCAGGTTTACTGTATCCCTCCGACCTTCTTATTGACTATGAAACACAGAAACTGCATCGGAATTAAATACAAAAGGCACAATGCCGACGTAAGGACAAGAAGACTGAATCTTCTTACTGCCTATGTTTTGAACCATTCGTGTGACACTAGTTATGGATTCCGATGCTTCACTTCAGGTTTACAGTTTCCCTTGGACCTTCTTATTGACGATTAAGCACCGATATTGCCTCGGAATTAAATACAAAAGGCACAATGCCGACTTAAGTACAAGAAGACTGACTCTTCCTACTGTCTATGTTTGAACCATTCCATTGACACTAGTTATAGACTCCGATTCTTCACTTCATGTTACTGTTTCCCTTGGACCTTCTTATTGACGACTAATCAATGAAATTGCATCGGAATTAAATACAAAAGGCACAATGCCGACTTAAGTATATGAAGACTGACTCTTCTTACTGACTATGTTTTTAACCACTCCTGTGACACTAGTTGTAGATTCGGATGCTTCACTTCATGTTTACTGTATCCCTTGGACCTTCTTAGTGACGATGAATCACAGAAATTGCATCGGAATTAAATACAAAAGGCACAATGCCGACTTAAGTACAAGATGGCTGACTCTTCTTACTGTCTATGATTTGAACCACTCCTGTGACACTAGTTATAGATTCCGATGCTTCACTCCAGGTTTACTCTGTACCTTGGACCTTCTTATTGACGATGAAACACAGAAATTGCATCGGAATTAAATACAAAAGGCACAATGCCGACTTAAGGACAAGAAGAATGAATCTTCTTACTGCCTATGTTTTGAACCATTCCTGTGTCACTACTTACAGACTCCGATGCATCACTTCAGGTTTACTGTATCCCTCTGACCTTCTTATTGACGATGAAACACAGAAAATGCATCGGAATTAAATGCAAAAAGCACAATGCCGACTTAAGTGCAAGAAGACTGACTCTTTTTACGGTCTATGTTTTGAACCATTCCTGTGACACTAGTTATAGATTCCGATGCTTCACACCAGTTATACTTTATCCCTTGGACCTACTTAATGACGATGAAACACCGAAATTGCAACGGAATTAAATAGAAAAGGCACAACGCCGACTTAAGTACATGAAGACTGACTTTTGTTACTGACTATGATTTGAACCATTGCTGTGACACTAGTTATGGATTCCGATGCTTCACTTCATTTTTACTGTATACCTTGGACCTTCTTATTAACGATGAAACACAGATATTGCATCGGAATTAAATACAATAGGCACAATGCCGACTTAAGGACAAGATGACTAACTCTTCTTACTTACTATGCTTTGAACCATTCCAGTGACACTAGTTGTGGATTCCGATGCTTCACTTCAGGTTTACTGTATACCTTGGACCTTCTTATTGACGATGAAACACAGAAAATGCATCGGAATTAAATACAAAAGGCACAATGCCGACATAAGTACAAGAAGGCTGATTCTTTCTACTGTCTATGTTTTGAACCATTCCTGTGACACTAGTTGTGGATTCCGATGCTTCACTTCAGGTTTACTGTATCCCTCTGACCTTCTTATTGACGGTGAAACACAGAAATTGCATCGGAATTAAATACAAAAGGTATAATGCCGATTTAAGTTTAAGAAGACTGACTCTTCTTACAGTCTATGTTTTGACCCATTCCATTGACACTAGATATGGATTCCGATGCCTCATTCCAGGTTCACTGTATCCCTTGGACCTTGTAATCGACGATGAAACACAGAAATTGCATTGGAATTAAGTAGAAAAGGCACAATGCCGACTTAAGTACAAGAAGACCGACTCTTTTTACTGACTATGTCTTGAACCATTCCTGTGACACTAGTTATAGATTCCGATGGTTCACTTCAGGTTTACAGTATCCCTTGGACCTTTTTATTGACGATGAAACACAGAAATTGCATCGGAATTAAATACAAAAGGCAAATTGCCAACTTTAGTACACTAAGACTGACTCTTCTTACTGTCTATGTTTTTAACCATTCCTGTGACACTAGTTATGGATCCCGATGCTACACTCCAGGTTTACTGTATCCCCTGGACGTTCTTATTGACGATGAAACACAGAAATTGCATCGGAATTAAATACAAAAGGCACAATGCCGACTTAAGGACAAGAAGACTGACTCTTCTTACTGACTATGATTTGAACCATTCCTGTGACACTAGTTATAGATTCCGATGCTTCACTCCAGGTTTACTGTATCCCTTGGACCTTCATATTGACGATGAAACACAGAAATTGCATCGGAATTAAATAGAAAAGTCACAATGCTGACTTAAGTACAAGAAGCCTGACTCTTCTTACTGCCTATGTTTGGAACCATTCCTGTGACACTAGTTATAGATTCCGATGCTACACTTCAGGTTTACTGTATACCTTGTAAGTTCTTATTGATGATGAAACACAGAAATTGCATCGGAATTAAATACAAAAGGCACAATGCCGACTAAAGTACAAGAAGACTGACTCTTCCTACTGTCTATGTTTTGAACCATTCCTGTGACACTAGTTTTGCATTCTGATGCTTCACTTCAGGTTTACTGTATCTCTCTGACCTTCTTATTGACAATGAATCACAGAAATTGCATGGGAATTAAATACAAAAGGCACAATGCCGACTTAAGTACAAGAAAACTGACTCATCCTACTGTCTATGTTTTGAACCATTCCTGTGACACTAGTTATAGATTCCGATGCTTCACTTCAGGTTTACTGTATCCCTCTGACCTAATTGCCGATGAAACACAGAAATTGCTTCGGAATTAAATACAAAAGGCAAAATGGCGACTTAAAGACAAGAAGACTGTCTCTTCTTACTGACTATGTTTTGAACCATTCCTGTGACACTAGTTATAGATTGCGATGCTTCACTTCAGGTTTACTGTTTCCCTTGGACCTTCTTATTGCGAATGAAACACAGAAATTGCATCGGAATTAAAAACAAAAGGCACAATGCCGACTTAAGTACAAGAAGACTGACTCTTCCTACTGTCTACATTTTGAACCATTTCTGTGACACTAGTTATAGAGTCCGATGCTGCACTTCAGTTTTACTCTATCCCTTGGACGTTCTTATTGACGATGAAACACAGAAATTGCATCGGAATTAAATACAAAAGGCACAATGCCGACTTAAGGACAAGAAGACTGACTCTTATTACTGTCTATGTTTTGAACCATTCCTGTGGCACTAGTTGTAGATTCCGATGCTTCACTGCAGGTTTACTGTATCCCTTAGACCTTCTTATTGACGATGAAACACAGAAATTGCATCGGAATTAAATACAAAAGGCACAATGCCGACTTAAGTACAAGAAAACTACTCTTCTTACTGTCTATGTTTGAACCATACCTGTGACACTAGTTATAGATTCCGATGCTTCCCTTCAGGTTTACTGTATCCCACTGTCCTTCTTATTGAAGGTGAAACACAGAAATTGCATCGGAATTATATACAGAAGGCACAATGCCGACTTAAGTACATGAAGACCGACTCTTCTTACTGACAATGATTTGAACCATTCTAGTGACACTAGTTATAGATTCCGATGCTTTACTTCATATTTCAGTATCCCTTGGAAATTCTTATTGACGATGAAACACAGAAATTACATCGGAATTAAATAGAAAAGGCACAATGCCGACTTAAGTACAAGAAGACTGACTCTTCTTACTGACTTTGTATTGAACCATTCCTGTGACACTAGTTATAGATTCCGATGCTTCACTTCAGGTTTACTGTATTCCTCTGACCTTCTTATTGACGGTGAAACAGAGAAATTGCATCGGAATTAAATACAAAAGGCACAATGCCGACCTAAGTACAAGAAGACTGACTCTTCTTACTGTCTATGTATTGTACCATTCTTGTGACACTAGTTATAGATTCCGATGCTTCACTCCTGGTTTACTGTATCCCTTGGACCTTCTTATTGACGATGAAACACAGAAATTGCATCGGAATGAAATACGAAAGACACAATGCCGCCTTATGTACAAGAAGACTGACTCTTCTTACTGACTATGTCTTGAACCATTCCTGTGACACTAGTTATAGATTCCGATGCTTCACTTCAGGTTTACTGTATCCCTCTGACCTTCTTATTGACGATGAAACACAGAAATTGCATCGGAATTAAATACAAAAGGGACAATGCCGACTTAAGTACCCGAAGACTGACTCTTCTTACTGTCTATGTTTGAACCATTCCTGTGACACTATTTATAGATTGCGATGCTTCACTTCAGGTTTACTGTTTCCCTTGGACCTTCTTATTGACGATGAAACACAGAAATTGCATCGGAATTAAAAACAAAAGGCCCAATGCCGACTTAAGTACAAGAAGACTGACTCTTCCTACTGTCTATGTTTTGAACGATTTCTGTGACACTAGTTATAGAGTCCGATGCTTTACTTCCGGTTTACTGTATACCTTGGACCTTCTTATTGGCGATTAAACACAGAAAATGCATCGGAATTAAATACAAAAGGCACAATGCCGACTTAAGTACAAGAAGGCTGATTCTTCCTACTGTCTATTTTTTGACCCATTCCATTGAAACTAGTTATGGATTCTGATGCTTTACTTCAGGTTTACTGTATACCTTGGACCTTCTTATTGACGATGAAACACAGAAATTGCATCGGAATTAAAAACAAAAGGGCCCAATGCCGACTTGAGTACAAGAAGACTGACTCTTCCTACTGTCTATTTTTTGAACCATTCCTGCGACACTAGTTTTGGATTCCGATGCTTCACTTCAGGTTTACTGTATCACTCTGACCTTCCAATTGACAATGAAACACAGAAATTGCATCGGAAATAAGTACAAAAGGCACAATGCCGACATAAGTACAAGAAGACTGACTCTTCGTACTGTCTATGTTTTGAATCTTGGACCTGTATCACCTGTGACACTAGTTATAGATTCCGATGCTTCACTTCAGGTTTACTGTATCCCTCTGACCTTATTGCCGATGAAACACAGAAATTGCTTCGGAATTAAATTCAAAAGGCACAATGCCGACTTAAGGACAAGAAGACTGACTCTTCTTACTGACTATGTTTTGAACCATTCCTGTGACTCTAGTTATAGATTCCGATTCTTCACTTCAGGTTTACTGTATCCCTCTGACCTTCTTATTGACGATGAAACACAGAAATTGCATCGGAATTAAATACAAAAGGGACAATGCCGACTTAAGTACAAGAAGACTGACTCTTCTTACTGACTATGACTTGAACCATTCCTGTGACACTAGTTATAGATTCCGATGCTTCACTTCAGGTTTACTGTATCCCTCTGACCTTCTTATTGACGATGAAACACAGAAATTGCATCGGAATTAAATACAAAAGGGACAATGCCGACTTAAGTACCCGAAGACTGACTCTTCTTACTGTCTATGTTTGAACCATTCCTGTGAACCTAGTTATAGATTCCGATGCTTCACTTCCGGTTTAATGTATCCTTCTGACCTTCTTATTGACGGTGAAACACAGAAATTGCATCGGAATTAAATACGAAAGGCACAATGACGACTTAAGTACAAGAAGACTGACTCATCTTACTGACTATGTTTGAACCATTCCTGTGACACTAGTTATGTATTCCGATGCTTCACTCCAGGTTCACTGTATCCCTTGGACCTTGTTATTGACGATGAAACACAGAAATTGCATCTTAATTAAGTAGAAAAGGCACAATGCCGACTTAAGTACAAGAAGGCTGACTCTTCTTACTGACCATGTTTTGAACCATTCCCGTGACACTAGTTATAGATTCCGATGCTTCACTTCAGGTTTACAGTATCCCTCGGAACTTTTTATTGACGATGAAACACAGACATTGCATCGGAATTAAATAGAAAAGGCACAATGTCGAATTAAGTACAAGAAGACTGACTCTTCTTACTGTCTATGTTTTGAACCATTCCTGTGACACTAGTTATAGATTCCGATACTTCACTCCAGGTTTACTGTATCCCTTGGACCTTCTTATTGACGATGAAACACAGAAATTGCATTGGAATTAAATAGAAAATGCACAATGCCGACTTAAGTACAAGAAGACTGACTCTTCTTACTGCCAATGTTTTGAACCATTCCTGTGACACTAGTTATAGATTCCGATGCTACACTTGAGGTTTACTGTATACCTTGGAAGTTCTTATTGACGATGAAACACATAAGTTGCATCGGAATTAAATGCAAAAGGCACAATGCCGACTTAAGTACAAGAAGACTGACTCTTCCTACTGTCTATGTTTTGAACCATTCCTGTGACACTAGTTTTGGATACCGATGCTTCACTTCAGGTTTACTGTATCCCTCTGACCTTCTTATTGACAATGAAACACAGAAATTGCATGGGAATTAAATACAAAAGGCACAATGCCGACTTAAGTACAAGAAGACCGACTCTTCCTACTGTCTATGTTTTGAACCATTCCTGTGACACTAGTTATAGATTCCGATGCTTCACTTCATGTTTACTGTATCCCACTGACCTTATTGCCGATGAAACACAGAAATTGCGACTGAATTAAATACAAAAGGCACAATGGCGACTTAATTGTAAGAAGACTGACTCTTCTTACTGACTATGTTTTGAACCATTCCTGAGGCACTAGTTGTAGATTCCGATGCTTCACTTCAGGTTTACTGTATCCCTTGGACCTTCTTATTGACGATGAAACACAGAAATTGCATCGGAATTAATTACAAAAGGCACAATGCCGACTTTAGTACAAGAAAACTGACTCTTCTTACTGTCTATGTTTGAACCATTCCTGTGACACTACTTATAGATTCCGATGCTTCACTTCAGGTTTACTGTATCCCACTGTCCTTCTTATTGACGGTGAAACACAGATATTGCATCGGAATTAAATACGAAAGGCACAATGCCGACTTAAGTGCAAGCAGACTGACTCTTCTTACAGACTATGTTTTGAACCATTCCTGTGACACTAGTTATAGATTCCGATGCTTCACTTCAGGTTTACTGTATCCCTGTGACCTTCTTTTTGACGATGAAACACAGAGATTGCATCGGAATTAAAAAGAAAAGGCACAATGCCGACTAAAGTACAAGAAGACTGACTCTTCTTACTGTCTAAGGTTTGAGCCATTCCTGTGGCACTAGTTTTAGATTCAGATGCTTCACTTCAGGTTTACTGTATCACTCTGACCTTCTAATTGACAATGAAACACAGAAATTGCATCGGAAATAAGAACAAAAGGCACAATGCCGACATAAGTACAAGAAGACTGACTCTTCGTACTGTCTATGTTTTGAATCTTGGACCTGTATCACCTGTGACACTAGTTATAGATTCCGATGCTTCACTTCAGGTTTACTGTATCCCTCTGACCTTATTGCCGATGAAACACAGAAATTGCTTCGGAATTAAATTCAAAAGGCACAATGCCGACTTAAGGACAAGAAGACTGACTCTTCTTACTGACTATGTTTTGAACCATTCCTGTGACTCTAGTTATAGATTCCGATTCTTCACTTCAGTTTTACTGTATCCCTCTGACCTTCTTATTGACGATGAAACACAGAAATTGCATCGCAATTAAATACAAAAGCCACAATGCCGGCTTATATACAAGAAGACTGACTCTTCTTACTGTCTATGATTTGAACCATTCCTGTGACACTAGTTAATGATTCCGATGCTTCATTCAAGGTTTACTGTATCCCTTGGACCTTCTTATTGACGATGATACACAGAAATTGCATCGGAATTAAATACAAAAGGCACAATGCCGACATAAGTACAAGAAGACTGACTCTTCTTACTGACTATGCCTTGAACCATTCCTGTGACACTAGTTATAGATTCCGATGCTTCACTTCAGGTTTACTGTATCCCTCTGACCTTCTTATTGACGATGAAACTCAGAAATAGCATCGGAATTAAATACAAAAGGGACAATGCCGACTTAAGTACCCGAAGACTGACTCTTCTTACTGTCTATGTTTGAACCATTCCTGTGAACCTAGTTATAGATTCCGATGCTTCACTTCCGGTTTACTGTATCCTTCCGACCTTCTTATTGACGGTGAAACACAGAAATTGCATCGGAATTAAATACGAAAGGCACAATGACGACTTAAGTACAAGAAGACTGACTCTTCTTACTGACTATGTTTGAACCATTCCTGTGACACTAGTTATGTATTCCGATGCTTCACTCCAGGTTCACTGTATCCCTTGGACCTTGTTATTGACGATGAAACACAGAAATTGCATCTTAATTAAGTAGAAAAGGCACAATGCCGACTTAAGTACAAGAAGGCTGACTCTTCTTACTGACCATGTTTTGAACCATTCCTGTGACACTAGTTATAGATTCCGATGCTTCACTTCAGGTTTACAGTATCCCTCGGAACTTTTTATTGACGATGAAACACAGACATTGCATCGGAATTAAATAGAAAAGGCACAATGTCGAATTAAGTACAAGAAGACTGACCCTTCTTACTGTCTATGTTTTGAACCATTCCTGTGACACTAGTTATAGATTCCGATACTTCACTCCAGGTTTACTGTATCCCTTGGACCTTCTTATTGACGATGAAACACAGAAATTGCATTGGAATTAAATAGAAAATGCACAATGCCGACTTAAGTACAAGAAGACTGACTCTTCTTACTGCCAATGTTTTGAACCATTGCTGTGACACTAGTTATAGATTCCGATGCTACACTTGAGGTTTACTGTATACCTTGGAAGTTCTTATTGACGATGAAACACATAAGTTGCATCGGAATTAAATGCAAAAGGCACAATGCCGACTTAAGTACAAGAAGACTGACTCTTCCTACTGTCTATGTTTTGAACCACTCCTGTGACACTAGTTTTGGATTCCGATGCTTCACTTCAGGTTTACTGTATCCCTCTGACCTTCTTATTGACAATGAAACACAGAAATTGCATGGGAATTAAATACAAAAGGCACAATGCCGACTTAAGTACAAGAAGACCGACTCTTCCTACTGTCTATGTTTTGAACCATTCCTGTGACACTAGTTATAGATTCCGATGCTTCACTTCAGGTTTACTGTATCCCTCTGACCTTATTGCCGATGAAACACAGAAATTGCGACTAAATTAAATACAAAAGGCACAATGGCGACTTAATTGTAAGAAGACTGACTCTTCTTACTGACTATGTTTTGAACCATTCCTTAGGCACTAGTTGTAGATTCCGATGCTTCACTTCAGGTTTACTGTATCCCTTGGACTTTCTTATTGACGATGAAACACAGAAATTGCATCGGAATTAATTACAAAAGGCACAATGCCGACTTAAGTACAAGAAAACTGACTCTTCTTACTGTCTATGTTTGAACCATTCCTGTGACACTACTTATTGATTCCGATGCTTCACTTCAGGTTTACTGTATCCCACTGTCCTTCTTATTGACGGTGAAACACAGATATTGCATCGGAATTAAATACGAAAGGCACAATGCCGACTTAAGTGCAAGAAGACTGACTCTTCTTACAGACTATGTTTTGAACCATTCCTGTGACACTAGTTATAGATTCCGATGCTTCACTTCAGGTTTACTGTATCCCTGTGACCTTCTTTTTGACGATGAAACACAGAGATTGCATCGGAATTAAATAGAAAAGGCACAATGCCGACTGAAGTACAAGAAGACTGACTCTTCTTACTGTCTATGTGTTGAGCCATTCCTGTGGCACTAGTTTTAGATTCAGATGCTTCACTTCAGGTTTAGTGTATCCCTTGGACCTTCTTATAGACGATGAAACACAGAGATTGCATCGGAATTA
The DNA here is from genome assembly GCF_023864345.2 of Schistocerca serialis cubense. Lineage (NCBI taxonomy): Eukaryota > Metazoa > Arthropoda > Insecta > Orthoptera > Acrididae > Schistocerca > Schistocerca serialis. Next base: position 1,096,093,268 of record NC_064640.1, read on the forward strand.
TATACAAAAGGCACAATGCCGACTTAAGTACATGAAGACCGACTCTTCTTACTGACAATGATTTGAACCATTCCTGTGACACTAGTTATAGATTCCGATGCTTCACTTCATTTTTACTGTATCCCTTGGACATTCTTATTGCTGATGAAACACAGAAATTGCATCGGAATTAAATACAAGAGGCACAATGCCGACTTAAGAAGACTGACTCTTCTTACTGTCTATGTTATGAACCATTCCTGTGACACTAGTTATAGATTCCGATGCTTCACTTTAGGGTTACTGTATCCCTCTGACCTTCTTATTGACGATGAAACTCAGAAATTGCATCGGAATTAAATACAAAGGGCACAATGCCGACTTAAGTACAAGAAGACTGACTCTTCTTACTGTCTATGTATTGAAACATTCCATTGACACTAGTTATAGATTCCGTTGCTTCACTCCCGGTTTACTGTATCCCTTGGACCTTCTTATTCACGATGAAACACAGTAATTGCATCGGAATTAAATAGAAAAGGCACAATGCCGACTTAAGGACAAGAAGACTGACTCTTCTTACTGACTATGTTTTGAACCATTCCTGTGACACTAGTTATAGATTCCGATGCATCACTTCAGGTTTACTGTATCCCTCTGACCTTCTTATTGACGATGAAACTCAGAAATTGCATCGAAATTAAATACAAAAGGCACAATGCCGACTTAAGTACAAGAAGATTGACTCTTCTTACTGTCTATGAATTGAACCATTCAATTGACACTAGTTATAGATTCCGATGCTCCACTCCAGGTCTACTGTATCCCTTGGACCTTCTTATTGACGATGAAACACAGAAATTGCATCGCAATTAAATAGAAAAGGCACAATGCCGACTTAAGTAGAAGAAGACTGACTCTTCTTACTGACTATGTTTTGAACCATTCCTGTGACACTAGTTATAGATTCCGATGCTTCACTCCAGGTTTACTGTATCCCTTGGACCTTCGTATTGACGATGAAACACAGAAATTGCATCGGAATTAAATAGAAAAGGCACAATGCCGACTTAAGTACAAGAAGACTGACTCTTCTTAGTGATTATAGTTTGAACCATTGCTGTGACACTAATTATAGATTCCGACGCTTTACTTCAGGTTTACTGTATACCTTGGACATTCTTATTGACGATGAAACACAGAAATTGCATCGGAATTAAATAGAAAAGGCACAATGTCAACTTCAGTAAAAGAAGACTGACTCTTCTTACTATCTATGTTTTGAACCAATCCTGTGACACTAGATATAGATTCCGATTCTTCACTTCAGGTTTACTGTATCCCTGTGACCCTCTTTTTGACGATGAAACACAGAGATTGCATCGGAATTAAATAGAAAAGGCACAATGCCGACTAAAGTACAAGAAGACTGACTCTTCTTACCGTCTATGTTTTGAGCCATTCCTGTGGCACTAGATTTAGATTCCGATGCATCACTTCAGGTTTACTGTATCCCTTGGACCTTCTTATAGACGCTGAAACACAGAAATTGCATCGCAATTATATACATAAGGCACAATGCCGACTTAAGTACATGAAGACCGACTGTTCTTACTGACAATGATTTGAACCATTCCTGTGACACTAGTTATAGATTCCGATGCTTCACTTCATTTTTACTGTATCCCTTGGACATTCTTATTGACGATGAAACACAGAAATTGCATCGGAATTAAATACAAAAGGCACAATGCCGACTTAGGAAGACTGACACTTCTTACTGTCTATGTAATGCACGATTCCTGTGACACTAGTTATAGATTCCGATGCTTCACTCCAGGTTTACTATATCCCTTGGACCTTCTTATTGACGATGAAACACAGAAATTGCATCGGAATTAAATACAAATGGCACAATGCCGACTTAAGGACAAGCAGACCGACTCTTTTACTGACTATGTTTTGAACAATTCCTGTCACACTAGTTATAGATTGCGATGCTTCACTTCAGGTTTACTATATCCCTCTAACCTTCTTATTGACGATGAAACTCAGAAATTGCATCGGAATTAAATACAAAAGGCACAATGCCGACTTAAGGACAAGTGGACTGACTCTTCTTACTGACTATGTTTTGAACCATTCCTGTGACACTAGTTATAGATTCCGATGCATCACTTCAGGTTTACTGTATCCCTCTGACCTTGTTATTAACGATGAAACTCAGAAATTGCATCGAAATTAAATACAAAAGGCACAATGCCGACTTAAGTACAAGAAGACTGACTCTTCTTAGTGATTATAGTTTGAACCATTGCTTCACTTCAGGTTTACTGTATAACTTGGACCTTCTTATTGACGATGAAACACAGAAATTGCATTTGAATTAAATATAAAATGCACAATGCCGACTTAAGTACAAGAAGACTGACTCTTCTTACTGCCTATGTTTTGAACCATTCCTGTGACACTATTTATAGATTCCGATGCTACACTTGAGGTTTACTGTATACCTTGGAAGTTCTTATTGACGATGAAACACAGAAATTGCATCGGAATTAAATGCAAAAGGCACAATGCCGACTTAAGTACAAGAAGACTGACTCTTCCTACTGTCTATGTTTTGAACCATTCCTGTGACACTAGTTTTGGATTCCGATGCTTCACTTCAGGTTTGCTGTATCCCTCTGACCTTCTTATTGACAATGAAACACAGAAATTGCATGGGAATTAAATACAAAAGGCACAATGCTGACTTAAGTACAAGAAGACCGACTCTTCCTACTGTCTATGTTTTGAACCATTACTTTGACACTAGTTATAGATTCCGATGCTTCACTTCAGGTTTACTGTATCCCTCTGACCTTCTTATTGACGATGAAACTCACAAATTGCATCGGAATTAAATACAAAAGGCACAATGCCGACTTAAGTACAAGAAGACTGACTCTTCTTACTGTCTATGTATTGAAACATTCCATTGACACTAGTTATAGATTCCGTTGCTTCACTCCAGGTTTACTGTATCCCTTGGACCTTCTTATTCACGATGAAACACAGAAATTGCATTGGAATTAAATAAAAAATGCACAATGCCGACTTAAGTACAAGAAGACTGACTCTTCTTACTGCCTATGTTTTGAACCATTCCTGTGACACTACTTATAGATTCCGATGCTAAACTTGAGGTTTACTGTATACCTTGGAAGTTCTTATTGACGATGAAACACAGAAATAGCATCGGAATTAAATGCAAAAGGCACAATGCCGACTTAAGTACAAGAAGACTGACTCTTCTTACTGTTTATGTTTTGAACCATTCCTGTGACACTAGTTATAGATTCCGATGCTTCACTCCAGGTTTACTGTTTCCCTTGGACCTTCTTATTGACGATGAAACACAGAAATTGCATCGGAATTAAATAGAAAAGGCACAATGCCGACTTAAGTACAAGAAGACTGACTCTTCTTAGTGATTATAGTTTGAACCATTGCTGTGACACTAATTACAGATTCCGACGCTTTACTTCAGGTTTACTGTATACCTTGGACATTCTTATTGACGATGAAACACAGAAATTGCATCGGAATTAAATAGAAAAGGCAGAATGTCAACTTCAGTGAAAGAAGGCTGACTCTTCTTACTGTCTATGTTTTGAACAATTCCTGTGACACTAGTTATAGATTGCGATGCTTCACTTCAGGTTTACTATATCCCTCTAACCTTCTTATTGACGATGAAACTCAGAAATTGCATCGGAATTAAATACAAAAGGCACAATGCCGACTTAAGGACAAGAAGACTGACTCTTCTTACTGACTATGTTTTGAACCATTCCTGTGACACTAGTTATAGATTCCGATGCATGACTTCAGGTTTACTGTATCCCTCTGAACTTGTTATTAACGATGAAACTCAGAAATTGCATCGAAATTAAATACAAAAGGCACAATGCCGACTTAAGTACAAGAAGACTGACTCTTCTTAGTGATTATAGTTTGAACCATTGCTTCACTTCAGGTTTACTGTATAACTTGGACCTTCTTATTGACGATGAAACACAGAAATTGCATTTGAATTAAATAGAAAATGCACAATGCCGACTTAAGTACAAGAAGACTGACTCTTCTTACTGCCTATGTTTTGAACCATTCCTGTGACACTATTTATAGATTCCGATGCTACACTTGAGGTTTACTGTATACCTTGGAAGTTCTTATTGACGATGAAACACAGAAATTGCATCGGAATTAAATGCAAAAGGCACAATGCCGACTTAAGTACAAGAAGACTGATTCTTCCTACTGTCTATGTTTTGAACCATTCCTGTGACACTAGTTTTGGATTCCGATGCTTCACTTCAGGTTTGCTGTATCCCTCTGACCTTCTTATTGACAATGAAACACAGAAATTGCATGGGAATTAAATACAAAAGGCACAGAGCTGACTTAAGTACAAGAAGACCGACTCTTCCTACTGTCTATGTTTTGAACCATTACTTTGACACTAGTTATAGATTCCGATGCTTCACTTCAGGTTTACTGTATCCCTCTGACCTTCTTATTGACGATGAAACTCACAAATTGCATCGGAATTAAATACAAAAGGCACAATGCCGACTTAAGTACAAGAAGACTGACTCTTCTTACTGTCTATGTTATGAACCATTCCTGTGACACTAGTTATAGATTCCGATGCTTCACTTTAGGGTTACTGTATCCCTCTGACCTTCTTATTGACGATGAAACTCAGAAATTGCATCGGAATTAAATACAAAGGGCACAATGCCGACTTAAGTACAAGAAGACTGACTCTTCTTACTGTCTATGTATTGAAACATTCCATTGACACTAGTTATAGATTCCGTTGCTTCACTCCAGGTTTACTGTATCCCTTGGACCTTCTTAATCACGATGAAACACAGTAATTGCATCGGAATTAAATAGAAAAGGCACAACGCCGACTTAAGGACAAGAAGACTGAGTCTTCTTACTGACTATGTTTTGAACCATTCCTGTGACACTAGTTATAGATTCCGATGCATCACCTCAGGATTACTGTATCCCTCTGACCTTCTTATTGACGATGAAACTCAGAAATTGCATCGAAATTAAATACAAAAGGCACAATGCCGACTTAAGTACAAGAAGATTGACTCTTCTTACTGTCTATGAATTGAACCATTCAATTGACACTAGTTATAGATTCCGATGCTCCACTCCAGGTCTACTGTATCCCTTGGACCTTCGTATTGACGATGAAACACAGAAATTGCATCGGAAATAAATAGAAAAGGCACAATGCCGACTTAAGTACAAGAAGACTGACTCTTCTTAGTGATTATAGTTTGAACCATTGCTGTGACACTAGTTATAGATTCCGATGCTTCACTTCATTTTTACTGTATCCCTTGGACATTCTTATTGACGATGAAACACAGAAATTGCATCGGAATTAAATACAAAAGGCACAATGCCGACTTAGGAAGACTGACACTTCTTACTGTCTATGTAATGCACCATTCCTGTGACACTAGTTATAGATTCCGATGCTTCACTCCAGGTTTACTATATCCCTTGGACCTTCTTATTGACGAAGAAACACAGAAATTGCATCGGAATTAAATACAAATGGCACAATGCCGACTTAAGGACAAGAAGACCGACTCTTTTACTGACTATGTTTTGAACAATTCCTGTGACACTAGTTATAGATTGCGATGCTTCACTTCAGGTTTACAATATCCCTCTAACCTTCTTATTGACGATGAAACTCAGAAATTGCATCGGAATTAAATACAAAAGGCACAATGCCGACTTAAGGACAAGTAGACTGACTCTTCTTACTGACTATGTTTTGAACCATTCCTGTGACACTAGTTATAGATTCCGATGCATCACTTCAGGTTTACTGTATCCCTCTGACCTTGTTATTAACGATGAAACTCAGAAATTGCATCGAAATTAAATACAAAGGGCACAATGCCGACTTAAGTACAAGAAGACTGACTCTTCTTAGTGATTATAGTTTGAACCATTGCTTCACTTCAGGTTTACTGTATAACTTGGACCTTCTTATTGACGATGAAACACAGAAATTGCATTTGAATTAAATAGAAAATGCACAATGCCGACTTAAGTACAAGAAGACTGACTCTTCTTACTGCCTATGTTTTGAACCATTCCTGTGACACTATTTTTAGATTCCGATGCTACACTTGAGGTTTACTGTATACCTTGGAAGTTCTTATTGACGATGAAACACAGAAATTGCATCGGAATTAAATGCAAAAGGCACAATGCCGACTTAAGTACAAGAAGACTGACTCTTCCTACTGTCTATGTTTTGAACCATTCCTGTGACACTAGTTTTGGATTCCGATGCTTCACTTCAGGTTTGCTGTATCCCTCTGACCTTCTTATTGACAATGAAACACAGAAATTGCATGGGAATTAAATACAAAAGGCACAATGCTGACTTAAGTACAAGAAGACCGACTCTTCCTACTGTCTATGTTTTGAACCATTACTTTGACACTAGTTATAGATTCCGATGCTTCACTTCAGGTTTACTGTATCCCTCTGACCTTCTTATTGACGATGAAACTCACAAATGGTATCGGAATTAAATACAAAAGGCACAATGCCGACTTAAGTACAAGAAGACTGACTCTTCTTACTGTCTATGTATTGAAACATTCCATTGACACTAGTTATAGATTCCGTTGCTTCACTCCAGGTTTACTGTATCCCTTGGACCTTCTTATTCACGATGAAACACAGAAATTGCATTGGAATTAAATAAAAAATGCACAATGCCGACTTAAGTACAAGAAGACTGACTCTTCTTACTGCCTATGTTTTGAACCAATCCTGTGACACTACTTATAGATTCCGATGCTACACTTGAGGTTTACGGTATACCTTGGAAGTTCTTATTGACGATGAAACACAGAAATAGCATCGGAATTAAATGCAAAAGGCACAATGCCGACTTAAGTACAAGAAGACTGACTCTTCTTACTGTTTATGTTTTGAACCATTCCTGTGACACTAGTTATAGATTCCGATGCTTCACTCCAGGTTTACTGTTTCCCTTGGACCTTCTTATTGACGATGAAACACAGAAATTGCATCGGAATTAAATAGAAAAGGCACAATGCCGACTTAAGTACAAGAAGACTGACTCTTCTTAGTGATTATGGTTTGAACCATTGCTGTGACACTAATTACAGATTCCGACGCTTTACTTCAGGTTTACTGTATACCTTGGACATTCTTATTGACGATGAAACACAGAAATTGTATCGGAATTAAATAGAAAAGGCAGAATGTCAACTTCAGTAAAAGAAGGCTGACTCTTCTTACTGTCTATGTTTTGAACAATTCCTGTGACACTAGTTATAGATTGCGATGCTTCACTTCAGGTTTACTATATCCCTCTAACCTTCTTATTGACGATGAAACTCAGAAATTGCATCGGAATTAAATACAAAAGGCACAATGCCGACTTAAGGACAAGAAGACTGACTCTTCTTACTGACTATGTTTTGAACCATTCCTGTGACACTAGTTATAGATTCCGATGCATCACTTCAGGTTTACTGTATCCCTCTGACCCTGTTATTAACGATGAAACTCAGAAATTGCATCGAAATTAAATACAAAAGGCACAATGCCGACTTAAGTACAAGAAGACTGACTCTTCTTAGTGATTATAGTTTGAACCATTGCTTCACTTCAGGTTTACTGTATAACTTGGACCTTCTTATTGACGATGAAACACAGAAATTGCATTTGAATTAAATAGAAAATGCACAATGCCGACTTAAGTACAAGAAGACTGACTCTTCTTACTGCCTATGTTTTGAACCATTCCTGTAACACTATTTATAGATTCCGATGCTACACTTGAGGTTTACTGTATACCTTGGAAGTTCTTATTGACGATGAAACACAGAAATTGCATCGGAATTAAATGCAAAAGGCACAATGCCGACTTAAGTACAAGAAGACTGATTCTTCCTACTGTCTATGTTTTGAACCATTCCTGTGACACTAGTTTTGGATTCCGATGCTTCACTTCAGGTTTGCTGTATCCCTCTGACCTTCTTATTGACAATGAAACACAGAAATTGCATGGGAATTAAATACAAAAGGCACAGAGCTGACTTAAGTACAAGAAGACCGACTCTTCCTACTGTCTATGTTTTGAACCATTACTTTGACACTAGTTATAGATTCCGATGCTTCACTTCAGGTTTACTGTATCCCTCTGACCTTCTTATTGACGATGAAACTCACAAATTGCATCGGAATTAAATACAAAAGGCACAATGCCGACTTAAGTACAAGAAGACTGACTCTTCTTACTGTCTATGTATTGAAACATTCCATTGACACTAGTTATAGATTCCGTTGCTTCACTCCAGGTTTACTGTATCCCTTGGACCTTCTTATTCACGATGAAACACAGAAATTGCATTGGAATTAAATAAAAAATGCACAATGCCGACTTAAGTACAAGAAGACTGACTCTTCTTACTGCCTATGTTTTGAACCATTCCTGTGACACTACTTATAGATTCCGATGCTACACTTGAGGTTTACTGTATACCTTGGAAGTTCTTATTGACGATGAAACACAGAAATAGCATCGGAATTAAATGCAAAAGGCACAATGCCGACTTAAGTACAAGAAGACTGACTCTTCTTACTGTTTATGTTTTGAACCATTCCTGTGACACTAGTTATAGATTCCGATGCTTCACTCCAGGTTTACTGTTTCCCTTGGACCTTCTTATTGACGATGAAACACAGAAATTGCATCGGAATTAAATAGAAAAGGCACAATGCCGACTTAAGTACAAGAAGACTGACTCTTCTTAGTGATTATAGTTTGAACCATTGCTGTGACACTAATTACAGATTCCGACGCTTTACTTCAGGTCTACTGTATACCTTGGACATTCTTATTGACGATGAAACACAGAAATAGCATCGGAATTAAATAGAAAAGGCAGAATGTCAACTTCAGTAAAAGAAGGCTGACTCTTCTTACTGTCTATGTTTTGAACCATTCCTGTGACACTAGTTATAGATTCCGATGCTTCACTCCAGGTTTATGTATCCCTTGGACCTTCTTATTGACGATGAAACACAGAAATTGCATCGGAATTAAATAGAAAAGGTACAATGCCGACTTAAGTACAGGAAGACTGACTCTTGTTACTGACTATGTTTGAACCATTCCTGTGACACTAGTTATACATTCCGATGCTTCACTTCAGGTTTACTGTATACCTTGGACCTTCTAATTGACGATGAAACACAGAAATTGCATCGGAATTAAATACAAAAAGGACAATGCCGACTTAAGTACATGAAGACCGACTGTCCTTACTGACAATGATTTGAACCATTCCTGTGACACTAGTTATAGATTCCGATCCTTCACTTCATTTTTACTGTATCCCTTGGACATTCTTATTGACGATGAAACACAGAAATTGCATCGGAATTAAATACAAAAGGCACAATGCCGATTTAAGGACAAGAAGACCGACTCTTTTACTGACTATGTTTTGAACCATTCCTGTGACACTAGTTATAGATTCCGATGCTTCACTTCAGGTTTACTATATCCCTCTAACCTTCTTATTGACGATGAAACACAGAAATTGCATCGGAATTACATACAAAAGGGACAATGCCGTCTTAAGTACCCGAAGACCGACTCTTCTTACTGTCAATGTTTGAACCATTCCTGTGACACTAGTAATAGATTCCGATGCTTCACTTCAGGTTTACTGTATCCCTCTGACCTTCTTATTGACGGTGAAACACAGAAATTGCATCGGAATTAAATACGAAAGGCACAATGCCGACTTAAGTACAAGTAGACTGACTCTTCTTACTGACTATGTTTGAACCATTCCTGTGACACTAGTTATAGATTCCGATGCTTTACTTCAGGTTTACTGTATACCTTGGACCTTCTTATTGACAATGAAACACAGAAAATGCATCGTAATTAAATACAAAACGCACAATGCCGACATAAGTACAAGAAGGCTGATTCTTCCTACTGTCTATGTTTTGAACCATACCTGTGACACTAGTTGTGGATTCCGGTGCTTCACATCAGGTTTACTGTATCCCTCTGACCTTCTTATTGACGATGAAACACAGAAAGTGCATCGGAATTAAATAGAAAAGGCACAATGCCGACTTAAGTACAAGAAGACTAACTCTTCTTACTAACTCTGTTATGAACCATTCCTGTGACACTAGCAATAGACTCCGATGCGTCACTACAGGTTTACTGTATCCCTTGGACCTTCTTATAGACGATCAAACACAGAAATTGCATCGGAATTATATACAAAAGGCACAATGCCGACTTAAGTACCTGAAGACTGACTCTTCTTACTGACTATGTCAGAACCATTCCTGTGACACTAGTTATAGATTCCGATGCTTCACTTCAGGTTTATTGTATCCCTATGACCTTATTGCCGATGAAACACAGAAATTGCATCTGAATTAAATACAAAAGGCACAATGCCGATTTAAGGACAAGAAGATCGACTCTTTTACTGACTATGTTTTGAACCATTCCTGTGACACTAGTTATAGATTCCGATGCTTCACTTCAGGTTTACTATATCCCTCTAACCTTCTTATTGACGATGAAACTCAGAAATTGCATCGGAATTAAATACAAAAGGCACAATGCCGACTTAAGGACAAGAAGACTGATTCTTCTTACTGACTATGTTTTGAACAATTCCTGTGACACTAGTTATAGATTCCGATGCATCACTTCAGGTATACTGTATCCCTCTGACCATCTTATTAACGATGAAACTCAGATATTGCATCGAATTTAAATACATAAGGCACAATGCCGACATAAGTACAAGAAGACTGACTCTTCTTACTGACTATGTTTTGAACCATTCCTGTGACACTAGTTATAGATTCCGATGCTTTACTTCAGGTTTATTGTATCCCACTGACCTTCTTATTGACGATGAAACACAGAAATTGCATCGGAATTAAATAGAAAAGGCACAATGCCGACTTAAGTACAAGAAGACTGACTCTTCTTAGTGATTATAGTTTGAACCATTGCTGCGACACTAATTATAGATTCCGATGCTTCACTTCAGGATTACTGTATACCTTGGACCTTCTTATTGACGATGAAACACAGAAATTGCATCGGAATTAAATACAAAAGGCACAATGCCGACTTCAGTCCAAGAAGACTGAATCTTCCCACTGTCTATGTTTTGAACCATTCCTGTGACACTAGTTTTGGATTCCGATGCTTCACTTCATCTTTACTTTATCCCTCTGACCTTCTTATTGACAATGAAACACAAAAATTGCATCGGAATTTAATACAAAAGGCACAATGCCGACTTAAGTACAAGAAGACTGACTCTTTCTATTGTCTATGTTTTGAACCATTCCTGTGACACTAGTTATAGATTCCGATGCTTCACTTCAGGTTTACTGTATCCCTCTGACTTTATTGCCGATGAAACACAGAAATTGCATCGGAATTAAATACAAAAGGCACAATGCCGACTAAAGGACAAGAAGACTGACTCTTCTTACTGACTATGTTTTGAACCATTCCTGTGATTCTAGTTATAGATTCGGATGCATCACTTCAGGTTTACTGTTTCCCTTGGACCTTCTTATTGACGATGAAACACAGAAATTGCATCGGAATTAAATACAAAAGGCACAATGCCGATTTAAGGACAAGAAGACCGACTCTTTTACTGACTATGTTTTGAACCATTCCTGTGACACTAGTTATAGATTCCGATGCTTCACTTCAGGTTTACTATATCCCTCTAACCTTCTTATTGACGATGAAACTCAGAAATTGCATCGGAATTAAATACAAAAGGCACAATGCCGACTTAAGGACAAGAAGACTGACTCTTCTTACTGACTATGTTTTGAACAATTCCTGTGACACTAGTTATAGATTCCGATGCATCACTTCAGGTTTACTGTATCCCTCTGACCTTCTTATTAACGATGAAACTCAGAAATTGCATCGAAATTAAATACATAAGGCACAATGCCGACTTAAGTACAAGAAGACTGACTCTTCTTACTGACTATGTTTTGAACCATTCCTGTGACACTAGTTATAGATTCTGATGCTTTACTTAAGGTTTATTGTATCCCTCTGACCTTCTTATTGACGATGAAACACAGAAATTGCATCGGAATTAAATAGAAAAGGCACAATGCCGACTTAAGTACAAGTAGACTGACTCTTCTTACTGACTATGTTTGAACCATTCCTGTGACACTAGTTATAGATTCCGATGCTTTACTTCAGGTTTACTGTATACCTTGGACCTTCTTATTGACGATGAAACACAGAAAATGCATCGGAATTAAATACAAAACGCACAATGCCGACATAAGTACAAGAAGGCTGATTCTTCCTACTGTCTATGTTTTGAACCATACCTGTGACGCTAGTTGTGGATTCCGGTGCTTCACATCAGGTTTACTGTATCCCTCTGACCTTCTTATTGACGATGAAACACAGAAAGTGCATCGGAATTAAATACAAAAGGCACAATGCCGACTTAAGTACAAGAAGACTAACTCTTCTTACTAACTCTGTTATGAACCATTCCTGTGACACTAGCAATAGACTCCGATGCGTCACTTCAGGTTTACTGTATCCCTTGGACCTTTTTATAGACGATGAAACACAGAAATTGCATCGGAATTATATACAAAAGGCACAATGCCGACTTAAGTACCTGAAGACTGACTCTTCTTACTGACTATGTCTTGAACCATTCCTGTGACACTAGTTATAGATTCCGATGCTTCACTTCAGGTTTATTGTATCCCTATGACCTTATTGCCGATGAAACACAGAAATTGCATCTGAATTAAATACAAAAGGCACAATGCCGATTTAAGGACAAGAAGATCGACTCTTTTACTGACTATGTTTTGAACCATTCCTGTGACACTAGTTATAGATTCCGATGCTTCACTTCAGGTTTACTATATCCCTCTAACCTTCTTATTGACGATGAAACTCAGAAATTGCATCGGAATTAAATACAAAAGGCACAATGCCGACTTAAGTACAAGAAGACTGACTCTTCTTAGTGATTATAGTTTGAACCATTGCTGTGACACTAATTATAGATTCCGATGCTTGACTTCAGGATTACTGTATACCTTGGACCTTCTTATTGACGATGAAACACAGAAATTGCATCGGAATTAAATACAAAAGGCACAATGCCGACTTCAATCCAAGAAGACTGACTCTTCACACTGTCTATGTTTTGAACCATTCCTGTGACACTAGTTTTGGATTCCGATGCTTCACTTCATCTTTACTTTATCCCTCTGACCTTCTTATTGACAATGAAACACAGAAATTGCATCGGAATTAAATACAAAAGGCACAATGCCGACTTAAGTACAAGAAGACTGACTCTTTCTATTGTCTATGTTTTGAACCATTCCTGTAACACTAGTTATAGATTCCGATGCTTCACTTCAGGTTTACTGTATCCCTCTGACTATATTGCCGATGAAACACAGAAATTGCATCGGAATTAAATACAAAAGGCACAATGCCGACTAAAGGACAAGAAGACTGACTCTTCTTACTGACTATGTTTTGAACCATTCCTGTGATTCTAGTTATAGATTCGGATGCATCACTTCAGGTTTACTGTTTCCCTTGGACCTTCTTATTGACGATGAAACACAGAAATTGCATCGGAATTAAATACAAAAGGCACAATGCCGATTTAAGGACAAGAAGACCGACTCTTTTACTGACTATGTTTTGAACCATTCCTGTGACACTAGTTATAGATTCCGATGCTTCACTTCAGGTTTACTATATCCCTCTAACCTTCTTATTGACGATGAAACTCAGAAATTGCATCGGAATTAAATACAAAAGGCACAATGCCGACTTAAGGACAAGAAGACTGACTCTTCTTACTGACTATGTTTTGAACCATTCCTGTGACACTAGTTATAGATTCCGATGCTTTACTTCAGGTTTATTGTATCCCTCTGACCTTCTTATTGACGATGAAACACAGAAATTGCGTCGGAATTAAAGAGAAAAGGCACAATGCCGACTTAAGTACAAGAAGACTGACTCTTCTTAGTGATTATAGTTTGAACCATTGCTGTGACACTAATTATAGATTCCGATGCTTCACTTCAGGATTACTGTATACCTTGGACCTTCTTATTGACGATGAAACACAGAAATTGCATCGGAATTAAATACAAAAGGCACAATGCCGACTTCAGTCCAAGAAGACTGACTCTTCCCACTGTCTATGTTTTGAACCATTCCTGTGACACTAGTTTTGGATTCCGATGCTTCACTTCATCTTTATTTTATCCCTCTGACCTTCTTATTGACAATGAAACACAGAAATTGCATCGGAATTAAATACAAAAGGCACAATGCCGACTTAAGTACAAGAAGACTGACTCTTTCTATTGTCTTTGTTTTGAACCATTCCTGTGACACTAGTTATAGATTCCGATGCTTCACTTCAGGTTTACTGTATCCCTCTGACTTTATTGCCGATGAAACACAGAAATTGCATCGGAATTAAATACAAAAGGCACAATGCCGACTAAAGGACAAGAAGACTGACTCTTCTTCCTGCCTATGTTTTGAACCATTCCTGTGACTCTAGTTATAGATTCGGATGCATCACTTCAGGTTTACTGTTTCCCTTGGACCTTCTTATTGACGATGAAACACAGAAATTGCATCGGAATTAAATTCAAAAGGCACAATGCCGACTTAAGAAGACTGACTCTTCTTACTGTCTATGTTATGAACCATTCCTGTGACACTAGTTATAGATTCCGATGCTTCACTCCAGGTTTACTATATCCCTTGGACCTTCTTATTGACGATGAAACACAGAAATTGCATCGGAATTAAATACAAAAGGCACAATGCCGATTTAAGGACAAGAAGACCGACTCTTTTACTGACTATGTTTTGAACCATTCCTGTGACACTAGTTATAGATTCCGATGCTTCACTTCAGGTTTACTATATCCCTCTAACCTTCTTATTGACGATGAAACACAGAAATTGCATCGGAATTAAATACAAAAGGGACAATGCCGACTTAAGTACCCGAAGACCGACTCTTTTACTGACTATGTTTTGAACCATTCCTGTGACACTAGTTATAGATTCCGATGCTTCACTTCAGGTTTACTATATCCCTCTAACCTTCTTATTGACGATGAAACTCAGAAATTGCATCGGAATTAAATACAAAAGGCACAATGCCGACTTAAGGACAAGAAGACTGACTCTTCTTACTGACTATGTTTTGAACAATTCCTGTGACACTAGTTATAGATTCCGATGCATCACTTCAGGTTTACTGTATCCCTCTGACCTTCTTATTAACGATGAAACTCAGAAATTGCATCGAAATTAAATACATAAGGCACAATGCCGACTTAAGTACAAGAAGACTGACTCTTCTTACTGACTATGTTTTGAACCATTCCTGTGACACTAGTTATAGATTCTGATGCTTTACTTAAGGTTTATTGTATCCCTCTGACCTTCTTATTGACGATGAAACACAGAAATTGCATCGGAATTAAATAGAAAAGGCACAATGCCGACTTAAGTACAAGTAGACTGACTCTTCTTACTGACTATGTTTGAACCATTCCTGTGACACTAGTTATAGATTCCGATGCTTTACTTCAGGTTTACTGTATACCTTGGACCTTCTTATTGACGATGAAACACAGAAAATGCATCGGAATTAAATACAAAACGCACAATGCCGACATAAGTACAAGAAGGCTGATTCTTCCTACTGTCTATGTTTTGAACCATACCTGTGACGCTAGTTGTGGATTCCGGTGCTTCACATCAGGTTTACTGTATCCCTCTGACCTTCTTATTGACGATGAAACACAGAAAGTGCATCGGAATTAAATACAAAAGGCACAATGCCGACTTAAGTACAAGAAGACTAACTCTTCTTACTAACTCTGTTATGAACCATTCCTGTGACACTAGCAATAGACTCCGATGCGTCACTTCAGGTTTACTGTATCCCTTGGACCTTTTTATAGACGATGAAACACAGAAATTGCATCGGAATTATATACAAAAGGCACAATGCCGACTTAAGTACCTGAAGACTGACTCTTCTTACTGACTATGTCTTGAACCATTCCTGTGACACTAGTTATAGATTCCGATGCTTCACTTCAGGTTTATTGTATCCCTATGACCTTATTGCCGATGAAACACAGAAATTGCATCTGAATTAAATACAAAAGGCACAATGCCGATTTAAGGACAAGAAGATCGACTCTTTTACTGACTCTGTTTTGAACCATTCCTGTGACACTAGTTATAGATTCCGATGCTTCACTTCAGGTTTACTATATCCCTCTAACCTTCTTATTGACGATGAAACTCAGAAATTGCATCGGAATTAAATACAAAAGGCACAATGCCGACTTAAGTACAAGAAGACTGACTCTTCTTAGTGATTATAGTTTGAACCATTGCTGTGACACTAATTATAGATTCCGATGCTTGACTTCAGGATTACTGTATACCTTGGACCTTCTTATTGACGATGAAACACAGAAATTGCATCGGAATTAAATACAAAAGGCACAATGCCGACTTCAATCCAAGAAGACTGACTCTTCACACTGTCTATGTTTTGAACCATTCCTGTGACACTAGTTTTGGATTCCGATGCTTCACTTCATCTTTACTTTATCCCTCTGACCTTCTTATTGACAATGAAACACAGAAATTGCATCGGAATTAAATACAAAAGGCACAATGCCGACTTAAGTACAAGAAGACTGACTCTTTCTATTGTCTATGTTTTGAACCATTCCTGTAACACTAGTTATAGATTCCGATGCTTCACTTCAGGTTTACTGTATCCCTCTGACTATATTGCCGATGAAACACAGAAATTGCATCGGAATTAAATACAAAAGGCACAATGCCGACTAAAGGACAAGAAGACTGACTCTTCTTACTGACTATGTTTTGAACCATTCCTGTGATTCTAGTTATAGATTCGGATGCATCACTTCAGGTTTACTGTTTCCCTTGGACCTTCTTATTGACGATGAAACACAGAAATTGCATCGGAATTAAATACAAAAGGCACAATGCCGATTTAAGGACAAGAAGACCGACTCTTTTACTGACTATGTTTTGAACCATTCCTGTGACACTAGTTATAGATTCCGATGCTTCACTTCAGGTTTACTATATCCCTCTAACCTTCTTATTGACGATGAAACTCAGAAATTGCATCGGAATTAAATACAAAAGGCACAATGCCGACTTAAGGACAAGAAGACTGACTCTTCTTACTGACTATGTTTTGAACCATTCCTGTGACACTAGTTATAGATTCCGATGCTTTACTTCAGGTTTATTGTATCCCTCTGACCTTCTTATTGACGATGAAACACAGAAATTGCGTCGGAATTAAAGAGAAAAGGCACAATGCCGACTTAAGTACAAGAAGACTGACTCTTCTTAGTGATTATAGTTTGAACCATTGCTGTGACACTAATTATAGATTCCGATGCTTCACTTCAGGATTACTGTATACCTTGGACCTTCTTATTGACGATGAAACACAGAAATTGCATCGGAATTAAATACAAAAGGCACAATGCCGACTTCAGTCCAAGAAGACTGACTCTTCCCACTGTCTATGTTTTGAACCATTCCTGTGACACTAGTTTTGGATTCCGATGCTTCACTTCATCTTTATTTTATCCCTCTGACCTTCTTATTGACAATGAAACACAGAAATTGCATCGGAATTAAATACAAAAGGCACAATGCCGACTTAAGTACAAGAAGACTGACTCTTTCTATTGTCTTTGTTTTGAACCATTCCTGTGACACTAGTTATAGATTCCGATGCTTCACTTCAGGTTTACTGTATCCCTCTGACTTTATTGCCGATGAAACACAGAAATTGCATCGGAATTAAATACAAAAGGCACAATGCCGACTAAAGGACAAGAAGACTGACTCTTCTTCCTGCCTATGTTTTGAACCATTCCTGTGACTCTAGTTATAGATTCGGATGCATCACTTCAGGTTTACTGTTTCCCTTGGACCTTCTTATTGACGATGAAACACAGAAATTGCATCGGAATTAAATTCAAAAGGCACAATGCCGACTTAAGAAGACTGACTCTTCTTACTGTCTATGTTATGAACCATTCCTGTGACACTAGTTATAGATTCCGATGCTTCACTCCAGGTTTACTATATCCCTTGGACCTTCTTATTGACGATGAAACACAGAAATTGCATCGGAATTAAATACAAAAGGCACAATGCCGATTTAAGGACAAGAAGACCGACTCTTTTACTGACTATGTTTTGAACCATTCCTGTGACACTAGTTATAGATTCCGATGCTTCACTTCAGGTTTACTATATCCCTCTAACCTTCTTATTGACGATGAAACACAGAAATTGCATCGGAATTAAATACAAAAGGGACAATGCCGACTTAAGTACCCGAAGACCGACTCTTCTTACTGTCAATGTTTGAACCATTCCTGTGACACTAGTTATAGATTCCGATGCTTCACTTCTGGTTTACTGTATCCCTCTGACCTTCTTATTGACGGTGAAACACAGAAATTGCATCGGAATTAAATACGAAAGGCACAATGCCGACTTAAGTACAAGTAGACTGACTCTTCTTACTGACTATGTTTGAACCATTCCTGTGACACTAGTTATAGATTCCGATGCTTTACTTCAGGTTTACTGTATACCTTGGACCTTCTTATTGACGATGAAACACAGAAAATGCATCGGAATTAAATACAAAACGCACAATGCCGACATAAGTACAAGAAGGCTGATTCTTCCTACTGTCTATGTTTTGAACCATACCTGTGACACTAGTTGTGGATTCCGGTGCTTCACATCAGGTTTACTGTATCCCTCTGACCTTCTTATTGACGATGAAACACAGAAAGTGCATCGGAATTAAATACAAAAGGCACAATGCCGACTTAAGTACAAGAAGACTGACTCTTCTTACTATCTCTGCTTTGAACCATTCCTGTGACACTAGCAATAGATTCCGATGCGTCACTTCAGGTTTACTGTATCCCTTGGACCTTCTTATAGACGATGAAACACAGAAATTGCATCGGAATTATATACAAAAGGCACAATGCCGACTTAAGTACCTGAAGACTGACTCTTCTTACTGACTATGTCTTGAACCATTCCTGTGACACTAGTTATAGATTCCGATGCTTCACTTCAGGTTTATTGTATCCCTCTGACCTTCTTATTGACGATGAAACACAGAAATTGCATCGGAATTAAATACAAAAGCCAAAATGCCGACTTAAGTACCCGAAGACTGACTCTTCTTACTGTCAATGTTTGAACCATTGCTGTGACACTAGTTATAGATTCCGATGCTTCACTTCAGGTTTACTGTATCCCTTGGACCTTCTTATTGACGATGAAACACAGAAATTGCATAGGAATTAAATACAAAAGGCACAATGCCGACTTAGGGACAAGATGACTGTTCTTACTGACTATGTTTTAACCATTCCTGTGACACTAGTTATAGATTCCGATGCTTCACTTCAGGTTTACTGTATCCCTATGACCTTATTGCCGATGAAACACAGAAATTGCATCTGAATTAAATACAAAAGGCACAATGCCGATTTAAGGACAAGAAGACCTACTCTTTTACTGACTATGTTTTGAACCATTCCTGTGACACTAGTTATAGATTCCGATGCTTCACTTCAGGTTTACTATATCCCTCTAACCTTCTTATTGACGATGAAACTCAGAAATTGCATCGGAATTAAATACAAAAGGCACAATGCCGACTTAAGGACAAGAACACTGACTCTTCTTACTGACTATGTTTTGAACAATTCCTGTGACACTAGTTATAGATTCCGATGCATCACTTCAGGTTTACTGTATCCCTCTGACCTTCTTATTAACGATGAAACTCAGAAATTGCATCGAAATTAAATACATAAGGCACAATGCCGACTTAAGTACAAGAAGACTGACTCTTCTTACTGACAATGTTTTGAACCATTCCTGTGACACTTGTTATAGATTCCGATGCTTTACTTCAGGTTTATTGTATCATTCTGACCTTCTTATTGACGATGAAACACAGAAATTGCATCGGAATTAAATAGAAAAGGCACAATGCCGACTTAAGTACAAGAAGACTGACTCTTCTTAGTGATTATAGTTTGAACCATTGCTGTGACACTAATTATAGATTCCGATGCTTCACTTCAGGATTACTGTATACCTTGGACCTTCTTATTGACGATGAAACACAGAAATTACATCGGAATTAAATACAAAAGGCACAATGCCGACTTCAGTCCAAGAAGACTGACTCTTCCCACTGTCTATGGTTTGAACCATTCCTGTGACACTAGTTTTGGATTCCGATGCTTCACTTCATCTTTACTTTATCCCTCTGACCTTCTTATTGACAATGAAACACAGAAATTGCATCGGAATTAAATACTAAAGGCACAATGCCGACTTAAGTACAAGAAGACTGACTCTTTCTATTGTCTATGTTTTGAACCATTCCTGTGACACTAGTTATAGATTCCGATGCTTCACTTCAGGTTTACTGTATCCCTCTGACTTTATTGCCGATGAAACACAGAAATTGCATCGGAATTAAATACAAAAGGCACAATGCCGACTAAAGGACAAGAAGACTGACCCTTCTTACTGACTATGTTTTGAACCATTCCTGTGACTCTAGTTATAGATTCGGATGCATCACTTCAGGTTTACTGTTTCCCTTGGACCTTCTTATTGACGATGAAACACAGAAATTGCATCGGAATTAAATACAAAAGGCACATTGCCGACTTAAGAAGACTGACTCTTCTTACTGTCTATGTTATGAACCATTCCTGTGACACTAGTTATTGATTCCGATGCTTCACTCCAGGTTTACTATATCCCTTGGACCTTCTTATTGACGATGAAACACAGAAATTGCATCGGAATTAAATACAAAAGGCACAATGCCGATTTAAGGACAAGAAGACCGACTCTTTTACTGACTATGTTTTGAACCATTCCTATGACACTAGTTATAGATTCCGATGCTTCACTTCAGGTTTACTATATCCCTCTAACCTTCTTATTGACGATGAAACACAGAAATTGCATCGGAATTAAATACAAAAGGTACAATGCCGACTTAAGTACCCGAAGACCGACTCGTCTTACTGTCAATGTTTGAACCATTCCTGTGACACTAGTAATAGATTCCGATGCTTCACTTCAGGTTTACTGTATCCCTCTGACCTTCTTATTGACGGTGAAACACAGAAATTGCATCGGAATTAAATACGAAAGGCACAATGCCGACTTAAGTACAAGTAGGCTGACTCATCTTACTGACTATGTTTGAACCATTCCTGTGACACTAGTTATAGATTCCGATGCTTTACTTCAGGTTTACTGTATACCTTGGACCTTCTTATTGACGATGAAACACAGAAAATGCATCGGAATTAAATACAAAACGCACAATGCCGACATAAGTACAAGAAGGCTGATTCCTCCTACTGTCTATGTTTTGAACCATACCTGTGACACTAGTTGTGGATTCCGGTGCTTCACATCAGGTTTACTGTATCCCTCTGACCTTCTTATTGACGATGAAACACAGAAAGTGCATCGGAATTAAATACAAAAGGCACAATGCCGACTTAAGTACAAGAAGACTGACTCTTCTTACTATCTCTATTTTGAACCATTCCTGTGACACTAGCAATAGATCCCGATGCGTCACTTCAGGTTTACTGTATCCCTTGGACCTTCTTATTGACGATGAAACACAGAAATTGCATCGGAATTATATACGAAAGGCACAATGCCGACTTAAGTACCTGAAGACTGACTCTTCTTACTGACTATGTCTTGAACCATTCCTGTGACACTAGTTATAGATTCCGATGCTTCACTTCAGGTTTATTGTATCCCTCTGACCTTCTTATTGACGATGAAACACAGAAATTGCATCGGAATTAAATACAAAAGCCAAAATGCCGACTTAAGTACCCGAAGACTGACTCTTCTTACTGTCAATGTTTGAACCATTGCTGTGACACTAGTTATAGATTCCGATGCTTCACTTCAGGTTTACTGTATCCCTTGGACCTTCTTTTTGACGATGAAACACAGAAATTGCAAAGGAATTAAATACAAAAGGCACAATGCCGACTTAGGGACAAGAAGACTGTTCTTACTGACTATGTTTTAACCATTCCTGTGACACTAGTTATAGATTCCGATGCTTCACTTCAGGTTTACTGTAACCCTTGGACCTTCTTATTGACGATGAAACACAGATATTGCATCGGAATTAAATACAAAAGGCACAATGCCGACTTAAGTACAAGAAAACTGACTCTTCTTACTGTCTATCTTTGAACCATTCCTGTGACACTAGTTATAGATTCCGATGCTTCACTTCAGGTTTACTGTATCCCACTGTCCTTCGTATTGACGGTGAAACACAGAAATTGCATCGGAATTAAATACGAAAGGCACAATGCCGACTTAAGTGCAAGAAGACTGACTCTTCTTACTGACTATGTTTTGAACCATTCCTGTTACACTAGTTATAGATTCCGATGCTGCACTTGTGTTTACTGTATCCCTGTGACCTTCTTTTCGACGATGAAACACAGAGATTGCATCGGAATTAAATAGAAAAGGCACAATGCCGACTAAAGTACTAGAAGACTGACTCTTCTTACTGTCCATGTTTTGAGCCATTCCTGTGGCACTAGTTTTAGATTCCGATGCTTCACTTCAGGTTTACTGTATCCCTTGGACCTTCTTATAGACGATGAAACTCAGAAATTGCATCGGAATTAAATACAAAAGGCACAATGCCGACTTAAGTACAAGAAGTCTGACTCTTCTTACTGTCTATGTATTGAAACATTCCATTGACACTAGTTATAGATTCCGATGCTTCACTCCAGGTTTACTGTATCCCTTGGACATTCTTATTGACGATGAAACACAGAAATTGCATCGGAATTAAGTAGAAAAGGCACAATGCCGACTTAAGTACAAGAAGACTGACTCTTCTTACTGACTATGTTTTGAACCATTCCTGTGACACTAGTTATAGATTCAGATGCTTCTCTTCAGGTTTAATGTATCCCTCTGACCTTCTTATTGACGATGAAACTCAGAAATTGCATCGGAATTAAATAGAAAAGGCACAATGCCGACTTAAGTACAAGAAGACTGACTCTTCTTACTGTCTATGAATTGAACCATTCCATTGACACTAGTTATAGATTCCGATGCTTCACTCCAGGTCTACTGTATCCCTTGGACCTCCTTATTGACGATGAAACACAGATAATGCATCGGAATTAAATAGAAAAGGGCACAATGCCGACTTAAGTACAAGAAGACTGACTCTTCTTACTGTCTATGTTTTGAACCATTCCTGTGAGACTAGTTATAGATTCCGATGCTTCACTCCAGGTTTACTGTATCCCTTGGACCTTCTTATTGACGATGAAACACAGAAATTGCATCGGAATTAAATAGAAAAGGCACAATGCCGACTTAAGTACAAGAAGACTGACTCTTCTTACTGACTATGTTTGAACCATTCCTGTGACACAAGTTATAGATTCCGATGCTTCACTTCAGGTTTACTGTATACCTTGGACCTTCTTATTGACGATGAAACACAGAAATTGCATCGGAATTAAATACAAAAGGCACAATGCCGACTTAAGTACAAGAAGACTGACTGTTCCCACTGTCTATGTTTTGAACCATTCCTGTGACACTAGTTTTGGATTCCGACGCTTCACTTCAGGTTTACTGTATCCCTCTGACCTTCTTATTGACGATGAAACACAGAAATTGCATCGGAATTAAATACAAAAGGCATAATGCCGACTTAAGTACAAGAAGATTGACTCTTCCTACTGTCTTTGTTGTGAACCATTCCTGTGACACTAGTTATAGATTCCGATGCTTCACTTCAGGTTTATTGTATCCCTCTGACTTTATTGCCGATGAAACACAGAAATTGCATCGGAAATAAAAACAAAAGGCACAATGCCGACTTAAGGACAAGAAGACTGACTCTTCTTACTGACTATGTTTTGAACCATTCCTGTGACTCTAGTTATAGATTCCGATGCTTCACTTCAGGTTTACTGTATCCCTCTGACCTTCTTATTGACGATGAAACACAGAAATTGCATCGTAATTAAATACAAAAGCCACAATGCCGACTGAAGTTCAAGAAAACTTACTCTTCTTACTGTCTATGATTTGAACGATTCCTGTGACACTAGTTATAAATTCCGATGCTTCACTTCAGGTTTACTGTTTCCCTTGGACCTTCTTATTGACGATGAAACACAGAAATTGCATCGGAATTAAATACAAAAGGAACAATGCCGACTTAAGTACAAGAAGACTGACTCTTGCTAATGTCTATGTTTTGAACCAATTCTGTGACACTAGTTATAGAGTCCGATGTTTCACTTCAGGTTTACTGTATCCCTTGGAACTTGTTATTGACGATGAAACACAGAAATTGCATCGGAATTAAATACAAAAGGCACAATGCAGACTTAAGTACATGAAGACCGACTCTTCTTACTGACGATGAATTGAACCATTCCTGTGACACTAGTTATAGATTCCGATGCTTCACTTCATTTTTACTGTATCCCTTGGACATTCTTATTGACGATAAAACACAGAAATTGCATCGGAATTAAATACAAAAGGCACAATGCCGACTTAAGAAGACTGACTCTTCTTACTGTCTATGTTATGATCCATTCCTGTGACACTAGTTATAGATTCCGATGCTTCACTCCAGGTTTACTATATCCCTTTGACCTTCTTATTGACGATGAAACACAGAAATTGCATCGGAATAAAACACAAAAGGCACAATGCCGACTTAAGTACAAAAAGACTGCCTCCTCTCACTGACTATGCTCTGAACCATTCCTGTGACACTAGTTATAGATTCCGATGCTTCACTTCAGGTTTCCTGTATCCCTTGGACCTTCTTATTGACGATGAAACAGAGAAGTTGCATCGGAATTAAATACAAAAGGCACAATGCCGACTTAAGGACAAGAAGACTGACTCTTTTTACTGACTATGTTTTGAACCATTCCTGTGACACTAGTTATAGATTCCGATGCTTCACTTCAGTTTTACTGTATCCCTCTGATCTTCTTATTGACGATGAAACACAGAAATTGCATCGGAATTAAATAGAAAAGGCACAATGCCGACTTAAGTACAAGAAAACTGACTCTTCTTACTGTTTATGTTTTGAACCATTCCTGTGACACTAGTTATAGATTCCGATGCTTCACTTCAGGCTTACTGTATCCCTTGGACCTTCTTATTGACGATGAAACACAGAAATTGCATCGGAATTAAATACAAAAGGCTAATGCCGACTTAAGTACAAGAAGACTGACTCTTCCTACTGTCTATGTTTTGAACCATTCCTGTTACACTAGTTATAGATTCCGATGCTTCACTTCAGGTTTACTGTATCCCTTGGACCTTCTTATTGACGATGAAACTCAGAAATTGCATCGGAATTAAATAGAAAAGGCACAATGCCGACTTAAGTACAAGAAGACTGACTCTTTTTACTGTCTATGAATTGAACCATTCCATTGACACTAGTTATAGATTGCGATGCTTCACTCCAGGTCTACTGTATCCCTTGGACCTCCTTATTGACGATGAAACACAGATAATGCATCGGAATTAAATAGAAAAGTTACAATGCCGACTTAAGTACAAGAAGACTGACTCTTCTTACTGACTATGTTTGAACCATTCCTGTGACACTAGTTATAGATTCCGATGCTTCACTTCAGGTTTACTGTATACCTTGGACCTTCTTATTGACGATGAAACACAGAAATTGCATCGGAATTAAATACAAAAGGCACAATGCCGACTTAAGTACAAGAAGACTGACTGTTCCCACTGTCAATGTTTTGAACCATTCCTGTGACACTAGTTTTGGATTCCGACGCTCCACTTCAGGTTTACTGTATCCCTCTGACCTTCTTATTGACGATGAAACACAGAAATTGCATCGGAATTAAATACAAAAGGCATAATGCCGACTTAAGTACAAGACGATTGACTCTTCCTACTGTCTATGTTGTGAACCATTCCTGTGACACTAGTTATAGATTCCGATGCTTCACTTCAGGTTTACTGTATCCCTCTGACTTTATTGCCGATGAAACACAGAAATTGCATCGGAAATAAATACAAAAGGCACAATGCCGACTTAAGGACAAGAAGACTGACTCTTCTTACTGACTATGTTTTGAACCATTCCTGTGACTCTAGTTACAGATTCCGATGCTTCACTTCAGGTTTACTGTATCCCTCTGAGCTTCTTATTGACGATGAAACACAGAAATTGCATCGTAATTAAATACAAAAGCCACAATGCCGACTGAAGTACAAGAAATCTTACTCTTCTTACTGTCTATGATTTGAACGATTCCTGTGACACTAGTTATAGATTCCGATGCTTCACTTCAGGTTTACTGTTTCCCTTGGACCTTCTTATTGACGATGAAACACAGAAATTGCATCGGAATTAAATACAAAAGGAACAATGCCGACTTAAGTACAAGAAGACTGACTCTTGCTACTGTCTATGTTTTGAACCAATTCTGTGACACTAGTTATAGAGTCCGATGTGTCACTGCAGGTTTACTGTATCCCTTGGACCTTCTTATTGACTATGAAACACAGAAATTGCATCGGAATTAAATAGAAAAGGCACAATGCCGACTTAAGTACAAGAAGACACACTCTTCTTACTGACTATGTTTGAACCATTCCTGTGACACTAGTTATAGATTCCGATGCTTCACTTCAGGTTTACTGTATACCTTGGACCTTCTTATTGACGATGAAACACAGAAATTGCATCGGAATTAAATACAAAAGGCACAATGCCGACTTAAGTACAAGAACACTGACTCTTCCTACTGTCTATGTTGTGAACCATTCCTGTGACACTAGTTATAGATTCCGATGCTTCACTTCAAGTTTACTGTATCCCTCTGACTTTATTGCCCATGAAACACAGAAATTGCATCGGAAATAAATACAAAAGGCACAATGCCGACTTAAGGACAAGAAGACTGACTCTTCTTACTGTCTATGTTTTGAACCATTCCTGTGACACTAGTTATAGATTCCGATGCTTCTCTTCAGGTTTAATGTGTCCCTGTGACCTGCTTACTGACGATGAAACACAGAGATTGCATCGGAATTAAATAGAAAAGGCACAATGCCGACTTAAGTACAAGAAGACTGACTCTTCTTACTGTCTATGTTTTGAAACATTCCTGTGGCACCAGTTGTAGATTCCGATGCTTCACTTCAGGTTTACTGTATCCCTTGGACCTTCTTATTGACGATGAAACACAGATATTGCATCGGAAATAAATACAAAAGGCACAATGCCGACTTAGGTACAAGAAAACGGACTCTTCTTACTGTCTATGTTTGAATCATTCCTGTGACACTAGTTATAGATTCCGATGCTTCACGTCAGGTTTACTGTATCCCACTGTCCTTCGTATTGACGGTGAAACACAGAAATTGCATCGGAATTAAATACGAAAGGCACAATGCCGACTTAAGTGCAAGAAGACTGACTCTTCTTACAGACTATGGTTTGAACCATTCCTGTGACTCTAGTTATAGATTCCGATGCTTCACTCCAAGACCATCTTATTGGACCTTCTTATTGAGGATGAAACACCGAAATTGCATCGGAATTAAATACGAAAGGCACAATGCCGACATAAGTACATGAAGACTGACTCTCCTTGCTGACTATGTTTTGAACCATTCCTGTGGCACTAGTTTTAGATTCCGATGCTTCACTTCTGGTTTACTGTATCCCTTGGACCCTCTTATAGACGATGAAACACAGAAATTGTATCGGAATTATATACAAAAGGCACAATGCAGACTAAAGTACATGAAGACCGACTCTTCTTACTGACGATGATTTGAACCATTCCTGTGACACTAGTTATAGATTCCGATGCTTCTCTTCATTTTTACTGTATCCCTTGGACATTCTTATTGACGATAAAACACAGAAATTGCATCGGAATTAAATACAAAAGGCACAATGCCGACTTAAGAAGACTGACTCTTCCTACTGTTTATGTTATGATCCATTCCTGTGACACTAGTTATAGATTCCGATGCTTCACTCCAGGTTTACTATATCCCTTGGACCTTCTTATTGACGATGAAACACAGAAATTGCATCGGAATTAAATACAAAAGGCACAATGCCGACTTAAGGATAAGAAGACTGACTCTTTTACTGACTATGTTTTGAACCATTACTGTGACACTAGTTATAGATTCCGATGCATCACTTCAGGTTTACTGTATCCCTCTGACCTTCTTATTGACGATGAAACTCAGAAATTGCATCGGAATTAAATGCAAAAGGCACAATGCCGACTTAAGTACAAGAAGACTGACTCTCGTTACTGTCTATGTATTGAAACATTCCATTGACACTAGTTATAGATTCCGATGCTTCACTCCAGGTTTACTGTATCCCTTGGACCATCTTATTGACGATGAAACACAGATATTGCATCGGAATTAAGTAGAAAAGGCACAATGCCGACTTAAGAACAAGAAGACTGACTCTTCTTACTGACTATGTTTTGAACCATTCCTGTGACACTAGTTATAGATTCCGATGCCTCTCTTCAGGTTTAATGTATCCCTCTGACCTTCTTATTGACGATGAAACTCAGAAATTGCATCGGAATTAAATAGAAAAGGCAGAATGCCGACTTAAGTACAAGCAGACTGACTCTTCTTACTGTCTAACAATTGATCCATTCCATTGACACTAGTTATAGATTCCGATGCTTCACTCCAGGTCTAGTGTATCCCTTGGACCTCCTTATTGACGATGAAACACAGATAATGCATCGGAATTAAATAGAAAAGGCACAATGCCGACTTAAGTACAAGAAGAATGACTCTTCTTACTGTCTATGTTTTGAACCATTCCTGTGACACTAGTTATAGATTCCGATGCTACACTCCAGGTTTACTGTATCCCTTGGACCTTCTTATTGACGATGAAACACAGAAATTGCATCGGGATTAAATAGAAAAGGCACAATGCCGACTTAAGTACAAGAAGACTGACTCTTCTTACTGACTATGTTTGAACCATTCCTGTGACACTAGTTATCGATTCCGATGCTTCACGTTAGGTTTTCTGTATACCTTGGACCTACTTATTGACGATGAAACTCAGAAATTGCATCGGAATTAAATACAAAAGGCACAATACCGACTTAAGTACAAGAAGACTGACTCTTCTTACTGTCTATGTATTGAAACATTCCATTGACATTAGTTATAGATTCCGATGCTTCACTCCAGGTTTACTGTATCCCTTGGACCTTCTTATTGACCATGAAACACAGAAATTGGATCGGAATTAAGTAGAAATGGCACAATACCGACTTAAGAACTAGAAGACTGACTCTTCTTACTGACTATGTTTTGAACCATTCCTGTGACACTAGTTATAGATTCCGATGCTTCTCTTCAGGTTTAATGTATCCCTCTGACCTTCTTATTGACGATGAAACTCAGAAATTGCACCGGAATTAAATACAAAAGGCACAATGCCGACTTAAGTACAAGAAGACTGACTCTTCTTACTGTCTATGAATTGAACCATTCCATTGACACTAGTTATAGATTCCGATGCTTCACTCCAGGTCAACTGTATCCCTTGGACCTTCTTATTGACGATGAAACACAGAAAATGCATCGGAATTAAATAGAAAAGGCACAATGCCGACTTAAGTACAAGAAGACTGACTCTTCTTACTCCCTATGTTTTGAACCATTCCTGTGACACTAGTTGTAGATTCAGATGCTTCACTCCAGGTTTACTGTATCCCTTGGACCTTCTTATTGACTATGAAACACAGATATTGCATCGGAATTAAATAGAAAAGGCACAATGCCGACTTAAGTACAAGTAGACTCACTCTTCTTACTGACTATGTTTGAACCATTCCTGTGACACTAGTTATAGATTCCGATGCTTCACTTCAGGTTTACTGTATACCTTGGACCTTCTTATTGACGATGAAATACAGAAATTGCATCGGAATTAAATACAAAAGGCACAATGCCGACTTAAGTACAAGAAGACTGACTCTTCCCACTGTCTATGTTTTGAACCATTCCTGTGACACTAGTTTTGGATTCCGATGCTTCACTTCAGGTTTACTGTATCCCTCTGACCTTCTTATTGACGATGAAACACAGAAATTGCATCGGAATTAAATACAAAAGGCACAATGCCGACTTAAGTACAAGAAGATTGACTCTTCCTACTGTCTATGTTGTGAACCATTCCTGTGACACTAGTTATAGATTCCGATGCTTCACTTCAAGTTTACTGTATCCCTCTGACTTTATTGCCCATGAAACACAGAAATTGCATCGGAAATAGATACAAAAGGCACAATGCCGACTTAAGGACAAGAAGACTGACTCTTCTTACTGTCTATGTTTTGAACCATTCCTGTGACACTAGTTATAGATTCCGATGCTTCTCTTCAGGTTTAATGTATCCCTGTGACCTGCTTACTGACGATGAAACACAGAGATTGCATCGGAATTAAATAGAAAAGGCACAATGCCGACTTAAGTACAAGAAGACTGACTCTTCTTACTGTCTATGTTTTGAAACATTCCTGAGGCACCAGTTGTAGATTCCGATGCTTCACTTCAGGTTTACTGTATCCCTTGGACCTTCTTATTGACCATGAAACACAGAAATTGGAACGGAATTAAGTAGAAATGGCACAATACCGACTTAAGAACTAGAAGACTGACTCTTCTTACTGACTATGTATTGAACCATTCCTGTGAAACTAGTTATAGATTCCGATGCTTCTCTTCAGGTTTAATGTATCCCTCTGACCTTCTTATTGACGATGAAACTCAGAAATTGCATCGGAATTAAATACAAAAGGCACAATGCCGACTTAAGTACAAGAAGACTGACTCTTCTTACTGTCTATGAATTGAACCATTCCATTGACACTAGTTATAGATTCCGATGCTTAACTCCAGGTCAACTGTATCCCTTGGACCTTCTTATTGACGATGAAACACAGAAAATGTATCGGAATTAAATAGAAAAGGCACAATGCCGGCTTAAGTACAAGAAGACTGACTCTTCTTACTCTCTATGTTTTGAACCATTCCTGTGACACTAGTTGTAGATTCCGATGCTTCACTCCAGGTTTACTGTATCCCTTGGACCTTCTTATTGACTATGAAACACAGAAATTGCATCGGAATTAAATAGAAAAGGCACAATGCCGACTTAAGTACAAGAAGACACACTCTTCTTACTGACTATGTTTGAACCATTCCTGTGACACTAGTTATAGATTCCGATGCTTCACTTCAGGTTTACTGTATACCTTGGACCTTCTTATTGACGATGAAACACAGAAATTGCATCGGAATTAAATACAAAAGGCACAATGCCGACTTAAGTACAAGAACACTGACTCTTCCTACTGTCTATGTTGTGAACCATTCCTGTGGCACTAGTTTTAGATTCCGATGCTTCACTTCAGGTTTACTGTATCCCTTGGACCTTCTTATAGACGATGAAACACAGAAATTGTATCGGAATTATATACAAAAGGCACAATGCAGACTAAAGTACATGAAGACCGACTCTTCTTACTGACGATGATTTGAACCATTCCTGTGACACTAGTTATAAATTCCGATGCTTCACTTAATTTTTACTGTATCCCTTGGACATTCTTATTGACGATAAAACACAGAAATTGCATCGGAATTAAATACAAAAGGCACAATGCCGACTTAAGAAGACTGACTCTTCCTACTGTTTATGTTATGATCCATTCCTGTGACACTAGTTATAGATTCCGATGCTTCACTCCAGGTTTACTATATCCCTTGGACCTTCTTATTGACGATGAAACACAGAAATTGCATCGGAATTAAATACAAAAGGCACAATGCCGACTTAAGGATAAGAAGACTGACTCTTTTACTGACTATGTTTTGAACCATTACTGTGACACTAGTTATAGATTCCGATGCATCACTTCAGGTTTACTGTATCCCTCTGACCTTCTTATTGACGATGAAACTCAGAAATTGCATCGGAATTAAATGCAAAAGGCACAATGCCGACTTAAGTACAAGAAGACTGACTCTCGTTACTGTCTATGTATTGAAACATTCCATTGACACTAGTTATAGATTCCGATGCTTCACTCCAGGTTTACTGTATCCCTTGGACCATCTTATTGACGATGAAACAGAGATATTGCATCGGAATTAAGTAGAAAAGGCACAATGCCGACTTAAGAACAAGAAGACTGACTCTTCTTACTGACTATGTTTTGAACCATTCCTGTGACACTAGTTATAGATTCCGATGCTTCTCTTCAGGTTTAATGTATCCCTCTGACCTTCTTATTGACGATGAAACTCAGAAATTGCATCGGAATTAAATAGAAAAGGCAGAATGCCGACTTAAGTACAAGAAGACTGACTCTTCTTACTGTCTAACATTTGATCCATTCCATTGACACTAGTTATAGATTCCGATGCTTCACTCCAGGTCTAGTGTATCCCTTGGACCTCCTTATTGACGATGAAACACAGATAATGCATCGGTATTAAATAGAAAAGGCACAATGCCGACTTAAGTACAAGAAGACTGACTCTTCTTACTGTCTATGTTTTGAACCATTCCTGTGACACTAGTTATAGATTCCGATGCTACACTCCAGGTTTACTGTATCCCTTGGACCTTCTTATTGACGATGAAACACAGAAATTGCATCGGGATTAAATAGAAAAGGCACAATGCCGACTTAAGTACAAGAAGACTGACTCTTCTTACTGACTATGTTTGAACCATTCCTGTGACACTAGTTATAGATTCCGATGCTTCACGTCAGGTTTTCTGTATACCTCGGACCTTCTTATTGACGATGAAACTCAGAAATTGCATCGGAATTAAATACAAAAGGCACAATACCGACTTAAGTACAAGAAGACTGACTCTTCTTACTGTCTATGTATTGAAACATTCCATTGACACTAGTTATAGATTCCGATGCTTCACTCCAGGTTTACAGTATCCCTTGGACCTTCTTATTGACCATGAAACACAGAAATTGGATCGGAATTAAGTAGAAATGGCACAATACCGACTTAAGAACTAGAAGACTGACTCTTCTTACTGACTATGTTTTGAACCATTCCTGTGACACTAGTTATAGATTCCGATGCTTCTCTTCAGGTTTAATGTATCCCTCTGACCTTCTTATTGACGATGAAACTCAGAAATTGCATCGGAATTAAATACAAAAGGCACAATGCCGACTTAAGTACAAGAAGACTGACTCTTCTTACTGTCTATGAATTGAACCATTCCATTGACACTAGTTATAGATTCCGATGCTTCACTCCAGGTCAACTGTATCCCTTGGACCTTCTTATTGACGATGAAACACAGAAAATGCATCGGAATTAAATAGAAAAGGCACAATGCCGACTTCAGTACAAGAAGACTGACTCTTCTTACTCCCTATGTTTTGAACCATTCCTGTGACACTAGTTGTAGATTCAGATGCTTCACTCCAGGTTTACTGTATCCCTTGGACCTTCTTATTGAGTATGAAACACAGATATTGCATCGGAATTAAATAGAAAAGGCACAATGCCGACTTAAGTACAAGAAGACTCACTCTTCTTACTGACTATGTTTGAACCATTCCTGTGACACTAGTTATAGATTCCGATGCTTCACTTCAGGTTTACTGTATACCTTGGACCTTCTTATTGACGATGAAATACAGAAATTGCATCGGAATTAAATACAAAAGGCACAATGCCGACTTAAGTACAAGAAGACTGACTCAGCCCACTGTCTATGTTTTGAACCATTCCTGTGACACTAGTTTTGGATTCCGATGCTTCACTTCAGGTTTACTGTATCCCTCTGACCTTCTTATTGACGATGAAAGACAGAAATTGCATCGGAATTAAATACAAAAGGCACAATGCCGACTTAAGTACAAGAAGATTGACTCTTCCTACTGTCTATGTTGTGAACCATTCCTGTGACACTAGTTATAGATTCCGATGCTTCACTTCAAGTTTACTGTATCCCTCTGACTATATTGCCCATGAAACACAGAAATTGCATCGGAAATAGATACAAAAGGCACAATGCCGACTTAAGGACAAGAAGACTGACTCTTCTTACTGTCTATGTTTTGAACCATTCCTGTGACACTAGTTATAGATTCCGATGCTTCTCTTCAGGTTTAATGTATCCCTGTGACCTGCTTACTGACGATGAAACACAGAGATTGCATCGGAATTAAATAGAAAAGGCACAATGCCGACTTAAGTACAAGAAGACTGACTCTTCTTACTGACTATGATTTGAAACATTCCTGTGGCACCAGTTGTAGATTCCGATGCTTCACTTCAGGTTTACTGTATCCCTTGGACCTTCTTATTGACGATGAAACACAGATATTGCATCGGAAATAAATACAAAAGGCACAATGCCGACTTAGGTACAAGAAAACGGACTCTTCTTACTGTCTATGTTTGAATCATTCCTGTGACACTAGTTATAGATTCCGATGCTTCACTTCAGGTTTACTGTATCCCACTGTCCTTCGTATTGACGGTGAAACACAGAAATTACATCGGAATTAAATACGAAAGGCACAATGCCGACTTAAGTGCAAGAAGACTGACTCTTCTTACAGACTATGTTTTGAACCATTCCTGTGACACTAGTTATAGATTCCGATGCTTCACTCCAGGTTTACTGTATCGCTTGGACCTTCTTATTGACGATGAAACACCGAAATTGCATCGGAATTAAATACAAAAGGCACAATGCCGACTTAAGTACATGAAGACTGACTCTCCTTGCTGACTATGTTTTGAACCATTCCTGTGGCACTAGTTTTAGATTCCGATGCTTCACTTCAGGTTTACTGTATCCCTTGGACATTCTTATTGACGATAAAACACAGAAATTGCATCGGAATTAAATACAAAAGGCACAATGCCGACTTAAGAAGACTGACTCTTCCTACTGTTTATGTTATGATCCATTCCTGTGACACTAGTTATAGATTCCGATGCTTCACTCCAGGTTTACTATATCCCTTGGACCTTCTTATTGACGATGAAACACAGAAATTGCATCGGAATTAAATACAAAAGGCACAATGCCGACTTAAGGACAAGAAGACTGACTCTTTTACTGACTATGTTTTGAACCATTACTGTGACACGGGTTTTAGATTCCCATGCATCACTTCAGGTTTACTGTATCCCTCTGACCTTCTTATTGACGATGAAACTCAGAAATTGCATCGGAATTAAATGCAAAAGGCACAATGCCGACTTAAGTACAAGAAGACTGACTCTCGTTACTGTCTATGTATTGAAACATTCCATTGACACTAGTTATAGATTCCGATGCTTCACTCCAGGTTTACTGTATCCCTTGGACCTTCTTATTGACGATGAAACACAGAACTTGCATCGGAATTACGTAGAAAAGGCACAATGCCGACTTAAGAACAAGAAGACTGACTCTTCTTACTGACTATGTTTTGAACCATTCCTGTGACACTAGTTAAAGATTCCGATGCTTCTCTTCAGGTTTAATGTATCCCTTGGACCTTCTTATTGACGATGAAACTCAGAAATTGCATCGGAATTAATTAGAAAAGGCAGAATGCCGATTAAGTACAAGAAGACTGACTCTTCTTACTGTCTATGAATTGATCCATTCCATTGACACTAGTTATAGATTCCGATGCTACACTCCAGGTTTACTGTATCCCTTGGACCTCCTTATTGACGATGAAACACAGAAATTGCATCGGAATTAAATAGAAAAGGCACAATGCCGACTTAAGTACAAGAAGACTGACTCTTCTTACTGACTATGTTTGAACCATTCCTGTGACACTAGTTATAGATTCCGATGCTTCACGTCAGGTTTACTGTATACCTTGGACCTTCTTATTGACGATGAAACACAGAAATTGCATCGGAATTAAATACAAAAGGCACAATGCCGACTTAAGTACAAGAAGACTGACTGTTCCCACTGCCTATGTTTGAACCATTCCTGTGACACTAGTTTTGGATTCCGATGTTTCACTTCAGGTTTACTGTATCCCTCTGACCTTCTTATTGACGATGAAACACAGAAATTGCATCGGAATTAAATACAAAAGGCATAATGCCGACTTAAGTACAAGAAGATTGACTCTTCCTATTGTCTATGTTGTGAACCATTCCTGTGACACTAGTTATAGATTCCGATGCTTCACTTCAGGTTTACTGTATCCCTCTTACTTTATTGCCCATGAAACACAGAAATTGCATTGGAAATAAATACAAAAGGCACAATGCCGACTTAAGGACAAGAAGACTGACTCTTCTTACTGACTATGTTTTGAACGATTCCTGTGACTCTAGTTATAGATTCCGATGCTTCACTTCAGGTTTATTGTATCCCTCTGACCTTCTTATTGACGATGAAACACAGAAATTGCATCGTAATTAAATACAAAAGCCACAATGCTGACTGAAGTACAAGAAACCTTACTCTTCTTACTGTCTATGATTTGAACGATTCCTGTGACACTAGTTATAGATTCCGATGCTTCACTTCAGGTTTACTGTTTCCCTTGGACCTTCTTACTGACGATGAAACACAGAAATTGCATCGGAATTAAATACAAAAGGAACAATGCCGACTTAAGTACAAGAAGACTGACTCTTGCTACTGTCTATGTTTTGAACCAATTCTGTGACACTAGTTATAGAGTCCGATGTTTCACTTCAGGTTTACTGTATCCCTTGGAACTTCTTATTGACGATGAAACACAGAAATTGCATCGGAATTAGATACAAAAGGCACAATGCAGACTTAAGTACATGAAGACCGACTCTTCTTACTGACGATGATTTGAACCATTCCTGTGACACTAGTTATAGATTCCGATGCTTCACTTCACTTCATGAAACACAGAAATTGCATCGGAATTAAATACAAAAGGCACAATGCCGACTTAAGAAGACTGACTCTTCTTACTGTCTATGAATTGAACCATTCCATTGACACTAGTTATAGATTCCGATGCTTCACTCCAGGTCA
The DNA here is from genome assembly GCF_023864345.2 of Schistocerca serialis cubense. Classification (NCBI taxonomy): domain Eukaryota; kingdom Metazoa; phylum Arthropoda; class Insecta; order Orthoptera; family Acrididae; genus Schistocerca; species Schistocerca serialis. Next base: position 1,096,130,740 of record NC_064640.1, read on the forward strand.
GCTGTATCCCTTGGACCTTCTTATTGACGATGAAACACAGAAAATGCATCGGAATTAAATAGAAAAGGCAAAATGCCGACTTAAGTACAAGAAGACTGACTCTTCTTACTCTCTATGTTTTGAACCATTCCTGTGACACTAGTTGTGGATTCCGATGCTTCACTCCAGGTTGACTGTAACCCTTGGGCTTCTTATTGACTATGAAACACAGAAATTGCATCGGAATTAAATAGAAAAGGCACAATGGCGACTTAAGTACAAGAAGACTGACTCTTCTTACTGACTATGTTTGAACCATTCCTGTGACACTAGTTATAGATTCCGATGCTTCACTTCAGGTTTACTGTATACCTTGGACCTTCTTATTGACGATGAAACACAGAAATCGCATCGGAATTAAATACAAAAGGCACAATGCCGACTTAAGTACAAGAAGACTGACTCTTCCCACTGTCTATGTTTTGAACCATTCCTGTGACACTAGTTTTGGATTCCGATGCTTCACTTCAGGTTTACTGTATCCCTCTGACCTTCTTATTGAAGATGAAAGACAGAAATTGCATCGGAATTAAATACAAAAGGCACAATGCCGACTTAAGTACAAGAAGATTGACTCTTCCTACTGTCTATGTTGTGAACCATTCCTGTGACACTAGTTATAGATTCCGATGCTTCACTTAAAGTTTACTGTATCCCTCTGACTTTATTGCCCATGAAACACAGAAATTGCATCGGAAATGATTACAAACGGCACAATGCCGACTTAAGGACAAGAAGACTGACTCTTCTTACTGACTATGATTTGAACCATTCCTGTGACTCTAGTTATAGATTCCGATGCTTCACTTCAGGTTTACTGTATCCCTCTGACCTTCTTATTGACGTTGAAACACAGAAATTGCATCGTAATTAAATACAAAAGCCACAATGCCGACTGAAGTACAAGAAAACTTACTCTTCTTACTGTCTATGATTTGAACGATTCCTGTGACACTAGTTATAGATTCCGATGCTTCACTTCAGGTTTACTGTTTCCCTTGGACCTTCTTATTGACGATGAAACACAGAAATTGCATCGGAATTAAATACAAAAGGAACAATGCCGACTTAAGTTCAAGAAGACTGACTCTTACTACTGTCTATGTTTTGAACCAATTCTGTGAAACTAGCTATAGAGTCCGATGTTTCACTTCAGGTTTACTGTATCCCTTGGAACTTCTTATTGACGATGAAACACAGAAATTAAATCGGAATTAAATACAAAAGGGACAATGCCGACTTATGTACCCGAAGACTGACTCTTCTTACTGTCAATGTTTGAACCATTCCTGTGACACTAGTTATGGATTCCGATGATTCACTTCAGGTTTACTGTATCCCTCTGACCTTCTAATTGACGGTGAAACACAGAAATTGCATCGGAATTAAATACGAAAGGCACAATGCCGAATTAAGTACAAGAAGACTGACTCTTCTTACTATGTTTGAACCATTCCTGTGACACTAGTTATAGATTCCGATGCTTTACTTCAGGTTTACTGTATACCTTGGACCTTCTTATTGACGATGAAACACAGAAAATGCATCGGAATTAAATACAAAAGGCACAATGCCGACATAAGTACAAGAAGGCTGATTCGTCCTACTGTCTATGTTTTGAACCATTCCTGTGACACTAGTTGTGGATTCCGATGCTTCACTTCAGGTTTACTGTATCCCTCTGACCTTCTTATTGACGATGAAACACAGAAATAGCATCGGAATTAAATACAAAAGGCACAATGTCGACTTAAGGACAAGAAGACTGACACTTCTTACTGTCTCTGTTTTGAACCATTCCTGTGACACTAGCAATAGATTCCGATGCTTCACTTCAGGTTTACTGTATCCCTCTGACCTTCCTATTGACGATGAAACACAGAAATTGCATCGGAATTGAATACATAAGGCATAATGCCGACTTAAGTACAAGAAGACTGACTCTTCTTACTGTCTATGTTTTGACCCATTCCATTGACACTAGTTATGGATTCCGATGCTTCACTCCAGGTTCACTGTATCCCTTGGACCTTGTTATTGACGATGAAACACAGAAATTGCATCGGAATTAAGTAGAAAAAGCACGATGCCGACTTTAGTACAAGAGGACCGACTCTTCTTACTGACTATTTTTTGAACCATTCCTGTGACCCTAGTTATAGATTCCGATGCTTCACTTCAGGTTTACAGTTTCCCTTGGACTTTTGTATTGACGATGAAACACAGAAATTGCAACGGAATTAAATTCAAAATGCAAATTGCCAACTTTAGTACACGAAGACTGACTCTTCTTACTGTCTATGTTTTGAACCATTCCTGTGACACTAGTTATGGATCCCGATTATACACTCCATGTTTACTGTATCCCCTGGACCTTCTTATTGACGATGAAACACAGAAATTGCATCGGAATTAAATACAAAAGGCACAATGCCGACTTACGGACAAGAAGACTGACTCTTCTTACTGACTTAGTTTTGAACCATTCCTGTGACACTAGTTATAGAATCCGATGCTTCACTTCAGGATTACTGTATACCTTGGACCTTCTTATTGACGATGAAACACAGAAATTGCATCGGAATTAAATACAAAAGGCGCAATGCAGACTTAAGTACAAGAAGACTGACCCTTCTTACTGTCTATGTTTGGAACCATTCCTGTGACACTAGTTATAGATTCCGATGCTTCACTTCAGGTTTACTGTATCCCTCTGACTTTATTGCAGATGAAACACAGAAATTGCATCGGAATTAAATAGAAAAGGCACAATGCCGACTTAAGTACAAGAACACTGACTCATCTTACTGTCTATGTTTTGAACCATTCCTGCATCACTAGTTGTAGATTCCGATGCTTCACTTCAGGTTTACTGTATCCCTTGGACCTTCTTATAGACGATGAAACACAGAAACTGCATCGGAAGTATATACAAAAGGCACAATGCCGACTTAAGTACATGAAGACCGAATCTTCTTACTGACAATGATTTGAACCATTCCTGTGACACTAGTTATAGATTCCGATGCTTCACTTCAATATTACTGTATCCCTTGGACATTCTTATTGACGATGAAACACAGAAATTGCATCGGAATTAAATATAAAAGGCACAATGCCGATTTAAGTACAAGAAGACTGACTCTTCTTACTGTCTATGTTATGAACCATTCCTGTGACACTAGCTATAGATTCCGATGCTTCACTCCAGGTTTACTATATCCCTTGGACCTTCTTATTGACGATGAAACACAGAAATTGCATCGGAATTAAATAGAAAAAGCACAATGCCGACTAAAGTACAAGTAGACTGACTCTTCTTAGTGATTATAGTTTGAACCATTGCTGTGACACTAGTTATAGATTCCGACGCTTTACTTCAGGTTTACTGTATACCTTGGACATTCTTATTGACGATGAAATACAGAAATTGCATCGGAATTAAATAGAAAAGACACAATGCAGACTTAAGTACATGAAGACCGACTCTTCTTACTGACGATGATTTGAACCATTCCTGTGACACTAGTTATAGATTCCGATGCTTCACTCCAGGTTTACTATATCCCTTGGACCTTCTTATTGACGATGAAACACAGAAATTGCATCGGAATTAAATTGAAAAGGCACACAGCTGACTTAAGTACAAGAAGACTGACTTCTTACTGACTATGTTTTTAACCATTCCTGTGACACTAGTTATAGATTCCGATGCTTCACCTGAGGTTTACTGTATCCCTCTGACCTTCTTATTGACGATGAAACACAGAATTTGCATCGGAATTAAATACAAAAAGGCACAATGCCGAACTTAAGTACAAGAAGACTGACTCTTCTTACTGTCTATGAATTGAACCATTCCATTGACACTAGTTATAGATTCCGATGCTTCACTCCAGGTCTACTGTATCCCTTGGACCTTCTTATTGACGATGAAACACAGAAATTGCATCGGAATTTAATAGAAAAGACACAATGCAGTCTTAAGTACAAGCACACTGACTCTTCTTACTGACTATGTTTTGAACTATTCCTGTCACACTAGTTATAGATTCCGATGCTTCACTTCAGGTTTACTGTATCCTTCTGACCATCTTATTGACGATGAAACACTGAAATTGCATCGGAATTAAATAGAAAAAGCACAATGCCGACTTATGTACAAGAAGACTGACTCTTCTTACTGGCTATGTTTTGAACCATTCCGGTGACACTAGTTATAGATTCCGATGCTTCACTTCAGGTTTACTGTATCCCTCTGACCTTCTTATGGACGATGAAACACAGAAATTGCATCGTAATTAAATACAAAAGCCACAATGCCGACATAAGTACAAGAAGACTGACTCTTCTTACTGTCTATGATTTGAACCATTCCTATGACACTAGTTATAGATTCCGATGCTTCACTTCAGGTTTACTGTTTCATTTGGACCTTCTTATTGACGATGAAACACAGAAATTGCATCGGAATTAAATTCAAAAGGCACAATGCCGACTTAAGTACAAGAGGACTGACTCTTCCAACTGTCTATGCTTTGAACCAATTCTGGGACACTAGTTATAGAGTCCGATGCTTCACTTCAGGTTTACTGTATCCCTTGGACCTTCTTATTGACGATGAATCACAGGAATTGCATCGGAATTAAATACACAAGGCACAATGCCGACTTAACTACAAGAAGACTGACTCTTCTTACTGTCTATATTTTGAACCATTCCAGTGACACTAGTTATAGATTCCGATGATTCACTTCAGGTTTACTGTATCCCTCTGACCTTCTATTTGACGATGAAACACAGAAATTGCATCGGAATTAAATAGAAAAGGCACAATGCTGACTTAAGTGCAAGAAGACTGACTCTTCTTACTGTCTATGTTTTGAACCATTCCTGTGACACTAGTTATAGATTCCGATGATTCACTCCAGGTTTACTGTATCCCTTGGACCTTCTTATTGACGATGAAACACAGAAATTGCATCGGAATTAAATAGAAAAGGCACAATGCCGACTTAAGTACAAGAAGACTGACTCTTCCCACTGTCTATGTTTTGAACCCTTCCTGTGACACTAGTTTTGGATTCCGATGCTTCACTTCAAGTTTACTGTATCCCTCTGACCTTCTTATTGACAAAGAAACACAGAAATTGCATCGGAATTAAATACAAAAGGCACAATGCCGACGTAAGTACAAGAAGACTGACTGTTCCTTCTGTCTATGTTTTGAACCATTCCTGTGACACTAGTTATAGATTCCGATGCTTGACTTCTCTTTCACTGTATCCCTCTGACTTTATTGCCGATGAAACACAGAAATTGCAACGTAATTAAATACAAAAGGCACAATTCCGACTTAAGGACAAGAAGACTGACTCTTCTTACTGACTATGATTTGAACCATTCCTGTGACACTAGTTATAGATTCCGATGCTTCAATTCAGGTTTACTGTTTCCCGTGGACCTTCTTATTGACGATGAAACCCCGAAATTGCATCGGAGTTAAATAGAAAACTCACAATGCCGACTCAAGTAATAGATGACTGACTCTTCTTACTGTCTATGTTTTGAACCATTCCTGTGGCACTAGTTATAGATTCCGATGCTTCACTCCAGGTTTACTGTTTACCTTGGACCTTCTTATTGACGATGAAACACAGAAATTGTTTTGGAATTAAATAGTAAAGGCACAATGCCGACTTAAGTACAAGAAGACTGACTCATCTTAGTGATTATAGTTCGAACCATTGCTGTGACACTAGTTATAGATTCCGATGCTTTACTTCAGGTTTACTGTATACCTTGGACATTCTTATTGACGATGAAACACAGAAATTGCATCGGAATTAAATACAAAAGGCACAATGCCGACTTACGTACAAGAATACTGACTCTTCTTACTGTCTATGTTTCGAACCATCCCCGTGACACTAGTTATAGATTCCGATGCTTCACTCCAGGTTGACTGTATCCCTTGGACCTTCTAATTGACGATGATACACAGAAATTGCATCGGAATTTAATACAAAAGGCACAATGCCTACTTAAGTACAAGAAGACTGACTCTTCTTACTGACTATGCTTTGAACCATTCCTGTGACACTAGTTATAGATTCCGATGCTTCACTTCAGGTTTTCTGTATACCTTGAACATTCTTATTGACGATGAAACACAGAAATTGCATCGGAATTAAATAGAAAAGGCTTAATGTCGACTTAAGTAGAAGAAGACTGACTTTTCTTACTGTCTATGCTTTGAACCATTCCTGTGACACTAGTTATAGATTCCGATGCTTCACTCCAGGTTTACTGTAACCCTTGGACCTTCTTATTGACGATGAAACACAGAAATTGCATCGGAATTAAATAGAAAAGCCACAATGCTGACTTAAGTACAAGAAGACTGACTCTTCTTACTGACTATGTTTTGAACCATTCCTGTGACACTAGTTATAGATTCCGATGCCTCACTCCAGGTTTACTGTATCCCTTGGACCTTCTTATTGACGATGAAACACAGAAATTGCATCGGAATTAAATACAAAGGGCACAATGCCGACTTAAGTACAAGAAGACTGACTCTTCTTACTGACAATGCTTTGAACCATTCCTGTGACACTAGTTATAGATTCCGATGCTTCACTTCAGGTTTACTGTATCCCTCTGACCTTATCGCCGATGAAACACAGAAATTGCATCGGAATTAAATAGAAAAGGCACAACGCCGACTTAAGTACAAGAAGACTGTCCCTTCTTTGTGATTATAGTTTGAACCATTGCTGTCACACTAGTTATAGATTCCGATGCTTCACTCCACATTTACTGTAACCCTTAGACCTTCTTATTGACGATGATACACAGAAATTGCCTCGGAATTAAATAGAAAACGCACAATGTCGACTTAAGTACAAGAAGACAGACTCTTCCTACTGTCTATGTTTTGAACCATTCCTGTGACACTAGTTTTGGATTCCGATGCTTCACCTCAGGTTTTCTGTATACCTTGAACATTCTTATTGACGATGAAACACAGAATTTGCATCCGAATTAAATACCAAAGGCACAATGCCGACTTAAGTACGAGAAGACTGACGCTTCTTACTGACTATGATTTTCAACTATTCCTGTGACACTAGTTATAGATTCCGGTGCTTCACTCCAGGTTTACTGTTTACCTTGGACCTTCTTATTGACGATGAAACACAGAAATTGCTTTGGAATTAAATAGTAAAGGCACAATGCCGACTTAAGTACAAGAAGACTGACTCATCTTAGTGATTATAGTTTGAACCATTGCTGTGACACTAGTTATAGATTCCGATGCTTTACTTCAGGTTTACTGTATACCTTGGACATTCTTATTGACGATGAAACACAGAAATTGCATCGGAATTAAATAGAAAAGGCACAATGCCGACTTAAGTACACGAATACTGACTCTTGTTACTGTCTATGTTTCGAACCATCCCCGTGACACTAGTTATAGATTCCGATGCTTCACTCCAGATTGACTGTATCCCTTGGACCTTCTAATTGACGATGATACACCGAAATTGCATCGGAATTAAATACAAAAGTTACAATGCCAACTTAAGTACAAGAAGACTGACTCTTCTTACTGACTATGCTTTGAACCATTCCTGTGACACTAGTTATAGATTCCGATGCTTCACTTCAGGTTTACTGTATACCTTGAACATTCTTATTGACGATGAAACACAGAAATTGCATCGGAATTAAATAGAAAAGGCTTAATGTCGACTTAAGTACAAGAAGACTGACTTTTCTTACTGTCTATGTTTTGAACCATACCTGTGACACTAGTTTTGGATTCCGATGCTTCACCTCAGGTGTACTGTATCCCTCTGACCTTCGTATTGACAATGAAACACAGAAATTGCATCGGAATTAAATACAAATGGCACAATGCCGACTTAAGTACAAGAAGACCGACTCTTCCTACTGTCTATGTTTTGAACCATTCCTGTGACACTAGTTATAGATTCCGATGCTTCACTTCAGGTTTTCTGTATCCCTTGCACCTTCTTATAGACGATGAAACACAGAAATTGCATCGGAATTAAATATAAAAGGCACAATGCCGACTTAAGTACAAGAAGACTGACTCTTCTTACTGACTATGATTTGAACCATTCCTGTGACACTAGTTATAGATTCCGATGCTTCACTTCAGGTTTACTGTATACCTTGAACATTCTTATTGACGATGAAACACAGAAATTGCATCGGAATTAAATAGAAAAGGCTTAATGTCGACTTAAGTACAAGAAGACTGACTTTTCTTACTGTCTATGTTTTGAACCATATCTGTGACACAAGTTTTGGATTCCGATGCTTCACCTCAGGTGTACTGTATCCCTCTGACCTTCGTATTGACAATGAAACACAGAAATTGCATCGGAATTAAATACAAATGGCACAATGCCGACTTAAGTACAAGAAGACCGACTCTTCCTACTGTCTATGTTTTGAACCATTCCTGTGACACTAGTTATAGATTCCGATGCTTCACTTCAGGTTTACTGTATCCCTCTGACCTTATTGCCGACGAAACACAGAAATTGCATCGGAATCTAATAGAAAAGGCACAATGCCGACTTAAGTACAAGAAGACTGTCCCTTCTTTGTGATTATAGTTTGAACCATTGCTGTCACACTAGTTATAGATTCCGATGCTTTACTTCAGGTTTACTGTATACCTTGGACATTCTTATTGACGATGAAACACAGAAATTGCATCGGAATCAAATAGAAAAGGCACAATGTCGACTTAAGTACAAGAAGACTGACTCTTCTTACTGTCTATGTTTTGAACCATTCCTGTGACACTAGTTATAGATTCCGATGCTTCACTCCACATTTACTGTAACCCTTGGACCTTCTTATTGACGATGAAACACAGAAATTGCATCGGAATTAAATAGAAAAGGCACAATGCCGACTTAAGTACAAGAAGACTGACTCTTCTTACTGACTATGTTTTGAACCATTCTTGTGACACTAGTTATAGATTCCGATGCTTCACTTCAGGTTTACTGTATACCTTGTACCTTCTTATTGACGATGTAACACAGATATTGCATCGGAATTAAATACAAAAGGCACAATGCCGACTTAAGTACAAGAAGACTGACTCTTCCTACTGTCTACGTTTTGAACCATTCCTGTGACACTAGTTTTGGATTCCGATGCTTTACTTTAGGTTTACTGTATCCCTCTGACCTTCCTATTGACAATGAAACACAGAAATTGCATCGGAATTAAATACAAATGGCACAATGCCGACTTAAGTACAAGAAGACTGACTCTTCGTACTGTCTATGTTAGAACCATTCCTGTGACACTAGTTATAGATTCCGATGCTTAACTTCAGGATTACTGTATCCCTCTAACCTTATTGCCGATGAAACACAGAAATTGCATCGGAATTAAATAGAAAATGCACAATGCCGACTTAAGTACAAGAAGACTGACTCTTCTTACTGACTATGTTTGAACCATTCCTGTGTCACTAGTTACTGATTCCGATGCTTCACTCCAGGTTTACTGTATCCCTTGGACCTTCTTATTGACGATGAAACACAGAATTTGCATCCGAATTAAATACCAAAGGGACAATGCCGACTTATGGACAAGAAGACTGATTCTTCTTACTGACAATGTTCTGAACCATTCCTGTAACACTAGCTATAGATTCCGATGCTTCACTCCAGGTTTACCCCTTGGACCTTCTTATTGACGACGAAACACAGAAATTGCATCGGAATTAAATAGAAATGGCACAATGCCGACTTAAGTACAAGAAGACTGAATCTTCTTACTGACTATGTTTTTCAACCATTCCTGTGACACTAGTTATAGATTCCGGTGCTTCACTCCAGGTTTACTGTTTCCCTTGGACCTTCTTATTGACGATGAAACACAGAAATTGCATCGGAATTAAATACAAAATGCACAATGCCGACTTAAGTACAAGAAGACTGACTCTTCTTACTGACTATGTTTGAACCATTCCTGTGTCACTAGTTACTGATTCCGATGCTTCACTCCAGGTTTACTGTATCCCTTGGACCCTCTTATTGACGATGAAACACAGAATTTGCATCGGAATTAAATACCAAAGGCACAATGCCGTCTTATGGACAAGAAGACTGACTCTTCTTACTGACAATGTTCTGAACCATTCCAGTGACACTAGCTATAGATTCCGATGCTTCACTTCAGGTTTACTGTATCCCTCTGACCTACTTCTTGACGATGAAACACAGAAATTGCATCGGAATTTAATACAAAAGGCACAATGCCGACTTATGGACAAGAAGACTGACTCTTCTTACTGACAATGTTCTGAACCATTCCTGTAACACTAGCTATAGATTCCGATGCTTCACTCCAGGTTTACTGTATCCCTCTGACCTTCTTATTGACGATGAAACACAGAAATTGCATCGGAATAAAATAGAAAAGGCACAATGCCGACTTAAGTACAAGAAGACTGACTCTTCCTACTGTCTATGATTTGAACCATTCCTGTGAAACTAGTTATAGATTCCGATGCTTCACTTCAGGATTACTGTATCCCTCTGATCTTCGTATTGACGATGAAAATCAGAAATTGCATCGCAATTAAATACAAAAGGCACAATGACGACTTAAGTACAAGAAGACTGACTCTTCCTACTGTCTATGATTTGAACCATTCCTGTGAAACTAGTTATAGATTCCGATGCTTCACTTCAGGTTTTCTGTATCCCTTGCACCTTCTTATAGACGATGAAACACAGAAATTGCATCGGAATTAAATATAAAAGGCACAATGCCGACTTAAGTACAAGAAGACTGACTCTTCTTACTGACTATGATTTGAACCATTCCTGTGACACTAGTTATAGATTCCGATGCTTCACTTCAGGTTTACTGTATACCTTGAACATTCTTATTGACGATGAAACACAGAAATTGCATCGGAATTAAATAGAAAAGGCTTAATGTCGACTTAAGTACAAGAAGACTGACTTTTCTTACTGTCTATGTTTTGAACCATACCTGTGACACAAGTTTTGGATTCCGATGCTTCACCTCAGGTGTACTGTATCCCTCTGACCTTCGTATTGACAATGAAACACAGAAATTGCATCGGAATTAAATACAAATGGCACAATGCCGACTTAAGTACAAGAAGACCGACTCTTCCTACTGTCTATGTTTTGAACCATTCCTGTGACACTAGTTATAGATTCCGATGCTTCACTTCAGGTTTACTGTATCCCTCTGACCTTATTGCCGACGAAACACAGAAATTGCATCGGAATCTAATAGAAAAGGCACAATGCCGACTTAAGTACAAGAAGACTGTCCCTTCTTTGTGATTATAGTTTGAACCATTGCTGTCACACTAGTTATAGATTCCGATGCTTTACTTCAGGTTTACTGTATACCTTGGACATTCTTATTGACGATGAAACACAGAAATTGCATCGGAATCAAATAGAAAAGGCACAATGTCGACTTAAGTACAAGAAGACTGACTCTTCTTACTGTCTATGTTTTGAACCATTCCTGTGACACTAGTTATAGATTCCGATGCTTCACTCCACATTTACTGTAACCCTTGGACCTTCTTATTGACGATGAAACACAGAAATTGCATCGGAATTAAATAGAAAAGGCACAATGTCGACTTAAGTACAAGAAGACTGACTCTTCCTACTGTCTATACTTTGAACCATTCCTGTGACACTAGTTTTGGATTCCGATGCTTCACCTCAGGTTTACTGTATCCCTCTGACCTTCTTATTGACAATGAAACACAGAAACTGCATCGGAATTAAATAGAAAACTCACAATGCCGACTCAAGTACAAGAAGACTGACTCTTCTTACTGTCTATGTTTTGAACCATTCCTGTGACACTAGTTATAGATTCCGATGCTTCACTGCATGTTTACTGTATACCTTGGACCTTCTTATTGACGATGAAACACAGAAATTGCATCGGAATTAAATAGAAAAGGCACAATGCCGACTTAAGTACAAGAAGACTGACTCTTCTTACTGACTATGTTTTGAACCATTCTTGTGACACTAGTTATAGATTCCGATGCTTCACTTCAGGTTTACTGTATACCTTGTACCTTCTTATTGACGATGTAACACAGATATTGCATCGGAATTAAATACAAAAGGCACAATGCCGACTTAAGTACAAGAAGACTGACTCTTCCTACTGTCTACGTTTTGAACCATTCCTGTGACACTAGTTTTGGATTCCGATGCTTTACTTTAGGTTTACTGTATCCCTCTGACCTTCCTATTGACAATGAAACACAGAAATTGCATCGGAATTAAATACAAATGGCACAATGCCGACTTAAGTACAAGAAGACTGACTCTTCGTACTGTCTATGTTAGAACCATTCCTGTGACACTAGTTATAGATTCCGATGCTTAACTTCAGGATTACTGTATCCCTCTAACCTTATTGCCGATGAAACACAGAAATTGCATCGGAATTAAATAGAAAATGCACAATGCCGACTTAAGTACAAGAAGACTGACTCTTCTTACTGACTATGTTTGAACCATTCCTGTGTCACTAGTTACTGATTCCGATGCTTCACTCCAGGTTTACTGTATCCCTTGGACCTTCTTATTGACGATGAAACACAGAATTTGCATCCGAATTAAATACCAAAGGGACAATGCCGACTTATGGACAAGAAGACTGATTCTTCTTACTGACAATGTTCTGAACCATTCCTGTAACACTAGCTATAGATTCCGATGCTTCACTCCAGGTTTACCCCTTGGACCTTCTTATTGACGACGAAACACAGAAATTGCATCGGAATTAAATAGAAATGGCACAATGCCGACTTAAGTACAAGAAGACTGAATCTTCTTACTGACTATGTTTTTCAACCATTCCTGTGACACTAGTTATAGATTCCGGTGCTTCACTCCAGGTTTACTGTTTCCCTTGGACCTTCTTATTGACGATGAAACACAGAAATTGCATCGGAATTAAATACAAAATGCACAATGCCGACTTAAGTACAAGAAGACTGACTCTTCTTACTGACTATGTTTGAACCATTCCTGTGTCACTAGTTACTGATTCCGATGCTTCACTCCAGGTTTACTGTATCCCTTGGACCCTCTTATTGACGATGAAACACAGAATTTGCATCGGAATTAAATACCAAAGGCACAATGCCGTCTTATGGACAAGAAGACTGACTCTTCTTACTGACAATGTTCTGAACCATTCCAGTGACACTAGCTATAGATTCCGATGCTTCACTTCAGGTTTACTGTATCCCTCTGACCTACTTCTTGACGATGAAACACAGAAATTGCATCGGAATTTAATACAAAAGGCACAATGCCGACTTATGGACAAGAAGACTGACTCTTCTTACTGACAATGTTCTGAACCATTCCTGTAACACTAGCTATAGATTCCGATGCTTCACTCCAGGTTTACTGTATCCCTCTGACCTTCTTATTGACGATGAAACACAGAAATTGCATCGGAATAAAATAGAAAAGGCACAATGCCGACTTAAGTACAAGAAGACTGACTCTTCCTACTGTCTATGATTTGAACCATTCCTGTGAAACTAGTTATAGATTCCGATGCTTCACTTCAGGATTACTGTATCCCTCTGATCTTCTTATTGACGATGAAAAACAGAAATTGCATCGCAATTAAATACAAAAGGCACAATGACGACTTAAGTACAAGAAGACTGACTCTTCCTACTGTCTATGATTTGAACCATTCCTGTGAAACTAGTTATAGATTCCGATGCTTCACTTCAGGATTACTGTATCCCTCTGATCTTCTTATTGACGATGAAAAACAGAAATTGCATCGTAATTAAATACAAAAGGCACAATGACGACTTAAGGACAAGAAGACTGACTCTTTTTACTGACTATGTTTTGAACCATTCCTGTGACACTACTTATGGATTCGGATGCTTCAATTTTGGTTTACTGTATCCCTCTGACCTTCATATTGAAGAGGAAACACAGGAATTGCATCGGAATTAAATAGAAAAGGCACAATGCCGACTAAAGTACAAGACGACTGACTTTTCTTACTCTCTATGTTTTGAACCATTCCTGTGACACTTATTATAGATTCCGATGCTTCACTTCAGGTTTACTGTATCCCTCTGATCTTCTTATTGACGATGAAACACAGAAATTGCATCGGAATTAAATACAAAAGGCACAATGCCACCCTAAGTACAAGAGGAATGATCCGTCTTACTGTCTATGTTTTAAACCATTCCTGAGACACTAGTTATAGATTCCGATGCTTCACTTCAGGTTTACTGTACCCCTCTGACCTTCTTATTGATGATGAAACACAGAAATTCCATTGGAAGTAAATACAAAAGGCACAATGCAGACTTAAGTACAAGAAGACTGACTCTTCTTACTGACTATGTTTTGAACCATTCCTGCGACACTAGTTATAGATTGCGATGCTTCACTTCAGGTTTGCTGTATCCCTCTGACCTTCCTATTGACGATGAAACACAGAATTTGCATCGGAATTAAATACAAAAGGCACAATGACGACTTAAGTACAAGAAGACTGACACTTCCTACTGTCTATGATTTGAACCATTCCTGTGACACTAGTTATAGATTCCGATGCTTCACTTCAGGATTACTGTATCCCTTGGACCTTCTTATTGACGCTGAAACACAGAAATTGCATCGGAATTAAATACAAAAGGCACAATGCCGATTTAAGTACATGAAGACCGACTCTTCCTACTGACTATGTTTTGAACCATTCTTGTGACACTAGTTATAGATTCCGATGCTTCACTTCAGGTTTACTGTATCCCTTGGACCTTCTTATTGACGATGAAACACAGAAATTGCATCGGAATTAAACACAAAAGGCACAATGCCGACTTAAGTACAAGAAGACTGACTCTTCTTACTGTCTATGTTTTGAACCATTCCTGTTACACTAGTTACACATTCCGATTCTTCACTCCAGGTTTACTGTATCCCTTGGACCTTGTTATTGACGATGAAACACAGAAATTGCATCGGAATTAAATACAAAAGGCACAATGCCGCCTTAAGGACAAGAAGACTAACTCTTCTTACTGACAATGTTTTGAACCATTCCTGTGACACTAGCTAAAGATTCCGATGCTTCACTTCAGGTTTACTGTATCTCTCTGACCTTCTTATTGACGATGAAACACAGAAATTGCATCGGAATTAGATACAAAAGCACAATGCCGACATAAGTACAAGAAGACTGACTCTTCTTACTGTCTATGTTTTGAACCATTCCATTGACACTAGATATAGATTCCGATGCTTCACTCCAGGTTTACTGTATCCCTTGGAGCTTCTTATTGACGATGAAAAACAGAAATTGCATCGGAATTAAATACAACAGGCACAATGCCGACTTAAGGACAAGAAGACTGACTCTTCTTACTGACTATGTTTTGAACCATTCCTGTGACACTAGTTATAGTTTCCGATGCTTCACATCAGGTTTACATTATCCCTCTGACCTTCGTATTGACGATGAAACACAGAAATTGCATCGGAATTAAATAGAACAGGCACAAAACCGCCTTAAGTACAAGAAGACTGACTCTTCCTACTGTCTATGTTATGAACCATTCCTGTGAGACTAGTTATAGATTCCGATGCTTCACTCCAGGTTTACTGTATCCCTTGGACCTTCTTATTGACGATGAAACACAGAAATTGCATCGGAATTAAATAGAAATGCACAATGCCGACTTAAGTACAAGAGGACTGACTCTTCCTAGTGTTTATGTTTTGAACCATTCCTGTGACACTAGTTATAGATTCCGATGCTTCACTTCAGGTTTACTGTATACCTTCGACTTTCTAATTGACGATGAAACACAGAAATTCCATCGGAAGTAAATAGAAAAGGCACAATGCCGAATTAAGTACAAGAAGACTGACTCTTCTTACTGTCTATGTTTTGAACCATTTCGGTGACACTAGTTATAGATTCCGATGCTTCACTTTAGGTTTACTGTCTCCCTTGGACCTTCTTATTGACGATGAAACACAGAAATTGCATCGGAATTAAATACAAAATTCATAATACCGACCTAAGTACAAGAAGACTGACTCTTTTTACTGTCTATGTTTTGAACCATTCCTGTGACACTAGTTATAGATTCCGATGCTTCACTTCAGGTTTACTGTATCCCTCTGATCTTCTTATTGAGGATGAAACACAGAAATTGCATCGGAATAAAATAGTAAAGGCACAATGCCGACTTAAGTACAAGACGACTGACTTTTCTTACTGTCTATCTTTTGAACCATTCTTGTGACACTAGTTATAGATTGCGATGCTTCACTTCAGGTTTACTGTATCCCTCTGATCTTCTTATTGACGATGAAACACAGAAATTGCATCGGAATTAAATACAAAAGGCACAATGCCGACTAAGTACAAGAGGACTGATCCTTCATACTGTCTCTGTTTTGAACCATTCCTGAGACACTAGTTATAGATTCCGATGCTTCACTTCAGGTTTACTGTATCCCTCTGACCTTCTTATTGATGATGAAACACAGAAATTGCATTGGAATTAAATACAAAAGGCACAATGCAGACTTAAGTAGAAGATGACTGACTCTTCTTACTGACTATATTTTGAACCTTTCCTGTGACACTAGTTATAGATTGCGATGCTTCACGTCAGGTTTGCTGTATCCTTCTGACCTTCGTATTGACGATGAAACACAGATTTTGCATCGGAATTAAATACAAAAGGCACAATGCCGACTTAAGTACAAGAAGACTTACTCTTCCTACTGTCTATGTTTTGAACCATTCCTATGACACTAGTTATAGATTCCGATGCTGACTTCAGGTTTACTGTATCCCTTGGACCTTCTTATTGACGATGAAACACAGAAATTGCATCGGAATTAAACACAAAAGGCACAATGCCGATTTAAGTACATGCGGACCGACTCTTTCGACTGACTATGTTTTGAACCATTCCTGTGACACTAGTTATAGATTCCGATGCTTCACTTCAGGTTTACTGTATTCCTTGGACCTTCTTATCGACGATGAAACACAGAAATTGCATCGGAATTAAATACAAAAGGCACAATGCCGACTTAAGTACAAGAAGACTGACTCTTCTTACTGACTATGTTTTGAACCATTCCGGTGACACTAGACATAGATTCCGATGCTTCACTTCAGGTTTACTGTATCCCTTGGACCTTCTTATTGACGATGAAACACAGAAATTGCATCGGAATTAAATACAAAAGGCACAATGCCGACTTAAGGACAAGAAGACTGACTCTTCTTACTGACTATGTTTTGAACCATTCCTGTGTCACTAGTTATAGATTCCGATGCTTCACTTCAGGTTTACTGTATACCTTGGATTTTGTACTTGACGATGAAACACAGAAATTGCATCGGAATTAAATAGAAAAGGCACAATGATGACTTAAGTACAAGAAGACTGACTCTTCTTACTCTCTATGTTTTGAACCATTTCTGTGAGACTAGTTATAGACTTAAGTACAAGAAGACTGACTCTTCTTACTGTCTATGTTTTGAACCATTCCTGTGACACTAGTTATAGATTCCGATGCTTCACTTCAGGCTTACTGTATCCCTTGGACCATCTTATTGACGATGAAACACAGAAATTGCATCGGAATTAAACATAAAAGGCACAATGCCGACTTAAGTACAAATAGACTGACTCTTCTGACTGACTATGTTTTGAACCATTCCTGTGACACTAGCTACAGATTCCGATGCTTCACTCCAGGTTTACTGTATCCCTTGGACCTTCTTATTGACGATGAAACACAGAAATTGCATCGGAATTAAATACAAAAGGCACAATGCCGACTTAAGGACAAGAAGACTGACTCTTCTTACTGACTATGTTTTGAACCATTCCTGTGTCACTAGTTATAGATTCCGATGCTTCACTTCAGGTTTACTGTATACCTTGGACTTTGTACTTGACGATGAAACACAGAAATTGCATCGGAATTAAATAGAAAAGGCACAATGATGACTTAAGTACAAGAAGACTGACTCTTCTTACTCTCTATGTTTTGAACCATTTCTGTGAGACTAGTTATAGACTTAAGTACAAGAAGACTGACTCTTCTTACTGTCTATGTTTTGAACCATTCCTGTGACACTAGTTATAGATTCCGATGCTTCACTTCAGGCTTACTGTATCCCTTGGACCTTCTTATTGACGATGAAACACAGAAATTGCATCGGAATTAAACATAAAAGGCACAATGCCGACTTAAGTACAAATAGACTGACTCTTCTGACTGACTATGTTTTGAACCATTCCTGTGACATTAGCTACAGATTCCGATGCTTCACTCCAGGTTTACTGTATCCCTTGGACCATCTTATTGACGATGAAACACAGAAATATCATCGGAATTAAATACAAAAGGCACAATGCCGACTTAAGTAAAAGAGGACTGACTCTTCCTACAGTCAATGTTTGAACCATTCCTGTCACACTAGTTATAGATTCCGGTGCTTCACTCCAGGTTTACTGTATTCCTTGGATCTTCTTATCGACGATCAAACACAGAAATTGCATCGGAATTAAATACAAAAGGCACAATGCCGACTTAAGTACAAGAAGACTGACTCTTCTTACTGACTATGTTTTGAACCATTCCGGTGACACTAGACATAGATTCCGATGCTTCACTTCAGGTTTACTGTATCCCTTGGACCTTCTTATTGACGATGAAACACAGAAATTGCATCAGAATTAAATAGAAAAGGCACAATGCCGACTTAAGTACAAGAAGACTGACGCTTCTTACTGACTATGTTTTTGAACCATTCCTGTGAAGCTAGTTATAGATTCCGATGCTTCACTTCAGATTTACTGTATCCCTTGGACCTTCTTATTGACGATGAAACACACATATTGCATCGGAATGAAATAGAAAAGGCCCAATGCCGACTTAAGTACAAGAAGACTGACTCTTCTTACTGTTTATGTTTGAACCATTCCTGTGACACTAGTTATAGATTCCGATGCTTCACTTCAGGTTTACTGTATCCCTCTGACCTTCCTATAGACGATGAAACACAGAAATTGCATCCGAATTAAATACAAAAGGCACAATTTCGACTTAAGTGCAAGAAGACTGACTCTTCCTACTGTCTATGTTTTGAACCATTCCTGTGACACTAGTCATAGATTTCGATGCTACACTTCAGGTTTACTGTATCCCTTGGACCTTCTTATTGACGATGAAACACAGAAATTGCATCGGAATTAAATACAAAAGGCACAATGTCGACTTAAGTACAAGAAAACTGACGCTTCTTACTGACTATGTTTTTGAACCATTCCTGTGACACTAGTTATAGATTCCGATGCTTCACTTCAGGTTTACTGTATCCCTTGGACCTTCTTATTGACGATGAAACACAGATATTGCATCGGAATGAAATAGAAAAGGCACAATGCCGACTTAAGTACAAGAAGACTGACTCTTCTTACTGTTTATGTTTGAACCATTCCTGTGACACTAGTTATATTTTCCGATCCTTCACTTCAGGTTTACTGTATCCCTCTGACATTCCTATAGACGATGAAACACAGAAATTGCATCCGAATTAAATACAAAAGGCACAATATCGACTTAAGTACAAGAAGACTGACTCATCCTACTGTCTATGTTTTGAACCATTCCTGTGACACTAGTAATAGATTTCGATGCTACACTTCAGGTTTACTGTATCCCTCTGACCTTCTTATTGACGATAAAACACAGAAAGAGCATCGGAATTAAATACAAAAGGCACAATGCCGACTAAAGTACAAGAATACTGACTCTTCTTACTGACTATGTTTTGAACCATTCTCGTGACCCTAGTTATAGATTCCGATGCTTCACTTCAGGTTTACTGTATCCCTTAAACCTTCTTATTGACGATGAAACACAGAAATTGCATCGGAATTAAATACAAAAGGCACAATGCCGACTTAAGTACAAGAAGACTGACTCTTCTTACTGACTATGTTTGAACCATTCCTGTGTCACTAGTTATAGATTCCGATGCTTCACTTCTGGTTCAATGTATCCCTCTGACCTTCTTATTGACGATGAAACACAGAAATTGCATCGGAATTAAATACAAAAGGCACAATGCCGACTTAAGTACAAGAAGGCTGCCTCTTTTTACTGTCTATGTTTTGAACCATTTCTGTGACACTAGTTATAGATTGCGATGCATCACTTCAGGTTTACTGTCTCCCTTGGACCTTCTTATTGACGATGAAACACAGAAATTGCATCGGAATTAAATACAAAAGGCACAATACCGACTTAAGTACAAGAAGACTGACTCTTCTGACTGTCTATGATTTGAACCATTCCTGTGGCACAAGTATAGATTCCGATGCTTCACATAAGGTTTACTGTATCCCTATGATCTTCTTATTGACGATGAAACACAGAAATTGCATCGGGATTAAATACAAAATGCACAATGCCGACTTAAGTACAAGAAGACTGACTCTTTTTACTGACTATGTTTGAACCATTCCTGTGACACTAGTTATGGATTCGGATGCTTCACTTCTGGTTCACTGTATCCCTTTTACCTTCTTATTGACGATGAAACACAGAAATTGCATCGGAATTAAATAGAAAAGGCACAATGCCGACCTATGTACAAGACGACTGACTTTTCTTACTGTCTATGATTTGAACTATTCCTGTGATACTAGTTATAGATTACGATGCTTTACCTCAGGTTTACTGTATCCCTCTGATCTTCTTATTGACGATTAAACACAGAAATTGCATCGGAATTAAATACAAAAGGCACAATGCCGACTTAAGTACAAGAGGACTGATCCTTCATACTGTCTATGTTTTCAACCATTCCTGTGACACTAGTTATAGATTCCGATGCTTCACTCCAGGTTTACTGTATCCCTTGGACCTTCTTATTGACGATGAAACACAGAAATATCATCGGAATTAAATACAAAAGGCACAATGCCGACTTAAGTACAAGAGGACTGACTCTTCCTACAGTCAATGTTTTGAACCATTCCTGTCACACTAGTTATAGATTCCGGTGCTTCACTCCAGGTTTACTGTTTCCCTTGGACCTTCTTGTTGACGATGAAACACAAAAATTGCATCAGAATTAAATACAAAAGGCACAATGTCGATTTAAGTACAAGAAGACTGACATTTCCTACTGTCTATGTTTTGAACCATTCCTGTGACACTAGTTATAGATTTCGATGCTACACTTCAGGTTTACTGTATCCCTTGGACCTTCTTATTGACGATGAATCACAGAAATTGCATCGGAATTAAATACAAAAGGCACAATGTCGATTTAAGTACAAGAAGACTGACGCTTCTTACTGACTATGTCTTTGAACCATTCCTGTGACACTAGTTATAGATTCCGATGCTTCACTTCAGGTTTACTGTATCCCTTGGACCTTCTTATTGACGATGAAACACAGATATTGCATCGGAACGAAATAGAAAAGGCACAATGCCGACTTAAGTACAAGAAGACTGACTCTTCTTACTGTTTATGTTTGAACCATTCCTGTGACACTAGTTATAGATTCCGATGCTTCGCTTCAGGTTTACTGTATCCCTCTGACCTTCCAATAGACGATGAAACACAGAAATTGCATCCGAATTAAATACGAAAGGCACAATATCGACTTAAGTACAAGAAGACTGACTCTTCCTACTGTCTATGTTTTGAACCATTCCTGTGACACTAGTTATAGATTTCGATGCTACACTTCAGGTTTACTGTATCCCTCTGACATTCTTATTGACGATGAAACACAGAAATTGCATCGGAATTAAATACAAAAGGCACAATGCCGACTTAAGTACAAGAAGACTGACTCTTCTTACTGACTATGTTTTGAACCATTCTCGTGACACTAGTTATAGATTCCGATGCTTCACTTCAGGTTTACTGTAACCCTTAAACCTTCTTATTGACGATGAAACACAGAAATTGCATCGGAATTAAATACAAAAGGCACAATGCCGACTTAAGTACAAGAAGACTGACTCTTCTTACTGACTATGTTTGAACCATTCCTGTGTCACTAGTTATAGATTCCGATGCTTCACTTCAGGTTTACTGTATACCTTGGACCGTATAATTGACGATGAAACACAGAGATTGCATCGGAATCAAATAGAAAAGGCACAATGCCGACTTAAGTACAAGAAGATGCCTCTTTTTACTGTCTATGTTTTGAACCATTCCTGTGACACTAGTTATAGATTCCGATGCTTCACTTCAGGTTTACTGTATTCCTCTGATCTTCTTATTGACGATGAAACACAGAAATTGCATCGGAATTAAATAAAAAAGGCACAATGCCGACTTAAGTACAAGAAGACTGACTCTTCTTACTGTCTATGTTTTGAACCATTCCTGTGACACTAGTTATAGATTCCGATGCTTCACTTCAGGCTTACTGTATCCCTTGGATCTTCTTATTGACGATGAAACACAGAAATTGCATCGGAATTAAACATAAAAGGCACAATGCCGACTTAAGTACAAGAAGACTGACTCTTCATACTCTCTATGTTTTGAACCATTTCTGTGACACTAGTTATAGATTCCGATGCTCCACTTCAGGTTTACTGTCTCCCTTGGACCTTCTTATTGACGATGAAACACAGAAATTGCATCGGAATTAAATACAAAAGGCACAATACCGACTTAAGTACAAGAAGACTGACTCTTCTTACCGTCTATGTTTTGAACCATTCCTGTGACACTAGTAATAGATTCTGATGCTTCACTTCAGGTTTACTGTATTCCTCTGATCTTCTTATTGACGATGAAACACAGAAATTGCATCGGAATTAAATAAAAAAGGCACAATGCCGACTTAAGTACACGAAGACTGACTCTTCTTACTGTCTATGTTTTGAACCATTCCTGTGACACTAGTTATAGTTTCCGATGCTTCACATCAGGTTTACATTATCCCTCTGACCTTCGTATTGACGATGAAACACAGAAATTGCATCGGAATTAAATAGAACAGGCACAAAACCGCCTTAAGTACAAGAAGACTGACTCTTCCTACTGTCTATGTTATGAACCATTCCTGTGAGACTAGTTATAGATTCCGATGCTTCACTCCAGGTTTACTGTATCCCTTGGACCTTCTTATTGACGATGAAACACAGAAATTGCATCGGAATTAAATAGAAATGCACAATGCCGACTTAAGTACAAGAGGACTGACTCTTCCTAGTGTTTATGTTTTGAACCATTCCTGTGACACTAGTTATAGATTCCGATGCTTCACTTCAGGTTTACTGTATACCTTCGACTTTCTAATTGACGATGAAACACAGAAATTCCATCGGAAGTAAATAGAAAAGGCACAATGCCGAATTAAGTACAAGAAGACTGACTCTTCTTACTGTCTATGTTTTGAACCATTTCGGTGACACTAGTTATAGATTCCGCTGCTTCACTTTAGGTTTACTGTCTCCCTTGGACCTTCTTATTGACGATGAAACACAGAAATTGCATCGGAATTAAATACAAAATTCATAATACCGACCTAAGTACAAGAAGACTGACTCTTCTTACTGTCTATGTTTTGAACCATTCCTGTGACACTAGTTATAGATTCCGATGCTTCACTTCAGGTTTACTGTATCCCTCTGATCTTCTTATTGAGGATGAAACACAGAAATTGCATCGGAATAAAATAGTAAAGGCACAATGCCGACTTAAGTACAAGACGACTGACTTTTCTTACTGTCTATCTTTTGAACCATTCTTGTGACACTAGTTATAGATTGCGATGCTTCACTTCAGGTTTACTGTATCCCTCTGATCTTCTTATTGACGAAGAAACACAGAAATTGCATCGGAATTAAATACAAAAGGCACAATGCCGACTAAGTACAAGAGGACTGATCCTTCATACTGTCTCTGTTTTGAACCATTCCTGAGACACTAGTTATAGATTCCGATGCTTCACTTCAGGTTTACTGTATCCCTCTGACCTTCTTATTGATGATGAAACACAGAAATTGCATTGGAATTAAATACAAAAGGCACAATGCAGACTTAAGTAGAAGATGACTGACTCTTCTTACTGACTATATTTTGAACCTTTCCTGTGACACTAGTTATAGATTGCGATGCTTCACGTCAGGTTTGCTGTATCCTTCTGACCTTCTTATTGACGATGAAACACAGATTTTGCATCGGAATTAAATACAAAAGGCACAATGCCGACTTAAGTACAAGAAGACTTACTCTTCCTACTGTCTATGTTTTGAACCATTCCTATGACACTAGTTATAGATTCCGATGCTGACTTCAGGTTTACTGTATCCCTTGGACCTTCTTATTGACGATGAAACACAGAAATTGCATCGGAATTAAACACAAAAGGCACAATGCCGATTTAAGTACATGCGGACCGACTCTTTCGACTGACTATGTTTTGAACCATTCCTGTGACACTAGTTATAGATTCCGATGCTTCACTTCAGGTTTACTGTATTCCTTGGACCTTCTTATCGACGATGAAACACAGAAATTGCATCGGAATTAAATACAAAAGGCACAATGCCGACTTAAGTACAAGAAGACTGACTCTTCTTACTGACTATGTTTTGAACCATTCCGGTGACACTAGACATAGATTCCGATGCTTCACTTCAGGTTTACTGTATCCCTTGGACCTTCTTATTGACGATGAAACACAGAAATTGCATCGGAATTAAATACAAAAGGCACAATGCCGACTTAAGGACAAGAAGACTGACTCTTCTTACTGACTATGTTTTGAACCATTCCTGTGTCACTAGTTATAGATTCCGATGCTTCACTTCAGGTTTACTGTATACCTTGGATTTTGTACTTGACGATGAAACACAGAAATTGCATCGGAATTAAATAGAAAAGGCACAATGATGACTTAAGTACAAGAAGACTGACTCTTCTTACTCTCTATGTTTTGAACCATTTCTGTGAGACTAGTTATAGACTTAAGTACAAGAAGACTGACTCTTCTTACTGTCTATGTTTTGAACCATTCCTGTGACACTAGTTATAGATTCCGATGCTTCACTTCAGGCTTACTGTATCCCTTGGACCATCTTATTGACGATGAAACACAGAAATTGCATCGGAATTAAACATAAAAGGCACAATGCCGACTTAAGTACAAATAGACTGACTCTTCTGACTGACTATGTTTTGAACCATTCCTGTGACATTAGCTACAGATTCCGATGCTTCACTCCAGGTTTACTGTATCCCTTGGACCATCTTATTGACGATGAAACACAGAAATATCATCGGAATTAAATACAAAAGGCACAATGCCGACTTAAGTAAAAGAGGACTGACTCTTCCTACAGTCAATGTTTGAACCATTCCTGTCACACTAGTTATAGATTCCGGTGCTTCACTCCAGGTTTACTGTATTCCTTGGATCTTCTTATCGACGATCAAACACAGAAATTGCATCGGAATTAAATACAAAAGGCACAATGCCGACTTAAGTACAAGAAGACTGACTCTTCTTACTGACTATGTTTTGAACCATTCCGGTGACACTAGACATAGATTCCGATGCTTCACTTCAGGTTTACTGTATCCCTTGGACCTTCTTATTGACGATGAAACACAGAAATTGCATCAGAATTAAATAGAAAAGGCACAATGCCGACTTAAGTACAAGAAGACTGACGCTTCTTACTGACTATGTTTTTGAACCATTCCTGTGAAGCTAGTTATAGATTCCGATGCTTCACTTCAGATTTACTGTATCCCTTGGACCTTCTTATTGACGATGAAACACACATATTGCATCGGAATGAAATAGAAAAGGCCCAATGCCGACTTAAGTACAAGAAGACTGACTCTTCTTACTGTTTATGTTTGAACCATTCCTGTGACACTAGTTATAGATTCCGATGCTTCACTTCAGGTTTACTGTATCCCTCTGACCTTCCTATAGACGATGAAACACAGAAATTGCATCCGAATTAAATACAAAAGGCACAATATCGACTTAAGTGCAAGAAGACTGACTCTTCCTACTGTCTATGTTTTGAACCATTCCTGTGACACTAGTCATAGATTTCGATGCTACACTTCAGGTTTACTGTATCCCTTGGACCTTCTTATTGACGATGAAACACAGAAATTGCATCGGAATTAAATACAAAAGGCACAATGTCGACTTAAGTACAAGAAAACTGACGCTTCTTACTGACTATGTTTTTGAACCATTCCTGTGACACTAGTTATAGATTCCGATGCTTCACTTCAGGTTTACTGTATCCCTTGGACCTTCTTATTGACGATGAAACACAGATATTGCATCGGAATGAAATAGAAAAGGCACAATGCCGACTTAAGTACAAGAAGACTGACTCTTCTTACTGTTTATGTTTGAACCATTCCTGTGACACTAGTTATATTTTCCGATCCTTCACTTCAGGTTTACTGTATCCCTCTGACATTCCTATAGACGATGAAACACAGAAATTGCATCCGAATTAAATACAAAAGGCACAATATCGACTTAAGTACAAGAAGACTGACTCATCCTACTGTCTATGTTTTGAACCATTCCTGTGACACTAGTAATAGATTTCGATGCTACACTTCAGGTTTACTGTATCCCTCTGACCTTCTTATTGACGATAAAACACAGAAAGAGCATCGGAATTAAATACAAAAGGCACAATGCCGACTTAAGTACAAGAAGACTGACGCTTCTTACTGACTATGTTTTTGAACCATTCCTGTGACACTAGTTATAGATTCCGATGCTTCACTTCAGGCTTACTGTATCCCTTGGACCATCTTATTGACGATGAAACACAGAAATTGCATCGGAATTAAACATAAAAGGCACAATGCCGACTTAAGTACAAATAGACTGACTCTTCTGACTGACTATGTTTTGAACCATTCCTGTGACACTAGCTACAGATTCCGATGCTTCACTCCAGGTTTACTGTATCCCTTGGACCTTCTTATTGACGATGAAACACAGAAATTGCATCGGAATTAAATACAAAAGGCACAATGCCGACTTAAGGACAAGAAGACTGACTCTTCTTACTGACTATGTTTTGAACCATTCCTGTGTCACTAGTTATAGATTCCGATGCTTCACTTCAGGTTTACTGTATACCTTGGACTTTGTACTTGACGATGAAACACAGAAATTGCATCGGAATTAAATAGAAAAGGCACAATGATGACTTAAGTACAAGAAGACTGACTCTTCTTACTCTCTATGTTTTGAACCATTTCTGTGAGACTAGTTATAGACTTAAGTACAAGAAGACTGACTCTTCTTACTGTCTATGTTTTGAACCATTCCTGTGACACTAGTTATAGATTCCGATGCTTCACTTTAGGCTTACTGTATCCCTTGGACCTTCTTATTGACGATGAAACACAGAAATTGCATCGGAATTAAACATAAAAGGCACAATGCCGACTTAAGTACAAATAGACTGACTCTTCTGACTGACTATGTTTTGAACCATTCCTGTGACATTAGCTACAGATTCCGATGCTTCACTCCAGGTTTACTGTATCCCTTGGACCATCTTATTGACGATGAAACACAGAAATATCATCGGAATTAAATACAAAAGGCACAATGCCGACTTAAGTAAAAGAGGACTGACTCTTCCTACAGTCAATGTTTGAACCATTCCTGTCACACTAGTTATAGATTCCGGTGCTTCACTCCAGGTTTACTGTATTCCTTGGATCTTCTTATCGACGATCAAACACAGAAATTGCATCGGAATTAAATACAAAAGGCACAATGCCGACTTAAGTACAAGAAGACTGACTCTTCTTACTGACTATGTTTTGAACCATTCCGGTGACACTAGACATAGATTCCGATGCTTCACTTCAGGTTTACTGTATCCCTTGGACCTTCTTATTGACGATGAAACACAGAAATTGCATCAGAATTAAATAGAAAAGGCACAATGCCGACTTAAGTACAAGAAGACTGACGCTTCTTACTGACTATGTTTTTGAACCATTCCTGTGAAGCTAGTTATAGATTCCGATGCTTCACTTCAGATTTACTGTATCCCTTGGACCTTCTTATTGACGATGAAACACACATATTGCATCGGAATGAAATAGAAAAGGCCCAATGCCGACTTAAGTACAAGAAGACTGACTCTTCTTACTGTTTATGTTTGAACCATTCCTGTGACACTAGTTATAGATTCCGATGCTTCACTTCAGGTTTACTGTATCCCTCTGACCTTCCTATAGACGATGAAACACAGAAATTGCATCCGAATTAAATACAAAAGGCACAATATCGACTTAAGTGCAAGAAGACTGACTCTTCCTACTGTCTATGTTTTGAACCATTCCTGTGACACTAGTCATAGATTTCGATGCTACACTTCAGGTTTACTGTATCCCTTGGACCTTCTTATTGACGATGAAACACAGAAATTGCATCGGAATTAAATACAAAAGGCACAATGTCGACTTAAGTACAAGAAAACTGACGCTTCTTACTGACTATGTTTTTGAACCATTCCTGTGACACTAGTTATAGATTCCGATGCTTCACTTCAGGTTTACTGTATCCCTTGGACCTTCTTATTGACGATGAATCACAGATATTGCATCGGAATGAAATAGAAAAGGCACAATGCCGACTTAAGTACAAGAAGACTGACTCTTCTTACTGTTTATGTTTGAACCATTCCTGTGACACTAGTTATATTTTCCGATCCTTCACTTCAGGTTTACTGTATCCCTCTGACATTCCTATAGACGATGAAACACAGAAATTGCATCCGAATTAAATACAAAAGGCACAATATCGACTTAAGTACAAGAAGACTGACTCATCCTACTGTCTATGTTTTGAACCATTCCTGTGACACTAGTAATAGATTTCGATGCTACACTTCAGGTTTACTGTATCCCTCTGACCTTCTTATTGACGATAAAACACAGAAAGAGCATCGGAATTAAATACAAAAGGCACAATGCCGACTTAAGTACAAGAATACTGACTCTTCTTACTGACTATGTTTTGAACCATTCTCGTGACCCTAGTTATAGATTCCGATGCTTCACTTCAGGTTTACTGTATCCCTTAAACCTTCTTATTGACGATGAAACACAGAAATTGCATCGGAATTAAATACAAAAGGCACAATGCCGACTTAAGTACAAGAAGACTGACTCTTCTTACTGACTATGTTTGAACCATTCCTGTGTCACTAGTTATAGATTCCGATGCTTCACTTCTGGTTCAATGTATCCCTCTGACCTTCTTATTGACGATGAAACACAGAAATTGCATCGGAATTAAATACAAAAGGCACAATGCCGACTTAAGTACAAGAAGGCTGCCTCTTTTTACTGTCTATGTTTTGAACCATTTCTGTGACACTAGTTATAGATTGCGATGCATCACTTCAGGTTTACTGTCTCCCTTGGACCTTCTTATTGACGATGAAACACAGAAATTGCATCGGAATTAAGTACAAAAGGCACAATACCGACTTAAGTACAAGAAGACTGACTCTTCTGACTGTCTATGATTTGAACCATTCCTGTGGCACAAGTATAGATTCCGATGCTTCACATAAGGTTTACTGTATCCCTATGATCTTCTTATTGACGATGAAACACAGAAATTGCATCGGGATTAAATACAAAATGCACAATGCCGACTTAAGTACAAGAAGACTGACTCTTTTTACTGACTATGTTTGAACCATTCCTGTGACACTAGTTATGGATTCGGATGCTTCACTTCTGGTTCACTGTATCCCTTTTACCTTCTTATTGACGATGAAACACAGAAATTGCATCGGAATTAAATAGAAAAGGCACAATGCCGACCTATGTACAAGACGACTGACTTTTCTTACTGTCTATGATTTGAACTATTCCTGTGATACTAGTTATAGATTACGATGCTTTACCTCAGGTTTACTGTATCCCTCTGATCTTCTTATTGACGATTAAACACAGAAATTGCATCGGAATTAAATACAAAAGGCACAATGCCGACTTAAGTACAAGAGGACTGATCCTTCATACTGTCTATGTTTTCAACCATTCCTGTGACACTAGTTATAGATTCCGATGCTTCACTCCAGGTTTACTGTATCCCTTGGACCTTCTTATTGACGATGAAACACAGAAATATCATCGGAATTAAATACAAAAGGCACAATGCCGACTTAAGTACAAGAGGACTGACTCTTCCTACAGTCAATGTTTTGAACCATTCCTGTCACACTAGTTATAGATTCCGGTGCTTCACTCCAGGTTTACTGTTTCCCTTGGACCTTCTTGTTGACGATGAAACACAAAAATTGCATCAGAATTAAATACAAAAGGCACAATGTCGATTTAAGTACAAGAAGACTGACATTTCCTACTGTCTATGTTTTGAACCATTCCTGTGACACTAGTTATAGATT
Organism: Schistocerca serialis cubense; assembly: GCF_023864345.2. Lineage (NCBI taxonomy): Eukaryota > Metazoa > Arthropoda > Insecta > Orthoptera > Acrididae > Schistocerca > Schistocerca serialis. Next base: position 1,096,161,381 of record NC_064640.1, read on the forward strand.
TCGATGCTACACTTCAGGTTTACTGTATCCCTTGGACCTTCTTATTGACGATGAATCACAGAAATTGCATCGGAATTAAATACAAAAGGCACAATGTCGATTTAAGTACAAGAAGACTGACGCTTCTTACTGACTATGTCTTTGAACCATTCCTGTGACACTAGTTATAGATTCCGATGCTTCACTTCAGGTTTACTGTATCCCTTGGACCTTCTTATTGACGATGAAACACAGATATTGCATCGGAACGAAATAGAAAAGGCACAATGCCGACTTAAGTACAAGAAGACTGACTCTTCTTACTGTTTATGTTTGAACCATTCCTGTGACACTAGTTATAGATTCCGATGCTTCGCTTCAGGTTTACTGTATCCCTCTGACCTTCCAATAGACGATGAAACACAGAAATTGCATCCGAATTAAATACAAAAGGCACAATATCGACTTAAGTACAAGAAGACTGACTCTTCCTACTGTCTATGTTTTGAACCATTCCTGTGACACTAGTTATAGATTTCGATGCTACACTTCAGGTTTACTGTATCCCTCTGACATTCTTATTGACGTTGAAACACAGAAATTGCATCGGAATTAAATACAAAAGGCACAATGCCGACTTAAGTACAAGAAGACTGACTCTTCTTACTGACTATGTTTTGAACCATTCTCGTGACACTAGTTATAGATTCCGATGCTTCACTTCAGGTTTACTGTAACCCTTAAACCTTCTTATTGACGATGAAACACAGAAATTGCATCGGAATTAAATACAAAAGGCACAATGCCGACTTAAGTACAAGAAGACTGACTCTTCTTACTGACTATGTTTGAACCATTCCTGTGTCACTAGTTATAGATTCCGATGCTTCACTTCAGGTTTACTGTATACCTTGGACCGTATAATTGACGATGAAACACAGAGATTGCATCGGAATCAAATAGAAAAGGCACAATGCCGACTTAAGTACAAGAAGATGCCTCTTTTTACTGTCTATGTTTTGAACCATTCCTGTGACACTAGTTATAGATTCCGATGCTTCACTTCAGGTTTACTGTATTCCTCTGATCTTCTTATTGACGATGAAACACAGAAATTGCATCGGAATTAAATAAAAAAGGCACAATGCCGACTTAAGTACAAGAAGACTGACTCTTCTTACTGTCTATGTTTTGAACCATTCCTGTGACACTAGTTATAGATTCCGATGCTTCACTTCAGGCTTACTGTATCCCTTGGATCTTCTTATTGACGATGAAACACAGAAATTGCATCGGAATTAAACATAAAAGGCACAATGCCGACTTAAGTACAAGAAGACTGACTCTTCATACTCTCTATGTTTTGAACCATTTCTGTGACACTAGTTATAGATTCCGATGCTCCACTTCAGGTTTACTGTCTCCCTTGGACCTTCTTATTGACGATGAAACACAGAAATTGCATCGGAATTAAATACAAAAGGCACAATACCGACTTAAGTACAAGAAGACTGACTCTTCTTACCGTCTATGTTTTGAACCATTCCTGTGACACTAGTAATAGATTCTGATGCTTCACTTCAGGTTTACTGTATTCCTCTGATCTTCTTATTGACGATGAAACACAGAAATTGCATCGGAATTAAATAAAAAAGGCACAATGCCGACTTAAGTACACGAAGACTGACTCTTCTTACTGTCTATGTTTTGAACCATTCCTGTGACACTAGTTATAGATTCCGATGCTTCACTTCAGGCTTACTGTATCCCTTGGATCTTCTTATTGACGATGAAACACAGAAATTGCATCGGAATTAAACATAAAAGGCACAATGCCGACTTAAGTACAAATAGACTGACTCTTCTGACTGACTATGTTTTGAACCATTCCTGTGACACTAGCTATAGATTCCGATGCTTCACTTCAGGCTTACTGTATCCCTTGGATCTTCTTATTGACGATGAAACACAGAAATTGCATCGGAATTAAACACAAAAGGCACAATGCCGACTTAAGTAAAAGAGGACTGACTCTTCCTACAGTCAATGTTTTGAACCATTCCTGTCACACTAGTTATAGATTCCGGTGCTTCACTCCAGGTTTACTGTTTCCCTTGGACCTTCTTATTGACGATGAAACACAGAAATTGCATCAGAATTAAATAGAAAAGGCACAATGCCGACTTAAGTACAAGAAGACTGACGCTTCTTACTGACTATGTTTTTGAACCATTCCTGTGAAGCTAGTTATAGATTCTGATGCTTCACTTCAGATTTACTGTATCCCTTGGACCTTCTTATTGACGATGAAACACACATATTGCATCGGAATGAAATAGAAAAGGCCCAATGCCGACTTAAGTACAAGAAGACTGACTCTTCTTACTGTTTATGTTTGAACCATTCCTATGACACTAGTTATAGATTCCGATGCTTCACTTCAGGTTTACTGTATCCCTCTGACCTTCCTATAGACGATGAAACACAGAAATTGCATCCGAATTAAATACAAAAGGCACAATATCGACTTAAGTGCAAGAAGACTGACTCTTCCTACTGTCTATGTTTTGAACCATTCCTGTGACACTAGTCATAGATTTCGATGCTACACTTCAGGTTTACTGTATCCCTTGGACCTTCTTATTGACGATGAAACACAGAAATTGCATCGGAATTAAATACAAAAGGCACAATGTCGACTTAAGTACAAGAAGACTGACGCTTCTTACTGACTATGTTTTTGAACCATTCCTGTGACACTAGTTATAGATTCCGATGCTTCACTTCAGGTTTACTGTATCCCTTGGACCTTCTTATTGGCGATGAAACACAGATATTGCATCGGAATGAAATAGAAAAGGCACAATACCGACTTAAGTACAAGAAGACTGACTCTTCTTACTGTTTATGTTTGAACCATTCCTGTGACACTAGTTATAGTTTCCGATCCTTCACTTCAGGTTTACTGTATCCCTCTGATCTTCCTATAGACGATGAAACACAGAAATTGCATCCGAATTAAATACAAAAGGCACAATATCGACTTAAGTACAAGAAGACTGACTCATCCTACTGTCTATGTTTTGAACCATTCCTGTGACACTAGTTATAGATTTCGATGCTACACTTCAGGTTTACTGTATCCCTCTGACCTTCTTATTGACGATAAAACACAGAAATTGCATCGGAATTAAATACAAAAGGCACAATGCCGACTTAAGTACAAGAATACTGACTCTTCTTACTGACTATGTTTTGAACCATTCTCGTGACCCTAGTTATAGATTCCGATGCTTCACTTCAGGTTTACTGTATCCCTTAAACCTTCTTATTGACGATGAAACACAGAAATTGCATCGGAATTAAATACAAAAGGCACAATGCCGACTTAAGTACAAGAAGACTGACTCTTCTTACTGACTATGTTTGAACCATTCCTGTGTCACTAGTTATAGATTCCGATGCTTCACTTCTGTTCAATAAATCCCTCTGACCTTCTTATTGACGATGAAACACAGAAATTGCATCGGAATTAAATACAAAAGGCACAATGCCGACTTAAGTACAAGAAGGCTGCCTCTTTTTACTGTCTATGTTTTGAACCATTTCTGTGACACTAGTTATAGATTGCGATGCATCACTTCAGGTTCACTGTCTCCCTTGGACCTTCTTATTGACGATGAAACACAGAAATTGCATCGGAATTAAATACAAAAGGCACAATACCGACTTAAGTACAAGAAGACTGACTCTTCTGACTGTCTATGATTTGAACCATTCCTGTGGCACTAGTTATAGATTCCGATGCTTCACATCAGGTTTACTGTATCCCTATGATCTTCTTATTGACGATGAAACACAGAAATTGCATCGGGATTAAATACAAAACGCACAATGCTGACTTAAGTACAAGGAGACTGACTCTTTTTACTGACTATGTTTGAACCATTCCTGTGACACTAGTTATGGATTCGGATGCTTCACTTCTGGTTCACTGTATCCCTCTGACCTTCTTATTGACGATGAAAAACAGAAATTGCATCGGAATTAAATAGAAAAGGCACAATGCCGACTTAAGTACAAGAAGACTCACTCTTCTTACTGACTATGTTTGAACCATTCCTGTGACACTAGTTATAGATTCCGATGGTTCACTTCAGGTTTACTGTATACCTTGGACTTTCTAATTGACGATGATACACAGAAATTGCATCGGAATTAAATAGATAAGGCACAATGACGACTTAAGTACAAGAAGACTGACTCTTCTTACTCTCTATGTTTTGAACCATTTCTGTGACACTAGTTATAGATTCCGATGCTCCACTTCAGGTTTACTGTCTCCCTTGGACCTTCTTATTGACGATGAAACACAGAAATTGCATCGGAATTAAATACAAAAGGCACAATACCGACTTAAGTACAAGAAGACTGACTCTTCTTACTGTCTATGTTTTGAACCATTCCTGTGACACTAGTTATATATTCCGATGCTTCACTTCAGGTTTACTGTATCCCTCTGATCTTCTTATTGACCATGAATCACAGAAATTGTATCGGAATTACATACAAAAGGCACAATGCCGACTTAAGTACAAGAAGACTGACTCTTCTTACTGTCTATGCTTTGAACCACTCATGTTACACTAGTTATAGATTCCGATGCTTCACTTCAGGCTTACTGTATCCCTTGGACCTTCTTATTGACGATGAAACACAGAAATTGCATCGGAATTAAATAGTAAAGACACAATGCCGACTTAAGTACAAGACGACTGACTTTTCTTACTGTCTATGTATTGAAACATTCCGGTGACACTAGTTATAGATTCCGATGCTTCACTTCAGGTTTACTGTATCCCTCTGATCTTCTTATTGACGATGAAACACAGAAATTGCATCGGAATTAAATACAAAACGCACAAAGCCGACTTAAGTACAAGAGGACTGATCCTTCTTACCGTCTATGTTTTGAACCATTCCTGAGACACTAGTTATAGATTCCGTTGCTTCACTTCAGGTTTACTGTAACCCTCTGACCTTCTTATTGATGATGAAACACAGAAATTGCATCGGAGTTAAATATAAAAGGCACAATGCAGACTTAAGTACAAGAAGACTGACTCTTCTTACAGACTATGTTTTGAAACATTCCTGTGACAGTAGTTATAGATTGCGATGCTTCACTTCAGGTTTGCTGTATCCCTCTGAACTTCTTATTGACGATGAAACACAGCATTTGCATCGGAATTAAATACAAAGGGCACAATGCCGACTTAAGGACAAGAAGACTGACTCTTCTGACTGTCTATGAATTGAACCATTCCTGTGACACTAGTTATAGATTCCGATGCTTCGCTCCAGGTTTACTGTATCCCTTGGACCTTCTAATTGACGATGAATTACAGAAATTGCATCGGAATTAAATAGAAAAGGCACAATGCCGACTTAAGTACAAGATGACTGACTCTTCCTACTGTCAATGTTTTGAACCATTCCTGTGACACTAGTTATAGATTCCGGTGCTTCACTCCTGGTTTACTGTTTCCCGTGGACCTTCTTATTGACGATGAAACACACAAATTGCATCAGAATTAAATAGAAAAGGCACAATCCCGACTTAAGTACAAGAAGACTGACGCTTCTTACTGACTATGTTTTTCAACCATTCCTGTGACACTAGTTATAGATTCCGGTGCTTCACTCCAGGTTTACTGTTTCCCTTGGACCTTCTTATTGACGATGAAACATAGAAATTGCATCGGAATTAAATACAAAAGGCACAATGCCGACTTAAGTACAAGAAGACTGACTCTTCTTACTGACTATGTTTGAACCATTCCTGTGTCACTAGTTATAGATTCCGATGCTTCACTTCAGGTTTACTGTATCCCTCTGACCTTCTTATTGACGATGAAACACAGAAATTGCTTCGGAATTAAATACAAAATTCACAATGCCGACTTAAGTACAAGAAGACTGACTCTTCTTACTGACTATGTTTTGAACCATTCCTGTGTCACTAGTTATAGATTCTGATGCTTCACTTCTGGTTTACTGTATACCTTGGACTATCTAATTGACAATGAAGCAAAGAAATTGCATCGGAATTAAATAGAAAAGGCACAATGCCGACTTAAGTACAAGAAGACTGACTCTTCTTACTGTCTATGTTTGGAACCATTTCTGTGACACTAGTTATAGATTCCGATGCTTCACTTCAGGTTTACTGTATCCCTCTGATCTTCTTATTGACGATGAAACACAGAAATTGCATCGGAATTAAACACAAGAGGCACAATGACGACTGAAGTACAAAAAGACTGACTCTTCCTACTGACTATGATTTGAACCATTCCTGTGACACTAGTTATAGATTCCGATGCTTCACTTCAGGTTTACTGTATCCCTCTGACCTTCTTATTGACGATTAAACACAGAAATTGCATTGGAATAAAATAGTAAAGGCACAATGCCGACTTAAGTACAAGACGACTGACTTTTCTTACTGTCTATTTTTTGAACCATTCCTGTGACACTAGTTACAGATTCCGATGCTTCACCTCAGGTTTACTGTATCCCTCTGATCATCTTATTGACCATGAAACACAGAAATTGCATCGGAATTAAATACAAGAGGCACAATGCCGACTTAAGTACAAGTGGACTGATCCTTCTTACTGTCTCTTTTTTGAACCATTCCTGAGATACTAGTTATAGATTCCGATGCTTCACTTCAGGTTTACTGTATCCCTCTGACCTTCTTATTGAAGATGAAACACAGAAATTGCATCGGAATTAAATACAAAAGGCACAATGCAGACTTAAGTACAAGATGACTGACTCTTCTTACTGACTATGTTTTGAACCATTCCTGTGACACTAGTTATAGATTGCGATGCTTCACTTCAGGTTTGCTGTATCCCTCTGACCTTCTTATTGACGATGAAACACAGAATTTGCATCGGAATTAAATACAAAAGGCACAATGCCGATTTAAGTACAAGAAGACTTACTCTTCCTACTGTCTATGTTTAGAACCATTCCTGTGACACTAGTTATAGATTCCGATGCTTCACTTCAGGTTTACTGTATCCGTTGGACCTTCTTATTGACGATGAAACACAGAAATTGCAGTGGAATTAAATACAAAAGGCACAATGCCGATTTAAGTACATGAAGACCGACTCTTTCTACTGACTATGTTTTGAACCATTCCTGTGACACTAGTTATAGATTCCGATGCTTCACTTCAAGGTTACTGTATCCCTTGGACCTTCTTATTGACGATGAAACACAGAAATTGCATCGGAATTAAATACAAAGGGCAAAATGCCGACTTAAGTACACGAAGACTGACTCTTCTTACTGACTATGTTTTGAACCATTCCTGTGACACTAGTTATAGATTCCGATGCTTCACTTCAGGTTTACTGTATCCCTCTGACCTTCTAATTGACGATTAAACACAGAAATTGCATTGGAGTAAAATAGTAAAGGCACAATGCCGACTTAAGGACAAGAAGACTGACTCTTCTTACTGACTATGTTTTGAACCATTCCTGTGTCACTAGTTATAGATTCCGATGGTTCACTTCAGGTTTACTGTATACCTTGGACTTTCTAATTGACGATGATACACAGAAATTGCATCGGAATTAAATAGAAAAGGCACAATGACGACTTAAGTACAAGAAGACTGACTCTTCTTACTCTCTATGTTTTGAACCATTTCTGTGACACTAGTTATAGATTCCGATGCTCCACTTCAGGTTTACTGTCTCCCTTGGACCTTCTTATTGACGATGAAACACAGAAATTGCATCGGAATTAAATACAAAAGGCACAATACCGGCTTAAGTACAAGAAGACTGACTCTTCTTACTGTCTATGTTTTGAACCATTCCTGTGACACTAGTTATATATTCCGATGCTTCACTTCAGGTTTACTGTATCCCTCTGATCTTCTTATTGACCATGAATCACAGAAATTGCATCGGAATTAAATACAAAAGGCACAATGCCGACTTAAGTACAAGAAGACTGACTCTTCTTACTGTCTATGCTTTGAACCACTCATGTTACACTAGTTATAGATTCCGATGCTTCACTTCAGGCTTACTGTATCCCTTGGACCTTCTTATTGACGATGAAACACAGAAATTGCATCGGAATTAAACACAAAAGGCACAATGCCGACTTAAGTACAAATAGACTGACTCTTCTTACTGACTATGTTTTGAACCATTCCTGTGACACTCGTTATAGATTCTGATGCTTCACTTCAGGTTTACTGTACCCCTCTGACCTTCTTATTGACGATGAAACACAGAAATTGCATCGGAATTAAATAGTAAAGACACAATGCCGACTTAAGTACAAGACGACTGACATTTCTTACTGTCTATGTATTGAAACATTCCGGCGACACTAGTTATAGATTCCGATGCTTCACTTCAGGTTTGCTGTATCCCTCTGATCTTCTTATTGACGATGAAACACAGAAATTGCATCGGAATTAAATACAAAAGGCACAAAGCCGACTTAAGTACAAGAGGACTGATCCTTCCTACCGTCTATGTTTTGAACCATTCCTGAGACACTAGTTATAGATTCCGTTGCTTCACTTCAGGTTTACTGTAACCCTCTGACCTTCTTATTGATGATGAAACACAGAAATTGCATCGGAGTTAAATATAAAAGGCACAATGCAGACTTAAGGACAAGAAGACTGACTCTTCTTACAGACTATGTTTTGAAACATTCCTGTGACAGTAGTTATAGATTGCGATGCTTCACTTCAGGTTTGCTGTATCCCTCTGACCTTCTTATTGACGATGAAACACAGCATTTGCATCGGAATTAAATACAAAGGGCACAATGCCGACTTCAGTACAAGAAGACAGACTCTTCCTACTGTCTATGTTTTGAACCATTCCTGTTACACTAGTTATAGATTCCGATGCTTCACATCAGGTTTACTGTATCCCTTGGACCATCTTATTGACGATGAAACACAGAAATTGCATCGGAATTAAATACAAAAGGCACAATGCCGATTTAAGTACATGAAGACCGACTCTTTCTACTGACTATGTTTTGAACCACTCCTGTGACACTAGTTATACATTCCGATGCTTCACTTCAGGTTTACTGTATCCCTTGGACCTTCATCGTGACGATGAAACACAGAAATTGCATCGGAATTAAATACAAAAGGCACAATGCCGACTTAAGTACAAGAAGACTGACTCCTGTTACAGCCTATGCTTTGAACCATTCCTTTGACACTAGTTACACATTCCGATTCTTCACTCCAGGTTTACTGTATCCCTTGGACCTTTTTATTGACGATGAAACACAGAAATTGCATCGGAATTAAATACAAAAAGCACAATGCCGCCTTAAGGACGAGAAGGCTAACTCTTCTTACTGACAATGTTTTGAACCATTCCTGTGACACTAGCTATAGATTCCGATGCTTCACTTCAGGTTTACTGTATCCCTTGGACCTTCTTATTAACGATGAAACACAAAAATTGCATCGGAATTAAATAGAATAGGCACAATGCCGACTTAAGTACAAGAGGACTGACTCTTCCTACTGTCAATGTTTTGAACCATTCCTGTGACACTAGTTATAGATTCCGGTGCTTCACTCCAGGATTACTGTTTGCCTTGGACCTTCTTATTGACGATGAAACACAGAAATTGCATCAGAATTAAATAGAAAAGGCACAATGGCGACTTAAGTACAAGAAGACTGACGCTTCTTACTGACTATGTTTTTGAACCATTCCTGTGACACTAGTTATAGATTCCGATGCTTCACTTCAGGTTTACTGTATCCCTTGGACCTTCTTATTGACGATGAAACACAGATATTGCATCGGAATGAAATAGAAAAGGCACAATGCCGACTTAAGTACAAGAAGCCTGACTCTTCTTACTGTTTATGTTTGAACCATTCCTGTGACACTAGTTATAGATTCCGATGCTTCACTTCAGGTCTACTGTATCCCTCTGACCTTCCTATAGACGATGAAACACAGAAATTGCATCCGAATTAAATACAAAAGGCACAATATCGACTTAAGTACAAGAAGACTGACTCTTCCTACTGTCTATGTTTTGAACCATTCCTGTGACACTAGTTATAGATTTCGATGCTACACTTCAGGTTTACTGTATCCCTCTTATCTTCTTATTGACGATGAAACACAGAAATTGCATCGGAATTAAATACAAATGGCACAATGCCGACTTAAGTACAGGAAGACTGACTCTTCTTACTGACTATGTTTTGAACCATTCTCGTGACACTAGTTATAGATTCCGATGCTTCATTTCAGGTTTACTGTATCCCTTAAACCTTCTTATTGACGATGAAACACAGAAATTGCATCGGAATTAAATACAAAAGGCACAATGCCGACTTAAGTACAAGAAGGCTGCCTCTTTTTACTGTCTATGTTTTGCACCATTTCTGTGACACTAGTTACAGATTGCGATGCTTCACTTCAGGTTTACTGTCTCCCTTGGACCATCTTATTGTCGATGAAACACAGAAATTGCATCGGAATTAAATACAAATGGCACAATACCGACTTAAGTACAAGAAGACTGACTCATCTTACTGTCTATGTTTTGAACCATTCCTGTGCCACTAGTTATAGATTCCGATGCTTCACATCAGGTATACTGTATCCCTATGATCTTCTTATTGACAATGAAACACAGAAATTGCATCGGAATTAAATACAAAAGGCACAATGCTGACTTAAGTACAAGAAGACTGACTCTTCTTACAGTCTATGTTTTGAACCATTCCTGTGACACAAGTTATAGATTCCGGTGCTTCACTCCAGGTTTACTGTTTCCCTTGGACCTTCTTATTGACGATGAAACACAGATATTGCATCGGAATGAAATAGAAAGGGCACAATGCCAACTTAAGTACAAGAAGACTGACTCTTCTTACTGTTTATGTTTGAACCATTCCTGTGACACTAGTTATAGAATCCGATGCTTCACTTCAGGTTTACTGTATCCCTCTGACCTTCCTATAGACGATGAAACACAGAAATTGCATCCGAATTAAATACAAACGGCACAATATCGACTTAAGTACAAGAAGACTGAGTCTTCCTACTGTCTATGTTTTGAACCATTCCTGTGACACTAGTTATAGATTTCGATGCTACACTTCAGGATTACTGTATCCCTCTGACCTTCTTATTGACGATGAAACACAGAAATTGCATCGGAATTAAATACAAAAGGCACAATGCCGACTTAAGTACAGGAAGAGTGACTCTTCTTACTGACTATGTTTTGAACCATTCTCGTGACACTACTTATAGATTCCGATGCTTCACTTCAGGTTTACTGTATCCCTTAAACCTTCTTATTGTCGATGAAACACAGAAATTGCATCGGAATTAAATACAAAAGGCACAATGCCGACTTAAGTACAAGAAGACTGACTCTTCTTACTGAGTATGTTTGAACCATTCCTGTGTCACAAGTTATAGATTCCGATGCTTCACATCAGGTTTACTGTATACCTTGGACCTTATAATTGACGATGAAACACAGAGATTGCATCGGAATTAAATAGAAAAGGCACAATGCCGAGTTAAGTTCAAGAAGGCTGCTCCTTTTTACTGTCTATGTTTTGAACCATTCCTGTGACACTAGTTATAGATTCCGATGCTTCACTTCAGGTTTACTGTATCCCTTGGACCTGCTTATTGACGATGAAACACAGAAATTGCATCGGAATTAAATACAAAAGACACAATGCCGACTTAAGTACAAGAAGACTGACTCTTCTTACTGTCTATGCTTTGAACCATTCCTGTGACAGTAGTTACACATTCCGATTCTTCACTCCAGGTTTACTGTATCCCTTGGTCCTTCTTATTGACGATGAAACACAGAAATTGCATCGGAATTAAATACAAAAGGCACAATGCCGACATAAGTACAAGAAGACTGACTCTTCTTACTGACTATGATTTGAACCTTTCCGGTGACACTAGTCATAGATTCCGATGCTTCACTTCAGGGTTACTGTATCCCTTGGACCTTCTTATTGACGATGAAACACAGAAATGGCATCAGAATTAAATACAAAGGGCAAAATGCCGACTTAAGTACACGAAGACTGACGTTTCTTACTGCCTATGTTTTGAACAATTCCTGGGACACTAGTTATAGATTCCGATGCTACACTCCACGTTTACTGTATCCCTTGGACCTTCTTATTGACGATGTAAAACAGAAATTGCATCGGAATGAAATACAAAAGGCACAATGCCGACTTAAGGACAAGAAGACTGACTCTTCTTACTGACTATGTTTTGAACCATTCCTGTGTCACTAGTTATAGATTCCGATGCTTCACTTCAGGTTTACTGTATACCTTGGACTTTCTAATTGACGATGAAACACAGATATTGCATCGGAATTAAATAGAAAAGGCACAATGACGACTTAAGTACAAGAAGACTGACTCTTCTTACTCTCTATGTTTTGAACCATTTCTGTGACACTAGTTATAGATTCCGATGCTCCACTTCAGGTTTACTGTCTCCCTTGGACCTTCTTATTGACGAAGAAACACAGAAATTGCATCGGAATTAAATACAAAAGGCACAATACCGACTTAAGTACAAGAATACTGACTCTTCTTACTGTCTATGTTTTGAACCATTCCTGTGACACTAGTTATTGATTCCGATGCTTCACTTCAGGTTTCCTGTATCCCTCTGATCTTCTTGTTGACGATGAAACACAGAAATTGCATCGGAATTAAATACAAAAGGCACAATGCTGACTTAAGTACAAGAAGACTGACTCTTCTTACAGTCTATGTTTTGAACCATTCCTGTGACACAAGTTATAGATTCCGGTGCTTCACTCCAGGTTTACTGTTTCCCTTGGACCTTCTTATTGACGATGAAACACAGATATTGCATCGGAATGAAATAGAAAGGGCACAATGCCAACTTAAGTACAAGAAGACTGACTCTTCTTACTGTTTATGTTTGAACCATTCCTGTGACACTAGTTATAGAATCCGATGCTTCACTTCAGGTTTACTGTATCCCTCTGACCTTCCTATAGACGATGAAACACAGAAATTGCATCCGAATTAAATACAAACGGCACAATATCGACTTAAGTACAAGAAGACTGAGTCTTCCTACTGTCTATGTTTTGAACCATTCCTGTGACACTAGTTATAGATTTCGATGCTACACTTCAGGATTACTGTATCCCTCTGACCTTCTTATTGACGATGAAACACAGAAATTGCATCGGAATTAAATACAAAAGGCACAATGCCGACTTAAGTACAGGAAGAGTGACTCTTCTTACTGACTATGTTTTGAACCATTCTCGTGACACTACTTATAGATTCCGATGCTTCACTTCAGGTTTACTGTATCCCTTAAACCTTCTTATTGTCGATGAAACACAGAAATTGCATCGGAATTAAATACAAAAGGCACAATGCCGACTTAAGTACAAGAAGACTGACTCTTCTTACTGAGTATGTTTGAACCATTCCTGTGTCACTAGTTATAGATTCCGATGCTTCACATCAGGTTTACTGTATACCTTGGACCTTATAATTGACGATGAAACACAGAGATTGCATCGGAATTAAATAGAAAAGGCACAATGCCGAGTTAAGTTCAAGAAGGCTGCTCCTTTTTACTGTCTATGTTTTGAACCATTCCTGTGACACTAGTTATAGATTCCGATGCTTCACTTCAGGTTTACTGTATCCCTTGGACCTGCTTATTGACGATGAAACACAGAAATTGCATCGGAATTAAATACAAAAGACACAATGCCGACTTAAGTACAAGAAGACTGACTCTTCTTACTGTCTATGCTTTGAACCATTCCTGTGACAGTAGTTACACATTCCGATTCTTCACTCCAGGTTTACTGTATCCCTTGGTCCTTCTTATTGACGATGAAACACAGAAATTGCATCGGAATTAAATACAAAAGGCACAATGCCGACATAAGTACAAGAAGACTGACTCTTCTTACTGACTATGATTTGAACCATTCCGGTGACACTAGTCATAGATTCCGATGCTTCACTTCAGGGTTACTGTATCCCTTGGACCTTCTTATTGACGATGAAACACAGAAATGGCATCAGAATTAAATACAAAGGGCAAAATGCCGACTTAAGTACAAGAAGACTGACTCTTCTTACTGAGTATGTTTGAACCATTCCTGTGTCACTAGTTATAGATTCCGATGCTTCACATCAGGTTTACTGTATACCTTGGACCTTATAATTGACGATGAAACACAGAGATTGCATCGGAATTAAATAGAAAAGGCACAATGCCGAGTTAAGTTCAAGAAGGCTGCTCCTTTTTACTGTCTATGTTTTGAACCATTCCTGTGACACTAGTTATAGATTCCGATGCTTCACTTCAGGTTTACTGTATCCCTTGGACCTGCTTATTGACGATGAAACACAGAAATTGCATCGGAATTAAATACAAAAGACACAATGCCGACTTAAGTACAAGAAGACTGACTCTTCTTACTGTCTATGCTTTGAACCATTCCTGTGACAGTAGTTACACATTCCGATTCTTCACTCCAGGTTTACTGTATCCCTTGGTCCTTCTTATTGACGATGAAACACAGAAATTGCATCGGAATTAAATACAAAAGGCACAATGCCGACATAAGTACAAGAAGACTGACTCTTCTTACTGACTATGATTTGAACCTTTCCGGTGACACTAGTCATAGATTCCGATGCTTCACTTCAGGGTTACTGTATCCCTTGGACCTTCTTATTGACGATGAAACACAGAAATGGCATCAGAATTAAATACAAAGGGCAAAATGCCGACTTAAGTACACGAAGACTGACGTTTCTTACTGCCTATGTTTTGAACAATTCCTGGGACACTAGTTATAGATTCCGATGCTACACTCCACGTTTACTGTATCCCTTGGACCTTCTTATTGACGATGTAAAACAGAAATTGCATCGGAATGAAATACAAAAGGCACAATGCCGACTTAAGGACAAGAAGACTGACTCTTCTTACTGACTATGTTTTGAACCATTCCTGTGTCACTAGTTATAGATTCCGATGCTTCACTTCAGGTTTACTGTATACCTTGGACTTTCTAATTGACGATGAAACACAGATATTGCATCGGAATTAAATAGAAAAGGCACAATGACGACTTTTGTACAAGAAGACTGACTCTTCTTACTCTCTATGTTTTGAACCATTTCTGTGACACTAGTTATAGATTCCGATGCTCCACTTCAGGTTTACTGTCTCCCTTGGACCTTCTTATTGACGAAGAAACACAGAAATTGCATCGGAATTAAATACAAAAGGCACAATACCGACTTAAGTACAAGAATACTGACTCTTCTTACTGTCTATGTTTTGAACCATTCCTGTGACACTAGTTATTGATTCCGATGCTTCACTTCAGGTTTCCTGTATCCCTCTGATCTTCTTGTTGACGATGAAACACAGAAATTGCATCGGAATTAAATACAAAAGGCACAATGCTGACTTAAGTACAAGAAGACTGACTCTTCTTACAGTCTATGTTTTGAACCATTCCTGTGACACAAGTTATAGATTCCGGTGCTTCACTCCAGGTTTACTGTTTCCCTTGGACCTTCTTATTGACGATGAAACACAGATATTGCATCGGAATGAAATAGAAAGGGCACAATGCCAACTTAAGTACAAGAAGACTGACTCTTCTTACTGTTTATGTTTGAACCATTCCTGTGACACTAGTTATAGAATCCGATGCTTCACTTCAGGTTTACTGTATCCCTCTGACCTTCCTATAGACGATGAAACACAGAAATTGCATCCGAATTAAATACAAACGGCACAATATCGACTTAAGTACAAGAAGACTGAGTCTTCCTACTGTCTATGTTTTGAACCATTCCTGTGACACTAGTTATAGATTTCGATGCTACACTTCAGGATTACTGTATCCCTCTGACCTTCTTATTGACGATGAAACACAGAAATTGCATCGGAATTAAATACAAAAGGCACAATGCCGACTTAAGTACAGGAAGAGTGACTCTTCTTACTGACTATGTTTTGAACCATTCTCGTGACACTACTTATAGATTCCGATGCTTCACTTCAGGTTTACTGTATCCCTTAAACCTTCTTATTGTCGATGAAACACAGAAATTGCATCGGAATTAAATACAAAAGGCACAATGCCGACTTAAGTACAAGAAGACTGACTCTTCTTACTGAGTATGTTTGAACCATTCCTGTGTCACTAGTTATAGATTCCGATGCTTCACATCAGGTTTACTGTATACCTTGGACCTTATAATTGACGATGAAACACAGAGATTGCATCGGAATTAAATAGAAAAGGCACAATGCCGAGTTAAGTTCAAGAAGGCTGCTCCTTTTTACTGTCTATGTTTTGAACCATTCCTGTGACACTAGTTATAGATTCCGATGCTTCACTTCAGGTTTACTGTATCCCTTGGACCTGCTTATTGACGATGAAACACAGAAATTGCATCGGAATTAAATACAAAAGACACAATGCCGACTTAAGTACAAGAAGACTGACTCTTCTTACTGTCTATGCTTTGAACCATTCCTGTGACAGTAGTTACACATTCCGATTCTTCACTCCAGGTTTACTGTATCCCTTGGTCCTTCTTATTGACGATGAAACACAGAAATTGCATCGGAATTAAATACAAAAGGCACAATGCCGACATAAGTACAAGAAGACTGACTCTTCTTACTGACTATGATTTGAACCATTCCGGTGACACTAGTCATAGATTCCGATGCTTCACTTCAGGGTTACTGTATCCCTTGGACCTTCTTATTGACGATGAAACACAGAAATGGCATCAGAATTAAATACAAAGGGCAAAATGCCGACTTAAGTACACGAAGACTGACGTTTCTTACTGCCTATGTTTTGAACAATTCCTGTGACACTAGTTATAGATTCCGATGCTACACTCCACGTTTACTGTATCCCTTGGACCTTCTTATTGACGATGTAAAACAGAAATTGCATCGGAATGAAATACAAAAGGCACAATGCCGACTTAAGGACAAGAAGACTGACTCTTCTTACTGACTATGTTTTGAACCATTCCTGTGTCACTAGTTATAGATTCCGATGCTTCACTTCAGGTTTACTGTATACCTTGGACTTTCTAATTGACGATGAAACACAGATATTGCATCGGAATTAAATAGAAAAGGCACAATGACGACTTAAGTACAAGAAGACTGACTCTTCTTACTCTCTATGTTTTGAACCATTTCTGTGACACTAGTTATAGATTCCGATGCTCCACTTCAGGTTTACTGTCTCCCTTGGACCTTCTTATTGACGAAGAAACACAGAAATTGCATCGGAATTAAATACAAAAGGCACAATACCGACTTAAGTACAAGAATACTGACTCTTCTTACTGTCTATGTTTTGAACCATTCCTGTGACACTAGTTATAGATTCCGATGCTTCACTTCAGGTTTACTGTATCCCTCTGATCTTCTTGTTGACGATGAAACACAGAAATTGCATCGGAATTAAACACAAAAGGCACAATGCCGACTTAAGTACAAATAGACTGACTCTTCTTACTGACTATGTTTAGAACCATTCCTGTGACACAGGTTATAGATTCTGATGCTTCACTTCAGGTTTACTGTACCCCTCTGACCTTCTTATTGACGATGAAACACAGAATTGCAACGGAATTAAATACAAAAGGCACAATGCCGACTTAATGACAAGAAGACTGACTCTTTTTACTGACTATGTTTTGAACCATTCCTGTGACACTAGTTATGGATTCGGATGCTTTACTTCTGGTTTACTGTATCCCTCTGACCTTCTTATTGACGATGAAACACAGAAATTGCATCGGAATTAAATAGTAAAGACACAATGCCGACTTAAGTACAAGAAGACTGACTTTTCTTACTGTCTATGTATTGAACCATTCCTGTGACACTAGTTATAGATTCCGATGCTTCACTTCAGGTTTACTGTATCCCTCTGATCTTCTTATTGACGATGAAACACAGAAATTGCATCGGAATTAAATACAAAAGGCACTAAGCCGACTTAAGTACAAGAGGACTGACTCTTCCTACTGTCAATGTTTTGAATCATTCCTGTGACACTAGTTATAGATTCCGGTGCTTCACTCCAGGTTTACTGTTCCCCTTGGACCTTCTTATTGACGATGAAACACAGAAATTGCATCAGAATTAAATAGAAAAGGTACAATGCCGACTTAAGTACAAGAAGACTGACGCTTCTTACTGACTATGATTTTGAACCATTCCTGTGACACTAGTTATAGATTCCGATGCTTCACTTCAGGTTTACTGTATCCCTTGGACATTCTTATTGACGATGAAACACAGAAATTGCATCGGAATTAAATACAAAAGGCAAAATGCCGATTTAAGTACATGAAGACCGACTCTTTCTACTGACTATGTTTTGAACCATTCCTGTGACACTAGTTATAGATTCCGATGCTTCACTTCAGGTTTACTGTATCCCTTGGACCTTCTTCGTGACGATGAAACACAGAAATTGCATCGGAATTAAATACAAAAGGCACAATGCCGACTTAAGTACAAGAAGACAGACTCCTCTTACAGTCTATGCTTTGAACCATTCCTGTGACACTAGTTACACATTCCGATTCTCCACTCCAGGTTTACTGTATCCCTTGGACCTTTTTATTGACGATGAAACACAGAAATTGCATCGGAATTAAATACAAAATGCACAATGCCGACTTAAGGACAAGAAGGCTAACTCTTCTTACTGACAATGTTTTGAACCATTCCTGTGACACTAGCTATAGATTCCGATGCTTCACTTCAGGTTTACTGTATCCCTCAGACCTTCGTATTGACGATGAAACACAGAAATTGCATCGGAATGAAATACAAAAGGCACAATGCCGACTTAAGTACAAGAAGACTAACTCTTCTACCTGTCTATGTTTTGAACTATTCCTGTGACACTAGTTATAGATTCCGATGCTTCACTCCAGGTTTACTGTATCCCTCGGACCTTCTTGTTGACAATGAAACACAGAAATTGCATCGGAATTAAATACAAAAGGCACAATGCCGACTTAAGTACAAGAGGACTGACTCTTCCAACTGTCAATGTTTTGCATCATTCCTGTGACACTAGTTATAGATTCCGGTGCTTCACTCCAGGTTTACTGTTTCCCTTGGACCTTCTTATTGACGATGAAACACTGAAATTGCATCAGAATTAAATAGAAAAGGCACAATGCCGACTTAAGTACAAGAAGACTGACGCTTCTTACTGACTATGATTTTGAACCATTCCTGTGACACTAGTTATAGATTCCGATGCTTCACTTCAGGTTTACTGTATCCCTTGGACCTTCTTATTGACGATGAAATACAGATATTGCATCGGAATGAAATAGAAAAGGCACAATGGCGACTTAAGTACAAGAAGACTGACTCTTCTTACTGTTTATGTTTGAACCATTCCTGTGACACTAGTTATAGATTCCGATGCTTCACTTCAGGTTTACTGTATCCCTCTGACCTTCCTATAGACGATGAAACACAGAAATTGCATCCGAATTAAATACAAAAGGCACAATACCGACTTAAGTACAAGAAGACTGACTCTTCTTACTGTCTATGTTTTGAACCATTCCTGTGACACTAGTTATAGATTCCGATGCTTCACATCAGATTTACTGTATCCCTATGATCTTCTTATTGACAATGAAACACAGAAATTGCATCGGAATTAAATACAAAAGGCACAATGCTGACTTAAGTACAGGAAGACTGACTCTTCTTACAGTCTATGTTTTGAACCATTCCTGTGACACTAGTTATAGATTCCGATGCTTCACTTCAGGTTTACTGTATCCCTTGGACCTTCTTATTGACGATGAAACACAGATATTGCATCGGAATGAAATAGAAAAGGCACAATGCCGACTTAAGTACAAGAAGGCTGCCTCTTTTTACTGTCTATGTTTTGAACCATTCCTGTGACACTAGTTATAGATTCCGATGCTTCACATCAGGTTTACTGTATCCCTATGATGTTCTTAATGACAATGAAACACAGAAATTGCATCGGAATTAAATACTAAAGGCACAATGCTGACTTAAGTACAAGAAGACTGACTCTTCTTACAGTCTATGTTTTGAACCATTCCTGTGACACTAGTTATATGTTCCGATGCTTCACTTCAGGCTTACTGTATCCCTTGGACCTTCTTATTGACGATGAAACACAGAAATTGCATCAGAATTAAATAGAACAGGAACAATGCCGACATAAGTACAAGAAGACTGACGCTTCTTACTGACTATGTTTTTCAACCATTCCTGTGACACTAGTTATAGATTCCGGTGCTTCACTCCAGGGTTACTGTTTCCCTTGGACCTTCTTATTGACGATGAAACACAGAAATTGCATCGGAATTAAATACAAAAGGCACAATGCCGACATAAGTACAAGAAGACTGACACTTCTTACTGACTATGTTTGAACCATTCCTGTGTCACTAGTTACAGATTCCGATGCTTCACTTCAGGTTTACTGTATACCTTGGACCTTCTAATTGACGATGAAACACAGAGAATGCATCGGACATAAATAGAAAAGGCACAATGCCGACTTAAGTACACGAATGCTGCCTCTTTTTAATGTCTATGTTTTGAACCATTTCTGTGATACTAGTTATAGATATCGATGCTTCACTTCAGGTTTACTGTCTCCCTTGGACCTTCTTATTGACGATGAAACACAGAAATTGCATCGGAATTAAATATAAAAGGCACAATACCGACTTAACTACAAGAAGACCGACACTTCTTACTGTCTATGTTTTGAACCATTCCTGTGACACTAGTTATAGATTCCGATACTTCACTTCAGGTTTACTGTATCCCTATGATCTTCTTATTGATGATGAAACACAGAAATTGCATCGGAATTAAATACAAAAGGCACAATCCCGACTTAAGTACAAGAGGACTGATCCTTCTTACTGTCTATGTTTTGAACCATTCCTGAGACACTAGCTATAGATTCCGATGCTTCACTTCAGGTTTACTGTAACCCTCTGACCTTCTTAATGATGATCAAACACATAAATTACATCGGAATTAAATACAAAAGGCACAATGCTGACTTAAGTACAAGAAGACTGACTCTTTTTACAGTCTATGTTTTGAACCACTCCTGTGACACTAGTTATAGATTCCGATGCTTCACTTCAGGCTTACTGTATCCCTTGGACCTTCTTATTGACGATGAAACACAGAAATTGCATCGGAATTAAATAGAAATGGCACAATGCCGTCTTAAGTACAAGAGTACTGACTCTTCTTCCTTCTATGTCTTGAACCATTCCGGTGACACTAGTCATAGATTCCGATGCTTCACCACAGGTTTACTGTATCCCTTGGACCTTCTTATTGACGATGAAACACAGAAATTGCATCCGAATTAAATACAAAGGGCAAATTGCCGACTTAAGTGCACGAAGACTGACTCCTCTTACTGCCTATGTTTTGAACCATTCCTGTGACTCTAGTTATAGATTCCGATGCTACACTCCAAGTTTACTGTATCCCATGGACCTTCTTATTGACGTTGAAAAACAGATATTGCATCGGAATTAAATACAAAAGGCACAATGCCGACTTAAGGACAAGAAGACTGACTCTTCTTACTGACTATGTTTGAACCATTCCTGTGTCACTAGTTATAGATTCCGATGCTTCACTTCAGGCTTACTGTATCCCTTGGACCTTCTTATTGACGATGAAACACAGAAATTGCATCGGAATTAATCACAAAAGGCACAATGCCGACTTAAGTACAAAAAGACTGCCTCATCTCACTGACTATGCTTTGAACCATTCCTGTGACACTAGTTATAGATTCCGATGCTTCACTTCAGGTTTACTGTATCCCTTGGACCTTCTTATTGACGATGAAACACAGAAGTTGCATCGGAATTAAATACAAAAGGCACAATGCCGACTTAAGGACAAGAAGACTGACTCTTTTTACTGACTATGTTTTGAACCATTCCTGTGACACTAGTTATAGATTCCGATGCTTCACTTCAGTTTTACTGTATCCCTCTGATCTTCTTATTGACGATGAAACACAGAAATTGCATCGGAATTAAATACAAAAGGCACAATGCCGACTTAAGTACAAGAAGACTGACTCTTCTTACTGTTTACGTTTTGAACCATTCCTGTGACACTAGTTATAGATTCCGATGCTTCACTTCAGGCTTACTGTATCGCTTGGACCTTCTTATTGACGATGAAACACAGAAATTGCATCGTAATTAAACACAAAAGGCACAATGCCGACTTAAGTACAAATAGATTGACTCTTTTTACTGACTATGTTTTGAACCATTCCTGTGACACTAGTTATGGATTCGGATGCTTCACTTCTGGTTTACTGTATCCCTCTGATCTTCTAATTGACGATGAAACACAGAAATTGCATCGGAATTAAATACAAAAGTCACAATGCCGACTTACGTACAAGAAGACTGACTCTTCCTACTGTCTATGTTTTGAACCATTCCTGTTACACTAGTTATAGATTCCGATGCTTCACTTCAGGTTTACTGTATCCCTTGGACCTTCTTATTGACGATGAAACACAGAAATTGCATCGGAATTAAATACAAAAGGCACAATGCCGACTTAAGTACACGAAGACTGACTCTTTTTACTGCCTATGTTTTGAACCACTCCTGTGACACTAGTTATAGATTCCGATGCTACACTCCAGGTTTACTGTATCCCTTGGACCTTCTTATTGACGATGAAAAATAGAAATTGCATCGGAATTAAATACAAAAGGCACAATGCCGACATAAGGACAAGAAGACTGACTCTTCTTACTGACCATGTTTTGAACCATTCCTGTGACACTAGTTATAGATTCCGATGCTTCACTTCAGGTTTACATTATCCCTCTTACCTTCTTATTGACGATGAAACACAGAAATTGCATCGGAATTAAATGGAACAGGCACAATGCCGACTTAAGTACAAGAAGACTGACTCTTCTTACTGTCTATGTTTTTGGACCATTCCTGTGACACTAGTTATAGATTCCGATGTTCCACTCCAGGTTTACTGTATCCCTTGGACCTTCTTATTGACGATGTAACACAGAAATTGCATCGGAATTAAATAGAAAAGGCCCAATGCCGACTTAAGTACAAGAGGACTGACTCTTCCTACTGTCAATGCTGTGAACCATTTCTGTGACACTAGTTATAGATTCCGGTGCTTCACTCCAGGTTTACTGTTTCCCTTGGACCTTCTTATTGACGATGAAACACAGAAATTGAATCGGAATTAAATACAAAAGGCACAATACCGACTTAAGTACAAGAAGACTGACTCTTCTTACTGTCTATGTTTTGAACCATTCCTGTGACACTAGTTATAGATTCCGATGCTTCACTTCAGGTTTACTGTATCCCTATGATCTTCTTATTGACGATGAAACACAGAAATTGCATCGGAATTAAATACAAAAGGCACAATGCTGACTTAAGTACAAGAAGACTGACTCTTCCGACTGTCTATGTTTTAAACCATTCCTGTGACACTAGTTATAGATTCCGATGCTTCACGTCAGGCTTACTGTATCCCTTGGACCTTCTTATTGACGATGAAACACAGAAATTGCATCGGAATTAAACACAAAAGGCACAATGCCGTTTTAAGTACAAAAAGACTGACTCTTCTTACTGACTATGCTTTGAACCATTCCTGTGACACTAGTTATAGATTCCGATGCTTCACTTCAGGTTTACTGTATCCCTTGGACCTTCTTATTGACGATGAAACACAGAAATTGCATCGGAATTAAATGCAAAAGGCACAATGCAGACATAAGTACAAGAAGACTGACTCTTCTTACAGATTATGTTTTGAACCATTCCTGTGACACAAGTTATAGATTGCGATGCTTCACTTCAGGTTTGCTGTATACCTCTGACCTTCTTATTGACGATGAAATACAGAATTTGCATCGGAATTAAATACAAAAGGCACAATGCAGACTTACGTACAAGAAGACTGACTCTTCCTACTGTCTATGTTTTGAACCATTCCTGTTACACTAGTTATAGATTCCGATGCTTCACTTCAGGTTTACTGTATCCCTTGGACCTTCTTATTGACGATGAAACACAGAAATTGCATCGGAATTAAATACAAAAGGCACAATGCCGACTTAAGTACACGAAGACTGACTTTTCTTACTGCCTATGTTTTGAACCACTCCTGTGACACTAGTTATGGATTCGGATGCTTCACTTCTGGTTTACTGTATCCCTTGGACCTTCTTATTGACGATGAAAAACAGAAATTGCATCGGAATGAAATACAAAAGGCACAATGCCGACTTAAGGACAAGAAGACTGACTCTTCTTACTGACTATGTTTTGAAACATTCCTGTGTCACTAGTTATAGATTCCGATGCTTCACTTCAGGTTTACTGTATACCTTGGACTTTCTAATTGACGATGAAACACAGATATTGCATCGGAATTAAATAGAAAAGGCACAATGACGACTTAAGTACAAGAAGACTGACTCTTCTTACTCTCTATGTTTTGAACCATTTCTGTGACACTAGTTATAGATTAGGATGCTCCACTTCAGGTTTACTGTCTCCCTTGGACCTTCTTATTGACGATGAAATACAGAAATTGCATCGGAATTAAATACAAAAGGCACAATACCGACTCAAGTACAAGAATACTGACTCTTCTTACTGTCTATATTTTGAACCATTCCTGTGACACTAGTTATAGATTCCGATGCTTCACTTCAGGTTTACTGTATCCCTCTGATCTTCTTATTGACGATGAAACACAGAAATTGCATCGGAATTAAACACAAAAGGCACAATGCCGACTTAAGTACAAATAGACTGACTCTTCTTACTGACTATGTTTAGAACCATTCCTGTGACACTGGTTATAGATTCTGATGCTTCACTTCAGGTTTACTGTACCCCTCTGACCTTCTTAGTGACGATGAAACACAGAATTGCAACGGAATTAAATACAAAAGGCACAATGCCGACTTAATGACAAGAAGACTGACTCTTTTTACTGACTATGCTTTGAACCATTCCTGTGACACTAGTTATGGATTTGGATGCTTTACTTCTGGTTTACTGTATCCCTCTGACCTTCTTATTGACGATGAAACACAGAAATTGCATCGGAAGTAAATAGTAAAGACACAATGCCGACTTAAGTACAAGAAGACTGACTTTTCTTACTGTCTATGTATTGAACCATTCCTGTGACACTAGTTATAGATTCCGATGCTTCACTTCAGGTTTACTGTATCCCTCTGATCTTCTTATTGACGATGAAACACAGAAATTGCATCGGAATTAAATACAAAAGGCACAAAGCCGACTTAAGTACAAGAGGACTGACTCTTCCTACTGTCAATGTTTTGAATCATTCCTGTGACACTAGTTATAGATTCCGGTGCTTCACTCCAGGTTTACTGTTTCCCTTGGACCTTCTTATTGACGATGAAACACAGAAATTGCATCAGAATTAAATAGAAAAGGTACAATGCCGACTTAAGTACAAGAAGACTGACGCTTCTTACTGACTATGATTTTGAACCATTCCTGTGACACTAGTTATAGATTCCGATGCTTCACTTCAGGTTTACTGTATCCCTTGGACCTTCGTATTGACGATGAAACACAGAATTGCAACGGAATTAAATACAAAAGGCACAATGCCGACTTAAGGACAAGAAGACTGACTCTTCTTACTGACTATGTTTGAACCATTCCTGTGTCACTAGTTATAGATTCCGATGCTTCACTTCAGGCTTACTGTATCCCTTGGACCTTCTTATTGACGATGAAACACAGAAATTGCATCGGAATTAATCACAAAAGGCACAATGCCGACTTAAGTACAAAAAGACTGCCTCATCTCACTGACTATGCTTTGAACCATTCCTGTGACACTAGTTATAGATTCCGATGCTTCACTTCAGGTTTACTGTATCCCTTGGACCTTCTTATTGACGATGAAACACAGAAGTTGCATCGGAATTAAATACAAAAGGCACAATGCCGACTTAAGGACAAGAAGACTGACTCTTTTTACTGACTATGTTTTGAACCATTCCTGTGACACTAGTTATAGATTCCGATGCTTCACTTCAGTTTTACTGTATCCCTCTGATCTTCTTATTGACGATGAAACACAGAAATTGCATCGGAATTAAATACAAAAGGCACAATGCCGACTTAAGTACAAGAAGACTGACTCTTCTTACTGTTTATGTTTTGAACCATTCCTGTGACACTAGTTATAGATTCCGATGCTTCACTTCAGGCTTACTGTATCGCTTGGACCTTCTTATTGACGATGAAACACAGAAATTGCATCGTAATTAAACACAAAAGGCACAATGCCGACTTAAGTACAAATAGATTGACTCTTTTTACTGACTATGTTTTGAACCATTCCTGTGACACTAGTTATGGATTCGGATGCTTCACTTCTGGTTTACTGTATCCCTCTGATCTTCTAATTGACGATGAAACACAGAAATTGCATCGGAATTAAATACAAAAGTCACAATGCCGACTTAAGTACAAGAAGACTGACTCTTCCTACTGTCTATGTTTTGAACCATTCCTGTTACACTAGTTATAGATTCCGATGCTTCACTTCAGGTTTACTGTATCCCTTGGACCTTCTTATTGACGATGAAACACAGAAATTGCATCGGAATTAAATACAAAAGGCACAATGCCGACTTAAGTACACGAAGACTGACTCTTTTTACTGCCTATGTTTTGAACAACTCCTGTGACACTAGTTATAGATTCCGATGCTACACTCCAGGTTTACTGTATCCCTTGGACCTTCTTATTGACGATGAAAAATAGAAATTGCATCGGAATTAAATACAAAAGGCACAATGCCGACATAAGGACAAGAAGACTGACTCTTCTTACTGACCATGTTTTGAACCATTCCTGTGACACTAGTTATAGATTCCGATGCTTCACTTCAGGTTTACATTATCCCTCTTACCTTCTTATTGACGATGAAACACAGAAATTGCATCGGAATTAAATGGAACAGGCACAATGCCGACTTAAGTACAAGAAGACTGACTCTTCTTACTGTCTATGTTTTTGGACCATTCCTGTGACACTAGTTATAGATTCCGATGTTCCACTCCAGGTTTACTGTACCCCTTGGACCTTCTTATTGACGATGTAACACAGAAATTGCATCGGAATTAAATAGAAAAGGCCCAATGCCGACTTAAGTACAAGAGGACTGACTCTTCCTACTGTCAATGCTGTGAACCATTCCTGTGACACTAGTTATAGATTCCGGTGCTTCACTCCAGGTTTACTGTTTCCCTTGGACCTTCTTATTGACGATGAAACACAGAAATTGAATCGGAATTATATACAAAAGGCACAATACCGACTTAAGTACAAGAAGACTGACTCTTCTTACTGTCTATGTTTTGAACCATTCCTGTGACACTAGTTATAGATTCCGATGCTTCACTTCAGGTTTACTGTATCCCTATGATCTTCTTATTGACGATGAAACACAGAAATAGCATCGGAATTAAATACAAAAGGCACAATGCCGACTTAAGTACACGAAGACTGACTTTTCTTACTGCCTATGTTTTGAACCACTCCTGTGACACTAGTTATGGATTCGGATGCTTCACTTCTGGTTTACTGTATCCCTTGGACCTTCTTATTGACGATGAAAAACAGAAATTGCATCGGAATGAAATACAAAAGGCACAATGCCGACTTAAGGACAAGAAGACTGACTCTTCTTACTGACTATGTTTTGAAACATTCCTGTGTCACTAGTTATAGATTCCGATGCTTCACTTCAGGTTTACTGTATACCTTGGACTTTCTAATTGACGATGAAACACAGATATTGCATCGGAATTAAATAGAAAAGGCACAATGACGACTTAAGTACAAGAAGACTGACTCTTCTTACTCTCTATGTTTTGAACCATTTCTGTGACACTAGTTATAGATTCCGATGCTCCACTTCAGGTTTACTGTCTCCCTTGGACCTTCTTATTGACGATGAAACACAGAAATTGCATCGGAATTAAATACAAAAGGCACAATACCGACTCAAGTACAAGAATACTGACTCTTCTTACTGTCTATATTTTGAACCATTCCTGTGACACTAGTTATAGATTCCGATGCTTCACTTCAGGTTTACTGTATCCCTCTGATCTTCTTATTGACGATGAAACACAGAAATTGCATCGGAATTAAACACAAAAGGCACAATGCCGACTTAAGTACAAATAGACTGACTCTTCTTACTGACTATGTTTAGAACCATTCCTGTGACACTGGTTATAGATTCTGATGCTTCACTTCAGGTTTACTGTACCCCTCTGACCTTCTTAGTGACGATGAAACACAGAATTGCAACGGAATTAAATACAAAAGGCACAATGCCGACTTAATGACAAGAAGACTGACTCTTTTTACTGACTATGTTTTAAACCATTCCTGTGACACTAGTTATGGATTTGGATGCTTTACTTCTGGTTTACTGTATCCCTCTGACCTTCTTATTGACGATGAAACACAGAAATTGCATCGGAAGTAAATAGTAAAGACACAATGCCGACTTAAGTACAAGAAGACTGACTTTTCTTACTGTCTATGTATTGAACCATTCCTGTGACACTAGTTATAGATTCCGATGCTTCACTTCAGGTTTACTGTATCCCTCTGATCTTCTTATTGACGATGAAACACAGAAATTGCATCGGAATTAAATACAAAAGGCACAAAGCCGACTTAAGTACAAGAGGACTGACTCTTCCTACTGTCAATGTTTTGAATCATTCCTGTGAGACTAGTTATAGATTCCGGTGCTTCACTCCAGGTTTACTGTTTCCCTTGGACCTTCTTATTGACGATGAAACACAGAAATTGCATCAGAATTAAATAGAAAAGGTACAATGCCGACTTAAGTACAAGAAGACTGACGCTTCTTACTGACTATGATTTTGAACCATTCCTGTGACACTAGCTATAGATTCCGATGCTTCACTTCAGGTTTACTGTATCCCTCTGACCTTCGTATTGACGATGAAACACAGAAATTGCATCGGAATTAAATACAAAAGGCACAATGCCGACTTAAGTACAAGAAGACTAACTCTTCTTACTGTCTATGTTTTGAACTATTCCTGTGACACTAGTTATAGATTCCGATGCTTCACTCCAGGTTTACTGTATCCCTCGGACCTTCTTGTTGACGATGAAACACAGAAATTGCATCGGAATTAAATACAAAAGGCACAATGCCGACTTAAGTACAAGAGGACTGACTCTTCCTATTGTCAATGTTTTGCATCATTCCTGTGACACTAGTTATAGATTCCGGTGCTTCACTCCAGGTTTACTGTTTCCCTTGGACCTTCTTATTGACGATGAAACACAGAAATTGCATCAGAATTAAATAGAAAAGGCACAATGCCGACTTAAGTACAAGAAGACTGACGCTTCTTACTGACTATGATTTTGAACCATTCCTGTGACACTAGTTATAGATTCCGATGCTTCACTTCAGGTTTACTGTATCCCTTGGACCTTCTTATTGACGATGAAACACAGATATTGCATCGGAATTAAATAGAAAAGGCACAATGCCGACTTAAGTACAAGAAGGCTGCCTCTTTTTACTGTCTATGTTTTGAACCATTTCTGTGACACTAGTCCAGATTGCGATGCTTCACTTCAGGTTTACTGTCTCCCATGGACCTACTTATTGACGATGAAACACAGAAATTGCATCGGAATTAAATACAAAAGGCACAATACCGACTTAAGTACAAGAAGACTGACTCTTCTTACTGTCTATGTTTTGAACCATTCCTGTGACACTAGTTATAGATTCCGATGCTTCACATCAGGTTTACTGTATCCCTATGATGTTCTTAATGACAATGAAACACAGAAATTGCATCGGAATTAAATACAAAAGGCACAATGCTGACTTAAGTACAAGAAGACTGACTTTTCTTACAGTCTATTTTTTGAACCATTCCTGTGACACTAGTTATATGTTCCGATGCTTCACTTCAGGCTTACTGTATCCCTTGGACCTTCTTATTGACGATGAAACACAGAAATTGCATCAGAATTAAATAGAACAGGAACAATGCCGACATAAGTTCAAGAAGACTGACGCTTCTTACTGACTATGTTTTTCAACCATTCCTGTGACACTAGTTATAGATTCCGGTGCTTCACTCCAGGGTTACTGTTTCCCTTGGACCTTCTTATTGACGATGAAACACAGAAATTGCATCGGAATTAAATACAAAAGGCACAATGCCGACAAAAGTACAAGAAGACTGACTCTTCTTACTGACTATGTTTGAACCATTCCTATGTCACTAGTTACAGATTCCGATGCTTCACTTCAGGTTTACTGTATACCTTGGACCTTCTAATTGACGATGAAACACAGAGAATGCATCGGACATAAATAGAAAAGGCACAATGCCGACTTAAGTACACGAATGCTGCCCCTTTTTAATGTCTATGTTTTGAACCATTTCTGTGATACTAGTTATAGATTGCGATGCTTCACTTCAGGTTTACTGTCTCCCTTGGACCTTCTTATTGACGATGAAACACAGAAATTGCATCGGAATTAAATACAAAAGGTACAATACCGACTTAACTACAAGAAGACCGACACTTCTTACTGTCTATGTTATGAACCATTCCTGTGACACTAGTTATAGATTCCGATACTTCACTTCAGGTTTACTGTATCCCTATGATCTTCTTATTGATGATGAAACACAGAAATTGCATCGGAATTAAATACAAAAGGCACAATCCCGACTTAAGTACAAGAGGACTGATCCTTCTTACTGTCTGTGTTTTGAACCATTCCTGAGACACTAGCTATAGATTCCGATGCTTCACTTCAGGTTTACTGTAACCCTCTGACCTTCTCAATGATGATCAAACACAGAAATTGCATCGGAATTTAATACAAAAGGCACAATGCTGACTTAAGTACAAGAAGACTGACTCTTTTTACAGTCTATGTTTTGAACCATTCCTGTGACACTAGTTATAGATTCCGATGTTTCACTTCAGGCTTACTGTATCCCTTGGACCTTCTTATTGACGATGAAACACAGAAATTGCATGGGAATTAAATAGAAATGGCACAATGCCGTCTTAAGTACAAGAGTACTGACTCTTCTTCCTTCTATGTCTTGAACCATTCCGGTGACACTAGTCATAGATTCCGATGCTTCACCACAGGTTTACTGTATCCCTTGGACCTTCTTATTGACGATGAAACACAGAAATTGCATCCGAATTAAATACAAAGGGCAAATTGCCGACTTAAGTGCACGAAGACTGACTCCTCTTACTGCCTATGTTTTGAACCATTCCTGTGACTCTAGTTATAGATTCCGATGCTACACTCCAAGTTTACTGTATCCCATGGACCTTCTTATTGACGATGAAAAACAGAAATTGCATCGGAATTAAATACAGAAGGCACAATGCCGACTTAAGGACAAGAAGACTGACTCTTCTTACTGACTATGTTTGAACCATTCCTGTGTCACTAGTAATAGATTCCGATGCTTCACTTCCGGTTTACTGTATACCTTGGACCTTCTAATTGTCGATGAAACACAGAGATTGCATCGGAATTAAATAGAAAAGGCACAATGCCGACTTAAGTACAAGAATGCTGCCTCTTTTTACTGTCTATGTTTTGAACCATTTCTGTGACACTAGTTATAGATTGCGATGCTTCACTTCAGGTTTACTGTCTCCCTTGGACCTTCTTATTGACGATGAAACACAGAAATTGCATCGGAATTAAATACAAAAGGCACAATACCGACTTAAGTACAAGAAGACTGAATCTTCTTACTGTCTATGTTTTGAACCATTCCTGTGTCGCTAGTTATAGATTCCGATGCTTCACTTCAGGTTTACTGTATCCCTATGATCTTCTTATTGACGATGAAACACAGAAATTGCATCGGAATAAAATACAAAAGGCATAATGCTGACTTAAGTATAAGATGACTGACTCTTCTTACAGTCTATGTTTTGAACCATTCCTGTGACACTAGTTATAGATTCCGATGCTTCACTTCAGGTTTACTGTATCCCTTGGCCCTTCTTATTGACGATGAAACACAGAAATTGCATCGGAATAAAACACAAAAGGCACAATGCCGACTTAAGTACAAAAAGACTGCCTCCTCTCACTGACTATGCTTTGAACCATTCCTGTGACACTAGTTATAGATTCCGATGCTTCACTTCAGGTTTACTGTATCCCTTGGACCTTCTTATTGACGATGAAACAGAGAAGTTGCATCGGAATTAAATACAAAAGGCACAATGCCGACTTAAGGACAAGAAGACTGACTCTTTTTACTGACTATGTTTTGAACCATTCCTGTGACACTAGTTATAGATTCCGATGCTTCACTTCAGTTTTACTGTATCCCTCTGATCTTCTTATTGACGATGAAACACAGAAATTGCATCGGAATTAAATAGAAAAGGCACAATGCCGACTTAAGTACAAGAAAACTGACTCTTCTTACTGTTTATGTTTTGAACCATTCCTGTGACACTAGTTATAGATTCCGATGCTTCACTTCAGGCTTACTGTATCCCTTGGACCTTCTTATTGACGATGAAACACAGAAATTGCATCGGAATTAAATACAAAAGGCTAATGCCGACTTAAGTACAAGAAGACTGACTCTTCCTACTGTCTATGTTTTGAACCATTCCTGTTACACTAGTTATAGATTCCGATGCTTCACTTCAGGTTTACTGTATCCCTTGGACCTTCTTATTGACGATGAAACACAGATATTGCATCGGAATTAAATACAAAAGGCACAATGCCGACTTAAGTACACGAAGACTGACTCTTTTTACTGCCTATGTTTTGAACCACTCCTGTGACACTAGTTATAGATTCCGATGCTACACTCCAGGTTTACTGTATCCCTTGGACCTTCTTATTGACGATGAAAAATAGAAATTGCATCGGAATTAAATACAAAAGGCACAATGCCGACATAAGGGCAAGAAGACTTACTCTTCTTACTGACCATGTTTTGAACCATTCCTGTGACACTAGTTATAGATTCCGATGCTTCACTTCAGGTTTACATTATCCCTCTTACCTTCTTATTGACGATGAAACACAGAAATTGCATCGGAATTAAATGGAACAGGCACAATGCCGACTTAAGTACAAGAAGACTGACTCTTCTTACTGTCTATGTTTTTGGACCATTCCTGTGACACTAGTTATAGATTCCGATGTTCCACTCCAGGTTTACTGTATCCCTTGGACCTTCGTATTGACGATGTAACACAGAAATTGCATCGGAATTAAATAGAAAAGGCCCAATGCCGACTTAAGTACAAGAGGACTGACTCTTCCTACTGTCAATGCTTTGAACCATTCCTGTGACACTAGTTATAGATTCCAGTGCATCACTCCAGGTTTACTGTTTCCCTTGGACCTTCTTATTGACGATGAAACACAGAAATTGAATCGGAATTAAATACAAAAGGCACAATACCGACTTAAGTACAAGAAGACTGACTCTTCTTACTGTCTATGTTTTGAACCATTCCTGTGACACTAGTTATAGATTCCGATGCTTCACTTCAGGTTTACTGTATCCCTATGATCTTCTTATTGACGATGAAACACAGAAATTGCATCGGAATTAAATACAAAAGGCACAATGCCGACTTAAGTACACGAAGACTGACTTTTCTTACTGCCTATGCTTTGAACCACTCCTGTGACACTAGTTATGGATTCGGATGCTTCACTTCAGGTTTACTGTATCCCTCTGATCTTCTAATTGACGATGAAACACAGAAATTGCATCGGAATTAAATACAAAAGGCACAATGCCGACGTAAGTACAAGAGGACCGATCCTTCTTACTGTCTATGTTTTGAACCATTCCTGAGACACTAGTTATAGATTCCGATGCTTCACTTCAGGTTTACTGTAACCCTCTGACCTTCTTATTGATGATGAAACACAGAAATTGCATCGGAATTAAATGCAAAAGGGACAATGCAGACATAAGTACAAGAAGACTGACTCTTCCTACAGATTATGTATTGAACCATTCCTGTGACACAAGTTATAGATTGCGATGCTTCACTTCAGGTTTGCTGTATACCTCTGACCTTCTTATTGACGATGAAACACAGAATTTGCATCGGAATTAAATACAAAAGGCACAATGCCGACTTACGTACAAGAAGACTGACTCTTCCTACTGTCTATGTTTTGAACCATTCCTGTTACACTAGTTATAGATTCCGATGCTTCACTTCAGGTTTACTGTTTCCCTTGGACCTTCTTATTGACGATGAAACACAGAAATTGCATCGGAATTAAATACAAAAGGCACAATGCCGACTTAAGTACACGAAGACTGACTATTCTTACTGCCTATGTTTTGAACCACTCCTGTGACACTAGTTATAGATTCCGATGCTACACTCCAGGTTTACTGTATCCCTTGGACCTTCTTATTGACGATGAAAAACAGAAATTGCATCGGAATTAAATACAAAAAGTACAATGCCGACTTAAGGACAAGAAGACTGACTCTTCTTACTGACTATGTTTTGAACCATTCCTGTGACACTAGTTATAGATTCCGATGCTTGACTTCAGGTTTACGTTATCGCTCTTACCTTCATATTGACGATGAAACACAGAAATTGCATCGGAATTAAATAGAAAGGCACAATGCCGACTTAAGTACAAGAGGACTGACTCTTCCTACTGTCAATGTTTTGAACCATTCCTGTGACACTAGTTATAGATTCCGGTGCTTCACTCCAGGTTTACTGTTTCCCTTGGACCTTCTTATTGACGATGAAACACAGACATTGCATCAGAATTAAATAGAAAATGCACAATGCCGACTTAAGTACAAGAAGACTGACGCTTCTTACTGACTATGTTTTTGAACCATTCCTGTGACACTAGTTATAGATTCCGATGCTTCACTCGAGGTTTATTGTATCCCTCTGACCTTCCTATAGACGATGAAACACAGAAATTGCATCCGAATTAAATACAAAAGGCACAATACCGACTTAAGTACAAGAAGACTGACTCTTCTTACTGACTATGTTTTGAACCATTCTCGTGACACTAGTTATAGATTCCGATGCTTCACTTCAGGTTTACTGTATCCCTTAAACCTTCTTATTGACGATGAAACACAGAAATTGCATCGGAATTAAATACAAAAGGCACAATGCCGACTTAAGTACAAGAAGACTGACTCTTCTTACTGACTATGTTTGAACCATTCCTGTGTCACTAGTTATAGATTCCGATGCTTCACATCAGGTTTACTGTATACCTTGGACCTTCTAATTGACGATGAAACAAAGAGATTGCATCGGAATTAAATAGAAAAGGCACAATGCCGACTTAAGTACAAGAAGGCTGCCTCTTTTTACTGTCTATGTTTTGAAACATTTCTGTGACACTAGTTATAGATTGCGATGCTTTACTTCAGGTTTACTGTATCCCTTGAACCTTCTTATTGACGATGAAACACAGAAATTGCATCGGAATTAAATACAAAAGGCACAATACCGACTTAAGTACAAGAAGACTGACTCTTCTTACTGTCTATGTTTTGAACCATTCCTGTGACACTAGTTATAGATTCCGATGCTTCACTTCAGGTTTACTGTGTCCCTATGATCTTCTTATTGACGATGAAAACAGAAATTGCATCGGAATTAAATACAAAAGGCACAATGCTGACTTAAGTACAAGAAGACTGACTCTTCTGACTGTCTATGTTTTGAACCATTCCTGTGACACTAGTTATAGATTCCGATGCTTCACGTCAGGCTTACTGTATCCCTTGGACCTTCCTATTGACGATTAAACACAGAAATTGCATCGAAATTAAACACAAAAGGCACAATGCCGACTTAAGTACAAAAAGACTGACTCTTCTTACTGACTATGCTTTGAACCATTCCTGTGACACTAGTTATACATTCTGATGCTTCACTTGAGGTTTACTGTATCCCTTGGACCTTCTTATTGACGATGAAACTCAGAAATTGCATCGGAATTAAATACAAGAGGTACAATGCCAACTTAAGTACAAGAAGACTGACTCTTTTACTGACTATGTTTGAACCATTCCTGTGACACTAGTTATGGATTCGGATGCTTCACTTCTGGTTCACTGTATCCCTCTGACCGTCTTATTGACGATGAAACACAGAAATTGCATCGGAATTAAATAGAAAAGGCACAATGCCGACCTAAGTACAAGACGACTGACTTTTCTTACTGTCTATGTTTTGAACTATTCCTGTGACACTTCAGGTTTACTGTATACCTTGGACCTTCTAATTGACGATGAAACACAGAGATTGCATCGGAATTAAATAGAATAGGCACAATGCCGACTTAAGTACAAGAAGGCTGCCTCTTTTTACTGTCTATGTTTTGAACCATTTCTGCGACACTAGTTATAGATTGCGATGTTTCACTTCAGGTTTACTGTCTCCCTTGGACCTTCTTATTGACGATGAAACACAGAAATTGCATCGGAATTAAATACAAAAGCCACAATACCGACTTAAGTACAAGAAGACTGACTCTTCTTACTGTCTATGTTTTGAACCATTCCTGTGACACTAGTTATAGATTCCGATGCTTCACTTCAGGTTTACTGTATCCCTATGATCTTCTTATTGACGATGAAACACAGAAATTGCATGGGAATTAAATAGTAAAGACACAATGCCGACTTAAGTACAAGATGACTGACTTTTCTTACTGTCTATGTTTTGAACCATTCCTGTGACACTAGTTATAGATTGCGATGCTTCACTTCAGGTTTACTGTCTCCCTTGGACCTTCTTATTGACGATGAAACACAGAAATTGCATCGGAATTAAATACAAAAGGCACAATACCGACTTAAGTACAAGAAGACTGACTCTTCTTACTGTCTTTGCTTTGAACCATTCCTGTGACACTAGTTATAGATTCCGATGCTTCACTTCAGGTTTACTGTAACCCTCTGACCTTCTTATTGATGATGAAACACAGAAATTGCATCGGAATTAAATACAAAAGGCACAATGCAGACTAAGTACAAGAAGACTGACTCTTCTTACAGACTATGTTTTGAACCATTCCTGTGACACTAGTTATAGATTGCGATGCTTCACTTCAGGTTTGCTGTATCCCTCTGCCCTTCTTATTGACGATGAAACACAGAATTTGCATTGGAATTAAATACAAAAGGCACAATGCCGACTTAAGTACAAGAAGACTGACTCTTCCTACTGTCTATGTTTTGAACCATTCCTGTGACACTAATTATAGATTCCGATGCTTCACTTCAGGTTTACTGTATCCCTTGGACCTTCTTATTGACGTTGAAACACAGAAATTGCATCGGAATTAAATACAAAAGGCACAATGCCGATTTAAGAAATGAAGACCGACTCTTTCTACTGACAATGTTTTGAACCATTCCTGTGACACTAATTAAAGATTCCGATGCATCACTTCAGGTTTACTGTATCCCTTGGACCTTCTTCTTGACGATGAAACACAGAAATTGCATCGGAGTTAAATACAAAAGGCACAATGCCGACTTAAGTACAAGAAGACTGACTCTTCTTACAGTCTATGCTTTGAACCATTCCTGTGACACTAGTTACACATTCCGATTCTTCACTCCAGGTTTACTGTATCCCTTGGACCTTTTTATTGATGATGAAACACAGAAATTGCATCGGAATTAAATACAAAAGGCACAATGCCGACTTAAGTACAAGAAGACTTACTCTTCTTTCTGACTATGCTTTGAACCATTCTCGTGACACTAGTTATAGATTCCGATGCTTCACTTCAGGTTTACTGTATCCCTTAAACCTTCTTATTGACGATGAAACACAAAAAATGCATCGGATTTAAATACAAAAGGCACAATGTCGACTTAAGTACAAGAAGACTGACTCTCCCTTCTGACTATGTTTGAACCATTCCTGTGTCACTAGCTATAGATTCCGATGCTTCACTTCAGGTTTACTGTATACCTTGGACCTTATAATTGACGATGAAACACAGAGATTGCATCGGAATTAAATAGAAAAGGCACAATGCCGACTTAAGTACAAGAAAGCTGCCTCCTCTTACTGTCTATGTTTTGAACCATTTCTGTGACACTAGTTATAGATTGCGATGCTTCACTTCAGGTTTACTGTCTCCCTTGGACCTTCTTATTGACGATGAAACACAGAAATTGCATCGGAATTAAATACAAAAGGCACAATACCGACTTAAGTACATGAAGACTGACTCTTCTTACTGTCTATGTTTTGAACCATTCCTGTGACACAAGTTATAGATTCCGATGCTTCACATCAGGTTTACTGTATCCCTATGATCTTCTTATTGACGATGAAACACAGAAATTGCATCGGAATTAAATACAAAAGGCACAATGCTGACTTAAGTACAAGAAGACTGACTCTTCTTACTATGTTTTGAACCATTCCTGTGACACTAGTTATAGATTCTGATGCTTCACTTCAGGCTTAATGTATCCCTTGGACCTTCTTATTGACGATGAAACACAGAAATTGCATCGGAATTAGACACAAAAGGCACAATGCCGACTTAAGTACAAAAAGACTGACTCTTCTTAATGACTATGCTTTGAACCATTCCTGTGACACTAGTTATAGACTGCGATGCTTCACTTCAGGTTTGCTGTATCCCTCTGGCCTTCTTATTGACGATGAAACACAGAATTTACATCGGAATTAAATACAAAAGGCTCAATGCCGACTTAAGTACTAGAAGACTGACTCTTCCTACTGTCTATGCTTTGAACCATTCCTGAGGCACTAGTTATAGATTCCGATGCTTCACATCATTTTTACCTTAACCCTCTGACCTTCTTATTGATGATCAAACACAGAAATTGCATCGGAATTAAATACAAAAGGCACAATGCAGACTTAAGTACAAGAAGACTGACTCTTCTTACAGACTATGTTTTGAACCATTCCTGTGACACTGGTTATAGATTGCGATGCTTCACTTCAGGTCTGCTGTATCCCTCTGACCTTCTTATTGACGATGAAACACAGAATTTGCATCGGAATTAAATACAAAAGGCGCAATGCCGACTTAAGTACAGGAAGACTGACTCTTCCTACTGTCTATGTTTTGAACCATTCCTGTGACACTAGTTATAGATTCCGATGCTTCACTTCAGGTTTACTGTATCCCTTGGACCTTCTTATTGACGATGAAACACAGAAATTGCATCGGAATTAAATACAAAAGGCACAATGCCGATTTAAGTACATGAAGACCGACTCTTTCAACTGACTATGTTTTGAACCATTCCTGTGACACTAGTTATAGATTCCGATGCTTCACATCAGGTTTACTGTATCCCTATGATCTTCTTATTGACGATGAAACACAGAAATTGCATCGGAATTAAATACAAAAGGCACAATGCTGACTTAAGTACAAGAAGACTGACTCTTCTTACTGTCTATGTTTTGAACCATTCCTGTGACATTAGTTATAGATTCCGATGCTTCACTTCAGGCTTACTGTATCCCTTGGACCTTCTTATTGACGATGAAACACAGAAATTGCATCGGAATTAAATACAAAAGGCACAATGCCTACTTAAGGACAAGAAGACTGACTCTTCTTATTGTCTATGCTTTGAACCATTCCATTGTCACTAGTTATAGATTCCGATGCTTCACTCCAGGTTTACTGTATCCCTTGACCTTCTTATTGACGATGAAACACAGAAATTGCATCGGAATTAAATAGAAAAGGCACAATGCCGTCTTAAGTACAAGAGTACTGACTCTTCTTCCTTCTATGTTTTGAACCATTCCGGTGACACTAGTCATAGATTCCGATGCTTCACCACAGGTTTACTGTATCCCTTGGACCTTCTTATTGACGATGAAACACAGAAATTGCAACGGAATTAAATACAAAGTTCAAAATGCCGACTTAAGTACACGAAGACTGACTCTTCTTACTGCCTATGTTTTGAACCATTCCTGTGACACTAGTTATAGATTCCGATGCTACACTCCAAGTTTACTGTATCCCTTGGACCTTCTTATTGACGATGAAAAACAGAAATTGCATCGGAATTAAATACAAAAGGCACAATGCCGGCTTAAGGACAAGAAGACTGACTCTTCTTACTGTTTATGTTTTGAACCATTCCTGTGACACTAGTTATAGATTCCGACGCTTCACTCTAAGTTTACTGTATCCCTTGGACTATCTTATTGACGATGAAAAACAGAAATTGAATCGGAATTAAATACAAAAGGCACAATGCCGACTTAAGGACAAGAAGACTGACTCTTCTTACTGACTATATTTTGAAACATTCCTGTGACACTAGTTATAGGTTCCGATGCTTCACTTCATGTTTACATTATCCCTCTTACCATCTTATTGACGATGAAACACAGATATTGCATCGGAATTAAATGGAACAGGCACAATGCCGACTTAAGTACAAGAAGACTGACTCTTCTTACTGCCTATGTTTTTGAACCATTCCTGAGACACTAGTTACAGATTCCGATGCTTCACTCCAGGTTTACTGTATCCCATGGACCTTCTTATTGACGATGAAACACAGAAATTGCATCGGAATTAAATAGAAAAGGCACAAT
Source organism: Schistocerca serialis cubense (assembly GCF_023864345.2). NCBI lineage: Eukaryota > Metazoa > Arthropoda > Insecta > Orthoptera > Acrididae > Schistocerca > Schistocerca serialis. The sequence goes on from NC_064640.1 coordinate 1,096,202,359, forward strand.
GCCGACTTAAGTACAAGAGGACTGACTCTTCCTACTGTCAATGTTTTGAATCATTCCTGTGACACTAGTTATAGATTCCGGTGCTTCACTCCAGGTTTACTGTTTCCCTTGGACCTTCTTATTGACGATGAAACACAGAAATTGCATCAGAATTAAATAGAAAAGGCACAATGCAGACTTAAGTACAAGAAGACTGACGCTTCTTACTGACTATGTTTTTGAACCATTCCTGTGACACTAGTCATAGATACCGATGCTTAACTTCAATATTACTGTATCCCTCTGACGTTTTTATTGACGATGAAACACAGAAATTCCATCGGAAATAAATACAAAAGGCACAATGCCGACTTAAGTACAAGAAGACTGACTCTTCCTACTGTCTATGTTTTGAACCATTCCTGTGAAACTAGTTACAGATTCCGATGCTTCACTTCAGGTTTACTGTATCCCGCTGACCTTCTTATTGACGATGAAACAGAGAAATTGCATCGGAATTAAATACAAAAGGCACAATGCCGACTTAAGAACAAGAATACTGACTCTTCTTACTGACTATGTTTTGAACCATTCTCGTGACACTAGTTGTAGATTCCGATGCTTCACTTCAGGTTTACTGTATCCCTTAAACCTTCTTATTGACGATGAAACACAGAAATTGCATCGGAATTAAATACAAAAGGCACAATGCCGCCTTAAGTACAAGAAGACTGACTCTTCTTACTGAATATGTTTGAACCATTCCTGTGTCACTAGTTATAGATTCCGATGCTTCACTTCAGGTTTTCTGTATACCTTGGACCTTCTAATTGACGATGAAACACAGAGATTGCATCGGAATTAAATAGAAAAGGCACAATGCCGACTTAAGTACAAGAAGGCTGCCTCTTTTTACAGTCTATGTTTTGAACCATTTCTGTGACACTAGTTATAGATTGCGATGCTTCACTTCAGGTTTACTGTCTCCCTTGGACCTTCTTATTGACGATGAAACACAGAAATTGCATCGGAATTAAATACAAAATTCACAATACCGACTTAAGCACAAGAAGGCTGACTCTTCTTACTGTCTATGTTTTGAATCATTCCTGTGACACTAGTTACAGATTCCGATGCTTCACTTCAGGTTTACTGTATCCCTATGATCTTCTTATTGACGATGAAACACAGAAATTGCATCGGAACTAAATACAAAAGGCACAATGCTGACTTAAGTACAAGAAGACTGACTCTTCTTACTGTCTATGTTTTGAACCATTCCTGTGACACTAGTTATAGATTCTGATGCTTCACTTCAGGCTTACTGTATCCCTTGGACCTTCTTATTGACGATGAAACACAGATATTGCATCGGAATTAAACACAAAAGGCACAATACCGACTTAAGTACAAAAAGACTGACTCTTCTTACTGACTATGCTTTGAACCATTCTTGTGACACTAGTTATAGATTCTGATGCTTCACTTCAGGTTCACTGTATCCCTCTGACCTTCTTATTGAGGATGAAATACAGAAATTGCATCGGAAATAAATAGAATAGGCACAATGCCGACTTAAGTACAAGAAAACAGACTCTTTTTACTGACTATGTTTGAACCATTCCTGTGACACTAGTTATCGATACGGATGCTTCACTTCTGGTTCACTGTATCCCTCTGACCTTCTTATTGAGGATGAAATACAGAAATTGCATCGGAAATAAATAGAAAAGGCACAATGCCGACTTAAGTACAAGACGACTGACTTTTCTTACTGTCTATGTTTTGAACAATTCCTGTGACACTAGTTATAGATTCCGATGCTTCACTTCAGGTTTACTGTATCCCTCTGATCTTCTTATTGACGATGAAACACAGAAATTGCATCGGAATTAAATACAAAAGGCACAATGCCGACTTACGTACAAGAGGACTGATCTTTCTTACTGTCTATGATTTGAACCATTCCTGTGACACTAGTAATAGATTCCGATGCCTCACCTCAGGTTTACTGTATCCCTCTGACATTCTTATTGATGTTGAAACACAGAAATTGCATCGGAATTAAATACAAAAGGCACAATGCAGACTTAAGTACAAGAAGACTGACTCTTCTTACTGACTATGTTTTGAAGCATACCTGTGACACTAGTTATAGATTGCGATGCTTCACTTCAGGTTTGCTGTATCCCTCTGACCTTCTTAATGACGATGAAACACAGAATTTGCATTGGAATTAAATACAAATGGCACAATGCCGACTTAAGTACAAGAAGACTGACTCTTCCTACTGTCTATGTTTTGAACCATTCCTGTGACAGTAGTTATAGATTCCGATGCTTCATTGCAGGTTTACTGTATCCCTTGGACCTTCTTATTGACGATGAAACACAGAAATTGCATCGGAATTAAATAGAAAAGGCACAATGCCGACTTAAGTACAAGAGGACTGATCCTTTTTACTGTCTATGTTTTGAACCATTCCTGAGACACTAGTTATAGATTCCGATGCTTCACTTCAGGTTTGCTGTATCCCTCTGACCTTCTTATTGACGATGAAACACAGAATTTGCATCGGAATTAAAAACAAAAGGCACAATGCCGACTTAAGTATAAGAAGACTGACTCTTCGTACTGACTATGTTTGAACCATTCCTGTGTCACTAGTTATAGATTCCGATGCTTCACTTTAGGTTTACTGCATACCTTGGACTTTATAATTGACGATGCAACACAGAGATTGCATCGGAATTAAATAGAAAAGGCACAATGCCGACTTAACTACAAGAAGGCTGCCTCTTTTTACTGTCTATGTTTTGAACCATTTCTGTGACACTAGTTATAGATTGCGATGCTTCACTTCAGGTTTACTGTCTCCCTTGCACCTTCTTATTGACGATGAAACACAGAAATTGCATCGGAATTAAATACAAAAGGCACAAGACCGACTTAAGTACAAGAAGACTGACTCTTCTTACTGTGTATGCTTGGAACCATTCCTGTGACACTAGTTATAGATTCCGATGCTTCACTTCAGGTTTACTGTATCCCTATGATCTTCTTATTGACGATGAAACACAGAAATTGCATCGGAATTAAATACAAAGGTCAAAATGCCGACTTAAGTACACGAAGACTGACTCTTCTTACTGCCTATGTTTTGAACCATTCCTGTGACACTAGTTATAGATACCGATGCTACACTCCAAGTTCACTGTATCCCTTGGACCTTCTTATTGACGATGAAAAACAGAAATTGAATCGGAATTAAATACAAAAGGCACAATGCCGACTTAAGGACAAGAAGACTGACTCTTCTTACTGACTATATTTTGAACCATTCCTGTGACACTAGTTATAGGTTCCGATGCTTCACTTCATGTTTACATTATCCCTCTTACCATCTTATTGACGATGAAACACAGATATTGCATCGGAATTAAATGGAACAGGCACAATGCCGACTTAAGTACAAGAAGACTGACTCTTCTTACTGCCTATGTTTTTGAACCATTCCTGTGACACTAGTTACAGATTCCGATGCTTCACTCCAGGTTTACTGTATCCCATGGACCTTCTTACTGACGATGAAACACAGAAATTGCATCGGAATTAAATAGAAAAGGCACAATGCCGACTTAAGTACAAGAGGACTGACTCTTCCTACTGTCAATGTTTTGAATCATTCCTGTGACACTAGTTATAGATTCCGGTGCTTCACTCCAGGATTACTGTTTCCCTTGGACCTTCTTATTGACGATGAAACACAGAAATTGCATCAGAATTAAATAGAAAAGGCACAATGCAGACTTAAGTACAAGAAGACTGACGCTTCTTACTGACTATGTTTTTGAACCATTCCTGTGAAGCTAGTCATAGATACCGATGCTTAACTTCAATATTACTGTATCCCTCTGACCTTTTTATTGACGATGAAACACAGAAATTCCATCGGAAATAAATACAAAAGGCACAATGCCGACTTAAGTACAAGAAGACTGACTCTTCCTACTGTCTATGTTTTGAACCATTCCTGTGAAACTAGTTACAGATTCCGATGCTTCACTTCAGGTTTACTGTATCCCGCTGACCTTCTTAATGACGATGAAACAGAGAAATTGCATCGGAATTAAATACAAAAGGCACAATGCCGACTTAAGGACAAGAAGACTGACTCTTCTTACTGACTATGTTTTGAACCATTCTCGTGACACTAGTTGTAGATTCCGATGCTTCACTTCAGGTTTACTGTATCCCTTAAACCTTCTTATTGACGATGAAACACAGAAATTGCATCGGAATAAAATACAAAAGGCACAATGTCGCCTTAAGTACAAGAAGACTGACTCTTCTTACTGAATATGTTTGTACCATTCCTGTGTCACTAGTTATAGATTCCGATGCTTCACTTCAGGTTTTCTGTATACCTTGGACCTTCTAATTGACGATGAAACACAGAGATTGCATCGGAATTAAATAGAAAAGGCACAATGCCGACTTAAGTACAAGAAGGCTGCCTCTTTTTACTGTCTATGTTTTGAACCATTTCTGTGACACTAGTTATAGATTGCGATGCTTCACTTCAGGTTTACTGTCTCCCTTGGACCTTCTTATTGACGATGAAACACAGAAATTGCATTGGAATTAAATACAAAAGGCACAATACCGACTTAAGTACAAGAAGGCTGACTCTTCTTACTGTCTATGTTTTGAATCATTCCTGTGACACTAGTTACAGATTCCGATGCTTCACTTCAGGTTTACTGTATCCCTATGATCTTCTTATTGACGATGAAACACAGAAATTGCATCGGAACTAAATACAAAAGGCACAATGCTGACTTAAGTACAAGAAGACTGACTCTTCTTACTGTCTATGTTTTGAACCATTCCTGTGACACTAGTTATAGATTCCGATGCTTCACTTCAGGCTTACTGTATCCCTTGGACCTTCTTATTGACGATGAAACACAGAAATTGCATCGGAATTAAACACAAAAGGCACAATACCGACTTAAGTACAAAAAGACTGACTCTTCTTACTGACTATGCTTTGAACCATTCTTGTGACACTAGTTATAGATTCCGATGCTTCACTTCAGGTTCACTGTATCCCTCTGACCTTCTTATTGAGGATGAAATACAGAAATTGCATCGGAAATAAATAGAAAAGGCACAATGCCGACTTAAGTACAAGACGACTGACTTTTCTTACTGTCTATGTTTTGAACAATTCCTGTGACACTAGTTATAGATTCCGATGCTTCACTTCAGGTTTACTGTATCCCTCCGATCTTCTTATTGACGATGAAACACAGAAATTGCATCGGAATTAAATACAAAAGGCACAATGCCGACTTAAGTACAAGAGGACTGATCTTTCTTACTGTCTATGTTTTGAACCATTCCTGTGACACTAGTTATAGATTCCGATGCTTCACTTCAGGTTTACTGTATCCCTCTGACATTCTTATTGATGTTGAAACACAGAAATTGCATCGGAATTAAATACAAAAGGCACAATGCAGACTTAAGTACAAGAAGACTGACTCTTCTTACTGACTATGTTTTGAAGCATACCTGTGACACTAGTTATAGATTGCGATGCTTCACTTCAGGATTGCTGTATCCCTCTGACCTTCTTAATGACGATGAAACACAGAATTTGCATCGGAATTAAATACAAATGGCACAATGCCGACTTAAGTACAAGAAGACTGACTCTTCCTACTGTCTATGTTTTGAACCATTCCTGTGACAGTAGTTATAGATTCCGATGCTTCATTCCAGGTTTACTGTATCCCTTGGACCTTCTTATTGTCGATGAAACACAGAAAATGCATCGGAATTAAATAGGAAAGGCACAATGCCGACTTAAGTACAAGAGGACTGATCCTTTTTACTGTCTATGTTTTGAACCATTCCTGAGATACTAAATATAGATTCCGATGCTTCACTTCAGGTTTGCTGTATCCCTCTGACCTTCTTATTGACGATGAAACACAGAATTTGCATCGGAATTAAATACAAAAGGCACAATGCCGACTTAAGTATAAGAAGACTGACTCTTCGTACTGACTATGTTTGAACCATTCCTGTGTCACTAGTTATAGATTCCGATGCTTCACTTTAGGTTTACTGTATACCTTGGACTTTATAATTGACGATGAAACACAGAGATTGCATCGGAATTAAATAGAAAAGGCACAATGCCGACTTAACTAGAAGAAGGCTGCCTCTTTTTACTGTCTATGTTTTGAACCATTTCTGTGACACTAGTTATAGATTGCGATGCTTCACTTCAGGTTTACAGTATCCCTATGATCTTCTTATTGACGATGAAAAACAGAAATTGCATCGGAATTAAATACAAAAGGCACAATGCTGACTTAAGTACAAGAAGACTGACTCTTCTCACTGTCTATGTTTTGAACCATTCCTGTGACACTAGTTATAGATTCCGATGCTTCACTTCAGGCTTACTGTATCCCTTGGACCTTCTTATTGACGATGAAACACAGAAATTGCATCGGAATTAAACACAAAAGGCACAATGCCTACTTAAGTAGAAAAAGATTGACTCTTCTTACTGACTATGCTTTGAACCATTCCTGTGACACTAGTTATAGATTCCGATACTACACTCCAAGTTTACTGTATCCTTTGGACCTTCTTACTGACGATGAAAAACAGAAATTGCATCGGAATTAAATACAAAAGGCACAATGCCGACTTAAGGACAAGAAGACTCACTCTTCTTACTGACAATGTTTTGATCCATTCCTGTGACACTAGTTATAGATTGCGATGCTTCACTTCAGGTTTACATTATCCCTCTGACCTTCTTATTGACGATGAAACACAGAAATTGCATCGGAATTAAATACAAAAGGTACAATGCCGACTTAAGTACAAGAAGAGTGACTCTTTTTACCGACTATGTGTGAACCAATCCTGTGACACTAGTTATGGATTCGGATGCTTCACTTCTGGTTCACTGTATCCCTCTGACCTTCTTATTGACGATGAAACACAGAAATTGCATCGGACTTAAATAGAAAAGCCACAATGCCCACTTAAGTACAAGACGACTGACTTTTCTTACTGTCTATGTTTTGAACCATTCCTGTGACACTAGTTATAGATTCCGATGCTTCACTTCAGGTTTACTGTAACCCTCTGATCTTCGATTTGACGATGAAACACAGAAATTGCATCGGAATTAAATACAAAAGGCACAATGCCGACTTAAGTACAAGAGGACTGATCTTTCTTACTGTCTATGTTTTGAACCATTCCTGTGACACTAGTTATAGATTCCGGTGCTTCACTCCAGGTTTACTGTTTCCCTTGGACCCTCTTATTGAAGATGAAACACAGAAATTGCATCAGAATTAAATAGAAGAGGCACAATGCCGACTTAAGTACAAGAAGACTGACGCTTCTTACTGACTATGACTTTGAACCATTCCTGTGACACTAGTTATAGATTCCTATGCTTCTATTCAGGCTTACTGTATCCCTTGGACATCCTTATTGACGATGAAACACAGAAATTGCATCGGAATTAAACACAAAAGGCACAATGCCGACTTAAGTACAAAAAGGCTGACTCTTCTTACTGACTATGTTTTGAACCATTCCTGTGACACTAGTTATAGATTCCGATGCTTCACTTCAGGTTTATTGTATCCCTTGGACCTTCTTATTGACGATGAAAGACAGAAATTGCATCGGAAATAAATACAAAAGTCACAATGCCGACTTAAGTACAAGAAGACTGACTCTTTTTACTGTCTATGTTTTGAACCATTCCTGTGAAACTAGTTATAGATTCCGATGCTTCACTTCAGGTTTACTGTATCCCTCTGACCTTCTTATTGATGATGAAACACAGAAATAGCATCGGAATTAAATACAAAAGGCACAATGCAGACTTAAGTACAAGAAGATTGACTCTTCTTACTGACTATGTTTTGAACCATTCCTGTGACACTAGTTATAGATTGCGATGCTTCACCTCAGGTTTACTGTATCCCTTGGACCTTCTTATTGACGATGAAACACAGAAATTGCATCGGAATTAAATACAAAAGGTACAATGCCGACTTAAGTACAAGAAGAGTGACTCTTTTTACTGACTATGTGTGAACCATTCCTGTGACACTAGTTATGGATTCGGATGCTTCACTTCTGGTTCACTGTATCCCTCTGACCTTCTTATTGACGATGAAACACAGAAATTGCATCGGAATTAAATAGAAAAGGCACAATGCCCACTTAAGTACAAGACGACTGACTTTTCTTACTGTCTATGTTTTGAACCATTCCTGTGACACTAGTTATAGATTCCGATGCTTCACTTCAGGTTTACTGTATCCCTCTGACATTCTTATTGATGTTGAAACACAGCAATTGCATCGGAATTAAATACAAAAGGCACAATGCAGACTTAAGTACAAGAAGACTGACTCTTCTTACTGACTATGTTTTGAAGCATACCTGTGACACTAGTTATAGATTGCGATGCTTCACTTCAGGTTTGCTGTATCCCTCTGACCTTCTTAATGACGATGAAACACAGAATTTGCATCGGAATTAAATACAAATGGCACAATGCCGACTTAAGTACAAGAAGACTGACTCTTCCTACTGTCTATGTTTTGAACCATTCCTGTGACAGTAGTTATAGATTCCGATGCTTCATTCCAGGTTTACTGTATCCCTTGGACCTTCTTATTGACGATGAAACACAGAAATTGCATCGGAATTAAATAGAAAAGGCACAATGCCGACTTAAGTACAAGAGGACTGATCCTTTTTACTGTCTATGTTTTGAACCATTCCTGAGACACTAGTTATAGATTCCGATGCTTCACTTCAGGTTTGCTGTATCCCTCTGACCTTCTTATTGACGATGAAACACAGAATTTGCATCGGAATTAAATACAAAAGGCACTATGCCGACTTAAGTATAAGAAGACTGACTCTTCGTATTGACTATGTTTGAACCATTCCTGTGTCACTAGTTATAGATTCCGATGCTTCACTTTAGGTTTACTGTATACCTTGGACTTTATAATTGACGATGAAACACAGAGATTGCATCGGAATTAAATAGAAAAGGCACAATGCCGACTTAACTAGAAGAAGGCTGCCTCTTTTTACTGTCTATGTTTTGAACCATTTCTGTGACACTAGTTATAGATTGCGATGCTTCACTTCAGGTTTACTGTCTCCCTTGCACCTTCTTATTGACGATGAAACACAGAAATTGCATCGGAATTAAATACAAAAGTCACAAGACCGACTTAAGTACAAGAAGACTGACTCTTCTTACTGTCTATGCTTGGAACCATTCCTGTGACACTAGTTATAGATTCCGATGCTTCACTTCAGGTTTACTGTATCCCTATGATCTTCTTATTGACGATGAAACACAGAAATTGCATCGGAATTAAATACAAAAGGCACAATGCTGACTTAAGTACAAGAAGACTGACTCTTCTCACTGTCTATGTTTTGAACCATTCCTGTGACACTAGTTATAGATTCCGATGCTTCACTTCAGGCTTACTGTATCCCTTGGAGCTTCTTATTGACGATGAAACACAGAAATTGCATCGGAATTAAACACAAAAGGCACAATGCCTACTTAAGTAGAAAAAGATTGACTCTTCTTACTGACTATGCTTTGAACCATTCCTGTGACACTAGGTATAGATTCCGATGCTTCTCTTCAGGTTTACTGTATCCCTTGGACCTTCTTATTGACGATGAAACACAGAAATTGCATCGGAATTAAATACAAAAGGTACAATGCCGACTTAAGTACAAGAAGACTGACTCTTTTTACTGAGTATGTTTGAACCATTCCTGTGACACTAGTTATGGATTCGGATGCTTTACTTCTGGTTCACTGTATCCCTCTGACCTTCTTATTGACGATGAAACGCAGAAATTGCATCGGAATTAAATAGAAAAGGCACAATTCCGACTTAAGTACAAGACGACTTTATTTTCTTACTGTCTATGTTTTGAACTATTCCTGTGACACTAGTTATAGATTCCGATGCTTCACTTCAGGTTTACTGTAAACCTCTGACCTTCTTATTGATGATCAAACACAGAAATTGCATCGGAATTAAATACAAAAGGCACAATGCAGAGTTAAGTACAAGAAGACTGACTCTTCTTACAGACTATGTTTTGAACCATTCCTGTGACACTAGTTATAGATTGCGATGCTTCACTTCAGGTTTGCTGTATCCCTCTGACTTCTTATTGACGATGAAACACAGAATTTGCATCGGAATTAAATACAATAGGCACAATGCCGACTTAAGGACAAGAAGACTGACTCTTCTTACTGACAATGTTTTGATCCATTCCTGTGACACTAGTTATAGATTGCGATGCTTCACTTCAGGTTTACATTATCCCTCTGACCTTCTTATTGACGATGAAACACAGAAATTGCATCGGAATTAAATACAAAAGGTACAATGCCGACTTAAGTACAAGAAGAGTGACTACTTTTACTGACTATGTGTGAACCATTCCTGTGACACTAGTTATGGATTCGGATGCTTCACTTCTGGTTCACTGTATCCCTCTGACCTTCTTATTGACGATGAAACACAGAAATTGCATCGGAATTAAATAGAAAAGGCACAATGCCCACTTAAGTACAAGACGACTGACTTTTCTTACTGTCTATGTTTTGAACCATTCCTGTGACACTAGTTATAGATTCCGATGCTTCACTTCAGGTTTACTGTAACCCTCTGATCTTCGATTTGACGATGAAACACAGAAATTGAATCGGAATTAAATACAAAAGGCACAATGCCGACTTAAGTACAAGAGGACTGATCTTTCTTACTGTCTATGTATTGAACCATTCCTGTGACACTAGTTATAGATTCCGGTGCTTCACTCCAGGTTTACTGTTTCCCTTGGACCCTCTTAATGACGATGAAACACAGAAATTGCATCAGAATTAAATAGAAGAGGCACAATGCCGACTTAAGTACAAGAAGACTGATGCTTCTTACGGACTATGACTTTGAACCATTCCTGTGACACTAGTTATAGATTCCTATGTTTCTATTCAGGCTTACTGTATCCCTTGGACATTCTTATTGACGATGAAACACAGAAATTGCATCGGAATTAAACACAAAAGGCACAATGCCGACTTAAGTACTAAAAGGCTGACTCTTCTTACTGACTATGTTTTGAACCATTCCTGTGACACTAGTTATAGATTCCGATGCTTCACTTCAGGTTTATTGTATCCCTTGGACCTTCTTATTGACGAAGAAAGACAGAAATTCCATCGGAAATAAATACAAACGACACAATGCCGACTTAAGTACAAGAAGACTGACTCTTTTTACTGTCTATGTTTTGAACCATTCCTGTGACACTAGTTATAGATTCCGATGCTTCACTTCAGGTTTACTGTATCCCTCTGACCTTCTTATTGATGATGAAACACAGAAATAGCATCGGAATTAAATACAAAAGGCACAATGCAGACTTAAGTACAAGAAGATTGACTCTTCTTACTGACTATGTTTTGAACCATTCCTGTGACACTAGTTATAGATTGCGATGCTTCACCTCAGGTTTACTGTATCCCTCTGACCTTCTTATTGACGATGAAACACAGAAATTGCATCGGAATTAAATAGAAAAGGCACAATGCCCACTTAAGTACAAGACGACTGACTTTTCTTACTGTCTATGTTTTGAACCATTCCTGTGACACTAGTTATAGATTCCCATGCTTCACTTCAGGTTTACTGTAACCCTCTGATCTTCGATTTGACGATGAAACACAGAAATTGCATCGGAATTAAATACAAAAGGCACAATGCCGACTTAAGTACAAGAGGACTGATCTTTCTTACTGTCTATGTTTTGAACCATTCCTGTGACACTAGTTATAGATTCCGATGCTTCACTTCAGGTTTACTGTATCCCTCTGACCTTCTTATTGATGTTGAAACACAGAAATTGCATCGGAATTAAACACAAAAGGCACAATGCCGACTTAAGTACAAAAAGACTGACTCTTCTTACTGACTATGCCTTGAACCATTCCTGTGACACTAGTTATAGATTCCGATGCTTCACTCCAGGTTTACTGTAAACTTCTGACCTTCTTATTGATGATCAAACACAGAAATTGCATCGGAATTAAAAAACAAAAGGCACAATGCAGACTTAAGTACAAGAAGACTGACTCTTCTTACAGACTATGCTTTGAACCATTCCTGTGACACTAGTTATAGATTGTGATGCTTCACTTCAGGTTTGCTATATCCCTCTGACCTTCTTATTGACGATGAAACACAGAATTTGCATCGGAATTAAATACAATAGGCACAATGCCGACTTAAAGACACGAAGACTGACTCTTCTTACTGCCTATGTTTTGAACCATTCCTGTGACACTAGTTATAGATTCCGACACTACACTCCAAGTTTACTGTATCCTTTGGACCTTCTTACTGACGATTAAAAACAGAAATTGCATCGGAATTAAATACAAAAGGCACATTGCCGACTTAAGGACAAGAAGACTGACTCTTCTTACTGACTATGTTTTGATCCATTCCTGTGACACTAGTTATAGATTGCGATGCTTCACTTCAGGTTTACATTATCCCTCTGACCTTCTTATTGACGATGAAACACAGAAATTGCATCGGAATTAAATAGAACAGGCACAATGCCGACTTAAGTACAAAAAGACTGACTCTTCTTACTGACTATGTTTTGAACCATTCCTGTGACACTAGTTATAGATTCCGATGCTTCACTCCAGGTTTACTGTATCCCTTGGACCTTCGTATTGACGATGAAACACAGATATTGCATCGGAACTAAATAGAAAAGGCACAATGCCGACTTAAGTACAAGAGGACTGACTCTTCCCACTGTCTATGTTTTGAACCATTCCTGTGACACTAGTTATTGATTCCGGTGCTTCACTCCAGGTTTACTGTTTCCCTTGGACCTTCTTATTGACGATGAAACACAGAAATTGCATCAGAATTAAATAGAAAAGGCACAATGCCGACTTAAGTACAAGAAGACTGACGCTTCTTACTGACTATGACTTTGAACCATTCCTGTGACACTGGTTATAGATTCCGTAGCTTCACTTCACGTTTACTGTATCCCTTGGACCTTCTTATTGACGATGAAACACAGATATTGCATCGGAATGAAATAGAAAAGGCACAATGCCGACTTAAGTACAAGAAGACTGACTCTTCTTACTACTTATGTTTGAACCATTCCTGTTACACTAGTTATAGATTCCGATGCTTCACTTCAGGTTTACTGTATCCCTCTCACCTTCTTATTGACGATGAAACACAGAAATTGCATCGGAATTAAATACAAAAGGCACAATGCCGACTTAAGTACAAGAAGACTGACTCTTTGTACTGACTATGATTTGAACCACTCTCGTAACACTAGTTATGGATTCCGATGCTTCACTTCAGGTTTACTGTATCCCTTAAACCTTCTTATAGACGATGAAACACAGAAATTGCATCGGAATTAAATACAAAAGGCACAATGCCGACTGAAGTACAAGAAGACTGTCTCTTCTTACTGACTATGTTTTGAACCATTCCTGTGACACTAGTTATAGATTCCGATGCTTCACTTCAGGTTTACTGTATCCCTATGATCTTCTTATTGACGATGAAACACAGAAATTGCATCGGAATTAAATACAAAAGGCACAATGCTGACTTAAGTACAAGAAGACTGACTCTTCTTACTGTCTATGATTTGAACCATTCCTGTGACACTAGTTATAGATTCCTATGCTTCTATTCAGGCTTACTGTATCCCTTGGACCTTCTTATTGACGATGAAACACAGAAATTGCATCGGAATTAAACACAAAAGGCACAATGCCGACTTAAGTACAAAAAGACTCACTCTTCTTACTGACTATGTTTTGAACCATTCCTGTGACACTAGTTATAGATTCCGATGCTTCACTTCAGGTTTATTTTATCCCTTGGACCTTCTTATTGACGATGAAACACAGAAATTGCATCGGAATTAAATATAAAAGTCACAATGCCGAATTAAGTACAAGAAGACTGACTCTTTTTACTGACTATGTTTTGAACCATTCCTGTGACACTAGTTATGGATTCGGATGCTTCAATTCTGGTTAACTATATCCCTCTGACCTTCTTATTGACGATGAAACACAGAAATTGCATCGGAATTAAATAGAAAAGGCACAATGCCGACTTAAGTACGAGACGACTGACTTTTCTTACTGTCTATGTTTTGAACCATTCCTGTGACACTAGTTATTGATTCCGATGCTTCACTTCAGGTTTACTGTATCCCTGTGATCTTCTTATTGACGATGAAACACAGAAATTGCATCAGAATTAAATACAAAAGGCACAATGCCGACTTAAGTACAAGAGGACTGATCCTTCTTACTGCCTATGTTTTGAACCATTCCTGTGACACTAGTTTTAGATTCCGATGCTTCACTTCAGGTTTACTGTATCCCTCTGACCTTCTTATTGATGATGAAACACAGAAATTGCATCGGAATTAAATACAAAAGGCACAATGTAGACTTAACTACAAGAAGACTGACTCTTCTTACTGACTATGTCTTGAACCATTCCTGTGACACTAGTTATAGATTGCGATGCTTCACCTCAGGTTTGCTGTATCCCTCTGACCTTCTTATTGACGATGAAACACATAAATTGCATCGGAATTAAATACAAAGGGCAAAATGCCGACTTACGTACACGAAGACCGACTCTTCTTTCTGCCTATGTTTAAACCATTCCTGTGACACTAGTTATAGATTCCGATGCTACACTCCAGGTTTACTGTATCCCTTGGACCTTCTTATTGACGATGAAAAACAGAAATTGCATCGGAATTACATACAAAAGGCACACTGCCGACTTAAGGACAAGAAGACTGACTCTTCTTACTGACTATGTTTTGAACCATTCCTGTGACACTAGTTATGGATTCCGATGCTTCACTTCAGGTTTACTGTATCCCTCTGACCTTCTTATTGACGATGAAACACAGAAACTGCATCGGAATTAAATAGAAAAGGCACAATGCCGACTTAAGTACAAGAAGACTGACTCTTCTTACTGTCTATGTTTTGAACCATTCCTGTGACACTAGTTATAGATTCCGATGCTTTACTCCAGGTTTACTGTATCCCATAAACCTTCTTATTGACGATGAAACACAGAAATTGCATCGGAATTAAGTAGAAAGGGCACAATGCCGACTTAAGTACAAGAAGACTGACTCTTCCAAATGTCTATGTATTGAACCATTCCTTTGACACTAGTTATAGATTCCGGTGCTTCACTCCAGGTTTACTGTATCCCTTGGATCTTCTAATTGACGATGAAACACAGAAATTTCATGAGAAATAAATAGAAAAGCCACAAAGCCGACTTAAGTACACGAAGACTGACGCTTCTTACTGACCATGTTTTGAACCAATACTGTGACACTAGTGATAGATTCCGATGCTTCACTTCAGGTTTACTGAATCCCTTGGACCTTATTGACGATGAAACACAGAAATTGCATCGGAATAAAATAGAAAAGCCACAATGAAGACTTAACTACAAGAAGACTGACTCTTCTTACTGACTATGTTTTGAACCATTCCTCTGACACTAGTTATAGATTGCGATGCCTCACCTCAGATTAGCTGTATCCCTCTGACCTTCTTATTGACGATGAAACACAGAATTTGCATCGGAATTAAATAAAATAGGCACAATGCCGACTTAAGTACACGAAGACTGACTCTTCTTACTGCCTATGTTTTGAACCATTCCTGTGACACTAGTTATAGATTCCGACACTACACTCGAAGTTTACTGTATCCTATGGACCTTCTTACTGACGATGAAAAACAGAAATTGCATCGGAATTAAATACAAAAGGCACAATGCCGACTTAAGGAAAAGAAGACTGACTCTTCTTACTGACTATGTTTTGATCCATTCCTGTGACACTAGTTATAGATTGCGATGCTTCACTTCAGGTTTACATTATCGCTCTGACCTTCTTATTGACGATGAAACACAGAAATTGCATCGGAATTAAATAGAACAGGCACAATGCCGACTTAAGTACAAGAAGACTGACTCTTCTTACTGACTATGTTTTGAACCATTCCTGTGACACTAGTTATAGATTCCGATGCTTCACTTTAGGTTTACTGTATCCCTTGGACCTTCTTATTGACGATGAAACACAGATATTGCATTGGAACTAAATAGAAAAGGCACAATGCCGACTTAAGTACAAGAGGACTGACTCTTCCTACTGTCTATGTTTTGAACCATTCCTGTGACACTAGTTATTGATTCCGAAGCATCACTCAAGGTTTACTGTTTCCCTTAAACCTTCTTATTGACGATGAAACACAGATATTGCATCGGAATGAAGTAGAAAAGGCACAATGCCGACTTAAGTACAAGAAGACTGACTCTTTGTACTGACTATGATTTGAACCATTCTCGTAACACTAATTATAGATTCCGATGCTTCACTTCAGGTTTACTGTATCCCTTAAACCTTCTTATTGACGATGAAACACAGAAATTGCATCGGAATTAAATACAAAAGGCACAATGCCGACTTAAGTACAAGAAGACTGACTCTTCTTACTGACTATGTTTTGAACCATTCCTGTGACACTAGTTATAGATTCCGATGCTCACTTCAGGTTTACTGTATCCCTATGATCTTCTTATTGACGATGAAACACAGAAAATGCATCGGAATTAAATACAAAAGGCACAATGCTGACTTAAGTACAAGAAGACTGACTCTTCTTACTGTCTATGATTTGAACCATTCCTGTGACACTAGTTATAGATTCCTATGCTTCTATTCAGGCTTACTGTATCCCTTGGACCTTCTTATTGACGATGAAACACAGAAATTGCATCGGAATTAAACACAAAAGGCACAATGCCGACTTAAGTACAAAAAGACTGACTCTTCTTACTGACTATGTTTTGAACCATTCCTGTGACACTAGTTATAGATTCCGATGCTTCACTTCAGGTTTATTGTATCCCTTGGACCTTCTTATTGACGATGAAACACAGAAATTGCATCGGAACTAAATACAAAAGTCACAATGCCGAAATAAGTACAAGAAGACTGACTCTTTTTACTGACTATGTTTTGAACCATTCCTGTGACACTAGTTATGGATTCGGATGCTTCAATTCTGGTTTACTATATCCCTCTGACATTCTTATTGACGATGAAACACAGAAATTGCATCGGAATTAAATAGAAAAGGCACAATGCCGACTTAAGTACGAGACGACTGACTTTTCTTACTGTCTATGTTTTGAACCATTCCTGTGACACTAGTTATGGATTCCGATGCTTCACTTCAGGTTTACTGTATCCCTCTGATCTTCTTATTGACGATGAAACTCAGAAATTGCATCAGAATTAAATACAAAAGGCACAATGCCGACTTAAGTACAAGACGACTGATCCTTCTTACTGTCTATATTTTGAACCATTCCTGTGACACTAGTTATAGATTCCGATGCTTCACTTCAGGTTTACTGTATCCCTCTGACCTTCTTATTGATGATAAAACACAGAAATTGCATCGGAATTAAATACAAAAGGCACAATGCAGACTTAACTACAAGAAGACTGACTCATCTTACTGACTATGTTTTGAACCATTCCTGTGACACCAGTTATAGATTGCGATGCTTCACCTCAGGTTTGCTGTATCCCTCTGACCTTCTTATTGACGATGAAACACAGAAATTGCATCGGAATTAAATACAAAGGGCAAAATGCCGACTTACGTACACGAAGACTGACTCTTCTTACTGCCTATGTTTAAACCATTCCTGTGACACTAGTTATAGATTCCGATGCTTCACTTCAGGTTTACTGTATCCCTCTGACCTTCTTATTGACGATCAAACACAGAAACTGCATCGGAATTAAATAGAAAAGGCACAATGCCGACTTAAGTACAAGAAGACTGACTCTTCTTACTGTCTATGTTTTGAGCCATTCCTGTGACACTAGTTATAGATTCCGATGCTTTACTCCAGGTTAACTGTATCCCCTAAACCTTCTTATTGACGAAGAAACACAGAAATTGCATCGGAATTAAGTAGAAAAGGCACAATGCCGACTTAAGTACAAGAAGACTGACTCTTCCAACTGTCTATGTATTGAACCATTCCTGTGACACTAGTTATAGATTCCGGTGCTTCACTCCAGGTTTACTGTATCCCTTGGACCTTGTAATTGACGATGAAACACAGAAATTGCGTCAGAATTAAATAGAAAAGCCACAATGCCGACTTAAGTACACGAAGACTGACGCTTCTTACTGACTATGTTTTGAACCATTCCTGTGACACTAGTGATAGATTCCGATGCTTCACTTCAAGGTGTACTGAATGCCTTGGACCTTATTGACGATGAAACACAGAAATTGCATCGGAATAAAATAGAAAAGGCACAATGAAGACTTAACTACAAGAAGACTGACTCTTCTTACTGACTATGTTTTGAACCATTCCTGTGACACTAGTTATAGATTGCGATGCTTCACCTCAGGTTTGCTGTATCCCTCTGACCTTCTTATTGAGGATGAAACACAGAAATTGCATCGGAATTAAATACAAAGGGCAAAATGCCGACTTATGTACACGAAGACTGACTCTTCTTACTGTTTATGTTTGAACCATTCCTGTGACACTAGTTATAGATTCCGATGCTTCACTTCAGGTTTATTGTATCCCTTGGACCTTCTTATTGACGATGAAACACAGAAATTGCATCGGAATTAAATACAAAATTCACAATGCCGACTTAAGTACAAGAAGACTGACTCTTTTTACTGACTATGCTTTGAACCATTCCTGTGACACTAGTTGTAGATTCCGATGCTTCACTTCAGGTTTATTGTATCCCTTGGACGTTCTTATTGACGATGAAACACAGAAATTGCATCGGAATTAAATACAAAAGTCACAATGCCGAATTAAGTACAAGAAGACTGACTCTTTTTACTGACTATGTTTTGAACCATTCCTGTGACACTAGTTATGGATTCGGATGCTTCAATTCTGCTTTACTATATCCCTCTGACCTTCTTATTGACGATGAAACACAGAAATTGCATCGGAATTAAATAGAAAAGGCACAATGCCGACTTAAGTACGAGACGACTGACTTTTCTTACTGTCAATGTTTTGAACCATTCCTGTGAAACTAGTTATAGATACCGACACTACACTCCAAGTTTACTGTATCCTTTGGACCTTCTTACTGACGATGGAATACAGAAATTGCATCGGAATTAAATACAAAAGGCACAATGCCGACTTAAGGACAAGAAGACTGACTCTTCTTACTGACTATGTTTTGATCCATTCCTGTGACACTAGTTATAGATTGCGATGCTTCACTTCAGGTTTACATTATCCCTCTGACCTTCTTATTGACGATGAAACACAGAAATTGCTTCGGAATTAAATAGAACAGGCACAATGCCGACTTAAGTACAAGAAGACTGACTCTTCTCACTGACTATGTTTTGAACCATTCCTGTGACACTAGTTATAGATTCCGATGCTTCACTCCAGGTTTACTGTATCCCTTGGACCTTCTTATTGACGATGAAACACAGATATTGAATCGGAACTAAATAGAAACGGCACAATGCCGACTTAAGTACAAGAGGACGGACTATTCCTACTGTCTATGTTTTGAACCATTCCTGTGACACTAGTTATTGATTCCGGTGCTTCACTCCAGGTTTACTGATTCCCTTGGACCTTCTTATTGACGATGAAGCACAGAAATTGCATCAGAATTAAATAGAAGAGGCACATTGCCGACTTAAGTATAAGAAGACTGACGCTTCTTACTGACTATGACTTTGAACCATTCCTGTGACACTAGTTATAGATTCCGATGCTTCACTTCAGGTTTACTGTATCCCTTGGACCTTCTTATTGACGATGAAACACAGATATTGCATCGGAATGAAATAGAAAAGGCACAATGCCGACTTAAGTACAAGAAGACGGACTCATTGTACTGACTATGATTTGAACCATTCTCGTAACACTAGTTATGGATTCCGACGCTTCACTTCAGGTTTCCTGTATCCCTTAAACCTTCTTATTGACGATGAAACAAGGAAATTGCATCGGAATTAAATACAAAAGGCACAATGCCGACTTAAGTACAAGAAGACTGACTCTTCTTACTGACTATGTTTTGAACCATTCCTGTGACACTAGTTATAGATTCCGATGCTTCACTTCAGGTTTACTGTATCCCTATGATCTTCTTATTGACGATGAAACACAGAAATTGCATCGGAATTAAATACAAAAGGCACAATGCTGACTTAAGTACAAGAAGACTGACTCTTTTCACTGACTATGTTTTGAACCATTCCTGTGACACTAGTTATGGATTCGGATGCTTCAATTCTGGTTTTCTATATCCCTCTGACCTTCTTATTGACGATGAAACACAGAAATTGCATCGGAATTAAATACAAAGGGCAAAATGCCGACTTACGTACACGAAGACTGACTCTTCTTACTGCCTATGTTTAAACCATTCCTGTGACACCAGTTATAGATTCCGATGCTATACTCCAGGGTTACTGTATCCCTTGGAACTTCTTATTGACGATGAAAAACAGAAATTGCATCGGAATTACATACAAAAGGCACAATGCCGACTTAAGTACAAGAAGACTGACTCTTCTTACTGACTATGTTTTGAACCATTCCTGTGACACTAGTTATAGATTCCGATGCTTCACTTCAGGTTTACTGTATACCTCTGACCTTCTTATTGACGATGAAACACAGAAACAGCATCGGAATTAAATAGAAAAGGCACAATGCCGACTTAAGTACAAGAAGACTGACTCTTCTTACTATCTCTGTTTTGAACCATTCCTGTGACACTAGTTATAGATTCCGATGCTTAACTCCAGGTTTACTGTATCCCGTAAACCTTCTTATTGACGATGAAACACAGAAATTGCATCGCAATTAAGTAGGAAAGGCACAATGCCGACTTAAGTGCAAGAAGACTGACTCTTCCAACTGTCTATGTATTGAACCATTCATGTGACACTAGTTATAGATTCCGGTGCTTCACTCCAGGTTTACTGTATCCCTTGGACCTTGTAATTGACGATGAAACACAGAAATTGCATCAGAATTAAATAGAAAAGCCACAATGCCGACTTAAGTACACGAAGACTGACGCTTCTTACTGACTATGTTTTGAACCATTCCTGTGACACTAGTGATAGATTCCGATGCTTCACTTCAGGTTTACTGAATCCCTTGGATCTTATTGACGATGAAACACAGAAATTGCATCGGAATAAAATAGAAAAGGCACAACGAAGACTTAACTACAAGAAGACTGACTCTTCCTACTGACTATGTTTTGAACCATTCCTGTGACACTAGTTATAGATTGCGATGCTTCACCTCAGGTTTGCTGTATCCCTCTGACCTTCTTATTGACGATGAAACACAGAAATTGCATCGGAATTAAATACAAAGGGCAAAATGCCGACTTACGTACACGAAGACTGACTCTACTTACTGTTTATGTTTGAACCATTCCTGTGACACTAGTTATAGATTCCTATGCTTCACTTCAGGTTAATTGTATCCCTTGGACCTTCTTATTGACGATGAAGCACAGAAATTGCATCGGAATTAAATACAAAAGTCACAATGCCGAATTAAGTACAAGAAGACTGACTCTTTTTACTGACTATGTTTTGAACCATTCCTGTGACACTAGTTATGGATTCGGATGCTTCAATTCTGGTTTACTATATCCCTCTGACCTTCTTATTGACGATGAAACACAGAAATTGCATCGGAATTAAATAGAAAAGGCACAATGCCGACTTAAGTACGAGACGACTGACTTCTCTTACTGTCTATGTTTTGAACCATTCCTGTGACACTAGTTATAGATTCCGGTGCTTCACTTCAGGTTTACTGTATCCCTCTGATCTTCTTATTGACGATGAAACACAGAAATTGCATCAGAGTTAAATACAAAAGGCACAATGCCGATTTAAGTACAAAAAGACTGATCCTTCTTACTGTCTATGTTGTGAACCATTCCTGTGACACTAGTTATAGATTCCGATGCTTCACTTCAGGTTTACTGAATCCCTTGGACCTTATTGACGATGAAACACAGAAATTGCATCGGAATAAAATAGAAAAGGCACAATGAAGACTAAACTACACGAAGACTGACTCTTCTTACTGACTATGTTTTGAACCATTCCTGTGACACTAGTTATAGATTGCGATGCTTCACCTCAGGTTTGCTGTATCCCTCTGACCTTCTTATTGACGAAGAAACACAGAAATTGCATCGGAATTAAATACAAAAGGCACAATGCCGACTTACGTACACGAAGACTGACTCTTCTTACTGTTTATGTTTGAACCATTCCTGTGACACTAGTTATAGATTCCGATGCTTCACTTCAGGTTTATTGTATCCCTTGGACCTTCTTATTGATGATCAAACACAGAAATTGCATCGGAATTAAAAACAAAAGGCACAATGCAGACTTAAGTACAAGAAGACTGACTCTTCTTACAGACTATGTTTTGAACCATTCCTGTGACACTAGTTATAGATTGCGATGCTTCACATCAGGTTTGCGGTATCCCTCTGACCTTCTTATTGACGATGAAACACAGAATTTGGATCGGAATTAAATACAATAGGCACAATGCCGACTTAAGTACACGAAGACTGACTCTTCTTACTGCCTATGTTTTGAACCATTCCTGTGACACTAGTTATAGATTCCGACACTACACTCCAAGTTTACTGTATCCTTTGGACCTTCTTACTGACGATGAAAAACAGAAATTGCATCGGAATTAAATACAAAAGGCACAATGCCGACTTAAGGGCAAGAAGACTGACTCTTCTTACTGACTATGTTTTGATCCATTCCTGTGACACTAGTTATAGATTGCGATGCTTCACTTCAGGTTTACATTATCCCTCTGACCTTCTTATTGACGATGAAACACAGAAATTGCATCAGAATTAAATAGAACAGGCACAATGCCGACTTAAGTACAAGAAGACTGACTCTTCTTACTGACTATGTTTTGAACCATTCCTGTTTCACTAGTCATAGATTCCGATGCTTCACTCCAGGTTTACCTTATCCCTTGGACCTTCTTATTGACGATGAAACACAGATATTGCATCGGAACTAAATAGAAAAGGCACAATGCCGACTTAAGTACAAGAGGACGGACTCTTCCTACTGTCTATGTTTTGAACCATTCCTGTGACACTAGTTATTGATTCCGGTGCTTGACTCCAGGTTTACTGTTTCCCTTGGGCCTTCTTATTGACGATGAAACACAGAAAATGCATCAGAATTAAATAGAAAATTCACAATGCCGACTTAAGTACAAGAAGACTGACGCTTCTTACTGACTATGACTTTGTTCCATTCCTGTGACACTAGTTATAGATTCCGATGCTTCACTTCAGGTTTACTGTATCCCTTGGACCTTCTTATTGACGATGAAACACAGATATTGCACCCGGAATGAAATAGAAAAGGCACAATGCCGACTTAAGAACAAGAAGACTGACTCTTTGTACTGACTATGATTTGAACCATTCTCGTAACACTAGTTATGGATTCCGATTCTTCACTTCAGGTTTACTGTATCCCTTAAACCTTCTTATTGACGATGAAACACAGAAATTCCATCGGAATTAAATACAAAAGGCACAATGCCCACTTAAGTACAAGAAGACTGACTCTTCTTACTGACTATGTTTTGAACCATTCCTGTGACACTAGTTATAGATTGCGATGCTTCACCTCAGGTTTGCTGTATCCCTCTGACCTTCTTATTGAGGATGAAACACAGAAATTGCATCGGAATTAAATACAAAGGGCAAAATGCCGACTTACGTACACGAAGACTGACTCTTCTTACTGTTTATGTTTGAACCATTCCTGTGACACTAGTTATAGATTCCGATGCTTCACTTCAGGTTTATTGTATCCCTTGGACCTTCTTATTGACGATGAAACACAGAAATTGCATCGGAATTAAATAGAAAATTCACAATTCCGACTTAAGTACAAGAAGACTGACTCTTTTTACTGACTATGCTTTGAACCATTCCTGTGACACTAGTTGTAGATTCCGATGCTTCACTTCAGGTTTATTGTATCCCTTGGACCTTCTTATTGACGATGAAACACAGAAATTGCATCGGAATTAAATAGAAAAGGCACAATGCCGACTTAAGTACGAGACGACTGACTTTTCTTACTGTCAATGTTTTGAACCATTCCTGTGAAACTAGTTATAGATTCCGACACTACACTCCAAGTTTACTGTATCCTTTGGACCTTCTTACTGACGATGGAATACAGAAATTGCATCGGAATTAAATACAAAAGGCACAATGCCGACTTAAGGACAAGAAGACTGACTCTTCTTACTGACTATGTTTTGATCCATTCCTGTGACACTAGTTATAGATTGCGATGCTTCACTTCAGGTTTACATTATCCCTCTGACCTTCTTATTGACGATGAAACACAGAAATTGCTTCGGAATTAAATTGAACAGGCACAATGCCGACTTAAGTACAAGAAGACTGACTCTTCTTACTGACTATGTTTTGAACCATTCCTGTGACACTAGTTATAGATTCCGATGCTTCACTCCAGGTTTACTGTATCCCTTGGACCTTCTTATTGACGATGAAACACAGATATTGAATCGGAACTAAATAGAAAAGGCACAATGCCGACTTAAGTACAAGAGGACGGACTATTCCTACTGTCTATGTTTGAACCATTCCTGTGACACTAGTTATTGATTCCGGTGCTTCACTCCAGGTTTACTGTTTCCCTTGGACCTTCTTATTGACGATGAAGCACAGAAATTGCATCAGAATTAAATAGAAGAGGCACATTGCCGACTTAAGTATAAGAAGACTGACGCTTCTTACTGACTATGACTTTGAACCATTCCTGTGACACTAGTTATAGATTCCGATGCTTCACTTCAGGTTTACTGTATCCCTTGGACCTTCTTATTGACGATGAAACACAGATATTGCATCGGAATGAAATAGAAAAGGCACAATGCCGACTTAAGTACAAGAAGACTGACTCTTCTTACTGTCTATGATTTGAACCATTCCTGTGACACTAGTTATAGATTCCAATGCTTCTATTCAGGCTTACTGTATCCCTTGGACCTTCTTATTGACGATGAAACACAGAAATTGTATCGGAATTAAACACAAAAGGCACAATGCCGACTTAAGTACAAAAAGACTGACTCTTCTTACTGACTATGTTTTGAACCATTCCTGTGACACTAGTTATAGATTCCGATGCTTCACTTCAGGTTCATTGAATCCCTTGGACCTTCTTATTGACGATGAAACACAGAAATTACATCGGAATTAAATACAAAAGTCACAATGCCGAATTAAGTACAAGAAGACCGACTCTTTTTACTGACTATGTTTTGAACCATTCCTGTGACACTAGTTATGGATTCGGATGCTTCAATTCTGGTTTTCTATATCCCTCTGACCTTCTTATTGACGATGAAACACAGAAATAGCATCGGAATTAAATACAAAGAGCAAAATGCCGACTTACGTACACGAAGACTGACTCTTCTTACTGCCTATGTTTAAACCATTCCGGTGACACCAGTTATAGATTCCGATGCTACACTCCAGGGTTACTGTATCCCTTGGACCTTCTTATTGACGATGAAAAACAGAAACAGCATCGGAATTAAATAGAAAAGGCACAATGCCGACTTAAGTACAAGAAGACTGACTCTTCTTACTATCTCTGTTTTGAACCATTCCTGTGACACTAGTTATAGATTCCGATGCTTAACTCCAGGTTAACTGTATCCCGTAAACCTTCTTATTGACGATGAAACACAGAAATTGCATCGGAATAAAATAGAAAAGGCACAATGAAGACTAAACTACAAGAAGACTGACTCTTCTTAATGACTATGTTTTGAACCATTCCTGTGACACTAGTTATAGATTCCGATGCTTCACTTCAGGTTTACTGTATCCCTCTGATCTTCTTATTGACGATGAAACACAGAAATTGCATCAGAGTTAAATACAAAAGGCACAATGCCGATTTAAGTACAAAAGGACTGATCCGTCTTACTGTCTATGTTGTGAACCATTCCTGTGACACTAGTTATAGATTCCGATGCTTCACTTCAGGTTTACTGAATCCCTTGGACCTTATTGACGATGAAACACAGAAATTGCATCGGAATAAAATTGAAAAGGCACAATGAAGACTAAACTACAAGAAGACTGACTCTTCTTACTGACTATGTTTTGAACCATTCCTGTGACACTAGTTATAGATTGCGATGCTTCACCTCAGGTTTGCTGTATCCCTCTGACCTTCTTATTGACGATGAAACACAGAAATTGCATCGGAATTAAATGCAAAAGGCACAATGCCGACTTACGTACACGAAGACTGACTCTTCTCACTGTTTATGTTTGAACCATTCCTGTGATACTAGTTATAGATTCCGATGCTTCACTTCAGGTTTATTGTATCCCTTGGACCTTCTTATTGATGATCAAACACAGAAATTGCATCGGAATTAAAAACAAAAGGCACAATGCAGACTTAAGTACAAGAAGACTGACTCTTCTTACAGACTATGTTTTGAACCATTCCTGTGACACTAGTTATAGATTGCGATGCTTCACATCAGGTTTGCGGTATCCCCCTGACCTTCTTATTGACGATGAAACACAGAATTTGTATCGGAATTAAATACAATAAGCACAATGCCGACTTAAGTACACGAAGACTGACTCTTCTTACTGCCTATGTTTTGAACCATTCCTGTGACACTAGTTATAGATTCCGACACTACACTCCAAGTTTACTGTATCCTTTGGACCTTCTTACTGACGATGAAAAACAGAAATTGCATCGGAATTAAATACAAAAGGCACAATGCCGACTTAAGGGCAAGAAGACTGACTCTTCTTACTGACTATGTTTTGATCCATTCCTGTGACACTAGTTATAGATTGCGATGCTTCACTTCAGGTTTACATTATCCCTCTGACCTTCTTATTGACGATGAAACACAGAAATTGCATCAGAATTAAATAGAACAGGCACAATGCCGACTTAAGTACAAGAAGACTGACTCTTCTCACTGACTATGTTTTGAACCATTCCTGTTTCACTAGTCATAGATTCCGATGCTTCACTCCAGGTTTACCTTATCCCTTGGACCTTCTTATTGACGATGAAACACAGATATTGCATCGGAACTAAATAGAAAAGGCACAATGCCGACTTAAGTACAAGAGGACGGACTCTTCCTACTGTCTATGTTTTGAACCATTCCTGTGACACTAGTTATAGATTCCGATGCTTCACTTCAGGTTTACTGTATCCCTTGGACCTTCTTATTGACGATGAAACACAGAAATTGCATCGGAATTAAATACAAAATTCACAATTCCGACTTAAGTACAAGAAGACTGACTCTTTTTACTGACTATGCTTTGAACCATTCCTGTGACACTAGTTGTAGATTCCGATGCTTCACTTCAGGTTTATTGTATCCCTTGGACCTTCTTATTGACGATGAAACACAGAAATTGCATCGGAATTAAATAGAAAAGGCACAATGCCGACTTAAGTACGAGACGACTGACTTTTCTTACTGTCAATGTTTTGAACCATTCCTGTGAAACTAGGTATAGATTCCGACACTACACTCCAAGTTTACTGTATCCTTTGGACCTTCTTACTGACGATGGAATACAGAAATTGCATCGGAATTAAATACAAAAGGCACAATGCCGACTTAAGGACAAGAAGACTGACTCTTCTTACTGACTATGTTTTGATCCATTCCTGTGACACTAGTTATAGATTGCGATGCTTCACTTCAGGTTTACATTATCCCTCTGACCTTCTTATTGACGATGAAGCACAGAAATTGCTTCGGAATTAAATAGAACAGGCACAATGCCGACTTAAGTACAAGAAGACTGACTCTTCTTACTGACTATGTTTTGAACCATTCCTGTGACACTAGTTATAGATTCCGATGCTTCACTCCAGGTTTACTGTATCCGTTGGACCTTCTTATTGACGATGAAACACAGATATTGAATCGGAACTAAATAGAAAAGGCACAATGCCGACTTAAGTACAAGAGGACGGACTATTCCTACTGTCTATGTTTGAACCATTCCTGTGACACTAGTTATTGATTCCGGTGCTTCACTCCAGGTTTACAGTTTCCCTTGGACCTTCTTATTGACGATGAAGCACAGAAATTGCATCAGAATTAAATTAAAGAGGCACATTGCCGACTTAAGTATAAGAAGACTGACGCTTCTTACTGACTATGACTTTGAACCATTCCTGTGACACTAGTTATAGATTCCGATGCTTCACTTCAGGTTTACTGTATCCCTTGGACCTTCTTATTGACGATGGAACACAGATATTGCATCGGAATGAAATAGAAAAGGCACAATGCCGACTTAAGTACAAGAAGACTGACTCTTCTTACTGTCTATGATTTGAACCATTCCTGTGACATTAGTTATAGATTCCAATGCTTCTATTCAGGCTTACTGTATCCCTTGGACCTTCTTATTGACGATGAAACACAGAAATTGTATCGGAATTAAACACAAAAGGCACAATGCCGACTTAAGTACAAAAAGACTGACTCTTCTTACTGACTATGTTTTGAACCATTCCTGTGACACTAGTTATAGATTCCGATGCTTCACTTCAGGTTCATTGAATCCCTTGGACCTTCTTATTGACAATGAAACACAGAAATTACATCGGAATTAAATACAAAAGTCACAATGCCGAATTAAGTACAAGAAGACTGACTCTTTTTACTGACTATGTTTTGAACCATTCCTGTGACACTAGTTATGGATTCGGATGCTTCAATTCTGGTTTTCTATATCCCTCTGACCTTCTTATTGACGATGAAACACAGAAATTGCATCGGAATTAAATACAAAGGGCAAAATGCCGACTTACGTACACGAAGACTGACTCTTCTTACTGCCTATGTTTAAACCATTCCGGTGACACCAGTTATAGATTCCGATGCTACACTCCAGGGTTACTGTATCCCTTGGACCTTCTTATTGACGATGAAAAACAGAAACAGCATCGGAATTAAATAGAAAAGGCACAATGCCGACTTAAGTACAAGAAGACTGACTCTTCTTACTATCTCTGTTTTGAACCATTCCTGTGACACTAGTTATAGATTCCGATGCTTAACTCCAGGTTAACTGTATCCCGTAAACCTTCTTATTGACGATGAAACACAGAAATTGCATCGCAATTAAGTAGAAAAGGCACAATGCCGACTTAAGTACAAGAAGACTGACTCTTCCAACTGTCTATGTATTGAACCATTCATGTGACACTAGTTATAGATTCCGGTGCTTCACTCCAGGTTTACTGTATCCCTTGGACCTTGTAATTGACGATGAAACACAGAAATTGCATCAGAATGAAATAGAAAAGCCACAATGCCGACTTAAGTACACGAAGACTGACGCTTCTTACTGACTATGTTTTGAACCATTCCTGTGACACTAGTGATAGATTCCGATGCATCACTTCAGGTTTACTGTATCCCTCTGATCTTCTTATTGACGATGAAACACAGAAATTGCATCAGAGTTCAAAACAAAAGGCACAATGCCGATTTAAGTACAAAAGGACTGATCCTTCTTACTGTCTATGTTGTGAACCATTCCTGCGACACTAGTTATAGATTCCGATGCTTCACTTCAGGTTTACTGAATCCCTTGGACCTTATTGACGAAGAAACACAGAAATTGCATCGGAATAAAATAGAAAAGGCACAATGAAGACTAAACTACAAGAAGACTGACTCTTCTTAATGACTATGTTTTGAACCATTCCTGTGACACTAGTTATAGATTCCGATGCTTCACTTCAGGTTTACTGTATCCCTCTGATCTTCTTATTGACGATGAAACACAGAAATTGCATCAGAGTTAAATACAAAAGGCACAATGCCGATTTAAGTACAAAAGGACTGATCCTTCTTACTGTCTATGTTGTGAACCATTACTGTGACACTAGTTATAGATTCCGATGCTTCACTTCAGGTTTACTGAATCCCTTGGACCTTATTGACGATGAAACACAGAAATTGCATCGGAATAAAATTGAAAAGGCACAATGAAGACTAAACTACAAGAAGACTGACTCTTCTTACTGACTATGTTTTGAACCATTCCTGTGACACTAGTTATAGATTGCGATGCTTCACCTCAGGTTTGCTGTATCCCTCTGACCTTCTTATTGACGATGAAACACAGAAATTGCATCGGAATTAAATGCAAAAGGCACAATGACGACTTACGTACACGAAGACTGACTCTTCTTACTGTTTATGTTTGAACCATTCCTGTGATACTAGTTATAGATTCCGATGCTTCACTTCAGGTTTATTGTATCCCTTGGACCTTCTTATTGATGATCAAACACAGAAATTGCATCGGAATTAAAAACAAAAGGCACAATGCAGACTTAAGTACAAGAAGACTGACTCTTCTTACAGACTATGTTTTGAACCATTCCTGTGACACTAGTTATAGATTGCGATGCTTCACATCAGGTTTGCGGTATCCCCCTGACCTTCTTATTGACGATGAAACACAGAATTTGGATCGGAATTAAATACAATAGGCACAATGCCGACTTAAGTACACGAAGACTGACTCTTCTTACTGCCTATGTTTTGAACCATTCCTGTGACACTAGTTATAGATTCCGACACTACACTCCAAGTTTACTGTATCCTTTGGACCTTCTTACTGACGATGAAAAACAGAAATTGCATCGGAATTAAATACAAAAGGCACAATGCCGACTTAAGGGCAAGAAGACTGACTCTTCTTACTGACTATGTTTTGATCCATTCCTGTGACACTAGTTATAGATTGCGATGCTTCACTTCAGGTTTACATTATCCCTCTGACCTTCTTATTGACGATGAAACACAGAAATTGCATCAGAATTAAATAGAACAGGCACAATGCCGACTTAAGTACAAGAAGACTGACTCTTCTTACTGACTATGTTTTGAACCATTCCTGTTTCACTAGTCATAGATTCCGATGCTTCACTCCAGGTTTACCTTATCCCTTGGACCTTCTTATTGACGATGAAACACAGATATTGCATCGGAACTAAATAGAAAAGGCACAATGCCGACTTAAGTACAAGAGGACGGACTCTTCCTACTGTCTATGTTTTGAACCATTCCTGTGACACTAGTTATTGATTCCGGTGCTTGACTCCAGGTTTACTGTTTCCCTTGGGCCTTCTTATTGACGATGAAACACAGAAAATGCATCAGAATTACATAGAAAATTCACAATGCCGACTTAAGTACAAGAAGACTGACGCTTCTTACTGACTATGACTTTGTTGCATTCCTGTGACACTAGTTATAGATTCCGATGCTTCACTTCAGGTTTACTGTATCCCTTGGACCTTCTTAATGACGATGAAACACAGATATTGCATCGGAATGAAATAGAAAAGGCACAATGCCGACTTAAGAACAAGAAGACTGACTCTTTGTACTGACTATGATTTGAACCATTCTCGTAACACTAGTTATGGATTCCGATGCTTCACTTCAGGTTTACTGTATCCCTTAAACCTTCTTATTGACGATGAAACACAGAAATTGCATGGGAATTAAATACAAAAGGCACAATGCCGACTTAAGTACAAGAAGACTGACTCTTCTTACTGACTATGTTTTGAACCATTCCTGTGACACTAGTTATAGATTCCTATGCTTCTATTCAGGCTTACTGTATCCCTTGGACCTTCTTATTGACGATGAAACACAGAAATTGCATCGGAATTAAACACAAAAGGCACAATGCCGACTTAAGTACAAAAAGACTGACTCTTCTTACTGACTATGATTTGAACCATTCCTGTGACACTAGTTATAGATTCCTATGCTTCTATTCAGGCTTACTGTATCCCTTGGACCTTCTTATTGACGATGAAACACAGAAATTGCATCGGAATTAAACACAAAAGGCACAATGCCGACTTAAGTACAAAAAGACTGACTCTTCTTACTGACTATGTTTTGAACCATTTCTGTGACACTAGTTATAGATTCCGATGCTTCACTTCAGGTTTATTGTATCCCTTGGACCTTCTTATTG
Organism: Schistocerca serialis cubense; assembly: GCF_023864345.2. NCBI lineage: Eukaryota > Metazoa > Arthropoda > Insecta > Orthoptera > Acrididae > Schistocerca > Schistocerca serialis. The sequence goes on from NC_064640.1 coordinate 1,096,234,786, forward strand.
ACGATGAAACACAGAAATTGCATCGGAATTAAATACAAAAGTCACAATGCCGAATTAAGTACAAGAAGACTGACTCTTTTTACTGACTATGTTTTGAACCATTCCTGTGACACTAGTTATGGATTCGGATGCTTCAATTCTAGTTTACTATATCCCTCTGACCTTCTTATTGACGATGAAACACAGAAATTGCATCGGAATTAAATAGAAAAGGCACAATGCCGACTTAAGTACGAGACGACTGACTTTTCTTACTGTCTATGTTTTGAACCATTCCTGTGACACTAGTTATAGATTCCGATACTTCACTTCAGGTTTACTGTATCCCTCTGATCTTCTTATTGACGATGAAACACAGAAATTGCATCAGAATTAAATACAAAAGGCACAATGCCGACTTAAGTACAAGAGGACTGATCCTTCTTACTGTCTATGTTTTGAACCATTCCTGTGACACTAGTTATAGATTCCGATGCTTCACTTCAGGCTTACTGTATCCCTCTGACCTTCTTATTGATGATGAAACACAGAAATTGCATCGGAATTAAATACAAAAGGCACAATGCAGACTTAACTACAAGAAGACTGACTCTTCTTACTGACTATGTTTTGAACCATTCCTGTGACACTAGTTATAGATTGCGATGCTTCACCTCAGGTTTGCTGTATCCCCCTGACCTTCTTATTGACGATGAAACACAGAAATTGCATCGGAATTAAATACAAAAGGCACAATGCCGACTTAAGGACAAGAAGACTGACCCTTCTTACTGACTATGTTTTGAACCATTCCTGTGACACGAGTTATAGTTTCCGATGCTTCACTTCAGGTTTACTGTATCCCTCTGACCTTCTTACTGACGATGAAACACAGAAACTGCATCGGAATTAAATAGAAAAGGCTCAATGCCGACTTAAGTACAAGAAGACTGACTCTTCTTACTGTCTATGCTTTGAACCATTCCTGTGACACTAGTTATAGATTCCGATGCTTTACTCCAGGTTTACTGTATCCTGTAAACCTTCTTATTGACGATGAAACACAGAAATTGCATCGGAATTAAGCAGAAAAGGCACAATGCCGACTTAAGTACAAGAAGACTGACTCTTCCAACTGTCTTTGTATTGAACCATTCCTGTGACACTAGTTATAGATTCCGGTGCTTCACTCCATGTTTACTGTATCCCTTGGACCTAATTGACGATGAAACACAGAAATTGCATCAGAATTAAATAGAAAAGCCACAATGCCGACTTAAGTACACGAAGACTGACGCTTCTTACTGACTATGTTTTGAACCATTCCTGTGACACTAGTGATAGATTCCGATGCTTCGCTTCAGGTTTACTGAATCCCTTGGACCTTATTAACGATGAAACACAGAAATTGCATCCGAATAAAATAGAAAAGGCACAATGAAGACTTAACTACAAGAAGACTGACTCTTCTTACTGACTATGCTTTGAACCATTCCTGTGACACTAGTTATTGATTGCGATGCTTTACCTCAGGTTTGCTGTATCCCTCTGACCTTCTTATTGACGATGAAACACAGAAATTGGATCGGAATTAAATACAAAGGGTAAAATGCCGACTTACGTACACGAAGACTGACTCTTCTTACTGTTTATGTTTGAACCATTCCTGTGACACTAGTTATAGATTCCGATGCTTCACTTCAGGTTTATTGTATCCCTTGGACCTTCTTATTGACGATGAAACACAGAAATTGCATCGGAATTAAATCCAAAATCACAATGCCGACTTAAGTACAAGAAGACTGACTCTTTTTACTGACTATGCCTTGAACCATTCCTGTGACACTAGTTATAGATTCCGATGCTTCACTTCAGGTTTATTGAATCCCTTGGACCTTCTTACTGACGATGAAACACAGAAATTGCATCGGAATTAAATACAAAAGTCACAATGCCGAATTAAGTACAAGAAGACTGACTCTTTTTACTGACTATGTTTGTTCCATTCCTGTGACACTAGTTATGGATTCGGATGCATCAATTCTGGTTTACTATATCCCTCTGACCTTCTTATTGACGATGAAACACAGAAATTGCATCGGAATTAAATAGAAAAGGCACAATGCCGACTTAAGTACGAGACGACTGACTTTTCTTACTGTCTATGTTTTGAACCATTCCTGTGACACTAGTTATAGATTCCGACACTACACTCCAAGTTTACTGTATCCTTTGGACCTTCTTACTGACGATGAAAAACAGAAATTGCATCGGAATTAAATACAAAAGGCTCAATGCCGACTTAAGGACAAGAAGACTGACTCTTCTTACTGACTATGTTTTGATCCATTCCTGTGACACTAGTTATAGATTGCGATGCTTCACTTCAGGTTTACATTATCCCTCTGACCTTCTTATTGACGATGAAACACAGAAATTGCATCGGAATTAAATAGAACAGGCACAATGCCGACTTAAGTACAAGAAGACTGACTCTTCTTACTGACTATGTTTTGAACCATTCCTGTGACACTAGTTATAGATTCCGATGCTTCACTCCAGGTTTACTGTATCACTTGGACCTTCTTATTGACGATGAAACACAGATATTGCATCGGAACCAAATAGAAAAGGCACAATGCCGACTTAAGTACAAGAGGACTGACTCTTCCGACTGTCTATGATTTGAACCATTCCTGTGACACTAGTTATTGATTCCGGTGCTTCACTCCAGGTTTACTGTTTCCCTTGGACCTTCTTATTGACGATGAAACACAGAAATTGCATCAGAATTAAATAGAAAAGGCACAATGCCGACTTAAGTACAAGAAGACTGACGCTTCTTACTGACTATGACTTTGAACCATTCCTGTGACACTAGTTATAGATTCCGATGCTTCACTTCAGGTTTACTGTATCCCTTGGACCTTCTTATTGACGATGAAACACAGATATTGCATCGGAATGAAATAGAAAAGGCACAATGCCGACTTAAGAACAAGAAAACTGACTCTTTGTACTGACTATGATTTGAACCATTCTCGTAACACTAGTTATGGATTCCGATGCTTCACTTCAGGTTTACTGTATCCCTTAAACCTTCTTATTGACGTTGAAACACAGAAATTGCATCGGAATTAAATACAAAAGGTACAATGCCGACTTAAGTACAAGAAGACTGACTCTTCTTACTGACTATGTTTTGAACCATTCCTGTGACACTAGTTATAGATTCCGATGCTTCACTTCAGGTTTACTGTATCCCTATGATCTTCTTATTGACGATGAAACACAGAAATTGCATCGGAATTAAATACAAAAGGCACAATGCTGAGTTAAGTACAAGAAGACTGACTCTTCTTACTGTCTATGATTTGAACCATTCCTGTGACGCTAGTTATAGATTCCTATGCTTCTATTCAGGCTTACTGTATCCCTTGGACCTTCTTATTGACGATGAAACACAGAAATTGCATCGGAATTAAAGACAAAAGGCACAATGCCGACTTAACTACAAGAAGACTGACTCTTTTTACTGACTATGTTTTGAACCATTCCTGTGACACTAGTTATGGATTCGGATGCTTCAATTCTGGTTTACTATATCCCTCTGACCTTCTTATTGACGATGAAACACAGAAATTGCATCGGCATTAAATAGAAAAGGCACAATGCCGACTTAAGTACGAGACGACTGACTTTTCTTACTGTCTATGTTTTGAACCATTCCTGTGACACTAGTTATAGATTCCGATGCTTCACTTCAGGTTTACTGTATCCCTCTGATCTTCTCATTGACGATGAAACACAGAAATTGCATCAGAATTAAATACAAAAGGCACAATGCCGACTTAAGTACAAGAGGACTGATCCTTCTTACTGTCTATGTTTTGAACCATTCCTGTGACACTAGTTATAGATTCCGATGCCTCACTTCAGGTTTACTGTATCCCTCTGACCTTCTAATTGATGATGAAACACAGAAATTGCATCGGAATTAAATACAAAAGGCACAATGCAGACTTAACTACAACAAGACTGACTCTTCTTACTGACTATGCTTTGAACCATTCCTGAGACACTAGTTATAGATTCCGATGCTTTACTCCAGGTTTACTGTATCCCGTAAACCTTCTTGTTGACGATGAAACACAGAAATTGCATCGGAATTAAGTAGAAAAGGCACAATGCCGACTTAAGTACAAGAAGACTGACTCTTCCAACTGTCTATGTATTGAACCATTCCTGTGACACTAGTTATAGATTCCGGTGCTTCACTCCAGGTTTACTGTATCCCTTGGACCTTCTAATTGACGATGAAACACAGAAATTGCATCAGAATTAAATAAAAAAGCCACAATGCCGACTTAAGTACACGAAGACTGACGCTTCTTACTGACTATGTTTTGAACCATTCCTGTGACACTAGTGATAGCTTCCGATGCTTCACTTCAGGTTTACTGAATCCCTTGGACCTTATTGACGATGAAACACAGAAATTGCATCGGGAATAAAATAGAAAAGGCACAATGCAGACTTAACTACAAGAAGACTGACTCTTCTTACTGACTATGTTTTGAACCATTCCTGTGACACTAGTTATAGATACCGATGCTTTACTCCAGGTTTACTGTATCCCGTAAACCTTCTTATTGACGATGAAACACAGAAATTGCATCGGAATTAAGTAGAAAAGGCACAATGCCGACTTAAGTACAAGAAGACTGACTCTTCCAACTGTCTATGTATTGAACCATTCCTGTGACACTAGTTATAGATTCCGGTGCTTCACTCCAGGTTTACTGTATCCCTCTGACCTTCTTATTGACGATGAAACACAGAAATTGCATCGGAATTAAATACAAAGGGCAAAATCCCGACTTACGTACACGAAGACTGACTCTTCTTACTGTTTATGTTTGAACCATTCCTGTGACACTAGTTATAGATTCCGATGCTTCACTTCAGGTTTATTGTATCCCTTGGACGTTCTTATTGACGATGAAACACAGAAATTGCATCGGAATTAAATACAAAAGTCACAATGCCGAATTAAGTACAAGAAGACTGACTCTTTTTTTTGACTATGTTTTGAACCATTCCTGTGACACTAGTTATGGATTCGGATGCTTCAATTCTGGTTTACTATATCCCTCTGACCTTCTTATAGACGATGAAACACAGAAATTGCATCGGAATTAAATAGAAAAGGCACAATGCCGACTTAAGTACGAGACGACTGACTTTTCTTACTGTCTATGATTTGAACCATTCCTGTGACACTCGTTACAGATTCCGACACTACACTCCAAGTTTACTGTATCCTTTGGACCTTCATACTGACGATGAAAAACAGAAATTGCATCGGAATTAAATACAAAAGGCACAATGCCGACTTAAGTACAAGAAGACTGACTATTCTTACTGACTATGTTTTGAACCATTCCTGTGACACTAGTTATAGATTCCGATGCTTCACTCCAGGTTTACTGTATCCCTTGGACCTTCTTATTGACGATGAAACACAGATATTGCATCGAAACTAAATAGAAAAGGCACAATGCCGACTTAAGTACAAGAGGACTGACTCTTCCTACTGTCTATGTTTTGAACCATTCCTGTGACACTAGTTATTGATTCCGGTGCTTCACTCCAGGTTTAATGTTTCCCTTGGACCTTCTTATTGACGATGAAATACAGAAATTGCATCAGAATTAAATAGAAAAGGCACAATGCCGACTTAAGTACAAGAGGACTGACTTTTCTTACTGTCTATGTTTTGAACCATTCCTGTGACACTAGTTATAGATTCCGATGCTTCACTTCAGGTTTACTGTATCCCTCTGATCTTCTTTTGACAATGAAACACAGAAATTGCATCAGAATTAAATACAAAAGGCACAATGCCGACTTAAGTACAAGAGGACTGATCCTTCTTACTGTCTATGTTTTGAACTATTCCTGTGACACTAGTTATGGATTCCGATGCTTCACTTCAGGTTTACTGTATCCCTCTGACCTTCTTATTGATGATGAAACACAGAAATTGCATAGGAATTAAATACAAAAGGCACAATGCAGACTTAACTACAAGAAGACTGACTCTTCTTACTGACTATGTTTTGAACCATTCCTGTGACACTAGTTATAGATTGCGTTGCTTCACCTCATGTTTGCTGTATCCCTCTAACCTTGTTATTGACGATGAAACACAGAAATTGCATCGGAATTAAATACAAAGGGCAAAATGCCGACTTACGTACACGAAGACTGACTCTTCTTACTGCCTATGTTTAAACCATTCCTGTGACACCAGTTATAGATTCCGATGCTACACTCCAGGTTTACTGTATCCCTTGGACCTTCTTATTGACGAGGAAAAACAGAAATTGCATCGGAATTTCAAAGGCACAATGCCAACTTAAGGACAAGAAAACTGACTCTTCTTACTGACTATGTTTTGAACCATTCCTGTGACACTAGTTATAGATTCCGATGCTTCACTTCAGGTTTACTGTATCCCTCTGACCTTATTATTGACGATGAAACACCGAAACTGCATCTGAATTAAATAGAAAAGGCACAATGCCGACTTAAGTACAAGAAGACTGACTCTTCTTACTGTCTATGTTTTGAACCATTCCTGTGACACTAGTTATAGATTCCGATGCTTTACTCCAGGTTTACTGTATCCCGTAAACCTTCTTATTGACGATGAAACACAGAAATTGCATCGGAATTAAGTAGAAAAGGCACAATGCCGACTTAAGTACAAGAAGACTGACTCTTCCAACTGTCTATGTATTGAACCTTTCCTGTGACACTAGTTATAGATTCCGGTGCTTCACTCCAGGTTTACTGTATCCCTTGGACCTTCTAATTGACGATGAAACACAGAAATTGCATCAGAATTAAATAGAAAAGTTACAATGCCGACTTAAGTACACGAAGACTGACGCTTCTTACTGACTATGTTTTGAACCATTCCTGTGACACTAGTGATAGATTCCGATGCTTCACTTCAGGTTTACTGAATCCCTTGGACCTTATTGACGATGAAACACAGAAATTGCATCGGAATAAAGTAGAAAAGGCACAATGAAGACTTAACTACAAGAAGACTGACTCTTCTTACTGACTATGTTTTGAACCATTCCTGTGACACTAGTTATAGATTGCGATGCTTCACCTCAGGTTTGCTGTATCCCTCTGACCTTCTTATTGACGATGAAACACAGAAATTGCATCGGAATTAAATACAAAGGACAAAATGCCGACTTACGTACACGAAGACTGACTCTTCTTACTGTTTATGTTAGAACCATTCCTGTGACACTAGTTATAGATTCCGATGCTTCACTTCAGGTTTATTGTATCCCTTGGACCTTCTTATTGACGATGAAACACAGAAATTGCATCGGAATTAAATACAAAAGTCACAATGCCGACTTATGTACAAGAAGACCGACTCTTTTTACTGACTATGCTTTGAACCATTCCTGTGACACTAGTTATAGATTCCGATGCTTCACTTCAGGTTTATTGTATCCCTTCGACCTTCTTATTGACGATGAAACACAGAAATTGTATCGGAATTAAATACAAAAGACACAATGCCGACTTAAGTACAAGAAGACTGACTCTTTTTACTGACTATGCTTTGAACCATTCCTGTGACACTATTTATGGATTCGGATGCTTCAATTCTGGTTTACTATATCCCTCTGACCTTCTTATTGACGATGAAACACAGAAATTGCATCGGAATTAAATAGAAAAGGCACAATGCCGACTTAAGTACAAGACGACTGACTTTTCTTACTGTCTATGTTTTGAACCATTCCTGTGACACTAGTTATAGATTCCGATGCTTCACTTCAGGTTTACTGTATCCTTCTGATCTTCTTATTGACGATGAAACACAGAAATTGCATCAGAATTAAATACAAAAGGCACAATGCCGACTTAAGTACAAGAGGATTGATCCTTCTTACTGTCTATGTTTTGAACCATTCCTGTGACACTAGTTACAGATTCCGATGCTTCACTTCAGGTTTACTGTATCCCTCTCACCTTTTATTGACGATGAAACACAGAAATTGCATCGGAATTAAATACAAAGGGAAAAATGCCGACTTACGTACACGGAGACTGACTCTTCTGACTGCCTATGTTTAAACCATTCCTGTGACACCAGTTATAGATTCCGATGCTACACTCCAGGTTTACTGTATCCCTTGGACCTTCTTATTGACGACGAAAAACAGAAATTGCAACGGAATTACATACAAAAGGCACAATGTCGACTTAAGGACAAGAAGACTGACTCTTCTTACTGACTATGTTTTGAACCAATCCTGTGACACTTGTTATAGATTCCGATGCTTCACTTCAGGTTTACTGTATACCTTGGACCTTCTAATTTACGATGAAACACAGAAATTGCATCGGAATTAAATACAAAAACCACAATACCGACTTAAGTACAAGAAGACTGACTCTTCTTACTGACTATGCTTTGAACCATTCCTGTGACACTAGTTATAGAATCCGATGCTTCACTTCAGGTTTACTGTATCCCTGTGATCTTCTTATTGACAATGAAACACAGAAATTGCATCGGAATTAAATACAAAAGGCACAATGCTGACTTAAATACAAGAAGACTGACTCTTCTTAGTGTCTATGATTTGAACCATTCCTGTGACACTAGTTATAGATTCCTATGCTTCTATTCAGGCTTACTGTATCACTTGGACCTTCTTATTGACGATGAAATACAGAAATTGCATCGGAATTAAACACAAAAGGCACAATGCCGACTTAAGTACAAAAAGACTCACTCTTCTTACTGACTATGTTTTGAACCATTCCTGTGACACTAGTTATAGATTCCGATGCTTCACTTCAGGTTTATTGTATCCCTTGGACCTTCTTATTGACGATGAAACACAGAAATTGCATCGGAATTAAATACAAAGTCACAATGCCGACTTAAGTACAAGAAGACTGACTCTTTTTACTGACTATGTTTTGAACCATTCCTGTGACACTAGTTATGGATTCGGATGCTTCAATTCTGGTTTACTATATCCCTTTGACCCTCGTATTGACGATGAAACACAGAAATTGCATCGGAATTAAATAGAACAGGCACAATGCCGACTTAAGTACGAGACGACTGACTTTTCTTACTGTCTATGTTTTGAACCATTCCTGTGACACTATTTATAGATTCCGATGCTTCACTTCAGGTTTACTGTATCCTTCTGATCTTCTTATTGACGATGAAACACAGAAATTGCATCAGAATTAAATACAAAAGGCACAATGCCGACTTAACTACAAGAGGACTGATCCTTCTTACTGTCTATGTTTTGAACCATTCCTGTGACACTAGTTATAGATTCCGATGCTTCACTTCAGGTTTACTGTATCCCTCTGACCTTCTTATTGATGCTGAAACACAGAACTTGCATCGGAATTAAATAGAAAAGGCACAATGCAGACCTAACTACAAGAAGACTGACTCTTCTTACTGACTATGTTTTGAACCATTCCTGTGACACTAGTTATAGATTGCGATGCTTCACCTCAGGTTTGCTGTATCCCTCTGACCTTCTTATTGACGATGAAACACAGAAATTGCATCGGAATTAAATACAAAGGGCAAAATGCCGAGTTACGTACACGAAGACTGACTCTTCTTACTGCCTATGTTTAAACCATTCCTGTGACACCAGTTATGGATTCCGATGCTACACTCCAGGTTTACTGTATCCCTTGGACCTTCTTATTGACGATGAAAAACAGAAATTGCTTCGGAGTTACATACAAAAGGCACAATGCCGACTTAAGGACAGGAAGACTGACTCTTCTTACTGACTATGTTTTGAACCATTCCTGTGACACTAGTTATGGATTCCGATGCTTCACTTCAGGTTTATTGTATCCCTTGGACCTTCTTATTGACGATGAAACACAGAAATTGCATCGGAATTAAATACAAAAGTCAAAATGCCGACTTAAGTACAAGAAGACTTACTCTTCTTACTGTCTATGTTTTGAAACATTCCTGTGGCACTAGTTATAGATTCCGATGCTTTACTCCAGGTTAACTGTATCCCGTAAACCTTCTTATTGACGATGAAACACAGAAATTGCATCGGAATTAAGTAGAAAAGGCACAATGCCGACTTAAGTACAAGAAGACTGACTCTTCCAACTGTCTATGTATTGAACCATTCCTGTGACACTAGTTACAGGTTCCGGTGCTTCACTCCAGGTTTACTGTATCCCTTGGACCTTCTAATTGACGATGAAACACAGAAATTGCATCAGAATTAAATAGAAAAGCCACAATGCAGACTTAAGTACAAGATGACTGACGCTTCTTACTGACTATGTTTTGAACCATTCCTGTGACACTAGTGATAGATTCCGATGCTTCACTTCAGGTTTACTGAATCCCTTGGACCTTATTGACGATGAAACACAGATATTGCATCGGAATAAAATAGAAAAGGCACAGTGAAGACTTAAGTACAAGGAGACTGACTCTTCTTACTGTTAATGTTTGAACCATTCCTGTGACACTTGTTATAGATTCCGATGCTTCAATTCAAGTTTATTGTATCCCTTGGACCTTCTTATTGACGATGAAACACAGAAATTGCATCGGAATTAAATACAAAAATCACAATGCCGACTTAAGTACAAGAAGACTGACTCTTTTTACTGACTATGTTTTGAACCATTCCTGTGACACTAGTTATGGATTCGGATGCTTCAATTCTGGTTTACTATATCCCTCTGACCTTCTTATTGACGATGAAACACAGAAATTGCATCGGAATTAAATAGAAAAGGCACAGTGCCGACTTAAGTACAAGACGACTGACTTTTCTTACTCTCTATGTTTTGAACCATTCCTGTGACACTAGTTATAGATTCCGATGCTTCACTTCAGGTTTACTGTATCCCTCTGACCTTCTTATTGACGATGAAACACAGTAATTGCATCTGAATTAAATACAAAAGCCAAATGCCGACTTAAGTACAAGAGGACTGGTCCTTCTTACTGTCTATGTTTTGAACCATTCCTGTGACACTAGTTATAGATTCCGATGCTTCACTTCAGGTTTACTGTATCCCTCTCACCTTCTTATTGATGATGAAACTCAGAAATTGCATCGGAATTAAATACAAAAGGCACAATGCAGACTTAATTACAAGAAGACTGACTCTTCTTACTGACTATGTTTTGAACCATTCCTGTGACACTAGTTATAGATTGCGATGCTTCACCTCAGGTTTGCTGTATCCCTCTGACCTTCTTATTGACGATGAAACACAGAAATTGCATCGGAATTAAATACAAAGGGCAAAATGCCGAGTTACGTACACGAAGACTGACTCTTCTTACTGCCTATGTTTAAACCATTCCTGTGACACCAGTTATGGATTCCGATGCTACACTCCAGGTTTACTGTATCCCTTGGACCTTCTTATTGACGATGAAAAACAGAAATTGCTTCGGAGTTACATACAAAAGGCACAATGCCGACTTAAGGACAGGAAGACTGACTCTTCTTACTGACTATGTTTTGAACCATTCCTGTGACACTAGTTATGGATTCCGATGCTTCACTTCAGGTTTATTGTATCCCTTGGACCTTCTTATTGACGATGAAACACAGAAATTGCATCGGAATTAAATACAAAAGTCAAAATGCCGACTTAAGTACAAGAAGACTTACTCTTCTTACTGTCTATGTTTTGAAACATTCCTGTGGCACTAGTTATAGATTCCGATGCTTTACTCCAGGTTAACTGTATCCCGTAAACCTTCTTATTGACGATGAAACACAGAAATTGCATCGGAATTAAGTAGAAAAGGCACAATGCCGACTTAAGTACAAGAAGACTGACTCTTCCAACTGTCTATGTATTGAACCATTCCTGTGACACTAGTTATAGATTCCGGTGCTTCACTCCAGGTTTACTGTATCCCTTGGACCTTCTAATTGACGATGAAACACAGAAATTGCATCAGAATTAAATAGAAAAGCCACAATGCAGACTTAAGTACAAGAAGACTGACGCTTCTTACTGACTATGTTTTGAACCATTCCTGTGACACTAGTGATAGATTCCGATGCTTCACTTCAGGTTTACTGAATCCCTTGGACCTTATTGACGATGAAACACAGATATTGCATCGGAATAAAATAGAAAAGGCACAGTGAAGACTTAAGTACAAGGAGACTGATTCTTCCTACTGTCTATGTTTGAACCATTCCTGTTACACTAGTTATAGATTCCGATGCTTCAATTCAAGTTTATTGTATCCCTTGGACCTTCTTATTGACGATGAAACACAGAAATTGCATCGGAATTAAATACAAAAATCACAATGCCGACTTAAGTACAAGAAGACTGACTCTTTTTACTGACTATGTTTTGAACCATTCCTGTGACACTAGTTATGGATTCGGATGCTTCAATTCTGGTTTACTATATCCCTCTGACCTTCTTATTGACGATGAAACACAGAAATTGCATCGGAATTAAATAGAAAAGGCACAGTGCCGACTTAAGTACAAGACGACTGACTTTTCTTACTCTCTATGTTTTGAACCATTCCTGTGACACTAGTTATAGATTCCGATGCTTCACTTCAGGTTTACTGTATCCCTCTGACCTTCTTATTGACGATGAAACACAGTAATTGCATCAGAATTAAATACAAAAGCCAAATGCCGACTTAAGTACAAGAGGACTGGTCCTTCTTACTGTCTATGTTTTGAACCATTCCTGTGACACTAGTTATAGATTCCGATGGTTCACTTCAGGTTTACTGTATCCCTCTGACCTTCTTATTGATGATGAAACTCAGAAATTGCATCGGAATTAAATACAAAAGGCACAATGCAGACTTAATTACAAGAAGACTGACTCTTCTTACTGACTATGTTTTGAACCATTCCTGTGACACTAGTTATAGATTGCGATGCTTCACCTCAGGTTTGCTGTATCCCTCTGACCTTCTTATTGACGATGAAACACAGAAATTGCATCGGAATTAAATACAAAGGGCAAAATGCCGAGTTACGTACACGAAGACTGACTCTTCTTACTGCCTATGTTTAAACCATTCCTGTGACACCAGTTATGGATTCCGATGCTACACTCCAGGTTTACTGTATCCCTTGGACCTTCTTATTGACGATGAAAAACAGAAATTGCTTCGGAGTTACATACAAAAGGCACAATGCCGACTTAAGGACAGGAAGACTGACTCTTCTTACTGACTATGTTTTGAACCATTCCTGTGACACTAGTTATGGATTCCGATGCTTCACTTCAGGTTTATTGTATCCCTTGGACCTTCTTATTGACGATGAAACACAGAAATTGCATCGGAATTAAATACAAAAGTCAAAATGCCGACTTAAGTACAAGGAGACTTACTCTTCTTACTGTCTATGTTTTGAAACATTCCTGTGGCACTAGTTATAGATTCCGATGCTTTACTCCAGGTTAACTGTATCCCGTAAACCTTCTTATTGACGATGAAACACAGAAATTGCATCGGAATTAAGTAGAAAAGGCACAATGCCGACTTAAGTACAAGAAGACTGACTCTTCCAACTGTCTATGTATTGAACCATTCCTGTGACACTAGTTATAGATTCCGGTGCTTCACTCCAGGTTTACTGTATCCCTTGGACCTTCTAATTGACGATGAAGCACAGAAATTGCATCAGAATTAAATAGAAAAGCCACAATGCAGACTTAAGTACAAGAAGACTGACGCTTCTTACTGACTATGTTTTGAACCATTCCTGTGACACTAGTGATAGATTCCGATGCTTCACTTCAGGTTTACTGAATCCCTTGGACCTTATTGACGATGAAACACAGATATTGCATCGGAATAAAATAGAAAAGGCACAGTGAAGACTTAAGTACAAGGAGACTGACTCTTCTTACTGTTAATGTTTGAACCATTCCTGTGACACTAGTTATAGATTCCGATGCTTCAATTCAAGTTTATTGTATCCCTTGGACCTTCTTATTGACGATGAAACACAGAAATTGCATCGGAATTAAATACAAAAATCACAATGCCGACTTAAGTACAAGAAGACTGACTCTTTTTACTGACTATGTTTTGAACCATTCCTGTGACACTAGTTATGGATTCGGATGCTTCAATTCTGGTTTACTATATCCCTCTGACCTTCTTATTGACGATGAAACACAGAAATTGCATCGGAATTAAATAGAAAAGGCACAGTGCCGACTTAAGTACAAGACGACTGACTTTTCTTACTGTCTATGCTTTGAACCATTCCTGTGACACTAGTTATAGATTCCGATGCTTCACTTCAGGTTTACTGTATCCCTCTGACCTTCTTATTGACGATGAAACACAGTAATTGCATCAGAATTAAATACAAAAGCCAAATGCCGACTTAAGTACAAGAGGACTGGTCCTTCTTACTGTCTATGTTTTGAACCATTCCTGTGACACTAGTTATAGATTCCGATGCTTCACTTCAGGTTTACTGTATCCCTCTGACCTTCTTATTGATGATGAAACTCAGAAATTGCATCGGAATTAAATACAAAAGGCACAATGCAGACTTAATTACAAGAAGACTGACTCTTCCTACTGACTATGTTTTGAACCATTCCTGTGACACTAGTTATAGATTGCGATGCTTCACCTCAGGTTTGCTGTATCCCTCTGACCTTCTTATTGACGATGAAACACAGAAATTGCATCGGAATTAAATACAAAGAGTAAAATGCCGACATACGTACACGAAGACTGACTCTTCTTACTGCCTATGTTTTAAACCATTCCTGTGACACCAGTTATAGATTCCGATGCTACACTCCAGGTTTACTGTATCCCTTGGACCTTCTTAATGACGATGAAAAACAGAAATAGCATCGGAATTACATACAAAAGGCACAATGCCGACTTAAGGACAAGAAGATTGACGCCTCTTACTGACTATGTTTTGAACCATTCCTGTGACACTAGTTATAGATTGCGATGCTTCACCTCAGGTTTGCTGTATCCCTCTGACCTTCTTATTGACGATGAAACACAGAAATTGCATCGGAATTGAATACAAAGAGCAAAATGCCGACATACGTACACGAAGACTGACACTTCTTACTGCCTATGTTTTAAACCATTCCTGTGACACCAGTTATAGATTCCGATGCTACACTCCAGGTTTACTGTATCCCTGGGACCTTATTGACGATGAAACACAGATATAGCATCGGAATAAAATAGAAAAGGCACAATGAAGACTTAAGTACAAGGAGACTGACTCTTCCTAATGTGTATGTTTGAACCATTCCTGTGACACTAGTTATAGATTCCGATGCTTCATTTCAAGTTTATTGTATCCCTTGGACCTTCTTATTGACGATGAAACACAGAAATTGCATCGGAATTAAATACAAAAATCACAATGCCGACTTAAGTACAAGAAGACTGACTCTTTTTACTGACTATGTTTTGAACCATTCCTGTGACACTAGTTATGGATTCGGATGCTTCAATTCTGGTTTACTATATCCCTCTGACCTTCTTATTGACGATGAAACACAGAAATTGCATCGGAATTAAATAGAAAATGCACAATGCCGACTTAAGTACAAGACGACTGACTTTTCTTACTGTCTATGTTTTGAACCATTCCTGTGACACTAGTTATAGATTCCGATGCTTCACTTCAGGTTTACTGTATCCCTCTGATCTTCTTATTGACGATGAAACATAGAAATTGCAACAGAATTAAATATAAAAGGCACAATGCCGACTTAAGTACAAGAGGACTGATCCATCTTACTGTCTATGTTTTGAACCATTCCTGTGACACTAGTTATAGATTCCGATGCTTCACTTCAGGTTTACTGTATCCCTCTGACCTTCTTATTGACGATGAAACACAGAAATTGCATCGGAATTAAATAGAAAAGGCACAATGCTGACTTAAGTACAAGAAGACTGTCTCTTCTTACTGTCTATGTTTTGAACCATTCCTGTGACACTAGTTATAGATTCCGATACTTTACTCCAGGTTTACTGTATCCCTTAAACCTTCTTATTGACGATGAAACACAGAAATTGCATCGGAATTAAGTAGCAAAGGCACAATGCCGACTTAAGAACAAGAAGACTGACTCTTCCAACTGTCTATGTATTGAACCATTCCTGTGACACTAGTTATAGATTCCGGTGCTTCACTCCAGGTTTACTGTATCCCTTGGACCTTCTAATTGACGATGAAACACAGAAATTGCATCAGAATTAAATAGAAAAGCCACAATGCCGACTTAAGTACAAGAAGACTGACGCTTCTTACTGACTATGTTTTGAACCATTCCTGTGACACTTGTGATAGATTCCGATGCTTCACTTCAGGTTTGCTGAATCCCTTGGACCTTATTGACGATGAAACACAGATATTGCATCGGAATAAAATAGAAAAGGCACAATGACGACTTAAATACAAGGAGACTGACTCTTCTTACTGTTTATGTTTGAACTATTCCTGTGACACTAGTTATAGATTCCGATGCTTCACTTCTGGTTTACTGTATCCCTCTGACCTTCTTATTGACGATGAAACACAGAAATTGCATCCGAATTAAATACAAAGAGCACAATGGCGACTTAAGTACAAGAAGACTGACTCTTCCTACTGTCTATGTTTTGAACCATTCCTGTGACACTAGTTATAGATTCCGATGCTTCACTTCACTTTTACTGTATCCCTCTGACCTTCTTATTGATGATGAAACTCAGAAATTGCATCGGAATTAAATACAAAAGGCACAATGCAGACTTAATTACAAGAAGACTGACTCTTCCTACTGACTATGTTTTGAACCATTCCTGTGACACTAGTTATAGATTGCGATGCTTCACCTCAGGTTTGCTGTATCCCTCTGACCTTCTTATTGACGATGAAACACAGAAATTGCATCGGAATTAAATACAAAGAGTAAAATGCCGACATACGTACACGAAGACTGACTCTTCTTACTGCCTATGTTTTAAACCATTCCTGTGACACCAGTTATAGATTCCGATGCTACACTCCAGGTTTACTGTATCCCTTGGACCTTCTTAATGACGATGAAAAACAGAAATAGCATCGGAATTACATACAAAAGGCACAATGCCGACTTAAGGACAAGAAGATTGACGCCTCTTACTGACTATGTTTTGAACCATTCCTGTGACACTAGTTATAGATTGCGATGCTTCACCTCAGGTTTGCTGTATCCCTCTGACCTTCTTATTGACGATGAAACACAGAAATTGCATCGGAATTGAATACAAAGAGCAAAATGCCGACATACGTACACGAAGACTGACACTTCTTACTGCCTATGTTTTAAACCATTCCTGTGACACCAGTTATAGATTCCGATGCTACACTCCAGGTTTACTGTATCCCTGGGACCTTATTGACGATGAAACACAGATATAGCATCGGAATAAAATAGAAAAGGCACAATGAAGACTTAAGTACAAGGAGACTGACTCTTCCTAATGTGTATGTTTGAACCATTCCTGTGACACTAGTTATAGATTCCGATGCTTCATTTCAAGTTTATTGTATCCCTTGGACCTTCTTATTGACGATGAAACACAGAAATTGCATCGGAATTAAATACAAAAATCACAATGCCGACTTAAGTACAAGAAGACTGACTCTTTTTACTGACTATGTTTTGAACCATTCCTGTGACACTAGTTATGGATTCGGATGCTTCAATTCTGGTTTACTATATCCCTCTGACCTTCTTATTGACGATGAAACACAGAAATTGCATCGGAATTAAATAGAAAATGCACAATGCCGACTTAAGTACAAGACGACTGACTTTTCTTACTGTCTATGTTTTGAACCATTCCTGTGACACTAGTTATAGATTCCGATGCTTCACTTCAGGTTTACTGTATCCCTCTGATCTTCTTATTGACGATGAAACATAGAAATTGCAACAGAATTAAATATAAAAGGCACAATGCCGACTTAAGTACAAGAGGACTGATCCATCTTACTGTCTATGTTTTGAACCATTCCTGTGACACTAGTTATAGATTCCGATGCTTCACTTCAGGTTTACTGTATCCCTCTGACCTTCTTATTGACGATGAAACACAGAAATTGCATCGGAATTAAATAGAAAAGGCACAATGCTGACTTAAGTACAAGAAGACTGTCTCTTCTTACTGTCTATGTTTTGAACCATTCCTGTGACACTAGTTATAGATTCCGATACTTTACTCCAGGTTTACTGTATCCCTTAAACCTTCTTATTGACGATGAAACACAGAAATTGCATCGGAATTAAGTAGCAAAGGCACAATGCCGACTTAAGAACAAGAAGACTGACTCTTCCAACTGTCTATGTATTGAACCATTCCTGTGACACTAGTTATAGATTCCGGTGCTTCACTCCAGGTTTACTGTATCCCTTGGACCTTCTAATTGACGATGAAACACAGAAATTGCATCAGAATTAAATAGAAAAGCCACAATGCCGACTTAAGTACAAGAAGACTGACGCTTCTTACTGACTATGTTTTGAACCATTCCTGTGACACTTGTGATAGATTCCGATGCTTCACTTCAGGTTTGCTGAATCCCTTGGACCTTATTGACGATGAAACACAGATATTGCATCGGAATAAAATAGAAAAGGCACAATGACGACTTAAATACAAGGAGACTGACTCTTCTTACTGTTTATGTTTGAACTATTCCTGTGACACTAGTTATAGATTCCGATGCTTCACTTCTGGTTTACTGTATCCCTCTGACCTTCTTATTGACGATGAAACACAGAAATTGCATCCGAATTAAATACAAAGAGCACAATGGCGACTTAAGTACAAGAAGACTGACTCTTCCTACTGTCTATGTTTTGAACCATTCCTGGGACACTAGTTATAGATTCCGATGCTTCACTTCAGGTTTACTGTATCCCTCTGACCTTCTTATTGACGATGAAACACAGAAATTGCATCGGAATTAAATACAAAAGGCACAATGCCGACTTAAGTGCAAGAAGACTGACTCTTCTTACTGACTATGTTTTGAACCATTCTTGTGAAACTAGTTATAGATTGTGATGCTTCACTTCAGGTTTACTGTATCCCTTAAACGTACTTATTGGCGAAGAAACACAGAAATATCATCGGAATTAAATACAAAAGGCACAATGATGACGTAAGTACAAGAAGACTGTCTCTTCTTACTGACTATGCTTTGAACCATTCCTGTGACACTAGTTATAGATTCCGATGTTTCACTTCAGGTTTACTGTATACCTTGGACCTTCTATTTGACGATGAAACACAGAAATTGCATCGGAATTAAATACAAAAGGCACAATGGCGACTTAAGTACAAGAAGACTGACTCTTCGTACTGTCTATGTTTAGAACCATTTCTGTGACACTAGTTATAGATTCCGATGCTTCGCTTCAGGTTTACCGTATCCCTTGGACCTTCGTATTGTCGATGAAACACAGAATTTGCATCGGAATTAAACACAAAAGGCACAATGCCAACTTAAGTACAAAAAGACTGACTCTTCTTACTGACTATGTTTTGAACCATTCCTGTGACACTAGTTATAGATTCCGATGCTTCACTTCAGGTTTACTGTATCCCTCTGACCTTCTTATTGACGATGAAACACTGAAATTGCATCGGAATTAAATAGAAAAGTCACAATGCCGACTTAAGTACAAGAAGACTGACTCTTCTTACTGTCTATGTTTTGAACCATACCTGTGACACTAGTTATAGATTCCGATGCTTCACTCCAGGTTTACTGTATCCCTTGGACCTTCTTATAGACGATGAAACACAGAAATTGCATCGGAATTAAATACAAAAGGCACAATGCCGACTTAAGTACAAGAAGACTGACTCATCCTACTGTCTATGTTTTGAACCATTCCTGTGACACTAGTTATAGATTCCGATGCTTCACTTCAGGTATATTGTATCCCTTGGACCTTCTTATTGACGATGAAACACAGAAATTGCATCGGAATTAAGTAGAAAAGGCACAATGCCGACTTAAGTACAAGAAGACTGACTCTTCCAACTGTCTATGTATTGAACCATTCCTGTGACACTAGTTATAGATTCTGGTGCTTCACTCCAGGTTTACTGTATCCCTTGGACCTTCTAATTGACGATGAAACACAGAAATTGCATCAGAATTAAATAGAAAAGCCACAATGCCGACTTATGTACAAGAAGACTAAAGTTTCTTACTGACTATGTTTTGAACCATTCCTGTGACACTAGTGATAGATTCCGATGCTTCACTTCAGGTTTACTGAATCCCTTGGACCTTATTGACGATGAAACACAGATATTGCATCGGAATAAAATAGAAAAGGCACAATGAAGACTTAAGTACAAGGAGACTGACTCTTCCTACTGTCTATGTTTGAACCATTCCTGTGACACTAGTTATAGATTCCGATGCTTCACTTCAAGTTTATTGTATCCCTTGGACCTTCTTTTTGACGTTGAAACACAGAAATTGCATCGGAATTAAATACAAAAATCACAATGCCGACTTAAGTACAAGAAGACTGACTCTTTTTACTGACTATGTTTTGAACCATTCCTGTGACACTAGTTATGGATTCGGATGCTTCAATTCTGGTTTACTATATCCCTCTGATCTTCTTATTGACGATGAAACACAGAAATTGCATCGGAATTAAATAGAAAAGGCACAATGCCGACTTAAGTACAAGACGACTGACTTTTCTTACTGTCTATGTTTTGAACCATTCCTGTGACACTAGTTATAGATTCCGATGCTTCACTTCAGGTTTACTGTATCCCTCTGATCTTCTTATTGACGATGAAACACAGAAATTGCATCAGAATTAAATACAAAAGGCACAAGGCCGACTTAAGTACAAGAGGACTGATCCTTCTTACTGTCTATGTTTTGAACCATTCCTGTGACACTAGTTATAGATTCCGATGCTTCACTTCAGGTTTACTGTATCCCTCTGACCGTCTTATTGATGATGAAACACAGAAATTGCATCGGAATTAAAAACAAAAGGCACAATGCAGACTTAACTACAAGAAGACTGACTCTTCTTACTGACTATGTTTTGAACCATTCCTGTGACACTAGTTATAGATTGCGATGCTTCACCTCAGGTTTGCTGTATCCCTCTGATCTTATAGACGATGAAACACAGATATTGCATCGGAGTTAAATACAAAAGGCACAATGCCGAATTAAGTACATGACACCTACTCTTCCTACTGACTATGATTTGAACCATTCCTGTGACACTAGTTATAGATTCCGATGCTTCACTTCAGGTTTACTGTGTCCCTTGGACCTTCTTATTGACGATGAAACACAGAAATTGCATCGGAATTAAATACAAAAGGTACAATGCCGACTTAAGGACAAGAAGACTGACTCTTTTTACTGACTATGTTTTGAACCATTCCTGTGACACTAGTTATGGATTCTCATGCTTCACTTCAGGTTTACTGTATCCCTCTGACCTTCTTATTGACGATGAAACACAGAAATTGCATCGGAATTAAATACAAAGGGCAAAATGGCGACTTAAGTACACGTGGACTGACTCTTCTTACTGCCTATGTTTTAAACCATTCCTGTGACACCAGTTATAGATTCCGATGCTACACTCCAGGTTTACTGTATCCCTTGATCCTTCTTATTGACGATGAAAAACAGAAATTGCATCGGAATTACATACAAAAGGCACAATGCCGACTTAAGGACAAGAAGACTGACTCTTATTACTGACTATGTTTTGAACCATTCCTGTGACACTTGTTATAGATTCCGATGCTTCACTTCAGGTTTACTGTATCCCTCTGACCTTCTTATTGACGATGAAACACAGAAATTGCATCGGAATTAAATAGAAAAGGCACAATGCCGACTTAAGTACAAGAAGACTGACTCTTCTTACTGTCTATGTTTTGAACCATTCCTGTGACACTAGTTATAGATTCCGATACTTTACTCCAGGTTTACTGCATCCCTTAAACCTTCTTATTGACGATGAAACACATAAATTGCATCGGAATTAAGTAGAAAAGGCACAAAGCCGACTTATGTACAAGAAGACTGACTCTTCCAACTGTCTATGTATTGAACCATTCCTGTGACACTAGTTATAGATTCCGGTGCTTCACTCCAGGTTTACTGTATCCCTTGGACCTTCTAATTGACGATGAAACACAGAAATTGCATCAGAATTAAATAGAAAAGCCACAATGCCGACTTAAGTACAAGAAGACTGACGCTTCTTACTGACTATGTTTTGAACCATTCCTGTGACACTAGTGATAGATTCCGATGCTTCACTTCAGGTTTGCTGAATCCCTTGGACCTTATTGACGATGAAACACAGATATTGCATCGGAATAAAATAGAAAAGGCACAATGAAGACTTAAATACAAGGAGACTGACTCTTCTTACTGTTTATGTTTGAATTATTCCTGTGACTCTAGTTATAGATTCCGATGCTTCACTTCTGGTTTACTGTATCCCTCTGACCTTCCTATTGACGATGAAACACAGAAATTGCATCCGAATTAAATACAAAAAGCACAATGCCGACTTAAGTACAAGAAGACTGACTCTTCGTACTGTCTATGTTTTGAACCATTCCTGGGACACTAGTTATAGATTCCGATGCTTCACTTCAGGTTTACTGTATCCCTTAAACCTACTTATTGGCGATGAAACACAGAAATTGCATCGGAATTAAATACAAAAGGCACAATGATGACTTAAGTACAAGAAGACTGACTCTTCTTACTGACTATGCTTTGAACCATTCCTGTGACACTAGTTATAGATTCCGATGTTTCACTTCAGGTTTATTGTATACCTTGGACATTCTATTTGACGATGAAACACAGAAATTGCATCGGAATTAAATACAAAAGGCACAATGGCGACTCTAGTACAAGAAGACTGACTCTTCGTATTGTCTATGTTTTCAACCATTTCTGTGACACTAGTTATAGATTCCGATGCTTCACTTCAGGTTTACTGTTTCCCTTGGACCTTCTTACTGACGATGAAACACAGAAATTGCATCGGAATTAAATACAAAAGGCACAATACCGACTTAAGTACAAGAAGACTGACTCTTCTTACTGTCTATGTTTTGAACCATTCCTGTGACACTAGGTATAGATTCCGATGCTTCACTTCAGGTTTACTGTATCCCTCTGATCTTCTTATTGTCGATGAAACACTGAATTTGCATCGGAATTAAACACAAAAGGCACAATGCCAACTTAAGTACAAAAAGACTGACTCTTCTTACTGACTATGTTTTGAACCATTCCTGTGACACTAGTTATAGATTCCGATGCTCCACTTCAGGTTTACTGTATCTCTTGGACCTTGTTATTGACGATGAAACACAGAAGTTGCATCGGAATTAGATACAAAAGGCACAATTCCGACTTAAGTACAAGAAGACTGACTCTTTTTACTGACTATGTTTTGAACCATTCCTGTGACACTAGTTATAGATTCCGATGCTTCACTTCAGGTTTACTGTATCCCTCTGACCTTCTTATTGACGATAAAACACAGAAATTGCATCGGAATTAAATACAAAACGCAAAATGCCGACTTAAGTACTCGAAGACTGACTCTTCATACTGCCTATGTTTTGAACCGTCCCTGTGACACTAGTTATAGATTCCGGTGCTTCACTCCAGGTTTACTGTATCCCTTGGACCTTCTTATTGACGATGAAAAACAGAAATTGCAACGGAATTAAATACAAAAGGCACAATGCCGAATTAAGGACAAGAAGACTGACTCTTCTTACTCACTATGTTTTGAGCCATTCCTGTGACACTAGTTATAGATTCCGATGCTACACTTCAGTTTTACTGTATCCCTCTGACCTTCTTATTGACGATGAAACACAGAAATTGCATCGGAATTAAATAGAAAAGTCACAATGCCGACTTAAGTACAAGAAGACTGACTCTTCTTACTGTCTATGTTTTGAACCATACCTGTGACACTAGTTATAGATTCCGATGCTTCACTCCAGGTTTACTGTATCCCTTGGACCTTCTTATAGACGATGAAACACAGAAATTGCATCGGAATTAAATAGAAAAGGCACAATGCCGACTTAAGTAATAGAAGACTGACTCTTCTTACTGTCTATGTTTTGAACCATTCCTGTGACACTAGTTATAGATTCCGATACTTTACTCCAGGTTTACTGTATCCCTTAAACCTTCTTATTGACGATGAAACACAGAAATTGCATCGGAATTAAGTAGAAAAGGCACAATGCCGACTTAAGTACAAGAAGACTGACTCTTCCAACTGTCTATGTATTGAACCATTCCTGTGACACTAGTTATAGATTCCGGTGCTTCACTCCAGGTTTACTGTATCCCTTGGACCTTCTAATTGACGATGAAACACAGAAATTGCATCAGAATTAAATAGAAAAGCCACAATGCCGACTTAAGTACAAGAAGACTGACGCTTCTTACTGACTATGTTTTGATCCATTCCTGTGACACTAGTGATAGATTCCGATGCTTCACTTCAGGTTTGCTGAATCCCTTGGACCTTATTGACGATGAAACACAGATATTGCATCGGAATAAAATAGAAAAGGCACAATGAAGACTTAAATAGAAGGAGACTGACTCTTCTTACTGTTTATGTTTGAACTATTCCTGTGACTCTAGTTATAGATTCCGATGCTTCACTTCTGGTTTACTGTATCCCTCTGACCTTCCTATTGACGATGAAACACAGAAATTGCATCCGAATTAAATACAAAAAGCACAATGCCGACTTAAGTACAAGAAGACTTACTCTTCGTACTGTCTATGTTTTGAACCATTCCTGGGACACTAGTTATAGATTCCGATGCTTCACTTCAGGTTTACTGTATCCCTTAAACCTACTTATTGGCGATGAAACACAGAAATTGCATCGGAATTAAATACAAAAGGCACAATGATGACTTAAGTACAAGAAGACTGACTCTTCTTACTGACTATGCTTTGAACCATTCCTGTGACACTAGTTATAGATTCCGGTGTTTCACTTCAGGTTTACTGTATACCTTGGACATTCTATTTGACGATGAAACACAGAAATTGCATCGGAATTAAATACAAAAGGCACAATGGCGACTTAAGTACAAGAAGACTGACTCTTCGTATTGTCTATGTTTTCAATCATTTCTGTGACACTAGTTATAGATTCCGATGCTTCACTTCAGGTTTTCTTGTATCCCTTGGACCTTCTTACTGACGATGAAACACAGAAATTGCATCGGAATTAAATACAAAAGGCACAATACCGACTTAAGTACAAGAAGACTGACTCTTCTTACTGTCTATGTTTTGAACCAATCCTGTGACACTAGGTATAGATTCCGATGCTTCACTTCAGGTTTACTGTATCCCTCCGATCTTCTTATTGTCGATGAAACACTGAATTTGCATCGGAATTAAACACAAAAGGCACAATGCCAACTTAAGTACAAAAAGACTGACTCTTCTTACTGACTATGTTTTGAACCATTCCTGTGACACTATTTATAGATTCCGATCCTCCACTTCAGGTTTACTGTATCTCTTGGACCTTCTTATTGACGATGAAACACAGAAGTTGCATCGGAATTAAATACAAAAGGCACAATTCCGACTTAAGTACAAGAAGACTGACTCTTTTTACTGACTATGTTTTGAACCATTCCTGTGACACTAGTTATAGATTCCGATGCTTCACTTCAGGTTTACTGTATCACTCTGACCTCTTATTGACGATAAAACACAGAAATTGCATCGGAATTAAATACAAAACGCAAAATGCCGACTTAAGTACTCGAAGACTGACTGTTCTTACTGCCTATGTTTTGAACCGTTCCTGTGACACTAGTTATAGATTCCGGTGCTTCACTCCAGGTTTACTGTATCCCTTGGACCTTCTTATTGACGATGAAAAACAGAAATTGCAACGGAATTAAATACAAAAGGCACAATGCCGAATTAAGGACAAGAAGACTGACTCTTCTTACTCACTATGTTTTGAGCCATTCCTGTGACACTAGTTATAGATTCCGATGCTACACTTCAGTTTTACTGTATCCCTCTGACCTTCTTATTGACGATGAAACACAGAAATTGCATCGGAATTAAATAGAAAAGTCACAATGCCGACTTAAGTACAAGAAGACTGACTCTTCTTACTGTCTATGTTTTGAACCATACCTGTGACACTAGTTATAGATTCCGATGCTTCACTCCAGGTTTACTGTATCCCTTGGACCTTCTTATAGACGATGAAACACAGAAATTGCATCGGAATTAAATACAAAAGGCACAATGCCGACTTAAGTACAAGAAGATTGACTCATCCTACTGTCTTTGTTTTGAACCATTCCTGTGACACTAGTTATAGATTCCGGTGCTTCACTCAAGGTTTACTGTATCCCTTGGATCTTCTTATTGACGATGAAACACAGAAATTGCATCAGAATTAAATAGTCAAGGCACAATGACGACTTAAGTACAAGAATACTGACGCTTCTTACTGACTATGTTTTGAACCATTCCTGTGTCACTAGTTATAGATTCCGTTGCTTCACTTCAGGTTTACTGTATACCTTGGATCTTCTTATTGACGATGAAATACAGATATTGCATCGGAATGAAATAGAAAAGGCACAATGCCGAGTTAAGTACAAGAAGAATGACTCTTCTTACTGTATCTTTGTACCATTCCTGTGACACTAGTTATAGATTCCGATGCTTCAATTCAGGTTTACTGTATCCCTCTGTCCTTCCTATTGATGATGAAACACAGACATTGCATCCGAATTAAATACAAAAGGAACAATGCCGACTTAAGTACAAGGAGACTGACTCATCCTACTGTCTATGTTTTGAACCATTCCTGTGACACTAGTTATAGAATCCGATGCTTCACTTAAGGTATACTGTATCCCACTGATATTCTTATTGACGATGAAACACAGAAATTGCATCGGAATTAAATACACAAGGCACAATGCCGACTTAAGTAAAGAAGATTGACTCTTCTTACTGACTATGTTTTGAACCATACTTGTGACACTAGTTATAGATTACGATGCTTCACTTCAGGATTACTGTATCCAATAAACCTTCTTATTGACGATGAAACACAGAAATTGCATCGGAATTAAATACAAAAGGCACAATGCCGACCTGAGTACAAGAAGACTGACTCTACTTACTGACTATGTTTTGAACCATTCCTGTGACAGTAGTTATAGATTCCGATACTTCACTTCAGGTTTACTGTATACCTTGGACGTTCTAATTGACGATGAAACACAGAAATTGCGTCGGAAATTAATAGAAAAGGCACAATGTCGACTTACGTACAAGAAGACTGACTCTTCTCACTGTCTTTGTTTTGAAACATTTCTGTGACACTAGTTATAGATTCCGATGCTTCACTTCAGGTTTACTGTATACCTTGGACCTTCTTATTGACGATGAAACACAGAAATTGCTTCGGAATTAAATACAAAAGGCACAATACCGACTTAAGTACAAGAAGTCTGACTCTTCTTAATGTCTATGTTTTGAACCATTCCTGTGACACTAGTTATAGATTCCGATGCCTCACTACAGGTTTACTATATCCCTCTGATCTTCTTATTGACGATGAAACACAGAAATTGCATCGGAATTAAATACAAAAGGCACAATGCCGACTTAAGTACAAGAAGACTGACGCTTCTTACAGTCTATGATTTGAACCATTCCTGTGACACTAGTTATGGATTCCCATGCTTCACTTCAGGTTTACTGTATCCCTTGGACCTTCTTATTGACGATGAAACACGGAAATTGCATCGGAATTAAACACAAAAGGCACAATGCCGATTTAAGTACAAAAAGACTGACTCTTCTTACTGACTATGTTTCGAACCATTCCTGTGACACTAGTTATAGATTCCGATGCTTCACTTCAGGTTTACTGTATACCTTGGACCTTCTTATTGACGATGAAACACAGAAATTGCATCGGAATTAAATACAAAAGGCACAATGCCGACTTAGGTACAAGAAGACTGACTCTTTTTACTGACTATGTTTTGAACAATTCCTGTGACACTAGTTATAGATTCGGATGCTTCACTTCTGGTTTACTGTATCCCTCTGACCTTCTTATTGACGATTAAACACAGAAATTGCATCGGAATTAAATACAAAAGGCACAATGCCGACTTAAGAACAAGAAGACTGACTCTTCTTACTGACTATGATTTGAACCATTCTTGTGACACTAGTTATAGATTCCGATGCTTCACTTCGGTTTACTGTATCCCTCTGACCGTCTTATTGACGATGAAACACAGAAATTGCATCGGAATTAAATAGAAAAGGCACAATGCCGACTTAAGTACAAGAAGACCTACTCTTCCTACTGACAATGTTTTGAACCATTCCAGTGACACTAGTTATAGATTCCGTTGCTTCACTTCAGGTTTACTGTATCCCTCTGACCTTCTTATTGACGATGAAACACAGAAATTGCATCGGATTTAAATAGAAAAGGCACAATGCCGACTTAAGTACAAGAAGACTGACTCTTCTTACTGTCTATGTTTTGAACCATTCCTGTGACTCTAGTTATAGATTCCGATGTTTCACTCCAGGTTTACCGTATCCCGTGGACCTTCTTATTGACGATGAAACACAGAAATTGCATCGGAATTAAATAGAAAAGGCACAATGCCGACTTAAGTACAAGAAGACTGACTCTTCTTACTGACTATGTTTTGAACCAATCCTGTGACACTAGATATAGCTTCCGATGCTTCCATTCAGGTTTACTGTATACCTTGGACCATCTTACTGACGATGAAACACAGAAATTGCATTGTATTTAG
Organism: Schistocerca serialis cubense; assembly: GCF_023864345.2. Classification (NCBI taxonomy): domain Eukaryota; kingdom Metazoa; phylum Arthropoda; class Insecta; order Orthoptera; family Acrididae; genus Schistocerca; species Schistocerca serialis. The sequence goes on from NC_064640.1 coordinate 1,096,263,806, forward strand.
ATACAAAAGGCACAAGCCGACTTAGGTACAAGAGGACTGACTCTTCCTACTGTCTATGTTTTGAACCATTCCTGTGACACTAGTCTTGGATTCCGATGCTTCACTTCAGGTTTACTGTATCCCTCTACCTTCTTATTGACGATTAAACACAGAAATTGCATCGGAATGAAATACAAAAGGTACAATGCCGACTTAAGTACAAGAAGACTGACTTTTTCTACTGTCTATCTTTTGAACCATTCCTGTGACACTAGTTATAGATTCCGATGCTTCACTTCATGTTTACTGTATCCCTCTGACGTTATTGCCGATGAAACACAGAAATTGCATCGGAATTAAATACAAAAGGCACAATGCCGACTGAAGGACAAGAAGACTGACTCTTCTTACTGACTATGTTTAGAACCATTCCTGTGACACTAGTTATAGATTCCGATGCTTCACTTCAGGTTTACTGTGTCCCTCTGACCTTCTTATTGACGATGAAACACAGTAATTGCATCGGAATTCAATACAAAAGGCACAATGCCGACTTAAGTACATGAAGACCGACTCTTGTTATTGACAATGATTTGAACCATTCCTGTGACACTAGTTATAGATTCCGATGCCTCACTTCAGGTGTACTGTATCCCTTGGACCTTCTTATTGACGATGAAACACAGAAATTGCATTGGAATTAAATACAAAAGGCACAATGCCGACTTAAGTACAAGAAGACTGACTCTTCCTACTGTCTATGCTTTGAACCATTCCTGTGACACTAGTTATAGATTCCGATGCTTGACTTCAGGTTTACTGTATCCCTCTGACCTTATTGCCGATGAAACACAGAAATTGCATCGGAATTAAATACAAAAGGCACAACGCCGGCTTAACGACAAGAAGCCTGACTCTTGTTGATGACTATGTTTTGAACCATTCCTGTGATACTAGTTATAGATTCCCATGCTTCACGTTAGGTTTACTATATCCCTCGGCCCTTCTTATTGACCATGAAACTCAGAAATTGCATGGGAATTAAATACAAAAGGCAAAATGCCGTCTTAAGTACACGAGGACTGACTCTGCTTACCGTCCATGTTTTGAACCATTCCTGTGACACTAGTTATAGATTCCGATGCTACACTCCAGGTTTACTGTATCCCTTGGACCTTCTTATTGACGATGAAACACAGAAAATTCATCGGAATTAAATACAAAAGGCACTATGCCGACTGAAGGACAAGAAGACTGACTCTTCTTACTGACTATGTTTAGAACCATTCCTGTGACACTAGTTATAGATTCCGATGCTTCACTTCAGGTTTACTGTGTCCCTCTGACCTTCTTATTGACGATGAAACACAGTAATTGCATCGGAATTCAATACAAAAGGCACAATGCCGACTTAAGTACATGAAGACCGACTCTTGTTATTGACAATGATTTGAACCATTCCTGTGACACTAGTTATAGATTCCGATGCCTCACTTCAGGTGTACTGTATCCCTTGGACCTTCTTATTGACGATGAAACACAGAAATTGCATCGGAATTAAATAGAAAAGGCACAATGCTGACTTAAATACAAGAAGACTTACTCTTCTTACTGACTATGTTTTGAACCAATCCTGTGACACTAGATATAGATTCCGATGCTTCCCTTCAGGTTTACTGTATACCTTGGACCTTCTTATTGACGATGAAACACAGAAATTGCATCGGAATTAAATACAAAAGGCACAATGCCGACTGAAGGACAAGAAGACTGACTCTTCTTACTGACTATGATTTGAACCATTCCTGTGACACTAGTTATAGATTCCGATGCTTCACTTCAGGTTTACTGTATCCCTCTGACCTTCTTATTGACGATGAAACACAGTAATTGCATCGGAATTCAATACAAAAGGCTCAATGCCGACTTAAGTACATGAAGACCGACTCTTGTTATTGACAATGATTTGAACCATTCCTGTGACACTAGTTATGGATTCCGATGCCTCACTTCTGGTTTACTGTATCCCTTGGACATTCTTATTGACGATGAAACACAGAAATTGCATCGGAATTAAATACAAAAAGCACAATTCCGACTTAAGTACATGAAGACCGACTCTACTTATTGAGAATGATTTGAACCATTCCTGTGACACCAGTTATAGATTCCGATGCTTCACTCGAGGTTTTCTATATCCCTTGGACCTTCTTATAGACGATGAAACACAGAAATTGCAACGGAATTATATACAAAAGGCACAATGCCGACTTAAGGACAAGAAGACTGACTCTTCCTACTGACTATGTTTTGCACCATTCCTGTGACACTAGTTATGGATTCCGATGCTTCACTTTAGGTTTACTGTACCCCTCTGACCTTCTTATTGACGATGAAACCCAAAAATTGCATCGGAATTAAATACAAAAGGCACAATGCCGACTTAAGTACAAGAAGACTGACTCTTCTTACTGACCATGCTTTGATCCATTCCTGTGACACTAGTTATAGATTCCGATGCTTCACTTCAGGTTTACTGTATCCCTCTGACATTCTTATTGACGATGAAACACAGAAATTGCATCGGAATTAAATACAAAAGCCACAATGCCGACTTAAGTACAAGAAGACTGACTCTTCTTACTGACCATGTTTTGAACCATTCCTGTGACACTAGTTATAGATTCCGTTGCTTCACTTCAGGTTTAATGTATCCCTCTGACCTTCTTATTGACGATGAAACACAGAAATTGCATCGGATTTAAATAGAAAAGGCACAATGCCGACTTAAGTACAAGAAGACTGACTCTTCTTACTGACTATGATTTGAACCATTCTTGTGACACTAGTTATAGATTCCGATGCTTCACTTCAGGTTTACTGTATCCCTCTGACCTTCTTATTGACGATGAAACACAGAAATTGCATCGGAATTAAATAGAAAAGGCACAATGCCGACTTAAGTACAAGAAGATTGACGCTTCTTACTGACTATGTTTTGAACCATTCCTGTGACACTAGTTATAGATTCCGTTGCTTCACTTCAGGTTTACTGTATCCCTCTGACCTTCTTATTGACGATGAAACACAGAAATTGCATCGGATTTAAATAGAAAAGGCACAATGCCGACTTAAGTACAAGAAGACTGACTCTTCTTACTGTCTATGTTTTGAACCATTCCTGTGACTCTAGTTATGTATTCCGATGTTTCACTCCAGGTTTACCGTATCCCTTGGACCTTCTTATCGACGATGAAACACAGAAATTGCATCGGAATTAAATAGAAAAGGCACAATGCCGACTTAAGTACAAGAAGACTGACTCTTCTTACTGACTAGGTTTTGTACCAATCCTGTACACTAGATATAGATTCCGATGCTTCCATTCAGGTTTACTGTATACCTTGGACCTTCTTACTGACGATGAAACACAGAAATTGCATCGGATTTAAATACAAAAGGCACAATGCCGACTTAGGTACAAGAGGACTGACTCTTCCTACTGTCTATATTTTGAACCTTTCCTGTGACACTAGTTTTGAATTCCGATGCTTCACTTCAGGTTTACTGTATCCCTCTACCTTCTTATTGACGATTAAACACAGAAATTGCATCGGAATGAAATACAAAAGGTACAATGCCGACTTAAGTACAAGAAGACTGACTTTTTCTACTGTCTATGTTTTGAACCATTCCTGTGACACTAGTTATAGATTCCGATGCTTCACTTCATGTTTACTGCATCCCTCTGACGTTATTGCCGATGAAACACAGAAATTGCATCGGAATTAAATACAAAAGGCACAATGCCGACTGAAGGACGAGAAGACTGACTCTTCGTACTGACTATGATTTGAACCATTCCTGTGACACTAGTTATAGATTCCGATGCTTCACTTCAGGTTTACTGTATCCCTCTGACCTTCTTATTGACGATGAAACACAGTAATTGCATCGGAATTCAATACAAAAGGCTTAATGCCGACTTAAGTACATGAAGACCGACTCTTGTTATTGACAATGATTTGAACCATTCCTGTGACACTAGTTATAGATTTCGATGCCTCACTTCGGGTTTACTGTATCCCTTGGACATTCTTATTGACGATGAAACACAGAAATTGCATTGGAATTAAATACAAAAGGCACAATGCCGACTTAAGGACAAGAAGACTGACTCTTCCTACTGACTGTGTTTTGCACCATTCCTGTGACACTAGTTATGGATTCCGATGCTTCACTTTAGGTTTACTGTACCCCTCTGACCTTCTTATTGACGATGAAACCCAGAAATCGCATCGGAATTAAATACAAAATGCACAATGCCGACTTAAGTACAAGAGGACTGACTCTTCCTTCCGTCTATGTTTTGAACCATTCCTGTGACACTAGTTTTGGATTCCGATGCTTCACTTCAGGTGTACTGTATCCCTTGGACCTTCTTATTGACGATGAAACACAGAAATTGCATTGGAATTAAATACAAAAGGCACAATGCCGACTTAAGTACAAGAAGACTGACTCTTCCTACTGTCTATGTTTTGAACCATTCCTGTGACACTAGTTATAGATTCCGATGCTTCTCTTCAGGTTTACTGTATCCCTCTGACCTTATTGCCGATGAAGCACAGAAATTGCATCGGAATTAAATACAAAAGGCACAATGCCGACTTAACGACAAGAAGCCTGACTCTTGTTGATGACTATGTTTTGAACCATTCCTGTGACACTAGTTATAGATTCCCATGCTTCACGTTAGGTTTACTATATCCCTCAGCCCTTCTTATTGACCATGAAACTCAGAAATTGCATCGGAATTAAATACAAAAACCATAATGCCGTCTTAAGTACACGAAGACTGACTCTTCTAACTGACTATGCTTTGAACCATTCCTGTGACACTAGTTTTGGATTCCGATGCTTCACTCCAGGTTTACTGTATCCCTTGGACCTTGTTATTGACGATGAAACACAGAAAATGCATCGGAATTAAATACAAAAGGCACAATGCCGACTTAAGTACAAGAAGACTGACTCTTCTTACTGACTATGTTTTGAACCATTCTTGTGACACTAGTTATAGATTCCGATGCTTCACTTCAGGTTTACTGTATCCCTCTGACGTTCTTATTGACGATGAAACACAGAAATTGCATCGGAATTAAATAGAAAAGGCACAATGCCGACTTAAGTACAAGAAGACTGACTCTTCTTACTGTCTATGTTTTGAACCATTCCTGTGACTCTAGTTATAGAATCCGATGCTTCACTCCAGGTTTACCGTATCCCTTGGACCTTCTTGTTGACGATGAAACACAGAAATTGCATCGGAATTAAATACAAAAGGCACAATGCCGACTTAGGTACAAGAGGACTGACTCTTCCTACTGTCTATGTTTTGAACCATTCCTGTGACACTAGTTTTGGATTCCGATGCTTCACTTCAGGTTTACTGTATCCCTCTGACCTTCTTATTGACGATGAAACACAGAAATTGCATCGGAATTAAAAACAAAAGGTACAATGCCGACTTAAGTACAAGAAGACTGACTTTTTCTACTGTCTTAGTTTTGAACCATTCCTGTGACACTAGTTATAGATTCCGATGCTTCACTTCAGGTTTACTGTATCCCTCTGACGTTATTGCCGATGAATCACAGAAATTGCTTCGGAATTAGATACAAAAGGCACAATGCCGACTTAAGGACAAGAACACTGACTCTTCTTACTGACTATGTTTTGAACCAATCCTGTGACACTAGTTATAGATTCCGATGCTGCACATCAGGTTTACTGTATCCCTCTGACCTTCTTATTGACGATGAAACACAGTAATTGCATCGGAATTAAATACAAAAGGCACAATGCCGACTTAAGTACATGAAGACCGACTCTTGTTATTGACAATGATTTGAACCATTCCTGTGACACTAGTTATAGATTCCGATGCTTCACTTCAGGTTTACTGTATCCCTCTGACCTTATTGCCGATGAAACACAGAAATTGCATCGGAATTAAATACAAAAGGCACATTGCCGACTTAAGGACAAGAGGACTGACTCTTCTTGCTGACTATGCTTTGAACCATTCCTGTGACACTAGTTATAGATTCCGATGCTCCACTTCAGGTTTACCGTATCCCTCCGCCCTTCTTATTGACGATGAAACACAGAAATTACATCGCAATTAAATACAGAAGGCACAATGGCGACTTAAGTACATGAAGACTGACTCTTCTTATTGACAATGATTTGAACCATTCCTGTGACACTAGTTATAGATTCCGATGCTTCACTTCAGGTTTACTGTATCCCTCAGACCTTCTTATTGACGATGAAACACAGAAATTGCATCGGAATTAAATGCAAAAGGCACAATGCCGACATAAGTACAAGAAGACTGACTCTTCCTACTGTCTATGTTTTTAACCATTCCTGTGATACTAGTTATAGATTCCGATGCTTCACTTCGGGTTTACTGTATCCCTCTGACCTTATTGCCGATGAAACACAGAAATTGCATCGGAATTAAATAGAAAAGGCACATTTCCGATTTAAGGACAAGAAGACTGACTCTTCTTACTGACTATGTTTTGATCCATTCCTGTGACACTAGTTATAGATTCCGATGCTTCACATCAGGTTTACTGTATCCCTCTGACATTCTTATTGACGATGAAACACAGAAATTGCATCGGAATTAAATACAAAAGCCACAATGCCGACTTAAGTACAAGAAGACTGACTCTTCTTACTGACCATGTTTTGAACCATTCCTGTGACACAGTAGTTATAGATTCCGTTGCTTCACTTCCGGTTTACTGTATCCCTCTGACCTTCTTATTGACGATGAAACACAGAAATTGCATCGGATTTAAATAGAAAAGGCACAATGCCGACTTAAGTACAAAAAGACTGACTCTTCTTACTGACTATGTTTTGAACCATTCCTGTGACACTAGTTATAGATTCCGTTGCTTCACTTCAGGTTTACTGTATCCCTCTGACCTTCTTATTGACGATGAAACACAGAAATTGCATCGGATTTAAATAGAAAAGGCACAATGCCGACTGAAGTACAAGAAGACTGACTCTTCTTACTGTCTATGTTTTGAACCATTCCTGTGACTCTAGTTATAGATTCCGATGTTTCACTCCAGGTTTACCGTATCCCTTGGACCTTCTGATTGACGATGAAACACAGAAATTGCATCGGAATTAAATAGAAAAGGCAAAATGCCGACTTAAGTACAAGAAGACTGACTCTTCTTACTGACTATGTTTTGAACCAAACCAGTGACACTAGATATAGATTCCGATGCTTCCATTCAGGTTTTCTGTATACCTTGGACCATCTTACTGACGATGAAACACTGAAATTGCATCGGATTTAAATACAAAAGGCACAATGCCGACTTAGGTACAAGTGGACTGACTCTTCCTACTGTCTATGTTTTGAACCTTTCCTGTGACACTAGTTTTGGATTCCGATGCTTCACTTTAGGTTTACTGTATCCCTTGGACCTTGTTATTAACGATGATACACATAAATTGCATCGGAATTAAATACAAAAGGCACAATGCCGACTTAAGTACAAGAAGACTGACTCTTCCTACTGTCTAGGTTTGGAACCATTCCTGTGACACTAGTTATAGATTCCGATGCTTCACTTCAGGTTTACTGAATCCCTTGGACCTTCTTATTGACGATGAAACACAAAAATTGCATCGGAATGAAATACAAAAGGTACAATGCCGACTTAAGTACAAGAAGACTGACTTTTTCTACTGTCTATATTTTGAAACATTCCTGTGTCACTAGTTATATATTCCGATGCTTCACTTCATGTTTACTGTATCCCTCTGACGTTATTGCCGATGAAACACAGAAATTGCATCGGAATTAAATACAAAAGGCACAATGCCGACTTAACGACAAGAAGCCTGACTCTTGTTGATGACTATGTTTTGAACCATTCCTGTGACACTAGTTATAGATTCCCATGCTTCACGTTAGGTTTACTATATCCCTCAGCCCTTCTTATTGACCATGAAACTCAGAGATTGCATCGGAATTAAATACAAAAGGCAAAATGCCGTCTTAAGTACACGAAGACTGACTCTTCTTACTGACTATGCTTTGAACCATTCCTGTGAAACTAGTTTTGGATTCCGATGCTTCACTCCAGGTTTACTGTATCCCTTGGACCTTGTTATTGACGATGAAACACAGAAATTGCATCGGAATTAAATACAAAAGGCACAATGCCGACTTAAGTACAAGAAGACTGACTCTTCTTACTGACTATGTTTTGAACCATTCTTGTGACACTAGTTATAGATTCCGATGCTTCACTTCAGGTTTACTGTATCCCTCTGACGTTCTTATTGACGATGAAACACAGAAATTGCATCGGAATTAAATAGAAAAGGCACAATGCCGACTTAAGTACAAGAAGACTGACTCTTCTTACTGTCTATGTTTGAACCATTCCTGTGACTCTAGTTATAGATTCCGATGCTTCACTCCAGGTTTACCGTATCCCTTGGACCTTCTTGTTGACGATGAAACACAGAAATTGCATCGGAATTAAATAGAAAATGCACAATGCTGACTTAAATACAAGAAGACTTTCTCTTCTTACTGACTATGTTTTGAACCAATCCTGTGACTCTAGATATAGATTCCGATGCTTCACTTCAGGTTTACTGTATCCCTCTGAAGTTCTTATTGACGATGAAACACAGAAATTGCAGCGGAATTAAATACAAAAGGCACAATGCCGACTTAAGTACATGAAGACCGACTCTTGTTATTGACAATGATTTGAACCATTCCTGTGACACTAGTTATAGATTCCGATGCTTCACTTCAGGTTTACTGTATCCCTTGGACATTCTTATTGACGATGAAACACAGAAATTGCATCGGAATTAAATACAAAATGCACAATGCCGACTTAAGTACAAGAAGACTGACTCTTCTTACTGACTATGTTTTGTACCATTCCTGTGACACTAGTTATGGATTCCGATGCTTCACTTTAGGTTTACTGTATGCCTCTGACCTTCTTATTGACGATGAAACACAGAAATAGCATTGGAATTAAATACAAAAGGAACAATGCCGACATAAGTACAAAAAGACTGACTCTTCCTACTGTCTATGTTTGAACCATTCCTGTGACACTAGTTATAGATTCCGATGCTTCACTTCAGGTTAACTGTATCCCTCTGACCTTATTGCCGATGAAACACAGAAATTGCATCGGAATTAAATACAAAAGGCACATTGCCGACTTAAGGACAAGAGGACTGACTCTTCTTACTGACTATGCTTTGAACCATTCCTGTGACACTAGTTATAGATTCCGATGCTTCACTTCAGGTTTACCGTATCCCTCCGCCCTTCTTATTGACGATGAAACACAGAAATTGCATCGCAATTAAATACAGAAGGCACAATCGCGACTTAAGTACATGAAGACTGACTCTTCTTATTGACAATGATTTGAACCATTCCTGTGACACTAGTTATAGATTCCGATGCTTCACTCCAGGTTTACCGTATCCCTTGGACCTTCTTGTTGACGATGAAACACAGAAATTGCATCGGAATTAAATAGAAAAGGCACAATGCTGACTTAAATACAAGAAGACTTACTCTTCTTACTGACTATGTTTTGAACCAATCCTGTGACTCTAGATTAGATTCCGATGCTTCACTCCAGGTGTACCGTATCCCTTGGACCTTCTTATTGACGATGAAACACAGAAATTGAATCAGAATTAAATAAATAAGCACAATGCCGACTTAAGTACAAGAAGAGAGACTCTTCTTACTGTCTATGTTTTGAACCATTACTGTGATACTAGTTGTTGATTCCGATGCTTCACTTCCGGTTTACTGCATCCCCTGGACCTTCTTATTGACGATGAAACACAGAAATTGCATCGGATTTAAATACAAATGTCACAATGACGACTTAAGTACAAGAACACTGACTCTTCCTACTGTCTATGCTTTGAACCATTCCGGTGACACTAGTTATAGATTACGATGCTTCACTTCAAGTTTACTGTATCCCTTGTACCTTCTTATTGACGATGAAACACAGAAATTGCATCGGACTTAAATACAAAAGGCACAATGCCGACTTAAGTACAAGAGGACTGACTCTTCCTTCTGTCTATGTTTTGAACCATTCCTGTGACACTAGTTATAGATTCCGATGCTTCACTTAAGTTTTACTGTATCCCTTGGGCATTCTTATTGACGATGAAACATAGAAATTGCATCGGAATTAAATACAAAAGGCACAATGCCGACTTACGTACTAGAAGACTGACTCTTCTTACTGTCTAGGTTTTGAATCATTCCTGTGACACTTGTTATGGATTCCGATGCTTCACTCCAGTTGTACTATATCCCTTGGACCTTCTTATTGACGATGAAACACAGAAATTACATCGGAATTAAATACAAAAGGCACAATGCCGACTTAAGGACAAGAAGACTGACTCTTCTTACTGACAATGCTTTGAACCATTCCTGTGACACTAGTTTCGGATTCCGATGCTTCACTTCAGGTTTACTGTATCTTCAGACCTTCTTATTGACGATGAAACACAGAAATTGCATCGGAATTAAATACAAAAGGCACAATGCCGACATAAGTACAAGCAGACTGACTCTTCCTACTGTCTATGTTTTGAACCATTCCTGTGACACTAGTTATAGATTCCGATGCTTCACTTCAGGTTTACTGTATCCCTCTTACCTTATTGCCGATGAAACACAGAAATTGCATCGGAATTAAATACAAAAGGCACATTGCCGACTTAAGGACAAGAGGACTGACTCTTCTTACTGACTATGCTTTGAACCATTCCTGTGACACTAGTTATAGATTCCGATGCTTCACTTCAGGTTTACCGTATCCCTCCGCCCTTCTTATTGACGATGAAACACAGAAATTGCATCGCAATTAAATACAGAAGGCACAATGGCGACTTAAGTACATGAAGACTGACTCTTCTTATTGACAATGATTTGAACCATTCCTGTGACACTAGTTATAGATTCCGATGCTTCACTTCAGGTTTACTGTATACCTTGGGCATTCTTATTGACGATGAAACATAGAAATTGCATCGGAATTAAATACAAAAGGCACAATGCCGACTTAAGTACTAGAAGACTGACTCTTCTTACTGTCTATGTTTTGAACCATTCCTGTGACACTTGTTATGGTTTCCGATGCTTCACTCCAGTTGTACTATATCCCTTGGACCTTCTTATTGACGATGAAACACAGAAATTGCATCGGAATTAAATACAAAAGGCACAATGCCGACTTAAGGACACGAAGACTGACTCTTCTTACTGACTATGCTTTGAACCAATCCTGTGACACTAGTTTTGGATTCCGATGCTTCACTTCATGTTTACTGTATCCCTCAGACCTTCTTATTGACGATGAAACACAGAAATTGCATCGGAATTAAATACAAAAGGCACAATGCCGACTTAAGTACAAGAAGACTGACTCTTCCTACTGTCTATGTTTGAACCATTCCTGTGACACTAGTTATAGATTCCGATGGTTCACTTCAGGTTTACTGTATCCCTCTGACCTTATTGCCTATGAAACACAGAAATTGCATCGGAATTAAATAGAAAAGGCACATTTCCGATTTAAGGACAAGAAGACTGACTCTTCTTACTGACTATGTTTTGATCCATTCCTGTGACACTAGTTATAGATTCCGATGCTTCACTTCAGGTTTACTGTATCCCTCTGACATTCTTATAGACGATGAAACACAGAAATTGCATCGGAATTAAATACAAAAGCCACAATGCCGACTTAAGTACAAGAAGACTGACTCTTCTTACTGACCATGTTTTGAACCATTCCTGTGACACTAATTACAGATTCCGATGCTTCACTTTAGGTTTACTGTTTCCCTTGGACCTGCTTATTGACGATGAAACACAGAAATTGAATCAGAATTAAATACAAAAGAACAATGCCGACTTAAGTACAAGAAGAGAGACTCTTCTTACTGTCTATGTTTTGAACCATTCCTGTGATACTAGTTGTTGATTCCGATGCTTCACTTCCGGTTTACTGCATCCCCTGGACCTTCTTATTGACGACTAAACACAGAAATTGCATCGGATTTAAATACAATTGTCACAATGCCGACTTAAGTACAAGAACACTGACTCTTCCTACTGTCTATGCTTTGAACCATTCCGGTGACACTAGTTATAGATTACGATGCTTCACTTCAAGTTTACTGTATCCCTCTGACCTTCTTATTGACGATGAAACACAGAAATTGCATTGGAATTAAATACAAAAGGCACAATGCCGACTTAAGGACAAGAGGACTGACTCTTCTTACTGACTATGCTTTGAACCATTCCTGTGACACTAGTTATAGATTCCGATGCTTCACTTCAGGTTTACTGTATCCCTTGGGCATTCTTATTGACGATGAAACATAGAAATTGCATCGGAATTAAATACAAAAGGCACAATGCCGACTTAAGTACTAGAGGACTGACTCTTCTTACTGTCTATGTTTTGAACCATTCCTGTGACACTTGTTATTGATTCCGATGCTTCACTCCAGGTGTACTATATCCCTTGGACCTTCTTATTGACGATGAAACACATTAATTGCATCGGAATTAAATACAAAAGGCACAATGCCGACTTAAGGACAAGAAGACTGACTCTTCTTACTGACTATGCTTTGAACCATTCCTGTGACACTAGTTATAGATTCCGATGCTTTACTTCAGGCTTACTGTATCCCTCTGACCTTCGTATTGACGATGAAACACAGAAATTGCATCGGAATTAAATAGAAAAGGCACAATGCCGACTTAAATACAAGAAGACTGACTCTTCTTACTGTCTATGTTTTGAAGCATCCCTGTGACTCTAGTTATCGATTCCCATGCTTCACTCCAGGTTTACTGTATCCCTTGGACCTTCGTATTGACGATGAAACACAGAAATTGCATCGGAATTAAATAGAAAAGGCACAATGCCGACATAAGTACAAGAAGACTGACTCTTCTTACTGACTATGTTTTGAACCATTCCTGTGACACTAGTTACAGATTCCGATGCTTCACTTCAGGTTTGCTGTATACCTTGGACCTTCTTATTGACGATGAAACACATAAATTCCATCAGAATTAAATACAAAAGGCACAATGCCGATTTAAGTACAAGAAGACTGACTCTTCCTACTGTCTATGTTTTGAACCATTCCTGTGACACTAGTTTTGGATTCCGATGCTTCACTTCAGGTTTACTGTATCCCTCAGACCTTCGTATTGACGATGAAACACAGAAATTGCATCGGAATTAAATACAAAAGCCACAATGCCAACTTAAGTACAAGAAGACTGACTCTTCTTACTGACCATGTTTTGAACCATTCCTGTGACACTAATTACAGATTCCGATGCTTCACTTCAGGTTTACTTTTTCCCTTGGACCTTCTTATTGACGATGAAACACAGAAATTGCATCGGAATTAAATACAAAAGGCACAATGCTGACTTAAGTACAAGAAGACAGACTCTTCTTACTGTCTATGTTTTGAACCATTCCTGTGATACTAGTTGTTGATTCCGATGCTTCACTTCAGGTTTACTGCATCCCCTGGACCTTCTTATTGACGATGAAATACAGAAATTGCATCGGAATTAAATACAAATGTCACAATGCCGACTTAAGTACAAGAACACTGACTCTTCCTACTGTCTATGCTTTGAACCATTCCGGAGTCACTAGTTATAGATTCCGATGCTTCACTTCAAGTTTACTGTATCCCTTGTACCTTCTTATTGACGATGAAACACAGAAATTGCATCGGACTTAAATACAAAAGACACAATGCCTACATAAGTACAAGAAGACTGACTCTTCTTACTGTCTATGTTTTGAACCATTCCTGTGACACTAGTTATAGATTCCGATGCTTCACTCCAGGTTTACAGTATCCATTGGACATTCTTACAGACGATGAAACACAGATATAGCATCGGAATTAAATACAAAAGGCACAATGCCGACTTAAGTACAAGAAGACTGACTCCTCTCACTGTCTATGCTTTGTACCATTCCTGTGACATTATTTATAAATTCCGATTCTTCACCTAAGGCTTACTGTATCCCTCTAACCTTATTGCCGATGAAACACAGAATTTGCATCGGAATTAAATAGAAAAGGCACATTTCCGATTTAAGGACAAGAAGACTGACTCTTCTTACTGACTATGTTTTGATCCATTCCTGTGACACTAGTCATAGATTCCGATGCTTCACTTCAGGTTTACTGTATCCCTCTGACATTCTAATTGACGATGAAACACAGAAATTGCATCGGAATTAAATACAAAAGGCACAATGCCGAATTAAGTACAAGAAGACTGACTCTTCTTACTGACTATGTTTTGATCCATTCCTATGACACTAGTTATAGATTTCGACGCTTCACTTCAGGTTTACTGTATCTCTTTGACCTTCATATTGACGATGAAACACAGAAATTGCATCGGAATTAAATAGAAAAGGCACAATGCCGACTTAAGTACAAGAAGACTGACTCTTCTTACTGTCTATGTTTCGAACCATCCCTGTGACACTAGTTATAGATTCCGATGCTTCACTTCAGGTTTATTGTAACCCTCTGACCTTATTGACGATGAAACACAGAAATTGCATCGGAATTAAATACAAAAGGAACAATACTGACTTAAGGACAAGAAGACTGACTCTTCTTACTGTCTATGTTTTGAACCATTCCTGTAACACTAGTAATAGAGTCCGATGGTTCACTTCTGGTTTACTGTATCCCTTGGACCCTCTTATTGACGATGAAACACAGAAATTGCATCGGAATTAAATACAAAAGGCACAATGCCGACTTAAGTACAAGAAGACTGACTCTTCCTACTGTCTATGTTTTGAACCATTCCCGTAACACGAGTTATAGATTCCGGTGCTTCACATCAGGTTTACTGTATCCCTTGGACCTTCTAGTTGACGATGAAACACAGAAATTGCTTCGGAATTAAATACAAAAGGCACAATGCCGACTTAAGTACAAGAAGACTGACTCTTCTCACTGTCTATGATTTGTACCATTCCTGTGACACTAATTATAGATTCCGATGCTACACTCCAGCTTTACTGTATCCCTAGGACCTTCTTATTGACGATGAAACACAGAAATTGCATCGGAATTAAATACAAAAAGCACAATGCCGACTTAAGTACAAGAAGACTGACTCTTCTTACTGACTATGTTTTGATCCATTCCTGTGACACTAGTTATAGATTTCGATGCTCACTTCAGGTTTACTGTATCTCTTTGACCTTCATATTGACGATGAAACATAGAAATTGCATCAGACTTAAATACAAAAGGCACAATGCCGACTTAAGTACAAGAACACTGACTCTTCCTACTGTCTATGCTTTGAACCATTCCGGAGACACTAGTTATAGATTCCGATGCTTCACTTCAAGTTTACTGTATCCCTTGTACCTTCTTATTGACGATGAAACACAGAAATTGCATCGGACTTAAATACAAAAGACACAATGCCGACATAAGTACAAGAAGACTGACTCTTCTTACTGTCTATGTTTTGAACCATTCCTGTGACACTAGTTATATATTCCGATGCTTCACTTTAGGTTACTGTATCATTTGGACCTTCTTCTTGACGATGAAACACAGAAATTGCATCGGACTTAAATACAAAAGGCACAATGCCGACTTAAGTACAAGAAGACTGACTCTTCCTACTGTCTATGTTTTGAACTATTCCTGTGACACTAGTAATAGAGTCCGATGGTTCACTTCTGGTTTACTGTATCCCTTGGACCCTCTTATTGACGATGAAACACAGAAATTGCATCGGAATTAAATACAAAAGGCACAATGCAGACTTAAGTACAAGAAGACTGACTCTTCTTACTGACTATGTTTTGATCCATTCCTGTGACACTAGTTATAGATTTCGATGCTCACTTCAGGTTTACTGTATCTCTTTGACCTTCATATTGACGATGAAACACAGAAATTGCATCGGACTTAAATACAAAAGGCACAATGCCGACTTAAGTACAAGAAGACTGACTCTTCCTACTGTCTATGTTTTGAACTATTCCTGTGACACTAGTAATAGAGTCCGATGGTTCTCTTCTAGTTTACTGTATCCCTTGGACCCTCTTGTTGACGATGAAACACAGAAATTGCATCGGAATTAAATACAAAAGGCACAATGCCGACTTAAGTACAAGAAGACTGACTCTTCCTACTGTCTATGTTTTGAACCATTCCCGTAACACGAGTTATAGATTCCGGTGCTTCACATCAGGTTTACTGTATCCCTTGGACCTTCTAGTTGACGATGAAACACAGAAATTTCTTCGGAATTAAATTTAAAAGGCACAATGCCGACTTAAGTACAAGAAGACTGACTCTTCTCACTGTCTATGATTTGTACCATTCCTGTGACACTAGTTATAGATTCCGATGCTACACTCCAGCTTTACTGTATCCCTAGGACCTTCTTATTGACGATGAAACACAGAAATTGCATCGGAATTAAATACAAAAAGCACAATGCCGACTTAAGTACAAGAAGACTGACTCTTCTTACTGTCTATGTTTTGAGCCATTCCTGTGACACTAGTTGTAGATCCCGATGCTTCACTTCAGGTTTACTGTATCCCTTGGACCTTCTTATGGACGATGAAACACAGAAATTGCATCGGAATTAAATACAAAAGGCACAATGCCTACTTAAGTACAGGAAGACGGACTCTTCCTACTGTCTATGTTTTGAACCATTTCTGTGACACTAGTTATAGAGTCCGATGCTTCACTTCAGGTTTACTGTATTCCTTTGACCTTCTTATTGTCGATGAAACACAGAAATTGCATCGGAATTAAATACAAAAGGCACAATGCCGACTTAAGTAGAAGAAGTCTAACGCTACTTACGGTCTATGTTTTGAACCTTTACTGTGACACTAGTTATAGATTCCGTTGCTTCACTCCAGGTTTACTGTATCCCCTGGACCTTCTTATAACGATGAAACACAGAAATTGCGTCGGAATTAAATACAAAAGGCACAATGACGACTTAAGGAAAAGAAGACTGACTCTTCTTACTGACTATGTTTTGAACCATTCCTGTGACACTAGTTATAGATTCCGAAGCTTCACTTCAGGTTTACTGTATCCCTCTGACCTTCTTACTGACGATGAAACACAGAAATTGCATCGGCACAAAATAGAAAAGGCACAATGCCGACTTAAGTACAGGAAGACTGACTCTTCTTACTGTCTATGTTTTGAACTATTCCTGTGAAACTAGTTGTAGATTCCGATGCTTCACTTCAGGTTTACTGTATCCCTTGGACGTTCTTATTGACGATGAAACACAGAAATTGCATCGGAATTACTGACTCTTCCTACTGACTATGTTTTGAACCATTCCTGTGACACTAGCTATAGATTCCGATGCTTCACTTCAGGTTTACTGTATCCCTTGTACCTTCTTATTGACGATGAAACACAGAAATTGCATAGGAATTAAATACAAAAGGCACAATGCCGACTTAAGGACAAGAAGACAGACTCATCTTACTGACTATGTTTTGAACCATTCCTGTGACAATAGTTATTGATTCCGATGCTTCACTTTAGGTTTACTGCATCCCTCTGACCTTCTTATTGACGATGAAACTCAGAAATTGCATCGAAATTAAATACAAAAGGCACAATGCCGACTTAAGTACAAGAAGACTGACTCTTCTTACTGACTATGTTTGGAACCACTTTTGTGACACTAGTTATAGATTCAGATGCTTCACTTCAGGTTTACTGTATCTTTTGGACCTTCTTATTGACGATGAAACACAGAAATTGCATCGGAATTAAAAACAAAAGGCACAATGCCGACTTAAGTACATGAAGACCGACTCTTCTTACTGTCTATGATTTGAACCATTCTCTGTGACACTAGTTATAGATTCCGGTGCTACACTCCTGGTTTACTGTATCCCTTGGACCTTCTTGTTGACGATGAAACACAGAAATTGCATCGGAAATAAATACAAAAGGCACAATGCCGATTTAAGTACAAGAAGACTGACTCTTCCTACTGTCTATGTTTTGAACCATTCCTGTGACACTAGTTTTGGATTCCGATGCTTCACTTCAGGTTTACTGTATCCCTCAGACCTTCGTATAGGCGATGAAACACAGAAATAGCATCGGAATTAAATACAAAAACCACAATGAGAACTTAAGTACAAGAAGACTGACTCTTCTTACTGACTATGTTTGAACCATTCCTGT
Source organism: Schistocerca serialis cubense (assembly GCF_023864345.2). NCBI lineage: Eukaryota > Metazoa > Arthropoda > Insecta > Orthoptera > Acrididae > Schistocerca > Schistocerca serialis. The sequence continues at coordinate 1,096,282,196 of NC_064640.1, forward strand.
GACACTAATTACAGATTCCGATGCTTCACTTCAGGTTTACTTTTTCCCTTTGACCTTCTTATTGACGATGAAACACAGAAATTGCATCGGAATTAAATACAAAAGGCACAATGCTGACTTAAGTACAAGAAGACAGACTCTTCTTACTGTCTATGTTTTGAACCATTCCTGTGATACTAGTTGTTGATTCCGATGCTTCACTTCAGGTTTACTGCACCCCTGGACCTTCTTATTGACGATGAAACACAGAAATTGCATCGGAATTAAATACAAATGTCACAATGCCGACTTAAGTACAAGAACACTGACTCTTCCCACTGTCTATTTTTTGAACCATTCCGGAGACACTAGTTATAGATTCCGATGCTTCACTTCAAGTTAACTGTATCCCTTGTACCTTCTTATTGACGATGAAACACAGAAATTGCATCGGACTTAAATACAAAAGACACAATGCCGACTTAAGTACAAGAAGACTGACTCTTCTTACTGACTATGTTTTGATCCATTCCTATGACACTAGTTATAGATTTCGACGCTTCACTTCAGGTTTACTGTATCTCTTTGACCTTCATATTGACGATGAAACACAGAAATTGCATTTGAATTAAATAGAAAATGCACAATGCCGACTTAAGTACAATAAGACTGACTCTTCTTACTGTCTATGTTTTGAACCATCCCTGTGACACTAGTTATAGATTCCGATGCTTCACTTCAGGTTTATTGTAACCCTCTGAACTTATTGACGATGAAACACAGAAATTGCATCGGAATTAAATACAAAAGGAACAATACAGACTTAAGTACAAGAAGACTGACTCTTCTTACTGTCTATGTTTTGAACCATTCCTGTGACACTAGTTATATATTCCGATGCTTCACTTTAGGTTACTGTATCATTTGGACCTTCTTATTGACGATGAAACACAGAAATTGCATCGGACTTAAATACAAAAGGCACAATGCCGACTTAAGTACAAGAAGACTGACTCTTCCTACTGTCTATGTTTTGAAGTATTCCTGTGACACTAGTAATAGAGTCCGATGGTTCACTTCTGGTTTACTGTATCCCTTGGACCCTCTTATTGACGATGAAACACAGAAATTGCATCGGAATTAAATACAAAAGGCACAATGCCGACTTAAGTACAAGAAGACTGACTCTTCCTACTGTCTAAGTTTTCAACCATTCCCGTAACACGAGTTATAGATTCCGGTGCTTCACATCAGGTTTACTGTATCCCTTGGACCTTCTTATGGACGACGAAACACAGAAATAGCATCGGAATTAAATACAAAAGGCACAATGCCTACTTAAGTACAAGAAGACGGACTCTTCCTACTGTCTATGTTTTGAACCATTTCTGTGACACTAGTTATAGAGTCCGATGCTTCACTTCAGGTTTACTGTATCTCTTTGACCTTCATATTGACGATGAAACACAGAAATTGCATCGGAATTAAATAGAAAAGGCACAATGCCGACTTAAGTACAAGAAGACTGACTCTTCTTACTGTCTATGTTTTGAACCATTCCTGTGACACTAGTTGTAGATCCCGATGCTTCACTTCAGGTTTACTGTATCCCTTGGACCTTCTTATGGACGGCGAAACACAGAAATTGCATCGGAATTAAATACAAAAGGCACAATGCCTACTTAAGTACAAGAAGACGGACTCTTCCTACTGTCTATGTTTTGAACCATTTCTGTGACACTAGTTATAGAGTCCGATGCTTCACTTCAGGTTTACTGTATTCCTTTGACCTTCTTATTGTCGATGAAACACAGAAATTGCATCGGAATTACTGACTCTTCCTACTGTCTATGTTTTGAACCATTCCTGTGACACTAGCTATAGATTCCGATGCTTCACTTCAGGTTTACTGTATCCCTTGTACCTTCTCATTGACAATGTAATACAGAAATTGCATCGGAATTAAATGCAAAAGGCACAATGCCGACTTAAGTACAAGAAGACTGACTCTTCTTACTGTCTATGTTTTGAACCATTCCTGTGACACTAGTTATAGATTCCGATGCTTCACTCCAGGTTTACTGTATCCATTGGACATTCTTACAGACGATGAAACACAGAAATTGCATCGGAATTAAATACAAATGGCACAATGCCGACTTAAGGACAAGAAGACAGTCTCTTCTTACTGACTATGTTTTGAACCATTCCTGTGACAATAGTTATTGATTCCGATGCTTCACTTTAGGTTTACTGCATCCCTCTGACCTTCTTATTGACGATGAAACTCAGAACTTGCATCGGAATTAAATACAAAAGGCACAATGCCGACTTAAGTACAAGAAGACTGACTCTTCTTACTGACTATGTTTGGAACCACTTTTGTGACACTAGTTATAGATTCAGATGCTTCACTTCAGGTTTACTGTATCTTTTGGACCTTCTTATTGACGATGAAACACAGAAATTGCATCGGAATTAAATACAAAAGGCACAATGCCGACTTAAGTACAAGAGGACTGACTCTTCCTACTGTCTATGTTTTGAACTATTCCTGTGACACTAGTAATAGAGTCCGATGCTTCACTTCTTGTTTACTGTATCCCTTGGACCCTCTTATTGACGATGAAACACAGAAATTGCATCGGAATTAAATACAAAAGGCACAATGCCGACTTAAGTACAAGAAGACTGACTCTTCTTACTGTCTATGTATTGAACCATTCCTGTGACACTAGTTATAGATTCCGATGCTTCACTCCAGGTTTACTGTATCCATTGGACATTCTTACAGACGATGAAACACAGAAATTGCATCGGAATTAAATACAAATGGCACAATGCCGACTTAAGTACAAGAAGACTGACTCTTCTTACTGTCTATGCTTTGTACCATTCCTGTGACACTAGTTATAGATTCCGATGCTACACTCCAGGTTTACTGTATCCCTAGGACCTTCTTGTTGACAATGAAACACAGAAATTGCATCGGAATTAAATACAAAATTCACAATGCCGACTTAAGTACAAGAAGACTGACTCTTCCTACTGTCTATGTTTTGAACCATTTCTGTGACACTAGTTATGGAGTCCGATGCTTCACTTCAGGTTTACTGTATCTCTTTGACCTTCATATTGACGATGAAACACAGAAATTGGATCGGAATTAAATAGAAAAGGCACAATGCCGACTTAAGTACAAGAAGACTGACTCTTCTTACTGTCTATGTTTTGAACCATTCCTGTGACACTAGTTGTAGATTCCGATGCTTCACTTCAGGTTTACTGTATCCCTTGGACCTTTTTATGGACGATGAAACACAGAAATTGCATCGGAATTAAATACAAAAGACACAATGTCGACTTAAGTACAAGAACACTGACTCTTCCTATTGTCTATGTTTTGAACCATTCCTGTGACACTAGTTGTAGATTCCGATGCTACACTTCAGGTTTAGTGTTTCCCTTGGACCTTCTTATTGACGATGAAACACAGAAATTGCATCGGAATTAAATACAAAAAGCACAATGCCGACTTAAGTACAAGAAGACTGACTCTTCCTACTGTCTATGTTTTGAACCATTTCTGTGACACTAGTTATGGAGTCCGATGCTTCACTTCAGGTTTACTGTATCCCTTTGACCTTCTTATTGACGATGAATCACAGAAATTGCATCGGAAGTAAATACAAAAGGCACAAAGCCGACTTAAGTACAAGAAGACTGACTCTTCTTTCTGTCTATATTTTGACCCATTCCAGTGCCACTAGTTATAGATTCCGATGCTTCACTTCAGGTTTACTGTATCCCTTGGACCTTCTTATTGTCGATGAAACACAAAAATTGCATCGGAATTAAATACAAAAGGCACAATGCCGACTTATGTACAAGAAGACTGACGCTGCTTACAGTCTATGTTTTGAACCATTACTGTGACACTAGCTATAGATTCCGTTGCTTCACTCCAGGTTTACTGTATCCCCTGGACCTTCTTATTGACGATGAAACACAGAAATTGGGACGGAATTGAATACAAAAGGCACAATGCCGACTTAAGGACAAGAAGACTGACTCTTCTTACTGACTATGTTTTGAACCATTCCTGTGACACTAGTTATAGATTCCGATGCTTCACTTCAGGTTTACTGTATCCATCTAAACTTCTTATTGACGATGAAACACAGAAATTACATCGGAATTAAATAGAAAAGGCACAATGCCGACTTAAGTACAGGAAGACTGACTCTTCTTACTGTGTATGATTTGAACCATTCCTGTGAAACTAGTTGTAAATTCCGATGCTTCACTTCAGGGTTACTGTATCCCTTGGACCTTTTTATGGACGATGAAACACAGAAATTGCATCGGAATTAAATACAAAATTCACAATGTCGACTTTAGTACAAGAACACTGACTCTTCCTACTGTCTGTGTTTTGAACCATTCCTGTGACGCTAGTTGTAGATTCCGATGCTTCACTTCAGGTTTACTGTTTCCCTTGTACCTTCTTTTTGACGATGTAACACAGAAATTGCATCGGAATTAAATACAAAAGGCACAATGCCGACTTAAGTACATGAAGACCGACTCTTCTTATTTATAAAGATTTGAACCACTCCTGTGACACTAGTTATAGATTCCGATGCTTCACTTCAGGTTTACTGTATCCCTTGGACATTCTTATTGACGATGAAACACAGAAATTGCATCGGAATTAAATACAAAAGGCACAATGCCGAATTAAGTACAAGAAGACTGACTCTTCTTACTGTCTATGTTTTGAACCATTCCATTGACACTAGTTATAGATTCCGATGCTTCACTCCAGGTTTATTGTATCCCTTGGACCTTCTTATTGACGATGAAACACAGAAATTGCAACGAAATTAAATACAAAAGGCACAATGCCGACTTAAGTACAAGAAGACTGACTCTTCTTACTGACTATGTTTTGAACCATTCCTGTGACACTAGTTATAGATTCCGATGCTTCACTTCAGGTTTACTGTAACCCTCTGACCTTCTTATTGACGACGAAACACAGAAATTGCATCGGAATTACATAGAAAAGGCACAATGCCGACCTAAGTACAGGAAGACTGACTCTTTATACTGTCAATGTTTTGAACCATTCCTGTGAAACTAGTTTTAGATTCCGATGCTTCACTTCAGGTTTACTGTATCCCTTGGACCTTTTTATGGACGATGAAACACAGAAATAGCATCTGAATTAAATAGAAATTTCACAATGTCGACTTAAGTACAAGAACACTGACTCTTCCTACTGTCTATGTTTTGAACCATTCCTGTGACACTAGTTGTAGATTCCGATGCTTCACTTCAGGTTTACTGTTTCCCTTGTACCTTCTTATTGACGATGTAACACAGAAATTGCATCGGAATTAAATAGAAAAGGCACAATGCCGACTTAAGTACATGAAGACCGACTCTTCTTATTTACAAAGATTTGAACCACTCCTGTGACACTAGTTATAGATTCAGATGCTTCACTGCAGGTTTACTGTATCCCTTGGACATTCATATTGACGATGAAACACAGAAATTGTATCGGAATTAAATACAAAAGGCAAAATGCCGACTTAAGTGCAAGAAGACTGACTCTTCTTACTGTCTATGATTTGAACCATTCCTGTGACACTAATTATAGATTCCGATGCCTCACTCCAAGTTTACTATATCCCTTGGACCTTTTCGTTGACGATGAAACACAGAAATTGCATCGGAATTAAACACAAAAGGCACAATGCCGACTTAAGGACAAGAAGTCTGACTCTTCTTACTAACTATGTTTTGGACCATTCCTGTTACAATAGTTATTGATACCGATGCTTCACTTTAGGTTTACTGCATCCCTCTGACCTTCTTATTGACGATGAAACTCAGAAATAGCATCGGAATTAAATACAAAAGGCACAATGCCGAATTAAGTACAAGAAGACTGACTCTTCTTACAGACTATGATTTGAACCATTCCTGTGACACCAGTTATAGATTCCGATGCTTCACTTCAGGTTTACTGTATCATTTGGACCTTCTTATTGACGATGAAACACAGAAATTGCATCGGAATTAAATACAAAAGGCAGAATGCCGACTTAAGTACAAGAAGACTGACTCTTCCTACTGTCTACGTTTTGAACCATTTCTGTGACACTAGTTATGGAGTCCGATGCTTCACTTCAGGTTTACTGTATCCCTTTGACCTTCTTATTGACGATGAATCACAGAAATTGCATCGGAAGTAAATACAAAAGGCACAATGCCGACTTAAGTACAAGAAGACTGACTCTTCTTCCTGTCTATATTTTGAACCATTCCAGTGACACTAGTTATAGATTCCGATGCTTCACTTCAGGTTTACTGTATCCCTTGGATCTTCTTATTGTCGATGAAACACAAAAATTGCATCGGAATTAAATACAAAAGGCACAATGCCGACTTATGTACAAGAAGACTGACGCTGCTTACAGTCTATGTTTTGAACCATTACTGTGACACTAGTTATAGATTACGTTGCTTCACTCCAGGTTTACTGTATCCCCTGGACCTTCTTATTGACGATGAAACACAGAAATTGGGACGGAATTGAATACAAAAGGCACAATGCCGACTTAAGGACAAGAAGACTGACTCTTCTTACTGACTATGTTTGAACCATTCCTGTGACACTAGTTATAGATTCCGATGCTTCACTTCAGGTTTACTGTATCCCTCTGACCTTCTTATTGACGATGAAACACAGAAATTGCATCGGAATTAAATAGAAAAGGCACAATGCCGACTTAAGTACAGGAAGACTGACTCTTCTTACTGTGTATCTTTTGAGCCATTCCTGTGAAACTAGTTGTAGATTCCGATGCTTCACTTCAGGGTTACTGTATCCCTTGGACCTTTTTATGGACGATGAAACACAGAAATTGCATCGGAATTAAATACAAAATTCACAATGTCGACTTAAGTACAAGAACACTGACTCTTCCTACTGTCTATGTTTTGAACCATTCCTGTGACACTAGTTGTAGATTCCGATGCCTCACTTCAGGTTTACTGTTTCCCTTGTACCTTCTTATTGACGATGTAACACAGAAATTGCATCGGAATTAAATACAAAAGGCACAATGCCGACTTAAGTACATGAAGACCGACTCTTCTTATTTACAAAGATTTGAACCACTCCTGTGACACTAGTTATAGATTCCGATGCTTCACTTCAGGTTTACTGTATCCCTTGGACATTCTCATTGACGATGAAACACAGAAATTGTATCGGAATTAAATACAAAAGGCACAATGCTGACTTAAGTGCAAGAAGACTGACTCTTCTTACTGTCTATGATTTGAACCATTCCTGTGACACTAGTTATAGATTCCGATGCTTCACTCCAGGTTTACTATATCCCTTGGACCTTTTCATTGACGATGAAACACAGAAATTGCATCGGAATTAAACACAAAAGGCACAACGCTGACTTAAGGACAAGAAGACTGTCTCTTCTTACTGACTATGTTTTGAACCAATCCTGTGACAATAGTTATTGATACCGATGCTACACATTAAATTTACTGCATCCCTCTGACCTCCTTATATACGATGAAACTCAGAAATTGCATCGGAATTAAATACAAAAGGCACATTGCCGAATTAAGTACAAGAAGACTGACTCTTCTTACTGTCTATGTTTTGAACCATTCCATTGACACTAGTTATAGATTCCGATGCTTCACTCCAGGTTTATTGTATCCCTTGGACCTTCTTATTGACGATGAAACACAGAAATTGCAACGGAATTAAATACAAAAGGCACAATGCCGACTTAAGTACAAGAAGACTGACTCTTCTTACTGTCTATGTTTTGAACCATTCCTGTGACAATAGTTATAGATTCTTATGCATCACTTTAGGTTTACTGTATCCCCTGGACCTTCTTATTGACGATGAAACACAGAAATTGGGACGGAATTAAATACAAAAGGCACAATGCCGACTTAAGGACAAGAAGACTGACTCTTCTTACTGGCTGTGTTTTGAACCATTCCTGTGACACTAGTTATAGATTCCGATGCTTCACTTCAGGTTTACTGTAACCCTCTGACCTTCTTATTGACGACGAAACACAGAAATTGCATCGGAATTACATAGAAAAGGCACAATGCCGACCTAAGTACAGGAAGACTGACTCTTCTTACTGTCAATGTTTTGAACCATTCCTGTGAAACTAGTTTTAGATTCCGATGCTTCACTTCAGGTTTACTGTATCCCTTGGACCTTTTTATGGACGATGAAACACAGAAATAGCATCTGAATTAAATAGAAATTTCACAATGTCGACTTAAGTACAAGAACACTGACTCTTCCTACTGTCTATGTTTTGAACCATTCCTGTGACACTAGTTGTAGATTCCGATGCTTCACTTCAGGTTTACTGTTTCCCTTGTACCTTCTTATTGACGATGTAACACAGAAATTGCATCGGAATTAAATAGAAAAGGCACAATGCCGACTTAAGTACATGAAGACCGACTCTTCTTATTTACAAAGATTTGAACCACTCCTGTGACACTAGTTATAGATTCCGATGCTTCACTGCAAGTTTACTGTATCCCTTGAACATTCATATTGACGATGAAACACAGAAATTGTATCGGAATTAAATACAAAAGGCAAAATGCCGACTTAAGTGCAAGAAGACTGACTCTTCTTACTGTCTATGATTTGAACCATTCCTGTGACACTAGTTATAGATTCCGATGCTTCACTCCAAGTTTACTATATCCCTTGGACCTTTTCATTGACGATGAAACACAGATATTGCATCGGAATTAAACACAAAAGGCACAATGCCGACTTAAGGACAAGAAGACTGACTCTTCTTACTAACTATGTTTTGGACCATTCCTGTTACAATAGTTATTGATACCGATGCTTCACTTTAGGTTTACTGCATCCCTCTGACCTTCTTATTGACGATGAAACTCAGAAATTGCATCGGAATTAAATACAAAAGGCACAATGCCGAATTAAGTACAAGAAGACTGACTCTTCTTACAGACTATGATTTGAACCATTCCTGTGACACCAGTTATAGATTCCGATGCTTCACTTCAGGTTTACTGTATCATTTGGACCTTCTTATTGACGATGAAACACAGAAATTGCATCGGAATTAAATACAAAAGGCACAATGCCGACTTAAGTACAAGAAGACTGACTCTTCCTACTGTCTACGTTTTGAACCATTTCTGTGACACTAGTTATGGAGTCCGATGCTTCACTTCAGGTTTACTGTATCCCTTTGACCTTCTTATTGACGATGAATCACAGAAATTGCATCGGAATTAAATACAAAAGGCACAATGCCGACTTATGTACAAGAAGACTGACGTTGCTTACAGTCTATGTTTTGAACCATTACTGTGACACTGGTTATAGATTACGTTGCTTCACTCCAGGTTTACTGTATCCCCTGGACCTTCTTATTGACGATGAAACACAGAAATTGGGACGGAATTGAACACAAAAGGCACAATGCCGACTTAAGGACAAGAAGACTGACTCTTCTTACTGACTATGTTTGAACCATTCCTGTGACCTTAGTTATAGATTCCGATGCTTCACTTCAGGTTTACTGTATCCCTCTGACCTTCTTATTGACGATGAAACACAGAAATTGCATCGGAATTAAATAGAAAAGGCACAATGCCGACTTAAGTACAGGAAGACTGACTCTTCTTACTGTGTATGTTTTGAGCCATTCCTGTGAAACTAGTTGTAGATTCCGATGCTTCACTTCAGGGTTACTGTATCCCTTGGACCTTTTTATGGACGATGAAACACAGAAATTGCATCGGAATTAAACACAAAATTCACAATGTCGACTTAAGTACAAGAACACTGACTCTTCCTACTGTCTATGTTTTGAACCATTCCTGTGACACTAGTTGTAGATTCCGATGCTTCACTTCAGGTTTACTGTTTCCCTTGTACCTTCTTATTGACGATGTAACACAGAAATTGCATCGGAATTAAATACAAAAGGCACAATGCCGACTTAGGTACATGAAGACCGACTCTTCTTATTTACAAAGATTTGAACCACTCCTGTGACACTAGTTATAGATTCCGATGCTTCACTTCAGGTTTACTGTATCCCTTGGACATTCTCATTGACGATGAAACACAGAAATTGTATCGGAATTAAATACAAAAGGCACAATGCCGACTTAAGTGCAAGAAGATTGACTCTTCTTACTGTCTATGATTTGAACCATTCCTGTGACACTAGTTATAGATTCCGATGCTTCACTCCAGGTTTACTATATCCCTTGGACCTTTTCATTGACGATGAAACACAGAAATTGCATCGGAATTAAACACAAAAGGCACAATGCCGACTTAAGGACAAGAAGACTGACTCTTCTTACTGACTATGTTTTGAACCATTCCTGTGACAATAGTTATTGATACCGATGCTTCACTTTAGGTTTACTGCATCCCTCTGACCTTCTTATATACGATGAAACTCAGAAATTGCATCGGAATTAAATACAAAAGGCACAATGCCGAATTAAGTACAAGAAGACTGACTCTTTTTACTGTCTATTTTTGAACCATTCCATTGACACTAGTTATAGATTCCGATTATTCACTCCAGGTTTTTTGTATCCCTTGGACCTTCTTATTGACGATGAAACACAGAAATTGCAACGGAATTAAATACAAAAGGCACAATGCCGACTTAAGTACAAGAAGACTGACTCTTCTTACTGTCTATGTTTTGAACCATTCCTGTGACACTAGTTATAGATTCTAATGCATCACTTTAGTTTTACTGTATCCCCTGGACCCTCTTATTGACGATGAAACTCAGAAATTGGGACGGAATTAAATACAAACGGCACAATGCCGACTTAAGGACAAGATGACTGACTCTTCTTACTGACTATGTTTTGAACCATTCCTGTGACACTAGTTATAGATTCCGTTGCTTCACTTCAGGTTTACTGTAACCCTCTGACCTTCTTATTGACGACGAAACACAGAAATTGCATCGGAATTACATGGAAAAGGCACAATGCCGACCTAAGTACAGGAAGACTGACTCTTCTTACTGTCTATGTTTTGAACCATTCCTGTGAAACTAGTTGTAGATTCCGATGCTTCACTTCAGGTTTACTGTATCCCTTGGACCTTTTTATGGACGATGAAACACAGAAATAACATCGGAATTAAATACAAATTTCACAATGTCGACTTAAGTACAAGAACACTGACTCTTCCCACTGTCTATGTTTTGAACCATTCCTGTGACACTAGTTGTAGATTCCGATGCTTCACTTCAGGTTTACTTTTTCCCTTGTACCTTCTTATTGACGATGAAACACAGATATTGTATCGGAATTAAATACAAAAGGCACAATGCCGACTTAAGTGCAAGAAGACTGACTCTTCTTACAGTCTATGATTTGAACCATTCCTGTGACACTAGTTATAGATTCCGATGCTTCACTCCAAGTTTACTATATCCCTTGGACCTTTTCATTGACGATGAAACACAGAAATTGCATCGGAATTAAACACAAAAGGCACAATGCCGACTTAAGGACAAGAAGACTGACTCTTCTTACTAACTATGTTTTGGACCATTCCTGTTACAATAGTTATTGATACCGATGCTTCACTTTAGGTTTACTGCATCCCTCTGACCTTCTTATTGACGATGAAACTCAGAAATTGCATCGGAATTAAATACAAAAGGCACAATGCCGAATTAAGTACAAGAAGACTGACTCTTCTTACAGACTATGATTTGAACCATTCCTGTGACACCAGTTATAGATTCCGATGCTTCACTTCAGGTTTACTGTATCATTTGGACCTTCTTATTGACGATGAGACACAGAAATTGCATCGGAATTAAATACAAAAGGCACAATGCCGACTTAAGTACAAGAAGACTGACTATTCCTACTGTCTATGTTATGAACGATACCTGTGACACTAGTTATAGATTCCGATGCTTCACTTCAGGTTTATTGTATCCCTCTGACCTTATTGACGATGAAACATAGAAATTGCATCGGAATTAAATACAAAAGGGACAATGCCGACTTAAGTACATGAAGACCGACTCTTCTTACTGTCTATGTTTTGAACCACTCCCTGTGACACTAGTTATAGATTCCGGTGCTACACTCCAGGTTTACTGTATCCCCTGGACCTTCTTATTGACGATGAAACACAGAAATTGGGTCGGAATTAAATACAAAAGGCACAATGCCGACTTAAGGACAAGAAGACTGACTCTTCTTACTGACTATGTTTTGAATTAATCCTGTGACACTAGTTATAGATTCCGATGCTTCACTTCAGGTTTACTGTATCCCTCTGTACTTCTTATTGACGATGAAACACAGAAATTGCAACGGAATTACTGACTCTTCCTACTGTCTTTGTTTTGAACCATTCCTGGGACACTAGCTATAGATTCCGATGCTTCACTTCAGGTTTACTGTATCCCTTGTACCTTCATATTGACGATGTAACACTGAAATTGCATTAGGAATTGAATACAAAAGGCACAATGCCGACTTAAGTACATGAAGACCGACTGTTCTTATTAATAAAGATTTGAACCACTCCTGTGACACTAGTTATAGATTCCGATGCTTCACTTCAGGTTTACTGTATCCCTTGGACATTCTTATTGACGATGAAACACAGAAATTGTATCGGAATTAAATACAAAAGGCACAATGCCGACTTAAGTGCAAGAAGACTGACTCTTCTTACTGTCTATGATTTGAACCATTCCTGTGACACTAGTTATAGATTCCGATGCTTCACTCCAGGTTTACTATATCCCTTGGACTTTCTCATTGACGATGAAACACTGAAATTGCATCGGAATTAAATACAAAAGGCACTATGCCGACTTAAGGACAAGAAGACTGACTCTTCTTACTGACTATGTTTTGAACCATTCCTGTGACAATAGTTATTGATACCGATGCTTCACTTTAGGTCTACTGCATCCCTCTGACCTTCTTATTGACGATGAAACTCAGAAATTGCATCGGAATTAAGTAGAAAAGGCACAATGCCGACTTAAGTACAAGAAGACTGACTCTTCTTACTGTCAATGTTTTTAACCATTCCATTGACACTAGTTATAGATTCCGTTGCTTCACTCCAGGTTTATTGTATCCCTTGGACCTTCTTATTGACGATGAAACACAGAAATTGCATCGGAATTAAGTAGAAAAGGCACAATGCCGACTTAAGTACAAGAAGACTGACTCTTCTTACTGACTATGTTTGGAACCATTTTTGTGACACTGGTTATAGATTCCGATGCTTCAGTTCAGGTTTACTGTATCTCTTGGACCTTCTTACTGACGATGAAACACAGAAATTGCATCGGAATTAAATACAAAAGGCACAATGCCGACTTAACTACATGAAGACCGAATCTTCTTACTGTCTATGTTTTGAACCATTCCCTGTGACACTAGTTATAGATTCCGGTGCTACACTCGAGGTTTACTGTATCCCTTGGACATTCTCATTGACGATGAAACACAGAAATTGCAACGGAATTAAATACAAATGGCACAATGCCGACCTACGGACAAGAGGACTGACTCTTCATACAGGCTATGATTTGAACCATTCTTGTGACACTAGTTATAGATTCCGATGCTTTACTTCAGGTTTACTGTATCATTTGGACCTTCTTATTGACGATGAAACACAGAAATTGCATCGGAATTAAATAGAAAAGGCACAATGCCGACTTAAGTACAAGAAGACTGACTCTTCTTACTGTCTATGTTTTGAACCATTCCTGTGACACTAGTTATAGATTCCTATGCTTCACTTTAGGTTTACTGTATCCCTTGGACCTTCCTATTGACGATGAAAAACAGAAATTGCAACAGAATTAAATACACAAGGCACAATGCCGACTTAAGTACAAGAAGACTGACTCTTCCTGCTGTATATGATTTGAACCATTCCTGTGACACTAGTTTTGGATTCCGATGCTTCACTTTAGGTTTACTGTATCCATTGGACATTCATACAGACGATGAAACACAGAATTTGCATCGGAATTAAATACAAAAGGCACAATGCCGACTTAAGTACAAGTAGACTGACTCTTCCTACTGTCTATGTTATGAACGATACCTGTGACACTAGTTATAGATTCCGATGCTGCATTTCAGGTTTATTGTATCCCTCTGACCTTATTGACGATGAAACACAGAAATTGCATCGCAATTAAATACAAAAGGAACTATACCGACTTAAGTACAAGAAGACTGACTCTTCTTACTGTCTATATTTTGAACAATTCCTGTGACACTAGTTATATATTCCGATGCTTCACTTTAGGTTACAGTATGCCTTGGACCTTCTTATTGACGATGAAACACACAAATTGCATCGGCATTAAATACAAAAGGCACAATGCCGACTTAAGTACAAGAAGACTGACTATTCCTACTGTCTATGTTTTGAACTATTCCTGTGACACTAGTATAAGAGTCCGATGCATCACTTCTGGTTTACTGTATTCCTTGGACCCTCTTATTGACGATATAAAACAGAAATTGCATCGGAATTAAATACACAAAGCACAATGCCGACTTAAGTACAAGAAGACTGACTCTTCTTACTGAATATGTTTTGAACCATTCCTGTGACACTAGTTATAGATTCCGATGCTTCACTTCAGGTTTTCTGTATCCCTCTGACCTTCTTATTGACGATGAAACACAGAAATTGCATCGGAATTAAATACACATAGCACAATGCCGACTTAAGTACAAGAAGACTGACTCTTCTTACTGAATATGTTTTGAACCATTCCTGTGACACTAGTTATCGATTCCGATGCTTCACTCCAGGTTTACTGTATCCCTCTGACCTTCTTATTGACGACGAAACACAGAAATTGCATCGGAATTAAATAGAAAAGTCACAATGCCGACTTAAGTAAAAGAAGACTCACTCTTCTTACCGTCTATGCTTTGAACCATTCCTGTGCCACTAGTTATAGATTTCGATGCTTGACTACAGTTTTACTGTATCCCTTGGACCTTCTTATTGACGATGAAACACAGTAATTGCATCGGAATTAAATACAAAAGGCACAATGCCCACTTATGTACAAGAGACTGACTCTTCTTACTGACTATGTTTTGAACCATTCCTGTGACACTAGTTATAGATTCCGATGCTTCACTTCTGGTTTACTGTATCCCTCTGACCTTCTTATTGTCGATGAAACACAGAAATTGCATCGGAATTAAATAGTAAAGGCACAATGCCGACTTAAGTACAAGAAGATTGACTCTTCTTACTGACTATGTTTGAACCATTCCTGTGACACTAGTTATAGATTCCGATGCTTCACTTCAGGTTTACTGTATCCCTTGGACCTTCTTATTGACGATGAAACACAGAAATTGCATCGGAATTAAATACAAAAGGCACACTGCCGACTAAAGTACATGAAGACTGACTCTTCTTACTGACTATGTTTTGAACCATTCCTGTGACACTACTTATAGATTCCGATGCTTCACTTCAGGTTTACTGTATCCCTTGGACCTTCTTATTGACGTTGAAACACAGAAATTGCATCTGAATTAAATGCAAAAGGCACAATGCCGACTTAAGTACTGTCTGTGTTTGGAACCATTCCTGTGACACTAGTTATAGATTCCGATGCTTCACTCCAGGTTTACTGTATCCCTTGGACCTTCTTATTGACGATGAAACACAGAAATTGCATCGGAATTAAATACTAAAGGCACAATGCCGACATAGGCACATGAAGCCTGACTCTTCTTACTGTCTATGTTTTGAACCATTCCTGTGATACTAGTTATAGATTCCGATGCTACACTCCAGGTTTACTGTATCTCTTGGACCTTCTTATTGACGATGAAACACAGAAATTGCATCGGAATTAAATACAAAAGGCACAATGCCGATTTAAGTACAAGAAGACTGACTCTTCCTACTGACTATGTTTTGAACCATTCCTGTGACACTAGTTATAGATTCCGATGCTTCACTTCAGGTTCACTGTATCCCTCTGACCTTCTTATTGACGATGAAACACAGAATTTGCATCGGAATTAAATACAAAAAATGCACAATGCCGATTTTAGTACAAGATGACTGTATCTTCTTACTGTCTATGTTTAAACCATTCCTGTGACACTTGTTACAGATTCCGATGCTTCACTCCAGGTTTACTGTATCCCTTGGACCTTCTTATTGACGATGAAACACAGAAATTGCATCGGAATTAAATAGAAAAGGCACAATGCCGACTTAAGTACAAGAAGACTGACTCTTCTTACTGTCTATGATTTGAACCATTCCTGTGACACTAGTTATAGATTCCGATCCTTCACGTCAGGTTTACTGTATCCCTTGGACCTTCTTATTGACGATGAAACACAGAAATTGCATCGGAATTAAATACAAAAGGCACAAGGCCGACTTAAAGACATGAAGACTGACTCTTCTTACTGACTATGTTTAGAACCATTTCTGTGACACTAGTTATAGATTCCGATGCTTCAGTTCAGGGTTACTATATCCGTCTGACCTTCTTATTGACGATGAAACACAGAAATTGCATCGGAATTAAATACAAAATTCAGAATGCCGACTTAAGTACAAGAAGACTGACTCTTCTTACTGTCTATGTTTTGAACCATTCCTGTGACACTAGTTACAGATTCCGATGCTTCACTTCAGGTTTACTGTATGCTTTGGACCTTCTTATTGACGATGACACACAGAAATTGCATCGGAATTAAATAGAAAAGGCACAATGCTGACTTAAGTACAAGAAGAATGTATCTTCTTACTGTCTATGTTTTGAACCATTCCTGTGACACTAGTTATAGATTCCGATGCTTCACTTCAGGTTTACTGTATCTCTCTGACCTTCTTATTGACGATGAAACACAGAAATTGCACCGGAATTAAATACAAAAGGCACAATGCCGATTTAAGTACATGAAGACCGAGTCTACCTACTGACTATGTTTGAACCATGCCTGTAACACTATTTATAGATTCCGATGCTTCACGTCAGGTTTACTGTATGCCTTGGACCTTCATATTGACGATGAAACACAGAAATTGCATCGGAATTAAATACAAAAGGCACAATGCCGACTTAAGTTCAAGAAGACTGACTCTTCTTACTGACTATGTTTTTAAGCATTCCTGTGACACTAGTTATAGATTCCGATGCTTCACTTCAGGTTTACTGTATCCCTCCGACCTTCTTATTGACGAAGACACACTGAAATTGCCTCGGAATTAAATAGAAAAGTCACAATGGCGACTTAAGTACAAGAAGACTGACTCTTCTTAATGTCTATATTTGAACCATTCCTGTGACACTAGTTATAGATTCCGATGCTTCACTTTAGGTTTAGAGTATCCCTTGGACCTTCTTATTGACGATGAACACAGTAATTGCATCGGAATTAAATAGAAAAGGCACAATGCCGACTTAAGTAGAAGAAGACTGACTCTTCTTACTAACTATGTTTTGAACCATTCCTGAGACACTAGTTATAGATTCCGATGCTTCACATCATGTTTACTGTATCCCTCTGACCTTCTTATTGACGATGAAACACAGAAATTGCATCGGAATTAAATAGAAAAGGCACAATGCCGACTTAAGTACAAGAAGACTGACTCTTCTTACTGTCTATGTTTTGAACCATTCCTGTGACACTAGTTATAGATTCCTATGCTTCACTTTAGGTTTACTGTATCCCTTGGACCTTCCTATTGACGATGAAAAACAGAAATTGCAACAGAATTAAATACACAAGGCACAATGCCGACTTAAGTACAAGAAGACTGACTCTTCCTGCTGTATATGATTTGAACCATTCCTGTGACACTAGTTTTGGATTCCGATGCTTCACTTTAGGTTTACTGTATCCATTGGACATTCATACAGACGATGAAACACAGAATTTGCATCGGAATTAAATACAAAAGGCACAATGCCGACTTAAGTACAAGTAGACTGACTCTTCCTACTGTCTATGTTATGAACGATACCTGTGACACTAGTTATAGATTCCGATGCTGCATTTCAGGTTTATTGTATCCCTCTGACCTTATTGACGATGAAACACAGAAATTGCATCGCAATTAAATACAAAAGGAACTATACCGACTTAAGTACAAGAAGACTGACTCTTCTTACTGTCTATATTTTGAACAATTCCTGTGACACTAGTTATATATTCCGATGCTTCACTTTAGGTTACAGTATGCCTTGGACCTTCTTATTGACGATGAAACACACAAATTGCATCGGCATTAAATACAAAAGGCACAATGCCGACTTAAGTACAAGAAGACTGACTATTCCTACTGTCTATGTTTTGAACTATTCCTGTGACACTAGTATAAGAGTCCGATGCATCACTTCTGGTTTACTGTATTCCTTGGACCCTCTTATTGACGATATAAAACAGAAATTGCATCGGAATTAAATACACAAAGCACAATGCCGACTTAAGTACAAGAAGACTGACTCTTCTTACTGAATATGTTTTGAACCATTCCTGTGACACTAGTTATAGATTCCGATGCTTCACTTCAGGTTTTCTGTATCCCTCTGACCTTCTTATTGACGATGAAACACAGAAATTGCATCGGAATTAAATACACATAGCACAATGCCGACTTAAGTACAAGAAGACTGACTCTTCTTACTGAATATGTTTTGAACCATTCCTGTGACACTAGTTATCGATTCCGATGCTTCACTCCAGGTTTACTGTATCCCTCTGACCTTCTTATTGACGACGAAACACAGAAATTGCATCGGAATTAAATAGAAAAGTCACAATGCCGACTTAAGTAAAAGAAGACTCACTCTTCTTACCGTCTATGCTTTGAACCATTCCTGTGCCACTAGTTATAGATTTCGATGCTTGACTACAGTTTTACTGTATCCCTTGGACCTTCTTATTGACGATGAAACACAGTAATGGCATCGGAATTAAATACAAAAGGCACAATGCCCACTTATGTACAAGAGACTGACTCTTCTTACTGACTATGTTTTGAACCATTCCTGTGACACTAGTTATAGATTCCGATGCTTCACTTCTGGTTTACTGTATCCCTCTGACCTTCTTATTGTCGATGAAACACAGAAATTGCATCGGAATTAAATAGTAAAGGCACAATGCCGACTTAAGTACAAGAAGATTGACTCTTCTTACTGACTATGTTTGAACCATTCCTGTGACACTAGTTATAGATTCCGATGCTTCACTTCAGGTTTACTGTATCCCTTGGACCTTCTTATTGACGATGAAACACAGAAATTGCATCGGAATTAAATACAAAAGGCACACTGCCGACTAAAGTACATGAAGACTGACTCTTCTTACTGACTATGTTTTGAACCATTCCTGTGACACTACTTATAGATTCCGATGCTTCACTTCAGGTTTACTGTATCCCTTGGACCTTCTTATTGACGTTGAAACACAGAAATTGCATCTGAATTAAATGCAAAAGGCACAATGCCGACTTAAGTACTGTCTGTGTTTGGAACCATTCCTGTGACACTAGTTATAGATTCCGATGCTTCACTCCAGGTTTACTGTATCCCTTGGACCTTCTTATTGACGATGAAACACAGAAATTGCATCGGAATTAAATACTAAAGGCACAATGCCGACATAGGCACATGAAGACTGACTCTTCTTACTGTCTATGTTTTGAACCATTCCTGTGATACTAGTTATAGATTCCGATGCTACACTCCAGGTTTACTGTATCTCTTGGACCTTCTTATTGACGATGAAACACAGAAATTGCATCGGAATTAAATACAAAAGGCACAATGCCGACTTAAGGTTAAACAGACTGACTCTTCTAACTGACTATGTTTTGAACCATTCCTGTGACACTAGTTATAGATTCCGATGCTTCACTTCAGGTTCACTGTATCCCTCTGACCTTCTTATTGACGATGAAACACAGAATTTGCATCGGAATTAAATACAAAAAATGCACAATGCCGATTTTAGTACAAGATGACTGTATCTTCTTACTGTCTATGTTTAAACCATTCCTGTGACACTTGTTACAGATTCCGATGCTTCACTCCAGGTTTACTGTATCCCTTGGACCTTCTTATTGACGATGAAACACAGAAATTGCATCGGAATTAAATAGAAAAGGCACAATGCCGACTTAAGTACAAGAAGACTGACTCTTCTTACTGTCTATGATTTGAACCATTCCTGTGACACTAGTTATAGATTCCGATCCTTCACGTCAGGTTTACTGTATCCCTTGGACCTTCTTATTGACGATGAAACACAGAAATTGCATCGGAATTAAATACAAAAGGCACAAGGCCGACTTAAAGACATGAAGACTGACTCTTCTTACTGACTATGTTTAGAACCATTTCTGTGACACTAGTTATAGATTCCGATGCTTCAGTTCAGGGTTACTATATCCGTCTGACCTTCTTATTGACGATGAAACACAGAAATTGCATCGGAATTAAATACAAAATTCAGAATGCCGACTTAAGTACAAGAAGACTGACTCTTCTTACTGTCTATGTTTTGAACCATTCCTGTGACACTAGTTACAGATTCCGATGCTTCACTTCAGGTTTACTGTATGCTTTGGACCTTCTTATTGACGATGACACACAGAAATTGCATCGGAATTAAATAGAAAAGGCACAATGCTGACTTAAGTACAAGAAGAATGTATCTTCTTACTGTCTATGTTTTGAACCATTCCTGTGACACTAGTTATAGATTCCGATGCTTCACTTCAGGTTTACTGTATCTCTCTGACCTTCTTATTGACGATGAAACACAGAAATTGCACCGGAATTAAATACAAAAGGCACAATGCCGATTTAAGTACATGAAGACCGAGTCTACCTACTGACTATGTTTGAACCATGCCTGTAACACTATTTATAGATTCCGATGCTTCACGTCAGGTTTACTGTATGCCTTGGACCTTCATATTGACGATGAAACACAGAAATTGCATCGGAATTAAATACAAAAGGCACAATGCCGACTTAAGTTCAAGGAGACTGACTCTTCTTACTGACTATGTTTTTAAGCATTCCTGTGACACTAGTTATAGATTCCGATGCTTCACTTCAGGTTTACTGTATCCCTCCGACCTTCTTATTGACGAAGACACACTGAAATTGCCTCGGAATTAAATAGAAAAGTCACAATGGCGACTTAAGTACAAGAAGACTGACTCTTCTTAATGTCTATATTTGAACCATTCCTGTGACACTAGTTATAGATTCCGATGCTTCACTTTAGGTTTAGAGTATCCCTTGGACCTTCTTATTGACGATGAACACAGTAATTGCATCGGAATTAAATAGAAAAGGCACAATGCCGACTTAAGTAGAAGAAGACTGACTCTTCTTACTAACTATGTTTTGAACCATTCCTGAGACACTAGTTATAGATTCCGATGCTTCACATCATGTTTACTGTATCCCTCTGACCTTCTTATTGACGATGAAACACAGAAATTGCATCGGATTTAAATGAAAAGGCACAATGCCGACTTAAGTACAAGAAGACTGACTCTTCCTACTGTCTATGTTTTGAACCATTCCTGTGACACTAGTTATAGATTCCGATGCTTCACTGCAGGTTTACTGTATCCCTCTGACCTTATTCACGATGAAACACAGAAATTGCATCGGAATGAAATACAAAAGGCACAATACCGACTTAAGTACAAGAAGGCTGACTCTTCTTACTGTCTATGTTTTGAACCATTCCTGTGACACTAGCTATTGATTCCGATGCTTCACTTCAGGTTTACTGTATCATTTTGAACTTCTTATTGACGATGAAACACAGAAATTACATCGGAATCAAATACGAAAAGCATAATGCCGACTTAAGTACAAAAAGACAGACTCTTCTTACTGACTATGTTTTGATCCATTCCAGTGACACTAGTTATAGATTCCGATGCTTCACTTCAGGTTTACAGTATCCCTCTGACCTTATTCACGATGAAACACAGAAATTGCATCGGAATTAAATACAAAAGGCACATTACCGACTGACCCTTCTTACTGTCTATGTTTTGAACAATTCCTGTGACACTAGTTATAGATTCCGATGCTTCACTTCAGGTTTACTGTATGCCTCTGACCTTCTTATTGACGATGAAACATTGAATTTGCATCGGAATTAAATACAAAAGGCACAATGCCGACTTAAGTACAAGAAAACTGACTCTTCTTACAGTCTATGTTTGAACCATTCCTGTGACACAAGTTATAGATTCCGATGCTTCACTTCAGGTTTGCTGTATCCCTCTGACATTCTTATTGACGATGAAACATAGAAATTGCGTCGGAATTAAATACAAAAGGCACAATGCTGACTTAAGTACAGGAAAACTGACTCTTCTTACTATCTATGTTTGAACCATTCATGTTACACTAGTTATAGATTCCGATGCTTCACATGAGGTTTACATTATCCCTCTGAACTTCATATTGACGATGAAACACAGACATTGCATCGGAATTAAATAGAAAAGGCACAATGCCGACTTAAGTACAAGAAGACTGCCTCTTCCTACTGTCTATGTTTGAACCATTCCTGTGACACTAGTTATAGATTCCGATGCTTCACTTCAGGTTTACTGTATCCCTCTGACCTTATTCACTATGAAACACAGAAATTGCATCGGAATTAATTTCAAAAGGCACAATACCGACTTAAGTACAAGAAGGCTGACTCTTCTTACTGTCTATGTTTGGAACAATTCCTGTGACACTAGTTATAGATTCCGATGCTTCACTTCACATTTACTGTATGCCTCTGACCTTCTTATTGACGATGAAACACAGCATTTCCATCGGAATTAAATACAAAAGGCACAATGCCGACTTAAGTACAAGAAAACTGACTCTTCTTACTCACTATGTTTTGAACCATTCCTCTGACACCTGTTATAGATTCCGATGCTTGACTTCAGGTTTACTGAATCCCTTGGACCTTCTTATTGACGATGAAACACAGAAATTGCATCGGAATTTAATACAAAAGGCACAATGCCGACTCAAGTACAAGAAGACTGACCCTTCTTACTGTCTATGCTTTGAACCATTCCTTTGACACTAGTTATAGATTCCAATGCTTCACTTCAGGTTTACTGTATCCCTCTGACCTTCTTATTGACGATGAAACACAGAAATTGCATCGGAATTAAATAGAAAAGGCACAATGCCGAATTAAGTACAAGAAAACTGACTCTTCCTACTGTCTATGTTTTGAACCATTCCTGTGACACTAGTTATAGATTCCGATGCTTCACTTCAGGTTTACTGTATGCCTCACACCTTATTCACAATGAAACACAGAAATTGCATCGGAATTAAATACAAAAGGCACATATACCGACTGACTCTTCTTACTGTCTATGTTTTAAACTATTCCTGTGACACTAGTTATAGATTCCGATGCTTCACTTCAGGTTTACTGTATCCCTCTGACCTTATTCTCGATGAAACACAGAAATTGCATCGGAATTAAATACAAAAGGCACAATATTGACTGACTCTTCTTACTGTCTATGTTTTGAACAATTCCTGTGACACTAGTTATAGATTCCGATGCTTCACTTCAGGTTTACTGTATGTCTCTGACCTTATTATTGACGATGGAACACAGAATTTGCATCGGAATTAAATACAAATGTCACAATGCCGACTTAAGTACAAGAAAACTGACTCTTCTTACTCTCTATGTTTTGAACCATTCCTGTGACACAAGTCATAGATTCTGATGCTTCACTTCAGGATTACTGTATCCCTCTGACTTTCGTATTGACGAAGAAACAAAGAAGTTGCACCGGAATTAAATACAAAAGGCACAATGCTGACTTAAGGACAAGAAGACTGACTGTTCTTACTGACTATGTTTTGAATCATTCCTGTGACACCAGTTATCGATTCCGATGCTTCACTTCATGTTTACTGTATCCCTCTGACCTTCTTATTGACGATGAAACACAGAAATTGCATCGGAATTAAACACAAAATGCACAATTCCCACTGAAGTACAAGAAGACTGACTCTTCTTACTGACTATGTTTTGAACCATTTCTGTGACACTAGTTATAGTTTCCGATGCTTCACTTCAGGGTTACTGTATCCCTCTGACCTTCTTATTGACGATGAAACACAGAAATTGCATCGGAATTAAATACAAAAGGCAGAATGCCGACTTAAGTACAAGATAACAGACTCTTCTTAATGTCTATGTTTTGAACCATTCCATTGACACTTGTTATAGATTCCAATGCTTCACGCCAGGTTTACTGTATCCCTTGGACCTTCTTATTGACGATGAAACACTGAAATTGCATCGGAATTAAATACAAAAGGCATAATGCCGACTTAAGGACAAGAAGACTGACTCTTCTTACTGTCTATGTTTTGAACCATTCCATTGACACTAACTATAGATTCCGATGCTTCACTTCAGGTTTACTGTATCCCTCTGACCTTATTCACGATGAAACACAGAAATTGCATCGGAATTAAATACAAAAGGCACAATTCCGACTGACTCTCCTTACTGTCTATGTTTTGAACAATTCCTGTGACACTAATTATAGATTCCTATGCTTCACTTCAGGTTTACTGTATGCCTCTGACCTTCTTATTGACGATGAAACACAGAATTTGCATCGGAATTAATTACAAAAGGCACAATGCCGACTTAAGTACCAGAAAACTGACTCTTCTTACTGTCTATCTTTTGAACCATTCATGTGACACAAGTTACAGATTCCGATGCTTCACTTCATGTTGACTGTATCCCTCGTACATTCTTATTGACGATGAAACATAGAAATTGCATCGGAATTAAATACAAAAGGCACAATGCTGACTTAAGTACAAGAAAACTGACTCTTCTTACTGTCCATGTTTTGAACCATTCATGTGACACTAGTTATAGATTCCGACGTTTCACTTGAGGTTTACATTATCCCTCTGACCTTCTTATTGACGATGAAACACAGAAATTGCATCGGAATTAAATAGAAAAGGCACAATGCCGAATTAAGTACAAGAAGACTGACTCTTCTTACTGTCTATGATTTGAACCATTCTTGTGACACTGATTACAGATTCCGATGCTTGACTTCAGGTTTGCTGTATCCCTCTGACATTCTTATTGACGATGAAACACAGAAATTGAATCGGAATTAAACAGAAAAGGCACAATGCCGAATTAAGTACAAGAAGACTGACTCTTCTTACTATCTATGTTTTGAACCATACCTGTGACACTAGTTATAGATTCCGATGCTTGACTTCAGGTTTACTGTATCCTTGGACCTTCTTATTGACGATGAAACACAGAAATTGCATCGGAATTAAATACAAAATGGCACAATGCCGACTTAAGTACAAGAAAACTGACTCTTCTTACTGACTATGTTTTGAACCATTCCTGTGACACTAGTTATAGATTCCGATTCTGACTTCAGGTTTACTGTATCCCTCTGACTTTCTTATTGACGATGAAACACAGAAATTGCACCGGAATTAAATACAAAAGGCTCAATGCCGACTTAAGGACAAGAAGACTGACTCTTCTTACTGACTATGTTTTGAACCATTCCTGTAACACTAGTTATAGATTCCGATGCTTCACTTCAGGTTTACTGTATCCCTCTGACCTTCTTATTGACGAAGACACACAGAAATTGCCTCGGAATTAAATAGAAAAGGCACAATGCCGACTTAAGTACAAGAAGACTGACTCTTCTTATTGTCTAGTGTCTGTGACACTAGTTATAGATTCCGATGCTACACTCTAGGTTTAGTGTGTCCCTTCGACCTTTTTATTAACGATGAACACAGTAATTGCATCGGAATTAAAGAGAAAAGGCACAATGCCGACTTAAGTAGAAGAAGACTGACTCTTCTTACTGACTATGTTTGAACCATTCCTGGGCCACTAGTTATACATTCCGATGCTTCACTTCAGGTTTACGGTATCCCTCTGACCTTCTTATTGACGATGAAACACAGAAATTGCATCGGAATTAAATAAAAAAGGCACAATGCCGACTTAAGTACAAGAAGACTGACTCCTCTTACTGTCTATGTTTTGAACCATTCCTATGACACTAGTTATAGATTCCGATGCTTCACTCCAGGTTTACTGTATCCCTTTTACATTCTTATTGACGATGAAACACTGAAATTGCATCGGAATTAAATACAAAAGGCAAAATGCCGGCCTAAGTACAAGAAGACTGACTCTTCCTACTGACTATGTTTTGAACCATTCCCGTGACACTAGTTATAGATTCCGATGCTTCACTTCAGGTTTACTGTATCCCTCTGACCTTCTTCACGATAAAACACAGAAATTGCATCGGAATTAAATACAAAAGGCAGAATATCGACTGACCCTTCTTACTGTCTATGTTTTGAACAATTCCTGTGACACTAGTTATAGATTCCGATGCTTCACTTCAGGTTTACTGTATGCCTCAGACCTTCTTATTGACGATGAAACATTGATTTTGCATCGGAATTAAATACAAACGGCACATTGCCGACGTAAGTACAAGAAAACTGAATCTTCTTACTGTCTATGTTTTGAACCATTCCTGTGACACAAGTTATAGATTCCGATGCTTCACTTCAGGTTTGCTGTATCCCTCTGACATTCTTATTGACGATGAAACATAGAAATTGCATCGGAATTAAATACAAAAGGCACAATGCTGACTTAAGTACAAGAAAACTGACTCTTCTTACTGTCTATGTTTGAACCATTCATGTGACACTAGTTATAGATTCCGATGCTTCACTTGAGGTTTACATTATCCCTCTGAACTTCTTATTGATGTTGAAACACAGACATTGCATCGGAATTAAATAGAAAAGGCACAATGCCGAATTAAGTACAATAAGACTGACTCTTCTTACTAGCTACGTTTTGAACCATTCCTGTGACACTAGTTATAGATTCCGTGCTTGACTTCAGGTTTACTGTATCCTTGGACCTTCTTATTGACGATGAAATACAGAAATTGCATCGGAATTTAATACAAAAGGCACAATGCCGACTCAAGTACAAGAAGACAGACTCTTCTTACTGTCTATGCTTTGAAACATTCCTGTGACACTAGTTATAGCTTACGATGCTTCACTTCAGGTTTACTGTATCCCTCTGACTTTCTTATTGACGATGAAACACAGAAGTTGCACCGGAATTAAATACAAAAGGCACAATGCCGATTTAAGTACAAGAAGACTGAATCTTCCTACTGTCTATGTTTTGAAACATTCCTGTGACACTAGTTATAGATTCCGATGCTTCACTCCAGGTTTACTGTATCCCTGGGACCTTCTTATTGTCGATGAAACACAGAAAATGCATCGGAATTAAATACAAAAGGCCCAAGGCCGACTTAAGTACAAGAAGACTGAGTCCTCTTACTGACTATGTTTTGAACCATTCCTGTGACACTAGTTATAGATTCCGATTCTGACTTCAGGTTTACTGTATCCCTCTGACTTTCTTATTGACGATGAAACACAGATATTGCACCGGAATTAAATACAAAAGGCACAATGCCGATTTAAGGACAAGAAGACTGACTCTTCTTACTGACTATGCTTTGAACCATTCCTGTGACACTAGTTATAGATTCCGATGCTTCACTTCAGGTTTACTGTATCCCTCTGACCTTCTTATTGACGAAGACACACAGAAATTGCCTCGGAATTAAATAGAAATGGCACAATGCCGACTTAAGTACAAGAAGACTGACTCTTCTTAATGTCTATGTTTTGAACCATTCCTGTGACACTAGTTATAGATTCCGATGCTTCACTCTGGGTTTAGTGTATCCCTTGGACCTTCTTATTGACGATGAACACAGTAATTGCATCGGAATTAAAGAGAAAAGGCACAATGCCGACTTAAGTAGAAGAAGACTGACTCTTCCTACTGTCTATGTTTTGAACCATTCCTGTGACACTAGTTATAGATTCCGATGCTTCACTTCAGGTTTACTGTATCCCTCTGACCTTATTTACGATGAAACACAGAAATTGCGTCGGAATTAAATACAAAAGACACAATACTGACTGACCCTTCTTACTGTCTATGTTTTGAACAATTCCTGTGACACTAGTTATAGATTCCGATGCTTCACTTCAGGTTTACTGTATGCCTCTGACCTTCTTATTGACGATGAAACATTGAATTTGCATCGGAATTAAATACAAAAGACACAATGCCGACGTAAGTACAAGAAAACTGACTCTTCTTACTGTCTATGTTTTGAACCATTCCTGTGACACAAGTTATAGATTCCGATGCTTCACTTCAGGTTTGCTGTACCCCTCTGACATTCTTATTGACGATGAAACATAGAAATTGCATCGGAATTAAATACAAAAGGCACAATGCTGACTTAAGTACAAGAAAACTGACTCTTCTTACTGTCTATGTTTGAACCATTCATGTGGCACTAGTTATAGATTCCGATGCTTCACTTGAGGTTTACATTATCCCTTTGAACTTCTTATTGACGATGAAACACAGACATTGCATCGGAATTAAATAGAAAAGGCACAATGCCGAATTAAGTACAAGAAGACTGACTCTTCTTACTGTCTATGTTTCGAACCATTCCTGTGACACTAGTTATAGATTACGATGCTTGACTTCAGGTTTACTGTATCCTTGGACCTTCTTACTGTCGATGAAATACAGAAATTGCATCGGAATTTAATACAAAAGGCACAATGCCGACTCAAGTACAAGAAGACTGACTATTCCTACTGTCTATGTTTTGAAACATTTCTGTAACACTAGTTATATATTCCGATGCTTCACTTCCAGTTAACTGTATCCCTTGGACCTTCTTATTGACGATGAAACACAGAAATTGCATCGGAATTAAATACAAAAGGCACAATGCCGAATTAAGTACAAGATGACTGACTCTTCCAACTGTCTATGTATTGAATCTTTCCATTGACACTAGTTATAGATTCCGATGCTTGACTTCAGGTTTACTGAATCCCTTGGACCTTCTTATTGACGATAAAACACAGAAATTGCATCGGAATTTAATACAAAAGGCACAATGCCGACTCAAGTACATGAAGACTGACTCTTCCTACTGTCTATGTTTTGAACAATTTCTGTGACACTAGTTATATATTCCGATGCTTCACTTCAGGTTTACTGTATCCCTTGGACCTTCTTATTGACGATGAAACACAGAAACTGCATCGGAATTAAATACAAAAGGCACAATGCCGACTTAAGTACAAGAAGACTGTATCTTCATACTGTCTATGTTTTGAAACGTTCCCGTGACACTAGTTATAGATTCCGATGCTTCACTCCAGGTTTACTGTATCCCTTGGACCTTCTTATTGACGATGAAACACAGAAATTGCATCGGAATTAAACACAAAAGGCACAATGCCGACTTATGGACAAGAAGACGGACTCTTCTTACTGACTATGTTTTGAACCATTCCTGTGACACTAGTTATAGATTCCGATGCTCACTTCAGGTTTACTGTATCCCTCTGACTCTCTTATTGACGATGATACACAGAAATTGCGCCGGAATTAAATACAAAAGGCACAATGCCGACTTAAGGACAAGAAGACTGACTCTTCTTACTGACTATGTTTTGAACAATTCCTGTGACACTAGTTATAGATTCCGATGCTTGACTTCAGGTTTACTGAATCCCTTGGACCTTCTTATTGACGATAAAACACAGAAATTGCATCGGAATTTAATACAAAAGGCACAATGCCGACTCAAGTACAAGAAGACTGACTCTTCTACTGTCTATGTTTTGAACGATTCCTGTGACACTAGTTATAGATTCCAATGCTTCACTTCAGGTTTACTGTATCCCTCTGACCTTCTTATTGACGATGAAACACAGAAATTGCATCGGAAATAAATAGAAAAGGCACAATGACGTATTAAGTACAAGAAGACTGACTCTTCCTACTGTCTATGGTTTGAACCATTTCTGTGACGCTAGTTATATATTCCGATGCTTCACTTCAGGTTTACATTATCCCTTGGACCTTCGTATTGACGATGACACACAGAAATTGCATGGGAATTAAATACAAAAGGCACAATGCCGAATTAAGTACAAGAAGACTGACTCTTCCTACTGTCTATGTTTTGAACCATTCCATTGACACTAGTTATAGATTCCGATGCTTCACTCCAGGTTTACAGTATCCCTTTTACATTCTTATTGACGATGAAACACAGAAATTGCATCGGAATTAAATACAAAAGGCACAATGCCGACTCAAGTACAAGAAGACTGACTCTTCTTACTGTCTATGTTTTGAACCATTCCTGTGACACTAGTTATAGATTCCAATGCTTCACTTCAGGTTTACTGTATCCCTCTGACCTTCTTATTGACGATGAAACACAGAAATTGCATCGGAATTAAATACAAAAGGCACAATGCCGAATTAAGTACAAGAAGACAGTATCTTCTTACTGTCTATGTTTGAAACATTCCTGTGACACTAGTTATAGATTCCGATGCTTCACTCCAGGTTTACTGTATCCCTTGGACCTTCTTATTGACGATGAAACACAGAAATTGCATCGGAATTAAATACAAAAGGCACAATGCCGACTTAAGGACAAGAAGACTGACTCTTCTTACTGACTATGTTTTGAAGCATTCCTGTGACACTACTTACAGATTCCGATGCTTCACTTCGGGGTTACTGTATCCCTCTGACCTTCTTATTGACGAAGACACACAGAAATTGCCTCGGAATTAAATAGAAAAGGTACAATGCCGACTTAAGTACAAGAAGACTCTTCTTAATATCTATGTTTTGAACCATTCCTGTGACACTAGTTATAGATTCCGATGCTTCACTCTACGTTTACTGTATCCCTTGGACCTTCTTATTGACGATGAAACACAGAAATTGCATCGGAATTATATACAAAAGGCACAATGCCGACCTAAGGACAAGAAGACTGACTCTTCTTACTGACTATGTTTGAACCATTATTGAGACACTAGTTATACATTCCGATGCTTCACTTCAGGTTTACTGTATCCCTTGGACTTTCTTATTAACGATGAAACACAGAAATTGCATCGGAATTAAATACAAAAGGCACAATACCGACTGACTCTTCTTACTGTCTATGTTTTGAACAATTCCTGTGACACTAGTTATAGATTCCGATGCTTCACTTCAGGTTTACTGAATGCCTCTGACCTTCTTATTGACGATGAAACACAGAATTTGCGTCGGAATTAAATACAAAAGGTACAATGCCGAATTAAGTACAAGAAGACTGACTCTTCCTACTGTCTATGTTTTGAACCATTTCTCTGCCACTAGTTATATATTCCGATGCTTCACTTCAGGTTTACTGTATCCCTTGGACCTTCTTATTGACGATGAAACACAGAAACTGCATCGGAATTAAATACAAAAGGCACAATGCCGACTTAAGTACAAGAATACTGTATCTTCATACTGTCTATGTTTTGAAACGTTCCTGTGACACTAGTTATAGATTCCGATGCTTCACTCCAGGTTTACTGTATCCCTTGGACCTTCTTATTGACGATGAAACACAGAAATTGCATCGGAATTAAACACAAAAGGCACAATGCCGACTTATGGACAAGAAGACTGACTCTTCTTACTGACTATGTTTTGAACCATTCCTGTGACACTAGTTATAGATTCCGATGCTCACTTCAGGTTTACTGTATCCCTCTGACTTTCTTATTGACGATGAAACACAGAAATTGCGCCGGAATTAAATACAAAAGGCACAATGCCGACTTAAGGACAAGAAGACTGACTCTTCTTACTGACTATGTTTTGAACAATTCCTGTGACACTAGTTATAGATTCCGATGCTTCACTTTAGGTTTACTGTATCCCTCTGACCTTCTTATTGACGAAGACACACAGAAATAGCCTCGGAATTAAATAGAAAATGCACAATGGCGACTTAAGTACAAGAAGACTGACTCTTCTTACTGTCTATGTTTTGAAACATTCCTGTGACACTAGTTATAGATTCCGATGCTTGACTTCAGGTTTACTGAATCCCTTGGACCTTCTTATTGACGATAAAACACAGAAATTGCATCGGAATTTAATACAAGAGGCACAATGCCGACTCAAGTACAAGAAGACTGACTCTTCTACTGTCTATGTTTTGAACGATTCCTGTGACACTAGTTATAGATTCCAATGCTTCACTTCAGGTTTACTGTATCCCTCTGACCTTCTTATTGACGATGAAACACAGAAATTGCATCGGAATTAAATAGAAAAGGCACAATGACGTATTAAGTACAAGAAGACTGACTCTTCCTACTGTCTATGGTTTGAACCATTTCTGTGACGCTAGTTATATATTCCGATGCTTCACTTCAGGTTTACAATATACCTTGGACCTTCGTATTGACGATGAAACACAGAAATTGCATGGGAATTAAATACAAAAGGCACAATGCCGAATTAAGTACAAGAAGACTGACTCTTCCTACTGTCTATGTTTTGAACCATTCCATTGACACTAGTTATAAATTCCGATGCTTCACTCCAGGTTTACAGTATCCCTTTTACATTCTTATTGACGATGAAACACAGAAATTGCATCGGAATTAAATACAAAAGGCACAATGCCGACTCAAGTACAAGAAGACTGACTCTTCTTACTGTCTATGTTTTGAACCATTCCTGTGACACTAGTTATAGATTCCAATGCTTCACTTCAGGTTTACTGTATCCCTCTGACCTTCTTATTGACGATGAAACACAGAAATTGCATCGGAATTAAATACAAAAGGCACAATGCCGACTTAAGTACAAGAAGACAGTATCTTCTTACTGTCTATGCTTTGAAACATTCCTGTGACACTAGTTATAGATTCCGATGCTTCACTCCAGGTTTACTGTATACCTTGGACCTTCTTATTGACGATGAAACACAGAAATTGCATCGGAATTAAATACAAAAGGCACAATGCCGACTTAAGTACAAGAAGACAGTATCTTCTTACTGTCTATGCTTTGAAACATTCCTGTGACTTAAGTACAAGAAGACAGTATCTTCTTACTGTCTATGCTTTGAAACATTCCTGTGACACTAGTTATAGATTCCGATGCTTCACTTCAGGTTTACTGAATGCCTCTGACCTTCTTATTGACGATGAAACACAGAATTTGCGTCGGAATTAAATACAAAAGGTACAATGCCGAATTAAGTACAAGAAGACTGACTCTTCCTACTGTCTATGTATTGAACCGTTCCATTACCACTAGATATAGATTCCGATGCTTCACTTCAGGTTTACTGAATCCCTTGGACCTTCTTATTGACGATGAAACACAGAAATTGCATCGGAATTAAATACAAAAGGCACAATGCCGACATAAGTACAAGAAGACTGCATCTTCATACTGTCTATGTTTTGAAACATTCCTGTGACACTAGTTATACATTCCAATGCTTCACTTCAGGTTTACTGTATCTCTCTGTCCTTCTTATTGACGCTGAAACACAGAAATTGCATCGGAATTAAATAGAAAAGGCACAATGTCAACTTAAGTACAAGAAGACTGACTCTTCCTACTGTCTATGTTTTGAACCATTTCTGTGACACTAGTTATATATTCCGATGCTTCACTTCAGGTTTACTGTTTCCCTTTGGACCTTCTTATTGACGATGAAACACAGAAATTGCATCGGAATTAAATACAAAAGGCACAATGCCGACTTAAGTACAAGAAGACTGTATCTTCATACTGTCTATGCTTTGAAACATTCCTGTGACACTAGTTGTAGATTCCGATGCTTCACTCCAGGTTTACTGTATCCCTTGGACCTTCTTATTGACGATGAAACACAGAAATTGCATCGGAATTGAATACAAAATGCACAATGCCGACTTAAGGACAAGAAGACTAACTCTTCTTACTGACTATGTTTTGAACCATTTCTGTGACACTAGTTATAGATTCCGATGCTCACTTAAGGTTTACTGTATCCCTCTGACTTTCATATTGACGATCAAACACAGAAATTACACCAGAATTAAATACAAAGGGCACAATGCCGGCTTAAGGACAAGAAGACTGACTCTTCTTACTGACTATGTTTTGAACCATTCCTGTGACACTAGTTATAGATTCCGATGCTTCACTCTAGGTTTACTGTATCCCTTGGACTTTCTTATTGACGATGAAACACAGAAATTGCATCGGAATTAAATACAAAAGGCACAATACCGACTGACTCTTCTTACTGTCTATGTTTTGAACAATTCCTGTGACACTAGTTATAGATTCCGATGCTTCACTTCAGGTTTACTGAATGCCTCTGACCTTCTTATTGACGATGAAACACAGAATTTGCGTCGGAATTAAATACAAAAGGTACAATGCCGAATTAAGTACAAGAAGACTGACTCTTCCTACTGTCTATGTATTGAACCGTTCCATTGACACTAGTTATAGATTCCGATGCTTGACTTCAGGTTTACTGAATCCCTTGGACCTTCTTATTGACGATGAAACACAGAAATTGCATCGGAATTAAATACAAAAGGCACAATGCCGACTTAAGTACAAGAAGACTGCATCTTCATACTGTCTATGTTTTGAAACATTCCTGTGACACTAGTTATACATTCCAATGCTTCACTTCAGGTTTACTGTATCTCTCTGACCTTCTTATTGACGCTGAAACACAGAAATTGCATCGGAATTAAATAGAAAAGGCACAATGCCAAATTAAGTACAAGAAGACTGACTCTTTCTACTGTCTATGTTTCGAACCATTTCTGTGACACTAGTTATATATTTCGATGCTTCACTTCAGGTTTACTGTATCCCTTGGACCTTCTTATTGACGATGAAACACAGAAATTGCATCGGAATTAAATACAAAAGGCACAATGCCGACTTAAGTACAGGAAGACTGTATCTTCATACTGTCTATGCTTTGAAACATTCCTGTGACACTAGTTATAGATTCCGATGCTTCACTCCAGGTTTACTGTATCCCTTGGACCTTCTTATTGACGATGAAACACAGAAATTGCATCCGAATTAAATAAAAAATGCACAATGCCGACTTAAGGACAAGAAGACTGACTCTTCTTCTGTCTATGTTTTGAAACATTCCTGTGACACTAGTTATAGATTCCGATGCTTCACTTCAGGTTTACTGTATCCCTCTGACTTTCTTATTGACGATGAAACACAGAAGTTAAACCGGAATTAAATACAAAAGGCACAATGCTGACTTAAGGACAAGATGACTGACCCTTCTTACTGACTATGTTTTGAACCATTCCTGTGACACTAGTTATAGATTCCGATGCTTGACTTCAGGTTTACTGAATCCCTTCGACCTTCTTATTGACGATAAAACACAGAAATTGCGTCGGAAATTAATACAAAAGTCACAATGCCGACTCAAGTACAAGAAGACTGACTCTTCTTACTGTCTATGTTTTGAACCATTCCTGTGACACTAGTTATAGATTCCAATGCTTCACTTCAGGTTTACTGTATCCCTCTGACCTTCTTATTGACGATGAAACACTGAAATTGCATGGGAATCAAATACAAAAGGCACAATGCCGACTCAAGTACAAGAAGACTGACTCTTCCTACTGTCTATGTTTTGAACCATTCCTGTGACACTAGTTATAGATTCCAATGCTTCACTTCAGGTTTACTGTATCCCTCTGACCTTCTTATTGACGATGAAACACAGAAATTACTTCGGAATTAAATAGAAAAGGGACAATGCCGTATTAAGTACAAGAAGAGTGACTCTTCCTACTGTCTATGTTTTGAACCATTGCTGTGACACTAGTTATATATTCCGATGCTTCACTTCAGGTTTACTGTATCCCTTGGACCTTCTTATTGACGATGAAACACAGAAATTGCAACAGAATTAAATACAAAAGGCACAATGCCTACTTAAGTACAAGAAGACTGACTCTTCTTGCTGACTATGTTTTGTAGCATTCCTGTGACACTAGTTATAGATTCCGATGCTTCACTTCAGGTTTACTGTATCACTCTGACCTTCTTATTGACGAAGACACAGAGAAATCGCCTCGGAATTAAATAGAAAAGGCACAATGCCGACTTAAGTACAAGAAGTCTGACTCTTCTTAATGTCTATGTTTGAACCATTCCTGTGACACTAGTTATAGATTCCGATGCTTCACTCTAGGTTTACTGTATCCCTTGGACCTTCTTATTGACGATGAAACACAGAAATTGCATCGGAATTAAATAGAAAAGGCACAATGCCGAATTAAGTACAAGAAGACTGACTCTTCCTACTGTCTATGTTTTGGACCATTTCTGGGACACTAGTTATATATTCCGATGCTTCACTTCAGGTTTACTGTATCCCTTGGACCTTCTTATTGACGATGAAACACAGAAATTGCATCGGAATTAAATACAAAAGGCACAATGCCGACTTAAGTACAAGAAGACTGTATCTTCATACTGTCTATGTTTTGAAACATTCCTGTGACACTAGTTATAGATTCCGATGCTTCACTCCAGGTTTACTGTATCCCATGGACCTTCTTATTGACGATGAAACACAGAAAATGCATCGGAATTAAATACAAAAGGCACAATGCCGACTTAAGGACAAGAAGACTAACTCTTCTTACTGACTATGTTTTGAACCATTCCTGTGACACTAGTTATAGATTCCGATGCTCACTTCAGGTTTACTGTATCCCTCTGACTTTCTTATTGTCGATGAAACACAGAAATTGCACCGGAATTAAGTACAAAAGACACAATGCCGGCTTAAGTACAAGAAGACTGACTCTTCTTACTGACTATGTTTTGAACAATTCCTGTGACACTAGTTATACATTCCGATGCTTCACTTTAGGTTTACTGTATCTCTCTGACCTTCTTATTGACAAAGACACACAGAAATTGCCTCGGAATTAAATAGAAAAGGCACAATACCGACTTAAGTACAAGAAGACTGACTCTTGTTACTGTCTATGTTTTGAAACATTCCTGTGACACTAGTTATAGATTCCGATGCTTCACTTCAGGTTAACTGTGTCCCTCTGACTTTCTTATTGACGATGAAACACAGAAGTTAAACCGGAATTAAATACAAAAGGCACAATGCTGACTTAAGGACAAGAAGACTGACCCTTCTTACTGACTATGTTTTGAACCATTCCTGTGACACTAGTTATAGATTCCGATGCTTTACTTCAGGTTTACTGTAACCCTCTGACTTCCTTATTGACGATGAAACTCAGAAATTGCATCGGAATTAAATACAAAAGGCACAATGCCGAATTAAGTACAAGTAGACTGACTCTTCCTACTGTCTATGTTATGAACCATTTCTGTGACACTAGTTGTATATTCCGATGCTTCACTTCAGGTTTACTGTATCCCTAGGACCTTATGATTGACGATGAAACACAGAAATAGCATCGGAATTAAATACAAAAGGCACAATGCCGAATTAAGTACAAGAAGACTGACACTTCCTACTGTCTACGTTTTGAACCATTCCATTGACACTAGTTATAGATTCCGATGCTTGACTTCAGGTTTACTGAATCCCTTGGACCTTCTTATTGACGATAAAACACAGAAATTGCATCGGAATTTAATACAAAAGGCACAATGCCGTCTCAAGTACAAGAAGACTGACTCTTCTTACTGTCTATGCTTTGAACCATTCCTGTGACACTAGTTATAGATACCAATGCTTCACTTCAGGTTTACTGTATCCCTCTGACCTTCTTATTGACGATGAAACACTGAAATTGCATCGGAATTAAATACAAATGGCACAATGCCGACTCAAGTACAAGAAGACTGACTCTTCTTACTGTCTATGTTTTGAACCATTCCTGTGACACTAGTTATAGATTCCAATGCTTCACTTCAGGTTTACTGTATCCCTCTGACCTTCTTATTGACGATGAAACACAGAAATTGCATCGGAATTAAATAGAAAAGGCACAATGCCGTATTAAGTACAAGAAGACTGACTCTTCCTACTGTCTATGTTTTGAACCATTGCTGTGACACTAGTTATAT
This sequence comes from Schistocerca serialis cubense, assembly GCF_023864345.2. NCBI lineage: Eukaryota > Metazoa > Arthropoda > Insecta > Orthoptera > Acrididae > Schistocerca > Schistocerca serialis. The sequence continues at coordinate 1,096,320,464 of NC_064640.1, forward strand.
ATTCCGATGCTCACTTCAGGTGTACTGTATCCCTTGGACCTTCTTATTGACGATGAAACACAGAAATTGCATCGGAATTAAATACAAAAGGCACAATGCCGACTTAAGTTCAAGAAGACTGACTCTTCTTACTGACTATGTTTTTAAGAATTCCTGTGACACTAGTTATAGATTCCGATGCTTCAGTTCAGCTTTACTGTATCCCTCTGACCCTCTTATTGACGATGAAACACAGAAATTGCATCGGAATTAAATACAAAAGGCACAATGCCGACTTAAGTACAAGAAGACTGACTCTTCTTACTGTCTATGTTTTGAACCATTCCTGTGACACTAGTTATAGATTCCGATGCTTCACTCCAGGTTTACTGTATCCATTGGACATTCTTACAGACGATGAAACACAGAAATTGCATCGGAATTAAATACAAATGGCACAATGCCGACTTAAGTACAAGAAGACTGACTCTTCTTACTGTCTATGCTTTGTACCATTCCTGTGACACTAGTTATAGATTCCGATGCTACACTCCAGGTTTACTGTATCCCTAGGACCTTCTTGTTGACAATGAAACACAGAAATTGCATCGGAATTAAATACAAAATTCACAATGCCGACTTAAGTACAAGAAGACTGACTCTTCCTACTGTCTATGTTTTGAACCATTTCTGTGACACTAGTTATGGAGTCCGATGCTTCACTTCAGGTTTACTGTATCTCTTTGACCTTCATATTGACGATGAAACACAGAAATTGGATCGGAATTAAATAGAAAAGGCACAATGCCGACTTAAGTACAAGAAGACTGACTCTTCTTACTGTCTATGTTTTGAACCATTCCTGTGACACTAGTTGTAGATTCCGATGCTTCACTTCAGGTTTACTGTATCCCTTGGACCTTTTTATGGACGATGAAACACAGAAATTGCATCGGAATTAAATACAAAAGACACAATGTCGACTTAAGTACAAGAACACTGACTCTTCCTATTGTCTATGTTTTGAACCATTCCTGTGACACTAGTTGTAGATTCCGATGCTACACTTCAGGTTTAGTGTTTCCCTTGGACCTTCTTATTGACGATGAAACACAGAAATTGCATCGGAATTAAATACAAAAGGCACAATGCCGACTTAAGTACAAGAAGACTGACTCTTCCTACTGTCTATGTTTTGAACCATTTCTGTGACACTAGTTATGGAGTCCGATGCTTCACTTCAGGTTTACTGTATCCCTTTGACCTTCTTATTGACGATGAATCACAGAAATTGCATCGGAAGTAAATACAAAAGGCACAAAGCCGACTTAAGTACAAGAAGACTGACTCTTCTTTCTGTCTATATTTTGACCCATTCCAGTGACACTAGTTATAGATTCCGATGCTTCACTTCAGGTTTACTGTATCCCTTGGACCTTCTTATTGTCGATGAAACACAAAAATTGCATCAGAATTAAATACAAAAGGCACAATGCCGACTTATGTACAAGAAGACTGACGCTGCTTACAGTCTATGTTTTGAACCATTACTGTGACACTAGCTATAGATTCCGTTGCTTCACTCCAGGTTTACTGTATCCCCTGGACCTTCTTATTGACGATGAAACACAGAAATTGGGACGGAATTGAATACAAAAGGCACAATGCCGACTTAAGGACAAGAAGACTGACTCTTCTTACTGACTATGTTTTGAACCATTCCTGTGACACTAGTTATAGATTCCGATGCTTCACTTCAAGTTTACTGTATCCATCTAAACTTCTTATTGACGATGAAACACAGAAATTGCATCGGAATTAAATAGAAAAGGCACAATGCCGACTTAAGTACAGGAAGACTGACTCTTCTTACTGTGTATGATTTGAACCATTCCTGTGAAACTAGTTGTAGATTCCGATGCTTCACTTCAGGGTTACTGTATCCCTTGGACCTTTTTATGGACGATGAAACACAGAAATTGCATCGGAATTAAATACAAAATTCACAATGTCGACTTTAGTACAAGAACACTGACTCTTCCTACTGTCTGTGTTTTGAACCATTCCTGTGACACTAGTTGTAGATTCCGATGCTTCACTTCAGGTTTACTGTTTCCCTTGTACCTTCTTTTTGACGATGTAACACAGAAATTGCATCGGAATGAAATACAAAAGGCACAATGCCGACTTAAGTACATGAAGACCGACTCTTCTTATTTATAAAGATTTGAACCACTCCTGTGACACTAGTTATAGATTCCGATGCTTCACTTCAGGTTTACTGTATCCCTTGGACATTCTTATTGACGATGAAACACAGAAAATGCATCGGAATTAAATACAAAAGGCACAATGCCGAATTAAGTACAAGAAGACTGACTCTTCTTACTGTCTATGTTTTGAACCATTCCATTGACACTAGTTATAGATTCCGATGCTTCACTCCAGGTTTATTGTATCCCTTGGACCTTCTTATTGACGATGAAACACAGAAATTGCAACGAAATGAAATACAAAAGGCACAATGCCGACTTAAGTACAAGAAGACTGACTCTTCTTACTGACTATGTTTTGAACCATTCCTGTGACACTAGTTATAGATTCCGATGCTTCACTTCAGGTTTACTGTAACCCTCTGACCTTCTTATTGACGACGAAACACAGAAATTGCATCGGAATTACATAGAAAAGGCACAATGCCGACCTAAGTACAGGAAGACTGACTCTTTATACTGTCAATGTTTTGAACCATTCCTGTGAAACTAGTTTTAGATTCCGATGCTTCACTTCAGGTTTACTGTATCCCTTGGACCTTTTTATGGACGATGAAACACAGAAATAGCATCTGAATTAAATAGAAATTTCACAATGTCGACTTAAGTACAAGAACACTGACTCTTCCTACTGTCTATGTTTTGAACCATTCCTGTGACACTAATTATAGATTCCGATGCTTCACTCCAAGTTTACTATATCCCTTGGACCTTTTCGTTGACGATGAAACACAGAAATTGCATCGGAATTAAACACAAAAGGCACAATGCCGACTTAAGGACAAGAAGACTGACTCTTCTTACTAACTATGTTTTGGACCATTCCTGTTACAATAGTTATTGATACCGATGCTTCACTTTAGGTTTACTGCATCCCTCTGACCTTCTTATTGACGATGAAACTCAGAAATTGCATCGGAATTAAATACAAAAGGCACAATGCCGAATTAAGTACAAGAAGACTGACTCTTCTTACAGACTATGATTTGAACCATTCCTGTGACACCAGTTATAGATTCCGATGCTTCACTTCAGGTTTACTGTATCATTTGGACCTTCTTATTGACGATGAAACACAGAAATTGCATCGGAATTAAATACAAAAGGCACAATGCCGACTTAAGTACAAGAAGACTGACTCTTCCTACTGTCTACGTTTTGAACCATTTCTGTGACACTAGTTATGGAGTCCGATGCTTCACTTCAGGTTTACTGTATCCCTTTGACCTTCTTATTGACGATGAATCACAGAAATTGCATCGGAAGTAAATACAAAAGGCACAATGCCGACTTAAGTACAAGAAGACTGACTCTTCTTCCTGTCTATATTTTGAACCATTCCAGTGACACTAGTTATAGATTCCGATGCTTCACTTCAGGTTTACTGTATCCCTTGGATCTTCTTATTGTCGATGAAACACAAAAATTGCATCGGAATTAAATACAAAAGGCATAATGCCGACTTATGTACAAGAAGACTGACGCTGCTTACAGTCTATGTTTTGAACCATTACTGTGACACTAGTTATAGATTACGTTGCTTCACTCCAGGTTTACTGTATCCCCTGGACCTTCTTATTGACGATGAAACACAGAAATTGGGACGGAATTGAATACAAAAGGCACAATGCCGACTTAAGGACAAGAAGACTGACTCTTCTTACTGACTATGTTTGAACCATTCCTGTGACACTAGTTATAGATTCCGATGCTTCACTTCAGGTTTACTGTATCCCTCTGACCTTCTTATTGACGATGAAACACAGAAATTGCATCGGAATTAAATAGAAAAGGCACAATGCCGACTTAAGTACAGGAAGACTGACTCTTCTTACTGTGTATCTTTTGAGCCATTCCTGTGAAACTAGTTGTAGATTCCGATGCTTCACTTCAGGGTTACTGTATCCCTTGGACCTTTTTATGGACGATGAAACACAGAAATTGCATCGGAATTAAATACAAAATTCACAATGTCGACTTAAGTACAAGAACACTGACTCTTCCTACTGTCTATGTTTTGAACCATTCCTGTGACACTAGTTGTAGATTTCGATGCTTCACTTCAGGTTTACTGTTTCCCTTGTACCTTCTTATTGACGATGTAACACAGAAATTGCATCGGAATTAAATACAAAAGGCACAATGCCGACTTAAGTACATGAAGACCGACTCTTCTTATTTACAAAGATTTGAATCACTCCTGTGACACTAGTTATAGATTCCGATGCTTCACTTCAGGTTTACTGTATCCCTTGGACATTCTCATTGACGATGAAACACAGAAATTGTATCGGAATTAAATACAAAAGGCACAATGCCGACTTAAGTGCAAGAAGACTGACTCTTCTTACTGTCTATGATTTGAACCATTCCTGTGACACTAGTTATAGATTCCGAAGCTTCACTCCAGGTTTACTATATCCCTTGGACCTTTTCATTGACGATGAAACACAGAAATTGCATCGGAATTAAACACAAAAGGCACAATGCCGACTTAAGGACAAGAAGACTGTCTCTTCTTACTGACTATGTTTTGAACCAATCCTGTGACAATAGTTATTGATACCGATGCTTCACATTAAATTTACTGCATCCCTCTGACCTCCTTATATACGATGAAACTCAGAAATTGCATCGGAATTAAATACAAAAGGCACAATGCCGAATTAAGTACAAGGAGACTGACTCTTCTTACTGTCTATGTTTTGAACCATTCCATTGACACTAGTTATAGATTCCGATGCTTCACTCCAGGTTTATTGTATCCCTTGGACCTTCTTATTGACGATGAAACACAGAAATTGCAACGGAATTAAATACAAAAGGCACAATGCCGACTTAAGTACAAGAAGACTGACTCTTCTTACTGTCTATGATTTGAACCATTCCTGTGACAATAGTTATAGATTCTTATGTATCACTTTAGGTTTACTGTATCCCCTGGACCTTCTTATTGACGATGAAACACAGAAATTGGGACGGAATTAAATACAAAAGGCACAATGCCGACTTAAGGACAAGAAGACTGACTCTTCTTACTGACTATGTTTTGAACCATTCCTGTGACACTAGTTATAGATTCCGATGCTTCACTTCAGGTTTACTGTAACCCTCTGACCTTCTTATTGACGACGAAACACAGAAATTGCATCGGAATTACATAGAAAAGGCACAATGCCGACCTAAGTACAGGAAGACTGACTCTTCTTACTGTCAATGTTTTGAACCATTCCTTTGAAACTAGTTTTAGATTCCGATGCTTCACTTCAGGTTTACTGTATCCCTTGGACCTTTTTATGGACGATGAAACACAGAAATAGCATCTGAATTAAATAGAAATTTCACAATGTCGACTTAAGTACAAGAACACTGACTCTTCCTACTGTCTATGTTTTGAACCATTCCTGTGACACTAGTTGTAGATTCCGATGCTTCACTTCAGGTTTACTGTTTCCCTTGTACCTTCTTATTGACGATGTAACACAGAAATTGCATCGGAATTAAATAGAAAAGGCACAATGCCGACTTAAGTACATGAAGACCGACTCTTCTTATTTACAAAGATTTGAACCACTCCTGTGACACTAGTTATAGATTCCGATGCTTCACTGCAGGTTTACTGTATCCCTTGAACATTCATATTGACGATGAAACACAGAAATTGTATCGGAATTAAATACAAAAGGCAAAATGCCGACTTAAGTGCAAGAAGACTGACTCTTCTTACTGTCTATGATTTGAACCATTCCTGTGACACTAGTTATAGATTCCGATGCTTCACTCCAAGTTTACTATATCCCTTGGACCTTTTCATTGACGATGAAACACAGAAATTGCATCGGAATTAAACACAAAAGGCACAATGCCGACTTAAGGACCAGAAGACTGACTCTTCTTACTAACTATGTTTTGGACCATTCCTGTTACAATAGTTATTGATACCGATGCTTCACTTTAGGTTTACTGCATCCCTCTGACCTTCTTATTGACGATGAAACTCAGAAATTGCATCGGAATTAAATACAAAAGGCACAATGCCGAATTAAGTACAAGAAGACTGACTCTTCTTACAGACTATGATTTGAACCATTCCTGTGACACCAGTTATAGATTCCGATGCTTCACTTCAGGTTTACTGTATCATTTGGACCTTCTTATTGACGATGAAACACAGAAATTGCATCGGAATTAAATACAAAAGGCACAATGCGGACTTAAGTACAAGAAGACTGACTCTTCCTACTGTCTACGTTTTGAACCATTTCTGTGACACTAGTTATGGAGTCCGATGCTTCACTTCAGGTTTACTGTATCCCTTTGACCTTCTTATTGACGATGAATCACAGAAATTGCATCGGAATTAAATACAAAAGGCACAATGCCGACTTATGTACAAGAAGACTGACGTTGCTTACAGTCTATGTTTTGAACCATTACTGTGACACTGGTTATAGATTACGTTGCTTCACTCCAGGTTTACTGTATCCCCTGGACCTTCTTATTGACGATGAAACACAGAAATTGGGACGGAATTGAATACAAAAGGCACAATGCCGACTTAAGGACAAGAATACTGACTCTTCTTACTGACTATGTTTGAACCATTCCTGTGACCTTAGTTATAGATTCCGATGCTTCACTTCAGGTTTACTGTATCCCTCTGACCTTCTTATTGACGATGAAACACAGAAATTGCATCGGAATTAAATAGAAAAGGCACAATGCCGACTTAAGTACAGGAAGACTGACTCTTCTTACTGTGTATGTTTTGAGCCATTCCTGTGAAACTAGTTGTAGATTCCGATGCTTCACTTCAGGGTTACTGTATCCCTTGGACCTTTTTATGGACGATGAAACACAGAAATTGCATCGGAATTAAACACAAAATTCACAATGTCGACTTAAGTACAAGAACACTGACTCTTCCTACTGTCTATGTTTTGAACCATTCCTGTGACACTAGTTGTAGATTCCGATGCTTCACTTCAGGTTTACTGTTTCCCTTGTACCTTCTTATTGACGATGTAACACAGAAATTGCATCGGAATTAAATACAAAAGGCACAATGCCGACTTAGGTACATGAAGACCGACTCTCCTTATTTACAAAGATTTGAACCACTCCTGTGACACTAGTTATAGATTCCGATGCTTCACTTCAGGTTTACTGTATCCCTTGGACATTCTCATTGACGATGAAACACAGAAATTGTATCGGAATTAAATACAAAAGGCACAATGCCGACTTAAGTGCAAGAAGATTGACTCTTCTTACTGTCTATGATTTGAACCATTCCTGTGACACTAGTTATAGATTCCGATGCTTCACTCCAGGTTTACTATATCCCTTGGACCTTTTCATTGACGATGAAACACAGAAATTGCATCGGAATTAAACACAAAAGGCACAATGCCGACTTAAGGACAAGAAGACTGACTCTTCTTACTGACTATGTTTTGAACCATTCCTGTGACAATAGTTATTGATACCGATGCTTCACTTTAGGTTTACTGCATCCCTCTGACCTTCTTATATACGATGAAACTCAGAAATTGCATCGGAATTAAATACAAAAGGCACAATGCCGAATTAAGTACAAGAAGACTGACTCTTTTTACTGTCTATTTTTGAACCATTCCATTGACACTAGTTATAGATTCCGATTATTCACTCCAGGTTTATGTATCCCTTGGACCTTCTTATTGACGATGAAACACAGAAATTGCAACGGAATTAAATACAAAAGGCACAATGCCGACTTAAGTACAAGAAGACTGACTCTTCTTACTGTCTATGTTTTGAACCATTCCTGTGACACTAGTTATAGATTCTAATGCATCACTTTAGTTTTACTGTATCCCCTGGACCCTCTTATTGACGATGAAACTCAGAAATTGGGACGGAATTAAATACAAACGGCACAATGCCGACTTAAGGACAAGATGACTGACTCTTCTTACTGACTATGTTTTGAACCATTCCTGTGACACTAGTTATAGATTCCGATGCTTCACTTCAGGTTTACTGTAACCCTCTGACCTTCTTATTGACGACGAAACACAGAAATTGCATCGGAATTACATGGAAAAGGCACAATGCCGACCTAAGTACAGGAAGACTGACTCTTCTTACTGTCTATGTTTTGAACCGCTCCTGTGAAACTAGTTGTAGATTCCGATGCTTCACTTCAGGTTTACTGTATCCCTTGGACCTTTTTATGGACGATGAAACACAGAAATAACATCGGAATTAAATACAAATTTCACAATGTCGACTTAAGTACAAGAACACTGACTCTTCCCACTGTCTATGTTTTGAACCATTCCTGTGACACTAGTTGTAGATTCCGATGCTTCACTTCAGGTTTACTTTTTCCCTTGTACCTTCTTATTGACGATGAAACACAGAAATTGTATCGGAATTAAATACAAAAGGCACAATGCCGACTTAAGTGCAAGAAGACTGACTCTTCTTACAGTCTATGATTTGAACCATTCCTGTGACACTAGTTATAGATTCCGATGCTTCACTCCAAGTTTACTATATCCCTTGGACCTTTTCATTGACGATGAAACACAGAAATTGCATCGGAATTAAACACAAAAGGCACAATGCCGACTTAAGGACAAGAAGACTGACTCTTCTTACTAACTATGTTTTGGACCATTCCTGTTACAATAGTTATTGATACCGATGCTTCACTTTAGGTTTACTGCATCCCTCTGACCTTCTTATTGACGATGAAACTCAGAAATTGCATCGGAATTAAATACAAAAGGCACAATGCCGAATTAAGTACAAGAAGACTGACTCTTCTTACAGACTATGATTTGAACCATTCCTGTGACACCAGTTATAGATTCCGATGCTTCACTTCAGGTTTACTGTATCATTTGGACCTTCTTATTGACGATGAGACACAGAAATTGCATCGGAATTAAATACAAAAGGCACAATGCCGACTTAAGGACAAGAAGACTGACTCTTGTTACTGACTATGTTTTGAATTAATCCTGTGACACTAGTTATAGATTCCGATGCTTCACTTCAGGTTTACTGTATCCCTCTGTACTTCTTATTGACGATGAAACACAGAAATTGCATCGGAATTCAATAGAAAAGGCACAATGCCGACTTAAGTACAGGAAGACTGACTCTTCTTACTGTCTATGTTTTGAACCATTCCTGTGAAACTAGTTGTAGATTCCGATACTTCACTTCAGGTTTACTGTATCCCTTGGACCTTCTTATTGACGATGAAACACAGAAATTGCAACGGAATTACTGACTCTTCCTACTGTCTTTGTTTTGAACCATTCCTGGGACACTAGCTATAGATTCCGATGCTTCACTTCAGGTTTACTGTATCCCTTGTACCTTCATATTGACGATGTAACACTGAAATTGCATGGGAATTGAATACAAAAGGCACAATGCCGACTTAAGTACATGAAGACCGACTGTTCTTATTAATAAAGATTTGAACCACTCCTGTGACACTAGTTATAGATTCCGATGCTTCACTTCAGGTTTACTGTATCCCTTGGACATTCTTATTGACGATGAAACACAGAAATTGTATCGGAATTAAATACAAAAGGCACAATGCCGACTTAAGTGCAAGAAGACTGACTCTTCTTACTGTCTATGATTTGAACCATTCCTGTGACACTAGTTATAGATTCCGATGCTTCACTCCAGGTTTACTATATCCCTTGGACTTTCTCATTGACGATGAAACACTGAAATTGCATCGGAATTAAATACAAAAGGCACAATGCCGACTTAAGGACAAGAAGACTGACTCTTCTTACTGACTATGTTTTGAACCATTCCTGTGACAATAGTTATTGATACCGATGCTTCACTTTAGGTCTACTGCATCCCTCTGACCTTCTTATTGACGATGAAACTCAGAAATTGCATCGGAATTAAGTAGAAAAGGCACAATGCCGACTTAAGTACAAGAAGACTGACTCTTCTTACTGTCAATGTTTTTAACCATTCCATTGACACTAGTTATAGATTCCGATGCTTCACTCCAGGTTTATTGTATCCCTTGGACCTTCTTATTGACGATGAAACACAGAAATTGCATCGGAATTAAGTAGAAAAGGCACAATGCCGACTTAAGTACAAGAAGACTGACTCTTCTTACTGACTATGTTTGGAACCATTTTTGTGACACTGGTTATAGATTCCGATGCTTCAGTTCAGGTTTACTGTATCTCTTGGACCTTCTTACTGACGATGAAACACAGAAATTGCATCGGAATTAAATACAAAAGGCACAATGCCGACTTAACTACATGAAGACCGAATCTTCTTACTGTCTATGTTTTGAACCATTCCCTGTGACACTAGTTATAGATTCCGGTGCTACACTCGAGGTTTACTGTATCCCTTGGACATTCTCATTGACGATGAAACACAGAAATTGCAACGGAATTAAATACAAAAGGCACAATGCCGACCTACGGACAAGAAGACTGACTCTTCATACAGGCTATTATTTGAACCATTCTTGTGACACTAGTTATAGATTCCGATGCTTTACTTCAGGTTTACTGTATCATTTGGACCTTCTTATTGACGATGAAACACAGAAATTGCATCGGAATTAAATAGAAAAGGCACAATGCCGACTTAAGTACAAGAAGACTGACTCTTCTTACTGTCTATGTTTTGAACCATTCCTGTGACACTAGTTATAGATTCCTATGCTTCACTTTAGGTTTACTGTATCCCTTGGACCTTCCTATTGACGATGAAAAACAGAAATTGCAACAGAATTAAATACACAAGGCACAATGCCGACTTAAGTACAAGAAGACTGACTCTTCCTGCTGTATATGATTTGAACCATTCCTGTGACACTAGTTTTGGATTCCGATGCTTCACTTTAGGTTTACTGTATCCATTGGACATTCATACAGACGATGAAACACAGAATTTGCATCGGAATTAAATACAAAAGGCACAATGCCGACTTAAGTACAAGTAGACTGACTCTTCCTACTGTCTATGTTATGAACGATACCTGTGACACTAGTTATAGATTCCGATGCTGCATTTCAGGTTTATTGTATCCCTTTGACCTTATTGACGATGAAACACAGAAATTGCATCGCAATTAAATACAAAAGGAACTATACCGACTTAAGTACAAGAAGACTGACTCTTCTTACTGTCTATATTTTGAACAATTCCTGTGACACTAGTTATATATTCCGATGCTTCACTTTAGGTTACAGTATGCCTTGGACCTTCTTATTGACGATGAAACACACAAATTGCATCGGCATTAAATACAAAAGGCACAATGCCGACTTAAGTACAAGAAGACTGACTATTCCTACTGTCTATGTTATGAACTATTCCTGTGACACTAGTATAAGAGTCCGATGCATCACTTCTGGTTTACTGTATTCCTTGGACCCTCTTATTGACGATATAAAACAGAAATTGCATCGGAATTAAATACACAAAGCACAATGCCGACTTAAGTACAAGAAGACTGCCTCTTCTTACTGAATATGTTTTGAACCATTCCTGTGACACTAGTTATAGATTCCGATGCTTCACTTCAGGTTTTCTGTATCCCTCTGACCTTCTTATTGACGATGAAACACAGAAATTGCATCGGAATTAAATACACATAGCACAATGCCGACTTAAGTACAAGAAGACTGACTCTTCTTACTGAATATGTTTTGAACCATTCCTGTGACACTAGTTATCGATTCCGATGCTTCACTCCAGGTTTACTGTATCCCTCTGACCTTCTTATTGACGACGAAACACAGAAATTGCATCGGAATTAAATAGAAAAGTCACAATGCCGACTTAAGTAAAAGAAGACTCACTCTTCTTACTGTCTATGTTTTGAACCATTCCTGTGACACTAGTTATAGATTCCGATGCTTGACTTCAGTTTTACTGTATCCCTTGGACCTTCTTATTGACGATGAAACACAGTAATTACATCGGAATTAAATACAAAAGGCACAATGCCCACTTATGTACAAGAGACTGACTCTTCTTACTGACTATGTTTTGAACCATTCCTGTGACACTAGTTATAGATTCCGATGCTTCACTTCTGGTTTACTGTATCCCTCTGACCTTCTTATTGTCGATGAAACACAGAAATTGCATCGGAATTAAATAGTAAAGGCACAATGCCGACTTAAGTACAAGAAGATTGACTCTTCTTACTGACTATGTTTGAACCATTCCTGTGACACTAGTTATAGATTCCGATGCTTCACTTCAGGTTTACTGTATCCCTTGGACCTTCTTATTGACGATGAAACACAGAAATTGCATCGGAATTAAATACAAAAGGCACACTGCCGACTAAAGTACATGAAGACTGACTCTTCTTACTGACTATGTTTTGAACCATTCCTGTGACACTACTTATAGATTCCGATGCTTCACTTCAGGTTTACTGTATCCCTTGGACCTTCTTATTGACGTTGAAACACAGAAATTGCATCTGAATTAAATGCAAAAGGCACAATGCCGACTTAAGTACTGTCTATGTTTGGAACCATTCCTGTGACACTAGTTATAGATTCCGATGCTTCACTCCAGGTTTACTGTATCCCTTGGACCTTCTTATTGACGATGAAACACAGAAATTGCATCGGAATTAAATACTAAAGGCACAATGCCGACATAGGCACATGAAGACTGACTCTTCTTACTGTCTATGTTTTGAACCATTCCTGTGATACTAGTTATAGATTCCGATGCTACACTCCAGGTTTACTGTATCTCTTGGACCTTCTTATTGACGATGAAACACAGAAATTGCATCGGAATTAAATACAAAAGGCACAATGCCGACTTAAGGTTAAACAGACTGACTCTTCTAACTGACTATGTTTTGAACCATTCCTGTGACACTAGTTATAGATTCCGATGCTTCACTTCAGGTTCACTGTATCCCTCTGACCTTCTTATTGACGATGAAACACAGAATTTGCATCGGAATTAAATACAAAAAATGCACAATGCCGATTTTAGTACAAGATGACTGTATCTTCTTACTGTCTATGTTTAAACCATTCCTGTGACACTTGTTACAGATTCCGATGCTTCACTCCAGGTTTATTGTATCCCTTGGACCTTCTTATTGACGATGAAACACAGAAATTGCATCGGAATTAAATAGAAAAGGCACAATGACGACTTAAGTACAAGAAGACTGACTCTTCTTACTGTCTATGATTTGAACCATTCCTGTGACACTAGTTATAGATTCCGATCCTTCACGTCAGGTTTACTGTATCCCTTGGACCTTCTTATTGACGATGAAACACAGAAATTGCATCGGAATTAAATACAAAAGGCACAAGGCCGACTTAAAGACATGAAGACTGACTCTTCTTACTGACTATGTTTAGAACCATTTCTGTGACACTAGTTATAGATTCCGATGCTTCAGTTCAGGGTTACTATATCCCTCTGACCTTCTTATTGACGATGAAACACAGAAATTGCATCGGAATTAAATACAAAAGGCAGAATGCCGACTTAAGTACAAGAAGAATGTATCTTCTTACTGTCTATGTTTTGAACCATTCCTGTGACACTAATTATAGGTTCCGATGCTTCACTCCAGGTTAACTGTATCCCTTGGACCTTCTTATTGCCGATGAAACACAGAAATTGCATCGGAATTATATACAAAAGGCACAATGCCGACTTAAGGACAAGAAGAGTGACTCTTCTTACTGACTATGTTTTGAACCATTCCTGTGACACTAGTTATAGATTCCGATGCTTCACTTCAGGTTTACTGTATCTCTCTGACCTTCTTATTGACGATGAAACACAGAAATTGCACCGGAATTAAATACAAAAGGCACAATGCCGATTTAAGTACATGAAGACCGAGTCTACCTACTGACTATGTTTGAACCATGCCTGTAACACTATTTATAGATTCCGATGCTTCACGTCAGGTTTACTGTATGCCTTGGACCTTCATATTGACGATGAATCACAGAAATTGCATCGGAATTAAATACAAAAGGCACAATGCCGACTTAAGTTCAAGAAGACTGGCTCTTCTTACTGACTATGTTTTTAAGCATTCCTGTGACACTAGTTATAGATTCCGATGCTTCACTTCAGGTTTACTGTATCCCTCTGACCTTCTTATTGACGAAGACACACTGAAATTGCCTCGGAATTAAATAGAAAAGTCACAATGGCGACTTAAGTACAAGAAGACTGACTCTTCTTAATGTCTATATTTGAACCATTCCTGTGACACTAGTTATAGATTCCGATGCTTCACTTTAGGTTTAGAGTATCCCTTGGACCTTCTTATTGACGATGAACACAGTAATTGCATCGGAATTAAATAGAAAAGGCACAATGCCGACTTAAGTAGAAGAAGACTGACTCTTCTTACTAACTATGTTTTGAACCATTCCTGAGACACTAGTTATAGATTCCGATGCTTCACATCATGTTTACTGTATCCCTCTGACCTTCTTATTGACGATGAAACACAGAAATTGCATCGGATTTAAATGAAAAGGCACAATGCCGACTTAAGTACAAGAAGACTGACTCTTCCTACTGTCTATGTTTTGAACCATTCCTGTGACACTAGTTATAGATTCCGATGCTTCACTGCAGGTTTACTGTATCCCTCTGACCTTATTCACGATGAAACACAGAAATTGCATCGGAATGAAATACAAAAGGCACAATACCGACTTAAGTACAAGAAGGCTGACTCTTCTTACTGTCTATGTTTTGAACCATTCCTGTGACACTAGCTATTGATTCCGATGCTTCACTTCAGGTTTACTGTATCATTTTGAACTTCTTATTGACGATGAAACACAGAAATTACATCGGAATCAAATACGAAAAGCATAATGCCGACTTAAGTACAAAAAGACAGACTCTTCTTACTGACTATGTTTTGAACCATTCATGTGACACTAGTTATAGATTCCGATGCTTCACTTCAGGTTTACAGTATCCCTCTGACCTTATTCACGATGAAACACAGAAATTGCATCGGAATTAAATACAAAAGGCACATTACCGACTGACCCTTCTTACTGTCTATGTTTTGAACAATTCCTGTGACACTAGTTATAGATTCCGATGCTTCACTTCAGGTTTACTGTATGCCTCTGACCTTCTTATTGACGATGAAACATTGAATTTGCATCGGAATTAAATACAAAAGGCACAATGCCGACTTAAGTACAAGAAAACTGACTCTTCTTACAGTCTATGTTTGAACCATTCCTGTGACACAAGTTATAGATTCCGATGCTTCACTTCAGGTTTGCTGTATCCCTCTGACATTCTTATTGACGATGAAACATAGAAATTGTATCGGAATTAAATACAAAAGGCACAATGCTGACTTAAGTACAGGAAAACTGACTTTTCTTACTATCTATGTTTGAACCATTCATGTGACACTAGTTATAGATTCCGATGCTTCACATGAGGTTTACATTATCCCTCTGAACTTCATATTGACGATGAAACACAGACATTGCATCGGAATTAAATAGAAAAGCACAATGCCGACTTAAGTACAAGAAGACTGACTCTTCCTACTGTCTATGTTTGAACCATTCCTGTGACACTAGTTATAGATTCCGATGCTTCACTTCAGGTTTACTGTATCCCTCTGACCTTATTCACTATGAAACACAGAAATTGCATCGGAATTAATTTCAAAAGGCACAATACCGACTTAAGTACAAGAAGGCTGACTCTTCTTACTGTCTATGTTTGGAACAATTCCTGTGACACTAGTTATAGATTCCGATGCTTCACTTCACATTTACTGTATGCCTCTGACATTCTTATTGACGATGAAACACAGCATTTCCATCGGAAATAAATACAAAAGGCACAATGCCGACTTAAGTACAAGAAAACTGACTCTTCTTACTCTCTATGCTTTGAACCATTCCTCTGACACCTGTTATAGATTCCGATGCTTGACTTCAGGTTTACTGAATCCCTTGGACCTTCTTATTGACGATGAAACACAGAAATTGCATCGGAAGTTAATACAAAAGGCACAATGCCGACTCAAGTACAAGAAGACTGACTCTTCTTACTGTCTATGCTTTGAACCATTCCTTTGACACTAGTTATAGATTCCAATGCTTCACTTCAGGTTTACTGTATCCCTCTGACCTTCTTATTGACGATGAAACACAGAAATTGCATCGGAATTAAATAGAAAAGGCACAATGCCGAATTACGTACAAGAAAACTGACTCTTCCTACTGTCTATGTTTTGAACCATTCCTGTGACACTAGTTATATATTCCGATGCTTCACTTCAGGTTTACTGTATCCCTTGGACCTTCTTATTGACGATGAAACACAGAAATTGCATCGGAATTAAATACAAAAGGCACAATGACGACTTAAGTACAAGAAGACTGTATTTTCTAACTGTCTATGTTTTGAAACATTCCTGTGACACTAGTTATGGATTCCAATGCTTCACTCCAGGTTTATTGTATCCCTTGGACCTTCTTATTGACGATGAAACACAGAAAATGCATCGGAATTAAATACAAAAGGCCCAAGGCTGACTTAAGTACAAGAAGACTGATTCTTCTTACTGACTATGTTTTGAACCATTCCTGTGACACTAGTTATAGATTCCGATGCTTCACTTCAGGTTTACTGTATGCCTCACACCTTATTCACAATGAAACACAGAAATTGCATCGGAATTAAATACAAAAGGCACATATACCGACTGACTCTTCTTACTGTCTATGTTTTAAACTATTCCTGTGACACTAGTTATAGATTCCGATGCTTCACTTCAGGTTTACTGTATCCCTCTGACCTTATTCTCGATGAAACACAGAAATTGCATCGGAATTAAATACAAAAGGCACAATATTGACTGACTCTTCTTACTGTCTATGTTTTGAACAATTCCTGTGACACTAGTTATAGATTCCGATGCTTCACTTCAGGTTTACTGTATCCCTCTGACCTTATTCACTATGAAACACAGAAATTGCATCGGAATTAATTTCAAAAGGCACAAAAGCGACTTAAGTACAAGAAGGCTGACTCTTCTTACTGTCTATGTTTGGAACAATTCCTGTGACACTAGTTATAGATTCCGATGCTACACTTCACATTTACTGTATGCCTCTGACCTTCTTATTGACGATGAAACACAGCATTTCCATCGGAATTAAATACAAAAGGCACAATGCCGACTTAAGTACAAGAAAACTGACTCTTCCTACTGTCTATGTTTTGAACCATTCCTGTGACACTAGTTATATATTCCGATGCTTCACTTCAGGTTTACTGTATGTCTCTGACCTTCTTATTGACGATGAAACACAGAATTTGCATCGGAATTAAATACAAAAGTCACAATGCCGACTTAAGTACAAGAAAACTGACTCTCCTTACTCTCTATGTTTTGAACCATTCCTGTGACACAAGTCATAGATTCTGATGCTTCACTTCAGGATTACTGTATCCCTCTGACTTTCGTATTGACGATGAAACAAAGAAGTTGCACCGGAATTAAATACAAAAGGCACAATGCTGACTTAAGGACAAGAAGACTGACTGTTCTTACTGACTATGTTTTGAATCATTCCTGTGACACCAGTTATCGATTCCGACGCTTCACTTCATGTTTACTGTATCCCTCTGACCTTCTTATTGACGATGAAACACAGAAATTGCATCGGAATTAAACACAAAATGCACAATTCCCACTGAAGTACAAGAAGACTGACTCTTCTTACTGACTATGTTTTGAACCATTTCTGTGACACTAGTTATAGTTTCCGATGCTTCACTTCAGGGTTACTGTATCCCTCTGACCTTCTTATTGACGATAAAACACAGAAATTGCATCGGAATTAAATACAAAAGGCAGAATGCCGACTTAAGTACAAGATAACAGACTCTTCTTAATGTCTATGTTTTGAACCATTCCATTGACACTTGTTATAGATTCCAATGCTTCACGCCAGGTTTACTGTATCCCTTGGACCTTCTTATTGACGATGAAACACTGAAATTGCATCGGAATTAAATACAAAAGGCATAATGCCGACTTAAGGACAAGAAGACTGACTCTTCTTACTGTCTATGTTTTGAACCATTCCATTGACACTAACTATAGTTTCCGATGCTTCACTTCAGGTTTACTGTATCCCTCTGACCTTATTCACGATGAAACACAGAAATTGCATCGGAATTAAATACAAAAGGCACAATACCGACTGACTCTCCTTACTGTCTATGTTTTGAACAATTCCTGTGACACTAATTATAGATTCCTATGCTTCACTTCAGGTTTACTGTATGCCTCTGACCTTCTTATTGACGATGAAACACAGAATTTGCATCGGAATTAATTACAAAATGCACAATGCCGACTTAAGTACCAGAAAACTGACTCTTCTTACTGTCTATCTTTTGAACCATTCATGTGACACAAGTTACAGATTCCGATGCTTCACTTCATGTTGACTGTATCCCTCGTACATTCTTATTGACGATGAAACATAGAAATTGCATCGGAATTAAATACAAAAGGCACAATGCTGACTTAAGTACAAGAAAACTGACTCTTCTTACTGTCTATGTTTTGAACCATACATGTGACACTAGTTATAGATTCCGACGTTTCACTTGAGGTTTACATTATCCCTCTGACCTTCTTATTGACGATGAAACACAGAAATTGCATCGGAATTAAATAGAAAAGGCACAATGCCGAATTAAGTACAAGAAGACTGACTCTTCTTACTGTCTATGATTTGAACCATTCTTGTGACACTAATTACAGATTCCGATGCTTGACTTCAGGTTTACTGTATCCCTTGGACCTTCTTATTGACGATGAAACACAGAAATTGCATCGGAATTTAATACAAAAGGGACAATGCCGACTTAAGGACAAGAAGACTGACTCTTCTTACTGACTATGTTTTGAACCATTCCTGTGACACTAGTTATTGATTCCGATGCTTCACTTCAGGTTAACTGTATCATTTTGAACTTCTTATTGACGATGAAACACAGAAATTACTTCGGAATCAAATACAAAAAGCATAATGCCGACTTAAGTACAAAAAGGCTGACTCTTCTTACTGACTATCTTTTGTACCATTCCTGTGCCACTAGTTATAGATTCCGATGCTTCACTTCAGGTTCACTGTATCCCTCTGACATTCTTATTGACGATGAAACATAGAAATTACATCGGAAATAAATACAAAAGGCACAATGCTGACTTAAGTACAAGAAAACTAACTCTTCTTACTGTCTATGTTTTGAACCATTCATGTGACACTAGTTATAGATTCCGACGGTTCACTTAAGGTTTACATTATCCCTCTGACCTTCTTATTGACGATGATACACAGAAATTGCATCGGAATTAAATAGAAAAGGCACAATGCCGAATCAAGTACAAGAAGTCTGACTCTTCTTACTGTCTATGTTTTGAACCATTCCTGTGACACTTGTTACAAATTCCGATGCTTGACTTCAGGTTTACTGTATCCCTTGGACCTTCTTATTGACGATGAAACACAGAAATTGCATCGGAATTTAATACAAAAGGGACAATGCCCACTCAAGTACAAGAAGACTGACTTTTCTTACTGGCTATGTTTTGAACCATTCCTGTGACACTAGTTATAGATTGCGATGCTTCACTTCAGGTTTACTGTATCCCTCTGACCTTCCTATTGACGATGAAACACAGAAATTGCACCGGAATTAAATAGAAAAGGCACAATGCCGACTTAAGAACAAGAAGACTGACTCTTCTTTCTGTCTATGATTTGAACCATTCCATTGACTCTTGTTATAGATTCCGATGCTTCACTCCAGGTTTACTGTATCCCTTTTAACTTCGTATTGACGATGAAACACTGAAATTGCATTGGAATTTTAATACAAAAGACAAAATGCCGACTTAAGTACAAGAAGACTGACTCTTCCTACTGTCTACGTTTGAACCATTCCTGTGACACTAGTTATAGATTCCGATGCTTCACTTCAGGTTTACTGTATCCCTCTGACCTTATTCACTATGAAACACAGAAATTGCATCGGAATTAATTTCAAAAGGCACAAAAGCGACTTAAGTACAAGAAGGCTGACTCTTCTTACTGTCTATGTTTGGAACAATTCCTGTGACACTAGTTATAGATTCCGATGCTACACTTCACATTTACTGTATGCCTCTGACCTTCTTATTGACGATGAAACACAGCATTTCCATCGGAATTAAATACAAAAGGCACAATGCCGACTTAAGTACAAGAAAACTGACTCTTCCTACTGTCTATGTTTTGAACCATTCCTGTGACACTAGTTATATATTCCGATGCTTCACTTCAGGTTTACTGTATCCCTTGGACCTTCTTATTGACGATGAAACACAGAAATTGCATCGGAATTAAATACAAAAGGGCACAATGACGACTTAAGTACAAGAAGACTGTATCTTCTTACTGTCTATGTTTTGAAACATTCCTCTGACACTAGTTATAGATTCCAATGCTTCACTCCAGGTTTACTGTATCCCTTGGACCTTCTTATTGACGATGAAACACAGAAAATGCATCGGAATTAAATACAAAAGTCCCAAGGCCGACTTAAGTACAAGAAGACTGACTCTTCTTACTGACTATGTTTTGAAGCATTCCTGTGACACTAGTTATAGATTCCGATTCTCACTTCAGGTTTACTGTATCCCTCTGACTTTCGTATTGACGATGAAACACAGGAATTGCACCGGAATTAAATACAAAAGGCACAATGCCGACTTAAGGACAAGAAGACTGACTCTTCTTACTGACTATGTTTTGAACCATTCCTGTGACACTAGTTATAGATTCCGATGCTTCACTTCAGGTTTACTGTATCCCTCTGACATTCTTATTGACGAAGACACACAGAAATTGCCTGGGAATTAAATAGAAAAGGCACAATGCCGACTTAAGTACAAGGAGACTGACTCTTCTTAATGTGTATGTTTTGAACCATTCTTGTGACACTAGTTATAGATTCCGATGCTTCACTTCAGGTTTACTGTATGCCTCACACCTTATTCACAATGAAACACAGAAATTGCATCGGAATTAAATACAAAAGGCACATACACCGACTGACTCTTCTTACTGTCTATGTTTAAAACTATTCCTGTGACACTAGTTATAGATTCCGATGCTTCACTTCAGGTTTACTGTATGCCTCTGATCTTCTTATTGACGATGAAACATTGAATTTGCATCGGAATTAAATACAAAAGGCACAATGCCGACTTAAGGACAAGAAGACTGACTCTTCTTACTGACTATGATTTGAACCATACCTGTGACACAAGTTATAGATTCCGATGCTTCACTTCAGGTTTGCTGTATCCCTCTGACATTCTTATTGACGATGAAACACAGAAATTGCATCGGAATTAAACAGAAAAGGCACAATGCCGAATTAAGTACAAGAAGACTGACTCTTCTTACTGTCTATGTTTTGAACCATACCTCTGACACTAGTTATAGATTCCGATGCTTGACTTCAGGTTTACTGTATCCTTGGACCTTCTTATTGACGATGAAACACAGAAATTGCATCGGAATTAAATACAAAATGGCACAATGCCGACTTAAGTACAAGAAAACTGACTCTTCTTACTGACTATGTTTTGAACCATTCCTGTGACACTAGTTATAGATTCCGATTCTGACTTCAGGTTTACTGTATCCCTCTGACTTTCTTATTGACGATGAAACACAGAAATTGCACCGGAATTAAATACAAAAGGCTCAATGCCGACTTAAGGACAAGAAGACTGACTCTTCTTACTGACTATGTTTTGAACCATTCCTGTAACACTAGTTATAGATTCCGATGCTTCACTTCAGGTTTACTGTATCCCTCTGACCTTCTTATTGACGAAGACACACAGAAATTGCCTCGGAATTAAATAGAAAAGGCACAATGCCGACTTAAGTACAAGAAGACTGACTCTTCTTATTGTCTAGTGTCTGTGACACTAGTTATAGATTCCGATGCTACACTCTAGGTTTAGTGTGTCCCTTCGACCTTTTTATTAACGATGAACACAGTAATTGCATCGGAATTAAAGAGAAAAGGCACAATGCCGACTTAAGTAGAAGAAGACTGACTCTTCTTACTGACTATGTTTGAACCATTCCTGGGCCACTAGTAATACATTCCGATGCTTCACTTCAGGTTTACGGTATCCCTCTGACCTTCTTATTGACGATGAAACACAGAAATTGCATCGGAATTAAATAAAAAAGGCACAATGCCGACTTAAGTACAAGAAGACTGACTCCTCTTACTGTCTATGTTTTGAACCATTCCTATGACACTAGTTATAGATTCCGATGCTTCACTCCAGGTTTACTGTATCCCTTTTACATTCTTATTGACGAAGAAACACTGGAATTGCATCGGAATTAAATACAAAAGGCACAATGCCGACTTAAGTACAAGAAGACTGACTCTTCTTACTGTCTATGCTTTGAACCTATCCTGTGACACTAGTTATAGATTCCAATGCTTCACTCCAGGTTCACTGTATCCCTTGGTACTTCTTATTGACGATGAGACTCAGAAATTGCATCGGAATTAAATAGAAAAGGCACAATGCCGACTTAAGTACAAGAAGACCGACTCTTCTCACTGACTATGTTTTGAACCATTCCTGTGACACTAGTTATAGATTCCGATGCTTCACTTCAGGTTTACTGTATCCCTTGGACCTTCTTATTGACGATGAAACCCATAAATTGCATCGGAATTAAATACAAAAGGCACAATGCCGACTTAAGTACAAGATGACTGACTCCTCCTACTGTCTATGTTTTGAACCATTCCTGTGACACTAGTTATAGATTCCGATGCTTCACTTCAGGTTTACTGTATCTTTTGGACCTTCTTATTGGCGATGAAAAACAGAAATTGCATCGGAATTAAATACAAAAGGCACATTGCCGACTTAAGTACAAGAAGTCTGACTCTTCTTACTGACTATGTTTTGAACAATTCCTGTGACACTAATTATAGATTCCGATGCTTTACTTCAGGTTTGCTCAATCCCTTGGATATTCTTATTGACGATGAAACACAGAAATTGCATCAGAATTAAATACAAAAGGCACAATGCCGACTTAAGTACAAGAAGACTGACTCTTCTTACTGTTTACGATTTGAACGATTCCAGTGACGCTAGTTGTAGATTCCGATGCTTCACTTCAGGTTTATTATATAACTTGGACCTTCTTATTGATGACGAAACACAGAAATAGCGTCGGAATTAAGTAGAAGAGGCACAATGCCGACTTAAGTACAAGAAGACTATCTCTTCCTACTGTCTATGTTTTGTACCATTCCTGTGACACTAGTTACAGATTCCGACGCTTTACTTCAGGCTTACTGTATCCCTTGGACCTTCTTATTAACGATGATACACATAAATTGCATCGGAATTAAATACAAAAGGCACAATGCCGACTTAAGTACAAGAAGACTGACTCTTCGTACTGTCTATGTTTGGAACCATTCCTGTGACACTAGTTTTAGATTCCAATGCTTCATGTCAGGTTTACTGTATCCCTTGGACCTTTTTATTGACGATGAAACCCATAAATTGCATCGGAATTAAATAGAAAAGGCACAATGCCGACTTAAGTACAAGAAGACAGACTCTTCTCACTGACTATGTTTTGAACCATTCCTGTGACACTAGTTATAGATTCCGATGCTTCACTTCAGGTTTACTGTATCCCTTGGACCTTCTTATTGACGATGAAACCCATAAATTGCATCGGAATTAAAAACAAAAGGCACAATGCCGACTTAAGTACAAGATGACTGACTCCTCCTACTGTCTATGTTTTGAACCATTCCTGTGACACTAGTTATAGATTCCGATGCTTCACTTCAGGTTTACTGTATCCCTTGGACCTTCTTATTGGCGATGAAACACAAAAATTGCATCGGAATTAAATACAAAAGGCACAATGCCGACTTAAGTACAAGAAGACTGACTCTTCTTACTGTCTATGCTTTGAACCATTCCTGTGACACTAGTTATAGATTCCGATGCTTCACTCCAGGTTTACTGTATCGCTTGGACCTTCTTATTGACGATGAAACACCGAAATTGCATCGGAATTAAATACAAAAGGCACAATGCCGACTTAATTACATGATGACTGACTCTCCTTGCTGACTATGTTTTGAACCATTCCTGTGACACTAGTTATAGATTCCGATGCTTCACTTCAGGTTTACTGTATCCCTTAAACATTCTTATTGACGATGAAACGCAGAAATTGCATCGGAATTAAATACAAAAGACACAATGCCGACTTAAGTACAAGAAGACTGACTCTTCTTACCGTCTATGTTTTGAACCGTCCCTGTGACCCTAGTTATAGATTCCGATGTTTCACTCCAGGTTGACTGTATCCCTTGGACCTTCTTATTGACGATGAAACACAGAAATTGCATCGGAATTAAATACAAAATGCACAATGCCGCCTTAAGTACAAGAAGACGGACTCTTCTTACTGACTATGTTTTGAACCATTCCTGTGACACTAGTTATAGATTCCGTTGCTTCACTTCAGGTTTACTGTATCCCTCTGACCTTCTTATTGACGATGAAACACAGAAATTGCATCGGAATTAAATACAAAAGGCACAATGCAGACTTCAGTACAAGAAGACTGACTATTCCTACTGTCTATGTTTTGAACCATTCCTGTGACATTAGTTACAGATTCCGATGCTTCACTTCAGGTTTACTGTATCCTTTGCACCTTCTTACTGGCGACGAAACACAGAAATTGCATCGGAATTAAACAGAAAAGGCACAATGCCGACTTAAGTACAAGAAGACTGACTCTTCCAACTGTCTATGTTTTGAACCATTCCCGTGACACTAAGTATAGATTCCGACGCTTCACCTCAGGTTTAATGTATCCCTCTCACCTTCTTACTGATGATGAAACACAGAAATTGCATCGGAATTAAATAGAAAAGTCACAATGCCGACTTAAGTACAAGGAGACTGACTCATCTTACTTACTATGTTTGAACCATTCCTGTGACACTAGTTATAGATTCCGATGCTTCACTTCAGGTTTACTGTATCCCTTAGGCCTTCTTATTGACGATGAAAGACAGAAATTTTATCGGAATTAAAGAGAAAAGGCACAATGCCGAATCAAGTACAAGAAGACTGACTCTTCTAACTGACTATGTTTGGAACCATTCCTGTGTCACTAGTTATAGATTCCGATGGTTCACTTCAGGTTTACTGTATCCCTTGGACCTTCTGATTGATGACGAAACACAGAAATTCCATCGGAATTAAATAGAAAAGGCACAATGCCGACTTATGTACAAGAAGACTGCCTCTTCCTACTGTCTATGTTTTGAACCATTCCTGTGACACTAGTTATGGATTCCGATGCTTCACTTCAGGTTTACTGTAGCCCTTGGACCTTCTTATTGACAATGAAACAAAGAAATTGCATCGTAATTAGATACAAAAGGCACAATGCCGACTTAAGTACAAGAAGGCTGACTCTTTATACTGACTATATCTTGATCCATTCCTGTGACACTAGTTATAGATTCCGATGCTTCACTTCAGGTTTACTGTTTCCCTTGGATCTTCGTATTGACGATGAAACACAGAAATTGCATCGGAATTAAATGCCGACTTAAGTACAAGAAGACTGACTCTTCTTACTGACTATGATTTGAACCATTCCAGTGACACTAGTTGTAGATTCCGATGCTTCATTTCAGGTTTACTGTATCCCTCTGACCTTCCTATTAACGATGAAACACCGATATTGCATCGGAATTAAATAGAGAAGGCACAATGCCGACTTAAGTACAAGAAGACCGACTCATCCAACTGTCTATGTTTTGAACCATTCCTGTGACACTAGTTATAGATTCCGATGTTTCACCTCAGGTTCACTGTATCCCTCTGACCTTCTTATTGACTATGAAACACAGAAATTGCATCGGAATTAAGTAGAAAAGGCACAATGCCGTCTTAAGTACAAGCAGATTGACGCTTCTTAGTGTCTATGTTTTGAACCATTCCTGTGATGCTAGTTACAGATTCCGATGCTTCACTTCAGGTTTACTGTATCCCTTGGACCTTCTTCTTGACGATGAAACACAGAAAATGCATCGGAATTAAATTCAAAAGGCACAATGCCGACTTAAGTACAAGAAGACTGACTCTTCTTACTGACAATGTGTTGAACCATTCCTGTGACACTATTTAGAGATTCCGATGCTTCACTTCAGGTTTACTGTATCCCTCTGACCTTCTTATTGTCGATTAAACACAGTAATTGCATCGGAATTAAATTGAAAAGGGCACAATGCCGACTTAAGTACAAGAAGACTGACTCTTCTTACTGTCTATGTTTTGAACCATTCCGGTGACACTAGTTATAGATTCCATTGCTCCACTTCAGGTTTACTGTATCTCTTGGACCTTCGTATTGACGATGAAACACAGAAGTTGCATCGGAATTAAATGTAAAAGGCACAATGCCGACTTAAGTACAAGAAGACTGACTCTTCTTACCGACTATGTTTTGAACCATTCCTGTGACACTAGTTATAGATTCCGATGCTTCACTTCAGGTCGACTGTATCCCTCTGACCTTCTTTTTGACGATGAAACACAGAAATTGCATCGGAATTAAATAGAAAAGGAACAATGCCGACTTAAGTACACGAAAACTAACTCTACTTACTGACTATATCATGATCCATTCCTGTGACACTAGTTATAGATTTCAATGCTTCACTTCAGGTTTACTGTATCCCTTGGACCTTCTTATTGACGATGAAACACAGCAATTGCATCGGAATTAAATACAAAAGGCACAATGCCTACTTAAGTACAAGAAGACTGACTCTTCTTACTGACTATGTTATGAACCATTCCTGTGACACTAGTTGTATATTCCAATGCTTCACTTCAGGTTTACTGCATCCCTAGGACCTTCTTATTGACGATGAAACACAGATATTGCATCGGAACTAAATACAAAAGGCACAATGCCGACTTATGTATAAGATGACTGACTCTTCCTACTGTCTATGTTTTGAACCATTCCTGTGACACTAGTTATAGATTCCGATGCTTCACACCAGGTATACTGTATCCCTTGGACCTTCTTAATGACGATGAAACACCGAAATTGCAACGGAATTAAATAGAAAAGGCACAATGCCGACTTAAGTACAAGAAGACTGACTCTTCTTACTGTCTATGCTTTGAACCATTCCTGTGACACTAGTTATAGATTCCAATGCTTCACTCCAGGTTCACTGTATCCCTTGGTACTTCTTATTGACGATGAGACTCAGAAATTGCATCGGAATTAAATAGAACAGGCACAATGCCGACTTAAGTACAAGAAGACCGACTCTTCTCACTGACTATGTTTTGAACCATTCCTGTGACACTAGTTATAGATTCCGATGCTTCACTTCAGGTTTACTGTATCCCTTGGACCTTCTTATTGACGATGAAACCCATAAATTGCATCGGAATTAAATACAAAAGGCACAATGCCGACTTAAGTACAAGATGACTGACTCCTCCTACTGTCTATGTTTTGAACCATTCCTGTGACACTAGTTATAGATTCCGATGCTTCACTTCAGGTTTACTGTATCCCTTGGACCTTCTTATTGGCGATGAAACACAGAAATTGCATCGGAATTAAATACAAAAGGCACATTGCCGACTTAAGTACAAGAAGTCTGACTCTTCTTACTGACTATGTTTTGAACAATTCCTGTGACACTAATTATAGATTCCGATGCTTTACTTCAGGTTTGCTCAATCCCTTGGATATTCTTATTGACGATGAAACACAGAAATTGCATCAGAATTAAATACAAAAGGCACAATGCCGACTTAAGTACAAGAAGACTGACTCTTCTTACTGTTTACGATTTGAACGATTCCAGTGACGCTAGTTGTAGATTCCGATGCTTCACTTCAGGTTTATTATATAACTTGGACCTTCTTATTGATGACGAAACACAGAAATAGCGTCGGAATTAAGTAGAAGAGGCACAATGCCGACTTAAGTACAAGAAGACTATCTCTTCCTACTGTCTATGTTTTGTATCATTCCTGTGACACTAGTTACAGATTCCGACGCTTTACTTCAGGCTTACTGTATCCCTTGGACCTTCTTATTAACGATGATACACATAAATTGCATCGGAATTAAATACAAAAGGCACAATGCCGACTTAAGTACAAGAAGACTGACTCTTCCTACTGTCTATGTTTGGAACCATTTCTGTGACACTAGTTTTAGATTCGAATGCTTCATGTCAGGTTTACTGTATCCCTTGGACCTTCTTATTGACGATGAAACCCATAAATTGCATCGGAATTAAATAGAAAAGGCACAATGCCGACTTAAGTACAAGAAGACAGACTCTTCTCACTGACTATGTTTTGAACCATTCCTGTGACACTAGTTATAGATTCCGATGCTTCACTTCAGGTTTACTGTATCCCTTGGACCTTCTTATTGACGATGAAACCCATAAATTGCATCGGAATTAAAAACAAAAGGCACAATGCCGACTTAAGTACAAGATGACTGAGTCCTCCTACTGTCTATGTTTTGAACCATTCCTGTGACACTAGTTATAGATTCCGATGCTTCACTTCAGGTTTACTGTATCCCTAGGACCTTCTTATTGGCGATGAAACACAAAAATTGCATCGGAATTAAATACAAAAGGCACAATGCCGACTTAAGTACAAGAAGACTGACTCTTCTTACTGTCTATGCTTTGAACCATTCCTGTGACACTAGTTATAGATTCCGATACTTCACTCCAGGTTTACTGTATCGCTTGGACCTTCTTATTGACGATGAAACACCGAAATTGCATCAGAATTAAATACAAAAGGCACAATGCCGACTTAATTACATGATGACTGACTCTCCTTGCTGACTATGTTTTGAACCATTCCTGTGACACTATTTAGAGATTCCGATGCTTCACTTCAGGTTTACTGTATCCCTCAGACCTTCTTATTGTCGATTAAACACAGTAATTGCATCGGAATTAAATTGAAAAGGGCACAATGCCGACTTAAGTACAAGAAGACTGACTCTTCTTACTGTCTATGTTTTGAACCATTCCGGTGACACTAGTTATAGATTCCATTGCTCCACTTCAGGTTTACTGTATCTCTTGGACCTTCGTATTGACGATGAAACACAGAAGTTGCATCGGAATTAAATGTAAAAGGCACAATGCCGACTTAAGTACAAGAAGACTGACTCTTCTTACCGACTATGTTTTGAACCATTCCTGTGACACTAGTTATAGATTCCGATGCTTCACTTCAGGTCAACTGTATCCCTCTGACCTTCTTTTTTACGATGAAACACAGAAATTGCATCGGAATTAAATAGAAAAGGAACAATGCCGACTTAAGTACACGAAAACTAACTCTACTTACTGACTATATCATGATCCATTCCTGTGACACTAGTTATAGATTTCAATGCTTCACTTCAGGTTTACTGTATCACTTGGACCTTCTTATTGACGATGAAACACAGCAATTGCATCGGAATTAAATACAAAAGGCACAATGCCTACTTAAGTACAAGAAGACTGACTCTTCTTACTGGCTATGTTATGAACCATTCCTGTGACACTAGTTGTATATTCCAATGCTTCACTTCAGGTTTACTGCATCCCTAGGACCTTCTTATTGACGATGAAACACAGATATTGCATCGGAACTAAATACAAAAGGCACAATGCCGACTTATGTATAAGATGACTGACTCTTCCTACTGTCTATGTTTTGAACCATTCCTGTGACACTAGTTATAGATTCCGATGCTTCACACCAGGTATACTGTATCCCTTGGACCTTCTTAATGACGATGAAACACCGAAATTGCAACGGAATTAAATAGAAAAGGCACAATGCCGACTTAGGTACAAGAAGACTGACTCTTGTTACTGAGTATGTTTTAAACCATTCCTGTGACACTAGTTATGGATTCCGATGCTTCACTTCATTTTTACTGTATACCTTGGACCTTTTTATTGGCGATGAAACACAGAAATTGCATCGGAATTAAATACAAAAGGCACATTGCCGACTTAAGTACAAGAAGACTGACTCTTCTTACTGACTATGTTTTGAACAATTCCTGTGACACTAATTATAGATTCCGATGCTTTACTTCAGGTTTGCTCAATCCCTTGGATATTCTTATTGACGATGAAACACAGAAATTGCATCAGAATTAAATACAAAAGGCACAATGCCGACTTAAGTACAAGAAGACTGACTCTTCTTACTGTTTACGATTTGAACGATTCCAGTGACGCTAGTTGTAGATTCCGATGCTTCACTTCAGGTTTATTGTATAACTTGGACCTTCTTATTGATGACGAAACACAGAAATAGCGTCGGAATTAAGTAGAAGAGGCACAATGCCGACTTAAGTACAAGAAGACTATCTCTTCCTACTGTCTATGTTTTGTACCATTCCTGTGACACTAGTTACAGATTCCGACGCTTTACTTCAGGCTTACTGTATCCCTTGGACCTTCTTATTAACGATGATACACATAAATTGCATCGGAATTAAATACAAAAGGCACAATGCCGACTTAAGTACAAGAAGACTGACTCTTCCTACTGTCTATGTTTGGAACCATTCCTGTGACACTAGTTTTAGATTCCAATGCTTCATGTCAGGTTTACTGTATCCCTTGGACCTTCTTATTGACGATGAAACCCATAAATTGCATCGGAATTAAATAGAAAAGGCACAATGCCGACTTAAGTACAAGAAGACAGACTCTTCTCACTGACTATGTTTTGAACCATTCCTGTGACACTAGTTATAGATTCCGATGCTTCACTTCAGGTTTACTGTATCCCTTGGACCTTCTTATTGACGATGAAACCCATAAATTGCATCGGAATTAAAAACAAAAGGCACAATGCCGACTTAAGTACAAGATGACTGACTCCTCCTACTGTCTATGTTTTGAACCATTCCTGTGACACTAGTTATAGATTCCGATGCTTCACTTCAGGTTTACTGTATCCCTTGGACCTTCTTATTGGCGATGAAACACAAAAATTGCATCAGAATTAAATACAAAAGGCACAATGCCGACTTAAGTACAAGAAGACTGACTCTTCTTACTGTCTATGCTTTGAACCATTCCTGTGACACTAGTTATAGATTCCGATGCTTCACTCCAGGTTTACTGTATCGCTTGGACCTTCTTATTGACGATGAAACACCGAAATTGCATTGGAATTAAATACAAAAGGCACAATGCCGACTTAATTACATGATGACTGACTCTCCTTGCTGACTATGTTTTGAACCATTCCTGTGACACTAGTTATAGATTCCGATGCTTCACTTCAGGTTTACTGTATCCCTTAAACCTTCTTATTGACGATGAAACGCAGAAATTGCATCGGAATTAAATACAAAAGACACAATGCCGACTTAAGTACAAGAAGACTGACTCTTCTTACCGTCTATGTTTTGAACCGTCCCTGTGACCCTAGTTATAGATTCCGATGTTTCACTCCAGGTTGACTGTATCCCTTGGACCTACTTATTGACGATGAAACACAGAAATTGCATCGGAATTAAATACAAAATGCACAATGCCGACTTAAGTACAAGAAGACGGACTCTTCTTACTGACTATGTTTTGAACCATTCCTGTGACACTAGTTATAGATTCCGTTGCTTCACTTCAGGTTTACTGTATCCCTCTGACCTTCTTATTGACGATGAAACACAGAAATTGCATCGGAATTAAATACAAAAGGCACAATGCAGACTTCAGTACAAGAAGACTGACTATTCCTACTGTCTATGTTTTGAACCATTCCTGTGACATTAGTTACAGATTCCGATGCTTCACTTCAGGTTTACTGTATCCTTTGCACCTTCTTACTGGCGACGAAACACAGAAATTGCATCGGAATTAAACAGAAATGGCACAATGCCGACTTAAGTACAAGAAGACTGACTCTTCCTACTGTCTATGTTTTGAACCATTCCCGTGACACTAAGTATAGATTCCGACGCTTCACCTCAGGTTTACTGTATCCCTCTCACCTTCTTACTGATGATGAAACACAGAAATTGCATCGGAATTAAATAGAAAAGTCACAATGCCGACTTAAGTACAAGGAGACTGACTCATCTTACTGACTATGTTTGAACCATTCCTGTGACACTAGTTATAGATTCCGATGCTTCACTTCAGGTTTACTGTATCCCTTAGGCCTTCTTATTGACGATGAAAGACAGAAGTTTTATCGGAATTAAAGAGAAAAGGCACAATGCCGAATCAAGTACAAGAAGACTGACTCTTCTAACTGACTATGTTTAGAACCATTCCTGTGTCACTAGTTATAGATTCCGATGCTTCACTTCAGGTTTACTGTATCCCTTGGACCTTCTGATTGATGACGAAACACAGAAATTGCATCGGAATTAAATAGAAAAGGCACAATGCCGACTTATGTACAAGAAGACTGCCTCTTCCTACTGTCTATGTTTTGAACCATTCCTGTGACACTAGTTATGGATTCCGATGCTTCACTTCAGGTTTACTGTAGCCCTTGGACCTTCTTATTGACAATGAAACAAAGAAATTGCATCGTAATTAGATACAAAAGGCACAATGCCGACTTAAGTACAAGAAGGCTGACTCTTTATACTGACTATATCTTGATCCATTCCTGTGACACTAGTTATAGATTCCGATGCTTCACTTCAGGTTTACTGTTTCCCTTGGATCTTCGTATTGACGATGAAACACAGAAATTGCATCGGAATTAAATGCCGACTTAAGTACAAGAAGACTGACTCTTCTTACTGACTATGATTTGAACCATTCCAGTGACACTAGTTGTAGATTCCGATGCTTCACTTCAGGTTTACTGTATCCCTCTGACCTTCCTATTAACGATGAAACACCGATATTGCATCGGAATTAAATAGAGAAGGCACAATGCCGACTTAAGTACAAGAAGACCGACTCATCCAACTGTCTATGTTTTGAACCATTCCTGTGACACTAGTTTTAGATTCCAATGCTTCATGTCAGGTTTACTGTATCCCTTGGACCTTCTTATTGACGATGAAACCCATAAATTGCATCGGAATTAAATAGAAAAGGCACAATGCCGACTTAAGTACAAGAAGACAGACTCTTCTCACTGACTATGTTTTGAACCATTCCTGTGACACTAGTTATAGATTCCGATGCTTCACTTCAGGTTTACTGTATCCCTTGGACCTTCTTATTGACGATGAAACCCATAAATTGCATCGGAATTAAAAACAAAAGGCACAATGCCGACTTAAGTACAAGATGACTGACTCCTCCTACTGTCTATGTTTTGAACCATTCCTGTGACACTAGTTATAGATTCCGATGTTTCACCTCAGGTTCACTGTATCCCTCTGACCTTCTTATTGACTATGAAACACAGAAATTGCATCGGAATTAAGTAGAAAAGGCACAATGCCGTCTTAAGTACAAGCAGACTGACGCTTCTTAGTGTCTATGTTTTGAACCATTCCTGTGATGCTAGTTACAGATTCCGATGCTTCACTTCAGGTTTACTGTATCCCTTGGACCTTCTTATTGACGATGAAACACAGAAAATGCATCGGAATTAAATTCAAAAAGCACAATGCCGACTTAAGTACAAGAAGACTGACTCTTCTTACTGACAATGTGTTGAACCATTCCTGTGACACTATTTAGAGATTCCGATGCTTCACTTCAGGTTTACTGTATCCCTCTGACCTTCTTATTGTCGATTAAACACAGTAATTGCATCGGAATTAAATTGAAAAGGGCACAATGCCGACTTAAGTACAAGAAGACTGACTCTTCTTACTGTCTATGTTTTGAACCATTCCGGTGACACTAGTTATAGGTTCCATTGCTCCACTTCAGGTTTACTGTAACTCTTGGACCTTCGTATTGACGATGAAACACAGAAGTTGCATCGGAATTAAATGTAAAAGGCACAATGCCGACTTAAGTACAAGAAGACTGACTCTTCTTACCGACTATGTTTTGAACCATTCCTGTGACACTAGTTATAGATTCCGATGCTTCACCTCAGGTCGACTGTATCCCTCTGACCTTCTTTTTGACGATGAAACACAGAAATTGCATCGGAATTAAATAGAAAAGGAACAATGCCGACTTAAGTACACGAAAACTAACTCTTCTTACTGACTATATCATGATCCATTCCTGTGACACTAGTTATAGATTTCGATGCTTCACTTCAGGTTTACTGTATCCCTTGGACCTTCTTATTGACGATGAAACACAGCAATTGCATCGGAATTAAATACAAAAGGCACAATGCCTACTTAAGTACAAGAAGACTGACTCTTCTTACTGACTATGTTTTGAACCATTCCTGTGACACTAGTTATAGATTCCGATGCTTCACTTCAGGTTTACTGTATCCCTTGGACCTTCTTATTGACGATGAAACCCATAAATTGCATCGGAATTAAAAACAAAAGGCACAATGCCGACTTAAGTACAAGATGACTGACTCCTCCTACTGTCTATGTTTTGAACCATTCCTGTGACACTAGTTATAGATTCCGATGCTTCACTTCAGGTTTACTGTATCCCTTGGACCTTCTTATTGGCGATGAAACACAAAAATTGCATCGGAATTAAATACAAAAGGCACAATGCCGACTTAAGTACAAGAAGACTGACTCTTCTTACTGTCTATGCTTTGAACCATTCCTGTGACACTAGTTATAGATTCCGATGCTTCACTCCAGGTTTACTGTATCGCTTGGACCTTCTTATTGACGATGAAACACCGAAATTGCATCGGAATTAAATACAAAAGGCACAATGCCGACTTAATTACATGATGACTGACTCTCCTTGCTGACTATGTTTTGAACCATTCCTGTGACACTAGTTACAGATTCCGATGCTTCACTTCAGGTTTACTGTATCCCTTAAACATTCTTATTGACGATGAAACGCAGAAATTGCATCGGAATTAAATACAAAAGACACAATGCCGACTTAAGTACAAGAAGACTGACTCTTCTTACCGTCTATGTTTTGAACCGTCCCTGTGACCCTAGTTATAGATTCCGATGTTTCACTCCAGGTTGACTGTATCCCTTGGACCTTCTTATTGACGATGAAACACAGAAATTGCATCGGAATTAAATACAAAATGCACAATGCCGCCTTAAGTACAAGAAGACGGACTCTTCTTACTGACTATGTTTTGAACCATTCCTGTGACACTAGTTATAGATTCCGTTGCTTCACTTCAGGTTTACTGTATCCCTCTGACCTTCTTATTGACGATGAAACACAGAAATTGCATCGGAATTAAATACAAAAGGCACAATGCAGACTTCAGTACAAGAAGACTGACTATTCCTACTGTCTATGTTTTGAACCATTCCTGTGACATTAGTTACAGATTCCGATGCTTCACTTCAGGTTTACTGTATCCTTTGCACCTTCTTACTGGCGACGAAACACAGAAATTGCATCGGAATTAAACAGAAAAGGCACAATGCCGACTTAAGTACAAGAAGACTGACTCTTCCAACTGTCTATGTTTTGAACCATTCCCGTGACACTAAGTATAGATTCCGACGCTTCACCTCAGGTTTACTGTATCCCTCTCACCTTCTTACTGATGATGAAACACAGAAATTGCATCGGAATTAAATAGAAAAGTCACAATGCCGACTTAAGTACAAGGAGACTGACTCATCTTACTGACTATGTTTGAACCATTCCTGTGACACTAGTTATAGATTCCGATGCTTCACTTCAGGTTTACTGTATCCCTTAGGCCTTCTTATTGACGATGAAAGACAGAAATTTTATCGGAATTAAAGAGAAAAGGCACAATGCCGAATCAAGTACAAGAAGACTGACTCTTCTAACTGACTATGTTTGGAACCATTCCTGTGTCACTAGTTATAGATTCCGATGCTTCACTTCAGGTTTACTGTATCCCTTGGACCTTCTGATTGATGACGAAACACAGAAATTGCATCGGAATTAAATAGAAAAGGCACAATGCCGACTTATGTACAAGAAGACTGCCTCTTCCTACTGTCTATGTTTTGAACCATTCCTGTGACACTAGTTATGGATTCCGATGCTTCACTTCAGGTTTACTGTAGCCCTTGGACCTTCTTATTGACAATGAAACAAAGAAATTGCATCGTAATTAGATACAAAAGGCACAATGCCGACTTAAGTACAAGAAGGCTGACTCTTTATACTGACTATATCTTGATCCATTCCTGTGACACTAGTTATAGATTCCGATGCTTCACTTCAGGTTTACTGTTTCCCTTGGATCTTCGTATTGACGATGAAACACAGAAATTGCATCGGAATTAAATGCCGACTTAAGTACAAGAAGACTGACTCTTCTTACTGACTATGATTTGAACCATTCCAGTGACACTAGTTGTAGATTCCGATGCTTCATTTCAGGTTTACTGTATCCCTCTGACCTTCCTATTAACGATGAAACACCGATATTGCATCGGAATTAAATAGAGAAGGCACAATGCCGACTTAAGTACAAGAAGACCGACTCATCCAACTGTCTATGTTTTGAACCATTCCTGTGACACTAGTTATAGATTCCGATGTTTCACCTCAGGTTCACTGTATCCCTCTGACCTTCTTATTGACTATGAAACACAGAAATTGCATCGGAATTAAGTAGAAAAGGCACAATGCCGTCTTAAGTACAAGCAGACTGACGCTTCTTAGTGTCTATGTTTTGAACCATTCCTGTGATGCTAGTTACAGATTCCGATGCTTCACTTCAGGTTTACTGTATCCCTTGGACCTTCTTCTTGACGATGAAACACAGAAAATGCATCGGAATTAAATTCAAAAGGCACAATGCCGACTCAAGTACAAGAAGACTGACTCTTCTTACTGACAATGTGTTGAACCATTCCTGTGACACTATTTAGAGATTCCGATGCTTCACTTCAGGTTTACTGTATCCCTCTGACCTTCTTATTGTCGATTAAACACAGTAATTGCATCGGAATTAAATTGAAAAGGGCACAATGCCGACTTAAGTACAAGAAGACTGACTCTTCTTACTGTCTATGTTTTGAACCATTCCGGTGACACTAGTTATAGATTCCATTGCTCCACTTCAGGTTTACTGTATCTCTTGGACCTTCGTATTGACGATGAAACACAGAAGTTGCATCGGAATTAAATGTAAAAGGCACAATGCCGACTTAAGTACAAGAAGACTGACTCTTCTTACCGACTATGTTTTGAACCATTCCTGTGACACTAGTTATAGATTCCGATGCTTCACTTCAGGTCGACTGTATCCCTCTGACCTTCTTTTTGACGATGAAACACAGAAATTGCATCGGAATTAAATAGAAAAGGAACAATGCCGACTTAAGTACACGAAAACTAACTCTTCTTACTGACTATATCATGAACCATTCCTGTGACACTAGTTATAGATTTCAATGCTTCACTTCAGGTTTACTGTATCCCTTGGACCTTCTTATTGACGATGAAACACAGCAATTGCATCGGAATTAAATACAAAAGGCACAATGCCTACTTAAGTACAAGAAGACTGACTCTTCTTACTGACTATGTTATGAACCATTCCTGTGACACTAGTTGTATATTCCAATGCTTCACTTCAGGTTTACTGCATCCCTAGGACCTTCTTATTGACGATGAAACACAGATATTGCATCGGAACTAAATACAAAAGGCACAATGCCGACTTATGTATAAGATGACTGACTCTTCCTACTGTCTATGTTTTGAACCATTCCTGTGACACTAGTTATAGATTCCGATGCTTCACACCAGGTATACTGTATCCCTTGGACCTTCTTAATGACGATGAAACACCGAAATTGCAACGGAATTAAATAGAAAAGGCACAATGCCGACTTAGGTACAAGAACACTGACTCTTGTTACTGAGTATGTTTTAAACCATTCCTGTGACACTAGTTATGGATTCCGATGCTTCACTTCATTTTTACTGTATACCTTGGACCTTTTTATTAACGATGAAACACAGAAATTGCATCGGAATTAAAAACAAAAGGCACAATGCCGACTTAAGTACAAGAAGACTGACTCTTCTTACTGTCTATGCTTTGAACCATTCCTGTGACACTAGTTATAGATTCCAATGCTTCACTCCAGGTTCACTGTATCCCTTGGTACTTCTTATTGACGATGAGACTCAGAAATTGCATCGGAATTAAATAGAAAAGGCACAATGCCGACTTAAGTACAAGAAGACCGACTCTTCTCACTGACTATGTTTTGAACCATTCCTGTGACACTAGTTATAGATTCCGATGCTTCACTTCAGGTTTACTGTATCCCTTGGACCTTCTTATTGACGATGAAACCCATAAATTGCATCGGAATTAAATACAAAAGGCACAATGCCGACTTAAGTACAAGATGACTGACTCCTCCTACTGTCTATGTTTTGAACCATTCCTGTGACACTAGTTATAGATTCCGATGCTTCACTTCAGGTTTACTGTATCCCTTGGACCTTCTTATTGGCGATGAAACACAGAAATTGCATCGGAATTAAATACAAAAGGCACATTGCCGACTTAAGTACAAGAAGTCTGACTCTTCTTACTGACTATGTTTTGAACAATTCCTGTGACACTAATTATAGATTCCGATGCTTTACTTCAGGTTTGCTCAATCCCTTGGATATTCTTATTGACGATGAAACACAGAAATTGCATCAGAATTAAATACAAAAGGCACAATGCCGACTTAAGTACAAGAAGACTGACTCTTCTTACTGTTTACGATTTGAACGATTCCAGTGACGCTAGTTGTAGATTCCGATGCTTCACTTCAGGTTTATTATATAACTTGGACCTTCTTATTGATGACGAAACACAGAAATAGCGTCGGAATTAAGTAGAAGAGGCACAATGCCGACATAAGTACAAGAAGACTATCTCTTCCTACTGTGTATGTTTTGTACCATTCCTGTGACACTAGTTACAGATTCCGACGCTTTACTTCAGGCTTACTGTATCCCTTGGACCTTCTTATTAACGATGATACACATAAATTGCATCGGAATTAAATACAAAAGGCACAATGCCGACTTAAGTACAAGAAGACTGACTCTTCCTACTGTCTATGTTTGGAACCATTCCTGTGACACTAGTTTTAGATTCGAATGCTTCATGTCAGGTTTACTGTATCCCTTGGACCTTCTTATTGACGATGAAACCCATAAATTGCATCGGAATTAAATAGAAAAGGCACAATGCCGACTTAAGTACAAGAAGACAGACTCTTCTCACTGACTATGTTTTGAACCATTCCTGTGACACTAGTTATAGATTCCGATGCTTCACTTCAGGTTTACTGTATCCCTTGGACCTTCTTATTGACGATGAAACCCATAAATTGCATCGGAATTAAAAACAAAAGGCACAATGCCGACTTAAGTACAAGATGACTGACTCCTCCTACTGTCTATGTTTTGAACCATTCCTGTGACACTAGTTATAGATTCCGATGCTTCACTTCAGGTTTACTGTATCCCTTGGACCTTCTTATTGGCGATGAAACACAAAAATTGCATCGGAATTAAATACAAAAGGCACAATCCCGACTTAAGTACAAGAAGACTGACTCTTCTTACTGTCTATGCTTTGAACCATTCCTGTGACACTAGTTATAGATTCCGATACTTCACTCCAGGTTTACTGTATCGCTTGGACCTTCTTATTGACGATGAAACACCGAAATTGCATCGGAATTAAATACAAAAGGCACAATGCCGACTTAAATACATGATGACTGACTCTCCTTGCTGACTATGTTTTGAACCATTCCTGTGACACTATTTAGAGATTCCGATGCTTCACTTCAGGTTTACTGTATCCCTCTGACCTTCTTATTGTCGATTAAACACAGTAATTGCATCGGAATTAAATTGAAAAGGGCACAATGCCGACTTAAGTACAAGAAGACTGACTCTTCTTACTGTCTATGTTTTGAACCATTCCGGTGACACTAGTTATAAATTCCATTGCTCCACTTCAGGTTTACTGTATCTCTTGGACCTTCGTATTGACGATGAAACACAGAAGTTGCATCGGAATTAAATGTAAAAGGCACAATGCCGACTTAAGTACAAGAAGACTGACTCTTCCTACCGACTATGTTTTGAACCATTCCTGTGACACTAGTTATAGATTCCGATGCTTCACTTCAGGTCGACTGTATCCCTCTGACCTTCTTTTTGACGATGAAACACAGAAATTGCATCGGAATTAAATAGAAAAGGAACAATGCCGACTTAAGTACACGAAAACTAACTCTACTTACTGACTATATCATGATCCATTCCTGTGACACTAGTTATAGATTTCAATGCTTCACTTCAGGTTTACTGTATCCCTTGGACCTTCTTATTGACGATGAAACACAGCAATTGCATCGGAATTAAATACAAAAGGCACAATGCCTACTTAAGTACAAGAAGACTGACT
Organism: Schistocerca serialis cubense; assembly: GCF_023864345.2. Lineage (NCBI taxonomy): Eukaryota > Metazoa > Arthropoda > Insecta > Orthoptera > Acrididae > Schistocerca > Schistocerca serialis. The sequence continues at coordinate 1,096,361,462 of NC_064640.1, forward strand.
CTTCTTACTGGCTATGTTATGAACCATTCCTGTGACACTAGTTGTGTATTCCAATGCTTCACTTCAGGTTTACTGCATCCCTAGGACCTTCTTATTGACGATGAAACACAGATATTGCATCGGAACTAAATACAAAAGGCACAATGCCGACTTATGTATAAGATGACTGACTCTTCCAACTGTCTATGTTTTGAACCATTCCTGTGACACTAGTTATAGATTCCGATGCTTCACACCAGGTATACTGTATCCCTTGGACCTTCTTAATGACGATGAAACACCGAAATTGCAACGGAATTAAATAGAAAAGGCACAATGCCGACTTAGGTACAAGAAGACTGACTCTTGTTACTGAGTATGTTTTAAACCATTCCTGTGACACTAGTTATGGATTCCGATGCTTCACTTCATTTTTACTGTATACCTTGGACCTTTTTATTAACGATGAAACACAGAAATTGCATCGGAATTAAAAACAAAAGGCACAATGCCGACTTAAGTACAAGAAGACTGACTCTTCTTACTGTCTATGCTTTGAACCATTCCTGTGACACTAGTTATAGATTCCAATGCTTCACTCCAGGTTCACTGTATCCCTTGGTACTTCTTATTGACGATGAGACTCAGAAATTGCATCGGAATTAAATAGAAAAGGCACAATGCCGACTTAAGTACAAGAAGACCGACTCTTCTCACTGACTATGTTTTGAACCATTCCTGTGACACTAGTTATAGATTCCGATGCTTCACTTCAGGTTTACTGTATCCCTTGGACCTTCTTATTGACGATGAAACCCATAAATTGCATCGGAATTAAATACAAAAGGCACAATGCCGACTTAAGTACAAGATGACTGACTCCTCCTACTGTCTATGTTTTGAACCATTCCTGTGACACTAGTTATAGATTCCGATGCTTCACTTCAGGTTTACTGTATCCCTTGGACCTTCTTATTGGCGATGAAACACAGAAATTGCATCGGAATTAAATACAAAAGGCACATTGCCGACTTAAGTACAAGAAGACTGACTCTTCTTACTGACTATGTTTTGAACAATTCCTGTGACACTAATTATAGATTCCGATGCTTTACTTCAGGTTTGCTCAATCCCTTGGATATTCTTATTGACGATGAAACACAGAAATTGCATCAGAATTAAATACAAAAGGCACAATGCCGACTTAAGTACAAGAAGACTGACTCTTCTTACTGTTTACGATTTGAACGATTCCAGTGACGCTAGTTGTAGATTCCGATGCTTCACTTCAGGTTTATTGTATAACTTGGACCTTCTTATTGATGACGAAACACAGAAATAGCGTCGGAATTAAGTAGAAGAGGCACAATGCCGACTTAAGTACAAGAAGACTATCTCTTCCTACTGTCTATGTTTTGTACCATTCCTGTGACACTAGTTACAGATTCCGACGCTTTACTTCAGGCTTACTGTATCCCTTGGACCTTCTTATTAACGATGATACACATAAATTGCATCGGAATTAAATACAAAAGGCACAATGCCGACTTAAGTACAAGAAGACTGACTCTTCCTACTGTCTATGTTTGGAACCATTCCTGTGACACTAGTTTTAGATTCCAATGCTTCATGTCAGGTTTACTGTATCCCTTGGACCTTCTTATTGACGATGAAACCCATAAATTGCATCGGAATTAAATAGAAAAGGCACAATGCCGACTTAAGTACAAGAAGACAGACTCTTCTCACTGACTATGTTTTGAACCATTCCTGTGACACTAGTTATAGATTCCGATGCTTCACTTCAGGTTTACTGTATCCCTTGGACCTTCTTATTGACGATGAAACCCATAAATTGCATCGGAATTAAAAACAAAAGGCACAATGCCGACTTAAGTACAAGATGACTGACTCCTCCTACTGTCTATGTTTTGAACCATTCCTGTGACACTAGTTATAGATTCCGATGCTTCACTTCAGGTTTACTGTATCCCTTGGACCTTCTTATTGGCGATGAAACACAAAAATTGCATCGGAATTAAATACAAAAGGCACAATGCCGACTTAAGTACAAGAAGACTGACTCTTCTTACTGTCTATGCTTTGAACCATTCCTGTGACACTAGTTATAGATTCCGATGCTTCACTCCAGGTTTACTGTATCGCTTGGACCTTCTTATTGACGATGAAACACCGAAATTGCATCGGAATTAAATACAAAAGGCACAATGCCGACTTAATTACATGATGACTGACTCTCCTTGCTGACTATGTTTTGAACCATTCCTGTGACACTAGTTATAGATTCCGATGCTTCACTTCAGGTTTACTGTATCCCTTAAACCTTCTTATTGACGATGAAACGCAGAAATTGCATCGGAATTAAATACAAAAGACACAATGCCGACTTAAGTACAAGAAGACTGACTCTTCTTACCGTCTATGTTTTGAACCGTCCCTGTGACCCTAGTTATAGATTCCGATGTTTCACTCCAGGTTGACTGTATCCCTTGGACCTTCTTATTGACGATGAAACACAGAAATTGCATCGGAATTAAATAAAAAATGCAACAATGCCGACTTAAGTACAAGAAGACGGACTCTTCTTACTGACTATGTTTTGAACCATTCCTGTGACACTAGTTATAGATTCCGTTGCTTCACTTCAGGTTTACTGTATCCCTCTGACCTTCTTATTGACGATGAAACACAGAAATTGCATCGGAATTAAATACAAAAGGCACAATGCAGACTTCAGTACAAGAAGACTGACTATTCCTACTGTCTATGTTTTGAACCATTCCTGTGACATTAGTTACAGATTCCGATGCTTCACTTCAGGTTTACTGTATCCTTTGCACCTTCTTACTGGCGACGAAACACAGAAATTGCATCGGAATTAAACAGAAAAGGCACAATGCTGACTTAAGTACAAGAAGACTGACTCTTCCTACTGTCTATGTTTTGAACCATTCCCGTGACACTAAGTATAGATTCCGACGCTTCACCTCAGGTTTACTGTATCCCTCTCACCTTCTTACTGATGATGAAACACAGAAATTGCATCGGAATTAAATAGAAAAGTCACAATGCCGACTTAAGTACAAGGAGACTGACTCATCTTACTGACTATGTTTGAACCATTCCTGTGACACTAGTTATAGATTCCGATGCTTCACTTCAGGTTTACTGTATCCCTTAGGCCTTCTAATTGACGATGAAAGACAGAAGTTTTATCGGAATTAAAGAGAAAAGGCACAATGCCGAATCAAGTACAAGAAGACTGACTCTTCTAACTGACTATGTTTAGAACCATTCCTGTGTCACTAGTTATAGATTCCGATGCTTCACTTCAGGTTTACTGTATCCCTTGGACCTTCTGATTGATGACGAAACACAGAAATTGCATCGGAATTAAATAGAAAAGGCACAATGCCGACTTATGTACAAGAAGACTGACTCTTCCTACTGTCTATGTTTTGAACCATTCCTGTGACACTAGTTATGGATTCCGATGCTTCACTTCAGGTTTACTGTAGCCCTTGGACCTTCTTATTGACAATGAAACAAAGAAATTGCATCGTAATTAGATACAAAAGGCACAATGCCGACTTAAGTACAAGAAGGCTGACTCTTTATACTGACTATATCTTGATCCATTCCTGTGACACTAGTTATAGATTCCGATGCTTCACTTCAGGTTTACTGTATCCCTTGGATCTTCGTATTGACGATGAAACACAGAAATTGCATCGGAATTAAATGCCGACTTAAGTACAAGAAGACTGACTCTTCTTACTGACTATGATTTGAACCATTCCAGTGACACTAGTTGTAGATTCCGATGCTTCACTTCAGGTTTACTGTATCCCTCTGACCTTCCTATTAACGATGAAACACCGATATTGCATCGGAATTAAATAGAGAAGGCACAATGCCGACTTAAGTACAAGAAGACCGACTCATCCAACTGTCTATGTTTTGAACCATTCCTGTGACACTAGTTATAGATTCCGATGTTTCACCTCAGGTTCACTGTATCCCTCTGACCTTCTTATTGACTATGAAACACAGAAATTGCATCGGAATTAAGTAGAAAAGGCACAATGCCGTCTTAAGTACAAGCAGACTGACGCTTCTGAGTGTCTATGTTTTGAACCATTCCTGTGATGCTAGTTACAGATTCCGATGCTTCACTTCAGGTTTACTGTATCCCTTGGACCTTCTTATTGACGATGAAACACAGAAAATGCATCGGAATTAAATTCAAAAAGCACAATGCCGACTTAAGTACAAGAAGACTGACTCTTCTTACTGACAATGTGTTGAACCATTCCTGTGACACTATTTAGAGATTCCGATGCTTCACTTCAGGTTTACTGTATCCCTCTGACCTTCTTATTGTCGATTAAACACAGTAATTGCATCGGAATTAAATTGAAAAGGGCACAATGCCGACTTAAGTACAAGAAGACTGACTCTTCTTACTGTCTATGTTTTGAACCATTCCGGTGACACTAGCTATAGGTTCCATTGCTCCACTTCAGGTTTACTGTATCTCTTGGACCTTCGTATTGACGATGAAACACAGAAGTTGCATCGGAATTAAATGTAAAAGGCACAATGCCGACTTAAGTACAAGAAGACTGACTCTTCTTACCGACTATGTTTTGAACCATTCCTGTGACACTAGTTATAGATTCCGATGCTTCACTTCAGGTCGACTGTATCCCTCTGACCTTCTTTTTGACGATGAAACACAGAAATTGCATCGGAATTAAATAGAAAAGGAACAATGCCGACTTAAGTACACGAAAACTAACTCTTCTTACTGACTATATCATGATCCATTCCTGTGACACTAGTTATAGATTTCGATGCTTCACTTCAGGTTTACTGTATCCCTTGGACCTTCTTATTGACGATGAAACACAGCAATTGCATCGGAATTAAATACAAAAGGCACAATGCCTACTTAAGTACAAGAAGACTGACTCTTCTTACTGACTATGTTATGAACCATTCCTGTGACACTAGTTGTATATTCCAATGCTTCACTTCAGGTTTACTGCATCCCTAGGACCTTCTTATTGACGATGAAACACAGATATTGCATCGGAACTAAATACAAAAGGCACAATGCCGACTTATGTATAAGATGACTGACTCTTCCTACTGTCTATGTTTTGAACCATTCCTGTGACACTAGTTATAGATTCCGATGCTTCACACCAGGTATACTGTATCCCTTGGACCTTCTTAATGACGATGAAACACCGAAATTGCAACGGAATTAAATAGAAAAGGCACAATGCCGACTTAGGTACAAGAAGACTGACTCTTGTTACTGAGTATGTTTTAAATCATTCCTGTTACACTAGTTATGGATTCCGATGCTTCACTTCATTTTTACTGTATACCTTGGACCTTTTTATTAACGATGAAACACAGAAATTGCATCGGAATTAAAAACAAAAGGCACAATGCCGACTTAAGTACAAGAAGACTGACTCTTCTTACTGTCTATGCTTTGAACCATTCCTGTGACACTAGTTATAGATTCCGATGCTTCACCTCCGGTAATCTGTATCCCTCTGACCTTCTTATTGACGATGAAACACAGAAATTGCATCGGAATTAAATAGAAAAGTCACAATGCAGACTTAAGTACAAGGAGACTGACTCATCTTACTGACTATGTTTGAACCATTCCTGTGACACTAGTTATAGATTCCGATGCTTCACTTCAGGTTAACTGTATCCCTTAGGCCTTCTTATTGACGATGAAACACAGAAATTTTATCGGAATTAAAGAGAAAAGGCACAATGCCGAATCAAGTACTAGAAGACTGACTCTTCTAACTGACTATGTTTGGAACCATTCCTGTGTCAGTAGTTATAGATTCCGATGCTTCACTTCAGGTTTACTGTATCCCTTGGACCTTCTGATTGATAACGAAACACAGAAATTGCATCGGAATTAAATAGAAAAGGCACAATGCCGACTTATGTACAAGAAGACTGCCTCTTCCTACTGTCTATGTTTTGAACCATTCCTGTGACACTAGTTATGGATTCCGATGCTTCACTTCAGGTTTACTGTAGCCCTTGGACCTTCTTATTGACAATGAAACAAAGAAATTGCATCGTAATTAGATACAAAAGGCACAATGCCGACTTAAGTACAAGAAGGCTGACTCTTTATACTGACTATATCTTGATCCATTCCTGTGACACTAGTTATAGATTCCGATGCTTCACTTCAGGTTTACTGTTTCCCTTGGATCTTCGTATTGACGATGAAACACAGAAATTGCATCGGAATTAAATGCCGACTTAAGTACAAGAAGACTGACTCTTCTTACTGACTATGATTTGAACCATTCCAGTGACACTAGTTGTAGATTCCGATGCTTCACTTCAGGTTTACTGTATCCCTCTGACCTTCCTATTAACGATGAAACACCGATATTGCATCGGAATTAAATAGAGAAGGCACAATGCCGACTTAAGTACAAGAAGACCGACTCATCCAACTGTCTATGTTTTGAACCATTCCTGTGACACTAGTTATAGATTCCGATGTTTCACCTCAGGTTCACTGTATCCCTCTGACCTTCTTATTGACTATGAAACACAGAAATTGCATCGGAATTAAGTAGAAAAGGCACAATGCCGTCTTAAGTACAAGCAGACTGACGCTTCTTAGTGTCTATGTTTTGAACCATTCCTGTGATGCTAGTTACAGATTCCGATGCTTCACTTCAGGTTTACTGTATCACTTGGACCTTCTTATTGACGATGAAACACAGAAAATGCATCGGAATTAAATTCAAAAGGCACAATGCCGACTTAAGTACAAGAAGACTGACTCTTCTTACTGACAATGTGTTGAACCATTCCTGTGACACTATTTAGAGATTCCGATGCTTCACTTCAGGTTTACTGTATCACTCTGACCTTCTTATTGTCGATTAAACACAGTAATTGCATCGGAATTAAATTGAAAAGGGCACAATGCCGACTTAAGTACATGAAGACTGACTCTTCTTACTGTCTATGTTTTGAACCATTCCGGTGACACTAGTTATAGATTCCATTGCTCCACTTCAGGTTTACTGTATCTCTTGGACCTTCGTATTGACGATGAAACACAGAAGTTGCATCGGAATTAAATGTAAAAGGCACAATGCCGACTTAAGTACAAGAAGACTGACTCTTCTTACCGACTATGTTTTGAACCATTCCTGTGACACTAGTTATAGATTCCGATGCTTCACTTCAGGTCGACTGTATCCCTCTGACCTTCTTTTTGACGATGAAACACAGAAATTGCATCGGAATTAAATAGAAAAGGAACAATGCCGACTTAAGTACACGAAAACTGACTCTTCTTACTGACTATATCATGATCCATTCCTGTGACACTAGTTATAGATTTCAATGCTTCACTTCAGGTTTACTGTATCCCTTGGACCTTCTTATTGACGATGAAACACAGCAATTGCATCGGAATTAAATACAAAAGGCACAATGCCTACTTAAGTACAAGAAGACTGACTCTTCTTACTGACTATGTTATGAACCATTCCTGTGACACTAGTTGTATATTCCAATGCTTCACTTCAGGTTTACTGCATCCCTAGGACCTTCTTATTGACGATGAAACACAGATATTGCATCGGAACTAAATACAAAAGGCACAATGCCGACTTATGTATAAGATGACTGACTCTTCCTACTGTCTATGTTTTGAACCATTCCTGTGACACTAGTTATAGATTCCGATGCTTCACACCAGGTATACTGTATCCCTTGGACCTTCTTAATGACGATGAAACACCGAAATTGCAACGGAAGTAAATAGGAAAGGCACAATGCCGACTTAGGTACAAGAAGACTGACTCTTGTTACTGAGTATGTTTTAAACCATTCCTGTGACACTAGTTATGGATTCCGATGCTTCACTTCATTTTTACTGTATACCTTGGACCTTTTTATTAACGATGAAACACAGAAATTGCATCGGAATTAAAAACAAAAGGCACAATGCCGACTTAAGTACAAGAAGACTGACTCTTCTTACTGTCTATGCTTTGAACCATTCCTGTGACACTAGTTATAGATTCCAATGCTTCACCTCCGGTTATCTGTATCCCTCTGACCTTCTTATTGACGATGAAACACAGAAATTGCATCGGAATTAAATCGAAAAGGCACAATGCCGACTTAAGTACAAGAAGACTGACTCTTCTCACCGACTATGTTTTGAACCACTCCTGTGACACTAGTTATAGATTCCGGTGCTTCACTTCAGGCTTACTGTATCCCTTGAACCTTCTTATTAACGATGATACACATAAATTGCATCGGAATTAAATACAAAAGGCACAATGCCGACTTAAGTGCAAGAAGACTGACTCTTCTTACTGTCTATGTTTTGAACCATTCCTGTGACACTAGTTATAGATTCCGATGCTTCACACCAGGTATACTGTATCCCTTGGACCTTCTTAATGACGATGAAACACCGAAATTGCAACGGAATTAAATAGAAAAGGTACAATGCCGACATAGGTACAAGAAGACTGTCTCTTGTTACTGAGTATGTTTTAAACCATTCCTGTGACACTAGTTATGGATTCCGATGCTTCACTTCATTTTTACTGTATACCTTGGAGCTTTTATTTTAACGATGAAACACAGAAATTGCATCGGAATTAAAAACAAAAGGCACAATGCCGACTTAAGTACAAGAAGACTGACTCTTCTTACTGTCTATGTTTTGAACCATTCCTGTGACACTAGTTATAGATTCCGATGCTTCACCTCCGGTTATCTGTATCCCTCTGACCTTCTTATTGACGATGAAACACAGAAATTGCATCGGAATTAAATCGAAAAGGCACAATGCCGACTTAAGTACAAGAAGACTGACTCTTCTCACTGACTATGTTTTGAACCACTCCTGTGACACTAGTTATAGATTCCGGTGCTTCACTTCAGGTTTACTGTATCCCTAGGACCTTCTTATTAACGATGATACACATAAATTGCATCGGAATTAAATACAAAAGGCACAATGCCGACTTAAGTACAAGAAGACTGACTCTTCCTACTGTCTATGTTTGGAACCATTCCTGTGACACTAGCTATAGATTCTGATGCTTCACTTCAGGTTTACTGAATCCCTTGGACCTTCTTATTGACGATGAAACACAAAAATTGCATCGGAATTAAATACAAAGGGCACAATGCCGACTTAAGTACAAGAAGACTGACTCTTCTTACTGTCTATGTTTTGAACCATTCCTGTGACACTAGTTATAGATTCCGATGCTTCACCTCCGGTTATCTGTATCCCTCTGACCTTCTTATTGACGATGAAACACAGAAATTGCATCGGAATTAAATAGAAAAGGCACAATGCCGACTTAAGTACAAGAAGACTGACTCTTCTTACTGTCCATGTTTTGAACCATTCCTGTGACGCTAGTTACAGGTTCCGATGCTTCACTTCAGGTTTACTGTATCCCTTGGACATTCTTATTGGCGATGAAACACAGAAATTGCATCGCAATTAAATAGAAAAAGCACAATGCCGACATAAGTACAAGAAGACTGATTGTCCTTACTGACTATGTTATCAACCATTCCTGTGATTCTAGTTATAGATTCCGACGCTTCACGTCAGGTTTACTGTATCCCTCTCACCTTCTTACTGACGATGAAACACAGAAATTGCATCGGAATTAAATAGAAAAGTCACAATGCCGACTTAAGTACAAGAAGACTGACTCGTCTTACTGACTATGATTTGAACCATTCCTGTGACACCAGTTAGAGATTCCGATGCTTCACTTCAGGTTTACTGTATCCCTTGGACCTTCCTATAGACGATGAAATACAGAAATAGCATCGGAATTAAATACAAAAGGCACAATGCCGACTAAAGTAGAATATGACTGACCCTTCTTACTGTCTATGTTCTGAACCATTCATGTGACAAAAGTTCTAAATTCCGACGCTTCACTTCAGGTTTACTGTATCCCTCTGACCATCCTATTGACGATGAAACACAGAAATTGAATCGGAATTAAATACAAAAGGCACATTGCCGACTTAAGTTCAAGAAGACTGACTCTTCTTATTGACTATGTTTTGAACCATATCTGTGACACTAGTTATAGATTCCGATGCTTCACTTCAGCTTTACTGTATCCCTTGGACCTTCTTATTGACGATGAAACACTGAAATAGTATCGGAATTAAATAGAAAAGGCACAATGCCGGATCAAGTACAAGAAGACTGACTCTTCTAACTGACCATGATTGGAACCATTCCTGTGACGCTAGTTATACATTCCGATGCTTCACTTCAGGTTTACTGTATCCCTTGGACCTTCTTATTGATGACGAAACACAGAAATTGTATCGAAATTAAATAGAAAAGGCACAATACCGACTTATGTACAAGAAGACTGCCTCTTCCTACTGTCTATGTTTTGAACCATTCCTGTGACACTAGTTATGGATTCCGATGCTTCACTTCAGGTTTACTGTATCCCTTGGACCTTCTTATTGACAATGAAACACAGAAATTGCATCAGAATTGAATACAAAAGGCACAATGCCGACTTATGTACAAGAAGACTGATCTTCATACTGACTATATCTAAATCCATTCCTGTGACTCTAGTTATAGATGCCGATGCTTCACTTCAGGTTTACTGTATCCCTTGGATCTTCTTATTGACGATTAAACACAGAAATATCATCGGAAATAAATACAAAAGGCACAATACGGACTGAAGTACATGTAGACTGAATCTTCCTACTGTCTAAGTTAAGAACCATTCCCATGACACTAGTTATAGATTCCGATGCTTCATATTAGGTTTACTGTATCCCTTGGACCTTCTTAATGACGATGAAACACAGATAGTGCATCGGAATTAAATACAAAAAGCCCAATGCCACCTTAAGTACAAGAAGACTGACTCTTCCAACTGACTATGTGTTGAACCATTCCTGTGACACTATTTGGAGATTCCGATGCTTCCCTTCAGGTTTACTGTATCCCTCTGAACTTCTTATTATCGATTAAACACAGTAATTGCATCGGAATTAAATTGAAAAGGGCACAATGCCGACTTAAGTACAAGAAGACTGACTCTTCTTACTGTCTATGATTTGAACCATTCCGGTGACACTAGTTATAGATTCCGATGCTCCACTTCAGGTTTACTGTATCTCTTGGACCTTCTTATTGACGATGAAACACAGAAGTTGCATCGGAATTAAATACAAAAGGCACAATGCCGACTTAAGTACAAGAAGACTGACTCTTCTTACCGACTATGATTTCAACCATTCCTGTGACACTAGTTATGGATTCCGATGCTTCACTTCAGGTTTACTGTATCCCTCTGACCTTCTTATTGACGATTAAACACAGAAATATCATCGGAAATAAATACAAAAGGCACAATACGGACTGAAGTACAAGTAGACTGAATCTTCCTACTGTCTAAGTTAAGAACCATTCCCATGACACTAGTTATAGATTCCGATGCTTCATATCAGGTTTACTGTATCCCTTGGACCTTCTTAATGACGATGAAACACAGATAGTGCATCGGAATTAAATACAAAAGGCCCAATGCCACCTTAAGTACAAGAAGACTGACTCTTCCTATTGCGTATGTTTTGAACAATTCCTGTGACACTAGTTATAGATTCCGATGCTTCACTTCAGGGTTACTGTATGCCTCTGACCTTCTTTTTGACGATGAAACACAGAAATTGCATCGGAATTAAATAGAAAAGGCACAATGCCGACTTAAGTACAGGAAGACTGACTCTTCTTACTGACTATATCTTGATCCATTCCAGTGACACTAGTTATAGATTCCGAAGCTTCACTTCAGGTTTACTGTATCCCTTGGACCTTCTTATTGACGATAAAACACAGCAATTGCATCGGAATTAAATACAAAAGGGACAATGCCGACTTAAGTACAAGAAGACTGACTCTTCTTACTGTCTATGTTTTGAACCATTCCTGGGACACTAGTTATAGATTCCGATGCTTCACCTCCAGTTATCTGTATCCCTCTGACCTTCTTATTGACGATGAAAAACAGAAATTGCTTTGGAATTAAATCGAAAAGGCACAATGCCGACTTAAGTACAAGAAGACTGACTCTTCTCACTGACTATGTTTTGAACCACTCCTGTGACACTAGTTATAGATTCCGGTGCTTCACTTTAGGTTTACTGTATCCCTTGGACCTTGTTATTAACGATGATACACATAAATTGCATCGGAATTAAATACAAAAGGCACAATGCCGACTTAAGTACAAGAAGACTGACTCTTCCTACTGTCTAGGTTTGGAACCATTCCTGTGACACTAGTTATAGATTCCGATGCTTCACTTCAGGTTTACTGAATCCCTTGGACCTTCTTATTGACGATGAAACACAAAAATTGCATCGGAATTAAATACAAAAGGCACAATGCCGACTTAAGTACAAGAAGACTGACTCTTCTTACTGTCTATGTTTTGAACCATTCCTGTGACACTAGTTATAGATTCCGATGCTTCACCTCCGGTTATCTGTATCCCTCTGACCTTCTTATTGACAATGAAACATAGAAATTGCATGGGAATTAAATAGAAAAGGCACAATGCCGACTTAGGTACAAGATGACTGACTCTTCTTACTGTCCATGTTTTGAACCATTCCTGTGACGCTAGTTACAGGTTCCGATGCTTCACTTCAGGTTTACTGTATCCCTTGGACATTCTTATTGGCGATGAAACACAGAAATTGCATCGCAATTAAATAGAAAAAGCACAATGCCGACATAAGTACAAGAAGACTGATTGTCCTTACTGACTATGTTATCAACCATTCCTGTGATTCTAGTTATAGATTCCGACGCTTCACGTCAGGTTTACTGTATCCCTCTCACCTTCTTACTGACGATGAAACACAGAAATTGCATCGGAATTAAATAGAAAAGTCACAATGCCGACTTAAGTACAAGAAGACTGACTCGTCTTACTGACTATGATTTGAACCATTCCTGTGACACCAGTTAGAGATTCCGATGCTTCACTTCAGGTTTACTGTATCCCTTGGACCTTCCTATAGACGATGAAATACAGAAATAGCATCGGAATTAAATACAAAAGGCACAATGCCGACTAAAGTAGAATATGACTGACCCTTCTTACTGTCTATGTTCTGAACCATTCATGTGACAAAAGTTCTAAATTCCGACGCTTCACTTCAGGTTTACTGTATCCCTCTGACCATCCTATTGACGATGAAACACAGAAATTGAATCGGAATTAAATACAAAAGGCACATTGCCGACTTAAGTTCAAGAAGACTGACTCTTCTTATTGACTATGTTTTGAACCATATCTGTGACACTAGTTATAGATTCCGATGCTTCACTTCAGCTTTACTGTATCCCTTGGACCTTCTTATTGACGATGAAACACTGAAATAGTATCGGAATTAAATAGAAAAGGCACAATGCCGGATCAAGTACAAGAAGACTGACTCTTCTAACTGACCATGATTGGAACCATTCCTGTGACGCTAGTTATACATTCCGATGCTTCACTTCAGGTTTACTGTATCCCTTGGACCTTCTTATTGATGACGAAACACAGAAATTGTATCGAAATTAAATAGAAAAGGCACAATACCGACTTATGTACAAGAAGACTGCCTCTTCCTACTGTCTATGTTTTGAACCATTCCTGTGACACTAGTTATGGATTCCGATGCTTCACTTCAGGTTTACTGTATCCCTTGGACCTTCTTATTGACAATGAAACACAGAAATTGCATCAGAATTGAATACAAAAGGCACAATGCCGACTTATGTACAAGAAGACTGATCTTCATACTGACTATATCTAAATCCATTCCTGTGACTCTAGTTATAGATGCCGATGCTTCACTTCAGGTTTACTGTATCCCTTGGATCTTCTTATTGACGATTAAACACAGAAATATCATCGGAAATAAATACAAAAGGCACAATACGGACTGAAGTACATGTAGACTGAATCTTCCTACTGTCTAAGTTAAGAACCATTCCCATGACACTAGTTATAGATTCCGATGCTTCATATTAGGTTTACTGTATCCCTTGGACCTTCTTAATGACGATGAAACACAGATAGTGCATCGGAATTAAATACAAAAAGCCCAATGCCACCTTAAGTACAAGAAGACTGACTCTTCCAACTGACTATGTGTTGAACCATTCCTGTGACACTATTTGGAGATTCCGATGCTTCCCTTCAGGTTTACTGTATCCCTCTGAACTTCTTATTATCGATTAAACACAGTAATTGCATCGGAATTAAATTGAAAAGGGCACAATGCCGACTTAAGTACAAGAAGACTGACTCTTCTTACTGTCTATGATTTGAACCATTCCGGTGACACTAGTTATAGATTCCGATGCTCCACTTCAGGTTTACTGTATCTCTTGGACCTTCTTATTGACGATGAAACACAGAAGTTGCATCGGAATTAAATACAAAAGGCACAATGCCGACTTAAGTACAAGAAGACTGACTCTTCTTACCGACTATGATTTCAACCATTCCTGTGACACTAGTTATGGATTCCGATGCTTCACTTCAGGTTTACTGTATCCCTCTGACCTTCTTATTGACGATTAAACACAGAAATATCATCGGAAATAAATACAAAAGGCACAATACGGACTGAAGTACAAGTAGACTGAATCTTCCTACTGTCTAAGTTAAGAACCATTCCCATGACACTAGTTATAGATTCCGATGCTTCATATCAGGTTTACTGTATCCCTTGGACCTTCTTAATGACGATGAAACACAGATAGTGCATCGGAATTAAATACAAAAGGCCCAATGCCACCTTAAGTACAAGAAGACTGACTCTTCCTATTGCGTATGTTTTGAACAATTCCTGTGACACTAGTTATAGATTCCGATGCTTCACTTCAGGGTTACTGTATGCCTCTGACCTTCTTTTTGACGATGAAACACAGAAATTGCATCGGAATTAAATAGAAAAGGCACAATGCCGACTTAAGTACAGGAAGACTGACTCTTCTTACTGACTATATCTTGATCCATTCCAGTGACACTAGTTATAGATTCCGAAGCTTCACTTCAGGTTTACTGTATCCCTTGGACCTTCTTATTGACGATAAAACACAGCAATTGCATCGGAATTAAATACAAAAGGGACAATGCCGACTTAAGTACAAGAAGACTGACTCTTCTTACTGTCTATGTTTTGAACCATTCCTGGGACACTAGTTATAGATTCCGATGCTTCACCTCCAGTTATCTGTATCCCTCTGACCTTCTTATTGACGATGAAAAACAGAAATTGCTTTGGAATTAAATCGAAAAGGCACAATGCCGACTTAAGTACAAGAAGACTGACTCTTCTCACTGACTATGTTTTGAACCACTCCTGTGACACTAGTTATAGATTCCGGTGCTTCACTTTAGGTTTACTGTATCCCTTGGACCTTGTTATTAACGATGATACACATAAATTGCATCGGAATTAAATACAAAAGGCACAATGCCGACTTAAGTACAAGAAGACTGACTCTTCCTACTGTCTAGGTTTGGAACCATTCCTGTGACACTAGTTATAGATTCCGATGCTTCACTTCAGGTTTACTGAATCCCTTGGACCTTCTTATTGACGATGAAACACAAAAATTGCATCGGAATTAAATACAAAAGGCACAATGCCGACTTAAGTACAAGAAGACTGACTCTTCTTACTGTCTATGTTTTGAACCATTCCTGTGACACTAGTTATAGATTCCGATGCTTCACCTCCGGTTATCTGTATCCCTCTGACCTTCTTATTGACAATGAAACATAGAAATTGCATGGGAATTAAATAGAAAAGGCACAATGCCGACTTAGGTACAAGATGACTGACTCTTCTTACTGTCTATGTTTTGAACCATTCCTGTGACGCTAGTTACAGGTTCCGATGCGTCACTTCAGGTTTACTGTATCCCTTGGACCTTCTTATTGACGATGAAATACAGAAATTGCATCGGAATTAAATACAAAAGGCACAATGCCGACTTAAATAGAATATGACCGACCCTTCTTACTGTCTATGTTCTGAACCATTCATGTGACAAAAGTTCTAGATTCCGACGCTTCACTTCAGCTTTACTGTATCCCTCTGACCATCCTATTGACGATGAAACACAGAAATTGAATCGCAATTAAATACAAAAGGCACATTGCCAACTTAAGTACAAGAAGACTGACTCTTCTTATTGACTATGTTTTGAACCATATCTGTGACACTAGTTATAGATTCCGATGCTTCACTTCAGCTTTACTGTATCCCTTGGACCTTCTTATTGACGATGAAACACTGAAATAGCATCGGAATTAAATATAAAAGGCACAATGCCGAAACAAGTACAAGAAGACTGACTCTTCTAACTGACTATGATTGGAACCATTCCTGTGACACTAGTTATAGATTCCGATGATGCACTTCAGGTCTACTGTGTCCCTCTGACCTTCTTATTGAAGATGAAATACAGAAATAGCATCGGAATTAAATACAAAAGGCACAATGCTGACTTAAGTACAAGAAGACTGACTCTTCTTACTGTCTATGTTTTAAACCATTCCTGTGACGCTAGTTATAGATTCCGATGCTTCACTTCAGGTTTACTGTATCCCTTGAACCTTCTTATTGATGACGAAACACAGAAATTGCATCGGAATTAAATAGAAAAGGCACAATGCCGACTTATGTACAAGAAGACTGCCTCTTCTCACTGTCTATGTTTTGAACCATTCCTGTGACACTAGTTATGGATTCTGATGCTTCACTTCAGGTTTACTGAATCCCTTGGACCTTCTTATTGACAATGAAACACAGAAATTGCATCGGAATTGAATACCAAAGGAACAATGCCGACTTATGTACAAGAAGACTGATCTTCATACTGACTATATCTTGATCCATTCCTGTGACACAAGTTATAGATGCCGATGCTTCACTTCAGGTTTACTGTATCCCTTGGATCTTCTTATTGACGATGAAACACAGAAATTGCATCGGAATTAAATACAAAAGGCACAATGCCGACTTAAGTACAAGAAGACTGACTCTTCTTACTGACTATGATTTGAACTATTCCAGTGATACTAGTTGTAGATTCCGATGCTTCACTTCATGTTTACTGTATCCCTCTGACCTTCTTATTAACGATGAAACACCGATATTGCATCGGAATTAAATAGAAAAGGCACAATGCCGACTTAAATACAAGAAGACCGACTCTTCCAACTGTCTATGTTTTGAACCATTCCTGTGACACTAGTTATAGATTCCGATGCTTCACCTCTGATCACTGTATCCCTCTGACCTTCTTATTGACGATGAAACACAGAAATTGCATCGGAATTAAATAGAAAAGGCACAATGCCGTCTTAAGTACAAGCAGACTGACTCTTCTTAGTGTCTATGATTTGAACCATTTCTGTGACGCTAGTTACAGATTCCGATGCTTCACTTCAGGTTTACTGTATACCTTGGACCTTCTTATTGACGATGAAGCACAGAAATTGCATCGGAATTAAATACAAAAGGCACAATGCCGACTTAAGTACAAGAAGACTGACTCTTCTTACTGACTATGTGTTGAACCATTCCTGTGACACTATTTGGAGATTCCGATGCTTCCCTTAAGGTTTACTGATCCCTCTGACCTTCTTATTGTCGATTAAACACAGTAATTGCATCGGAATTAAATTGAAAAGGACACAATGCCGACTTAAGTACAAGAAGACTGACTCTTCCTACTGTCTATGTTTCGAACCATTCCTGTGACGCTAGTTACAGGTTCCGATGCTTCACTTCAGGTTTACTGTATCCCTTGGACATTCTTATTGGCGATGAAACACAGAAATTGCATCGCAATTAAATAGAAAAAGCACAATGCCGACATAAGTACAAGAAGACTGATTGTCCTTACTGACTATGTTATCAACCATTCCTGTGATTCTAGTTATAGATTCCGACGCTTCACGTCAGGTTTACTGTATCCCTCTCACCTTCTTACTGACGATGAAACACAGAAATTGCATCGGAATTAAATAGAAAAGTCACAAAGCCGACTTAAGTACAAGAAGACTGACTCATCTTACTGACTATGTTCGAACCATTCCTGTGACACTAGTTATAGATTCCGATGCTCCACTTCAGGTTTACTGTATCCCTTTGGCCTTCTTATTGACGATGAAACACAGAAATAGCAGCGGAATGAAATTCATAAGGCACAATACCGACTTAAGTACAAGCAGACTGACTCTTTTTAGTGTCTATGTTTTGAACCATTCCTGTGACGCTAGTTACAGATTCCGATGCTTCACTTCAGGTTTATTGTATCCCTCTGACCTTCGTATTGACGATGAAACACAGTAATTGCATCGGACTTAATTTGAAAAGGGCACAATGCCGACTTAAGTACAAGGAGACTGACTCTTCTTACTGTCTATGTTTTGAACCATTCATGTGACACTAGTTATAAATTCGGATGCTTCACTTCAGGTTTACTGTATCCCTTGGACCTTCTTATTGACGATGAAATACAGAAATTGCATCGGAATTAAATACAAAAGGCACAATGCCGACTTAAGTAGAAGATGACCGACCCTTTTTACTGTCTATGTTCTGAACCATTCATGTGACAAAAGTTCTAGATTCCGATGTTTCACTTCAGGTTTACTGTATCCCTCTGACCATCCTATTGACGATGAAACACAGAAATTGAATCGGAATTAAATACAAAAGGCACAATGCCGACTTAAGTGCAAGGAGACTGACTCTTCTTACTGACTATGTTTTGAACCATATCTATGACACTAGTTATAGATTCCGATGCTTCACTTCAGATATACTGTATCCCTTGGACCTTCTTATTGACGATGAAACACTGAAATAGCATCGGAATTAAATAGAAAAGGCACAATGCCGAATCAAGTACAAGAAGACTGACTCTTCTAACTGACTATGATTGGAACCATTCCTGTGACACTAGTTATAGATTCCGATGATTCACTTCAGGTCTACTGTGTCCCTCTGACCTTCTTATTGAAGATGAAACACAGAAATAGCATCGGAATTAAATACAAAAGGCAAAATGCCAACTTAAGTACAAGAAAACTGACTCTTCTTACTGACTATGTTTTGAACCATTCCTGTGACACTAGTTGTACATTTCGATGCTTCACTTCAGGTTTACTGCATCCCTAGGACCTTCTTATTGACGATGAAACACAGAAATTGCATCGGAACTTAATACAAAATTCACAATGCCGACTTATGTATAAGATGACTGACTCTTCCTACTGTCAAAGTTTTGAACCATTCCTGTGACATTATTTATGGATTCCAATGCTTCACTTCAAGTTTACTGTATCCTTTGGACCTTCTTATTGGCGTTGAAACACAGAAATTGCATCGGAAATAATTAGAAAAGGCACAATGCCGACTTAAGTACAAGAAGACTGACTCTTCTTACTGTCTATGTATTGAACCATTCCTGTGATACTAGTTATAGATTCCGATGCTTCACCTCAGTTTCACTGAATCCCTCTGACCTTCTTATTGACGATGAAACACAGAAATTGCATCGGAATTAAATAGAAATGGCACAATGCCGTCTTAAGTACATGAAGACTGACTCTTCTTACTGACTATATCTTGAACCATTCCTGTGACACTAGTTATAGATTCCGATGCTTCACCTCAGTTTCACTGAATCCCTCTGACCTTCTTATTGACGATGAAACACAGATATTGCATCGGAATTAAATACTAAAGGCACAATGCCGACTTAAGTACAAGAAGGCTGACTCTTCCTATTGTGTATGTTTTGAACCATTCCTGTGACACTAGTTATAGATTCCGATGCTTCACTTCAGGGTTACTGTATCCCTCTGACCTTCTTTTTGACGATGAAACACAGAAATTGCATCGGAATTAAATAGAAAAGACACAATGCCGACTTAAGTACATGAAGACTGACTCTTCTTAATGACTATGTTTTTAACCACTCCTGTGACATTAGTTGTAGATTCGGATGCTTCACTTCAGGTTTACTGTATCCCTTGGACCTTCTTAGTGACGATGAAACACAGAAATTGCATCGGAATTAAATACAAAAGGCACAGTGCCGACTTAAGTGTAAGATGGCTGACTCTTCTTACTGTCTATGATTTGAACCATTCCTGTGACACTAGTTATAGATTCCGATGCTTCACCCCCGGTTATCTGTATCCCTCTGACCCTCTTATTGACGATGAAACACAGAAATTGCATCGGAATTAAAAAGAAAAGGCACAATGCCGACTTAAGTACAAGAAGACTGACTCTTCCTACTGTCTATGTTTCGAAAAATTCCTGTGACGCTAGTTACAGGTTCCGATGCTTCACTTCAGGTTTACTGTATCCCTTGGACATTCTTATTGGCGATGGAACACAGAAAATGCATCGCAATTAAATAGAAAAAGCACAATGCCAACATAAGTACAAGAAGACTGATTGTCCTTTCTGACTATGTTATCAACCATTCCTGTGATTCTAGTTATAGATTCCGACGCTTCACGTCAGGTTTACTGTATCCCTCTCACCTTCTTACTGACGATGAAACACAGAAATTGCATCGGAATTAAATAGAAAAGTCACAATGCCGACTTAAGTACAAGAAGACTGACTCATCTTACTGACTATGTTTGAACCATTCCTGTGACACTAGTTACAGATTCCGATGCTTCACTTCAGGTTTACTGTATCCCTTTGGCCTTCTTATTCACGATGAAACAGAAATAGCATCGGAATGAAATACAAAAGGCACAATACCGACTTAAGTACAAGAAGACTGACTCGTCTTACTGACTATGACTTGAACCACTCCTGTGACACCAGTTAGAGATTCCGATGCTTCATTTCAGGTTTATTGTATCCCTCTGACCTTCGTATTGACGATGAAACACAGTAATTGCATCCGACTTAATTTGAAAAGGGCACAATGCCGACTTAAGTACAAGAAGACTGACTCTTATTACTGTCTATGTTTGAACCATCTCTGTGACACTAGTCATAGATTCCGTTGCGTCACTTCAGGTTAACTGTATCCCTTGGACCTTCTTATTGACGATGAAATACAGAAATTGCATCGGAATAAAATACAAAAGGCACAATGCCGACTTAAGTAGAAGATGACCGACCCTTCTTACTGTCTATGTTCTGAACCATTCATGTGAAAAAAGTTGTAGATTCCGATGCTTCACTTCAGGTTTACTGTATCCCTCTGACCATCCAATTGACGATGAAACACAGAAATTGAGTCGGAATTAAATACAAAAGGCACAATGCCGTCTTAAGTACAAGAAGACTGACTCTTCTTACTGACTATGTTTTGAACCATATCTGTGACACTAGTTATAGATTCCGATGCTTCACTTCAGCTTTACTGTATCCCTTGGACCTTCTTATTGACGATGAAACACTGAAATAGCATCGGAATTAAATAGAAAAGGCACAATGCCGAATCAAGTACAAGAAGACTGACTCTTCTAACTGACTATGATTGGAACCATTCCTGTGACACTAGTTATTGATTCCGATGATTCACTTCAGGTCTACTGTGTCCCTCTGACCTTCTTATTGAAGATGAAACACAGAAATAGCATCGGAATTAAATACAAAAGGCAAAATGCCTACTTAAGTACAAGAAAACTGACTCCTCTTACTGGCTATGTTTTGAACCATTCCTGTGACACTAGTTATAGATTCCGATGCTTCACTTCAGGTTTACTGTATCCCTTGGACGTTCTTATTGACGATGAAACACATAAATTGCATCGGAATTAAATACAAAAGGCAAAATGCCTACTTAAGTAAAAGAAGACTGTCTCTTCTTACTGTCTATGTTTTGAACCATTCCTGTGACGCTAGTTATGGATTCCGATGCTTCACTTCAGGTTTACTGTATCCCTTTTACCTTCTTATTGATGACGAAACACAGAAATTGCATCGGAATTGAATACAAAAGGCACAATGCCGACTTATGTACAAGAAGACTGACTCTTCATACTGACTATATCTTGATCCATTCCTGTAACACTAGTTATAGATTGCGATGCTTCACCTCAGGTTTACTGTATCCCTCTGACCTTCTTATTAACAATGAAACACCGATAATTCATCGGAATTAAATAGAAAAGGCACAATGCCGACTTAAGTACAAGAAGACCGACTCTTCCAACTGTCTATGTTTTGAACCATTCCTGTGACACTAGTTATAGGTTCCGATGCTTCACCTCAGGTTCACTGTATCCCTCTGACCTTCTTATTGACGATGAAACACAGAAATTGCATCGGAATTAAATAGAAAAGGCACAATGCCGTCTTAAGTACAAGCAGACTGACTCTTCTTAGTGTCTATGTTTTGAACCATTCCTGTGACGCTAGTTACAGATTCCGATGCTTCACTTCAGGTTTACTGTATACCTTGGACCTTCTTATTGACGATGAAACAAAGAAATTGCATCGGAATTAAATACAAAAGGCACAATGCCGACTTAAGTACAAGAAGACTGACTCTTCTTACTGACTATGTGTTGAACCATTCCTGTGACACTATTTGGAGATTCCGATGCTTCTCTTCAGGTTTACTGTATCCCTCTGACCTTCTTATTGTCGATTAAACACAGTAATTGCATCGGAATTAAATTGAAAAGGCACAATGCCGACTTAAGTACAAGAAGACTGACTCTTCTTACTGTCTATGTTTTGAACCATTCCGGTGACTCTAGTTATAGATTCCGATGCTCCACTTCAGGTATACTGTAGCTCTTGGACCTTCTTATTGACGATGAAACACAAAAATTGCATCGGAATTAAATACAAAAGGCACAATGCCGACTTAAGTACAAGAAGACTGACTCTTCTTACTGTCTATGTTTTGAACCATTCCTGTGACACTAGTTATAGATTCCGATGCTTCACCTCCGGTTTACTGTATCCCTCTGACCCTCTTATTGACGATGAAACACAGAAATTGCATCGGAAATGAATAGAAAAAGCACAATGCCGACTTAAGTACAAGAAGACTGACTCTTATTACTGTCTACGTTTGAACCATTCCTGTGACACTAGTTATAGATTCCGTTGCGTCACTTCAGGTTTACTGTATCCCTTGGACCTTCTTATTGACGATGAAATACAGAAATTGCATCGGAATTAAATACAAAAGGCACAATGCCGACTTAAGTAGAAGATGACCTACCCTTCTTACTGTCTATGTTCTGAACCATTCATGTGACAAAAGTTCTAGATTCCGATGCTTCACTTCAGGTTTACTGTATCCCTCTGACCATCCTATTGACGATGAAACACAGAAATTGAATCGGAATTAAATACAAAAGGCACAATGCCGACTTAAGTACAAGAAGACTGACTCTTCTAACTGACTATGATTGGAACCATTCCTGTGACACTAGTTATAGATTCCGATGATTCACTTCAGGTCTACTGTGTCCCTCTGACCTTCTTATTGAAGATGAAACACAGAAATAGCATCGGAATTAAATACAAAAGGCAAAATGCCTACTTAAGTACAAGAAAACTGACTCCTCTTACTGACTATGTTTTGAACCATTCCTATGACACTAATTATAGATTCCGATGCTTCACTTCAGGTTTACTGTATCCCTTGGACGTTCTTATTGACGATGAAACACATAAATTGCATCGGAATTAAAAACAAAAGGCAAAATGCCTACTTAAGTACAAGAAGACTGACTCTTCTTACTGTCTATGTTTTGAACCATTCCTGTGACGCTAGTTATAGATTCCGATGATTCACTTCAGGTTTACTGTATCCCTTTTACCTTCTTAGTGATGACGAAACACAGAAATTGCATCGGAATTAAATAGAAAAGGCACAATGCCGACTTATGTTCAAGAAGACTGTCTCTTCCTACTGTCTATGTTTTGAACCATTCCTGTGACACTAGTTATGGATTCCGATGCTTCTCTTTAGGTTTACTGTATCCCTTGGACCTTCTTATTGACAATGAAACAAAGAAATTGCATCGGAATTGAATACAAAAGGCACAATGCCGACTTATGTACAAGAAGACTGACTCTTCATACTGACTATATCTTGATCCATTCCTGTAACACTAGTTATAGATTCCGATGCTTCACCTCAGGTTTACTGTATCCCTCTGACCGTCTTATTAACAATGAAACACGGATAATGCATCGGAATTAAATAGAAAAGGCACAATGCCGACTTAAGTACAAGAAGACCGACTCTTCCATCTGTCTATGTTTTGAACCATTCCTGTGACACTAGTTATAGGTTCCGATGCTTCACCTCAGGTTCACTGTATCCCTCTGACCTTCTTATTGACGATGAAACACAGAAATTGCATCGGAATTAAATAGAAAAGGCACAATGCCGTCTTAAGTACAAGCAGACTGACTCTTCTTACTGTCTATGCTTTGAACCATTCCTGTGACACTAGTTATAGATTCCGATGCTTCACTTCAAGTTTACTGTATCCCTCTGACCTTCTTATTGACGATGAAACACATAAATTGCATCGGAAATAAATACAAAAGGCACAATACGGACTGAAGTACATGTAGACTGAATCTTCCTACTGTCTAAGTTAAGAACCATTCCCGTGACACTAGTTATAGATTCCGATGCTTCATATCAGGTTTACTGTATCCCTTGGACCTTCTTAATGACGATGAAACACAGATAGTGCATCGGAATTAAGTAAAAAAGGCACAATGCCAACTTAAGTACAAGAAGACTGACTCTTCCTATTGTCTTTGTTTTGAACCATTCCTGTGTAATTAGTTATAGATTCCGATGCTTCACTTCAGGTTAACTGTTTCCCTCTGACCTTCTTTTTGACGATGAAACACAGAAATTGCATCGGAATTAAATAGAAAAGGCACAATGCCGACTTTAGTACAGGAAGACTGACTCTTCTTACTGACTATATCTTGATCCATTCCTGTGACACTAGTTATAGATTCCGATGCTTCACTTCAGGTTTACTGTATCCCTTGGACCTTCTTATTGACGATGAAACACAGCAATTGCATCGGAATTAAATATAAAAGGGACAATGCCTACTTAAGTACAAGAAGAGTGACTCTTCTTACTGACTATGTTTTGAACCATTCCTGTGACACTAGTTATATATTTCCATGCTTCACTTCAGGTTTACTGCATTGCTAGGACCTTCTTATACACGATGAAACACAGAAATTGCATCGGAACTAAATACAAAAGGCAATGCCGACTTATGTATAAGATGACTGACTCTTCTTACTGTCTATGTTTTGAACCATTCCTGTGACACTAGTTATAGATTCCGATGCCTCACTTCAGGTTTACTGTTTCCCTCTGACCTTCTTTTTGACGATGAAACACAGAAATTGCATCGGAATTAAATAGAAATGGCACAATGCCGACTTTAGTACAGGAAGACTGACTCTTCTTACTGACTATATCTTGATCCATTCCTGTGACACTAGTTATAGATTCCGATGCTTCACTTCAGGTTTACTGTATCCCTTGGACCTTCTTATTGACGATGAAACACAGCAATTGCATCGGAATTAAATATAAAAGGGACAATGCCTACTTAAGTACAAGAAGACTGACTCTTCTTACTGACTATGTTTTGAACCATTCCTGTGACACTAGTTATATATTTCCATGCTTCACTTCAGATTTACTGCATTGATAGGACCTTCTTATTGACGATTAAACACAGAAATTGCATCGGAACTAAATACAAAAGGCAATGCCGACTTATGTATAAGATGACTGACTCTTCTTACTGTCTATGTTTTGAACCATTCCATTGACACTAGTTATAGACTCCGATTCTTCACTTCATGTTACTGTTTCCCTTGGACCTTCTTATTGACGACTAATCAATGAAATTGCATCGGAATTAAATACATAAGGCACAATGCCGACTTAAGTATATGAAGACTGACTCTTCTTACTGACTATGTTTTTAACCACTCATGTGACACTAGTTGTAGATTCGGATGCTTCACTTCATGTTCACTGTATCCCTTGGACCTTCTTAGTGACAATGAATCACAGAAATTGCATCGGAATTAAATACAAAAGGCACAATGCCGACTTAAGTACAAGATGGCTGACTCTTCTTACAGTCTATGATTTGAACCATTCCTGTGACACTAGTTATAGATTCCGATGCTTCACTCCAGGTTTACTCGGTACCTTGACCTTCTTATTGACGATGAAACACAGAAATTGCATCGGAATTAAATACAAAAGGCACAATGCCGACTTAAGGACAAGAAGACTGAATCTTCTTACTGCCTATGTTTTGAACCATTCCTGTGTCACTAGTTATAGACTCTGATGCATCACTTCAGGTTTACTGTATCCCTCTGACCTTCTTATTGACGATGAAACACAGAAAATGCATCGGAATTAAATGCAAAAAGCACAATGCCGACTTAAGTGCAAGAAGACTGACTCTTTTTACTGTCTATGTTTTGAACCATTCCTGTGACACTAGTTATAGATTCCGATGCTTCACACCAGTTATACTTTATCCCTTGGACCTTCTTAATGACGATGAAACACCGAAATTGCAACGGAATTAAATAGAAAAGGCACAATGCCGACTTAGGTACATGAAGACTGACCCTTGTTACTGACTATGTTTTGAACCATTGCTGTGACACTAGTTATGGATTCCGATGCTTCACTTCGGGTTTACTGTATACCTTGGACCTTCTTATTGACGATGAAACACAGAAAATGCATCGGAATTACATACAAAAGGCACAATGCCGACATAAGTAAAAGAAGGCTGATTCTTTCTACTGTCTATGTTTTGAACCATTCCTGTGACACTAGTTGTGGATTCCGATGCTTCACTTCAGGTTTACTGTATCCCTCTGACCTTCTTATTGACGGTGAAACACAGAAATTGCATCGGAATTAAATACAAAAGGCACAATGCTGACTTAAGGACAAGAAGACTGACTCTTCTTACTGACTCTGCTTTGAACCATTCCTGTGACACTAGCAATAGATTCCGATGCTTCACTTCAGGTTTACTGTATCACTCTGACCTTCTTATTGACGATGAAACACAGAAATTGCATCGGAATTAAATACAAAAGGCACAATGCCGACTTAAGGACAAGAAGACTGAATCTTCTTACTGTCTATGTTTTGACCCATTCCATTGACACTAGTTATGGATTCCGATGCCTCATTCCAGGTTCACTGTATCCCTTGGACCTTGTAATTGACGATGAAACACAGAAATTGCATTGGAATTAAGTAGAAAAGGCACAATGCCGACTTAAGTACAAGAAGACCGACTCTTTTTACTGACTATGTTTTGAACCATTCCTGTGACACTAGTTATAGATTCAGATGGTTCACTTCAGGTTTACAGTATCCCTTGGACCTTTTTATTGACGATGAAACACAGAAATTGCATCGGAATTAAATACAAAAGGCAAATTGCCAACTTTAGTACACAAAGACTGACTCTTCTTACTGTCTATGTTTTTAACTATTCCTGTGACACTAGTTATGGATCCCGATGCTACACTCCAGGTTTACTGTATCCCCTGGACGTTCTTATTGGCGATGAAACACAGAAATTGCATCGGAATTAAATACAAAAGGCTCAATGCCGACTTAAGGACAAGAAGACTGACTCTTCTTACTGACTATGTTTTGAACCATTCCTGTGACACTAGTTATAGATTCCGATGCTTCACTCCAGGTTTACTGAATCCCTTGGACCTTCATATTGACGATGAAACACAGAAATTGCATCGTAATTAAATAGAAAAGTCACAATGCCGACTTAAGTACAAGAAGCCTGACTCTTCTTACTGCCTATGTTTGGAACCATTCCTGTGACACTAGTTATAGATTCCGATGCTACACTTCAGGTTTACTGTATACCTTGGAAGTTCTTATTGATGATGAAACACAGAAATTGCATCGGAATTAAATATAAAAGGCACAATGCCGACTAAAGTACAAGAAGACTGACTCTTCCTACTGTCTATGTTTTGAACCATTCCTGTGACACTAGTTTTGGATTCTGATGCTTCACTTCAGGTTTACTGTATCTCTCTGACCTTCTTATTGACAATGAATCACAGAAATTGCATGGGAATTAAATACAAAAGGCACAATGCCGACTTAAGTACAAGAAAACTGACTCATCCTACTGTCTATGTTTTGAACCATTCCTGTGACACTAGTTATAGATTCCGATGCTTCACTTCAGGTTTACTGTATCCCTCTGACCTTATTGCCGATGAAACACCGAAATTGCTTCGGAATTAAATACAAAAGGCAAAATGGCGACTTAAAGACAAGAAGACTGTCTCTTCTTACTGACTATGTTTTGAACCATTCCTGTGACACTAGTTATAGATTGCGATGCTTCACTTCAGCTTTACTATTTCCCTTGGACCTTCTTATTGCGAATGAAACACAGAAATTGCATCGCAATTAAAAACTAAAGGCACAATGCCGACTTAAGTACAAGAAGACTGACCCTTCCTACTGTCTACATTTTGAACCATTTCTGTGACACTAGTTATAGAGTCCGATGCTGCACTTCAGTTTTACTCTATCCCTTGGACGTTCTTATTGACGATGAAACACAGAAATTGCATCGGAATTAAATAGAAAAGGCACAATGCCGACTTAAGTACAAGAAAACTACTCTTCTTACTGTCTATGTTTGAACCATACCTGTGACACTAGTTATAGATTCCGATGCTTCCCTTCAGGTTTACTGTATCCCACTGTCCTTCTTATTGAAGGTGAAACACAGAAATTGCATCGGAATTAAATACGAAAGGCACAATGCCGATTTAAGTGCAAGAAGACTGACTCTTCTTACTGACTATGTTTTGAACCATCCCTGTGACACTAGTTATAGATTTCGATGCTTCACTTCAGGTTTACTGTTTCCCTGTGACCTTCTTATTGACGATGAAACACAGAGATTGCATCGGAATTAAATACAAAAGGCACAATGCCGACTTAAGTAGAAGATGACCTACCCTTCTTACTGTCTATGTTCTGAACCATTCATGTGACAAAAGTTCTAGATTCCGATGCTTCACTTCAGGTTTACTGTATCCCTCTGACCATCCTATTGACGATGAAACACAGAAATTGAATCGGAATTAAATACAAAAGGCACAATGCCGACTTAAGTACAAGAAGACTGACTCTTCTAACTGACTATGATTGGAACCATTCCTCTGACACTAGTTATAGATTCCGATGATTCACGTCAGGTCTACTGTGTCCCTCTGACATTCTTATTGAAGATGAAACACAGAAATAGCATCGGAATTAAATACAAAAGGCAAAATGCCTACTTAAGTACAAGAAAACTGACTCCTTTTACTGACTATGTTTTGAACCATTCCTATGACACTAATTATAGATTCCGATGCTTCACTTCAGGTTTACTGTATCCCTTGGACGTTCTTATTGACGATGAAACACATAAATTGCATCGGAATTAAAAACAAAAGGCAAAATGCCTACTTAAGTACAAGAAGACTGACTCTTCTTACTGTCTATGTTTTGAACCATTCCTGTGACGCTAGTTATAGATTCCGATAATTCACTTCAGGTTTACTGTATCCCTTTTACCTTCTTATTGATGACGAAACACAGAAATTGCATCGGAATTAAATAGAAAAGGCACAATGCCGACTTATGTTCAAGAAGACTGTCTCTTCCTACTGTCTATGTTTTGAACCATTCCTGTGACACTAGTTATGGATTCCGATGCTTCTCTTTAGGTTTACTGTATCCCTTGGACCTTCTTATTGACAATGAAACAAAGAAATTGCATCGGAATTGAATACAAAAGGCACAATGCCGACTTATGTACAAGAAGACTGACTCTTCATACTGACTATATCTTGATCCATTCCTGTAACACTAGTTATAGATTCCGATGCTTCACCTCAGGTTTACTGTATCCCTCTGACCGTCTTATTAACAATGAAACACCGATAATGCATCGGAATTAAATAGAAAAGGCACAATGCCGACTTAAGTACAAGAAGACCGACTCTTCCATCTGTCTATGTTTTGAACCATTCCTGTGACACTAGTTATAGGTTCCGATGCTTCACCTCAGGTTCACTGTATCCCTCTGACCTTCTTATTGACGATGAAACACAGAAATTGCATCGGAATTAAATAGAAAAGGCACAATGCCGTCTTAAGTACAAGCAGACTGACTCTTCTTAGTGTCTATGTTTTGAACCATTCCTGTGACGCTAGTTACAGATTCCGATGCTTCACCTCAGGTTTACTGTATACCTTGGACCTTCTTATTGACGATGAAACACAGAAATTGCATCGGAATTAAATACAAAAGGCACAATGCCAACTTAAGTACAAGAAGACTGACTCTTCTTACTGACTATGTGTTGAACCATTCCTGTGACACTATTTGGAGATTCCGATGCTTCTCTTCAGGTTTACTGTATCCCTCTGACCTTCTTATTGTCGATTAAACACAGTAATTGCATCGGAATTAAATTGAAAAGGCACAATGCCGACTTAAGTACAAGAAGACTGACTCTTCTTACTGTCTATGTTTTGAACCATTCCGGTGACACTAGTTATAGATTCCGATGCTCCACTTCAGGTTTACTGTAGCTCTTGGACCTTCTTATTGACGATGAAACACAGAAGTTGCATCGAAATTAAATACAAAAGGCACAATGCCGACTTAAGTACAAGAAGACTGACCCTTCTTAACGACTATGCATTGAACCATTCCTGTGACACTAGTTATAGATTCCGATGCTTCACTTCAAGTTTACTGTATCCCTCTGACCTTCTAATTGACGATGAAACACATAAATTGCATCGGAAATAAATACAAAAGGCACAATACGGACTGAAGTACATGTAGACTGAATCTTCCTACTGTCTAAGTTAAGAACCATTCCCGTGACACTAGTTATAGATTCCGATGCTTCATATCAGGTTTACTGTATCCCTTGGACCTTCTTAATGACGATGAAACACAGATAGTGCATCGGAATTAAGTAAAAAAGGCACAATGCCAACTTAAGTACAAGAAGACTGACTCTTCCTATTGTCTTTGTTTTGAACCATTCCTGTGTAACTAGTTATAGATTCCGATGCTTCACTTCAGGTTAACTGTTTCCCTCTGACCTTCTTTTTGACGATGAAACACAGAAATTGCATCGGAATTAAATAGAAAAGGCACAATGCCGACTTTAGTACAGGAAGACTGACTCTTCTTACTGACTATATCTTGATCCATTCCTGTGACACTAGTTATAGATTCCGATGCTTCACTTCAGGTTTACTGTATCCCTTGGACCTTCTTATTGACGATGAAACACAGCAATTGCATCGGAATTAAATATAAAAGGGACAACGCCTACTTAAGTACAAGAAGAGTGACTCTTCTTACTGACTATGTTTTGAACCATTCCTGTGACACTAGTTATATATTTCCATGCTTCACTTCAGGTTTACTGCATTGCTAGGACCTTCGTATACACGATGAAACACAGAAATTGCATCGGAACTAAATACAAAAGGCAATGCCGACTTATGTATAAGATGACTGACTCTTCTTACTGTCTATGTTTTGAACCATTCCTGTGACACTAGTTATAGATTCCGATGCCTCACTTCAGGTTTACTGTTTCCCTCTGACCTTCTTTTTGACGATGAAACACAGAAATTGCATCGGAATTAAATAGAAATGGCACAATGCCGACTTTAGTACAGGAAGACCGACTCATCTTACTGACTATATCTTGATCCATTCCTGTGACACTAGTTATAGATTCCGATGCTTCACTTCAGGTTTACTGTATCCCTTGGACCTTCTTATTGACGATGAAACACAGCAATTGCATCGGAATTAAATATAAAAGGGACAATGCCTACTTAAGTACAAGAAGACTGACTCTTCTTACTGACTATGTTTTGAACCATTCCTGTGACACTAGTTATATATTTCCATGCTTCACTTCAGATTTACTGCATTGCTAGGACCTTCTTATTGACGATTAAACACAGAAATTGCATCGGAACTAAATACAAAAGGCAATGCCGACTTATGTATAAGATGACTGACTCTTCTTACTGTCTATGTTTTGAACCATTCCATTGACACTAGTTATAGACTCCGATTCTTCACTTCATGTTACTGTTTCCCTTGGACCTTCTTATTGACGACTAATCAATGAAATTGCATCGGAATTAAATACAAAAGGCACAATGCCGACTTAAGTATATGAAGACTGACTCTTCTTACTGACTATGTTTTTAACCACTCATGTGACACTAGTTGTAGATTCGGATGCTTCACTTCATGTTTACTGTATCCCTTGGACCTTCTTAGTGACAATGAATCACAGAAATTGCATCGGAATTAAATACAAAAGGCACAATGCCGACTTAAGTACAAGATGGCTGACTCTTCTTACAGTCTATGATTTGAACCATTCCTGTGACACTAGTTATAGATTCCGATGCTTCACTCCAGGTTTACTCGGTACCTTGGACCTTCTTATTGACGATGAAACACAGAAATTGCATCGGAATTAAATACAAAAGGCACAATGCCGACTTAAGGACAAGAAGACTGAATCTTCTTACTGCCTATGTTTTGAACCATTCCTGTGTCACTAGTTATAGACTCCGATGCATCACTTCAGGTTTACTGTATCCCTCTGACCTTCTTATTGACGATGAAACACAGAAAATGCATCGGAATTAAATGCAAAAAGCACAATGCCGACTTAAGTGCAAGAAGACTGACTCTTTTTACTGTCTATGTTTTGAACCATTCCTGTGACACTAGTTATAGATTCCGATGCTTCACACCAGTTATACTTTATCCTTTGGACCTTCTTAATGACGATGAAACACCGAAATTGCAACGGAATTAAATAGAAAAGGCACAATGCCGACTTAGGTACATGAAGACTGACTCTTGTTACTGACTATGTTTTGAACCATTGCTGTGACACTAGTTATGGATTCCGATGCTTCACTTCGGGTTTACTGTATACCAGTTATACTTTATCCTTTGGACCTTCTTAATGACGATGAAACACCGAAATTGCAACGGAATTAAATAGAAAAGGCACAATGCCGACTTAGGTACATGAAGACTGACTCTTGTTACTGACTATGTTTTGAACCATTGCTGTGACACTAGTTATGGATTCCGATGCTTCACTTCGGGTTTACTGTATACCTTGGACCTTCTTATTGACGATGAAACACAGAAAATGCATCGGAATTACATACAAAAGGCACAATGCCGACATAAGTAAAAGAAGGCTGATTCTTTCTACTGTCTATGTTTTGAACCATTCCTGTGACACTAGTTGTGGATTCCGATGCTTCACTTCAGGTTTACTGTATCCCTCTGACCTTCTTATTGACGGTGAAACACAGAAATTGCATCGGAATTAAATACAAAAGGCACAATGCTGACTTAAGGACAAGAAGACTGACTCTTCTTACTGACTCTGCTTTGAACCATTCCTGTGACACTAGCAATAGATTCCGATGCTTCACTTCAGGTTTACTGTATCACTCTGACCTTCTTATTGACGATGAAACACAGAAATTGCATCGGAATTAAATACAAAGGGTATAATGCCGACTTAAGTTTAAGAAGACTGACTCTTCTTACTGTCTATGTTTTGACCCATTCCATTGACACTAGTTATGGATTCCGATGCCTCATTCCAGGTTCACTGTATCCCTTGGACCTTGTAATTGACGATGAAACACAGAAATTGCATTGGAATTAAGTAGAAAAGGCACAATGCCGACTTAAGTACAAGAAGACCGACTCTTTTTACTGACTATGTTTTGAACCATTCCTGTGACACTAGTTATAGATTCCGATGGTTCACTTCAGGTTTACAGTATCCCTTGGACCGTTTTATTGACGATGAAACACAGAAATTGCATCGGAATTAAATACAAAAGGCAAATTGCCAACTTTAGTACACAAAGACTGACTCTTCTTACTGTCTATGTTTTTAACTATTCCTGTGACACTAGTTATGGATCCCGATGCTACACTCCAGGTTTACTGTATCCCCTGGACGTTCTTATTGGCGATGAAACACAGAAATTGCATCGGAATTAAATACAAAAGGCTCAATGCCGACTTAAGGACAAGAAGACTGACTCTTCTTACTGACTATGTTTTGAACCATTCCTGTGACACTAGTTATAGATTCCGATGCTTCACTCCAGGTTTACTGAATCCCTTGGACCTTCATATTGACGATGAAACACAGAAATTGCATCGTAATTAAATAGAAAAGTCACAATGCCGACTTAAGTACAAGAAGCCTGACTCTTCTTACTGCCTATGTTTGGAACCATTCCTGTGACACTAGTTATAGATTCCGATGCTACACTTCAGGTTTACTGTATACCTTGGAAGTTCTTATTGATGATGAAACACAGAAATTGCATCGGAATTAAATATAAAAGGCACAATGCCGAGTAAAGTACAAGAAGACTGACTCTTCCTACTGTCTATGTTTTGAACCATTCCTGTGACACTAGTTTTGGATTCTGATGCTTCACTTCAGGTTTACTGTATCTCTCTGACCTTCTTATTGACAATGAATCACAGAAATTGCATGGGAATTAAATACAAAAGGCACAATGCCGACTTAAGTACAAGAAAACTGACTCATCCTACTGTCTATGTTTTGAACCATTCCTGTGACACTAGTTATAGATTCCGATGCTTCACTTCAGGTTTACTGTATCCCTCTGACCTTATTGCCGATGAAACACCGAAATTGCTTCGGAATTAAATACAAAAGGCAAAATGGCGACTTAAAGACAAGAAGACTGTCTCTTCTTACTGACTATGTTTTGAACCATTCCTGTGACACTAGTTATAGATTGCGATGCTTCACTTCAGCTTTACTATTTCCCTTGGACCTTCTTATTGCGAATGAAACACAGAAATTGCATCGCAATTAAAAACTAAAGGCACAATGCCGACTTAAGTACAAGAAGACTGACCCTTCCTACTGTCTACATTTTGAACCATTTCTGTGACACTAGTTATAGAGTCCGATGCTGCACTTCAGTTTTACTCTATCCCTTGGACGTTCTTATTGACGATGAAACACAGAAATTGCATCGGAATTAAATAGAAAAGGCACAATGCCGACTTAAGTACAAGAAAACTACTCTTCTTACTGTCTATGTTTGAACCTTACCTGTGACACTAGTTATAGATTCCGATGCTTCCCTTCAGGTTTACTGTATCCCACTGTCCTTCTTATTGAAGGTGAAACACAGAAATTGCATCGGAATTAAATACGAAAGGCACAATGCCGACTTAAGTGCAAGAAGACTGACTCTTCTTACTGACTATGTTTTGAACCATCCCTGTGACACTAGTTATAGATTTCGATGCTTCACTTCAGGTTTACTGTTTCCCTGTGACCTTCTTATTGACGATGAAACACAGAGATTGCATCGGAATTAAATAGAAAAGGCACAATGCCGACTTAAGTACAAGAAGACTGACTCTTCTTACAGTCTATGTTTTGAACCATTCCTGTGGCACTACTTGTAAATTCCGATGCTTCACTTCAGGTTTACTGTATCCCTTGGACCTCCTTATAGACGATGAAACACAGAAATTGCATCGGAATTATATACAAAAGGCACAATGCCGGCTTAAGTACATGAAGACCGACTCTTCTTACTGACAATGATTTGAACCATTCTTGTGACACTAGTTATAGATTCCGATGTTTTACTTCATTTTTGCAGTATCCCTTGGAAATTCTTATTGACGATGAAACACAGAAATTGCATCGGAATTAAATAGAAAAGCACAATGCCGACTTAAGTACAAGAAGACTGACTCTTCTTACTGACTATGTTTTGAACCATTCCTGTGACACTAGTTATAGATTCCAATGCTTCACTTCAGGTTTACTGTATTCCTCTGACCTTCATATTGACGGTGAAACAGAGAAATTGCATCGGACTTAAATACGAAAGGCACAATGCCGACTTAAGTACAAGAAGACTGACTCTTCTTACTGTCTATGTATTGTACCATTCTTGTGACACTAGTTATAGATTCCGATGCTTCACTCCAGGTTTACTGTATCCCTTGGACCTTCTTATTGACGATGAAACACAGAAATTGCATCGGAATGAAATACCAAAGACACAATGCCGCCTTATGTACAAGAAGACTGACTCTTCTTACTGACTATGTCTTGAACCATTCCTGTGACACTAGTTATAGATTCCGATGCTTCACTTCAGGTTTACTGTATCCCTCTGACCTTCTTATTGACGATGAAACACAGAAATTGCATCGGAATTAAATACAAATGGGACAATGCCGACTTAAGTACCCGAAGACTGACTCTTCTTACTGTCTATGTTTGAACCATTCCTGTGACACTATTTATAGATTCCGATGCTTCACTTCAGGTTTACTGTATCCCTGTGACCTTCTTAATGACGGTGAAACACAGAAATTGCATCGGAATTAAATACGAAAGGCACAATGCCGACTTAAGTACAAGAAGAATGACTCTTCTTACTGACTATGTTTGAACCATTCCTGTGACACTAGTTATAGATTCCGATGCTTTACTTCAGGTTTACTGTATACCTTGGACCTTCTTATTGGCGATTAAACACAGAAAATGCATCGGAATTAAATACAAAAGGCCCAATGCCGACTTAAGTACAAGAAGACTGACTCTTCCTACTGTCTATGTTTTGAACGATTTCTGTGACACTAGTAATAGAGTCCGATGCTGCACTTCAGGTTTACTGTATCCCTTGGACCTTCTTATTGACGATGAAACACAGAAATTGCATCGGAATTGAATACATAAGGCACAATGCCGAATTAATGACAAGAAGACTGACTGTTCATACTGACTATGTTTTGAACCATTCCTGTGACTCTAGTTATAGATTCCGATTCTTCACTTCAGGATTACTGTATCCCTCTGACCTTCTTATTGACGATGAAACACAGAAATTGCATCGCAATTAAATACAAAAGCCACAATGCCGACTTATATACAAGAAGACTGACTCTTCTTACTGTCTATGATTTGAACCATTCCTGTGACACTAGTTAATGATTCCGATGCTTCATTCAAGGTTTACTGTATCCCTTGGACCTTCTTATTGACGATGAAACACAGAAATTGCATCGGAATTAAATACAAAAGGCACAATGCCGACATAAGTACAAGAAGACTGACTCTTCTTACTGACTATGCCTTGAACCATTCCTGTGACACTAGTTATAGATTCCGATGCTTCACTTCAGGTTTACTGTATCCCTCTGACCTTCTTATTGACGATGAAACACAGAAATTGCATCGGAATTAAATCGAAATGGCACAATGCCGACATAAGTACAAGAAGACTGACTCTTCTCACTGACTATGTTTTGAACCACTCCTGTGACACTAGTTATAGATTCCGGTGCTTCACTTCAGGTTTACTGTATCCCTTGGACCTTGTTATTAACGATGATACACATAAATTGCATCGGAATTAAATACAAAAGGCACAATGCCGACTTAAGTACAAGAAGACTGACTCTTCCTACTGTCTATGTTTGGAACCATTCCTGTGACACTAGTTATAGATTCCGATGCTTCACTTCAGGTTTACTGAATCCCTTGGACCTTCTTATTGACGATGAAACACAAAAATTGCATCGGAATTAAATACAAAAGGCACAATGCCGACTTAAGTACAAGAAGACTGACTCTTCCTACTGTCTATGTTTGGAACCATTCCTGTGACACTAGTTATAGATTCCGATGCTTCACTTCAGCTTTACTGTATCCCTTGGACCTTGTTATTGACGATGAAACACTGAAATAGCATCGGAATTAAATATAAAAGGCACAATGCCGAAACAAGTACAAGAAGACTGACTCTTCTAACTGACTATGATTGGAACCATTCCTGTGACACTAGTTATAGATTCCGATGATTCACTTCAGGTCTACTGTGTCCCTCTGACCTTCTTATTGAAGATGAAATACAGAAATAGCATCGGAATTAAATACAAAAGGCACAATGCTGACTTAAGTACACGAAGACTGACTCTTCTTACTGTCTATGTTTTAAACCATTCCTGTGACGCTAGTTATAGATTCCGATGCTTCACTTCAGGTTTACTGTATCCCTTGAACCTTCTTATTGATGACGAAACACAGAAATTGCATCGGAATTAAATAGAAAAGGCACAATGCCGACTTATGTACAAGAAGATTGCCTCTTCCTACTGTCTATGTTTTGAACCATTCCTGTGACACTAGTTATGGATTCTGATGCTTCACTTCAGGTTTATTGTATCCCTTGGACCTTCTTATTGACAATGAAACACAGAAATTGCATCGGAATTGAATACCAAAGGCACAATGCCGACTTATGTACAAGAAGACTGATCTTCATACTGACTATATCTTGATCCATTCCTGTGACACTAGTTATAGATGCCGATGCTTCACTTCAGGTTTACTGTATCCCTTGGATCTTCTTATTGACGATGAAACACAGAAATTGCATCGGAATTAAATACAAAAGGCACAATGCCGACCTAAGTACAAGAAGACTGACTCTTCTTACAGACTATGATTTGAACTATTCCAGTGATACTAGTTGTAGATTCCGATGCTTCACTTCATGTTTACTGTATCCCTCTGACCTTCTTATTAACGATGAAACACCGATATTGCATCGGAATTAAATAGAAAAGGCACAATGCCGACTTAAGTACAAGAAGACCGACTCTTCCAACTGTCTATGATTTGAACCATTCCTGTGACACTAGTTATGGATTCGATGCTTCACCTCTGATCACAGTATCCCTCTGACCTTCTTATTGACGATGAAACACAGAAATTGCATCGGAATTAAATAGAAAAGGCACAATGCCGTCTTAAGTACAAGCAGACTGACTCTTCTTAGTGTCTATGTTTTGAACCATTCCTGTGACGCTAGTTACAGATTCCGATGCTTCACTTCAGGTTTACTGTATCCCTTGGACCTTCTTATTGACGATGAAACACAGAAATTGCATCGGAATTAAATACAAAAGGCACAATGCCGACTTAAGTACAAGAAGACCGACTCTTCTTACTGACTATGTGATGAACCATTCCTGTGACACTATTTGGAGATTCCGATGCTTCCCTTCAGCTTTACTGTATCCCTCTGACCTTCTTATTGTCGATTAAACACAGTAATTGCATCGGAATTAAATTGAAAAGGGCACAATGCCGATTTAAGTACAAGAAGACTGACTCTTCCTACTGTCTATGTTTCGAACCATTCCTGTGACGCTAGTTACAGGTTCCGATGCTTCACTTCAGGTTTACTGTATCCCTTGGACATTCTTGTTGGCGATGAAACACAGAAATTGCATCGCAATTAAATAGAAAAAGCACAATGCCGACATAAGTACAAGAAGACTGATTGTCCTTACTGACTATGTTATCAACCATTCCTGTGATTCTAGTTATAGATTCCGACGCTTCACGTCAGGTTTACTGTATCCCTCTCACCTTCTTACTGACGATGAAACACAGAAATTGCATCGGAATTAAATAGAAAAGTCACAAAGCCGACTTAAGTACAAGAAGACTGACTCATCTTA
The DNA here is from genome assembly GCF_023864345.2 of Schistocerca serialis cubense. Taxonomy (NCBI): domain Eukaryota; kingdom Metazoa; phylum Arthropoda; class Insecta; order Orthoptera; family Acrididae; genus Schistocerca; species Schistocerca serialis. The sequence continues at coordinate 1,096,401,331 of NC_064640.1, forward strand.
CTGACTATGTTTGAACCATTCCTGTGACACTAGTTATAGATTCCGATGCTTCACTTCATGTTTACTGTATCCCTTTGGCCTTCTTATTGACGATGAAACACAGAAATAGCATCGGAATGAAATTCAAAAGGCACAATAACGACTTAAGAACAAGAAGACTGACTCGTCTTACTGACTATGATATGAACCATTCCTGTGACACCAGTTAGAGATTCCGATGCTTCATTTCAGGTTTATTGTATCCCTCTGACCTTCGTATTGACGATGAAACACAGTAATTGCATCGGACTTAATTTGAAAAGGGCACAATGCCGACTTAATTACAAGGAGACTGACTCTTCTTACTGTCTATGTTTTGAACCATTCCTGTGACACTAGTTATAGATTCGGATGCTTCACTTCAGGTTTACTGTTTCCCTTGGACCTTCTTATTGACGATGAAATACAGAAATTGCATCGGAATTAAATACAAAAGGCACAATGCCGACTTAAGTAGAAGATGACCGACCCTTTTTACTGTCTATGTTCTGAACCATTCATGTGACAAAAGTTCTAGATTCCGATGTTTCACTTCAGGTTTACTGTATCCCTCTGACCATCCTATTGACGATGAAACACAGAAATTGAATCGGAATTAAATACAAAAGGCACAATGCCGACTTAAGTGCAAGGAGACTGACTCTTCTTACTGACTATGTTTTGAACCATATCTGTGACACTAGTTATAGATTCCGATGCTTCACTTCAGCTATACTGTATCCCTTGGACCTTCTTATTGACGATGAAACACTGAAATAGCATCGGAATTAAATAGAAAAGGCACAATGCCGAATCAAGTACAAGAAGACTGACTCTTCTAACCGACTATGATTGGAACCATTCCTGTGACACTAGTTATAGATTCCGATGATTCACTTCAGGTCTACTGTGTCCCTCTGACCTTCGTATTGAAGATGAAACACAGAAATAGCATCGGAATTAAATACAAAAGGCAAAATGCCAACTTAAGTACAAGAAAACTGACTCTTCTTACTGACTATGTTTTGAACCATTCCTGTGACACTAGTTGTATATTTCGATGCTTCACTTCAGGTTTACTGCATCCCTAGGACCTTCTTATTGACGATGAAACACAGAAATTGCATCGGAACTAAATACAAAATTCACAAAGCCGACTTATGTATAAGATGACTGACTCTTCCTACTGTCAATGCTTTGAACCATTCCTGTGACATTATTTATGGATTCCAATGCTTCACTTCATGTTTACTGTATCCTTTGGACCTTCTTATTGGCGTTGAAACACAGAAATTGCATCGGAAATAATTAGAAAAGGCACAATGCCGACTTAAGTACAAGAAGACTGACTCTTCTTACTGTCTATGTTTTGAACCATTCCTGTGACACTAGTTATAGATTCCGATGCTTCACCTCCGGTTATCTGTCTCCCTCTGACCCTCTTATTGACGATGAAACACAGAAATTGCATCGGGATTAAATAGAAAAGGCACAATGCCGACTTAAGTACAAGAAGGCTGACTCTTCCTACTGTCTATGTTTCGAACCATTCCTGTGACGCTAGTTACAGGTTCCGATGCTTCACTTCAGGTTTACTGTATCCCTTGTACATTCTTATTGGCGATGAAACACAGAAATTGCATCGCAATTAAATAGAAAAAGCACAATGCCGACATAACTACAAGAAGACTGATTGTCCTTTCTGACTATGTTATCAACCATTCCTGTGATTCTAGTTATAGATTCCGACGCTTCACGTCAGGTTTACTGTATCCCTCTCACCTTCTTACTGACGATGAAACACAGAAATTGCATCGGAATTAAATAGAAAAGTCACAATGCCGACTTAAGTACAAGAAGACTGACTCATCTTACTGACTATGTTTGAACCATTCCTGTGACACTAGTTATAGATTCCGATGCTTCACTTCAGGTTTACCGAATCCCTTTGGCCTTCTTATTGACGATGAAACACAGAAATAGCATCGGAATGAAATACAAAAGGCACAATACCGACTTAAGTACAAGAAGACTGACTCGTCTTACTGACTATGATTTGAATCACTCCTGTGACACCAGTTAGAGATTCCGATGTTTCATTTCAGGTTTATTGTATCCCTCTGACCTTCGTATTGACGATGAAACACAGTAATTGCATCGGACTTAATTTGAAAAGGGCACAATGCCGACTTAAGTACAAGAAGACTGACTCTTATTACTGTCTATGTTTGAACCATTCCTGTGACACTAGTTATAGATTCCGTTGCTTCACTTCAGGTTTACTGTATCCCTTGGACCTTCTTATTGACGATGAAATACAGAAATTGCATCGGAATTAAATACAAAAGGCACAATGCCGACTTAAGTAGAAGATGACCGACCCTTCTCACTGTCTATGTTCTGAACCATTCATGTGACAAAAGTTCTAGATTCCGATGCTTCACTTCAGGTTTACTGTATCCCTCTGACCATCCTATTGACGATGAAACACAGAAATTGAATCGGAATTAAATACAAAAGGCACAATGCCGACTTAAGTACAAGAAGACTGACTCTTCTTACTGACTATGTTTTGAACCATATCTGTGACACTAGTTATAGATTCCGATGCTTCACTTCAGCTTTACTGTATCCCTTGGACCTTCTTATTGACGATGAAACACTGAAATAGCATCGGAATTAAATAGAAAAGGCACAATGCCGAATCAAGTACAAGAAGACTGACTCTTCTAACTGACTATGATTTGAACCATTCCTGTGACACTAGTTATAGATTCCGATGATTCACTTCAGGTCTACTGTGTCCCTCTAACCTTCTTATTGAAGATGAAACACAGAAATAGCATCGGAATTAAATACAAAAGGCAAAATGCCTACTTAAGTACAAGAAGACTGACTCTTCTTACTGTCTATGTTTTGAACCATTCCTGTGACGCTAGTTATAGATTCCGATGCTTCACTTCAGGTTTACTGTATCCCTTTTACCTTCTTATTGATGACGAAACACAGAAATTGCATCGGAATTAAATAGAAAAGGCACAATGCCGACTTATGTTCAAGAAGACTGTCTCTTCCTACTGTCTATGTTTTGAACCATTCCTGTGACACTAGTTATGGATTCCGATGCTTCTCTTTAGGTTTACTGTATCCCTTGGACTTTCTTATTGACAATGAAACAAAGAAATTGCATCGGAATTGAATACAAAAGGCACAATGCCGACTTATGTACAAGAAGACTGACTCTTCATACTGACTATAACTTGATCCATTCCTGTAACACTAGTTATAGATTCCGATGCTTCACTTCAGGTTTACTGTATCCCTCTGAGCTTCTTATTAACAATGAAACACCGATAATGCATCGGAATTAAATAGAAAAGGCACAATGCCGACTTAAGTACAAGAAGACCGACACTTCCAAATGTCTATGTTTTGAACCATTCCTGTGACACTAGTTATAGGTTCCGATGCTTCACCTCAGGTTTACTGTATCCCTCTGACCTTCTTATTGACGATGAAACACAGAAATTGCATCGGAATTAAATAGAAAAGGCACAATTCCGTCTTAAGTACAAGCAGACTGACTCTTCTTAGTGTCTATGTTTTGAACCATTCCTGTGACGCTAGTTACAGATTCCGATGCTTCACTTCAGGTTTACTGTATACCTTGGACCTTCTTATTGACGATGAAACACAGAAATTGCATCGGAATTAAATACAAAAGGCACAATGCCGACTTAAGTACAAGAAGACTGACTCTTCTTACTGACTATGTGTTGAACCATTCCTGTGACACTATTTGGAGATTCCGATGCTTCTCTTCAGGATTACTGTATCCCTCTGACCTTCTTATTGACGATTAAACACAGTAATTGCATCGGAATTAAATTGAAAAGGCACAATGCCGACTTAAGTACAAGAAGACTGACTCTTCTTACTGTCTATGTTTTGAACCATTCCGGTGACACTAGTTATAGATTCCGATGCTCCACTTCATGTTTACTGTAGCTCTTGGACCTTCTTATTGACGATGAAACACAGAAGTTGCATCGGAATTAAATACAAAAGGCACAATGCCGACTTAAGTACAAGAAGACTGACTCTTCTTACCGACTATGCTTTGAACCATTCCTGTGACACTAGTTATAGATTCCGATGCTTCACTTCAGGTTTACTGTATCCCTCTGACCTTCTTATTGACGATGAAACACATAAATTGCATCGGAAATAAATACAAAAGGCACAATACGGACTGAAGTACATGTAGACTGAATCTTCCTACTGTCTAAGTTAAGAACCATTCCCGTGACACTAGTTATAGATTCCGATGCTTCATATCAGGTTTACTGTATCCCTTGGACCTTCTTAATGACGATGAAACACAGATAGTGCATCGGAATTAAGTAAAAAAGGCACAATGCCAACTTAAGTACAAGATGACTGACTCTTCCTATTGTCTATGTTTTGAACCATTCCTGTGTAACTAGTTATAGATTCCGATGCTTCACTTCAGGTTTACTGTATCCCTCTGACCTTCTTTTTGACGATGAAACACAGAAATTGCATCGGAATTAAATAGAAAAGGCACAATGCCGACTTTAGTACAGGAAGACTGACTCTTCTTACTGACTATATCTTGATCCATTCCTGTGACACTAGTTATAGATTCCGATGCTTCACTTCAGGTTTACTGTATACCTTGGACCTTCTTATTGACGATGAAACACAGCAATTGCATCGGAATTAAATATAAAAGGGACAATGCCTACTTAAGTACAAGAAGACTGACTCTTCTTACTGACTATGTTTTGAACCATTCCTGTGACACTAGTTATATATTTCCATGCTTCACTTCAGGTTTACTGCATTGCTAGGACCTTCTTATTGACGATGAAACACAGAAATTGCATCGGAACTAAATACAAAAGGCAATGCCGACTTATGTATAAGATGACTGACTCTTCCTACTGTCTATGTTTTGAACCATTCCTGTGACATTATTTTTGGATTCCAATGCTTCACTTCAGGTTTACTGTATCCTTTGGACCTTCTTATTGGCGACGAAACACAGTAATTGCATCGGAATTACTTAGAAAAGGCACAATGCCGACTTAAGTACAAGAAGACTGACTCTTCTTACTGTCTATGTTTTGAACCATTCCTGTGACACTAGTTATAGATTCCGCTGCTTCACCTCAGGTTCACTGAATCCCTCTGACCTTGTTATTAACGATGAAACACAGAAATTGCATCGGAATTACATAGAAAAGGCACAATGCCGTCTTAAGTACAAGCAGACTGCCTCTTCTTGGTGTCTATGATTTGAACCATTCCTGTGACGCTAGTTACAGATTCCGATGCTACACTTCAGGTTTACTTTATCCCTTGGACATTCTTATTGACGATGAAACACAGAAATTGCATCGGAATTAAATACAAAAGGCACAATGCCGACTTAAGTACAAGAAGGCTGACTCTTTTTTCTGACTGTTTTGAACCATTCCTGTGACACTAGTTATAGATTCCAATGCTTCACTTCAGGTTTACTGTATCCCTCCGACCTTCTTATTGACTATGAAACACAGAAACTGCATCGGAATTAAATACAAAAGGCACAATGCCGACGTAAGGACAAGAAGACTGAATCTTCTTACTGCCTATGTTTTGAACCATTCGTGTGACACTAGTTATGGATTCCGATGCTTCACTTCAGGTTTACAGTTTCCCTTGGACCTTCTTATTGACGATTAAGCACCGATATTGCCTCGGAATTAAATACAAAAGGCACAATGCCGACTTAAGTACAAGAAGACTGACTCTTCCTACTGTCTATGTTTGAACCATTCCATTGACACTAGTTATAGACTCCGATTCTTCACTTCATGTTACTGTTTCCCTTGGACCTTCTTATTGACGACTAATCAATGAAATTGCATCGGAATTAAATACAAAAGGCACAATGCCGACTTAAGTATATGAAGACTGACTCTTCTTACTGACTATGTTTTTAACCACTCCTGTGACACTAGTTGTAGATTCGGATGCTTCACTTCATGTTTACTGTATCCCTTGGACCTTCTTAGTGACGATGAATCACAGAAATTGCATCGGAATTAAATACAAAAGGCACAATGCCGACTTAAGTACAAGATGGCTGACTCTTCTTACTGTCTATGATTTGAACCACTCCTGTGACACTAGTTATAGATTCCGATGCTTCACTCCAGGTTTACTCTGTACCTTGGACCTTCTTATTGACGATGAAACACAGAAATTGCATCGGAATTAAATACAAAAGGCACAATGCCGACTTAAGGACAAGAAGACTGAATCTTCTTACTGCCTATGTTTTGAACCATTCCTGTGTCACTACTTACAGACTCCGATGCATCACTTCAGGTTTACTGTATCCCTCTGACCTTCTTATTGACGATGAAACACAGAAAATGCATCGGAATTAAATGCAAAAAGCACAATGCCGACTTAAGTGCAAGAAGACTGACTCTTTTTACGGTCTATGTTTTGAACCATTCCTGTGACACTAGTTATAGATTCCGATGCTTCACACCAGTTATACTTTATCCCTTGCACCTACTTAATGACGATGAAACACCGAAATTGCAACGGAATTAAATAGAAAAGGCACAACGCCGACTTAAGTACATGAAGACTGACTTTTGTTACTGACTATGATTTGAACCATTGCTGTGACACTAGTTATGGATTCCGATGCTTCACTTCATTTTTACTGTATACCTTGGACCTTCTTATTAACGATGAAACACAGATATTGCATCGGAATTAAATACAATAGGCACAATGCCGACTTAAGGACAAGATGACTAACTCTTCTTACTTACTATGCTTTGAACCATTCCAGTGACACTAGTTGTGGATTCCGATGCTTCACTTCAGGTTTACTGTATACCTTGGACCTTCTTATTGACGATGAAACACAGAAAATGCATCGGAATTAAATACAAAAGGCACAATGCCGACATAAGTACAAGAAGGCTGATTCTTTCTACTGTCTATGTTTTGAACCATTCCTGTGACACTAGTTGTGGATTCCGATGCTTCACTTCAGGTTTACTGTATCCCTCTGACCTTCTTATTGACGGTGAAACACAGAAATTGCATCGGAATTAAATACAAAAGGTATAATGCCGATTTAAGTTTAAGAAGACTGACTCTTCTTACTGTCTATGTTTTGACCCATTCCATTGACACTAGATATGGATTCCGATGCCTCATTCCAGGTTCACTGTATCCCTTGGACCTTGTAATCGACGATGAAACACAGAAATTGCATTGGAATTAAGTAGAAAAGGCACAATGCCGACTTAAGTACAAGAAGACCGACTCTTTTTTCTGACTATGTCTTGAACCATTCCTGTGACACTAGTTATAGATTCCGATGGTTCACTTCAGGTTTACAGTATCCCTTGGACCTTTTTATTGACGATGAAACACAGAAATTGCATCGGAATTAAATACAAAAGGCAAATTGCCAACTTTAGTACACTAAGACTGACTCTTCTTACTGTCTATGTTTTTAACCATTCCTGTGACACTAGTTATGGATCCCGATGCTACACTCCAGGTTTACTGTATCCCCTGGACGTTCTTATTGACGATGAAACACAGAAATTGCATCGGAATTAAATACAAAAGGCACAATGCCGACTTAAGGACAAGAAGACTGACTCTTCTTACTGACTATGATTTGAACCATTCCTGTGACACTAGTTATAGATTCCGATGCTTCACTCCAGGTTTACTGTATCCCTTGGACCTTCATATTGACGATGAAACACAGAAATTGCATCGGAATTAAATAGAAAAGTCACAATGCTGACTTAAGTACAAGAAGCCTGACTCTTCTTACTGCCTATGTTTGGAACCATTCCTGTGACACTAGTTATAGATTCCGATGCTACACTTCAGGTTTACTGTATACCTTGTAAGTTCTTATTGACAATGAATCACAGAAATTGCATGGGAATTAAATACAAAAGGCACAATGCCGACTTAAGTACAAGAAAACTGACTCATCCTACTGTCTATGTTTTGAACCATTCCTGTGACACTAGTTATAGATTCCGATGCTTCACTTCAGGTTTACTGTATCCCTCTGACCTAATTGCCGATGAAACACAGAAATTGCTTCGGAATTAAATACAAAAGGCAAAATGGCGACTTAAAGACAAGAAGACTGTCTCTTCTTACTGACTATGTTTTGAACCATTCCTGTGACACTAGTTATAGATTGCGATGCTTCACTTCAGGTTTACTGTTTCCCTTGGACCTTCTTATTGCGAATGAAACACAGAAATTGCATCGGAATTAAATACAAAAGGCACAATGCCGACTTAAGGACAAGAAGACTGACTCTTATTACTGTCTATGTTTTGAACCATTCCTGTGGCACTAGTTGTAGATTCCGATGCTTCACTGCAGGTTTACTGTATCCCTTAGACCTTCTTATTGACGATGAAACACAGAAATTGCATCGGAATTAAATACAAAAGGCACAATGCCGACTTAAGTACAAGAAAACTACTCTTCTTACTGTCTATGTTTGAACCATACCTGTGACACTAGTTATAGATTCCGATGCTTCCCTTCAGGTTTACTGTATCCCACTGTCCTTCTTATTGAAGGTGAAACACAGAAATTGCATCGGAATTATATACAGAAGGCACAATGCCGACTTAAGTACATGAAGACCGACTCTTCTTACTGACAATGATTTGAACCATTCTAGTGACACTAGTTATAGATTCCGATGCTTTACTTCATATTTCAGTATCCCTTGGAAATTCTTATTGACGATGAAACACAGAAATTACATCGGAATTAAATAGAAAAGGCACAATGCCGACTTAAGTACAAGAAGACTGACTCTTCTTACTGACTTTGTATTGAACCATTCCTGTGACACTAGTTATAGATTCCGATGCTTCACTTCAGGTTTACTGTATTCCTCTGACCTTCTTATTGACGGTGAAACAGAGAAATTGCATCGGAATTAAATACAAAAGGCACAATGCCGACCTAAGTACAAGAAGACTGACTCTTCTTACTGTCTATGTATTGTACCATTCTTGTGACACTAGTTATAGATTCCGATGCTTCACTCCTGGTTTACTGTATCCCTTGGACCTTCTTATTGACGATGAAACACAGAAATTGCATCGGAATGAAATACGAAAGACACAATGCCGCCTTATGTACAAGAAGACTGACTCTTCTTACTGACTATGTCTTGAACCATTCCTGTGACACTAGTTATAGATTCCGATGCTTCACTTCAGGTTTACTGTATCCCTCTGACCTTCTTATTGACGATGAAACACAGAAATTGCATCGGAATTAAATACAAAAGGGACAATGCCGACTTAAGTACCCGAAGACTGACTCTTCTTACTGTCTATGTTTGAACCATTCCTGTGACACTATTTATAGATTGCGATGCTTCACTTCAGGTTTACTGTTTCCCTTGGACCTTCTTATTGACGATGAAACACAGAAATTGCATCGGAATTAAAAACAAAAGGCCCAATGCCGACTTAAGTACAAGAAGACTGACTCTTCCTACTGTCTATGTTTTGAACGATTTCTGTGACACTAGTTATAGAGTCCGATGCTTTACTTCAGGTTTACTGTATACCTTGGACCTTCTTATTGGCGATTAAACACAGAAAATGCATCGGAATTAAATACAAAAGGCACAATGCCGACTTAAGTACAAGAAGGCTGATTCTTCCTACTGTCTATTTTTTGACCCATTCCATTGAAACTAGTTATGGATTCTGATGCTTTACTTCAGGTTTACTGTATACCTTGGACCTTCTTATTGACGATGAAACACAGAAATTGCATCGGAATTAAAAACAAAAGGGCCCAATGCCGACTTGAGTACAAGAAGACTGACTCTTCCTACTGTCTATTTTTTGAACCATTCCTGCGACACTAGTTTTGGATTCCGATGCTTCACTTCAGGTTTACTGTATCACTCTGACCTTCCAATTGACAATGAAACACAGAAATTGCATCGGAAATAAGTACAAAAGGCACAATGCCGACATAAGTACAAGAAGACTGACTCTTCGTACTGTCTATGTTTTGAATCTTGGACCTGTATCACCTGTGACACTAGTTATAGATTCCGATGCTTCACTTCAGGTTTACTGTATCCCTCTGACCTTATTGCCGATGAAACACAGAAATTGCTTCGGAATTAAATTCAAAAGGCACAATGCCGACTTAAGGACAAGAAGACTGACTCTTCTTACTGACTATGTTTTGAACCATTCCTGTGACTCTAGTTATAGATTCCGATTCTTCACTTCAGGTTTACTGTATCCCTCTGACCTTCTTATTGACGATGAAACACAGAAATTGCATCGGAATTAAATACAAAAGGGACAATGCCGACTTAAGTACAAGAAGACTGACTCTTCTTACTGACTATGACTTGAACCATTCCTGTGACACTAGTTATAGATTCCGATGCTTCACTTCAGGTTTACTGTATCCCTCTGACCTTCTTATTGACGATGAAACACAGAAATTGCATCGGAATTAAATACAAAAGGGACAATGCCGACTTAAGTACCCGAAGACTGACTCTTCTTACTGTCTATGTTTGAACCATTCCTGTGAACCTAGTTATAGATTCCGATGCTTCACTTCCGGTTTAATGTATCCTTCTGACCTTCTTATTGACGGTGAAACACAGAAATTGCATCGGAATTAAATACGAAAGGCACAATGACGACTTAAGTACAAGAAGACTGACTCATCTTACTGACTATGTTTGAACCATTCCTGTGACACTAGTTATGTATTCCGATGCTTCACTCCAGGTTCACTGTATCCCTTGGACCTTGTTATTGACGATGAAACACAGAAATTGCATCTTAATTAAGTAGAAAAGGATCAATGCCGACTTAAGTACAATAAGGCTGACTCTTCTTACTGACCATGTTTTGAACCATTCCCGTGACACTAGTTATAGATTCCGATGCTTCACTTCAGGTTTACAGTATCCCTCGGAACTTTTTATTGACGATGAAACACAGACATTGCATCGGAATTAAATAGAAAAGGCACAATGTCGAATTAAGTACAAGAAGACTGACTCTTCTTACTGTCTATGTTTTGAACCATTCCTGTGACACTAGTTATAGATTCCGATACTTCACTCCAGGTTTACTGTATCCCTTGGACCTTCTTATTGACGATGAAACACAGAAATTGCATTGGAATTAAATAGAAAATGCACAATGCCGACTTAAGTACAAGAAGACTGACTCTTCTTACTGCCAATGTTTTGAACCATTCCTGTGACACTAGTTATAGATTCCGATGCTACACTTGAGGTTTACTGTATACCTTGGAAGTTCTTATTGACGATGAAACACATAAGTTGCATCGGAATTAAATGCAAAAGGCACAATGCCGACTTAAGTACAAGAAGACTGACTCTTCCTACTGTCTATGTTTTGAACCATTCCTGTGACACTAGTTTTGGATACCGATGCTTCACTTCAGGTTTACTGTATCCCTCTGACCTTCTTATTGACAATGAAACACAGAAATTGCATGGGAATTAAATACAAAAGGCACAATGCCGACTTAAGTACAAGAAGACCGACTCTTCCTACTGTCTATGTTTTGAACCATTCCTGTGACACTAGTTATAGATTCCGATGCTTCACTTCAGGTTTACTGTATCCCTCTGACCTTATTGCCGATGAAACACAGAAATTGCGACTGAATTAAATACAAAAGGCACAATGGCGACTTAATTGTAAGAAGACTGACTCTTCTTACTGACTAAGTTTTGAACCATTCCTGAGGCACTAGTTGTAGATTCCGATGCTTCACTTCAGGTTTACTGTATCCCTTGGACCTTCTTATTGACGATGAAACACAGAAATTGCATCGGAATTAATTACAAAAGGCACAATGCCGACTTTAGTACAAGAAAACTGACTCTTCTTACTGTCTATGTTTGAACCATTCCTGTGACACTACTTATAGATTCCGATGCTTCACTTCAGGTTTACTGTATCCCACTGTCCTTCTTATTGACGGTGAAACACAGATATTGCATCGGAATTAAATACGAAAGGCACAATGCCGACTTAAGTGCAAGCAGACTGACTCTTCTTACAGACTATGTTTTGAACCATTCCTGTGACACTAGTTATAGATTCCGATGCTTCACTTCAGGTTTACTGTATCCCTGTGACCTTCTTTTTGACGATGAAACACAGAGATTGCATCGGTATTAAAAAGAAAAGGCACAATGCCGACTAAAGTACAAGAAGACTGACTCTTCTTACTGTCTAAGGTTTGAGCCATTCCTGTGGCACTAGTTTTAGATTCAGATGCTTCACTTCAGGTTTACTGTATCACTCTGACCTTCTAATTGACAATGAAACACAGAAATTGCATCGGAAATAAGTACAAAAGGCACAATGCCGACATAAGTACAAGAAGACTGACTCTTCGTACTGTCTATGTTTTGAATCTTGGACCTGTATCACCTGTGACACTAGTTATAGATTCCGATGCTTCACTTCAGGTTTACTGTATCCCTCTGACCTTATTGCCGATGAAACACAGAAATTGCTTCGGAATTAAATTCAAAAGGCACAATGCCGACTTAAGGACAAGAAGACTGACTCTTCTTACTGACTATGTTTTGAACCATTCCTGTGACTCTAGTTATAGATTCCGATTCTTCACTTCAGTTTTACTGTATCCCTCTGACCTTCTTATTGACGATGAAACACAGAAATTGCATCGCAATTAAATACAAAAGCCACAATGCCGGCTTATATACAAGAAGACTGACTCTTCTTACTGTCTATGATTTGAACCATTCCTGTGACACTAGTTAATGATTCCGATGCTTCATTCAAGGTTTACTGTATCCCTTGGACCTTCTTATTGACGATGATACACAGAAATTGCATCGGAATTAAATACAAAAGGCACAATGCCGACATAAGTACAAGAAGACTGACTCTTCTTACTGACTATGCCTTGAACCATTCCTGTGACACTAGTTATAGATTCCGATGCTTCACTTCAGGTTTACTGTATCCCTCTGACCTTCTTATTGACGATGAAACACAGAAATAGCATCGGAATTAAATACAAAAGGGACAATGCCGACTTAAGTACCCGAAGACTGACTCTTCTTACTGTCTATGTTTGAACCATTCCTGTGAACCTAGTTATAGATTCCGATGCTTCACTTCCGGTTTACTGTATCCTTCCGACCTTCTTATTGACGGTGAAACACAGAAATTGCATCGGAATTAAATACGAAAGGCACAATGACGACTTAAGTACAAGGAGACTGACTCTTCTTACTGACTATGTTTGAACCATTCCTGTGACACTAGTTATGTATTCCGATGCTTCACTCCAGGTTCACTGTATCCCTTGGACCTTGTTATTGACGATGAAACACAGAAATTGCATCTTAATTAAGTAGAAAAGGCACAATGCCGACTTAAGTACAAGAAGGCTGACTCTTCTTACTGACCATGTTTTGAACCATTCCTGTGACACTAGTTATAGATTCCGATGCTTCACTTCAGGTTTACAGTATCCCTCGGAACTTTTTATTGACGATGAAACACAGACATTGCATCGGAATTAAATAGAAAAGGCACAATGTCGAATTAAGTACAAGAAGACTGACTCTTCTTACTGTCTATGTTTTGAACCATTCCTGTGACACTAGTTATAGATTCCGATACTTCACTCCAGGTTTACTGTATCCCTTGGACCTTCTTATTGACGATGAAACACAGAAATTGCATTGGAATTAAATAGAAAATGCACAATGCCGACTTAAGTACAAGAAGACTGACTCTTCTTACTGCCAATGTTTTGAACCATTGCTGTGACACTAGTTATAGATTCCGATGCTACACTTGAGGTTTACTGTATACCTTGGAAGTTCTTATTGACGATGAAACACATAAGTTGCATCGGAATTAAATGCAAAAGGCACAATGCCGACTTAAGTACAAGAAGACTGACTCTTCCTACTGTCTATGTTTTGAACCATTCCTGTGACACTAGTTTTGGATTCCGATGCTTCACTTCAGGTTTACTGTATCCCTCTGACCTTCTTATTGACAATGAAACACAGAAATTGCATGGGAATTAAATACAAAAGGCACAATGCCGACTTAAGTACAAGAAGACCGACTCTTCCTACTGTCTATGTTTTGAACCATTCCTGTGACACTAGTTATAGATTCCGATGCTTCACTTCAGGTTTACTGTATCCCTCTGACCTTATTGCCGATGAAACACAGAAATTGCGACTAAATTAAATACAAAAGGCACAATGGCGACTTAATTGTAAGAAGACTGACTCTTCTTACTGACTATGTTTTGAACCATTCCTTAGGCACTAGTTGTAGATTCCGATGCTTCACTTCAGGTTTACTGTATCCCTTGGACTTTCTTATTGACGATGAAACACAGAAATTGCATCGGAATTAATTACAAAAGGCACAATGCCGACTTAAGTACAAGAAAACTGACTCTTCTTACTGTCTATGTTTGAACCATTCCTGTGACACTACTTATTGATTCCGATGCTTCACTTCAGGTTTACTGTATCCCACTGTCCTTCTTATTGAGGGTGAAACACAGATATTGCATCGGAATTAAATACGAAAGGCACAATGCCGACTTAAGTGCAAGAAGACTGACTCTTCTTACAGACTATGTTTTGAACCATTCCTGTGACACTAGTTATAGATTCCGATGCTTCACTTCAGGTTTACTGTATCCCTGTGACCTTCTTTTTGACGATGAAACACAGAGATTGCATCGGAATTAAATAGAAAAGGCACAATGCCGACTGAAGTACAAGAAGACTGACTCTTCTTACTGTCTATGTGTTGAGCCATTCCTGTGGCACTAGTTTTAGATTCAGATGCTTCACTTCAGGTTTAGTGTATCCCTTGGACCTTCTTATAGACGATGAAACACAGAGATTGCATCGGAATTATATACAAAAGGCACAATGCCGACTTAAGTACATGAAGACCGACTCTTCTTACTGACAATGATTTGAACCATTCCTGTGACACTAGTTATAGATTCCGATGCTTCACTTCATTTTTACTGTATCCCTTGGACATTCTTATTGCTGATGAAACACAGAAATTGCATCGGAATTAAATACAAGAGGCACAATGCCGACTTAAGAAGACTGACTCTTCTTACTGTCTATGTTATGAACCATTCCTGTGACACTAGTTATAGATTCCGATGCTTCACTTTAGGGTTACTGTATCCCTCTGACCTTCTTATTGACGATGAAACTCAGAAATTGCATCGGAATTAAATACAAAGGGCACAATGCCGACTTAAGTACAAGAAGACTGACTCTTCTTACTGTCTATGTATTGAAACATTCCATTGACACTAGTTATAGATTCCGTTGCTTCACTCCCGGTTTACTGTATCCCTTGGACCTTCTTATTCACGATGAAACACAGTAATTGCATCGGAATTAAATAGAAAAGGCACAATGCCGACTTAAGGACAAGAAGACTGACTCTTCTTACTGACTATGTTTTGAACCATTCCTGTGACACTAGTTATAGATTCCGATGCATCACTTCAGGTTTACTGTATCCCTCTGACCTTCTTATTGACGATGAAACTCAGAAATTGCATCGAAATTAAATACAAAAGGCACAATGCCGACTTAAGTACAAGAAGATTGACTCTTCTTACTGTCTATGAATTGAACCATTCAATTGACACTAGTTATAGATTCCGATGCTCCACTCCAGGTCTACTGTATCCCTTGGACCTTCTTATTGACGATGAAACACAGAAATTGCATCGCAATTAAATAGAAAAGGCACAATGCCGACTTAAGTAGAAGAAGACTGACTCTTCTTACTGACTATGTTTTGAACCATTCCTGTGACACTAGTTATAGATTCCGATGCTTCACTCCAGGTTTACTGTATCCCTTGGACCTTCGTATTGACGATGAAACACAGAAATTGCATCGGAATTAAATAGAAAAGGCACAATGCCGACTTAAGTACAAGAAGACTGACTCTTCTTAGTGATTATAGTTTGAACCATTGCTGTGACACTAATTATAGATTCCGACGCTTTACTTCAGGTTTACTGTATACCTTGGACATTCTTATTGACGATGAAACACAGAAATTGCATCGGAATTAAATAGAAAAGGCACAATGTCAACTTCAGTAAAAGAAGACTGACTCTTCTTACTATCTATGTTTTGAACCATTCCTGTGACACTAGATATAGATTCCGATTCTTCACTTCAGGTTTACTGTATCCCTGTGACCCTCTTTTTGACGATGAAACACAGAGATTGCATCGGAATTAAATAGAAAAGGCACAATGCCGACTAAAGTACAAGAAGACTGACTCTTCTTACCGTCTATGTTTTGAGCCATTCCTGTGGCACTAGATTTAGATTCCGATGCATCACTTCAGGTTTACTGTATCCCTTGGACCTTCTTATAGACGCTGAAACACAGAAATTGCATCGCAATTATATACATAAGGCACAATGCCGACTTAAGTACATGAAGACCGACTGTTCTTACTGACAATGATTTGAACCATTCCTGTGACACTAGTTATAGATTCCGATGCTTCACTTCATTTTTACTGTATCCCTTGGACATTCTTATTGACGATGAAACACAGAAATTGCATCGGAATTAAATACAAATGGCACAATGCCGACTTAAGGACAAGCAGACCGACTCTTTTACTGACTATGTTTTGAACAATTCCTGTCACACTAGTTATAGATTGCGATGCTTCACTTCAGGTTTACTATATCCCTCTAACCTTCTTATTGATGATGAAACTCAGAAATTGCATCGGAATTAAATACAAAAGGCACAATGCCGACTTAAGGACAAGTAGACTGACTCTTCTTACTGACTATGTTTTGAACCATTCCTGTGACACTAGTTATAGATTCCGATGCATCACTTCAGGTTTACTGTATCCCTCTGACCTTGTTATTAACGATGAAACTCAGAAATTGCATCGAAATTAAATACAAAAGGCACAATGCCGACTTAAGTACAAGAAGACTGACTCTTCTTAGTGATTATAGTTTGAACCATTGCTTCACTTCAGGTTTACTGTATAACTTGGACCTTCTTATTGACGATGAAACACAGAAATTGCATTTGAATTAAATATAAAATGCACAATGCCGACTTAAGTACAAGAAGACTGACTCTTCTTACTGCCTATGTTTTGAACCATTCCTGTGACACTATTTATAGATTCCGATGCTACACTTGAGGTTTACTGTATACCTTGGAAGTTCTTATTGACGATGAAACACAGAAATTGCATCGGAATTAAATGCAAAAGGCACAATGCCGACTTAAGTACAAGAAGACTGACTCTTCCTACTGTCTATGTTTTGAACCATTCCTGTGACACTAGTTTTGGATTCCGATGCTTCACTTCAGGTTTGCTGTATCCCTCTGACCTTCTTATTGACAATGAAACACAGAAATTGCATGGGAATTAAATACAAAAGGCACAATGCTGACTTAAGTACAAGAAGACCGACTCTTCCTACTGTCTATGTTTTGAACCATTACTTTGACACTAGTTATAGATTCCGATGCTTCACTTCAGGTTTACTGTATCCCTCTGACCTTCTTATTGACGATGAAACTCACAAATTGCATCGGAATTAAATACAAAAGGCACAATGCCGACTTAAGTACAAGAAGACTGACTCTTCTTACTGTCTATGTATTGAAACATTCCATTGACACTAGTTATAGATTCCGTTGCTTCACTCCAGGTTTACTGTATCCCTTGGACCTTCTTATTCACGATGAAACACAGAAATTGCATTGGAATTAAATAAAAAATGCACAATGCCGACTTAAGTACAAGAAGACTGACTCTTCTTACTGCCTATGTTTTGAACCATTCCTGTGACACTACTTATAGATTCCGATGCTACACTTGAGGTTTACTGTATACCTTGGAAGTTCTTATTGACGATGAAACACAGAAATAGCATCGGAATTAAATGCAAAAGGCACAATGCCGACTTAAGTACAAGAAGACTGACTCTTCTTACTGTTTATGTTTTGAACCATTCCTGTGACACTAGTTATAGATTCCGATGCTTCACTCCAGGTTTACTGTTTCCCTTGGACCTTCTTATTGACGATGAAACACAGAAATTGCATCGGAATTAAATAGAAAAGGCACAATGCCGACTTAAGTACAAGAAGACTGACTCTTCTTAGTGATTATAGTTTGAACCATTGCTGTGACACTAATTACAGATTCCGACGCTTTACTTCAGGTTTACTGTATACCTTGGACATTCTTATTGACGATGAAACACAGAAATTGCATCGGAATTAAATAGAAAAGGCAGAATGTCAACTTCAGTGAAAGAAGGCTGACTCTTCTTACTGTCTATGTTTTGAACAATTCCTGTGACACTAGTTATAGATTGCGATGCTTCACTTCAGGTTTACTATATCCCTCTAACCTTCTTATTGACGATGAAACTCAGAAATTGCATCGGAATTAAATACAAAAGGCACAATGCCGACTTAAGGACAAGAAGACTGACTCTTCTTACTGACTATGTTTTGTACCATTCCTGTGACACTAGTTATAGATTCCGATGCATCACTTCAGGTTTACTGTATCCCTCTGACCTTGTTATTAACGATGAAACTCAGAAATTGCATCGAAATTAAATACAAAAGGCACAATGCCGACTTAAGTACAAGAAGACTGACTCTTCTTAGTGATTATAGTTTGAACCATTGCTTCACTTCAGGTTTACTGTATAACTTGGACCTTCTTATTGACGATGAAACACAGAAATTGCATTTGAATTAAATAGAAAATGCACAATGCCGACTTAAGTACAAGAAGACTGACTCTTCTTACTGCCTATGTTTTGAACCATTCCTGTGACACTATTTATAGATTCCGATGCTACACTTGAGGTTTACTGTATACCTTGGAAGTTCTTATTGACGATGAAACACAGAAATTGCATCGGAATTAAATGCAAAAGGCACAATGCCGACTTAAGTACAAGAAGACTGATTCTTCCTACTGTCTATGTTTTGAACCATTCCTGTGACACTAGTTTTGGATTCCGATGCTTCACTTCAGGTTTGCTGTATCCCTCTGACCTTCTTATTGACAATGAAACACAGAAATTGCATGGGAATTAAATACAAAAGGCACAGAGCTGACTTAAGTACAAGAAGACCGACTCTTCCTACTGTCTATGTTTTGAACCATTACTTTGACACTAGTTATAGATTCCGATGCTTCACTTCAGGTTTACTGTATCCCTCTGACCTTCTTATTGACGATGAAACTCACAAATTGCATCGGAATTAAATACAAAAGGCACAATGCCGACTTAAGTACAAGAAGACTGACTCTTCTTACTGTCTATGTTATGAACCATTCCTGTGACACTAGTTATAGATTCCGATGCTTCACTTTAGGGTTACTGTATCCCTCTGACCTTCTTATTGACGATGAAACTCAGAAATTGCATCGGAATTAAATACAAAGGGCACAATGCCGACTTAAGTACAAGAAGACTGACTCTTCTTACTGTCTATGTATTGAAACATTCCATTGACACTAGTTATAGATTCCGTTGCTTCACTCCAGGTTTACTGTATCCCTTGGACCTTCTTAATCACGATGAAACACAGTAATTGCATCGGAATTAAATAGAAAAGGCACAATGCCGACTTAAGGACAAGAAGACTGACTCTTCTTACTGACTATGTTTTGAACCATTCCTGTGACACTAGTTATAGATTCCGATGCATCACTTCAGGTTTACTGTATCCCTCTGACCTTCTTATTGACGATGAAACTCAGAAATTGCATCGAAATTAAATACAAAAGGCACAATGCCGACTTAAGTACAAGAAGATTGACTCTTCTTACTGTCTATGAATTGAACCATTCAATTGACACTAGTTATAGATTCCGATGCTCCACTCCAGGTCTACTGTATCCCTTGGACCTTCTTATTGACGATGAAACACAGAAATTGCATCGCAATTAAATAGAAAAGGCACAATGCCGACTTAAGTAGAAGAAGACTGACTCTTCTTACTGACTATGTTTTGAACCATTCCTGTGACACTAGTTATAGATTCCGATGCTTCACTCCAGGTTTACTGTATCCCTTGGACCTTCGTATTGACGATGAAACACAGAAATTGCATCGGAATTAAATAGAAAAGGCACAATGCCGACTTAAGTACAAGAAGACTGACTCTTCTTAGTGATTATAGTTTGAACCATTGCTGTGACACTAATTATAGATTCCGACGCTTTACTTCTGGTTTACTGTATACCTTGGACATTCTTATTGACGATGAAACACAGAAATTGCATCGGAATTAAATAGAAAAGGCACAATGTCAACTTCAGTAAAAGAAGACTGACTCTTCTTACTATCTATGTTTTGAACCATTCCTGTGACACTAGATATAGATTCCGATTCTTCACTTCAGGTTTACTGTATCCCTGTGACCCTCTTTTTGACGATGAAACACAGAGATTGCATCGGAATTAAATAGAAAAGGCACAATGCCGACTAAAGTACAAGAAGACTGACTCTTCTTACCGTCTATGTTTTGAGCCATTCCTGTGGCACTAGATTTAGATTCCGATGCATCACTTCAGGTTTACTGTATCCCTTGGACCTTCTTATAGACGCTGAAACACAGAAATTGCATCGGAATTATATACTTAAGGCACAATGCCGACTTAAGTACATGAAGACCGACTGTTCTTACTGACAATGATTTGAACCATTCCTGTGACACTAGTTATAGATTCCGATGCTTCACTTCATTTTTACTGTATCCCTTGGACATTCTTATTGACGATGAAACACAGAAATTGCATCGGAATTAAATACAAAAGGCACAATGCCGACTTAGGAAGACTGACACTTCTTACTGTCTATGTAATGCACCATTCCTGTGACACTAGTTATAGATTCCGATGCTTCACTCCAGGTTTATATATCCCTTGGACCTTCTTATTGACGATGAAACACAGAAATTGCATCGGAATTAAATACAAATGGCACAATGCCGACTTAAGGACAAGAAGACCGACTCTTTTACTGACTATGTTTTGAACAATTCCTGTGACACTAGTTATAGATTGCGATGCTTCACTTCAGGTTTACAATATCCCTCTAACCTTCTTATTGACGATGAAACTCAGAAATTGCATCGGAATTAAATACAAAAGGCACAATGCCGACTTAAGGACAAGTAGACTGACTCTTCTTACTGACTATGTTTTGAACCATTCCTGTGACACTAGTTATAGATTCCGATGCATCACTTCAGGTTTACTGTATCCCTCTGACCTTGTTATTAACGATGAAACTCAGAAATTGCATCGAAATTAAATACAAAGGGCACAATGCCGACTTAAGTACAAGAAGACTGACTCTTCTTAGTGATTATAGTTTGAACCATTGCTTCACTTCAGGTTTACTGTATAACTTGGACCTTCTTATTGACGATGAAACACAGAAATTGCATTTGAATTAAATAGAAAATGCACAATGCCGACTTAAGTACAAGAAGACTGACTCTTCTTACTGCCTATGTTTTGAACCATTCCTGTGACACTATTTTTAGATTCCGATGCTACACTTGAGGTTTACTGTATACCTTGGAAGTTCTTATTGACGATGAAACACAGAAATTGCATCGGAATTAAATGCAAAAGGCACAATGCCGACTTAAGTACAAGAAGACTGACTCTTCCTACTGTCTATGTTTTGAACCATTCCTGTGACACTAGTTTTGGATTCCGATGCTTCACTTCAGGTTTGCTGTATCCCTCTGACCTTCTTATTGACAATGAAACACAGAAATTGCATGGGAATTAAATACAAAAGGCACAATGCTGACTTAAGTACAAGAAGACCGACTCTTCCTACTGTCTATGTTTTGAACCATTACTTTGACACTAGTTATAGATTCCGATGCTTCACTTCAGGTTTACTGTATCCCTCTGACCTTCTTATTGACGATGAAACTCACAAATGGTATCGGAATTAAATACAAAAGGCACAATGCCGACTTAAGTACAAGAAGACTGACTCTTCTTACTGTCTATGTATTGAAACATTCCATTGACACTAGTTATAGATTCCGTTGCTTCACTCCAGGTTTACTGTATCCCTTGGACCTTCTTATTCACGATGAAACACAGAAATTGCATTGGAATTAAATAAAAAATGCACAATGCCGACTTAAGTACAAGAAGACTGACTCTTCTTACTGCCTATGTTTTGAACCATTCCTGTGACACTACTTATAGATTCCGATGCTACACTTGAGGTTTACTGTATACCTTGGAAGTTCTTATTGACGATGAAACACAGAAATAGCATCGGAATTAAATGCAAAAGGCACAATGCCGACTTAAGTACAAGAAGACTGACTCTTCTTACTGTTTATGTTTTGAACCATTCCTGTGACACTAGTTATAGATTCCGATGCTTCACTCCAGGTTTACTGTTTCCCTTGGACCTTCTTATTGACGATGAAACACAGAAATTGCATCGGAATTAAATAGAAAAGGCACAATGCCGACTTAAGTACAAGAAGACTGACTCTTCTTAGTGATTATAGTTTGAACCATTGCTGTGACACTAATTACAGATTCCGACGCTTTACTTCAGGTTTACTGTATACCTTGGACATTCTTATTGACGATGAAACACAGAAATTGTATCGGAATTAAATAGAAAAGGCAGAATGTCAACTTCAGTAAAAGAAGGCTGACTCTTCTTACTGTCTATGATTTGAACAATTCCTGTGACACTAGTTATAGATTGCGATGCTTCACTTCAGGTTTACTATATCCCTCTAACCTTCTTATTGACGATGAAACTCAGAAATTGCATCGGAATTAAATACAAAAGGCACAATGCCGACTTAAGGACAAGAAGACTGACTCTTCTTACTGACTATGTTTTGAACCATTCCTGTGACACTAGTTATAGATTCCGATGCATCACTTCAGGTTTACTGTATCCCTCTGACCCTGTTATTAACGATGAAACTCAGAAATTGCATCGAAATTAAATACAAAAGGCACAATGCCGACTTAAGTACAAGAAGACTGACTCTTCTTAGTGATTATAGTTTGAACCATTGCTTCACTTCAGGTTTACTGTATAACTTGGACCTTCTTATTGACGATGAAACACAGAAATTGCATTTGAATTAAATAGAAAATGCACAATGCCGACTTAAGTACAAGAAGACTGACTCTTCTTACTGCCTATGTTTTGAACCATTCCTGTAACACTATTTATAGATTCCGATGCTACACTTGAGGTTTACTGTATACCTTGGAAGTTCTTATTGACGATGAAACACAGAAATTGCATCGAAATTAAATGCAAAAGGCACAATGCCGACTTAAGTACAAGAAGACTGATTCTTCCTACTGTCTATGTTTTGAACCATTCCTGTGACACTAGTTTTGGATTCTGATGCTTCACTTCAGGTTTGCTGTATCCCTCTGACCTTCTTATTGACAATGAAACACAGAAATTGCATGGGAATTAAATACAAAAGGCACAGAGCTGACTTAAGTACAAGAAGACCGACTCTTCCTACTGTCTATGTTTTGAACCATTACTTTGACACTAGTTATAGATTCCGATGCTTCACTTCAGGTTTACTGTATCCCTCTGACCTTCTTATTGACGATGAAACTCACAAATTGCATCGGAATTAAATACAAAAGGCACAATGCCGACTTAAGTACAAGAAGACTGACTCTTCTTACTGTCTATGTATTGAAACATTCCATTGACACTAGTTATAGATTCCGTTGCTTCACTCCAGGTTTACTGTATACCTTGGAAGTTCTTATTGACGATGAAACACAGAAATAGCATCGGAATTAAATGCAAAAGGCACAATGCCGACTTAAGTATAAGAAGACTGACTCTTCTTACTGTTTATGTTTTGAACCATTCCTGTGACACTAGTTATAGATTCCGATGCTTCACTCCAGGTTTACTGTTTCCCTTGGACCTTCTTATTGACGATGAAACACAGAAATTGCATCGGAATTAAATAGAAAAGGCACAATGCCGACTTAAGTACAAGAAGACTGACTCTTCTTAGTGATTATAGTTTGAACCATTGCTGTGACACTAATTACAGATTCCGACGCTTTACTTCAGGTCTACTGTATACCTTGGACATTCTTATTGACGATGAAACACAGAAATAGCATCGGAATTAAATAGAAAAGGCAGAATGTCAACTTCAGTAAAAGAAGGCTGACTCTTCTTACTGTCTATGTTTTGAACCATTCCTGTGACACTAGTTATAGATTCCGATGCTTCACTCCAGGTTTATGTATCCCTTGGACCTTCTTATTGACGATGAAACACAGAAATTGCATCGGAATTAAATAGAAAAGGTACAATGCCGACTTAAGTACAGGAAGACTGACTCTTGTTACTGACTATGTTTGAACCATTCCTGTGACACTAGTTATACATTCCGATGCTTCACTTCAGGTTTACTGTATACCTTGGACCTTCTAATTGACGATGAAACACAGAAATTGCATCGGAATTAAATACAAAAAGGACAATGCCGACTTAAGTACATGAAGACCGACTGTCCTTACTGACAATGATTTGAACCATTCCTGTGACACTAGTTATAGATTCCGATCCTTCACTTCATTTTTACTGTATCCCTTGGACATTCTTATTGACGATGAAACACAGAAATTGCATCGGAATTAAATACAAAAGGCACAATGCCGATTTAAGGACAAGAAGACCGACTCTTTTACTGACTATGTTTTGAACCATTCCTGTGACACTAGTTATAGATTCCGATGCTTCACTTCAGGTTTACTATATCCCTCTAACCTTCTTATTGACGATGAAACACAGAAATTGCATCGGAATTACATACAAAAGGGACAATGCCGTCTTAAGTACCCGAAGACCGACTCTTCTTACTGTCAATGTTTGAACCATTCCTGTGACACTAGTAATAGATTCCGATGCTTCACTTCAGGTTTACTGTATCCCTCTGACCTTCTTATTGACGGTGAAACACAGAAATTGCATCGGAATTAAATACGAAAGGCACAATGCC
Organism: Schistocerca serialis cubense; assembly: GCF_023864345.2. Taxonomy (NCBI): domain Eukaryota; kingdom Metazoa; phylum Arthropoda; class Insecta; order Orthoptera; family Acrididae; genus Schistocerca; species Schistocerca serialis. Next base: position 1,096,426,620 of record NC_064640.1, read on the forward strand.
GACTTAAGTACAAGTAGACTGACTCTTCTTACTGACTATGTTTGAACCATTCCTGTGACACTAGTTATAGATTCCGATGCTTTACTTCAGGTTTACTGTATACCTTGGACCTTCTTATTGACAATGAAACACAGAAAATGCATCGTAATTAAATACAAAACGCACAATGCCGACATAAGTACAAGAAGGCTGATTCTTCCTACTGTCTATGTTTTGAACCATACCTGTGACACTAGTTGTGGATTCCGGTGCTTCACATCAGGTTTACTGTATCCCTCTGACCTTCTTATTGACGATGAAACACAGAAAGTGCATCGGAATTAAATAGAAAAGGCACAATGCCGACTTAAGTACAAGAAGACTAACTCTTCTTACTAACTCTGTTATGAACCATTCCTGTGACACTAGCAATAGACTCCGATGCGTCACTACAGGTTTACTGTATCCCTTGGACCTTCTTATAGACGATCAAACACAGAAATTGCATCGGAATTATATACAAAAGGCACAATGCCGACTTAAGTACCTGAAGACTGACTCTTCTTACTGACTATGTCAGAACCATTCCTGTGACACTAGTTATAGATTCCGATGCTTCACTTCAGGTTTATTGTATCCCTATGACCTTATTGCCGATGAAACACAGAAATTGCATCTGAATTAAATACAAAAGGCACAATGCCGATTTAAGGACAAGAAGATCGACTCTTTTACTGACTATGTTTTGAACCATTCCTGTGACACTAGTTATAGATTCCGATGCTTCACTTCAGGTTTACTATATCCCTCTAACCTTCTTATTGACGATGAAACTCAGAAATTGCATCGGAATTAAATACAAAAGGCACAATGCCGACTTAAGGACAAGAAGACTGATTCTTCTTACTGACTATGTTTTGAACAATTCCTGTGACACTAGTTATAGATTCCGATGCATCACTTCAGGTTTACTGTATCCCTCTGACCATCTTATTAACGATGAAACTCAGATATTGCATCGAATTTAAATACATAAGGCACAATGCCGACATAAGTACAAGAAGACTGACTCTTCTTACTGACTATGTTTTGAACCATTCCTGTGACACTAGTTATAGATTCCGATGCTTTACTTCAGGTTTATTGTATCCCACTGACCTTCTTATTGACGATGAAACACAGAAATTGCATCGGAATTAAATAGAAAAGGCACAATGCCGACTTAAGTACAAGAAGACTGACTCTTCTTAGTGATTATAGTTTGAACCATTGCTGCGACACTAATTATAGATTCCGATGCTTCACTTCAGGATTACTGTATACCTTGGACCTTCTTATTGACGATGAAACACAGAAATTGCATCGGAATTAAATACAAAAGGCACAATGCCGACTTCAGTCCAAGAAGACTGAATCTTCCCACTGTCTATGTTTTGAACCATTCCTGTGACACTAGTTTTGGATTCCGATGCTTCACTTCATCTTTACTTTATCCCTCTGACCTTCTTATTGACAATGAAACACAGAAATTGCATCGGAATTTAATACAAAAGGCACAATGCCGACTTAAGTACAAGAAGACTGACTCTTTCTATTGTCTATGTTTTGAACCATTCCTGTGACACTAGTTATAGATTCCGATGCTTCACTTCAGGTTTACTGTATCCCTCTGACTTTATTGCCGATGAAACACAGAAATTGCATCGGAATTAAATACAAAAGGCACAATGCCGACTAAAGGACAAGAAGACTGACTCTTCTTACTGACTATGTTTTGAACCATTCCTGTGATTCTAGTTATAGATTCGGATGCATCACTTCAGGTTTACTGTTTCCCTTGGACCTTCTTATTGACGATGAAACACAGAAATTGCATCGGAATTAAATACAAAAGGCACAATGCCGATTTAAGGACAAGAAGACCGACTCTTTTACTGACTATGTTTTGAACCATTCCTGTGACACTAGTTATAGATTCCGATGCTTCACTTCAGGTTTACTATATCCCTCTAACCTTCTTATTGACGATGAAACTCAGAAATTGCATCGGAATTAAATACAAAAGGCACAATGCCGACTTAAGGACAAGAAGACTGACTCTTCTTACTGACTATGTTTTGAACAATTCCTGTGACACTAGTTATAGATTCCGATGCATCACTTCAGGTTTACTGTATCCCTCTGACCTTCTTATTAACGATGAAACTCAGAAATTGCATCGAAATTAAATACATAAGGCACAATGCCGACTTAAGTACAAGAAGACTGACTCTTCTTACTGACTATGTTTTGAACCATTCCTGTGACACTAGTTATAGATTCTGATGCTTTACTTAAGGTTTATTGTATCCCTCTGACCTTCTTATTGACGATGAAACACAGAAATTGCATCGGAATTAAATAGAAAAGGCACAATGCCGACTTAAGTACAAGTAGACTGACTCTTCTTACTGACTATGTTTGAACCATTCCTGTGACACTAGTTATAGATTCCGATGCTTTACTTCAGGTTTACTGTATACCTTGGACCTTCTTATTGACGATGAAACACAGAAAATGCATCGGAATTAAATACAAAACGCACAATGCCGACATAAGTACAAGAAGGCTGATTCTTCCTACTGTCTATGTTTTGAACCATACCTGTGACGCTAGTTGTGGATTCCGGTGCTTCACATCAGGTTTACTGTATCCCTCTGACCTTCTTATTGACGATGAAACACAGAAAGTGCATCGGAATTAAATACAAAAGGCACAATGCCGACTTAAGTACAAGAAGACTAACTCTTCTTACTAACTCTGTTATGAACCATTCCTGTGACACTAGCAATAGACTCCGATGCGTCACTTCAGGTTTACTGTATCCCTTGGACCTTTTTATAGACGATGAAACACAGAAATTGCATCGGAATTATATACAAAAGGCACAATGCCGACTTAAGTACCTGAAGACTGACTCTTCTTACTGACTATGTCTTGAACCATTCCTGTGACACTAGTTATAGATTCCGATGCTTCACTTCAGGTTTATTGTATCCCTATGACCTTATTGCCGATGAAACACAGAAATTGCATCTGAATTAAATACAAAAGGCACAATGCCGATTTAAGGACAAGAAGATCGACTCTTTTACTGACTATGTTTTGAACCATTCCTGTGACACTAGTTATAGATTCCTATGCTTCACTTCAGGTTTACTATATCCCTCTAACCTTCTTATTGACGATGAAACTCAGAAATTGCATCGGAATTAAATACAAAAGGCACAATGCCGACTTAAGTACAAGAAGACTGACTCTTCTTAGTGATTATAGTTTGAACCATTGCTGTGACACTAATTATAGATTCCGATGCTTGACTTCAGGATTACTGTATACCTTGGACCTTCTTATTGACGATGAAACACAGAAATTGCATCGGAATTAAATACAAAAGGCACAATGCCGACTTCAATCCAAGAAGACTGACTCTTCACACTGTCTATGTTTTGAACCATTCCTGTGACACTAGTTTTGGATTCCGATGCTTCACTTCATCTTTACTTTATCCCTCTGACCTTCTTATTGACAATGAAACACAGAAATTGCATCGGAATTAAATACAAAAGGCACAATGCCGACTTAAGTACAAGAAGACTGACTCTTTCTATTGTCTATGTTTTGAACCATTCCTGTAACACTAGTTATAGATTCCGATGCTTCACTTCAGGTTTACTGTATCCCTCTGACTATATTGCCGATGAAACACAGAAATTGCATCGGAATTAAATACAAAAGGCACAATGCCGACTAAAGGACAAGAAGACTGACTCTTCTTACTGACTATGTTTTGAACCATTCCTGTGATTCTAGTTATAGATTCGGATGCATCACTTCAGGTTTACTGTTTCCCTTGGACCTTCTTATTGATGATGAAACACAGAAATTGCATCGGAATTAAATACAAAAGGCACAATGCCGATTTAAGGACAAGAAGACCGACTCTTTTACTGACTATGTTTTGAACCATTCCTGTGACACTAGTTATAGATTCCGATGCTTCACTTCAGGTTTACTATATCCCTCTAACCTTCTTATTGACGATGAAACTCAGAAATTGCATCGGAATTAAATACAAAAGGCACAATGCCGACTTAAGGACAAGAAGGATGACTCTTCTTACTGACTATGTTTTGAACAATTCCTGTGACACTAGTTATAGATTCCGATGCATCACTTCAGGTTTACTGTATCCCTCTGACCTTCTTATTAACGATGAAACTCAGAAATTGCGTCGAAATTAAATACATAAGGCACAATGCCGACTTAAGTACAAGAAGACTGACTTTTCTTACTGACTATGTTTTGAACCATTCCTGTGACACTAGTTATAGATTCCGATGCTTTACTTCAGGTTTATTGTATCCCTCTGACCTTCTTATTGACGATGAAACACAGAAATTGCGTCGGAATTAAAGAGAAAAGGCACAATGCCGACTTAAGTACAAGAAGACTGACTCTTCTTAGTGATTATAGTTTGAACCATTGCTGTGACACTAATTATAGATTCCGATGCTTCACTTCAGGATTACTGTATACCTTGGACCTTCTTATTGACGATGAAACACAGAAATTGCATCGGAATTAAATACAAAAGGCACAATGCCGACTTCAGTCCAAGAAGACTGACTCTTCCCACTGTCTATGTTTTGAACCATTCCTGTGACACTAGTTTTGGATTCCGATGCTTCACTTCATCTTTATTTTATCCCTCTGACCTTCTTATTGACAATGAAACACAGAAATTGCATCGGAATTAAATACAAAAGGCACAATGCCGACTTAAGTACAAGAAGACTGACTCTTTCTATTGTCTTTGTTTTGAACCATTCCTGTGACACTAGTTATAGATTCCGATGCTTCACTTCAGGTTTACTGTATCCCTCTGACTTTATTGCCGATGAAACACAGAAATTGCATCGGAATTAAATACAAAAGGCACAATGCCGACTAAAGGACAAGAAGACTGACTCTTCTTCCTGCCTATGTTTTGAACCATTCCTGTGACTCTAGTTATAGATTCGGATGCATCACTTCAGGTTTACTGTTTCCCTTGGACCTTCTTATTGACGATGAAACACAGAAATTGCATCGGAATTAAATTCAAAAGGCACAATGCCGACTTAAGAAGACTGACTCTTCTTACTGTCTATGTTATGAACCATTCCTGTGACACTAGTTATAGATTCCGATGCTTCACTCCAGGTTTACTATATCCCTTGGACCTTCTTATTGACGATGAAACACAGAAATTGCATCGGAATTAAATACAAAAGGCACAATGCCGATTTAAGGACAAGAAGACCGACTCTTTTACTGACTATGTTTTGAACCATTCCTGTGACACTAGTTATAGATTCCGATGCTTCACTTCAGGTTTACTATATCCCTCTAACCTTCTTATTGACGATGAAACACAGAAATTGCATCGGAATTAAATACAAAAGGGACAATGCCGACTTAAGTACCCGAAGACCGACTCTTCTTACTGTCAATGTTTGAACCATTCCTGTGACACTAGTTATAGATTCCGATGCTTCACTTCTGGTTTACTGTATCCCTCTGACCTTCTTATTGACGGTGAAACACAGAAATTGCATCGGAATTAAATACGAAAGGCACAATGCCGACTTAAGTACAAGTAGACTGACTCTTCTTACTGACTATGTTTGAACCATTCCTGTGACACTAGTTATAGATTCCGATGCTTTACTTCAGGTTTACTGTATACCTTGGACCTTCTTATTGACGATGAAACACAGAAAATGCATCGGAATTAAATACAAAACGCACAATGCCGACATAAGTACAAGAAGGCTGATTCTTCCTACTGTCTATGTTTTGAACCATACCTGTGACACTAGTTGTGGATTCCGGTGCTTCACATCAGGTTTACTGTATCCCTCTGACCTTCTTATTGACGATGAAACACAGAAAGTGCATCGGAATTAAATACAAAAGGCACAATGCCGACTTAAGTACAAGAAGACTGACTCTTCTTACTATCTCTGCTTTGAACCATTCCTGTGACACTAGCAATAGATTCCGATGCGTCACTTCAGGTTTACTGTATCCCTTGGACCTTCTTATAGACGATGAAACACAGAAATTGCATCGGAATTATATACAAAAGGCACAATGCCGACTTAAGTACCTGAAGACTGACTCTTCTTACTGACTATGTCTTGAACCATTCCTGTGACACTAGTTATAGATTCCGATGCTTCACTTCAGGTTTATTGTATCCCTCTGACCTTCTTATTGACGATGAAACACAGAAATTGCATCGGAATTAAATACAAAAGCCAAAATGCCGACTTAAGTACCCGAAGACTGACTCTTCTTACTGTCAATGTTTGAACCATTGCTGTGACACTAGTTATAGATTCCGATGCTTCACTTCAGGTTTACTGTATCCCTTGGACCTTCTTATTGACGATGAAACACAGAAATTGCATAGGAATTAAATACAAAAGGCACAATGCCGACTTAGGGACAAGATGACTGTTCTTACTGACTATGTTTTAACCATTCCTGTGACACTAGTTATAGATTCCGATGCTTCACTTCAGGTTTACTGTATCCCTATGACCTTATTGCCGATGAAACACAGAAATTGCATCTGAATTAAATACAAAAGGCACAATGCCGATTTAAGGACAAGAAGACCGACTCTTTTACTGACTATGTTTTGAACCATTCCTGTGACACTAGTTATAGATTCCGATGCTTCACTTCAGGTTTACTATATCCCTCTAACCTTCTTATTGACGATGAAACTCAGAAATTGCATCGGAATTAAATACAAAAGGCACAATGCCGACTTAAGGACAAGAACACTGACTCTTCTTACTGACTATGTTTTGAACAATTCCTGTGACACTAGTTATAGATTCCGATGCATCACTTCAGGTTTACTGTATCCCTCTGACCTTCTTATTAACGATGAAACTCAGAATTTGCATCGAAATTAAATACATAAGGCACAATGCCGACTTAAGTACAAGAAGACTGACTCTTCTTACTGACTACGTTTTGAACCATTCCTGTGACACTTGTTATAGATTCCGATGCTTTACTTCAGGTTTATTGTATCATTCTGACCTTCTTATTGACGATGAAACACAGAAATTGCATCGGAATTAAATAGAAAAGGCACAATGCCGACTTAAGTACAAGAAGACTGACTCTTCTTAGTGATTATAGTTTGAACCATTGCTGTGACACTAATTATAGATTCCGATGCTTCACTTCAGGATTACTGTATACCTTGGACCTTCTTATTGACGATGAAACACAGAAATTACATCGGAATTAAATACAAAAGGCACAATGCCGACTTCAGTCCAAGAAGACTGACTCTTCCCACTGTCTATGTTTTGAACCATTCCTGTGACACTAGTTTTGGATTCCGATGCTTCACTTCATCTTTACTTTATCCCTCTGACCTTCTTATTGACAATGAAACACAGAAATTGCATCGGAATTAAATACTAAAGGCACAATGCCGACTTAAGTACAAGAAGACTGACTCTTTCTATTGTCTATGTTTTGAACCATTCCTGTGACACTAGTTATAGATTCCGATGCTTCACTTCAGGTTTACTGTATCCCTCTGACTTTATTGCCGATGAAACACAGAAATTGCATCGGAATTAAATACAAAAGGCACAATGCCGACTAAAGGACAAGAAGACTGACAATTCTTACTGACTATGTTTTGAACCATTCCTGTGACTCTAGTTATAGATTCGGATGCATCACTTCAGGTTTACTGTTTCCCTTGGACCTTCTTATTGACGATGAAACACAGAAATTGCATCGGAATTAAATACAAAAGGCACATTGCCGACTTAAGAAGACTGACTCTTCTTACTGTCTATGTTATGAACCATTCCTGTGACACTAGTTATTGATTCCGATGCTTCACTCCAGGTTTACTATATCCCTTGGACCTTCTTATTGACGATGAAACACAGAAATTGCATCGGAATTAAATACAAAAGGCACAATGCCGATTTAAGGACAAGAAGACCGACTCTTTTACTGACTATGTTTTGAACCATTCCTATGACACTAGTTATAGATTCCGATGCTTCACTTCAGGTTTACTATATCCCTCTAACCTTCTTATTGACGATGAAACACAGAAATTGCATCGGAATTAAATACAAAAGGGACAATGCCGACTTAAGTACCCGAAGACCGACTCGTCTTACTGTCAATGTTTGAACCATTCCTGTGACACTAGTAATAGATTCCGATGCTTCACTTCAGGTTTACTGTATCCCTCTGACCTTCTTATTGACGGTGAAACACAGAAATTGCATCGGAATTAAATACGAAAGGCACAATGCCGACTTAAGTACAAGTAGGCTGACTCATCTTACTGACTATGTTTGAACCATTCCTGTGACACTAGTTATAGATTCCGATGCTTTACTTCAGGTTTACTGTATACCTTGGACCTTCTTATTGACGATGAAACACAGAAAATGCATCGGAATTAAATACAAAACGCACAATGCCGACATAAGTACAAGAAGGCTGATTCTTCCTACTGTCTATGTTTTGAACCATACCTGTGACACTAGTTGTGGATTCCGGTGCTTCACATCAGGTTTACTGTATCCCTCTGACCTTCTTATTGACGATGAAACACAGAAAGTGCATCGGAATTAAATACAAAAGGCACAATGCCGACTTAAGTACAAGAAGACTGACTCTTCTTACTATCTCTATTTTGAACCATTCCTGTGACACTAGCAATAGATCCCGATGCGTCACTTCAGGTTTACTGTATCCCTTGGACCTTCTTATTGACGATGAAACACAGAAATTGCATCGGAATTATATACGAAAGGCACAATGCCGACTTAAGTACCTGAAGACTGACTCTTCTTACTGACTATGTCTTGAACCATTCCTGTGACACTAGTTATAGATTCCGATGCTTCACTTCAGGTTTATTGTATCCCTCTGACCTTCTTATTGACGATGAAACACAGAAATTGCATCGGAATTAAATACAAAAGCCAAAATGCCGACTTAAGTACCCGAAGACTGACTCTTCTTACTGTCAATGTTTGAACCATTGCTGTGACACTAGTTATAGATTCCGATGCTTCACTTCAGGTTTACTGTATCCCTTGGACCTTCTTTTTGACGATGAAACACAGAAATTGCAAAGGAATTAAATACAAAAGGCACAATGCCGACTTAGGGACAAGAAGACTGTTCTTACTGACTATGTTTTAACCATTCCTGTGACACTAGTTATAGATTCCGATGCTTCACTTCAGGTTTACTGTAACCCTTGGACCTTCTTATTGACGATGAAACACAGATATTGCATCGGAATTAAATACAAAAGGCACAATGCCGACTTAAGTACAAGAAAACTGACTCTTCTTACTGTCTATCTTTGAACCATTCCTGTGACACTAGTTATAGATTCCGATGCTTCACTTCAGGTTTACTGTATCCCACTGTCCTTCGTATTGACGGTGAAACACAGAAATTGCATCGGAATTAAATACGAAAGGCACAATGCCGACTTAAGTGCAAGAAGACTGACTCTTCTTACTGACTATGTTTTGAACCATTCCTGTTACACTAGTTATAGATTCCGATGCTGCACTTGTGTTTACTGTATCCCTGTGACCTTCTTTTCGACGATGAAACACAGAGATTGCATCGGAATTAAATAGAAAAGGCACAATGCCGACTAAAGTACTAGAAGACTGACTCTTCTTACTGTCCATGTTTTGAGCCATTCCTGTGGCACTAGTTTTAGATTCCGATGCTTCACTTCAGGTTTACTGTATCCCTTGGACCTTCTTATAGACGATGAAACTCAGAAATTGCATCGGAATTAAATACAAAAGGCACAATGCCGACTTAAGTACAAGAAGTCTGACTCTTCTTACTGTCTATGTATTGAAACATTCCATTGACACTAGTTATAGATTCCGATGCTTCACTCCAGGTTTACTGTATCCCTTGGACATTCTTATTGACGATGAAACACAGAAATTGCATCGGAATTAAGTAGAAAAGGCACAATGCCGACTTAAGTACAAGAAGACTGACTCTTCTTACTGACTATGTTTTGAACCATTCCTGTGACACTAGTTATAGATTCCGATGCTTCTCTTCAGGTTTAATGTATCCCTCTGACCTTCTTATTGACGATGAAACTCAGAAATTGCATCGGAATTAAATAGAAAAGGCACAATGCCGACTTAAGTACAAGAAGACTGACTCTTCTTACTGTCTATGAATTGAACCATTCCATTGACACTAGTTATAGATTCCGATGCTTCACTCCAGGTCTACTGTATCCCTTGGACCTCCTTATTGACGATGAAACACAGATAATGCATCGTAATTTAATAGAAAAGGGCACAATGCCGACTTAAGTACAAGAAGACTGACTCTTCTTACTGTCTATGTTTTGAACCATTCCTGTGAGACTAGTTATAGATTCCGATGCTTCACTCCAGGTTTACTGTATCCCTTGGACCTTCTTATTGACGATGAAACACAGAAATTGCATCGGAATTAAATAGAAAAGGCACAATGCCGACTTAAGTACAAGAAGACTGACTCTTCTTACTGACTATGTTTGAACCATTCCTGTGACACAAGTTATAGATTCCGATGCTTCACTTCAGGTTTACTGTATACCTTGGACCTTCTTATTGACGATGAAACACAGAAATTGCATCGGAATTAAATACAAAAGGCACAATGCCGACTTAAGTACAAGAAGACTGACTGTTCCCACTGTCTATGTTTTGAACCATTCCTGTGACACTAGTTTTGGATTCCGACGCTTCACTTCAGGTTTACTGTATCCCTCTGACCTTCTTATTGACGATGAAACACAGAAATTGCATCGGAATTAAATACAAAAGGCATAATGCCGACTTAAGTACAAGAAGATTGACTCTTCCTACTGTCTTTGTTGTGAACCATTCCTGTGACACTAGTTATAGATTCCGATGCTTCACTTCAGGTTTATTGTATCCCTCTGACTTTATTGCCGATGAAACACAGAAATTGCATCGGAAATAAAAACAAAAGGCACAATGCCGACTTAAGGACAAGAAGACTGACTCTTCTTACTGACTATGTTTTGAACCATTCCTGTGACTCTAGTTATAGATTCCGATGCTTCACTTCAGGTTTACTGTATCCCTCTGACCTTCTTATTGACGATGAAACACAGAAATTGCATCGTAATTAAATACAAAAGCCACAATGCCGACTGAAGTTCAAGAAAACTTACTCTTCTTACTGTCTATGATTTGAACGATTCCTGTGACACTAGTTATAAATTCCGATGCTTCACTTCAGGTTTACTGTTTCCCTTGGACCTTCTTATTGACGATGAAACACAGAAATTGCATCGGAATTAAATACAAAAGGAACAATGCCGACTTAAGTACAAGAAGACTGACTCTTGCTAATGTCTATGTTTTGAACCAATTCTGTGACACTAGTTATAGAGTCCGATGTTTCACTTCAGGTTTACTGTATCCCTTGGAACTTGTTATTGACGATGAAACACAGAAATTGCATCGGAATTAAATACAAAAGGCACAATGCAGACTTAAGTACATGAAGACCGACTCTTCTTACTGACGATGAATTGAACCATTCCTGTGACACTAGTTATAGATTCCGATGCTTCACTTCATTTTTACTGTATCCCTTGGACATTCTTATTGACGATAAAACACAGAAATTGCATCGGAATTAAATACAAAAGGCACAATGCCGACTTAAGAAGACTGACTCTTCTTACTGTCTATGTTATGATCCATTCCTGTGACACTAGTTATAGATTCCGATGCTTCACTCCAGGTTTACTATATCCCTTTGACCTTCTTATTGACGATAAAACACAGAAATTGCATCGGAATTAAATACAAAATGCACAATGCCGACTTAAGGACAAGAAGACTGACTCTTTTACTGACTATGATTTGAACCATTACTGTGACACTAGTTATAGATTCCGATGCTTCACTTCAGGTTTACTGTATCCCTCTGAACTTCTTATTGACGATGAAACTCAGAAATTGCATCGGAATTAAATACAAAAGGCACAATGCCGACTTAAGTACAAGAAGACTGACTCTTCTTACTGTCTATGTATTGAAACATTCCATTGACACTAGTTATAGATTCCGATGCTTCACTCCAGGTTTACTGTATCCCTTGGACCTTCCTATTGACGATGAAACACAGAAATTGCATCGGAATTAAGTAGAAAAGGCACAATGCCGACTTAAGAACAAGAAGACTGACTCTTCTTACTGACTATGTTTTGAACCATTCCTGTGACACTAGTTATAGATTCCGATGCTTCTCTTCAGATTTAATGTATCCCTCTGACCTTCTTATTGACGATGAAACTCAGAAATTGCATCGGAATTAAATAGAAAAGGCACAATGCCGACTTAAGTACAAGAAGACTGACTCTTTTTACTGTCTATGAATTGAACCATTCCATTGACACTAGTTATAGATTGCGATGCTTCACTCCAGGTCTACTGTATCCCTTGGACCTCCTTATTGACGATGAAACACAGATAATGCATCGGAATTAAATAGAAAAGGTACAATGCCGACTTAAGTACAAGAAGACTGACTCTTCTTACTGACTATGTTTGAACCATTCCTGTGACACTAGTTATAGATTCCGATGCTTCACTTCAGGTTTACTGTATACCTTGGACCTTCTTATTGACGATGAAACACAGAAATTGCATCGGAATTAAATACAAAAGGCACAATGCCGACTTAAGTACAAGAAGACTGACTGTTCCCACTGTCAATGTTTTGAACCATTCCTGTGACACTAGTTTTGGATTCCGACGCTTCACTTCAGGTTTACTGTATACCTTGGACCTTCTTATTGACGATGAAACACAGAAATTGCATCGGAATTAAATACAAAAGGCATAATGCCGACTTAAGTACAAGACGATTGACTCTTCCTACTGTCTATGTTGTGAACCATTCCTGTGACACTAGTTATAGATTCCGATGCTTCACTTCAGGTTTACTGTATCCCTCTGACTTTATTGCCGATGAAACACAGAAATTGCATCGGAAATAAATACAAAAGGCACAATGCCGACTTAAGGACAAGAAGACTGACTCTTCTTACTGACTATGTTTTGAACCATTCCTGTGACTCTAGTTATAGATTCCGATGCTTCACTTCAGGTTTACTGTATCCCTCTGAGCTTCTTATTGACGATGAAACACAGAAATTGCATCGTAATTAAATACAAAAGCCACAATGCCGACTGAAGTACAAGAAATCTTACTCTTCTTACTGTCTATGATTTGAACGATTCCTGTGACACTAGTTATAGATTCCGATGCTTCACTTCAGGTTTACTGTTTCCCTTGGACCTTCTTATTGACGATGAAACACAGAAATTGCATCGGAATTAAATACAAAAGGAACAATGCCGACTTAAGTACAAGAAGACTGACTCTTGCTACTGTCTATGTTTTGAACCAATTCTGTGACACTAGTTATAGAGTCCGATGTGTCACTTCAGGTTTACTGTATCCCTTGGACCTTCTTATTGACTATGAAACACAGAAATTGCATCGGAATTAAATAGAAAAGGCACAATGCCGACTTAAGTACAAGAAGACACACTCTTCTTACTGACTATGTTTGAACCATTCCTGTGACACTAGTTATAGATTCCGATGCTTCACTTCAGGTTTACTGTATACCTTGGACCTTCTTATTGACGATGAAACACAGAAATTGCATCGGAATTAAATACAAAAGGCACAATGCCGACTTAAGTACAAGAACACTGACTCTTCCTACTGTCTATGTTGTGAACCATTCCTGTGACACTAGTTATAGATTCCGATGCTTCACTTCAAGTTTACTGTATCCCTCTGACTTTATTGCCCATGAAACACAGAAATTGCATCGGAAATAAATACAAAAGGCACAATGCCGACTTAAGGACAAGAAGACTGACTCTTCTTACTGTCTATGTTTTGAACCATTCCTGTGACACTAGTTATAGATTCCGATGCTTCTCTTCAGGTTTAATGTATCCCTGTGACCTGCTTACTGACGATGAAACACAGAGATTGCATCGGAATTAAATAGAAAAGGCACAATGCCGACTTAAGTACAAGAAGACTGACTCTTCTTACTGTCTATGTTTTGAAACATTCCTGTGGCACCAGTTGTAGATTCCGATGCTTCACTTCAGGTTTACTGTATCCCTTGGACCTTCTTATTGACGATGAAACACAGATATTGCATCGGAAATAAATACAAAAGGCACAATGCCGACTTAGGTACAAGAAAACGGACTCTTCTTACTGTCTATGTTTGAATCATTCCTGTGACACTAGTTATAGATTCCGATGCTTCACGTCAGGTTTACTGTATCCCACTGTCCTTCGTATTGACGGTGAAACACAGAAATTGCATCGGAATTAAATACGAAAGGCACAATGCCGACTTAAGTGCAAGAAGACTGACTCTTCTTACAGACTATGGTTTGAACCATTCCTGTGACTCTAGTTATAGATTCCGATGCTTCACTCCAAGACCATCTTATTGGACCTTCTTATTGAGGATGAAACACCGAAATTGCATCGGAATTAAATACGAAAGGCACAATGCCGACATAAGTACATGAAGACTGACTCTCCTTGCTGACTATGTTTTGAACCATTCCTGTGGCACTAGTTTTAGATTCCGATGCTTCACTTCTGGTTTACTGTATCCCTTGGACCCTCTTATAGACGATGAAACACAGAAATTGTATCGGAATTATATACAAAAGGCACAATGCAGACTAAAGTACATGAAGACCGACTCTTCTTACTGACGATGATTTGAACCATTCCTGTGACACTAGTTATAGATTCCGATGCTTCTCTTCATTTTTACTGTATCCCTTGGACATTCTTATTGACGATAAAACACAGAAATTGCATCGGAATTAAATACAAAAGGCACAATGCCGACTTAAGAAGACTGACTCTTCCTACTGTTTATGTTATGATCCATTCCTGTGACACTAGTTATAGATTCCAATGCTTCACTCCAGGTTTACTATATCCCTTGGACCTTCTTATTGACGATGAAACACAGAAATTGCATCGGAATTAAATACAAAAGGCACAATGCCGACTTAAGGATAAGAAGACTGACTCTTTTACTGACTATGTTTTGAACCATTACTGTGACACTAGTTATAGATTCCGATGCATCACTTCAGGTTTACTGTATCCCTCTGACCTTCTTATTGACGATGAAACTCAGAAATTGCATCGGAATTAAATGCAAAAGGCACAATGCCGACTTAAGTACAAGAAGACTGACTCTCGTTACTGTCTATGTATTGAAACATTCCATTGACACTAGTCATAGATTCCGATGCTTCACTCCAGGTTTACTGTATCCCTTGGACCATCTTATTGACGATGAAACACAGATATTGCATCGGAATTAAGTAGAAAAGGCACAATGCCGACTTAAGAACAAGAAGACTGACTCTTCTTACTGACTATGTTTTGAACCATTCCTGTGACACTAGTTATAGATTCCGATGCCTCTCTTCAGGTTTAATGTATCCCTCTGACCTTCTTATTGACGATGAAACTCAGAAATTGCATCGGAATTAAATAGAAAAGGCAGAATGCCGACTTAAGTACAAGCAGACTGACTCTTCTTACTGTCTAACAATTGATCCATTCCATTGACACTAGTTATAGATTCCGATGCTTCACTCCAGGTCTAGTGTATCCCTTGGACCTCCTTATTGACGATGAAACACAGATAATGCATCGGAATTAAATAGAAAAGGCACAATGCCGACTTAAGTACAAGAAGAATGACTCTTCTTACTGTCTATGTTTTGAACCATTCCTGTGACACTAGTTATAGATTCCGATGCTACACTCCAGGTTTACTGTATCCCTTGGACCTTCTTATTGACGATGAAACACAGAAATTGCATCGGGATTAAATAGAAAAGGCACAATGCCGACTTAAGTACAAGAAGACTGACTCTTCTTACTGACTATGTTTGAACCATTCCTGTGACACTAGTTATCGATTCCGATGCTTCACGTCAGGTTTTCTGTATACCTTGGACCTTCTTATTGACGATGAAACTCAGAAATTGCATCGGAATTAAATACAAAAGGCACAATACCGACTTAAGTACAAGAAGACTGACTCTTCTTACGGTCTATGTATTGAAACATTCCATTGACATTAGTTATAGATTCCGATGCTTCACTTCAGGTTTACTGTATACCTTGGACCTTCTTATTGACGATGAAATACAGAAATTGCATCGGAATTAAATACAAAAGGCACAATGCCGACTTAAGTACAAGAAGACTGACTCTTCCCACTGTCTATGTTTTGAACCATTCCTGTGACACTAGTTTTGGATTCCGATGCTTCACTTCAGGTTTACTGTATCCCTCTGACCTTCTTATTGACGATGAAACACAGAAATTGCATCGGAATTAAATACAAAAGGCACAATGCCGACTTAAGTGCAAGAAGATTGACTCTTCCTACTGTCTATGTTGTGAACCATTCCTGTGACACTAGTTATAGATTCCGATGCTTCACTTCAAGTTTACTGTATCCCTCTGACTTTATTGCCCATGAAACACAGAAATTGCATCGGAAATAGATACAAAAGGCACAATGCCGACTTAAGGACAAGAAGACTGACTCTTCTTACTGTCTATGTTTTGAACCATTCCTGTGACACTAGTTATAGATTCCGATGCTTCTCTTCAGGTTTAATGTATCCCTGTGACCTGCTTACTGACGATGAAACACAGAGATTGCATCGGAATTAAATAGAAAAGGCACAATGCCGACATAAGTACAAGAAGACTGACTCTTCTTACTGTCTATGTTTTGAAACATTCCTGAGGCACCAGTTGTAGATTCCGATGCTTCACTTCAGGTTTACTGTATCCCTTGGACCTTCTTATTGACCATGAAACACAGAAATTGGAACGGAATTAAGTAGAAATGGCACAATACCGACTTAAGAACTAGAAGACTGACTCTTCTTACTGACTATGTTTTGAACCATTCCTGTGAAACTAGTTATAGATTCCGATGCTTCTCTTCAGGTTTAATGTATCCCTCTGACCTTCTTATTGACGATGAAACTCAGAAATTGCATCGGAATTAAATACAAAAGGCACAATGCCGACTTAAGTACAAGAAGACTGACTCTTCTTACTGTCTATGAATTGAACCATTCCATTGACACTAGTTATAGATTCCGATGCTTCACTCCAGGTCAACTGTATCCCTTGGACCTTCTTATTGACGATGAAACACAGAAAATGTATCGGAATTAAATAGAAAAGGCACAATGCCGGCTTAAGTACAAGAAGACTGACTCTTCTTACTCTCTATGATTTGAACCATTCCTGTGACACTAGTTGTAGATTCCGATGCTTCACTCCAGGTTTACTGTATCCCTTGGACCTTCTTATTGACTATGAAACACAGAAATTGCATCGGAATTAAATAGAAAAGGCACAATGCCGACTTAAGTACAAGAAGACACACTCTTCTTACTGACTATGTTTGAACCATTCCTGTGACACTAGTTATAGATTCCGATGCTTCACTTCAGGTTTACTGTATACCTTGGACCTTCTTATTGACGATGAAACACAGAAATTGCATCGGAATTAAATACAAAAGGCACAATGCCGACTTAAGTACAAGAACACTGACTCTTCCTACTGTCTATGTTGTGAACCATTCCTGTGGCACTAGTTTTAGATTCCGATGCTTCACTTCAGGTTTACTGTATCCCTTGGACCTTCTTATAGACGATGAAACACAGAAATTGTATCGGAATTATATACAAAAGGCACAATGCAGACTAAAGTACATGAAGACCGACTCTTCTTACTGACGATGATTTGAACCATTCCTGTGACACTAGTTATAAATTCCGATGCTTCACTTCATTTTTACTGTATCATTTGGACATTCTTATTGACGATAAAACACAGAAATTGCATCGGAATTAAATACAAAAGGCACAATGCCGACTTAAGAAGACTGACTCTTCCTACTGTTTATGTTATGATCCATTCCTGTGACACTAGTTATAGATTCCGATGCTTCACTCCAGGTTTACTATATCCCTTGGACCTTCTTATTGACGATGAAACACAGAAATTGCATCGGAATTAAATACAAAAGGCACAATGCCGACTTAAGGATAAGAAGACTGACTCTTTTACTGACTATGTTTTGAACCATTACTGTGACACTAGTTATAGATTCCGATGCATCACTTCAGGTTTACTGTATCCCTCTGACCTTCTTATTGACGATGAAACTCAGAAATTGCATCGGAATTAAATGCAAAAGGCACAATGCCGACTTAAGTACAAGAAGACTGACTCTCGTTACTGTCTATGTATTGAAACATTCCATTGACACTAGTTATAGATTCCGATGCTTCACTCCAGGTTTACTGTATCCCTTGGACCATCTTATTGACGATGAAACACAGATATTGCATCGGAATTAAGTAGAAAAGGCACAATGCCGACTTAAGAACAAGAAGACTGACTCTTCTTACTGACTATGTTTTGAACCATTCCTGTGACACTAGTTATAGATTCCGATGCTTCTCTTCAGGTTTAATGTATCCCTCTGACCTTCTTATTGACGATGAAACTCAGAAATTGCATCGGAATTAAATAGAAAAGGCAGAATGCCGACTTAAGTACAAGAAGACTGACTCTTCTTACTGTCTAACAATTGATCCATTCCATTGACACTAGTTATAGATTCCGATGCTTCACTCCAGGTCTAGTGTATCCCTTGGACCTCCTTATTGACGATGAAACACAGATAATGCATCGGTATTAAATAGAAAACGCACAATGCCGACTTAAGTACAAGAAGACTGACTCTTCTTACTGTCTATGTTTTGAACCATTCCTGTGACACTAGTTATAGATTCCGATGCTACACTCCAGGTTTACTGTATCCCTTGGACCTTCTTATTGACGATGAAACACAGAAATTGCATCGGGATTAAATAGAAAAGGCACAATGCCGACTTAAGTACAAGAAGACTGACTCTTCTTACTGACTATGTTTGAACCATTCCTGTGACACTAGTTATAGATTCCGATGCTTCACGTCAGGTTTTCTGTATACCTCGGACCTTCTTATTGACGATGAAACTCAGAAATTGCATCGGAATTAAATACAAAAGGCACAATACCGACTTAAGTACAAGAAGACTGACTCTTCTTACTGTCTATGTATTGAAACATTCCATTGACACTAGTTATAGATTCCGATGCTTCACTCCAGGTTTACAGTATGCCTTGGACCTTCTTATTGACCATGAAACACAGAAATTGGATCGGAATTAAGTAGAAATGGCACAATACCGACTTAAGAACTAGAAGACTGACTCTTCTTACTGACTATGTTTTGAACCATTCCTGTGACACTAGTTATAGATTCCGATGCTTCTCTTCAGGTTTAATGTATCCCTCTGACCTTCTTATTGACGATGAAACTCAGAAATTGCATCGGAATTAAATACAAAAGGCACAATGCCGACTTAAGTACAAGAAGACTGACTCTTCTTACTGTCTATGAATTGAACCATTCCATTGACACTAGTTATAGATTCCGATGCTTCACTCCAGGTCAACTGTATCCCTTGGACCTTCTTATTGACGATGAAACACAGAAAATGCATCGGAATTAAATAGAAAAGGCACAATGCCGACTTCAGTACAAGAAGACTGACTCTTCTTACTCCCTATGTTTTGAACCATTCCTGTGACACTAGTTGTAGATTCAGATGCTTCACTCCAGGTTTACTGTATCCCTTGGACCTTCTTATTGAGTATGAAACACAGATATTGCATCGGAATTAAATAGAAAAGGCACAATGCCGACTTAAGTACAAGAAGACTCACTCTTCTTACTGACTATGTTTGAACCATTCCTGTGACACTAGTTATAGATTCCGATGCTTCACTTCAGGTTTACTGTATACCTTGGACCTTCTTATTGACGATGAAATACAGAAATTGCATCGGAATTAAATACAAAAGGCACAATGCCGACTTAAGTACAAGAAGACTGACTCATCCCACTGTCTATGTTTTGAACCATTCCTGTGACACTAGTTTTGGATTCCGATGCTTCACTTCAGGTTTACTGTATCCCTCTGACCTTCTTATTGACGATGAAACACAGAAATTGCATCGGAATTAAATACAAAAGGCACAATGCCGACTTAAGTACAAGAAGATTGACTCTTCCTACTGTCTATGTTGTGAACCATTCCTGTGACACTAGTTATAGATTCCGATGCTTCACTTCAAGTTTACTGTATCCCTCTGACTATATTGCCCATGAAACACAGAAATTGCATCGGAAATAGATACAAAAGGCACAATGCCGACTTAAGGACAAGAAGACTGACTCTTCTTACTGTCTATGTTTTGAACCATTCCTGTGACACTAGTTATAGATTCCGATGCTTCTCTTCAGGTTTAATGTATCCCTGTGACCTGCTTACTGACGATGAAACACAGAGATTGCATCGGAATTAAATAGAAAAGGCACAATGCCGACTTAAGTACAAGAAGACTGACTCTTCTTACTGACTATGATTTGAAACATTCCTGTGGCACCAGTTGTAGATTCCGATGCTTCACTTCAGGTTTACTGTATCCCTTGGACCTTCTTATTGACGATGAAACATAGATATTGCATCGGAAATAAATACAAAAGGCACAATGCCGACTTAGGTACAAGAAAACGGACTCTTCTTACTGTCTATGTTTGAATCATTCCTGTGACACTAGTTATAGATTCCGATGCTTCACTTCAGGTTTACTGTATCCCACTGTCCTTCGTATTGACGGTGAAACACAGAAATTACATCGGAATTAAATACGAAAGGCACAATGCCGACTTAAGTGCAAGAAGACTGACTCTTCTTACAGACTATGTTTTGAACCATTCCTGTGACACTAGTTATAGATTCCGATGCTTCACTCCAGGTTTACTGTATCGCTTGGACCTTCTTATTGACGATGAAACACCGAAATTGCATCGGAATTAAATACAAAAGGCACAATGCCGACTTAAGTACATGAAGACTGACTCTCCTTGCTGACTATGTTTTGAACCATTCCTGTGGCACTAGTTTTAGATTCCGATGCTTCACTTCAGGTTTACTGTATCCCTTGGACATTCTTATTGACGATAAAACACAGAAATTGCATCGGAATTAAATACAAAAGGCACAATGCCGACTTAAGAAGACTGACTCTTCCTACTGTTTATGTTATGATCCATTCCTGTGACACTAGTTATAGATTCCGATGCTTCACTCCAGGTTTACTATATCCCTTGGACCTTCTTATTGACGATGAAACACAGAAATTGCATCGGAATTAAATACAAAAGGCACAATGCCGACTTAAGGACAAGAAGACTGACTCTTTTACTGACTATGTTTAGAACCATTACTGTGACACGGGTTTTAGATTCCCATGCATCACTTCAGGTTTACTGTATCCCTCTGACCTTCTTATTGACGATGAAACTCAGAAATTGCATCGGAATTAAATGCAAAAGGAACAATGCCGACTTAAGTACAAGAAGACTGACTCTCGTTACTGTCTATGTATTGAAACATTCCATTGACACTAGTTATAGATTCCGATGCTTCACTCCAGGTTTACTGTATCCCTTGGACCTTCTTATTGACGATGAAACACTGAAATTGCATCGGAATTACGTAGAAAAGGCACAATGCCGACTTAAGAACAAGAAGACTGACTCTTCTTACTGACTATGTTTTGAACCATTCCTGTGACACTAGTTAAAGATTCCGATGCTTCTCTTCAGGTTTAATGTATCCCTTGGACCTTCTTATTGACGATGAAACTCAGAAATTGCATCGGAATTAATTAGAAAAGGCAGAATGCCGATTAAGTACAAGAAGACTGACTCTTCTTACTGTCTATGAATTGATCCATTCCATTGACACTAGTTATAGATTCCGATGCTACACTCCAGGTTTACTGTATCCCTTGGACCTCCTTATTGACGATGAAACACAGAAATTGCATCGGAATTAAGTAGAAAAGGCACAATGCCGACTTAAGAACAAGAAGACTGACTCTTCTTACTGACTATGTTTTGAACCATTCCTGTGACACTAGTTATAGATTCCGATGCTTCTCTTCAGGTTTAATGTATCCCTCTGACCTTCTTATTGACGATGAAACTCAGAAATTGCATCGGAATTAAATAGAAAAGGCAGAATGCCGACTTAAGTACAAGAAGACTGACTCTTCTTACTGTCTAACAATTGATCCATTCCATTGACACTAGTTATAGATTCCGATGCTTCACTCCAGGTCTAGTGTATCCCTTGGACCTCCTTATTGACGATGAAACACAGATAATGCATCGGTATTAAATAGAAAAGGCACAATGCCGACTTAAGTACAAGAAGACTGACTCTTCTTACTGTCTATGTTTTGAACCATTCCTGTGACACTAGTTATAGATTCCGATGCTACACTCCAGGTTTACTGTATCCCTTGGACCTTCTTATTGACGATGAAACACAGAAATTGCATCGGGATTAAATAGAAAAGGCACAATGCCGACTTAAGTACAAGAAGACTGACTCTTCTTACTGACTATGTTTGAACCATTCCTGTGACACTAGTTATAGATTCCGATGCTTCACGTCAGGTTTTCTGTATACCTCGGACCTTCTTATTGACGATGAAACTCAGAAATTGCATCGGAATTAAATACAAAAGGCACAATACCGACTTAAGTACAAGAAGACTGACTCTTCTTACTGTCTATGTATTGAAACATTCCATTGACACTAGTTATAGATTCCGATGCTTCACTCCAGGTTTACAGTATCCCTTGGACCTTCTTATTGACCATGAAACACAGAAATTGGATCGGAATTAAGTAGAAATGGCACAATACCGACTTAAGAACTAGAAGACTGACTCTTCTTACTGACTATGTTTTGAACCATTCCTGTGACACTAGTTATAGATTCCGATGCTTCTCTTCAGGTTTAATGTATCCCTCTGACCTTCTTATTGACGATGAAACTCAGAAATTGCATCGGAATTAAATACAAAAGGCACAATGCCGACTTAAGTACAAGAAGACTGACTCTTCTTACTGTCTATGAATTGAACCATTCCATTGACACTAGTTATAGATTCCGATGCTTCACTCCAGGTCAACTGTATCCCTTGGACCTTCTTATTGACGATGAAACACAGAAAATGCATCGGAATTAAATAGAAAAGGCACAATGCCGACTTCAGTACAAGAAGACTGACTCTTCTTACTCCCTATGTTTTGAACCATTCCTGTGACACTAGTTGTAGATTCAGATGCTTCACTCCAGGTTTACTGTATCCCTTGGACCTTCTTATTGAGTATGAAACACAGATATTGCATCGGAATGAAATAGAAAAGGCACAATGCCGACTTAAGTACAAGAAGACTCACTCTTCTTACTGACTATGTTTGAACCATTCCTGTGACACTAGTTATAGATTCCGATGCTTCACTTCAGGTTTACTGTATACCTTGGACCTTCTTATTGACGATGAAATACAGAAATTGCATCGGAATTAAATACAAAAGGCACAATGCCGACTTAAGTACAAGAAGACTGACTCATCCCACTGTCTATGTTTTGAACCATTCCTGTGACACTAGTTTTGGATTCCGATGCTTCACTTCAGGTTTACTGTATCCCTCTGACCTTCTTATTGACGATGAAACACAGAAATTGCATCGGAATTAAATACAAAAGGCACAATGCCGACTTAAGTACAAGAAGATTGACTCTTCCTACTGTCTATGTTGTGAACCATTCCTGTGACACTAGTTATAGATTCCGATGCTTCACTTCAAGTTTACTGTATCCCTCTGACTATATTGCCCATGAAACACAGAAATTGCATCGGAAATAGATACAAAAGGCACAATGCCGACTTAAGGACAAGAAGACTGACTCTTCTTACTGTCTATGTTTTGAACCATTCCTGTGACACTAGTTATAGATTCCGATGCTTCTCTTCAGGTTTAATGTATCCCTGTGACCTGCTTACTGACGATGAAACACAGAGATTGCATCGGAATTAAATAGAAAAGGCACAATGCCGACTTAAGTACAAGAAGACTGACTCTTCTTACTGACTATGATTTGAAACATTCCTGTGGCACCAGTTGTAGATTCCGATGCTTCACTTCAGGTTTACTGTATCCCTTGGACCTTCTTATTGACGATGAAACACAGATATTGCATCGGAAATAAATACAAAAGGCACAATGCCGACTTAGGTACAAGAAAACGGACTCTTCTTACTGTCTATGTTTGAATCATTCCTGTGACACTAGTTATAGATTCCGATGCTTCACTTCAGGTTTACTGTATCCCACTGTCCTTCGTATTGACGGTGAAACACAGAAATTACATCGGAATTAAATACGAAAGGCACAATGCCGACTTAAGTGCAAGAAGACTGACTCTTCTTACAGACTATGTTTTGAACCATTCCTGTGACACTAGTTATAGATTCCGATGCTTCACTCCAGGTTTACTGTATCGCTTGGACCTTCTTATTGACGATGAAACACCGAAATTGCATCGGAATTAAATACAAAAGGCACAATGCCGACTTAAGTACATGAAGACTGACTCTCCTTGCTGACTATGTTTTGAACCATTCCTGTGGCACTAGTTTTAGATTCCGATGCTTCACTTCAGGTTTACTGTATCCCTTGGACATTCTTATTGACGATAAAACACAGAAATTGCATCGGAATTAAATACAAAAGGCACAATGCCGACTTAAGAAGACTGACTCTTCCTACTGTTTATGTTATGATCCATTCCTGTGACACTAGTTATAGATTCCGATGCTTCACTCCAGGTTTACTATATCCCTTGGACCTTCTTATTGACGATGAAACACAGAAATTGCATCGGAATTAAATACAAAAGGCACAATGCCGACTTAAGGACAAGAAGACTGACTCTTTTACTGACTATGTTTTGAACCATTACTGTGACACGGGTTTTAGATTCCCATGCATCACTTCAGGTTTACTGTATCCCTCTGACCTTCTTATTGACGATGAAACTCAGAAATTGCATCGGAATTAAATGCAAAAGGCACAATGCCGACTTAAGTACAAGAAGACTGACTCTCGTTACTGTCTATGTATTGAAACATTCCATTGACACTAGTTATAGATTCCGATGCTTCACTCCAGGTTTACTGTATCCCTTGGACCTTCTTATTGACGATGAAACACAGAAATTGCATCGGAATTACGTAGAAAAGGCACAATGCCGACTTAAGAACAAGAAGACTGACTCTTCTTACTGACTATGTTTTGAACCATTCCTGTGACACTAGTTAAAGATTCCGATGCTTCTCTTCAGGTTTAATGTATCCCTTGGACCTTCTTATTGACGATGAAACTCAGAAATTGCATCGGAATTAATTAGAAAAGGCAGAATGCCGATTAAGTACAAGAAGACTGACTCTTCTTACTGTCTATGAATTGATCCATTCCATTGACACTAGTTATAGATTCCGATGCTACACTCCAGGTTTACTGTATCCCTTGGACCTCCTTATTGACGATGAAACACAGAAATTGCATCGGAATTAAATAGAAAAGGCACAATGCCGACTTAAGTACAAGAAGACTGACTCTTCTTACTGACTATGTTTGAACCATTCCTGTGACACTAGTTATAGATTCCGATGCTTCACGTCAGGTTTACTGTATACCTTGGACCTTCTTATTGACGATGAAACACAGAAATTGCATCGGAATTAAATACAAAAGGCACAATGCCGACTTAAGTACAAGAAGACTGACTGTTCCCACTGCCTATGTTTGAACCATTCCTGTGACACTAGTTTTGGATTCCGATGTTTCACTTCAGGTTTACTGTATCCCTCTGACCTTCTTATTGACGATGAAACACAGAAATTGCATGGGAATGAAATACAAAAGGCATAATGCCGACTTAAGTACAAGAAGATTGACTCTTCCTATTGTCTATGTTGTGAACCATTCCTGTGACACTAGTTATAGATTCCGATGCTTCACTTCAGGTTTACTGTATCCCTCTGACTTTATTGCCCATGAAACACAGAAATTGCATCGGAAATAAATACAAAAGGCACAATGCCGACTTAAGGACAAGAAGACTGACTCTTCTTACTGACTATGTTTTGAACGATTCCTGTGACTCTAGTTATAGATTCCGATGCTTCACTTCAGGTTTATTGTATCCCTCTGACCTTCTTATTGACGATGAAACACAGAAATTGCATCGTAATTAAATACAAAAGCCACAATGCTGACTGAAGTACAAGAAACCTTACTCTTCTTACTGTCTATGATTTGAACGATTCCTGTGACACTAGTTATAGATTCCGATGCTTCACTTCAGGTTTACTGTTTCCCTTGGACCTTCTTACTGACGATGAAACACAGAAATTGCATCGGAATTAAATACAAAAGGAACAATGCCGACTTAAGTACAAGAAGACTGACTCTTGCTACTGTCTATGTTTTGAACCAATTCTGTGACACTAGTTATAGAGTCCGATGTTTCACTTCAGGTTTACTGTATCCCTTGGAACTTCTTATTGACGATGAAACACAGAAATTGCATCGGAATTAGATACAAAAGGCACAATGCAGACTTAAGTACATGAAGACCGACTCTTCTTACTGACGATGATTTGAACCATTCCTGTGACACTAGTTATAGATTCCGATGCTTCACTTCACTTCATGAAACACAGAAATTGCATCGGAATTAAATACAAAAGGCACAATGCCGACTTAAGAAGACTGACTCTTCTTACTGTCTATGAATTGAACCATTCCATTGACACTAGTTATAGATTCCGATGCTTCACTCCAGGTCAGCTGTATCCCTTGGACCTTCTTATTGACGATGAAACACAGAAAATGCATCGGAATTAAATAGAAAAGGCACAATGCCGACTTAAGTACAAGAAGACTGACTCTTCTTACTCTCTATGTTTTGAACCATTCCTGTGACACTAGTTGTGGATTCCGATGCTTCACTCCAGGTTGACTGTAACCCTTGGGCTTCTTATTGACTATGAAACACAGAAATTGCATCGGAATTAAATAGAAAAGGCACAATGGCGACTTAAGTACAAGAAGACTGACTCTTCTTACTGACTATGTTTGAACCATTCCTGTGACACTAGTTATAGATTCCGATGCTTCACTTCAGGTTTACTGTATACCTTGGACCTTCTTATTGACGATGAAACACAGAAATCGCATCGGAATTAAATACAAAAGGCACAATGCCGACTTAAGTACAAGAAGACTGACTCTTCCCACTGTCTATGTTTTGAACCATTCCTGTGACACTAGTTTTGGATTCCGATGCTTCACTTCAGGTTTACTGTATCCCTCTGACCTTCTTATTGAAGATGAAAGACAGAAATTGCATCGGAATTAAATACAAAAGGCACAATGCCGACTTAAGTACAAGAAGATTGACTCTTCCTACTGTCTATGTTGTGAACCATTCCTGTGACACTAGTTATAGATTCCGATGCTTCACTTAAAGTTTACTGTATCCCTCTGACTTTATTGCCCATGAAACACAGAAATTGCATCGGAAATAATTACAAACGGCACAATGCCGACTTAAGGACAAGAAGACTGACTCTTCTTACTGACTATGATTTGAACCATTCCTGTGACTCTAGTTATAGATTCCGATGCTTCACTTCAGGTTTACTGTATCCCTCTGACCTTCTTATTGACGTTGAAACACAGAAATTGCATCGTAATTAAATACAAAAGCCACAATGCCGACTGAAGTACAAGAAAACTTACTCTTCTTACTGTCTATGATTTGAACGATTCCTGTGACACTAGTTATAGATTCCGATGCTTCACTTCAGGTTTACTGTTTCCCTTGGACCTTCTTATTGACGATGAAACACAGAAATTGCATCGGAATTAAATACAAAAGGAACAATGCCGACTTAAGTTCAAGAAGACTGACTCTTACTACTGTCTATGTTTTGAACCAATTCTGTGAAACTAGCTATAGAGTCCGATGTTTCACTTCAGGTTTACTGTATCCCTTGGAACTTCTTATTGACGATGAAACACAGAAATTAAATCGGAATTAAATACAAAAGGGACAATGCCGACTTATGTACCCGAAGACTGACTCTTCTTACTGTCAATGTTTGAACCATTCCTGTGACACTAGTTATGGATTCCGATGATTCACTTCAGGTTTACTGTATCCCTCTGACCTTCTAATTGACGGTGAAACACAGAAATTGCATCGGAATTAAATACGAAAGGCACAATGCCGAATTAAGTACAAGAAGACTGACTCTTCTTACTATGTTTGAACCATTCCTGTGACACTAGTTATAGATTCCGATGCTTTACTTCAGGTTTACTGTATACCTTGGACCTTCTTATTGACGATGAAACACAGAAAATGCATCGGAATTAAATACAAAAGGCACAATGCCGACATAAGTACAAGAAGGCTGATTCGTCCTACTGTCTATGTTTTGAACCATTCCTGTGACACTAGTTGTGGATTCCGATGCTTCACTTCAGGTTTACTGTATCCCTCTGACCTTCTTATTGACGATGAAACACAGAAATAGCATCGGAATTAAATACAAAAGGCACAATGTCGACTTAAGGACAAGAAGACTGACACTTCTTACTGTCTCTGTTTTGAACCATTCCTGTGACACTAGCAATAGATTCCGATGCTTCACTTCAGGTTTACTGTATCCCTCTGACCTTCCTATTGACGATGAAACACAGAAATTGCATCGGAATTGAATACATAAGGCATAATGCCGACTTAAGTACAAGAAGACTGACTCTTCTTACTGTCTATGTTTTGACCCATTCCATTGACACTAGTTATGGATTCCGATGCTTCACTCCAGGTTCACTGTATCCCTTGGACCTTGTTATTGACGATGAAACACAGAAATTGCATCGGAATTAAGTAGAAAAAGCACGATGCCGACTTTAGTACAAGAGGACCGACTCTTCTTACTGACTATTTTTTGAACCATTCCTGTGACCCTAGTTATAGATTCCGATGCTTCACTTCAGGTTTACAGTTTCCCTTGGACTTTTGTATTGACGATGAAACACAGAAATTGCAACGGAATTAAATTCAAAATGCAAATTGCCAACTTTAGTACACGAAGACTGACTCTTCTTACTGTCTATGTTTTGAACCATTCCTGTGACACTAGTTATGGATCCCGATTATACACTCCATGTTTACTGTATCCCCTGGACCTTCTTATTGACGATGAAACACAGAAATTGCATCATAATTAAATACAAAAGGCACAATGCCGACTTACGGACAAGAAGACTGACTCTTCTTACTGACTTAGTTTTGAACCATTCCTGTGACACTAGTTATAGAATCCGATGCTTCACTTCAGGATTACTGTATACCTTGGACCTTCTTATTGACGATGAAACACAGAAATTGCATCGGAATTAAATACAAAAGGCGCAATGCAGACTTAAGTACAAGAAGACTGACCCTTCTTACTGTCTATGTTTGGAACCATTCCTGTGACACTAGTTATAGATTCCGATGCTTCACTTCAGGTTTACTGTATCCCTCTGACTTTATTGCAGATGAAACACAGAAATTGCATCGGAATTAAATAGAAAAGGCACAATGCCGACTTAAGTACAAGAACACTGACTCATCTTACTGTCTATGTTTTGAACCATTCCTGCATCACTAGTTGTAGATTCCGATGCTTCACTTCAGGTTTACTGTATCCCTTGGACCTTCTTATAGACGATGAAACACAGAAACTGCATCGGAATTATATACAAAAGGCACAATGCCGACTTAAGTACATGAAGACCGAATCTTCTTACTGACAATGATTTGAACCATTCCTGTGACACTAGTTATAGATTCCGATGCTTCACTTCAATATTACTGTATCCCTTGGACATTCTTATTGACGATGAAACACAGAAATTGCATCGGAATTAAATATAAAAGGCACAATGCCGATTTAAGTACAAGAAGACTGACTCTTCTTACTGTCTATGTTATGAACCATTCCTGTGACACTAGCTATAGATTCCGATGCTTCACTCCAGGTTTACTATATCCCTTGGACCTTCTTATTTACGATGAAACACAGAAATTGCATCGGAATTAAATAGAAAAAGCACAATGCCGACTAAAGTACAAGTAGACTGACTCTTCTTAGTGATTATAGTTTGAACCATTGCTGTGACACTAGTTATAGATTCCGACGCTTTACTTCAGGTTTACTGTATACCTTGGACATTCTTATTGACGATGAAATACAGAAATTGCATCGGAATTAAATAGAAAAGACACAATGCAGACTTAAGTACATGAAGACCGACTCTTCTTACTGACGATGATTTGAACCATTCCTGTGACACTAGTTATAGATTCCGATGCTTCACTCCAGGTTTACTATATCCCTTGGACCTTCTTATTGACGATGAAACACAGAAATTGCATCGGAATTAAATTGAAAAGGCACACAGCTGACTTAAGTACAAGAAGACTGACTTCTTACTGACTATGTTTTTAACCATTCCTGTGACACTAGTTATAGATTCCGATGCTTCACCTGAGGTTTACTGTATCCCTCTGACCTTCTTATTGACGATGAAACACAGAATTTGCATCGGAATTAAATACAAAAAGGCACAATGCCGAACTTAAGTACAAGAAGACTGACTCTTCTTACTGTCTATGAATTGAACCATTCCATTGACACTAGTTATAGATTCCGATGCTTCACTCCAGGTCTACTGTATCCCTTGGACCTTCTTATTGACGATGAAACACAGAAATTGCATCGGAATTTAATAGAAAAGACACAATGCAGTCTTAAGTACAAGCACACTGACTCTTCTTACTGACTATGTTTTGAACTATTCCTGTGACACTAGTTATAGATTCCGATGCTTCACTTCAGGTTTACTGTATCCTTCTGACCATCTTATTGACGATGAAACACTGAAATTGCATCGGAATTAAATAGAAAAAGCACAATGCCGACTTATGTACAAGAAGACTGACTCTTCTTACTGGCTATGTTTTGAACCATTCCGGTGACACTAGTTATAGATTCCGATGCTTCACTTCAGGTTTACTGTATCCCTCTGACCTTCTTATGGACGATGAAACACAGAAATTGCATCGTAATTAAATACAAAAGCCACAATGCCGACATAAGTACAAGAAGACTGACTCTTCTTACTGTCTATGATTTGTACCATTCCTGTGACACTAGTTATAGATTCCGATGCTTCACTTCAGGTTTACTGTTTCATTTGGACCTTCTTATTGACGATGAAACACAGAAATTGCATCGGAATTAAATTCAAAAGGCACAATGCCGACTTAAGTACAAGAGGACTGACTCTTCTTACTGTCTATATTTTGAACCATTCCAGTGACACTAGTTATAGATTCCGATGATTCACTTCAGGTTTACTGTATCCCTCTGACCTTCTATTTGACGATGAAACACAGAAATTGCATCGGAATTAAATAGAAAAGGCACAATGCTGACTTAAGTGCAAGAAGACTGACTCTTCTTACTGTCTATGTTTTGAACCATTCCTGTGACACTAGTTATAGATTCCGATGCTTCACTCCAGGTTTACTGTATCCCTTGGACCTTCTTATTGACGATGAAACACAGAAATTGCATCGGAATTAAATAGAAAAGGCACAATGCCGACTTAAGTACAAGAAGACTGACTCTTCCCACTGTCTATGTTTTGAACCCTTCCTGTGACACTAGTTTTGGATTCCGATGCTTCACTTCAAGTTTACTGTATCCCTCTGACCTTCTTATTGACAAAGAAACACAGAAATTGCATCGGAATTAAATACAAAAGGCACAATGCCGACGTAAGTACAAGAAGACTGACTGTTCCTTCTGTCTATGTTTTGAACCATTCCTGTGACACTAGTTATAGATTCCGATGCTTGACTTCTCTTTCACTGTATCCCTCTGACTTTATTGCCGATGAAACACAGAAATTGCAACGTAATTAAATACAAAAGGCACAACTCCGACTTAAGGACAAGAAGACTGACTCTTCTTACTGACTATGATTTGAACCATTCCTGTGACACTAGTTATAGATTCCGATGCTTCAATTCAGGTTTACTGTTTCCCGTGGACCTTCTTATTGACGATGAAACCCCGAAATTGCATCGGAGTTAAATAGAAAACTCACAATGCCGACTCAAGTAATAGATGACTGACTCTTCTTACTGTCTATGTTTTGAACCATTCCTGTGGCACTAGTTATAGATTCCGATGCTTCACTCCAGGTTTACTGTTTACCTTGGACCTTCTTATTGACGATGAAACACAGAAATTGTTTTGGAATTAAATAGTAAAGGCACAATGCCGACTTAAGTACAAGAAGACTGACTCATCTTAGTGATTATAGTTCGAACCATTGCTGTGACACTAGTTATAGATTCCGATGCTTTACTTCAGGTTTACTGTATACCTTGGACATTCTTATTGACGATGAAACACAGAAATTGCATCGGAATTAAATACAAAAGGCACAATGCCGACTTACGTACAAGAATACTGACTCTTCTTACTGTCTATGTTTCGAACCATCCCCGTGACACTAGTTATAGATTCCGATGCTTCACTCCAGGTTGACTGTATCCCTTGGACCTTCTAATTGACGATGATACACAGAAATTGCATCGGAATTTAATACAAAAGGCACAATGCCTACTTAAGTACAAGAAGACTGACTCTTCTTACTGACTATGCTTTGAACCATTCCTGTGACACTAGTTATAGATTCCGATGCTTCACTTCAGGTTTTCTGTATACCTTGAACATTCTTATTGACGATGAAACACAGAAATTGCATCGGAATTAAATAGAAAAGGCTTAATGTCGACTTAAGTAGAAGAAGACTGACTTTTCTTACTGTCTATGCTTTGAACCATTCCTGTGACACTAGTCATAGATTCCGATGCTTCACTCCAGGTTTACTGTAACCCTTGGACCTTCTTATTGACGATGAAACACAGAAATTGCATCGGAATTAAATAGAAAAGCCACAATGCTGACTTAAGTACAAGAAGACTGACTCTTCTTACTGACTATGTTTTGAACCATTCCTGTGACACTAGTTATAGATTCCGATGCCTCACTCCAGGTTTACTGTATCCCTTGGACTTTCTTATTGACGATGAAACACAGAAATTGCATCGGAATTAAATACAAAGGGCACAATGCCGACTTAAGTACAAGAAGACTGACTCTTCTTACTGACAATGCTTTGAACCATTCCTGTGACACTAGTTATAGATTCCGATGCTTCACTTCAGGTTTACTGTATCCCTCTGACCTTATCGCCGATGAAACACAGAAATTGCATCGGAATTAAATAGAAAAGGCACAACGCCGACTTAAGTACAAGAAGACTGTCCCTTCTTTGTGATTATAGTTTGAACCATTGCTGTCACACTAGTTATAGATTCCGATGCTTCACTCCACATTTACTGTAACCCTTAGACCTTCTTATTGACGATGATACACAGAAATTGCCTCGGAATTAAATAGAAAACGCACAATGTCGACTTAAGTACAAGAAGACAGACTCTTCCTACTGTCTATGTTTTGAACCATTCCTGTGACACTAGTTTTGGATTCCGATGCTTCACCTCAGGTTTTCTGTATACCTTGAACATTCTTATTGACGATGAAACACAGAATTTGCATCCGAATTAAATACCAAAGGCACAATGCCGACTTAAGTACGAGAAGACTGACGCTTCTTACTGACTATGATTTTCAACTATTCCTGTGACACTAGTTATAGATTCCGGTGCTTCACTCCAGGTTTACTGTTTACCTTGGACCTTCTTATTGACGATGAAACACAGAAATTGCTTTGGAATTAAATAGTAAAGGCACAATGCCGACTTAAGTACAAGAAGACTGACTCATCTTAGTGATTATAGTTTGAACCATTGCTGTGACACTAGTTATAGATTCCGATGCTTTACTTCAGGTTTACTGTATACCTTGGACATTCTTATTGACGATGAAACACAGAAATTGCATCGGAATTAAATAGAAAAGGCACAATGCCGACTTAAGTACACGAATACTGACTCTTGTTACTGTCTATGTTTCGAACCATCCCCGTGACACTAGTTATAGATTCCGATGCTTCACTCCAGATTGACTGTATCC
This sequence comes from Schistocerca serialis cubense, assembly GCF_023864345.2. Taxonomy (NCBI): domain Eukaryota; kingdom Metazoa; phylum Arthropoda; class Insecta; order Orthoptera; family Acrididae; genus Schistocerca; species Schistocerca serialis. The sequence goes on from NC_064640.1 coordinate 1,096,461,105, forward strand.
CTTGGACCTTCTAATTGACGATGATACACCGAAATTGCATCGGAATTAAATACAAAAGTTACAATGCCAACTTAAGTACAAGAAGACTGACTCTTCTTACTGACTATGCTTTGAACCATTCCTGTGACACTAGTTATAGATTCCGATGCTTCACTTCAGGTTTACTGTATACCTTGAACATTCTTATTGACGATGAAACACAGAAATTGCATCGGAATTAAATAGAAAAGGCTTAATGTCGACTTAAGTACAAGAAGACTGACTTTTCTTACTGTCTATGTTTTGAACCATACCTGTGACACTAGTTTTGGATTCCGATGCTTCACCTCAGGTGTACTGTATCCCTCTGACCTTCGTATTGACAATGAAACACAGAAATTGCATCGGAATTAAATACAAATGGCACAATGCCGACTTAAGTACAAGAAGACCGACTCTTCCTACTGTCTATGTTTTGAACCATTCCTGTGACACTAGTTATAGATTCCGATGCTTCACTTCAGGTTTTCTGTATCCCTTGCACCTTCTTATAGACGATGAAACACAGAAATTGCATCGGAATTAAATATAAAAGGCACAATGCCGACTTAAGTACAAGAAGACTGACTCTTCTTACTGACTATGATTTGAACCATTCCTGTGACACTAGTTATAGATTCCGATGCTTCACTTCAGGTTTACTGTATACCTTGAACATTCTTATTGACGATGAAACACAGAAATTGCATCGGAATTAAATAGAAAAGGCACAATGCCGACTTAAGTACACGAATACTGACTCTTGTTACTGTCTATGTTTCGAACCATCCCCGTGACACTAGTTATAGATTCCGATGCTTCACTCCAGATTGACTGTATCCCTTGGACCTTCTAATTGACGATGATACACCGAAATTGCATCGGAATTAAATACAAAAGTTACAATGCCAACTTAAGTACAAGAAGACTGACTCTTCTTACTGACTATGCTTTGAACCATTCCTGTGACACTAGTTATAGATTCCGATGCTTCACTTCAGGTTTACTGTATACCTTGAACATTCTTATTGACGATGAAACACAGAAATTGCATCGGAATTAAATAGAAAAGGCTTAATGTCGACTTAAGTACAAGAAGACTGACTTTTCTTACTGTCTATGTTTTGAACCATACCTGTGACACAAGTTTTGGATTCCGATGCTTCACCTCAGGTGTACTGTATCCCTCTGACCTTCGTATTGACAATGAAACACAGAAATTGCATCGGAATTAAATACAAATGGCACAATGCCGACTTAAGTACAAGAAGACCGACTCTTCCTACTGTCTATGTTTTGAACCATTCCTGTGACACTAGTTATAGATTCCGATGCTTCACTTCAGGTTTACTGTATCCCTCTGACCTTATTGCCGACGAAACACAGAAATTGCATCGGAATCTAATAGAAAAGGCACAATGCCGACTTAAGTACAAGAAGACTGTCCCTTCTTTGTGATTATAGTTTGAACCATTGCTGTCACACTAGTTATAGATTCCGATGCTTTACTTCAGGTTTACTGTATACCTTGGACATTCTTATTGACGATGAAACACAGAAATTGCATCGGAATCAAATAGAAAAGGCACAATGTCGACTTAAGTACAAGAAGACTGACTCTTCTTACTGTCTATGTTTTGAACCATTCCTGTGACACTAGTTATAGATTCCGATGCTTCACTCCACATTTACTGTAACCCTTGGACCTTCTTATTGACGATGAAACACAGAAATTGCATCGGAATTAAATAGAAAAGGCACAATGTCGACTTAAGTACAAGAAGACTGACTCTTCCTACTGTCTATACTTTGAACCATTCCTGTGACACTAGTTTTGGATTCCGATGCTTCACCTCAGGTTTACTGTATCCCTCTGACCTTCTTATTGACAATGAAACACAGAAACTGCATCGGAATTAAATAGAAAACTCACAATGCCGACTCAAGTACAAGAAGACTGACTCTTCTTACTGTCTATGTTTTGAACCATTCCTGTGACACTAGTTATAGATTCCGATGCTTCACTGCATGTTTACTGTATACCTTGGACCTTCTTATTGACGATGAAACACAGAAATTGCATCGGAATTAAATAGAAAAGGCACAATGCCGACTTAAGTACAAGAAGACTGACTCTTCTTACTGACTATGTTTTGAACCATTCTTGTGACACTAGTTATAGATTCCGATGCTTCACTTCAGGTTTACTGTATACCTTGTACCTTCTTATTGACGATGTAACACAGATATTGCATCGGAATTAAATACAAAAGGCACAATGCCGACTTAAGTACAAGAAGACTGACTCTTCCTACTGTCTACGTTTTGAACCATTCCTGTGACACTAGTTTTGGATTCCGATGCTTTACTTTAGGTTTACTGTATCCCTCTGACCTTCCTATTGACAATGAAACACAGAAATTGCATCGGAATTAAATACAAATGGCACAATGCCGACTTAAGTACAAGAAGACTGACTCTTCGTACTGTCTATGTTAGAACCATTCCTGTGACACTAGTTATAGATTCCGATGCTTAACTTCAGGATTACTGTATCCCTCTAACCTTATTGCCGATGAAACACAGAAATTGCATCGGAATTAAATAGAAAATGCACAATGCCGACTTAAGTACAAGAAGACTGACTCTTCTTACTGACTATGTTTGAACCATTCCTGTGTCACTAGTTACTGATTCCGATGCTTCACTCCAGGTTTACTGTATCCCTTGGACCTTCTTATTGACGATGAAACACAGAATTTGCATCCGAATTAAATACCAAAGGGACAATGCCGACTTATGGACAAGAAGACTGATTCTTCTTACTGACAATGTTCTGAACCATTCCTGTAACACTAGCTATAGATTCCGATGCTTCACTCCAGGTTTACCCCTTGGACCTTCTTATTGACGACGAAACACAGAAATTGCATCGGAATTAAATAGAAATGGCACAATGCCGACTTAAGTACAAGAAGACTGAATCTTCTTACTGACTATGTTTTTCAACCATTCCTGTGACACTAGTTATAGATTCCGGTGCTTCACTCCAGGTTTACTGTTTCCCTTGGACCTTCTTATTGACGATGAAACACAGAAATTGCATCGGAATTAAATACAAAATGCACAATGCCGACTTAAGTACAAGAAGACTGACTCTTCTTACTGACTATGTTTGAACCATTCCTGTGTCACTAGTTACTGATTCCGATGCTTCACTCCAGGTTTACTGTATCCCTTGGACCCTCTTATTGACGATGAAACACAGAATTTGCATCGGAATTAAATACCAAAGGCACAATGCCGTCTTATGGACAAGAAGACTGACTCTTCTTACTGACAATGTTCTGAACCATTCCAGTGACACTAGCTATAGATTCCGATGCTTCACTTCAGGTTTACTGTATCCCTCTGACCTACTTCTTGACGATGAAACACAGAAATTGCATCGGAATTTAATACAAAAGGCACAATGCCGACTTATGGACAAGAAGACTGACTCTTCTTACTGACAATGTTCTGAACCATTCCTGTAACACTAGCTATAGATTCCGATGCTTCACTCCAGGTTTACTGTATCCCTCTGACCTTCTTATTGACGATGAAACACAGAAATTGCATCGGAATAAAATAGAAAAGGCACAATGCCGACTTAAGTACAAGAAGACTGACTCTTCCTACTGTCTATGATTTGAACCATTCCTGTGAAACTAGTTATAGATTCCGATGCTTCACTTCAGGATTACTGTATCCCTCTGATCTTCGTATTGACGATGAAAATCAGAAATTGCATCGCAATTAAATACAAAAGGCACAATGACGACTTAAGTACAAGAAGACTGACTCTTCCTACTGTCTATGATTTGAACCATTCCTGTGAAACTAGTTATAGATTCCGATGCTTCACTTCAGGATTACTGTATCCCTCTGATCTTCTTATTGACGATGAAAAACAGAAATTGCATCGTAATTAAATACAAAAGGCACAATGACGACTTAAGGACAAGAAGACTGACTCTTTTTACTGACTATGTTTTGAACCATTCCTGTGACACTACTTATGGATTCGGATGCTTCAATTTTGGTTTACTGTATCCCTCTGACCTTCATATTGAAGAGGAAACACAGGAATTGCATCGGAATTAAATAGAAAAGGCACAATGCCGACTAAAGTACAAGACGACTGACTTTTCTTACTCTCTATGTTTTGAACCATTCCTGTGACACTTATTATAGATTCCGATGCTTCACTTCAGGTTTACTGTATCCCTCTGATCTTCTTATTGACGATGAAACACAGAAATTGCATCGGAATTAAATACAAAAGGCACAATGCCACCCTAAGTACAAGAGGAATGATCCGTCTTACTGTCTATGTTTTGAACCATTCCTGAGACACTAGTTATAGATTCCGATGCTTCACTTCAGGTTTACTGTACCCCTCTGACCTTCTTATTGATGATGAAACACAGAAATTCCATTGGAAGTAAATACAAAAGGCACAATGCAGACTTAAGTACAAGAAGACTGACTCTTCTTACTGACTATGTTTTGAACCATTCCTGCGACACTAGTTATAGATTGCGATGCTTCACTTCAGGTTTGCTGTATCCCTCTGACCTTCCTATTGACGATGAAACACAGAATTTGCATCGGAATTAAATACAAAAGGCACAATGACGACTTAAGTACAAGAAGACTGACACTTCCTACTGTCTATGATTTGAACCATTCCTGTGACACTAGTTATAGATTCCGATGCTTCACTTCAGGATTACTGTATCCCTTGGACCTTCTTATTGACGCTGAAACACAGAAATTGCATCGGAATTAAATACAAAAGGCACAATGCCGATTTAAGTACATGAAGACCGACTCTTCCTACTGACTATGTTTTGAACCATTCTTGTGACACTAGTTATAGATTCCGATGCTTCACTTCAGGTTTACTGTATCCCTTGGACCTTCTTATTGACGATGAAACACAGAAATTGCATCGGAATTAAACACAAAAGGCACAATGCCGACTTAAGTACAAGAAGACTGACTCTTCTTACTGTCTATGTTTTGAACCATTCCTGTTACACTAGTTACACATTCCGATTCTTCACTCCAGGTTTACTGTATCCCTTGGACCTTGTTATTGACGATGAAACACAGAAATTGCATCGGAATTAAATACAAAAGGCACAATGCCGCCTTAAGGACAAGAAGACTAACTCTTCTTACTGACAATGTTTTGAACCATTCCTGTGACACTAGCTATAGATTCCGATGCTTCACTTCAGGTTTACTGTATCTCTCTGACCTTCTTATTGACGATGAAACACAGAAATTGCATCGGAATTAGATACAAAAGCACAATGCCGACATAAGTACAAGAAGACTGACTCTTCTTACTGTCTATGTTTTGAACCATTCCATTGACACTAGATATAGATTCCGATGCTTCACTCCAGGTTTACTGTATCCCTTGGAGCTTCTTATTGACGATGAAAAACAGAAATTGCATCGGAATTAAATACAACAGGCACAATGCCGACTTAAGGACAAGAAGACTGACTCTTCTTCCTGACTATGTTTTGAACCATTCCTGTGACACTAGTTATAGTTTCCGATGCTTCACATCAGGTTTACATTATCCCTCTGACCTTCGTATTGACGATGAAACACAGAAATTGCATCGGAATTAAATAGAACAGGCACAAAACCGCCTTAAGTACAAGAAGACTGACTCTTCCTACTGTCTATGTTATGAACCATTCCTGTGAGACTAGTTATAGATTCCGATGCTTCACTCCAGGTTTACTGTATCCCTTGGACCTTCTTATTGACGATGAAACACAGAAATTGCATCGGAATTAAATAGAAATGCACAATGCCGACTTAAGTACAAGAGGACTGACTCTTCCTAGTGTTTATGTTTTGAACCATTCCTGTGACACTAGTTATAGATTCCGATGCTTCACTTCAGGTTTACTGTATACCTTCGACTTTCTAATTGACGATGAAACACAGAAATTCCATCGGAAGTAAATAGAAAAGGCACAATGCCGAATTAAGTACAAGAAGACTGACTCTTCTTACTGTCTATGTTTTGAACCATTTCGGTGACACTAGTTATAGATTCCGATGCTTCACTTTAGGTTTACTGTCTCCCTTGGACCTTCTTATTGACGATGAAACACAGAAATTGCATCGGAATTAAATACAAAATTCATAATACCGACCTAAGTACAAGAAGACTGACTCTTCTTACTGTCTATGTTTTGAACCATTCCTGTGACACTAGTTATAGATTCCGATGCTTCACTTCAGGTTTACTGTATCCCTCTGATCTTCTTATTGAGGATGAAACACAGAAATTGCATCGGAATAAAATAGTAAAGGCACAATGCCGACTTAAGTACAAGACGACTGACTTTTCTTACTGTCTATCTTTTGAACCATTCTTGTGACACTAGTTATAGATTGCGATGCTTCACTTCAGGTTTACTGTATCCCTCTGATCTTCTTATTGACGATGAAACACAGAAATTGCATCGGAATTAAATACAAAAGGCACAATGCCGACTTAAGTACAAGAAGACTTACTCTTCCTACTGTCTATGTTTTGAACCATTCCTATGACACTAGTTATAGATTCCGATGCTGACTTCAGGTTTACTGTATCCCTTGGACCTTCTTATTGACGATGAAACACAGAAATTGCATCGGAATTAAACACAAAAGGCACAATGCCGATTTAAGTACATGCGGACCGACTCTTTCGACTGACTATGTTTTGAACCATTCCTGTGACACTAGTTATAGATTCCGATGCTTCACTTCAGGTTTACTGTATTCCTTGGACCTTCTTATCGACGATGAAACACAGAAATTGCATCGGAATTAAATACAAAAGGCACAATGCCGACTTAAGTACAAGAAGACTGACTCTTCTTACTGACTATGTTTTGAACCATTCCGGTGACACTAGACATAGATTCCGATGCTTCACTTCAGGTTTACTGTATCCCTTGGACCTTCTTATTGACGATGAAACACAGAAATTGCATCGGAATTAAATACAAAAGGCACAATGCCGACTTAAGGACAAGAAGATTGACTCTTCTTACTGACTATGTTTTGAACCATTCCTGTGTCACTAGTTATAGATTCCGATGCTTCACTTCAGGTTTACTGTATACCTTGGATTTTGTACTTGACGATGAAACACAGAAATTGCATCGGAATTAAATAGAAAAGGCACAATGATGACTTAAGTACAAGAAGACTGACTCTTCTTACTCTCTATGTTTTGAACCATTTCTGTGAGACTAGTTATAGACTTAAGTACAAGAAGACTGACTCTTCTTACTGTCTATGTTTTGAACCATTCCTGTGACACTAGTTATAGATTCCGATGCTTCACTTCAGGCTTACTGTATCCCTTGGACCATCTTATTGACGATGAAACACAGAAATTGCATCGGAATTAAACATAAAAGGCACAATGCCGACTTAAGTACAAATAGACTGACTCTTCTGACTGACTATGTTTTGAACCATTCCTGTGACACTAGCTACAGATTCCGATGCTTCACTCCAGGTTTACTGTATCCCTTGGACCTTCTTATTGACGATGAAACACAGAAATTGCATCGGAATTAAATACAAAAGGCACAATGCCGACTTAAGGACAAGAAGACTGACTCTTCTTACTGACTATGTTTTGAACCATTCCTGTGTCACTAGTTATAGATTCCGATGCTTCACTTCAGGTTTACTGTATACCTTGGACTTTGTACTTGACGATGAAACACAGAAATTGCATCGGAATTAAATAGAAAAGGCACAATGATGACTTAAGTACAAGAAGACTGACTCTTCTTACTCTCTATGTTTTGAACCATTTCTGTGAGACTAGTTATAGACTTAAGTACAAGAAGACTGACTCTTCTTACTGTCTATGTTTTGAACCATTCCTGTGACACTAGTTATAGATTCCGATGCTTCACTTCAGGCTTACTGTATCCCTTGGACCTTCTTATTGACGATGAAACACAGAAATTGCATCGGAATTAAACATAAAAGGCACAATGCCGACTTAAGTACAAATAGACTGACTCTTCTGACTGACTATGTTTTGAACCATTCCTGTGACATTAGCTACAGATTCCGATGCTTCACTCCAGGTTTACTGTATCCCTTGGACCATCTTATTGACGATGAAACACAGAAATATCATCGGAATTAAATACAAAAGGCACAATGCCGACTTAAGTAAAAGAGGACTGACTCTTCCTACAGTCAATGTTTGAACCATTCCTGTCACACTAGTTATAGATTCCGGTGCTTCACTCCAGGTTTACTGTATTCCTTGGATCTTCTTATCGACGATCAAACACAGAAATTGCATCGGAATTAAATACAAAAGGCACAATGCCGACTTAAGTACAAGAAGACTGACTCTTCTTACTGACTATGTTTTGAACCATTCCGGTGACACTAGACATAGATTCCGATGCTTCACTTCAGGTTTACTGTATCCCTTGGACCTTCTTATTGACGATGAAACACAGAAATTGCATCAGAATTAAATAGAAAAGGCACAATGCCGACTTAAGTACAAGAAGACTGACGCTTCTTACTGACTATGTTTTTGAACCATTCCTGTGAAGCTAGTTATAGATTCCGATGCTTCACTTCAGATTTACTGTATCCCTTGGACCTTCTTATTGACGATGAAACACACATATTGCATCGGAATGAAATAGAAAAGGCCCAATGCCGACTTAAGTACAAGAAGACTGACTCTTCTTACTGTTTATGTTTGAACCATTCCTGTGACACTAGTTATAGATTCCGATGCTTCACTTCAGGTTTACTGTATCCCTCTGACCTTCCTATAGACGATGAAACACAGAAATTGCATCCGAATTAAATACAAAAGGCACAATATCGACTTAAGTGCAAGAAGACTGACTCTTCCTACTGTCTATGTTTTGAACCATTCCTGTGACACTAGTCATAGATTTCGATGCTACACTTCAGGTTTACTGTATCCCTTGGACCTTCTTATTGACGATGAAACACAGAAATTGCATCGGAATTAAATACAAAAGGCACAATGTCGACTTAAGTACAAGAAAACTGACGCTTCTTACTGACTATGTTTTTGAACCATTCCTGTGACACTAGTTATAGATTCCGATGCTTCACTTCAGGTTTACTGTATCCCTTGGACCTTCTTATTGACGATGAAACACAGATATTGCATCGGAATGAAATAGAAAAGGCACAATGCCGACTTAAGTACAAGAAGACTGACTCTTCTTACTGTTTATGTTTGAACCATTCCTGTGACACTAGTTATATTTTCCGATCCTTCACTTCAGGTTTACTGTATCCCTCTGACATTCCTATAGACGATGAAACACAGAAATTGCATCCGAATTAAATACAAAAGGCACAATATCGACTTAAGTACAAGAAGACTGACTCATCCTACTGTCTATGTTTTGAACCATTCCTGTGACACTAGTAATAGATTTCGATGCTACACTTCAGGTTTACTGTATCCCTCTGACCTTCTTATTGACGATAAAACACAGAAAGAGCATCGGAATTAAATACAAAAGGCACAATGCCGACTTAAGTACAAGAATACTGACTCTTCTTACTGACTATGTTTTGAACCATTATCGTGACCCTAGTTATAGATTCCGATGCTTCACTTCAGGTTTACTGTATCCCTTAAACCTTCTTATTGACGATGAAACACAGAAATTGCATCGGAATTAAATACAAAAGGCACAATGCCGACTTAAGTACAAGAAGACTGACTCTTCTTACTGACTATGTTTGAACCATTCCTGTGTCACTAGTTATAGATTCCGATGCTTCACTTCTGGTTCAATGTATCCCTCTGACCTTCTTATTGACGATGAAACACAGAAATTGCATCGGAATTAAATACAAAAGGCACAATGCCGACTTAAGTACAAGAAGGCTGCCTCTTTTTACTGTCTATGTTTTGAACCATTTCTGTGACACTAGTTATAGATTGCGATGCATCACTTCAGGTTTACTGTCTCCCTTGGACCTTCTTATTGACGATGAAACACAGAAATTGCATCGGAATTAAATACAAAAGGCACAATACCGACTTAAGTACAAGAAGACTGACTCTTCTGACTGTCTATGATTTGAACCATTCCTGTGGCACTAGTATAGATTCCGATGCTTCACATAAGGTTTACTGTATCCCTATGATCTTCTTATTGACGATGAAACACAGAAATTGCATCGGGATTAAATACAAAATGCACAATGCCGACTTAAGTACAAGAAGACTGACTCTTTTTACTGACTATGTTTGAACCATTCCTGTGACACTAGTTATGGATTCGGATGCTTCACTTCTGGTTCACTGTATCCCTTTTACCTTCTTATTGACGATGAAACACAGAAATTGCATCGGAATTAAATAGAAAAGGCACAATGCCGACCTATGTACAAGACGACTGACTTTTCTTACTGTCTATGATTTGAACTATTCCTGTGATACTAGTTATAGATTACGATGCTTTACCTCAGGTTTACTGTATCCCTCTGATCTTCTTATTGACGATTAAACACAGAAATTGCATCGGAATTAAATACAACAGGCACAATGCCGACTTAAGGACAAGAAGACTGACTCTTCTTCCTGACTATGTTTTGAACCATTCCTGTGACACTAGTTATAGTTTCCGATGCTTCACATCAGGTTTACATTATCCCTCTGACCTTCGTATTGACGATGAAACACAGAAATTGCATCGGAATTAAATAGAACAGGCACAAAACCGCCTTAAGTACAAGAAGACTGACTCTTCCTACTGTCTATGTTATGAACCATTCCTGTGAGACTAGTTATAGATTCCGATGCTTCACTCCAGGTTTACTGTATCCCTTGGACCTTCTTATTGACGATGAAACACAGAAATTGCATCGGAATTAAATAGAAATGCACAATGCCGACTTAAGTACAAGAGGACTGACTCTTCCTAGTGTTTATGTTTTGAACCATTCCTGTGACACTAGTTATAGATTCCGATGCTTCACTTCAGGTTTACTGTATACCTTCGACTTTCTAATTGACGATGAAACACAGAAATTCCATCGGAAGTAAATAGAAAAGGCACAATGCCGAATTAAGTACAAGAAGACTGACTCTTCTTACTGTCTATGTTTTGAACCATTTCGGTGACACTAGTTATAGATTCCGATGCTTCACTTTAGGTTTACTGTCTCCCTTGGACCTTCTTATTGACGATGAAACACAGAAATTGCATCGGAATTAAATACAAAATTCATAATACCGACCTAAGTACAAGAAGACTGACTCTTCTTACTGTCTATGTTTTGAACCATTCCTGTGACACTAGTTATAGATTCCGATGCTTCACTTCAGGTTTACTGTATCCCTCTGATCTTCTTATTGAGGATGAAACACAGAAATTGCATCGGAATAAAATAGTAAAGGCACAATGCCGACTTAAGTACAAGACGACTGACTTTTCTTACTGTCTATCTTTTGAACCATTCTTGTGACACTAGTTATAGATTGCGATGCTTCACTTCAGGTTTACTGTATCCCTCTGATCTTCTTATTGACGATGAAACACAGAAATTGCATCGGAATTAAATACAAAAGGCACAATGCCGACTTAAGTACAAGAAGACTTACTCTTCCTACTGTCTATGTTTTGAACCATTCCTATGACACTAGTTATAGATTCCGATGCTGACTTCAGGTTTACTGTATCCCTTGGACCTTCTTATTGACGATGAAACACAGAAATTGCATCGGAATTAAACACAAAAGGCACAATGCCGATTTAAGTACATGCGGACCGACTCTTTCGACTGACTATGTTTTGAACCATTCCTGTGACACTTGTTATAGATTCCGATGCTTCACTTCAGGTTTACTGTATTCCTTGGACCTTCTTATCGACGATGAAACACAGAAATTGCATCGGAATTAAATACAAAAGGCACAATGCCGACTTAAGTACAAGAAGACTGACTCTTCTTACTGACTATGTTTTGAACCATTCCGGTGACACTAGACATAGATTCCGATGCTTCACTTCAGGTTTACTGTATCCCTTGGACCTTCTTATTGACGATGAAACACAGAAATTGCATCGGAATTAAATACAAAAGGCACAATGCCGACTTAAGGACAAGAAGATTGACTCTTCTTACTGACTATGTTTTGAACCATTCCTGTGTCACTAGTTATAGATTCCGATGCTTCACTTCAGGTTTACTGTATACCTTGGATTTTGTACTTGACGATGAAACACAGAAATTGCATCGGAATTAAATAGAAAAGGCACAATGATGACTTAAGTACAAGAAGACTGACTCTTCTTACTCTCTATGTTTTGAACCATTTCTGTGAGACTAGTTATAGACTTAAGTACAAGAAGACTGACTCTTCTTACTGTCTATGTTTTGAACCATTCCTGTGACACTAGTTATAGATTCCGATGCTTCACTTCAGGCTTACTGTATCCCTTGGACCATCTTATTGACGATGAAACACAGAAATTGCATCGGAATTAAACATAAAAGGCACAATGCCGACTTAAGTACAAATAGACTGACTCTTCTGACTGACTATGTTTTGAACCATTCCTGTGACACTAGCTACAGATTCCGATGCTTCACTCCAGGTTTACTGTATCCCTTGGACCTTCTTATTGACGATGAAACACAGAAATTGCATCGGAATTAAATACAAAAGGCACAATGCCGACTTAAGGACAAGAAGACTGACTCTTCTTACTGACTATGTTTTGAACCATTCCTGTGTCACTAGTTATAGATTCCGATGCTTCACTTCAGGTTTACTGTATACCTTGGACTTTGTACTTGACGATGAAACACAGAAATTGCATCGGAATTAAATAGAAAAGGCACAATGATGACTTAAGTACAAGAAGACTGACTCTTCTTACTCTCTATGTTTTGAACCATTTCTGTGAGACTAGTTATAGACTTAAGTACAAGAAGACTGACTCTTCTTACTGTCTATGTTTTGAACCATTCCTGTGACACTAGTTATAGATTCCGATGCTTCACTTCAGGCTTACTGTATCCCTTGGACCTTCTTATTGACGATGAAACACAGAAATTGCATCGGAATTAAACATAAAAGGCACAATGCCGACTTAAGTACAAATAGACTGACTCTTCTGACTGACTATGTTTTGAACCATTCCTGTGACATTAGCTACAGATTCCGATGCTTCACTCCAGGTTTACTGTATCCCTTGGACCATCTTATTGACGATGAAACACAGAAATATCATCGGAATTAAATACAAAAGGCACAATGCCGACTTAAGTAAAAGAGGACTGACTCTTCCTACAGTCAATGTTTGAACCATTCCTGTCACACTAGTTATAGATTCCGGTGCTTCACTCCAGGTTTACTGTATTCCTTGGATCTTCTTATCGACGATCAAACACAGAAATTGCATCGGAATTAAATACAAAAGGCACAATGCCGACTTAAGTACAAGAAGACTGACTCTTCTTACTGACTATGTTTTGAACCATTCCGGTGACACTAGACATAGATTCCGATGCTTCACTTCAGGTTTACTGTATCCCTTGGACCTTCTTATTGACGATGAAACACAGAAATTGCATCAGAATTAAATAGAAAAGGCACAATGCCGACTTAAGTACAAGAAGACTGACGCTTCTTACTGACTATGTTTTTGAACCATTCCTGTGAAGCTAGTTATAGATTCCGATGCTTCACTTCAGATTTACTGTATCCCTTGGACCTTCTTATTGACGATGAAACACACATATTGCATCGGAATGAAATAGAAAAGGCCCAATGCCGACTTAAGTACAAGAAGACTGACTCTTCTTACTGTTTATGTTTGAACCATTCCTGTGACACTAGTTATAGATTCCGATGCTTCACTTCAGGTTTACTGTATCCCTCTGACCTTCCTATAGACGATGAAACACAGAAATTGCATCCGAATTAAATACAAAAGGCACAATATCGACTTAAGTGCAAGAAGACTGACTCTTCCTACTGTCTATGTTTTGAACCATTCCTGTGACACTAGTCATAGATTTCGATGCTACACTTCAGGTTTACTGTATCCCTTGGACCTTCTTATTGACGATGAAACACAGAAATTGCATCGGAATTAAATACAAAAGGCACAATGTCGACTTAAGTACAAGAAAACTGACGCTTCTTACTGACTATGTTTTTGAACCATTCCTGTGACACTAGTTATAGATTCCGATGCTTCACTTCAGGTTTACTGTATCCCTTGGACCTTCTTATTGACGATGAAACACAGATATTGCATCGGAATGAAATAGAAAAGGCACAATGCCGACTTAAGTACAAGAAGACTGACTCTTCTTACTGTTTATGTTTGAACCATTCCTGTGACACTAGTTATATTTTCCGATCCTTCACTTCAGGTTTACTGTATCCCTCTGACATTCCTATAGACGATGAAACACAGAAATTGCATCCGAATTAAATACAAAAGGCACAATATCGACTTAAGTACAAGAAGACTGACTCATCCTACTGTCTATGTTTTGAACCATTCCTGTGACACTAGTAATAGATTTCGATGCTACACTTCAGGTTTACTGTATCCCTCTGACCTTCTTATTGACGATAAAACACAGAAAGAGCATCGGAATTAAATACAAAAGGCACAATGCCGACTTAAGTACAAGAATACTGACTCTTCTTACTGACTATGTTTTGAACCATTATCGTGACCCTAGTTATAGATTCCGATGCTTCACTTCAGGTTTACTGTATCCCTTAAACCTTCTTATTGACGATGAAACACAGAAATTGCATCGGAATTAAATACAAAAGGCACAATGCCGACTTAAGTACAAGAAGACTGACTCTTCTTACTGACTATGTTTGAACCATTCCTGTGTCACTAGTTATAGATTCCGATGCTTCACTTCTGGTTCAATGTATCCCTCTGACCTTCTTATTGACGATGAAACACAGAAATTGCATCGGAATTAAATACAAAAGGCACAATGCCGACTTAAGTACAAGAAGGCTGCCTCTTTTTACTGTCTATGTTTTGAACCATTTCTGTGACACTAGTTATAGATTGCGATGCATCACTTCAGGTTTACTGTCTCCCTTGGACCTTCTTATTGACGATGAAACACAGAAATTGCATCGGAATTAAATACAAAAGGCACAATACCGACTTAAGTACAAGAAGACTGACTCTTCTGACTGTCTATGATTTGAACCATTCCTGTGGCACTAGTATAGATTCCGATGCTTCACATAAGGTTTACTGTATCCCTATGATCTTCTTATTGACGATGAAACACAGAAATTGCATCGGGATTAAATACAAAATGCACAATGCCGACTTAAGTACAAGAAGACTGACTCTTTTTACTGACTATGTTTGAACCATTCCTGTGACACTAGTTATGGATTCGGATGCTTCACTTCTGGTTCACTGTATCCCTTTTACCTTCTTATTGACGATGAAACACAGAAATTGCATCGGAATTAAATAGAAAAGGCACAATGCCGACCTATGTACAAGACGACTGACTTTTCTTACTGTCTATGATTTGAACTATTCCTGTGATACTAGTTATAGATTACGATGCTTTACCTCAGGTTTACTGTATCCCTCTGATCTTCTTATTGACGATTAAACACAGAAATTGCATCGGAATTAAATACAAAAGGCACAATGCCGACTTAAGTACAAGAGGACTGATCCTTCATACTGTCTATGTTTTCAACCATTCCTGTGACACTAGTTATAGATTCCGATGCTTCACTCCAGGTTTACTGTATCCCTTGGACCTTCTTATTGACGATGAAACACAGAAATATCATCGGAATTAAATACAAAAGGCACAATGCCGACTTAAGTACAAGAGGACTGACTCTTCCTACAGTCAATGTTTTGAACCATTCCTGTCACACTAGTTATAGATTCCGGTGCTTCACTCCAGGTTTACTGTTTCCCTTGGACCTTCTTGTTGACGATGAAACACAAAAATTGCATCAGAATTAAATACAAAAGGCACAATGTCGATTTAAGTACAAGAAGACTGACATTTCCTACTGTCTATGTTTTGAACCATTCCTGTGACACTAGTTATAGATTTCGATGCTACACTTCAGGTTTACTGTATCCCTTGGACCTTCTTATTGACGATGAATCACAGAAATTGCATCGGAATTAAATACAAAAGGCACAATGTCGATTTAAGTACAAGAAGACTGACGCTTCTTACTGACTATGTCTTTGAACCATTCCTGTGACACTAGTTATAGATTCCGATGCTTCACTTCAGGTTTACTGTATCCCTTGGAGCTTCTTATTGACGATGAAACACAGATATTGCATCGGAATGAAATAGAAAAGGCACAATGCCGACTTAAGTACAAGAAGACTGACTCTTCTTACTGTTTATGTTTGAACCATTCCTGTGACACTAGTTATAGATTCCGATGCTTCGCTTCAGGTTTACTGTATCCCTCTGACCTTCCAATAGACGATGAAACACAGAAATTGCATCCGAATTAAATACAAAAGGCACAATATCGACTTAAGTACAAGAAGACTGACTCTTCCTACTGTCTATGTTTTGAACCATTCCTGTGACACTAGTTATAGATTTCGATGCTACACTTCAGGTTTACTGTATCCCTCTGACATTCTTATTGACGATGAAACACAGAAATTGCATCGGAATTAAATACAAAAGGCACAATGCCGACTTAAGTACAAGAAGACTGACTCTTCTTACTGACTATGTTTTGAACCATTCTCGTGACACTAGTTATAGATTCCGATGCTTCACTTCAGGTTTACTGTAACCCTTAAACCTCCTTATTGACGATGAAACACAGAAATTGCATCGGAATTAAATACAAAAGGCACAATGCCGACTTAAGTACAAGAAGACTGACTCTTCTTACTAACTATGTTTGAACCATTCCTGTGTCACTAGTTATAGATTCCGATGCTTCACTTCAGGTTTACTGTATACCTTGGACCGTATAATTGACGATGAAACACAGAGATTGCATCGGAATCAAATAGAAAAGGCACAATGCCGACTTAAGTACAAGAAGATGCCTCTTTTTACTGTCTATGTTTTGAACCATTCCTGTGACACTAGTTATAGATTCCGATGCTTCACTTCAGGTTTACTGTATTCCTCTGATCTTCTTATTGACGATGAAACACAGAAATTGCATCGGAATTAAATAAAAAAGGCACAATGCCGACTTAAGTACAAGAAGACTGACTCTTCTTACTGTCTATGTTTTGAACCATTCCTGTGACACTAGTTATAGATTCCGATGCTTCACTTCAGGCTTACTGTATCCCTTGGATCTTCTTATTGACGATGAAACACAGAAATTGCATCGGAATTAAACATAAAAGGCACAATGCCGACTTAAGTACAAGAAGACTGACTCTTCATACTCTCTATGTTTTGAACCATTTCTGTGACACTAGTTATAGATTCCGATGCTCCACTTCAGGTTTACTGTCTCCCTTGGACCTTCTTATTGACGATGAAACACAGAAATTGCATCGGAATTAAATACAAAAGGCACAATACCGACTTAAGTACAAGAAGACTGACACTTCTTACCGTCTATGTTTTGAACCATTCCTGTGACACTAGTAATAGATTCTGATGCTTCACTTCAGGTTTACTGTATTCCTCTGATCTTCTTATTGACGATGAAACACAGAAATTGCATCGGAATTAAATAAAAAAGGCACAATGCCGACTTAAGTACACGAAGACTGACTCTTCTTACTGTCTATGTTTTGAACCATTCCTGTGACACTAGTTATAGATTCCGATGCTTCACTTCAGGCTTACTGTATCCCTTGGATCTTCTTATTGACGATGAAACACAGAAATTGCATCGGAATTAAACATAAAAGGCACAATGCCGACTTAAGTACAAATAGACTGACTCTTCTGACTGACTATGTTTTGAACCATTCCTGTGACACTAGCTATAGATTCCGATGCTTCACTTCAGGCTTACTGTATCCCTTGGATCTTCTTATTGACGATGAAACACAGAAATTGCATCGGAATTAAACACAAAAGGCACAATGCCGACTTAAGTAAAAGAGGACTGACTCTTCCTACAGTCAATGTTTTGAACCATTCCTGTCACACTAGTTATAGATTCCGGTGCTTCACTCCAGGTTTACTGTTTCCCTTGGACCTTCTTATTGACGATGAAACACAGAAATTGCATCAGAATTAAATAGAAAAGGCACAATGCCGACTTAAGTACAAGAAGACTGACGCTTCTTACTGACTATGTTTTTGAACCATTCCTGTGAAGCTAGTTATAGATTCTGATGCTTCACTTCAGATTTACTGTATCCCTTGGACCTTCTTATTGACGATGAAACACACATATTGCATCGGAATGAAATAGTAAAGGCCCAATGCCGACTTAAGTACAAGAAGACTGACTCTTCTTACTGTTTATGTTTGAACCATTCCTATGACACTAGTTATAGATTCCGATGCTTCACTTCAGGTTTACTGTATCCCTCTGACCTTCCTATAGACGATGAAACACAGAAATTGCATCCGAATTAAATACAAAAGGCACAATATCGACTTAAGTGCAAGAAGACTGACTCTTCCTACTGTCTATGTTTTGAACCATTCCTGTGACACTAGTCATAGATTTCGATGCTACACTTCAGGTTTACTGTATCCCTTGGACCTTCTTATTGACGATGAAACACAGAAATTGCATCGGAATTAAATACAAAAGGCACAATGTCGACTTAAGTACAAGAAGACTGACGCTTCTTACTGACTATGTTTTTGAACCATTCCTGTGACACTAGTTATAGATTCCGATGCTTCACTTCAGGTTTACTGTATCCCTTGGACCTTCTTATTGGCGATGAAACACAGATATTGCATCGGAATGAAATAGAAAAGGCACAATACCGACTTAAGTACAAGAAGACTGACTCTTCTTACTGTTTATGTTTGAACCATTCCTGTGACACTAGTTATAGTTTCCGATCCTTCACTTCAGGTTTACTGTATCCCTCTGATCTTCCTATAGACGATGAAACACAGAAATTGCATCCGAATTAAATACAAAAGGCACAATATCGACTTAAGTACAAGAAGACTGACTCATCCTACTGTCTATGTTTTGAACCATTCCTGTGACACTAGTTATAGATTTCGATGCTACACTTCAGGTTTACTGTATCCCTCTGACCTTCTTATTGACGATAAAACACAGAAATTGCATCGGAATTAAATACAAAAGGCACAATGCCGACTTAAGTACAAGAATACTGACTCTTCTTACTGACTATGTTTTGAACCATTCTCGTGACCCTAGTTATAGATTCCGATGCTTCACTTCAGGTTTACTGTATCCCTTAAACCTTCTTATTGACGATGAAACACAGAAATTGCATCGGAATTAAATACAAAAGGCACAATGCCGACTTAAGTACAAGAAGACTGACTCTTCTTACTGACTATGTTTGAACCATTCCTGTGTCACTAGTTATAGATTCCGATGCTTCACTTCTGGTTCAATAAATCCCTCTGACCTTCTTATTGACGATGAAACACAGAAATTGCATCGGAATTAAATACAAAAGGCACAATGCCGACTTAAGTACAAGAAGGCTGCCTCTTTTTACTGTCTATGTTTTGAACCATTTCTGTGACACTAGTTATAGATTGCGATGCATCACTTCAGGTTCACTGTCTCCCTTGGACCTTCTTATTGACGATGAAACACAGAAATTGCATCGGAATTAAATACAAAAGGCACAATACCGACTTAAGTACAAGAAGACTGACTCTTCTGACTGTCTATGATTTGAACCATTCCTGTGGCACTAGTTATAGATTCCGATGCTTCACATCAGGTTTACTGTATCCCTATGATCTTCTTATTGACGATGAAACACAGAAATTGCATCGGGATTAAATACAAAACGCACAATGCTGACTTAAGTACAAGGAGACTGACTCTTTTTACTGACTATGTTTGAATCATTCCTGTGACACTAGTTATGGATTCGGATGCTTCACTTCTGGTTCACTGTATCCCTCTGACCTTCTTATTGACGATGAAACACAGAAATTGCATCGGAATTAAATAGAAAAGGCACAATGCCGACTTATGTACAAGACGACTGACTTTTCTTACTGTCTATGATTTGAACTATTCCTGTGATACTAGTTATAGATTACGATGCTTTACTTCAGGTTTACTGTATCCCTCTGATCTTCTTATTGACGATTAAACACAGAAATTGCATCGGAATTAAATACAAAAGGCACAATGCCGACTTAAGTGCAAGAGGACTGATCCTTCATACTGTCTATGTTTTCAACCATTCCTGTGACACTAGTTAAAGATTCCGATGCTTCACTCCAGGTTTACTGTATCCCTTGGACCTTCTTATTGACGATGAAACACAGAAATATCATCGGAATTAAATACAAAAGGCACAATGCCGACTTAAGTACAAGAGGACTGACTCTTCCTACAGTCAATGTTTTGAACCATTCCTGTCACACTAGTTATAGATTCCGGTGCTTCACTCCAGGTTTACTGTTTCCCTTGGACCTTCTTGTTGACGATGAAACACAAAAATTGCATCAGAAATAAATACAAAAGGCACAATGTCGATTTAAGTACAAGAAGACTGACATTTCCTACTGTCTATGTTTTGAACCATTCCTGTGACACTAGTTATAGATTTCGATGCTACACTTCAGGTTTACTGTATCCCTTGGACCTTCTTATTGACGATGAAACACAGAAATTGCATCGGAATTAAATACAAAAGGCACAATGTCGATTTAAGTACAAGAAGACTGACGCTTCTTACTGACTATGTCTTTGAACCATTCCTGTGACACTAGTTATAGATTCCGATGCTTCACTTCAGGTTTACTGTATCCCTTGGACCTTCTTATTGACGATGAAACACAGATATTGCATCGGAATGAAATAGAAAAGGCACAATGCCGACTTAAGTACAAGAAGACTGACTCTTCTTACTGTTTATGTTTGAACCATTCCTGTGACACTAGTTATAGATTCCGATGCTTCGCTTCAGGTTTACTGTATCCCTCTGACCTTCCTATAGACGCTGAAACACAGAAATTGCATCCGAATTAAATACAAAAGGCACAATATCGACTTAAGTACAAGAAGACTGACTCTTCCTACTGTCTATGTTTTGAACCATTCCTGTGACACTAGTTATAGATTTCGATGCCACACTTCAGGTTTACTGTATCCCTCTGACCTTCTTATTGACGATGAAACACAGAAATTGCATCGGAATTAAATACAAAAGGCACAATGCCGACTTAAGTACAAGAAGACTGACTCTTCTTACTGACTATGTTTTGAACCATTGTCGTGACACTAGTTATAGATTCCGATGCTTCACTTCAGGTTTACTGTAACCCTTAAACCTTCTTATTGACGATGAAACACAGAAATTGCATCGGAATTAAATACAAAAGGCACAATGCCGACTTAAGTACAAGAAGACTGACTCTTCTTACTGACTATGTTTGAACCATTCCTGTGTCACTAGTTATAGATTCCGATGCTTCACTTCAGGTTCACTGTATACCTTGGACCTTATAATTGACGATGAAACACAGAGATTGCATCGGAATTAAATAGAAAAGGCACAATGCCGACTTAAGTACAAGAAGGCTGCCTCTTTTTACTGTCTATGATTTGAACCATTCCTGTGACACTAGTTATAGATTGCGATGCATCACTTCAGGTTTACTGTCTCCCTTGGACCATCTTATTGACGATGAAACACAGAAATTGCATCGGAATTAAATACAAAAGGCACAATACCGACTTAAGTACAAGAAGACTGACTCTTCTGACTGTCTATGTTTTGAACCATTCCTGTGGCACTAGTTATAGATTCCGATGCTTCACATCAGGTTTACTGTATCCCTATGATCTTCTTATTGACGATGAAACACAGAAATTGCATCGGGATTAAATACAAAAGGCACAATGCTGACTTAAGTACAAGAAGACTGACTCTTCTTACTGACTATGTTTGAACCATTCCTGTGACACTAGCTACAGATTCCGATGCTTCACTTCAGGTTTACTGTATCCCACTGACCTTCTTATTGACGATGAAACACAGAATTTGCATCGGAATTAAATACAAAAGGCACAATGCCGACTTAAGTACAAGAGGACTGATCCTTCATACTGTCTATGTTTTCAATCATTCCTGTGACACTACTTATAAATTCCGATGCTTCGCTTCAGGTTTACTGTAACCCTCTGACCTTCTTATTGACGATGAAACACAGAATTTGCATCGGAATTAAATACAAAAGGCACAATGCCGACTTAAGGACAAGAAGACTGACTCTTCTTACTGACTATGTTTTGAACCATTCCTGTGTCACTAGTTATAGATTCCGATGCTTCACTTCAGGTTTACTGTATACCTTGGACTTTGTACTTGACGATGAAACACAGAAATTGCATCGGAATTAAATAGAAAAGGCACAATGATGACTTAAGTACAAGAAGACTGACTCTTCTTACTCTCTATGTTTTGAACCATTTCTGTGACACTAGTTATAGATTCCGATGCTCCACTTCAGGTTTACTGTCTCCCTTGGACCTTCTTATTGACGATGAAACACAGAAATTGCATCGGAATTAAATACAAAAGGCACAATACCGACTTAAGTACAAGAAGACTGACTCTTCTTACCGTCTATGTTTTGAACCATTCCTGTGACACTAGTAATAGATTCTGATGCTTCACTTCAGGTTTACTGTATTCCTCTGATCTTCTTATTGACGATGAAACACAGAAATTGCATCGGAATTAAATAAAAAAGGCACAATGCCGACTTAAGTACAAGAAGACTGACTCTTCTTACTGTCTATGTTTTGAACCATTCCTGTGACACTAGTTATAGATTCCGATGCTTCACTTCAGGCTTACTGTATCCCTTGGACCTTCTTATTGACGATGAAACACAGAAATTGCATCGGAATTAAACATAAAAGGCACAATGCCGACTTAAGTACAAATAGACTGACTCTTCTGACTGACTATGTTTTGAACCATTCCTGTGACACTAGCTATAGATTCCGATGCTTCACTCCAGGTTTACTGTATCCCTTGGACCATCTTATTGACGATGAAACACATAAATATCATCGGAATTAAATACAAAAGGCACAATGCCGACTTAAGTAAAGAGGACTGACTCTTCCTACAGTCAATGTTTTGAACCATTCCTGTCACACTAGTTATAGATTCCGGTGCTTCACTCCAGGTTTACTGTTTCCCTTGGACCTTCTTATTGACGATGAAACACAGAAATTGCATCAGAATTAAATAGAAAAGGCACAATGCCGACTTAAGTACAAGAAGACTGACGCTTCTTACTGACTATGTTTTTGAACCATTCCTGTGAAGCTAGTTATAGATTCCGATGCTTCACTTCAGATTTACTGTATCCCTTGGACCTTCTTATTGACGATGAAACACACATATTGCATCGGAATGAAATAGAAAATGCCCAATGCCGACTTAAGTACAAGAAGACTGACTCTTCTTACTGTTTATGTTTGAACCATTCCTGTGACACTAGTTATAGATTCCGATGCTTCACTGCAGGTTTACTGTATCCCTCTGACCTTCCTATAGACGATGAAACACAGAAATTGCATCCGAATTATATACAAAAGGCACAATATCGACTTAAGTACAAGAAGACTGACTCTTCCTACTGTCTATGTTTTGAACCATTCCTGTGACACTAGTTATAGATTTCGATGCTACACTTCAGGTTTACTGTATCCCTTGGACCTTCTTATTGACGATGAAACACAGAAATTGCATCGGAATTAAATACAAAAGGCACAATGTCGACTTAAGTACAAGAAGACTGACGCTTTTTACTGACTATGTTTTTGAACCATTCCTGTGACACTAGTTATAGATTCCGATGCTTCACTTCAGGTTTACTGTATCCCTTGGACCTTCTTATTGACGATGAAACACAGATATTGCATCGGAGTGAAATAGAAAAGGCACAATGCCGACTTAAGTACAAGAAGACTGACTCTTCTTACTGTTTATGTTTGAACCATTCCTGTGACACTAGTTATAGTTTCCGATCCTTCACTTCAGGTTTACTGTATCCCTCTGACCTTCCTATAGACGATGAAACACAGAAATTGCATCCGAATTAAATACAAAAGGCACAATATCGACTTAAGTACAAGAAGACTGACTCATCCTACTGTCTATGTTTTGAACCATTCCTGTGACACTAGTTATAGATTTCGATGCTACACTTCAGGTTTACTGTATCCCTCTGACCTTCTTATTGACGATAAAACACAGAAATTGCATCGGAATTAAATACAAAAGGCACAATGCCGACTTAAGTACAAGAATACTGACTCTTCTTACTATGTGTTGAACCATTCTCGTGACCCTAGTTATAGATTCCGATGCTTCACTTCAGGTTTACTGTATCCCTTAAACCTTCTTATTGACGATGAAACACAGAAATTGCATCGGAATTAAATACAAAAGGCACAATGCCGACTTAAGTACAAGAATACTGACTCTTCTTACTGACTATGTTTTGAACCATTCTCGTGACCCTAGTTATAGATTCCGATGCTTCACTTCAGGTTTACTGTATCCCTTAAACCTTCTTATTGACGATGAAACACAGAAATTGCATCGGAATTAAATACAAAAGGCACAATGCCGACTTAAGTACAAGAAGACTGACTCTTCCTACTGTCTATGTTTTGAACCATTCCTGTGACACTAGTTATAGATTTCGATGCTACACTTCAGGTTTACTGTATCCCTTGGACGTTCTTATTGACGATGAAACACAGTAATAGCATCGGAATTAAATACAAAAGGCACAATGCCGACTTAAGTACAAGAAGACTGACTCTTCTTACTGACTATGTTTTGAACCATTCCGGTGACACTAGTCATAGATTCCGATGCTTCACTTCAGGTTTACTGTATCCCTTGGACCTTCTTATTGACGATGAAACACAGAAATTGCATCGGAATTAAATACAAAGGGCAAAATGCCGACTTAAGTACACGAAGACTGACTCTTCTTACTGCCTATGTTTTGAACAATTCCTGTGACACTAGTTATAGATTCCGATGCTACACTCCACGTTTACTGTATCTCTTGGACCTTCTTATTGACGATGAAAAACAGAAATTGCATCGGAATTAAATACAAAAGGCACAATGCCGACTTAAGGACAAGAAGACTGACTCTTCTTACTGACTATGTTTTGAACCATTCCTGTGTCACTAGTTATAGATTCCGATGCTCCACTTCAGGTTAACTGTCTCCCTTGGACCTTCTTATTGACGATGAAACACAGAAATTGCATCGGAATTAAATACAAAAGGGACAATACCGACTTAAGTACAAGAAGACTGACTCTTCTTACCTTCTATGTTTTGAACCATTCCTGTGACACTAGTAATAGATTCTGATGCTTCACTTCAGGTTTACTGTATTCCTCTGATCTTCTTATTGACGATGAAACACAGAAATTGCATCGGAATTAAATAAAAAAGGCACAATGCCGACTTAAGTACAAATAGACTGACTCTTCTGACTGACTATGTTTTGAACCATTCCTGTGACACTAGCTATAGATTCCGATGCTTCAGTCCAGGTTTACTGTATCCCTTGGACCATCTTATTGACGATGAAACACAGAAATATCATCGGAATTAAATACAAAAGGCACAATGCCGACTTAAGTAAAAGAGGACTGACTCTTCCTACAGTCATTGTTTTGAACCATTCCTGTCACACTAGTTATAGATTCCGGTGCTTCACTCCAGGTTTACTGTTTCCCTTGGACCTTCTTATTGACGATGAAACAAAGAGATTGCATCAGAATTAAATAGAAAAGGCACAATGCCGACTTAAGTACAAGAAGACTGACGCTTCTTACTGACTATGTTTTTGAACCATTCCTGTGAAGCTAGTTATAGATTCCGATGCTTCACTTCAGATTTACTGTATCCCTTGGACCTTCTTATTGACGATGAAACACACATATTGCATCGGAATGAAATAGAAAAGGCCCAATGCCGACTTAAGTACAAGAAGACTGACTCTTCTTACTGTTTATGTTTGAACCATTCCTGTGACACTAGTTATAGATTCCGATGCTTCACTTCAGGTTTACTGTATCCCTCTGACCTTCCTATGGACGATGAAACACAGAAATTGCATCCGAATTAAATACAAAAGGCACAATATCGACTTAAGCACAAGAAGACTGACTCTTCCTACTGTCTATGTTTTGAACCATTCCTGTGACACTAGTTATAGATTTCGATGCTACACTTCAGGTTTACTGTATCCCTTGGACCTTCTTATTGACGATGAAACACAGAAATTGCATCGGAATTAAATACAAAAGGCTCAATGTCGATTTAAGTACAAGAAGACTGACGCTTCTTACTGACTATGTCTTTGAACCATTCCTGTGACACTAGTTATAGATTCCGATGCTTCACTTCAGGTTTACTGTATTCCTTGGACCTTCTTATTGACGATGAAACACAGATATTGCATCGGAATGAAATAGAAAAGGCACAATGCCGACTTAAGTACAAGTAGACTGACTCTTCTTACTGTTTATGTATGAACCATTCCTGTGACACTAGTTATAGATTCCGATGCTTCGCTTCAGGTTTACTGTATCCCTCTGACCTTCCTATAGACGATGAAACACAGAAATTGCATCCGAATTAAATACAAAAGGCACAATATCGACTTAAGTACAAGAAGACTGACTCTTCCTACTGTCTATGTTTTGAACCATTCTCGTGACACTAGTTATAGATTCCGATGCTTCACTTCAGGCTTTCTGTAACCCTTAAACCTTCTTATTGACGATGAAACACAGAAATTGCATCGGAATTAAATACAAAAGGCACAATGCCGACTTAAGTACAAGAAGACTGACTCTTCTTACTGACTATGTTTGAACCATTCCTGTGTCACTAGTTATAGATTCCGATGCTTCACTTCAGGTTTACTGTATACCTTGGACCTTATAATTGACGATGAAACACAGAGATTGCATCGGAATTAAATAGAAAAGGCACAATGCCGACTTAAGTACAAGAAGGCTGCCTCTTTTGACTGTCTATGTTATGAACCATTCCTGTGACACTAGTTATAGATTGCGATGCATCACTTCAGGTTTACTGTCTCCCTTGGACCATCTTATTGACGATGAAACACAGAAATTGCATCGGAATTAAATACAAAAGGCACAATACCGACTTAAGTACAAAAAGACTGACTCATCTGACTGTCTATGTTTTGAACCATTCCTGTGGCACTAGTTATAGATTCCGATGCTTCACATCAGGTTTACTGTATCCCTATGATCTTCTTATTGACGATGAAACACAGAAATTGCATCGGGATTAAATACAAAAGGCACAATGCTGACTTAAGTACAAGAAGACTGACTCTTCTTACTGACTATGTTTGAACCATTCCTGTGACACTAGCTACAGATTCCGATGCTTCACTTCAGGTTTACTGTATCCCACTGACCTTCTTATTGACGATGAAACACAGAATTTGCATCGGAATTAAATACAAAAGGCACAATGCCGACTTAAGTACAAGAGGACTGATCCTTCATACTGTCTATGTTTTCAACCATTCCTGTGACACTACTTATAGATTCCGATGCTTCACTTCAGGTTTACTGTAACCCTCTGACCTTCTTATTGACGATGAAACACAGAATTTGCATCGGAATTAAAAACAAAAGGCACAATGCTGACTTAAGTACAAGAAGACTGACTCTTCCTACTGTCTATGTTTTGAACCATTCCGGTGACACTAGTTATAGATTCTGATGCTTCACTCCAGGTTTACTGTATCCCTTGGACTTTCTTATTGACGATGAAACACAGAAATTGCATCGGATTTGAATACAAAAGTCACAATGCCGACTTAAGGACAAGAGTACTGACTCTTCTTACTGACTATGTTTTGAACCATTCCGGTGACACTAGTCATAGATTCCGATGCTTCACCACAGGTTTACTGTATCCCTTGGACCTTCTTATTGACGATGAAACAGAGAAATTGGATCGGAATTAAATACAAAGGGCAAAATGCCGACTTAAGTACATGAAGACTGACTCTTCTTACTGCCTATGTTTTGAACCATTCCTGTGACACTAATTATAGAATCCGATGCTACACTACAAGTTTACTGTATCCCTTGGACCTTCTTATTGACGATGAAAAACAGAAATTGCATCGGAATGAAATACAAAAGGCACAATGCCGACTTAAGGGCAAGAAGGCTGCTCTTCTGACTGTCTATGATTTGAACCATTCCTGTGACACTAGTTATAGATTCCGATGCTTCGCTCCAGGTTTACTGTATCCCTTGGACCTTCTTATTGACGAAGAATTACAGAAATTGCATCGGAATTAAATAGAAAAGGCACAATGCCGACTTAAGTACAAGATGACTGACTCTTCCTACTGTCAATGTTTTGAACCATTCCTGTGACACTAGTTTTAGATTCCGGTGCTTCACTCCAGGTTTACTGTTTCCCGTGGACCTTCTTATTGACGATGAAACACACAAATTGCATCAGAATTAAATAGAAAAGGCACAATCCCGACTTAAGTACAAGAAGACTGACGCTTCTTACTGACTATGTTTTTCAACCATTCCTGTGACACTAGTTATAGATTCCGGTGCTTCACCCCAGGTTTACTGTTTCCCTTGGACCTTCTTATTGACGATGAAACATAGAAATTGCATCGGAATTAAATACAAAAGGCACAATGCCGACTAAAGTACAAGAAGACTGACTCTTCTTACTGACTATGTTTGAACCATTCCTGTGTCACACGTTATAGATTCCGATGCTTCACTTCAGGTTTACTGTATCCCTCTGACCTTCTTATTGACGATGAAACACAGAAATTGCTTCGGAATTAAATACAAAATTCACAATGCCGACTTAAGTACAAGAAGACTGACTCTTCTTACTGACTATGCTTTGAACCATTCCTGTGTCACTAGTTATAGATTCCGATGCTTCC
Organism: Schistocerca serialis cubense; assembly: GCF_023864345.2. Classification (NCBI taxonomy): domain Eukaryota; kingdom Metazoa; phylum Arthropoda; class Insecta; order Orthoptera; family Acrididae; genus Schistocerca; species Schistocerca serialis. The sequence goes on from NC_064640.1 coordinate 1,096,490,394, forward strand.
TTTCTGGTTTACTGTGTACCTTGGACTATCTAATTGACAATGAAACAAAGAAATTGCATCGGAATTAAATACAAAAGGCACAATGCCGACTTAAGTACAAGAAGACTGACTCTTCTTACTGTCTATGTTTTGAACCATTTCTGTGACACTAGTTATAGATTCCGATGCTTCACTTCAGGTTTACTGTATCCCTCTGATCTTCTTATTGACGATGAAACACAGAAATTGCATCGGAATTAAACACAAGAGGCACAATGACGACTTAAGTACATAAAGACTGACTCTTCTTAGTGACTATGATTTGAACCATTCCTGTGACACTAGTTATAGATTCCGATGCTTCACTTCAGGTTTACTGTATACCTCTGACCTTCTTATTGACGATTAAACACAGAAATTGCATTGGAATAAAATAGTAAAGGCACAATGCCGACTTAAGTACAAGACGACTGACTTTTCTTACTGTCTATCTTTTGAACCATTGCTGTGACACTAGTTACAGATTCCGATGCTTCACTTTAGGTTTACTGTATCCCTCTGATCTTCTTATTGACCATGAAACACAGAAATTGCATCGGAATTAAATACAAGAGGCACAATGCCGACTTAAGTACAAGTGGACTGATCCTTCTTACTGTCTCTTTTTTGAACCATTCCTGAGACACTAGTTATAGATTCCGATGCTTCACTTCAGGTTTACTGTATCCCTCTGACCTTCTTATTGATGATGAAACACAGAAATTGCATCGGAATTAAATACAAAAGGCACAATGCAGACTTAAGTACAAGATGACTGACTCTTCTTACTGACTATGTTTTGAACCATTCCTGTGACACTAGTTATAGATTGCGATGCTTCACTTCAGGTTTGCTGTATCCCTCTGACCTTCTTATTGACGATGAAACACAGAATTTGCATCGGAATTAGATACAAAAGGCACAATGCCGATTTAAGTACAAGAAGACTTACTCTTCCTACTGTCTATGTTTTGAACCATTCCTGTGACACTAGTTATAGATTCCGATGCTTCACTTCAGGTTTACTGTATCCGTTGGACCTTCTTATTGACGATGAAAAACAGAAATTGCATCGGAATTAAATACAAAAGGCACAATGCCGATTTAAGTACATGAAGACCGACTCTTTCTACTGGCTATGTTTTGAACCATTCCTGTGACACTAGTTATAGATTCCGATGCTTCACTTCAGGTTTACTATGTGCCTTGGACCTGCTTATTGACGATGAAACACAGAAATTGCTTCGGAATTAAATACAAAAGGCACAATACCGACTTAAGTACAAGAAGACTGACTCTTCTTACTGTCTATGCTTTGAACCATTCCTGTGACAGTAGTTACACATTCCGATTCTTCACTCCAGGTTTACTGTATCCCTTGGTCCTTCTTATTGACGATGAAACACAGAAATTGCATCGGAATTAAATACAAAAGGCACAATGCCGACTTAAGTACAAGAAGACTGACTCTTCTTACTGACTATGTTTTGAACCATTCCGGTGACACTAGTCATAGATTCCGATGCTTCACTTCAAGGTTACTGTATCCCTTGGACCTTCTTATTGACGATGAAACACAGAAATTGCATCGGAATTAAATACAAAGGGCAAAATGCCGACTTAAGTACACGAAGACTGACTCTTCTTACTGACTATGTTTTGAACCATTCCTGTGACACTAGTTATAGATTCCGATGCTTCACTTCTGGTTTACTGTATCCCTCTGACCTTCTTATTGACGATTAAACACAGAAATTGCATTGGAGTAAAATAGTAAAGGCACAATGCCGACTTAAGGACAAGAAGACTGACTCTTCTTACTGACTATGTTTTGAACCATTCCTGTGTCACTAGTTATAGATTCCGATGGTTCACTTCAGGTTTACTGTATACCTTGGACTTTCTAATTGACGATGATACACAGAAATTGCATCGGAATTAAATAGATAAGGCACAATGACGACTTAAGTACAAGAAGACTGACTCTTCTTACTCTCTATGTTTTGAACCATTTCTGTGACACTAGTTATAGATTCCGATGCTCCACTTCAGGTTTACTGTCTCCCTTGGACCTTCTTATTGACGATGAAACACAGAAATTGCATCGGAATTAAATACAAAAGGCACAATACCGACTTAAGTACAAGAAGACTGACTCTTCTTACTGTCTATGTTTTGAACCATTCCTGTGACACTAGTTATATATTCCGATGCTTCACTTCAGGTTTACTGTATCCCTCTGATCTTCTTATTGACCATGAATCACAGAAATTGTATCGGAATTACATACAAAAGGCACAATGCCGACTTAAGTACAAGAAGACTGACTCTTCTTACTGTCTATGCTTTGAACCACTCATGTTACACTAGTTATAGATTCCGATGCTTCACTTCAGGCTTACTGTATCCCTTGGACCTTCTTATTGACGATGAAACACAGAAATTGCATCGGAATTAAATAGTAAAGACACAATGCCGACTTAAGTACAAGACGACTGACTTTTCTTACTGTCTATGTATTGAAACATTCCGGTGACACTAGTTATAGATTCCGATGCTTCACTTCAGGTTTACTGTATCCCTCTGATCTTCTTATTGACGATGAAACACAGAAATTGCATCGGAATTAAATACAAAACGCACAAAGCCGACTTAAGTACAAGAGGACTGATCCTTCTTACCGTCTATGTTTTGAACCATTCCTGAGACACTAGTTATAGATTCCGTTGCTTCACTTCAGGTTTACTGTAACCCTCTGACCTTCTTATTGATGATGAAACACAGAAATTGCATCGGAGTTAAATATAAAAGGCACAATGCAGACTTAAGTACAAGAAGACTGACTCTTCTTACAGACTATGTTTTGAAACATTCCTGTGACAGTAGTTATAGATTGCGATGCTTCACTTCAGGTTTGCTGTATCCCTCTGACCTTCTTATTGACGATGAAACACAGCATTTGCATCGGAATTAAATACAAAGGGCACAATGCCGACTTAAGGACAAGAAGACTGACTCTTCTGACTGTCTATGAATTGAACCATTCCTGTGACACTAGTTATAGATTCCGATGCTTCGCTCCAGGTTTACTGTATCCCTTGGACCTTCTAATTGACGATGAATTACAGAAATTGCATCGGAATTAAATAGAAAAGGCACAATGCCGACTTAAGTACAAGATGACTGACTCTTCCTACTGTCAATGTTTTGAACCATTCCTGTGACACTAGTTATAGATTCCGGTGCTTCACTCCTGGTTTACTGTTTCCCGTGGACCTTCTTATTGACGATGAAACACACAAATTGCATCAGAATTAAATAGAAAAGGCACAATCCCGACTTAAGTACAAGAAGACTGACGCTTCTTACTGACTATGTTTTTCAACCATTCCTGTGACACTAGTTATAGATTCCGGTGCTTCACTCCAGGTTTACTGTTTCCCTTGGACCTTCTTATTGACGATGAAACATAGAAATTGCATCGGAATTAAATACAAAAGGCACAATGCCGACTTAAGTACAAGAAGACTGACTCTTCTTACTGACTATGTTTGAACCATTCCTGTGTCACTAGTTATAGATTCCGATGCTTCACTTCAGGTTTACTGTATCCCTCTGACCTTCTTATTGACGATGAAACACAGAAATTGCTTCGGAATTAAATACAAAATTCACAATGCCGACTTAAGTACAAGAAGACTGACTCTTCTTACTGACTATGTTTTGAACCATTCCTGTGTCACTAGTTATAGATTCTGATGCTTCACTTCTGGTTTACTGTATACCTTGGACTATCTAATTGACAATGAAGCAAAGAAATTGCATCGGAATTAAATAGAAAAGGCACAATGCCGACTTAAGTACAAGAAGACTGACTCTTCTTACTGTCTATGTTTGGAACCATTTCTGTGACACTAGTTATAGATTCCGATGCTTCACTTCAGGTTTACTGTATCCCTCTGATCTTCTTATTGACGATGAAACACAGAAATTGCATCGGAATTAAACACAAGAGGCACAATGACGACTGAAGTACAAAAAGACTGACTCTTCCTACTGACTATGATTTGAACCATTCCTGTGACACTAGTTATAGATTCCGATGCTTCACTTCAGGTTTACTGTATCCCTCTGACCTTCTTATTGACGATTAAACACAGAAATTGCATTGGAATAAAATAGTAAAGGCACAATGCCGACTTAAGTACAAGACGACTGACTTTTCTTACTGTCTATTTTTTGAACCATTCCTGTGACACTAGTTACAGATTCCGATGCTTCACCTCAGGTTTACTGTATCCCTCTGATCTTCTTATTGACCATGAAACACAGAAATTGCATCGGAATTAAATACAAGAGGCACAATGCCGACTTAAGTACAAGTGGACTGATCCTTCTTACTGTCTCTTTTTTGAACCATTCCTGAGATACTAGTTATAGATTCCGATGCTTCACTTCAGGTTTACTGTATCCCTCTGACCTTCTTATTGAAGATGAAACACAGAAATTGCATCGGAATTAAATACAAAAGGCACAATGCAGACTTAAGTACAAGATGACTGACTCTTCTTACTGACTATGTTTTGAACCATTCCTGTGACACTAGTTATAGATTGCGATGCTTCACTTCAGGTTTGCTGTATCCCTCTGACCTTCTTATTGACGATGAAACACAGAATTTGCATCGGAATTAAATACAAAAGGCACAATGCCGATTTAAGTACAAGAAGACTTACTCTTCCTACTGTCTATGTTTAGAACCATTCCTGTGACACTAGTTATAGATTCCGATGCTTCACTTCAGGTTTACTGTATCCGTTGGACCTTCTTATTGACGATGAAACACAGAAATTGCAGTGGAATTAAATACAAAAGGCACAATGCCGATTTAAGTACATGAAGACCGACTCTTTCTACTGACTATGTTTTGAACCATTCCTGTGACACTAGTTATAGATTCCGATGCTTCACTTCAGGTTTACTGTATCCCTCTGACCTTCTAATTGACGATTAAACACAGAAATTGCATTGGAGTAAAATAGTAAAGGCACAATGCCGACTTAAGGACAAGAAGACTGACTCTTCTTACTGACTATGTTTTGAACCATTCCTGTGTCACTAGTTATAGATTCCGATGGTTCACTTCAGATTTACTGTATACCTTGGACTTTCTAATTGACGATGATACACAGAAATTGCATCGGAATTAAATAGAAAAGGCACAATGACGACTTAAGTACAAGAAGACTGACTCTTCTTACTCTCTATGTTTTGAACCATTTCTGTGACACTAGTTATAGATTCCGATGCTCCACTTCAGGTTTACTGTCTCCCTTGGACCTTCTTATTGACGATGAAACACAGAAATTGCATCGGAATTAAATACAAAAGGCACAATACCGACTTAAGTACAAGAAGACTGACTCTTCTTACTGTCTATGTTTTGAACCATTCCTGTGACACTAGTTATATATTCCGATGCTTCACTTCAGGTTTACTGTATCCCTCTGATCTTCTTATTGACCATGAATCACAGAAATTGCATCGGAATTAAATACAAAAGGCACAATGCCGACTTAAGTACAAGAAGACTGACTCTTCTTACTGTCTATGCTTTGAACCACTCATGTTACACTAGTTATAGATTCCGATGCTTCACTTCAGGCTTACTGTATCCCTTGGACCTTCTTATTGACGATGAAACACAGAAATTGCATCGGAATTAAACACAAAAGGCACAATGCCGACTTAAGTACAAATAGACTGACTCTTCTTACTGACTATGTTTTGAACCATTCCTGTGACACTCGTTATAGATTCTGATGCTTCACTTCAGGTTTACTGTACCCCTCTGACCTTCTTATTGACGATGAAACACAGAAATTGCATCGGAATTAAATAGTAAAGACACAATGCCGACTTAAGTACAAGACGACTGACATTTCTTACTGTCTATGTATTGAAACATTCCGGCGACACTAGTTATAGATTCCGATGCTTCACTTCAGGTTTGCTGTATCCCTCTGATCTTCTTATTGACGATGAAACACAGAAATTGCATCGGAATTAAATACAAAAGGCACAAAGCCGACTTAAGTACAAGAGGACTGATCCTTCCTACCGTCTATGTTTTGAACCATTCCTGAGACACTAGTTATAGATTCCGTTGCTTCACTTCAGGTTTACTGTAACCCTCTGACCTTCTTATTGATGATGAAACACAGAAATTGCATCGGAGTTAAATATAAAAGGCACAATGCAGACTTAAGTACAAGAAGACTGACTCTTCTTACAGACTATGTTTTGAAACATTCCTGTGACAGTAGTTATAGATTGCGATGCTTCACTTCAGGTTTGCTGTATCCCTCTGACCTTCTTATTGACGATGAAACACAGCATTTGCATCGGAATTAAATACAAAGGGCACAATGCCGACTTCAGTACAAGAAGACAGACTCTTCCTACTGTCTATGTTTTGAACCATTCCTGTTACACTAGTTATAGATTCCGATGCTTCACATCAGGTTTACTGTATCCCTTGGACCATCTTATTGACGATGAAACACAGAAATTGCATCGGAATTAAATACAAAAGGCACAATGCCGATTTAAGTACATGAAGACCGACTCTTTCTACTGACTATGTTTTGAACCACTCCTGTGACACTAGTTATACATTCCGATGCTTCACTTCAGGTTTACTGTATCCCTTGGACCTTCATCGTGACGATGAAACACAGAAATTGCATCGGAATTAAATACAAAAGGCACAATGCCGACTTAAGTACAAGAAGACTGACTCCTGTTACAGCCTATGCTTTGAACCATTCCTTTGACACTAGTTACACATTCCGATTCTTCACTCCAGGTTTACTGTATCCCTTGGACCTTTTTATTGACGATGAAACACAGAAATTGCATCGGAATTAAATACAAAAAGCACAATGCCGCCTTAAGGACGAGAAGGCTAACTCTTCTTACTGACAATGTTTTGAACCATTCCTGTGACACTAGCTATAGATTCCGATGCTTCACTTCAGGTTTACTGTATCCCTTGGACCTTCTTATTAACGATGAAACACAAAAATTGCATCGGAATTAAATAGAATAGGCACAATGCCGACTTAAGTACAAGAGGACTGACTCTTCCTACTGTCAATGTTTTGAACCATTCCTGTGACACTAGTTATAGATTCCGGTGCTTCACTCCAGGATTACTGTTTCCCTTGGACCTTCCTATTGACGATGAAACACAGAAATTGCATCAGAATTAAATAGAAAAGGCACAATGGCGACTTAAGTACAAGAAGACTGACGCTTCTTACTGACTATGTTTTTGAACCATTCCTGTGACACTAGTTATAGATTCCGATATTTCACTTCAGGTTTACTGTATCCCTTGGACCTTCTTATTGACGATGAAACACAGATATTGCATCGGAATGAAATAGAAAAGGCACAATGCCGACTTAAGTACAAGAAGCCTGACTCTTCTTACTGTTTATGTTTGAACCATTCCTGTGACACTAGTTATAGATTCCGATGCTTCACTTCAGGTCTACTGTATCCCTCTGACCTTCCTATAGACGATGAAACACAGAAATTGCATCCGAATTAAATACAAAAGGCACAATATCGACTTAAGTACAAGAAGACTGACTCTTCCTACTGTCTATGTTTTGAACCATTCCTGTGACACTAGTTATAGATTTCGATGCTACACTTCAGGTTTACTGTATCCCTCTTATCTTCTTATTGACGATGAAACACAGAAATTGCATCGGAATTAAATACAAATGGCACAATGCCGACTTAAGTACAGGAAGACTGACTCTTCTTACTGACTATGTTTTGAACCATTCTCGTGACACTAGTTATAGATTCCGATGCTTCATTTCAGGTTTACTGTATCCCTTAAACCTTCTTATTGACGATGAAACACAGAAATTGCATCGGAATTAAATACAAAAGGCACAATGCCGACTTAAGTACAAGAAGGCTGCCTCTTTTTACTGTCTATGTTTTGAACCATTTCTGTGACACTAGTTACAGATTGCGATGCTTCACTTCAGGTTTACTGTCTCCCTTGGACCATCTTATTGTCGATGAAACACAGAAATTGCATCGGAATTAAATACAAATGGCACAATACCGACTTAAGTACAAGAAGACTGACTCATCTTACTGTCTATGTTTTGAACCATTCCTGTGCCACTAGTTATAGATTCCGATGCTTCACATCAGGTATACTGTATCCCTATGATCTTCGTATTGACAATGAAACACAGAAATTGCATCGGAATTAAATACAAAAGGCACAATGCTGACTTAAGTACAAGAAGACTGACTCTTCTTACAGTCTATGTTTTGAACCATTCCTGTGACACAAGTTATAGATTCCGGTGCTTCACTCCAGGTTTACTGTTTCCCTTGGACCTTCTTATTGACGATGAAACACAGATATTGCATCGGAATGAAATAGAAAGGGCACAATGCCAACTTAAGTACAAGAAGACTGACTCTTCTTACTGTTTATGTTTGAACCATTCCTGTGACACTAGTTATAGAATCCGATGCTTCACTTCAGGTTTACTGTATCCCTCTGACCTTCCTATAGACGATGAAACACAGAAATTGCATCCGAATTAAATACAAACGGCACAATATCGACTTAAGTACAAGAAGACTGAGTCTTCCTACTGTCTATGTTTTGAACCATTCCTGTGACACTAGTTATAGATTTCGATGCTACACTTCAGGATTACTGTATCCCTCTGACCTTCTTATTGACGATGAAACACAGAAATTGCATCGGAATTAAATACAAAAGGCACAATGCCGACTTAAGTACAGGAAGAGTGACTCTTCTTACTGACTATGTTTTGAACCATTCTCGTGACACTACTTATAGATTCCGATGCTTCACTTCAGGTTTACTGTATCCCTTAAACCTTCTTATTGTCGATGAAACACAGAAATTGCATCGGAATTAAATACAAAAGGCACAATGCCGACTTAAGTACAAGAAGACTGACTCTTCTTACTGAGTATGTTTGAACCATTCCTGTGTCACTAGTTATAGATTCCGATGCTTCACATCAGGTTTACTGTATACCTTGGACCTTATAATTGACGATGAAACACAGAGATTGCATCGGAATTAAATAGAAAAGGCACAATGCCGAGTTAAGTTCAAGAAGGCTGCTCCTTTTTACTGTCTATGTTTTGAACCATTCCTGTGACACTAGTTATAGATTCCGATGCTTCACTTCAGGTTTACTGTATCCCTTGGACCTGCTTATTGACGATGAAACACAGAAAATGCATCGGAATTAAATACAAAAGACACAATGCCGACTTAAGTACAAGAAGACTGACTCTTCTTTCTGACTATGATTTGAACCTTTCCGGTGACACTAGTCATAGATTCCGATGCTTCACTTCAGGGTTACTGTATCCCTTGGACCTTCTTATTGACGATGAAACACAGAAATGGCATCAGAATTAAATACAAAGGGCAAAATGCCGACTTAAGTACACGAAGACTGACGTTTCTTACTGCCTATGTTTTGAACAATTCCTGGGACACTAGTTATAGATTCCGATGCTACACTCCACGTTTACTGTATCCCTTGGACCTTCTTATTGACGATGTAAAACAGAAATTGCATCGGAATGAAATACAAAAGGCACAATGCCGACTTAAGGACAAGAAGACTGACTCTTCTTACTGACTATGTTTTGAACCATTCCTGTGTCACTAGTTATAGATTCCGATGCTTCACTTCAGGTTTACTGTATACCTTGGACTTTCTAATTGACGATGAAACACAGATATTGCATCGGAATTAAATAGAAAAGGCACAATGACGACTTAAGTACAAGAAGACTGACTCTTCTTACTCTCTATGTTTTGAACCATTTCTGTGACACTAGTTATAGATTCCGATGCTCCACTTCAGGTTTACTGTCTCCCTTGGACCTTCTTATTGACGAAGAAACACAGAAATTGCATCGGAATTAAATACAAAAGGCACAATACCGACTTAAGTACAAGAATACTGACTCTTCTTACTGTCTATGTTTTGAACCATTCCTGTGACACTAGTTATTGATTCCGATGCTTCACTTCAGGTTTCCTGTATCCCTCTGATCTTCTTGTTGACGATGAAACACAGAAATTGCATCGGAATTAAATACAAAAGGCACAATGCTGACTTAAGTACAAGAAGACTGACTCTTCTTACAGTCTATGTTTTGAACCATTCCTGTGACACAAGTTATAGATTCCGGTGCTTCACTCCAGGTTTACTGTTTCCCTTGGACCTTCTTATTGACGATGAAACACAGATATTGCATCGGAATGAAATAGAAAGGGCACAATGCCAACTTAAGTACAAGAAGACTGACTCTTCTTACTGTTTATGTTTGAACCATTCCTGTGACACTAGTTATAGAATCCGATGCTTCACTTCAGGTTTACTGTATCCCTCTGACCTTCCTATAGACGATGAAACACAGAAATTGCATCCGAATTAAATACAAACGGCACAATATCGACTTAAGTACAAGAAGACTGAGTCTTCCTACTGTCTATGTTTTGAACCATTCCTGTGACACTAGTTATAGATTTCGATGCTACACTTCAGGATTACTGTATCCCTCTGACCTTCTTATTGACGATGAAACACAGAAATTGCATCGGAATTAAATACAAAAGGCACAATGCCGACTTAAGTACAGGAAGAGTGACTCTTCTTACTGACTATGTTTTGAACCATTCTCGTGACACTACTTATAGATTCCGATGCTTCACTTCAGGTTTACTGTATCCCTTAAACCTTCTTATTGTCGATGAAACACAGAAATTGCATCGGAATTAAATACAAAAGGCACAATGCCGACTTAAGTACAAGAAGACTGACTCTTCTTACTGAGTATGTTTGAACCATTCCTGTGTCACTAGTTATAGATTCCGATGCTTCACATCAGGTTTACTGTATACCTTGGACCTTATAATTGACGATGAAACACAGAGATTGCATCGGAATTAAATAGAAAAGGCACAATGCCGAGTTAAGTTCAAGAAGGCTGCTCCTTTTTACTGTCTATGTTTTGAACCATTCCTGTGACACTAGTTATAGATTCCGATGCTTCACTTCAGGTTTACTGTATCCCTTGGACCTGCTTATTGACGATGAAACACAGAAATTGCATCGGAATTAAATACAAAAGACACAATGCCGACTTAAGTACAAGAAGACTGACTCTTCTTACTGTCTATGCTTTGAACCATTCCTGTGACAGTAGTTACACATTCCGATTCTTCACTCCAGGTTTACTGTATCCCTTGGTCCTTCTTATTGACGATGAAACACAGAAATTGCATCGGAATTAAATACAAAAGGCACAATGCCGACATAAGTACAAGAAGACTGACTCTTCTTACTGACTATGATTTGAACCATTCCGGTGACACTAGTCATAGATTCCGATGCTTCACTTCAGGTTTACTGTATCCCTCTGACCTTCTTATTGACGATTAAACACAGAAATTGCATTGGAGTAAAATAGTAAAGGCACAATGCCGACTTAAGGACAAGAAGACTGACTCTTCTTACTGACTATGTTTTGAACCATTCCTGTGTCACTAGTTATAGATTCCGATGGTTCACTTCAGGTTTACTGTATACCTTGGACTTTCTAATTGACGATGATACACAGAAATTGCATCGGAATTAAATAGATAAGGCACAATGACGACTTAAGTACAAGAAGACTGACTCTTCTTACTCTCTATGTTTTGAACCATTTCTGTGACACTAGTTATAGATTCCGATGCTCCACTTCAGGTTTACTGTCTCCCTTGGACCTTCTTATTGACGATGAAACACAGAAATTGCATCGGAATTAAATACAAAAGGCACAATACCGACTTAAGTACAAGAAGACTGACTCTTCTTACTGTCTATGTTTTGAACCATTCCTGTGACACTAGTTATATATTCCGATGCTTCACTTCAGGTTTACTGTATCCCTCTGATCTTCTTATTGACCATGAATCACAGAAATTGTATCGGAATTACATACAAAAGGCACAATGCCGACTTAAGTACAAGAAGACTGACTCTTCTTACTGTCTATGCTTTGAACCACTCATGTTACACTAGTTATAGATTCCGATGCTTCACTTCAGGCTTACTGTATCCCTTGGACCTTCTTATTGACGATGAAACACAGAAATTGCATCGGAATTAAATAGTAAAGACACAATGCCGACTTAAGTACAAGACGACTGACTTTTCTTACTGTCTATGTATTGAAACATTCCGGTGACACTAGTTATAGATTCCGATGCTTCACTCCTGGTTTACTGTTTCCCGTGGACCTTCTTATTGACGATGAAACACACAAATTGCATCAGAATTAAATAGAAAAGGCACAATCCCGACTTAAGTACAAGAAGACTGACGCTTCTTACTGACTATGTTTTTCAACCATTCCTGTGACACTAGTTATACATTCCGGTGCTTCACTCCAGGTTTACTGTTTCCCTTGGACCTTCTTATTGACGATGAAACACAGCATTTGCATCGGAATTAAATACAAAGGGCACAATGCCGACTTAAGGACAAGAAGACTGACTCTTCTGACTGTCTATGAATTGAACCATTCCTGTGACACTAGTTATAGATTCCGATGCTTCGCTCCAGGTTTACTGTATCCCTTGGACCTTCTAATTGACGATGAATTACAGAAATTGCATCGGAATTAAATAGAAAAGGCACAATGCCGACTTAAGTACAAGATGACTGACTCTTCCTACTGTCAATGTTTTGAACCATTCCTGTGACACTAGTTATAGATTCCGGTGCTTCACTCCTGGTTTACTGTTTCCCGTGGACCTTCTTATTGACGATGAAACACACAAATTGCATCAGAATTAAATAGAAAAGGCACAATCCCGACTTAAGTACAAGAAGACTGACGCTTCTTACTGACTATGTTTTTCAACCATTCCTGTGACACTAGTTATACATTCCGGTGCTTCACTCCAGGTTTACTGTTTCCCTTGGACCTTCTTATTGACGATGAAACATAGAAATTGCATCGGAATTAAATACAAAAGGCACAATGCCGACTTAAGTACAAGAAGACTGACTCTTCTTACTGACTATGTTTGAACCATTCCTGTGTCACTAGTTATAGATTCCGATGCTTCACTTCAGGTTTACTGTATCCCTCTGACCTTCTTATTGACGATGAAACACAGAAATTGCTTCGGAATTAAATACAAAATTCACAATGCCGACTTAAGTACAAGAAGACTGACTCTTCTTACTGACTATGTTTTGAACCATTCCTGTGTCACTAGTTATAGATTCTGATGCTTCACTTCTGGTTTACTGTATACCTTGGACTATCTAATTGACAATGAAGCAAAGAAATTGCATCGGAATTAAATAGAAAAGGCACAATGCCGACTTAAGTACAAGAAGACTGACTCTTCTTACTGTCTATGTTTGGAACCATTTCTGTGGCACTAGTTATAGATTCCGATGCTTCACTTCAGGTTTACTGTATCCCTCTGATCTTCTTATTGACGATGAAACACAGAAATTGCATCGGAATTAAACACAAGAGGCACAATGACGACTGAAGTACAAAAAGACTGACTCTTCCTACTGACTATGATTTGAACCATTCCTGTGACACTAGTTATAGATTCCGATGCTTCACTTCAGGTTTACTGTATCCCTCTGACCTTCTTATTGACGATTAAACACAGAAATTGCATTGGAATAAAATAGTAAAGGCACAATGCCGACTTAAGTACAAGACGACTGACTTTTCTTACTGTCTATTTTTTGAACCATTCCTGTGACACTAGTTACAGATTCCGATGCTTCACCACAGGTTTACTGTATCCCTCTGATCTTCTTATTGACCATGAAACACAGAAATTGCATCGGAATTAAATACAAGAGGCACAATGCCGACTTAAGTACAAGTGGACTGATCCTTCTTACTGTCTCTTTTTTGAACCATTCCTGAGATACTAGTTATAGATTCCGATGCTTCACTTCAGGTTTACTGTATCCCTCTGACCTTCTTATTGAAGATGAAACACAGAAATTGCATCGGAATTAAATACAAAAGGCACAATGCAGACTTAAGTACAAGATGACTGACTCTTCTTACTGACTATGTTTTGAACCATTCCTGTGACACTAGTTATAGATTGCGATGCTTCACTTCAGGTTTGCTGTATCCCTCTGACCTTCTTATTGACGATGAAACACAGAATTTGCATCGGAATTAAATACAAAAGGCACAATGCCGATTTAAGTACAAGAAGACTTACTCTTCCTACTGTCTATGTTTAGAACCATTCCTGTGACACTAGTTATAGATTCCGATGCTTCACTTCAGGTTTACTGTATCCGTTGGACCTTCTTATTGACGATGAAACACAGAAATTGCAGTGGAATTAAATACAAAAGGCACAATGCCGATTTAAGTACATGAAGACCGACTCTTTCTACTGACTATGTTTTGAACCATTCCTGTGACACTAGTTATAGATTCCGATGCTTCACTTCAGGTTTACTGTATCCCTCTGACCTTCTAATTGACGATTAAACACAGAAATTGCATTGGAGTAAAATAGTAAAGGCACAATGCCGACTTAAGGACAAGAAGACTGACTCTTCTTACTGACTATGTTTTGAACCATTCCTGTGTCACTAGTTATAGATTCCGATGGTTCACTTCAGGTTTACTGTATACCTTGGACTTTCTAATTGACGATGATACACAGAAATTGCATCGGAATTAAATAGAAAAGGCACAATGACGACTTAAGTACAAGAAGACTGACTCTTCTTACTCTCTATGTTTTGAACCATTTCTGTGACACTAGTTATAGATTCCGATGCTCCACTTCAGGTTTACTGTCTCCCTTGGACCTTCTTATTGACGATGAAACACAGAAATTGCATCGGAATTAAATACAAAAGGCACAATACCGACTTAAGTACAAGAAGACTGACTCTTCTTACTGTCTATGTTTTGAACCATTCCTGTGACACTAGTTATATATTCCGATGCTTCACTTCAGGTTTACTGTATCCCTCTGATCTTCTTATTGACCATGAATCACAGAAATTGCATCGGAATTAAATACAAAAGGCACAATGCCGACTTAAGTACAAGAAGACTGACTCTTCTTACTGTCTATGCTTTGAACCACTCATGTTACACTAGTTATAGATTCCGATGCTTCACTTCAGGCTTACTGTATCCCTTGGACCTTCTTATTGACGATGAAACACAGAAATTGCATCGGAATTAAACACAAAAGGCACAATGCCGACTTAAGTACAAATAGACTGACTCTTCTTACTGACTATGTTTTGAACCATTCCTGTGACACTCGTTATAGATTCTGATGCTTCACTTCAGGTTTACTGTACCCCTCTGACCTTCTTATTGACGATGAAACACAGAAATTGCATCGGAATTAAATAGTAAAGACACAATGCCGACTTAAGTACAAGACGACTGACATTTCTTACTGTCTATGTATTGAAACATTCCGGCGACACTAGTTATAGATTCCGATGCTTCACTTCAGGTTTGCTGTATCCCTCTGATCTTCTTATTGACGATGAAACACAGAAATTGCATCGGAATTAAATACAAAAGGCACAAAGCCGACTTAAGTACAAGAGGACTGATCCTTCCTACCGTCTATGTTTTGAACCATTCCTGAGACACTAGTTATAGATTCCGTTGCTTCACTTCAGGTTTACTGTAACCCTCTGACCTTCTTATTGATGATGAAACACAGAAATTGCATCGGAGTTAAATATAAAAGGCACAATGCAGACTTAAGTACAAGAAGACTGACTCTTCTTACAGACTATGTTTTGAAACATTCCTGTGACAGTAGTTATAGATTGCGATGCTTCACTTCAGGTTTGCTGTATCCCTCTGACCTTCTTATTGACGATGAAACACAGCATTTGCATCGGAATTAAATACAAAGGGCACAATGCCGACTTCAGTACAAGAAGACAGACTCTTCCTACTGTCTATGTTTTGAACCATTCCTGTTACACTAGTTATAGATTCCGATGCTTCACATCAGGTTTACTGTATCCCTTGGACCATCTTATTGACGATGAAACACAGAAATTGCATCGGAATTAAATACAAAAGGCACAATGCCGATTTAAGTACATGAAGACCGACTCTTTCTACTGACTATGTTTTGAACCACTCCTGTGACACTAGTTATACATTCCGATGCTTCACTTCAGGTTTACTGTATCCCTTGGACCTTCATCGTGACGATGAAACACAGAAATTGCATCGGAATTAAATACAAAAGGCACAATGCCGACTTAAGTACAAGAAGACTGACTCCTGTTACAGCCTATGCTTTGAACCATTCCTTTGACACTAGTTACACATTCCGATTCTTCACTCCAGGTTTACTGTATCCCTTGGACCTTTTTATTGACGATGAAACACAGAAATTGCATCGGAATTAAATACAAAAAGCACAATGCCGCCTTAAGGACGAGAAGGCTAACTCTTCTTACTGACAATGTTTTGAACCATTCCTGTGACACTAGCTATAGATTCCGATGCTTCACTTCAGGTTTACTGTATCCCTTGGACCTTCTTATTAACGATGAAACACAAAAATTGCATCGGAATTAAATAGAATAGGCACAATGCCGACTTAAGTACAAGAGGACTGACTCTTCCTACTGTCAATGTTTTGAACCATTCCTGTGACACTAGTTATAGATTCCGGTGCTTCACTCCAGGATTACTGTTTCCCTTGGACCTTCTTATTGACGATGAAACACAGAAATTGCATCAGAATTAAATAGAAAAGGCACAATGGCGACTTAAGTACAAGAAGACTGACGCTTCTTACTGACTATGTTTTTGAACCATTCCTGTGACACTAGTTATAGATTCCGATATTTCACTTCAGGTTTACTGTATCCCTTGGACCTTCTTATTGACGATGAAACACAGATATTGCATCGGAATGAAATAGAAAAGGCACAATGCCGACTTAAGTACAAGAAGCCTGACTCTTCTTACTGTTTATGTTTGAACCATTCCTGTGACACTAGTTATAGATTCCGATGCTTCACTTCAGGTCTACTGTATCCCTCTGACCTTCCTATAGACGATGAAACACAGAAATTGCATCCGAATTAAATACAAAAGGCACAATATCGACTTAAGTACAAGAAGACTGACTCTTCCTACTGTCTATGTTTTGAACCATTCCTGTGACACTAGTTATAGATTTCGATGCTACACTTCAGGTTTACTGTATCCCTCTTATCTTCTTATTGACGATGAAACACAGAAATTGCATCGGAATTAAATACAAATGGCACAATGCCGACTTAAGTACAGGAAGACTGACTCTTCTTACTGACTATGTTTTGAACCATTCTCGTGACACTAGTTATAGATTCCGATGCTTCATTTCAGGTTTACTGTATCCCTTAAACCTTCTTATTGACGATGAAACACAGAAATTGCATCGGAATTAAATACAAAAGGCACAATGCCGACTTAAGTACAAGAAGGCTGCCTCTTTTTACTGTCTATGTTTTGAACCATTTCTGTGACACTAGTTACAGATTGCGATGCTTCACTTCAGGTTTACTGTCTCCCTTGGACCATCTTATTGTCGATGAAACACAGAAATTGCATCGGAATTAAATACAAATGGCACAATACCGACTTAAGTACAAGAAGACTGACTCATCTTACTGTCTATGTTTTGAACCATTCCTGTGCCACTAGTTATAGATTCCGATGCTTCACATCAGGTATACTGTATCCCTATGATCTTCGTATTGACAATGAAACACAGAAATTGCATCGGAATTAAATACAAAAGGCACAATGCTGACTTAAGTACAAGAAGACTGACTCTTCTTACAGTCTATGTTTTGAACCATTCCTGTGACACAAGTTATAGATTCCGGTGCTTCACTCCAGGTTTACTGTTTCCCTTGGACCTTCTTATTGACGATGAAACACAGATATTGCATCGGAATGAAATAGAAAGGGCACAATGCCAACTTAAGTACAAGAAGACTGACTCTTCTTACTGTTTATGTTTGAACCATTCCTGTGACACTAGTTATAGAATCCGATGCTTCACTTCAGGTTTACTGTATCCCTCTGACCTTCCTATAGACGATGAAACACAGAAATTGCATCCGAATTAAATACAAACGGCACAATATCGACTTAAGTACAAGAAGACTGAGTCTTCCTACTGTCTATGTTTTGAACCATTCCTGTGACACTAGTTATAGATTTCGATGCTACACTTCAGGATTACTGTATCCCTCTGACCTTCTTATTGACGATGAAACACAGAAATTGCATCGGAATTAAATACAAAAGGCACAATGCCGACTTAAGTACAGGAAGAGTGACTCTTCTTACTGACTATGTTTTGAACCATTCTCGTGACACTACTTATAGATTCCGATGCTTCACTTCAGGTTTACTGTATCCCTTAAACCTTCTTATTGTCGATGAAACACAGAAATTGCATCGGAATTAAATACAAAAGGCACAATGCCGACTTAAGTACAAGAAGACTGACTCTTCTTACTGAGTATGTTTGAACCATTCCTGTGTCACTAGTTATAGATTCCGATGCTTCACATCAGGTTTACTGTATACCTTGGACCTTATAATTGACGATGAAACACAGAGATTGCATCGGAATTAAATAGAAAAGGCACAATGCCGAGTTAAGTTCAAGAAGGCTGCTCCTTTTTACTGTCTATGTTTTGAACCATTCCTGTGACACTAGTTATAGATTCCGATGCTTCACTTCAGGTTTACTGTATCCCTTGGACCTGCTTATTGACGATGAAACACAGAAATTGCATCGGAATTAAATACAAAAGACACAATGCCGACTTAAGTACAAGAAGACTGACTCTTCTTACTGTCTATGCTTTGAACCATTCCTGTGACAGTAGTTACACATTCCGATTCTTCACTCCAGGTTTACTGTATCCCTTGGTCCTTCTTATTGACGATGAAACACAGAAATTGCATCGGAATTAAATACAAAAGGCACAATGCCGACATAAGTACAAGAAGACTGACTCTTCTTACTGACTATGATTTGAACCTTTCCGGTGACACTAGTCATAGATTCCGATGCTTCACTTCAGGGTTACTGTATCCCTTGGACCTTCTTATTGACGATGAAACACAGAAATGGCATCAGAATTAAATACAAAGGGCAAAATGCCGACTTAAGTACACGAAGACTGACGTTTCTTACTGCCTATGTTTTGAACAATTCCTGGGACACTAGTTATAGATTCCGATGCTACACTCCACGTTTACTGTATCCCTTGGACCTTCTTATTGACGATGTAAAACAGAAATTGCATCGGAATGAAATACAAAAGGCACAATGCCGACTTAAGGACAAGAAGACTGACTCTTCTTACTGACTATGTTTTGAACCATTCCTGTGTCACTAGTTATAGATTCCGATGCTTCACTTCAGGTTTACTGTATACCTTGGACTTTCTAATTGACGATGAAACACAGATATTGCATCGGAATTAAATAGAAAAGGCACAATGACGACTTAAGTACAAGAAGACTGACTCTTCTTACTCTCTATGTTTTGAACCATTTCTGTGACACTAGTTATAGATTCCGATGCTCCACTTCAGGTTTACTGTCTCCCTTGGACCTTCTTATTGACGAAGAAACACAGAAATTGCATCGGAATTAAATACAAAAGGCACAATACCGACTTAAGTACAAGAATACTGACTCTTCTTACTGTCTATGTTTTGAACCATTCCTGTGACACTAGTTATTGATTCCGATGCTTCACTTCAGGTTTCCTGTATCCCTCTGATCTTCTTGTTGACGATGAAACACAGAAATTGCATCGGAATTAAATACAAAAGGCACAATGCTGACTTAAGTACAAGAAGACTGACTCTTCTTACAGTCTATGTTTTGAACCATTCCTGTGACACAAGTTATAGATTCCGGTGCTTCACTCCAGGTTTACTGTTTCCCTTGGACCTTCTTATTGACGATGAAACACAGATATTGCATCGGAATGAAATAGAAAGGGCACAATGCCAACTTAAGTACAAGAAGACTGACTCTTCTTACTGTTTATGTTTGAACCATTCCTGTGACACTAGTTATAGAATCCGATGCTTCACTTCAGGTTTACTGTATCCCTCTGACCTTCCTATAGACGATGAAACACAGAAATTGCATCCGAATTAAATACAAACGGCACAATATCGACTTAAGTACAAGAAGACTGAGTCTTCCTACTGTCTATGTTTTGAACCATTCCTGTGACACTAGTTATAGATTTCGATGCTACACTTCAGGATTACTGTATCCCTCTGACCTTCTTATTGACGATGAAACACAGAAATTGCATCGGAATTAAATACAAAAGGCACAATGCCGACTTAAGTACAGGAAGAGTGACTCTTCTTACTGACTATGTTTTGAACCATTCTCGTGACACTACTTATAGATTCCGATGCTTCACTTCAGGTTTACTGTATCCCTTAAACCTTCTTATTGTCGATGAAACACAGAAATTGCATCGGAATTAAATACAAAAGGCACAATGCCGACTTAAGTACAAGAAGACTGACTCTTCTTACTGACTATGTTTTGAACCATTCTCGTGACACTACTTATAGATTCCGATGCTTCACTTCAGGTTTACTGTATCCCTTGGACCTGCTTATTGACGATGAAACACAGAAATTGCATCGGAATTAAATACAAAAGACACAATGCCGACTTAAGTACAAGAAGACTGACTCTTCTTACTGTCTATGCTTTGAACCATTCCTGTGACAGTAGTTACACATTCCGATTCTTCACTCCAGGTTTACTGTATCCCTTGGTCCTTCTTATTGACGATGAAACACAGAAATTGCATCGGAATTAAATACAAAAGGCACAATGCCGACATAAGTACAAGAAGACTGACTCTTCTTACTGACTATGATTTGAACCATTCCGGTGACACTAGTCATAGATTCCGATGCTTCACTTCAGGGTTACTGTATCCCTTGGACCTTCTTATTGACGATGAAACACAGAAATGGCATCAGAATTAAATACAAAGGGCAAAATGCCGACTTAAGTACACGAAGACTGACGTTTCTTACTGCCTATGTTTTGAACAATTCCTGTGACACTAGTTATAGATTCCGATGCTACACTCCACGTTTACTGTATCCCTTGGACCTTCTTATTGACGATGTAAAACAGAAATTGCATCGGAATGAAATACAAAAGGCACAATGCCGACTTAAGGACAAGAAGACTGACTCTTCTTACTGACTATGTTTTGAACCATTCCTGTGTCACTAGTTATAGATTCCGATGCTTCACTTCAGGTTTACTGTATACCTTGGACTTTCTAATTGACGATGAAACACAGATATTGCATCGGAATTAAATAGAAAAGGCACAATGACGACTTAAGTACAAGAAGACTGACTCTTCTTACTCTCTATGTTTTGAACCATTTCTGTGACACTAGTTATAGATTCCGATGCTCCACTTCAGGTTTACTGTCTCCCTTGGACCTTCTTATTGACGAAGAAACACAGAAATTGCATCGGAATTAAATACAAAAGGCACAATACCGACTTAAGTACAAGAATACTGACTCTTCTTACTGTCTATGTTTTGAACCATTCCTGTGACACTAGTTATAGATTCCGATGCTTCACTTCAGGTTTACTGTATCCCTCTGATCTTCTTGTTGACGATGAAACACAGAAATTGCATCGGAATTAAACACAAAAGGCACAATGCCGACTTAAGTACAAATAGACTGACTCTTCTTACTGACTATGTTTAGAACCATTCCTGTGACACAGGTTATAGATTCTGATGCTTCACTTCAGGTTTACTGTACCCCTCTGACCTTCTTATTGACGATGAAACACAGAATTGCAACGGAATTAAATACAAAAGGCACAATGCCGACTTAATGACAAGAAGACTGACTCTTTTTACTGACTATGTTTTGAACCATTCCTGTGACACTAGTTATGGATTCGGATGCTTTACTTCTGGTTTACTGTATCCCTCTGACCTTCTTATTGACGATGAAACACAGATATTGCATCGGAATTAAATAGTAAAGACACAATGCCGACTTAAGTACAAGAAGACTGACTTTTCTTACTGTCTATGTATTGAACCATTCCTGTGACACTAGTTATAGATTCCGATGCTTCACTTCAGGTTTACTGTATCCCTCTGATCTTCTTATTGACGATGAAACACAGAAATTGCATCGGAATTAAATACAAAAGGCACAAAGCCGACTTAAGTACAAGAGGACTGACTCTTCCTACTGTCAATGTTTTGAATCATTCCTGTGACACTAGTTATAGATTCCGGTGCTTCACTCCAGGTTTACTGTTCCCCTTGGACCTTCTTATTGACGATGAAACACAGAAATTGCATCAGAATTAAATAGAAAAGGTACAATGCCGACTTAAGTACAAGAAGACTGACGCTTCTTACTGACTATGATTTTGAACCATTCCTGTGACACTAGTTATAGATTCCGATGCTTCACTTCAGGTTTACTGTATCCCTTGGACATTCTTATTGACGATGAAACACAGAAATTGCATCGGAATTAAATACAAAAGGCAAAATGCCGATTTAAGTACATGAAGACCGACTCTTTCTACTGACTATGTTTTGAACCATTCCTGTGACACTAGTTATAGATTCCGATGCTTCACTTCAGGTTTACTGTATCCCTTGGACCTTCTTCGTGACGATGAAACACAGAAATTGCATCGGAATTAAATACAAAAGGCACAATGCCGACTTAAGTACAAGAAGACAGACTCCTCTTACAGTCTATGCTTTGAACCATTCCTGTGACACTAGTTACACATTCCGATTCTTCACTCCAGGTTTACTGTATCCCTTGGACCTTTTTATTGACGATGAAACACAGAAATTGCATCGGAATTAAATACAAAATGCACAATGCCGACTTAAGGACAAGAAGGCTAACTCTTCTTACTGACAATGTTTTGAACCATTCCTGTGACACTAGCTATAGATTCCGATGCTTCACTTCAGGTTTACTGTATCCCTCAGACCTTCGTATTGACGATGAAACACAGAAATTGCATCGGAATGAAATACAAAAGGCACAATGCCGACTTAAGTACAAGAAGACTAACTCTTCTACCTGTCTATGTTTTGAACTATTCCTGTGACACTAGTTATAGATTCCGATGCTTCACTCCAGGTTTACTGTATCCCTCGGACCTTCTTGTTGACGATGAAACACAGAAATTGCATCGGAATTAAATACAAAAGGCACAATGCCGACTTAAGTACAAGAGGACTGACTCTTCCTACTGTCAATGTTTTGCATCATTCCTGTGACACTAGTTATAGATTCCGGTGCTTCACTCCAGGTTTACTGTTTCCCTTGGACCTTCTTATTGACGATGAAACACTGAAATTGCATCAGAATTAAATAGAAAAGGCACAATGCCGACTTAAGTACAAGAAGACTGACGCTTCTTACTGACTATGATTTTGAACCATTCCTGTGACACTAGTTATAGATTCCGATGCTTCACTTCAGGTTTACTGTATCCCTTGGACCTTCTTATTGACGATGAAATACAGATATTGCATCGGAATGAAATAGAAAAGGCACAATGGCGACTTAAGTACAAGAAGACTGACTCTTCTTACTGTTTATGTTTGAACCATTCCTGTGACACTAGTTATAGATTCCGATGCTTCACTTCAGGTTTACTGTATCCCTCTGACCTTCCTATAGACGATGAAACACAGAAATTGCATCCGAATTAAATACAAAAGGCACAATACCGACTTAAGTACAAGAAGACTGACTCTTCTTACTGTCTATGTTTTGAACCATTCCTGTGACACTAGTTATAGATTCCGATGCTTCACATCAGATTTACTGTATCCCTATGATCTTCTTATTGACAATGAAACACAGAAATTGCATCGGAATTAAATACAAAAGGCACAATGCTGACTTAAGTACAGGAAGACTGACTCTTCTTACAGTCTATGTTTTGAACCATTCCTGTGACACTAGTTATAGATTCCGATGCTTCACTTCAGGTTTACTGTATCCCTTGGACCTTCTTATTGACGATGAAACACAGATATTGCATCGGAATGAAATAGAAAAGGCACAATGCCGACTTAAGTACAAGAAGGCTGCCTCTTTTTACTGTCTATGTTTTGAACCATTCCTGTGACACTAGTTATAGATTCCGATGCTTCACATCAGGTTTACTGTATCCCTATGATGTTCTTAATGACAATGAAACACAGAAATTGCATCGGAATTAAATACTAAAGGCACAATGCTGACTTAAGTACAAGAAGACTGACTCTTCTTACAGTCTATGTTTTGAACCATTCCTGTGACACTAGTTATATGTTCCGATGCTTCACTTCAGGCTTACTGTATCCCTTGGACCTTCTTATTGACGATGAAACACAGAAATTGCATCAGAATTAAATAGAACAGGAACAATGCCGACATAAGTACAAGAAGACTGACGCTTCTTACTGACTATGTTTTTCAACCATTCCTGTGACACTAGTTATAGATTCCGGTGCTTCACTCCAGGGTTACTGTTTCCCTTGGACCTTCTTATTGACGATGAAACACAGAAATTGCATCGGAATTAAATACAAAAGGCACAATGCCGACATAAGTACAAGAAGACTGACACTTCTTACTGACTATGTTTGAACCATTCCTGTGTCACTAGTTACAGATTCCGATGCTTCACTTCAGGTTTACTGTATACCTTGGACCTTCTAATTGACGATGAAACACAGAGAATGCATCGGACATAAATAGAAAAGGCACAATGCCGACTTAAGTACACGAATGCTGCCTCTTTTTAATGTCTATGTTTTGAACCATTTCTGTGATACTAGTTATAGATATCGATGCTTCACTTCAGGTTTACTGTCTCCCTTGGACCTTCTTATTGACGATGAAACACAGAAATTGCATCGGAATTAAATATAAAAGGCACAATACCGACTTAACTACAAGAAGACCGACACTTCTTACTGTCTATGTTTTGAACCATTCCTGTGACACTAGTTATAGATTCCGATACTTCACTTCAGGTTCACTGTATCCCTTTTACCTTCTTATTGACGATGAAACACAGAAATTGCATCGGAATTAAATAGAAAAGGCACAATGCCGACCTATGTACAAGACGACTGACTTTTCTTACTGTCTATGATTTGAACTATTCCTGTGATACTAGTTATAGATTACGATGCTTTACCTCAGGTTTACTGTATCCCTCTGATCTTCTTATTGACGATTAAACACAGAAATTGCATCGGAATTAAATACAAAAGGCACAATGCCGACTTAAGTACAAGAGGACTGATCCTTCATACTGTCTATGTTTTCAACCATTCCTGTGACACTAGTTATAGATTCCGATGCTTCACTCCAGGTTTACTGTATCCCTTGGACCTTCTAATTGACGATGAAACACATAAATTGCATCGGAATTAAATACAAAAGGCACAATGCTGACTTAAGTACAAGAAGACTGACTCTTTTTACAGTCTATGTTTTGAACCATTCCTGTGACACTAGTTATAGATTCCGATGCTTCACTTAGGGCTTACTGTATCCCTTGGACCTTCTTATTGACGATGAAACACAGAAATTGCATCGGAATTAAATAGAAATGGCACAATGCCGTGTTAAGTACAAGAGTACTGACTCTTCTTCCTTCTATGTCTTGAACCATTCCGGTGACACTAGTCATAGATTCCGATGCTTCACCACAGGTTTACTGTATCCCTTGGACCTTCTTATTGACGATGAAACACAGAAATTGCATCCGAATTAAATACAAAGGGCAAATTGCCGACTTAAGTGCACGAAGACTGACTCCTCTTACTGCCTATGTTTTGAACCATTCCTGTGACTCTAGTTATAGATTCCGATGCTACACTCCAAGTTTACTGTATCCCATGGACCTTCTTATTGACGTTGAAAAACAGATATTGCATCGGAATTAAATACAAAAGGCACAATGCCGACTTAAGGACAAGAAGACTGACTCTTCTTACTGACTATGTTTGAACCATTCCTGTGTCACTAGTTATAGATTCCGATGCTTCACTTCAGGCTTACTGTATCCCTTGGACCTTCTTATTGACGATGAAACACAGAAATTGCATCGGAATTAATCACAAAAGGCACAATGCCGACTTAAGTACAAAAAGACTGCCTCATCTCACTGACTATGCTTTGAACCATTCCTGTGACACTAGTTATAGATTCCGATGCTTCACTTCAGGTTTACTGTATCCCTTGGACCTTCTTATTGACGATGAAACACAGAAGTTGCATCGGAATTAAATACAAAAGGCACAATGCCGACTTAAGGACAAGAAGACTGACTCTTTTTACTGACTATGTTTTGAACCATTCCTGTGACACTAGTTATAGATTCCGATGCTTCACTTCAGTTTTACTGTATCCCTCTGATCTTCTTATTGACGATGAAACACAGAAATTGCATCGGAATTAAATACAAAAGGCACAATGCCGACTTAAGTACAAGAAGACTGACTCTTCTTACTGTTTATGTTTTGAACCATTCCTGTGACACTAGTTATAGATTCCGATGCTTCACTTCAGGCTTACTGTATCGCTTGGACCTTCTTATTGACGATGAAACACAGAAATTGCATCGTAATTAAACACAAAAGGCACAATGCCGACTTAAGTACAAATAGATTGACTCTTTTTACTGACTATGTTTTGAACCATTCCTGTGACACTAGTTATGGATTCGGATGCTTCACTTCTGGTTTACTGTATCCCTCTGATCTTCTAATTGACGATGAAACACAGAAATTGCATCGGAATTAAATACAAAAGTCACAATGCCGACTTACGTACAAGAAGACTGACTCTTCCTACTGTCTATGTTTTGAACCATTCCTGTTACACTAGTTATAGATTCCGATGCTTCACTTCAGGTTTACTGTATCCCTTGGACCTTCTTATTGACGATGAAACACAGAAATTGCATCGGAATTAAATACAAAAGGCACAATGCCGACTTAAGTACACGAAGACTGACTCTTTTTACTGCCTATGTTTTGAACCACTCCTGTGACACTAGTTATAGATTCCGATGCTACACTCCAGGTTTACTGTATCCCTTGGACCTTCTTATTGACGATGAAAAATAGAAATTGCATCGGAATTAAATACAAAAGGCACAATGCCGACATAAGGACAAGAAGACTGACTCTTCTTACTGACCATGTTTTGAACCATTCCTGTGACACTAGTTATAGATTCCGATGCTTCACTTCAGGTTTACATTATCCCTCTTACCTTCTTATTGACGATGAAACACAGAAATTGCATCGGAATTAAATGGAACAGGCACAATGCCGACTTAAGTACAAGAAGACTGACTCTTCTTACTGTCTATGTTTTTGGACCATTCCTGTGACACTAGTTATAGATTCCGATGTTCCACTCCAGGTTTACTGTATCCCTTGGACCTTCTTATTGACGATGTAACACAGAAATTGCATCGGAATTAAATAGAAAAGGCCCAATGCCGACTTAAGTACAAGAGGACTGACTCTTCCTACTGTCAATGCTGTGAACCATTCCTGTGACACTAGTTATAGATTCCGGTGCTTCACTCCAGGTTTACTGTTTCCCTTGGACCTTCTTATTGACGATGAAACACAGAAATTGAATCGGAATTAAATACAAAAGGCACAATACCGACTTAAGTACAAGAAGACTGACTCTTCTTACTGTCTATGTTTTGAACCATTCCTGTGACACTAGTTATAGATTCCGATGCTTCACTTCAGGTTTACTGTATCCCTATGATCTTCTTATTGACGATGAAACACAGAAATTGCATCGGAATTAAATACAAAAGGCACAATGCTGACTTAAGTACAAGAAGACTGACTCTTCCGACTGTCTATGTTTTAAACCATTCCTGTGACACTAGTTATAGATTCCGATGCTTCACGTCAGGCTTACTGTATCCCTTGGACCTTCTTATTGACGATGAAACACAGAAATTGCATCGGAATTAAACACAAAAGGCACAATGCCGTTTTAAGTACAAAAAGACTGACTCTTCTTACTGACTATGCTTTGAACCATTCCTGTGACACTAGTTATAGATTCCGATGCTTCACTTCAGGTTTACTGTATCCCTTGGACCTTCTTATTGACGATGAAACACAGAAATTGCATCGGAATTAAATGCAAAAGGCACAATGCAGACATAAGTACAAGAAGACTGACTCTTCTTACAGATTATGTTTTGAACCATTCCTGTGACACAAGTTATAGATTGCGATGCTTCACTTCAGGTTTGCTGTATACCTCTGACCTTCTTATTGACGATGAAATACAGAATTTGCATCGGAATTAAATACAAAAGGCACAATGCCGACTTACGTACAAGAAGACTGACTCTTCCTACTGTCTATGTTTTGAACCATTCCTGTTACACTAGTTATAGATTCCGATGCTTCACTTCAGGTTTACTGTATCCCTTGGACCTTCTTATTGACGATGAAACACAGAAATTGCATCGGAATTAAATACAAAAGGCACAATGCCGACTTAAGTACACGAAGACTGACTTTTCTTACTGCCTATGTTTTGAACCACTCCTGTGACACTAGTTATGGATTCGGATGCTTCACTTCTGGTTTACTGTATCCCTTGGACCTTCTTATTGACGATGAAAAACAGAAATTGCATCGGAATGAAATACAAAAGGCACAATGCCGACTTAAGGACAAGAAGACTGACTCTTCTTACTGACTATGTTTTGAAACATTCCTGTGTCACTAGTTATAGATTCCGATGCTTCACTTCAGGTTTACTGTATACCTTGGACTTTCTAATTGACGATGAAACACAGATATTGCATCGGAATTATATAGAAAAGGCACAATGACGACTTAAGTACAAGAAGACTGACTCTTCTTACTCTCTATGTTTTGAACCATTTCTGTGACACTAGTTATAGATTCCGATGCTCCACTTCAGGTTTACTGTCTCCCTTGGACCTTCTTATTGACGATGAAACACAGAAATTGCATCGGAATTAAATACAAAAGGCACAATACCGACTCAAGTACAAGAATACTGACTCTTCTTACTGTCTATATTTTGAACCATTCCTGTGACACTAGTTATAGATTCCGATGCTTCACTTCAGGTTTACTGTATCCCTCTGATCTTCTTATTGACGATGAAACACAGAAATTGCATCGGAATTAAACACAAAAGGCACAATGCCGACTTAAGTACAAATAGACTGACTCTTCTTACTGACTATGTTTAGAACCATTCCTGTGACACTGGTTATAGATTCTGATGCTTCATTTCAGGTTTACTGTACCCCTCTGACCTTCTTAGTGACGATGAAACACAGAATTGCAACGGAATTAAATACAAAAGGCACAATGCCGACTTAATGACAAGAAGACTGACTCTTTTTACTGACTATGCTTTGAACCATTCCTGTGACACTAGTTATGGATTTGGATGCTTTACTTCTGGTTTACTGTATCCCTCTGACCTTCTTATTGACGATGAAACACAGAAATTGCATCGGAAGTAAATAGTAAAGACACAATGCCGACTTAAGTACAAGAAGACTGACTTTTCTTACTGTCTATGTATTGAACCATTCCTGTGACACTAGTTATAGATTCCGATGCTTCACTTCAGGTTTACTGTATCCCTCTGATCTTCTTATTGACGATGAAACACAGAAATTGCATCGGAATTAAATACAAAAGGCACAAAGCCGACTTAAGTACAAGAGGACTGACTCTTCCTACTGTCAATGTTTTGAATCATTCCTGTGACACTAGTTATAGATTCCGGTGCTTCACTCCAGGTTTACTGTTTCCCTTGGACCTTCTTATTGACGATGAAACACAGAAATTGCATCAGAATTAAATAGAAAAGGTACAATGCCGACTTAAGTACAAGAAGACTGACGCTTCTTACTGACTATGATTTTGAACCATTCCTGTGACACTAGTTATAGATTCCGATGCTTCACTTCAGGTTTACTGTATCCCTTGGACCTTCTTATTGACGATGAAACACAGAATTGCAACGGAATTAAATACAAAAGGCACAATGCCGACTTAAGGACAAGAAGACTGACTCTTCTTACTGACTATGTTTGAACCATTCCTGTGTCACTAGTTATAGATTCCGATGCTTCACTTCAGGCTTACTGTATCCCTTGGACCTTCTTATTGACGATGAAACACAGAAATTGCATCGGAATTAATCACAAAAGGCACAATGCCGACTTAAGTACAAAAAGACTGCCTCATCTCACTGACTATGCTTTGAACCATTCCTGTGACACTAGTTATAGATTCCGATGCTTCACTTCAGGTTTACTGTATCCCTTGGACCTTCTTATTGACGATGAAACACAGAAGTTGCATCGGAATTAAATACAAAAGGCACAATGCCGACTTAAGGACAAGAAGACTGACTCTTTTTACTGACTATGTTTTGAACCATTCCTGTGACACTAGTTATAGATTCCGATGCTTCACTTCAGTTTTACTGTATCCCTCTGATCTTCTTATTGACGATGAAACACAGAAATTGCATCGGAATTAAATACAAAAGGCACAATGCCGACTTAAGTACAAGAAGACTGACTCTTCTTACTGTTTATGTTTTGAACCATTCCTGTGACACTAGTTATAGATTCCGATGCTTCACTTCAGGCTTACTGTATCGCTTGGACCTTCTTATTGACGATGAAACACAGAAATTGCATCGTAATTAAACACAAAAGGCACAATGCCGACTTAAGTACAAATAGATTGACTCTTTTTACTGACTATGTTTTGAACCATTCCTGTGACACTAGTTATGGATTTGGATGCTTCACTTCTGGTTTACTGTATCCCTCTGATCTTCTAATTGACGATGAAACACAGAAATTGCATCGGAATTAAATACAAAAGTCACAATGCCGACTTAAGTACAAGAAGACTGACTCTTCCTACTGTCTATGTTTTGAACCATTCCTGTTACACTAGTTATAGATTCCGATGCTTCACTTCAGGTTTACTGTATCCCTTGGACCTTCTTATTGACGATGAAACACAGAAATTGCATCGGAATTAAATACAAAAGGCACAATGCCGACTTAAGTACACGAAGACTGACTCTTTTTACTGCCTATGTTTTGAACCACTCCTGTGACACTAGTTATAGATTCCGATGCTACACTCCAGGTTTACTGTATCCCTTGGACCTTCTTATTGACGATGAAAAATAGAAATTGCATCGGAATTAAATACAAAAGGCACAATGCCGACATAAGGACAAGAAGACTGACTCTTCTTACTGACCATGTTTTGAACCATTCCTGTGACACTAGTTATAGATTCCGATGCTTCACTTCAGGTTTACATTATCCCTCTTACCTTCTTATTGACGATGAAACACAGAAATTGCATCGGAATTAAATGGAACAGGCACAATGCCGACTTAAGTACAAGAAGACTGACTCTTCTTACTGTCTATGTTTTTGGACCATTCCTGTGACACTAGTTATAGATTCCGATGTTCCACTCCAGGTTTACTGTACCCCTTGGACCTTCTTATTGACGATGTAACACAGAAATTGCATCGGAATTAAATAGAAAAGGCCCAATGCCGACTTAAGTACAAGAGGACTGACTCTTCCTACTGTCAATGCTGTGAACCATTCCTGTGACACTAGTTATAGATTCCGGTGCTTCACTCCAGGTTTACTGTTTCCCTTGGACCTTCTTATTGACGATGAAACACAGAAATTGAATCGGAATTATATACAAAAGGCACAATACCGACTTAAGTACAAGAAGACTGACTCTTCTTACTGTCTATGTTTTGAACCATTCCTGTGACACTAGTTATAGATTCCGATGCTTCACTTCAGGTTTACTGTATCCCTATGATCTTCTTATTGACGATGAAACACAGAAATTGCATCGGAATTAAATACAAAAGGCACAATGCCGACTTAAGTACACGAAGACTGACTTTTCTTACTGCCTATGTTTTGAACCACTCCTGTGACACTAGTTATGGATTCGGATGCTTCACTTCTGGTTTACTGTATCCCTTGGACCTTCTTATTGACGATGAAAAACAGAAATTGCATCGGAATGAAATACAAAAGGCACAATGCCGACTTAAGGACAAGAAGACTGACTCTTCTTACTGACTATGTTTTGAAACATTCCTGTGTCACTAGTTATAGATTCCGATGCTTCACTTCAGGTTTACTGTATACCTTGGACTTTCTAATTGACGATGAAACACAGATATTGCATCGGAATTAAATAGAAAAGGCACAATGACCACTTAAGTACAAGAAGACTGACTCTTCTTACTCTCTATGTTTTGAACCATTTCTGTGACACTAGTTATAGATTCCGATGCTCCACTTCAGGTTTACTGTCTCCCTTGGACCTTCTTATTGACGATGAAACACAGAAATTGCATCGGAATTAAATACAAAAGGCACAATACCGACTCAAGTACAAGAATACTGACTCTTCTTACTGTCTATATTTTGAACCATTCCTGTGACACTAGTTATAGATTCCGATGCTTCACTTCAGGTTTACTGTATCCCTCTGATCTTCTTATTGACGATGAAACACAGAAATTGCATCGGAATTAAACACAAAAGGCACAATGCCGACTTAAGTACAAATAGACTGACTCTTCTTACTGACTATGTTTAGAACCATTCCTGTGACACTGGTTATAGATTCTGATGCTTCACTTCAGGTTTACTGTACCCCTCTGACCTTCTTAGTGACGATGAAACACAGAATTGCAACGGAATTAAATACAAAAGGCACAATGCCGACTTAATGACAAGAAGACTGACTCTTTTTACTGACTATGTTTTGAACCATTCCTGTGACACTAGTTATGGATTTGGATGCTTTACTTCTGGTTTACTGTATCCCTCTGACCTTCTTATTGACGATGAAACACAGAAATTGCATCGGAAGTAAATAGTAAAGACACAATGCCGACTTAAGTACAAGAAGACTGACTTTTCTTACTGTCTATGTATTGAACCATTCCTGTGACACTAGTTATAGATTCCGATGCTTCACTTCAGGTTTACTGTATCCCTCTGATCTTCTTATTGACGATGAAACACAGAAATTGCATCGGAATTAAATACAAAAGGCACAAAGCCGACTTAAGTACAAGAGGACTGACTCTTCCTACTGTCAATGTTTTGAATCATTCCTGTGACACTAGTTATAGATTCCGGTGCTTCACTCCAGGTTTACTGTTTCCCTTGGACCTTCTTATTGACGATGAAACCCAGAAATTGCATCAGAATTAAATAGAAAAGGTACAATGCCGACTTAAGTACAAGAAGACTGACGCTTCTTACTGACTATGATTTTGAACCATTCCTGTGACACTAGTTATAGATTCCGATGCTTCACTTCAGGTTTACTGTATCCCTTGGACCTTCTTATTGACGATGAAACACAGAATTGCAACGGAATTAAATACAAAAGGCACAATGCCGACTTAAGGACAAGAAGACTGACTCTTCTTACTGACTATGTTTGAACCATTCCTGTGTCACTAGTTATAGATTCCGATGCTTCACTTCAGGCTTACTGTATCCCTTGGACCTTCTTATTGACGATGAAACACAGAAATTGCATCGGAATTAATCACAAAAGGCACAATGCCGACTTAAGTACAAAAAGACTGCCTCATCTCACTGACTATGCTTTGAACCATTCCTGTGACACTAGTTATAGATTCCGATGCTTCACTTCAGGTTTACTGTATCCCTTGGACCTTCTTATTGACGATGAAACACAGAAGTTGCATCGGAATTAAATACAAAAGGCACAATGCCGACTTAAGGACAAGAAGACTGACTCTTTTTACTGACTATGTTTTGAACCATTCCTGTGACACTAGTTATAGATTCCGATGCTTCACTTCAGTTTTACTGTATCCCTCTGATCTTCTTATTGACGATGAAACACAGAAATTGCATCGGAATTAAATACAAAAGGCACAATGCCGACTTAAGTACAAGAAGACTGACTCTTCTTACTGTTTATGTTTTGAACCATTCCTGTGACACTAGTTATAGATTCCGATGCTTCACTTCAGGCTTACTGTATCGCTTGGACCTTCTTATTGACGATGAAACACAGAAATTGCATCGTAATTAAACACAAAAGGCACAATGCCGACTTAAGTACAAATAGATTGACTCTTTTTACTGACTATGTTTTGAACCATTCCTGTGACACTAGTTATGGATTTGGATGCTTCACTTCTGGTTTACTGTATCCCTCTGATCTTCTAATTGACGATGAAACACAGAAATTGCATCGGAATTAAATACAAAAGTCACAATGCCGACTTAAGTACAAGAAGACTGACTCTTCCTACTGTCTATGTTTTGAACCATTCCTGTTACACTAGTTATAGATTCCGATGCTTCACTTCAGGTTTACTGTATCCCTTGGACCTTGTTATTGACGATGAAACACAGAAATTGCATCGGAATTAAATACAAAAGGCACAATGCCGACTTAAGTACACGAAGACTGACTCTTTTTACTGCCTATGTTTTGAACCACTCCTGTGACACTAGTTATAGATTCCGATGCTACACTCCAGGTTTACTGTATCCCTTGGACCTTCTTATTGACGATGAAAAATAGAAATTGCATCGGAATTAAATACAAAAGGCACAATGCCGACATAAGGACAAGAAGACTGACTCTTCTTACTGACCATGTTTTGAACCATTCCTGTGACACTAGTTATAGATTCCGATGCTTCACTTCAGGTTTACATTATCCCTCTTACCTTCTTATTGACGATGAAACACAGAAATTGCATCGGAATTAAATGGAACAGGCACAATGCCGACTTAAGTACAAGAAGACTGACTCTTCTTACTGTCTATGTTTTTGGACCATTCCTGTGACACTAGTTATAGATTCCGATGTTCCACTCCAGGTTTACTGTACCCCTTGGACCTTCTTATTGACGATGTAACACAGAAATTGCATCGGAATTAAATAGAAAAGGCCCAATGCCGACTTAAGTACAAGAGGACTGACTCTTCCTACTGTCAATGCTGTGAACCATTCCTGTGACACTAGTTATAGATTCCGGTGCTTCACTCCAGGTTTACTGTTTCCCTTGGACCTTCTTATTGACGATGAAACACAGAAATTGAATCGGAATTATATACAAAAGGCACAATACCGACTTAAGTACAAGAAGACTGACTCTTCTTACTGTCTATGTTTTGAACCATTCCTGTGACACTAGTTATAGATTCCGATGCTTCACTTCAGGTTTACTGTATCCCTATGATCTTCTTATTGACGATGAAACACAGAAATTGCATCGGAATTAAATACAAAAGGCACAATGCCGACTTAAGTACACGAAGACTGACTTTTCTTACTGCCTATGTTTTGAACCACTCCTGTGACACTAGTTATGGATTCGGATGCTTCACTTCTGGTTTACTGTATCCCTTGGACCTTCTTATTGACGATGAAAAACAGAAATTGCATCGGAATGAAATACAAAAGGCACAATGCCGACTTAAGGACAAGAAGACTGACTCTTCTTACTGACTATGTTTTGAAACATTCCTGTGTCACTAGTTATAGATTCCGATGCTTCACTTCAGGTTTACTGTATACCTTGGACTTTCTAATTGACGATGAAACACAGATATTGCATCGGAATTAAATAGAAAAGGCACAATGACCACTTAAGTACAAGAAGACTGACTCTTCTTACTCTCTATGTTTTGAACCATTTCTGTGACACTAGTTATAGATTCCGATGCTCCACTTCAGGTTTACTGTCTCCCTTGGACCTTCTTATTGACGATGAAACACAGAAATTGCATCGGAATTAAATACAAAAGGCACAATACCGACTCAAGTACAAGAATACTGACTCTTCTTACTGTCTATATTTTGAACCATTCCTGTGACACTAGTTATAGATTCCGATGCTTCACTTCAGGTTTACTGTATCCCTCTGATCTTCTTATTGACGATGAAACACAGAAATTGCATCGGAATTAAACACAAAAGGCACAATGCCGACTTAAGTACAAATAGACTGACTCTTCTTACTGACTATGTTTAGAACCATTCCTGTGACACTGGTTATAGATTCTGATGCTTCACTTCAGGTTTACTGTACCCCTCTGACCTTCTTAGTGACGATGAAACACAGAATTGCAACGGAATTAAATACAAAAGGCACAATGCCGACTTAAGTACAAGAAGACTAACTCTTCTTACTGTCTATGTTTTGAACTATTCCTGTGACACTAGTTATAGATTCCGATGCTTCACTCCAGGTTTACTGTATCCCTCGGACCTTCTTGTTGACGATGAAACACAGAAATTGCATTGGAATTAAATACAAAAGGCACAATGCCGACTTAAGTACAAGAGGACTGACTCTTCCTATTGTCAATGTTTTGCATCATTCCTGTGACACTAGTTATAGATTCCGGTGCTTCACTCCAGGTTTACTGTTTCCCTTGGACATTCTTATTGACGATGAAACACAGAAATTGCATCAGAATTAAATAGAAAAGGCACAATGCCGACTTAAGTACAAGAAGACTGACGCTTCTTACTGACTATGATTTTGAACCATTCCTGTGACACTAGTTATAGATTCCGATGCTTCACTTCAGGTTTACTGTATCCCTTGGACCTTCTTATTGACGATGAAACACAGATATTGCATCGGAATTAAATAGAAAAGGCACAATGCCGACTTAAGTACAAGAAGGCTGCCTCTTTTTACTGTCTATGTTTTGAACCATTTCTGTGACACTAGTCCAGATTGCGATGCTTCACTTCAGGTTTACTGTCTCCCTTGGACCTACTTATTGACGATGAAACACAGAAATTGCATCGGAATTAAATACAAAAGGCACAATACCGACTTAAGTACAAGAAGACTGACTCTTCTTACTGTCTATGTTTTGAACCATTCCTGTGACACTAGTTATAGATTCCGATGCTTCACATCAGGTTTACTGTATCCCTATGATGTTCTTAATGACAATGAAACACAGAAATTGCATCGGAATTAAATACAAAAGGCACAATGCTGACTTAAGTACAAGAAGACTGACTTTTCTTACAGTCTATTTTTTGAACCATTCCTGTGACACTAGTTATATGTTCCGATGCTTCACTTCAGGCTTACTGTATCCCTTGGACCTTCTTATTGACGATGAAACACAGAAATTGCATCAGAATTAAATAGAACAGGAACAATGCCGACATAAGTTCAAGAAGACTGACGCTTCTTACTGACTATGTTTTTCAACCATTCCTGTGACACTAGTTATAGATTCCGGTGCTTCACTCCAGGGTTACTGTTTCCCTTGGACCTTCTTATTGACGATGAAACACAGAAATTGCATCGGAATTAAATACAAAAGGCACAATGCCGACAAAAGTACAAGACGACTGACTCTTCTTACTGACTATGTTTGAACCATTCCTATGTCACTAGTTACAGATTCCGATGCTTCACTTCAGGTTTACTGTATACCTTGGACCTTCTAATTGACGATGAAACACAGAGAATGCATCGGACATAAATAGAAAAGGCACAATGCCGACTTAAGTACACGAATGCTGCCTCTTTTTAATGTCTATGTTTTGAACCATTTCTGTGATACTAGTTATAGATTGCGATGCTTCACTTCAGGTTTACTGTCTCCCTTGGACCTTCTTATTGACGATGAAACACAGAAATTGCATCGGAATTTAATACAAAAGGCACAATACCGACTTAAGTACAAGAAGACTGAATCTTCTTACTGTCTATGTTTTGAACCATTCCTGTGTCGCTAGTTATAGATTCCGATGCTTCACTTCAGGTTTACTGTATCCCTATGATCTTCTTATTGACGATGAAACACAGAAATTGCATCGGAATAAAATACAAAAGGCATAATGCTGACTTAAGTATAAGATGACTGACTCTTCTTACAGTCTATGTTTTGAACCATTCCTGTGACACTAGTTATAGATTCCGATGCTTCACTTCAGGTTTACTGTATCCCTTGGCCCTTCTTATTGACGATGAAACACAGAAATTGCATCGGAATAAAACACAAAAGGCACAATGCCGACTTAAGTACAAAAAGACTGCCTCCTCTCACTGACTATGCTTTGAACCATTCCTGTGACACTAGTTATAGATTCCGATGCTTCACTTCAGGTTTACTGTATCCCTTGGACCTTCTTATTGACGATGAAACAGAGAAGTTGCATCGGAATTAAATACAAAAGGCACAATGCCGACTTAAGGACAAGAAGACTGACTCTTTTTACTGACTATGTTTTGAACCATTCCTGTGACACTAGTTATAGATTCCGATGCTTCACTTCAGTTTTACTGTATCCCTCTGATCTTCTTATTGACGATGAAACACAGAAATTGCATCGGAATTAAATAGAAAAGGCACAATGCCGACTTAAGTACAAGAAAACTGACTCTTCTTACTGTTTATGTTTTGAACCATTCCTGTGACACTAGTTATAGATTCCGATGCTTCACTTCAGGCTTACTGTATCCCTTGGACCTTCGTATTGACGATGAAACACAGAAATTGCATCGGAATTAAATACAAAAGGCTAATGCCGACTTAAGTACAAGAAGACTGACTCTTCCTACTGTCTATGTTTTGAACCATTCCTGTTACACTAGTTATAGATTCCGATGCTTCACTTCAGGTTTACTGTATCCCTTGGACCTTCTTATTGACGATGAAACACAGATATTGCATCGGAATTAAATACAAAAGGCACAATGCCGACTTAAGTACACGAAGACTGACTCTTTTTACTGCCTATGTTTTGAACCACTCCTGTGACACTAGTTATAGATTCCGATGCTACACTCCAGGTTTACTGTATCCCTTGGACCTTCTTATTGACGATGAAAAATAGAAATTGCATCGGAATTAAATACAAAAGGCACAATGCCGACATAAGGACAAGAAGACTTACTCTTCTTACTGACCATGTTTTGAACCATTCCTGTGACACTAGTTATAGATTCCGATGCTTCACTTCAGGTTTACATTATCCCTCTTACCTTCTTATTGACGATGAAACACAGAAATTGCA
The DNA here is from genome assembly GCF_023864345.2 of Schistocerca serialis cubense. Lineage (NCBI taxonomy): Eukaryota > Metazoa > Arthropoda > Insecta > Orthoptera > Acrididae > Schistocerca > Schistocerca serialis. The sequence goes on from NC_064640.1 coordinate 1,096,529,829, forward strand.
TCGGAATTAAATGGAACAGGCACAATGCCGACTTAAGTACAAGAAGACTGACTCTTCTTACTGTCTATGTTTTTGGACCATTCCTGTGACACTAGTTATAGATTCCGATGTTCCACTCCAGGTTTACTGTATCCCTTAGACCTTCGTATTGACGATGTAACACAGAAATTGCATCGGAATTAAATAGAAAAGGCCCAATGCCGACTTAAGTACAAGAGGACTGACTCTTCCTACTGTCAATGCTTTGAACCATTCCTGTGACACTAGTTATAGATTCCAGTGCATCACTCCAGGTTTACTGTTTCCCTTGGACCTTCTTATTGACGATGAAACACAGAAATTGAATCGGAATTAAATACAAAAGGCACAATACCGACTTAAGTACAAGAAGACTGACTCTTCTTACTGTCTATGTTTTGAACCATTCCTGTGACACTAGTTATAGATTCCGATGCTTCACTTCAGGTTTACTGTATCCCTATGATCTTCTTATTGACGATGAAACACAGAAATTGCATCGGAATTAAATACAAAAGGCACAATGCCGACTTAAGTACACGAAGACTGACTTTTCTTACTGCCTATGCTTTGAACCACTCCTGTGACACTAGTTATGGATTCGGATGCTTCACTTCAGGTTTACTGTATCCCTCTGATCTTCTAATTGACGATGAAACACAGAAATTGCATCGGAATTAAATACAAAAGGCACAATGCCGACGTAAGTACAAGAGGACCGATCCTTCTTACTGTCTATGTTTTGAACCATTCCTGAGACACTAGTTATAGATTCCGATGCTTCACTTCAGGTTTACTGTAACCCTCTGACCTTCTTATTGATGATGAAACACAGAAATTGCATCGGAATTAAATGCAAAAGGGACAATGCAGACATAAGTACAAGAAGACTGACTCTTCCTACAGATTATGTTTTGAACCATTCCTGTGACACAAGTTATAGATTGCGATGCTTCACTTCAGGTTTGCTGTATACCTCTGACCTTCTTATTGACGATGAAACACAGAATTTGCATCGGAATTAAATACAAAAGGCACAATGCCGACTTACGTACAAGAAGACTGACTCTTCCTACTGTCTATGTTTTGAACCATTCCTGTTACACTAGTTATAGATTCCGATGCTTCACTTCAGGTTTACTGTTTCCCTTGGACCTTCTTATTGACGATGAAAGACAGAAATTGCATCGGAATTAAATACAAAAGGCACAATGCCGACTTAAGTACACGAAGACTGACTATTCTTACTGCCTATGTTTTGAACCACTCCTGTGACACTAGTTATAGATTCCGATGCTACACTCCAGGTTTACTGTATCCCTTGGACCTTCTTATTGACGATGAAAAACAGAAATTGCATCGGAATTAAATACAAAAAGTACAATGCCGACTTAAGGACAAGAAGACTGACTCTTCTTACTGACTATGTTTTGAACCATTCCTGTGACACTAGTTATAGATTCCGATGCTTGACTTCAGGTTTACGTTATCGCTCTTACCTTCATATTGACGATGAAACACAGAAATTGCATCGGAATTAAATAGAAAGGCACAATGCCGACTTAAGTACAAGAGGACTGACTCTTCCTACTGTCAATGTTTTGAACCATTCCTGTGACACTAGTTATAGATTCCGGTGCTTCACTCCAGGTTTACTGTTTCCCTTGGACCTTCTTATTGACGATGAAACACAGACATTGCATCAGAATTAAATAGAAAATGCACAATGCCGACTTAAGTACAAGAAGACTGACGCTTCTTACTGACTATGTTTTTGAACCATTCCTGTGACACTAGTTATAGATTCCGATGCTTCACTCGAGGTTTATTGTATCCCTCTGACCTTCCTATAGACGATGAAACACAGAAATTGCATCCGAATTAAATACAAAAGGCACAATACCGACTTAAGTACAAGAAGACTGACTCTTCTTACTGACTATGTTTTGAACCATTCTCGTGACACTAGTTATAGATTCCGATGCTTCACTTCAGGTTTACTGTATCCCTTAAACCTTCTTATTGACGATGAAACACAGAAATTGCATCGGAATTAAATACAAAAGGCACAATGCCGACTTAAGTACAAGAAGACTGACTCTTCTTACTGACTATGTTTGAACCATTCCTGTGTCACTAGTTATAGATTCCGATGCTTCACTTCAGGTTTACTGTATACCTTGGACCTTCTAATTGACGATGAAACAAAGAGATTGCATCGGAATTAAATAGAAAAGGCACAATGCCGACTTAAGTACAAGAAGGCTGCCTCTTTTTACTGTCTATGTTTTGAAACATTTCTGTGACACTAGTTATAGATTGCGATGCTTTACTTCAGGTTTACTGTATCCCTTGAACCTTCTTATTGACGATGAAACACAGAAATTGCATCGGAATTAAATACAAAAGGCACAATACCGACTTAAGTACAAGAAGACTGACTCTTCTTACTGTCTATGTTTTGAACCATTCCTGTGACACTAGTTATAGATTCCGATGCTTCACTTCAGGTTTACTGTGTCCCTATGATCTTCTTATTGACGATGAAAACAGAAATTGCATCGGAATTAAATACAAAAGGCACAATGCTGACTTAAGTACAAGAAGACTGACTCTTCTGACTGTCTATGTTTTGAACCATTCCTGTGACACTAGTTATAGATTCCGATGCTTCACGTCAGGCTTACTGTATCCCTTGGACCTTCTTATTGACGATTAAACACAGAAATTGCATCGAAATTAAACACAAAAGGCACAATGCCGACTTAAGTACAAAAAGACTGACCCTTCTTACTGACTATGCTTTGAACCATTCCTGTGACACTAGTTATACATTCTGATGCTTCACTTGAGGTTTACTGTATCCCTTGGACCTTCTTATTGACGATGAAACTCAGAAATTGCATCGGAATTAAATACAAGAGGTACAATGCCAACTTAAGTACAAGAAGACTGACTCTTTTACTGACTATGTTTGAACCATTCCTGTGACACTAGTTATGGATTCGGATGCTTCACTTCTGGTTCACTGTATCCCTCTGACCGTCTTATTGACGATGAAACACAGAAATTGCATCGGAATTAAATAGAAAAGGCACAATGCCGACCTAAGTACAAGACGACTGACTTTTCTTACTGTCTATGTTTTGAACTATTCCTGTGACACTTCAGGTTTACTGTATACCTTGGACCTTCTAATTGACGATGAAACACAGAGATTGCATCGGAATTAAATAGAATAGGCACAATGCCGACTTAAGTACAAGAAGGCTGCCTCTTTTTACTGTCTATGTTTTGAACCATTTCTGCGACACTAGTTATAGATTGCGATGTTTCACTTCAGGTTTACTGTCTCCCTTGGACCTTCTTATTGACGATGAAACACAGAAATTGCATCGGAATTAAATACAAAAGCCACAATACCGACTTAAGTACAAGAAGACTGACTCTTCTTACTGTCTATGTTTTGAACCATTCCTGTGACACTAGTTATAGATTCCGATGCTTCACTTCATTTTTACTGTATCCCTATGATCTTCTTATTGACGATGAAACACAGAAATTGCATGGGAATTAAATAGTAAAGACACAATGCCGACTTAAGTACAAGATGACTGACTTTTCTTACTGTCTATGTTTTGAACCATTCCTGTGACACTAGTTATAGATTGCGATGCTTCACTTCAGGTTTACTGTCTCCCTTGGACCTTCTTATTGACGATGAAACACAGAAATTGCATCGGAATTAAATACAAAAGGCACAATACCGACTTAAGTACAAGAAGACTGACTCTTCTTACTGTCTTTGCTTTGAACCATTCCTGTGACACTAGTTATAGATTCCGATGCTTCACTTCAGGTTTACTGTAACCCTCTGACCTTCTTATTGATGATGAAACACAGAAATTGCATCGGAATTAAATACAAAAGGCACAATGCAGACTAAGTACAAGAAGACTGACTCTTCTTACAGACTATGTTTTGAACCATTCCTGTGACACTAGTTATAGATTGCGATGCTTCACTTCAGGTTTGCTGTATCCCTCTGCCCTTCTTATTGACGATGAAACACAGAATTTGCATTGGAATTAAATACAAAAGGCACAATGCCGACTTAAGTACAAGAAGACTGACTCTTCCTACTGTCTATGTTTTGAACCATTCCTGTGACACTAATTATAGATTCCGATGCTTCACTTCAGGTTTACTGTATCCCTTGGACCTTCTTATTGACGTAGAAACACAGAAATTGCATCGGAATTAAATACAAAAGGCACAATGCCGATTTAAGAAATGAAGACCGACTCTTTCTACTGACAATGTTTTGAACCATTCCTGTGACACTAATTAAAGATTCCGATGCATCACTTCAGGTTTACTGTATCCCTTGGACCTTCTTCTTGACGATGAAACACAGAAATTGCATCGGAGTTAAATACAAAAGGCACAATGCCGACTTAAGTACAAGAAGACTGACTCTTCTTACAGTCTATGCTTTGAACCATTCCTGTGACACTAGTTACACATTCCGATTCTTCACTCCAGGTTTACTGTATCCCTTGGACCTTTTTATTGATGATGAAACACAGAAATTGCATAGGAATTAAATACAAAAGGCACAATGCCGACTTAAGTACAAGAAGACTTACTCTTCTTTCTGACTATGCTTTGAACCATTCTCGTGACACTAGTTATAGATTCCGATGCTTCACTTCAGGTTTACTGTATCCCTTGGACCTTCGTATTGACGATGAAACACAGATATTGCATCGGAATGGAATAGAAAAGGTACAATGCCGATTAAAGTAGAAGAAGACTGATTCTTCTTACTGTTTATGTTTGAACCATTCCTGTGACACTAGTTATAGATTCCGATGCTTCACTTCAGGTTTACTGTATCCCTCTGACCTTCCTATAGACCATGAAACACAGAAATTGCATCCGAATTAAATACAAAAGGCACAATATCGACTTAAGTACAAGAAGACTGACTCTTCCTACTGTCTATGTTTTGAACCATTCCTGTGACACTAGTTATAGATTTCCATGCTACACTTCAGGTTTACTGTATCCCTCTGACCTACTTATTGACGATGAAACACAGAAATTGCATCGGAATTAAATACAAAAGGCACAATGCCGATTTAAGTACAAGAAGACTGACTCTTCTTTCTGACTATGCTTTGAACCATTCTCGTGACACTAGTTATAGATTCCGATGCTTCACTTCAGGTTTACTGTATCCCTTAAACCTTCTTATTGACGATGAAACACAAAAAATGCATCGGATTTAAATACAAAAGGCACAATGTCGACTTAAGTACAAGAAGACTGACTCTCCCTTCTGACTATGTTTGAACCATTCCTGTGTCACTAGCTATAGATTCCGATGCTTCACTTCAGGTTTACTGTATACCTTGGACCTTATAATTGACGATGAAACACAGAGATTGCATCGGAATTAAATAGAAAAGGCACAATGCCGACTTAAGTACAAGAAAGCTGCCTCCTCTTACTGTCTATGTTTTGAACCATTTCTGTGACACTAGTTATAGATTGCGATGCTTCACTTCAGGTTTACTGTCTCCCTTGGACCTTCTTATTGACGATGAAACACAGAAATTGCATCGGAATTAAATACAAAAGGCACAATACCGACTTAAGTACATGAAGACTGACTCTTCTTACTGTCTATGTTTTGAACGATTCCTGTGACACTAGTTATAGATTCCGATGCTTCACATCAGGTTTACTGTATCCCTATGATCTTCTTATTGACGATGAAACACAGAAATTGCATCGGAATTAAATACAAAAGGCACAATGCTGACTTAAGTACAAGAAGACTGACTCTTCTTACTATGTTTTGAACCATTCCTGTGACACTAGTTATAGATTCTGATGCTTCACTTCAGGCTTAATGTATCCCTTGGACCTTCTTATTGACGATGAAACACAGAAATTGCATCGGAATTAGACACAAAAGGCACAATGCCGACTTAAGTACAAAAAGACTGACTCTTCTTAATGACTATGCTTTGAACCATTCCTGTGACACTAGTTATAGACTGCGATGCTTCACTTCAGGTTTGCTGTATCCCTCTGGCCTTCTTATTGACGATGAAACACAGAATTTACATCGGAATTAAATACAAAAGGCTCAATGCCGACTTAAGTACTAGAAGACTGACTCTTCCTACTGTCTATGCTTTGAACCATTCCTGAGGCACTAGTTATAGATTCCGATGCTTCACATCATTTTTACCTTAACCCTCTGACCTTCTTATTGATGATCAAACACAGAAATTGCATCGGAATTAAATACAAAAGGCACAATGCAGACTTAAGTACAAGAAGACTGACTCTTCTTACAGACTATGTTTTGAACCATTCCTGTGACACTGGTTATAGATTGCGATGCTTCACTTCAGGTTTGCTGTATCCCTCTGACCTTCTTATTGACGATGAAACACAGAATTTGCATCGGAATTAAATACAAAAGGCGCAATGCCGACTTAAGTACAGGAAGACTGACTCTTCCTACTGTCTATGTTTTGAACCATTCCTGTGACACTAGTTATAGATTCCGATGCTTCACTTCAGGTTTACTGTATCCCTTGGACCTTCTTATTGACGATGAAACACAGAAATTGCATCGGAATTAAATACAAAAGGCACAATGCCGATTTAAGTACATGAAGACCGACTCTTTCAACTGACTATGTTTTGAACCATTCCTGTGACACTAGTTATAGATTCCGATGCTTCACATCAGGTTTACTGTATCCCTATGATCTTCTTATTGACGATGAAACACAGAAATTGCATCGGAATTAAATACAAAAGGCACAATGCTGACTTAAGTACAAGAAGACTGACTCTTCTTACTGTCTATGTTTTGAACCATTCCTGTGACATTAGTTATAGATTCCGATGCTTCACTTCAGGCTTACTGTATCCCTTGGACCTTCTTATTGACGATGAAACACAGAAATTGCATCGGAATTAAATACAAAAGGCACAATGCCTACTTAAGGACAAGAAGACTGACTCTTCTTATTGTCTATGCTTTGAACCATTCCATTGTCACTAGTTATAGATTCCGATGCTTCACTCCAGGTTTACTGTATCCCTTGACCTTCTTATTGACGATGAAACACAGAAATTGCATCGGAATTAAATAGAAAAGGCACAATGCCGTCTTAAGTACAAGAGTACTGACTCTTCTTCCTTCTATGTTTTGAACCATTCCGGTGACACTAGTCATAGATTCCGATGCTTCACCACAGGTTTACTGTATCCCTTGGACCTTCTTATTGACGATGAAACACAGAAATTGCAACGGAATTAAATACAAAGTTCAAAATGCCGACTTAAGTACACGAAGACTGACTCTTCTTACTGCCTATGTTTTGAACCATTCCTGTGACACTAGTTATAGATTCCGATGCTACACTCCAAGTTTACTGTATCCCTTGGACCTTCTTATTGACGATGAAAAACAGAAATTGCATCGGAATTAAATACAAAAGGCACAATGCCGGCTTAAGGACAAGAAGACTGACTCTTCTTACTGTTTATGTTTTGAACCATTCCTGTGACACTAGTTATAGATTCCGACGCTTCACTCTAAGTTTACTGTATCCCTTGGACTATCTTATTGACGATGAAAAACAGAAATTGAATCGGAATTAAATACAAAAGGCACAATGCCGACTTAAGGACAAGAAGACTGACTCTTCTTACTGACTATATTTTGAAACATTCCTGTGACACTAGTTATAGGTTCCGATGCTTCACTTCATGTTTACATTATCCCTCTTACCATCTTATTGACGATGAAACACAGATATTGCATCGGAATTAAATGGAACAGGCACAATGCCGACTTAAGTACAAGAAGACTGACTCTTCTTACTGCCTATGTTTTTGAACCATTCCTGAGACACTAGTTACAGATTCCGATGCTTCACTCCAGGTTTACTGTATCCCATGGACCTTCTTATTGACGATGAAACACAGAAATTGCATCGGAATTAAATAGAAAAGGCACAATGCCGACTTAAGTACAAGAGGACTGACTCTTCCTACTGTCAATGTTTTGAATCATTCCTGTGACACTAGTTATAGATTCCGGTGCTTCACTCCAGGTTTACTGTTTCCCTTGGACCTTCTTATTGACGATGAAACACAGAAATTGCATCGGAATTAAATACAAAAGGCACAATGCCGACTTATGAACAAGAATACTGACTCTTCTTACTGACTATGTTTTGAACCATTCTCGTGACACTAGTTGTAGATTCCGATGCTTCACTTCAGGTTTACTGTATCCCTTAAACCTTCTTATTGACGATGAAACACAGAAATTGCATCGGAATTAAATACAAAAGGCACAATGCCGCCTTAAGTACAAGAAGACTGACTCTTCTTACTGAATATGTTTGAACCATTCCTGTGTCACTAGTTATAGATTCCGATGCTTCACTTCAGGTTTTCTGTATACCTTGGACCTTCTAATTGACGATGAAACACAGAGATTGCATCGGAATTAAATAGAAAAGGCACAATGCCGACTTAAGTACAAGAAGGCTGCCTCTTTTTACAGTCTATGTTTTGAACCATTTCTGTGACACTAGTTATAGATTGCGATGCTTCACTTCAGGTTTACTGTCTCCCTTGGACCTTCTTATTGACGATGAAACACAGAAATTGCATCGGAATTAAATACAAAATTCACAATACCGACTTAAGCACAAGAAGGCTGACTCTTCTTACTGTCTATGTTTTGAATCATTCCTGTGACACTAGTTACAGATTCCGATGCTTCACTTCAGGTTTACTGTATCCCTATGATCTTCTTATTGACGATGAAACACAGAAATTGCATCGGAACTAAATACAAAAGGCACAATGCTGACTTAAGTACAAGAAGACTGACTCTTCTTACTGTCTATGTTTTGAACCATTCCTGTGACACTAGTTATAGATTCTGATGCTTCACTTCAGGCTTACTGTATCCCTTGGACCTTCTTATTGACGATGAAACACAGATATTGCATCGGAATTAAACACAAAAGGCACAATACCGACTTAAGTACAAAAAGACTGACTCTTCTTACTGACTATGCTTTGAACCATTCTTGTGACACTAGTTATAGATTCCGATGCTTCACTTCAGGTTCACTGTATCCCTCTGACCTTCTTATTGAGGATGAAATACAGAAATTGCATCGGAAATAAATAGAATAGGCACAATGCCGACTTAAGTACAAGAAAACAGACTCTTTTTACTGACTATGTTTGAACCATTCCTGTGACACTAGTTATCGATACGGATGCTTCACTTCTGGTTCACTGTATCCCTCTGACCTTCTTATTGAGGATGAAATACAGAAATTGCATCGGAAATAAATAGAAAAGGCACAATGCCGACTTAAGTACAAGACGACTGACTTTTCTTACTGTCTATGTTTTGAACAATTCCTGTGACACTAGTTATAGATTCCGATGCTTCACTTCAGGTTTACTGTATCCCTCTGATCTTCTTATTGACGATGAAACACAGAAATTGCATCGGAATTAAATACAAAAGGCACAATGCCGACTTACGTACAAGAGGACTGATCTTTCTTACTGTCTATGATTTGAACCATTCCTGTGACACTAGTAATAGATTCCGATGCCTCACCTCAGGTTTACTGTATCCCTCTGACATTCTTATTGATGTTGAAACACAGAAATTGCATCGGAATTAAATACAAAAGGCACAATGCAGACTTAAGTACAAGAAGACTGACTCTTCTTACTGACTATGTTTTGAAGCATACCTGTGACACTAGTTATAGATTGCGATGCTTCACTTCAGGTTTGCTGTATCCCTCTGACCTTCTTAATGACGATGAAACACAGAATTTGCATTGGAATTAAATACAAATGGCACAATGCCGACTTAAGTACAAGAAGACTGACTCTTCCTACTGTCTATGTTTTGAACCATTCCTGTGACAGTAGTTATAGATTCCGATGCTTCATTGCAGGTTTACTGTATCCCTTGGACCTTCTTATTGACGATGAAACACAGAAATTGCATCGGAATTAAATAGAAAAGGCACAATGCCGACTTAAGTACAAGAGGACTGATCCTTTTTACTGTCTATGTTTTGAACCATTCCTGAGACACTAGTTATAGATTCCGATGCTTCACTTCAGGTTTGCTGTATCCCTCTGACCTTCTTATTGACGATGAAACACAGAATTTGCATCGGAATTAAAAACAAAAGGCACAATGCCGACTTAAGTATAAGAAGACTGACTCTTCGTACTGACTATGTTTGAACCATTCCTGTGTCACTAGTTATAGATTCCGATGCTTCACTTTAGGTTTACTGCATACCTTGGACTTTATAATTGACGATGCAACACAGAGATTGCATCGGAATTAAATAGAAAAGGCACAATGCCGACTTAACTACAAGAAGGCTGCCTCTTTTTACTGTCTATGTTTTGAACCATTTCTGTGACACTAGTTATAGATTGCGATGCTTCACTTCAGGTTTACTGTCTCCCTTGCACCTTCTTATTGACGATGAAACACAGAAATTGCATCGGAATTATATACAAAAGGCACAAGACCGACTTAAGTACAAGAAGACTGACTCTTCTTACTGCCTATGTTTTGAACCATTCCTGTGACACTAGTTATAGATACCGATGCTACACTCCAAGTTCACTGTATCCCTTGGACCTTCTTATTGACGATGAAAAACAGAAATTGAATCGGAATTAAATACAAAATGCACAATGCCGACTTAAGGACAAGAAGACTGACTCTTCTTACTGACTATATTTTGAACCATTCCTGTGACACTAGTTATAGGTTCCGATGCTTCACTTCATGTTTACATTATCCCTCTTACCATCTTATTGACGATGAAACACAGATATTGCATCGGAATTAAATGGAACAGGCACAATGCCGACTTAAGTACAAGAAGACTGACTCTTCTTACTGCCTATGTTTTTGAACCATTCCTGTGACACTAGTTACAGATTCCGATGCTTCACTCCAGGTTTACTGTATCCCATGGACCTTCTTACTGACGATGAAACACAGAAATTGCATCGGAATTAAATAGAAAAGGCACAATGCCGACTTAAGTACAAGAGGACTGACTCTTCCTACTGTCAATGTTTTGAATCATTCCTGTGACACTAGTTATAGATTCCGGTGCTTCACTCCAGGATTACTGTTTCCCTTGGACCTTCTTATTGACGATGAAACACAGAAATTGCATCAGAATTAAATAGAAAAGGCACAATGCAGACTTAAGTACAAGAAGACTGACGCTTCTTACTGACTATGTTTTTGAACCATTCCTGTGAAGCTAGTCATAGATACCGATGCTTAACTTCAATATTACTGTATCCCTCTGACCTTTTTATTGACGATGAAACACAGAAATTCCATCGGAAATAAATACAAAAGGCACAATGCCGACTTAAGTACAAGAAGACTGACTCTTCCTACTGTCTATGTTTTGAACCATTCCTGTGAAACTAGTTACAGATTCCGATGCTTCACTTCAGGTTTACTGTATCCCGCTGACCTTCTTAATGACGATGAAACAGAGAAATTGCATCGGAATTAAATACAAAAGGCACAATGCCGACTTAAGGACAAGAAGACTGACTCTTCTTACTGACTATGTTTTGAACCATTCTCGTGACACTAGTTGTAGATTCCGATGCTTCACTTCAGGTTTACTGTATCCCTTAAACCTTCTTATTGACGATGAAACACAGAAATTGCATCGGAATAAAATACAAAAGGCACAATGTCGCCTTAAGTACAAGAAGACTGACTCTTCTTACTGAATATGTTTGTACCATTCCTGTGTCACTAGTTATAGATTCCGATGCTTCACTTCAGGTTTTCTGTATACCTTGGACCTTCTAATTGACGATGAAACACAGAGATTGCATCGGAATTAAATAGAAAAGGCACAATGCCGACTTAAGTACAAGAAGGCTGCCTCTTTTTACTGTCTATGTTTTGAACCATTTCTGTGACACTAGTTATAGATTGCGATGCTTCACTTCAGGTTTACTGTCTCCCTTGGACCTTCTTATTGACGATGAAACACAGAAATTGCATTGGAATTAAATACAAAAGGCACAATACCGACTTAAGTACAAGAAGGCTGACTCTTCTTACTGTCTATGTTTTGAATCATTCCTGTGACACTAGTTACAGATTCCGATGCTTCACTTCAGGTTTACTGTATCCCTATGATCTTCTTATTGACGATGAAACACAGAAATTGCATCGGAACTAAATACAAAAGGCACAATGCTGACTTAAGTACAAGAAGACTGACTCTTCTTACTGTCTATGTTTTGAACCATTCCTGTGACACTAGTTATAGATTCCGATGCTTCACTTCAGGCTTACTGTATCCCTTGGACCTTCTTATTGACGATGAAACACAGAAATTGCATCGGAATTAAACACAAAAGGCACAATACCGACTTAAGTACAAAAAGACTGACTCTTCTTACTGACTATGCTTTGAACCATTCTTGTGACACTAGTTATAGATTCCGATGCTTCACTTCAGGTTCACTGTATCCCTCTGACCTTCTTATTGAGGATGAAATACAGAAATTGCATCGGAAATAAATAGAAAAGGCACAATGCCGACTTAAGTACAAGACGACTGACTTTTCTTACTGTCTATGTTTTGAACAATTCCTGTGACACTAGTTATAGATTCCGATGCTTCACTTCAGGTTTACTGTATCCCTCCGATCTTCTTATTGACGATGAAACACAGAAATTGCATCGGAATTAAATACAAAAGGCACAATGCCGACTTAAGTACAAGAGGACTGATCTTTCTTACTGTCTATGTTTTGAACCATTCCTGTGACACTAGTTATAGATTCCGATGCTTCACTTCAGGTTTACTGTATCCCTCTGACATTCTTATTGATGTTGAAACACAGAAATTGCATCGGAATTAAATACAAAAGGCACAATGCAGACTTAAGTACAAGAAGACTGACTCTTCTTACTGACTATGTTTTGAAGCATACCTGTGACACTAGTTATAGATTGCGATGCTTCACTTCAGGTTTGCTGTATCCCTCTGACCTTCTTAATGACGATGAAACACAGAATTTGCATCGGAATTAAATACAAATGGCACAATGCCGACTTAAGTACAAGAAGACTGACTCTTCCTACTGTCTATGTTTTGAACCATTCCTGTGACAGTAGTTATAGATTCCGATGCTTCATTCCAGGTTTACTGTATCCCTTGGACCTTCTTATTGTCGATGAAACACAGAAAATGCATCGGAATTAAATAGGAAAGGCACAATGCCGACTTAAGTACAAGAGGACTGATCCTTTTTACTGTCTATGTTTTGAACCATTCCTGAGACACTAAATATAGATTCCGATGCTTCACTTCAGGTTTGCTGTATCCCTCTGACCTTCTTATTGACGATGAAACACAGAATTTGCATCGGAATTAAATACAAAAGGCACAATGCCGACTTAAGTATAAGAAGACTGACTCTTCGTACTGACTATGTTTGAACCATTCCTGTGTCACTAGTTATAGATTCCGATGCTTCACTTTAGGTTTACTGTATACCTTGGACTTTATAATTGACGATGAAACACAGAGATTGCATCGGAATTAAATAGAAAAGGCACAATGCCGACTTAACTAGAAGAAGGCTGCCTCTTTTTACTGTCTATGTTTTGAACCATTTCTGTGACACTAGTTATAGATTGCGATGCTTCACTTCAGGTTTACAGTATCCCTATGATCTTCTTATTGACGATGAAAAACAGAAATTGCATCGGAATTAAATACAAAAGGCACAATGCTGACTTAAGTACAAGAAGACTGACTCTTCTCACTGTCTATGTTTTGAACCATTCCTGTGACACTAGTTATAGATTCCGATGCTTCACTTCAGGCTTACTGTATCCCTTGGACCTTCTTATTGACGATGAAACACAGAAATTGCATCGGAATTAAACACAAAAGGCACAATGCCTACTTAAGTAGAAAAAGATTGACTCTTCTTACTGACTATGCTTTGAACCATTCCTGTGACACTAGTTATAGATTCCGATGCTTCACTTCAGGTTTACTGTATCCCTTGGACCTTCTTATTGACGATGAAACACAGAAATTGCATCGGAATTAAATACAAAAGGTACAATGCCGACTTAAGTACAAGAAGACTGACTCTTTTTACTGAGTATGTTTGAACCATTCCTGTGACACTAGTTATGGATTCGGATGCTTCACTTCTGGTTCACTGTATCCCTCTGACCTTCTTATTGACGATGAAACACAGAAATTGCATCGGAATTAAATAGAAAAGGCACAATGCCGACTTAAGTACAAGAAGACTGACTCTTTTTACTACTTATGTTTGAACCATTCCTGTTACACTAGTTATAGATTCCGATGCTTCACTTCAGGTTTACTGTATCCCTCTCACCTTCTTATTGACGATGAACACAGAAATTGCATCGGAATTAAATACAAAAGGCACAATGCCGACTTAAGTACAAGAAGACTGACTCTTCTTACAGACTATGTTTTGAACCATTCCTGTGACACTAGTTATAGATTGCGATGCTTCACTTCAGGTTTGCTGTATCCCTCTGACCTTCTTATTGACGATGAAACACAGAATTTGCATCGGAATTAAATACAATAGGAACAATGCCGACTTAAGTACACGAAGACTGACTCTTCTTACTTCCTATGCTTTGAACCATTCCTGTGACACTAGTTATAGATTCCGATACTACACTCCAAGTTTACTGTATCCTTTGGACCTTCTTACTGACGATGAAAAACAGAAATTGCATCGGAATTAAATACAAAAGGCACAATGCCGACTTAAGGACAAGAAGACTCACTCTTCTTACTGACAATGTTTTGATCCATTCCTGTGACACTAGTTATAGATTGCGATGCTTCACTTCAGGTTTACATTATCCCTCTGACCTTCTTATTGACGATGAAACACAGAAATTGCATCGGAATTAAATACAAAAGGTACAATGCCGACTTAAGTACAAGAAGAGTGACTCTTTTTACCGACTATGTGTGAACCAATCCTGTGACACTAGTTATGGATTCGGATGCTTCACTTCTGGTTCACTGTATCCCTCTGACCTTCTTATTGACGATGAAACACAGAAATTGCATCGGAATTAAATAGAAAAGCCACAATGCCCACTTAAGTACAAGACGACTGACTTTTCTTACTGTCTATGTTTTGAACCATTCCTGTGACACTAGTTATAGATTCCGATGCTTCACTTCAGGTTTACTGTAACCCTCTGATCTTCGATTTGACGATGAAACACAGAAATTGCATCGGAATTAAATACAAAAGGCACAATGCCGACTTAAGTACAAGAGGACTGATCTTTCTTACTGTCTATGTTTTGAACCATTCCTGTGACACTAGTTATAGATTCCGGTGCTTCACTCCAGGTTTACTGTTTCCCTTGGACCCTCTTATTGAAGATGAAACACAGAAATTGCATCAGAATTAAATAGAAGAGGCACAATGCCGACTTAAGTACAAGAAGACTGACGCTTCTTACTGACTATGACTTTGAACCATTCCTGTGACACTAGTTATAGATTCCTATGCTTCTATTCAGGCTTACTGTATCCCTTGGACATCCTTATTGACGATGAAACACAGAAATTGCATCGGAATTAAACACAAAAGGCACAATGCCGACTTAAGTACAAAAAGGCTGACTCTTCTTACTGACTATGTTTTGAACCATTCCTGTGACACTAGTTATAGATTCCGATGCTTCACTTCAGGTTTATTGTATCCCTTGGACCTTCTTATTGACGATGAAAGACAGAAATTGCATCGGAAATAAATACAAAAGTCACAATGCCGACTTAAGTACAAGAAGACTGACTCTTTTTACTGTCTATGTTTTGAACCATTCCTGTGACACTAGTTATAGATTCCGATGCTTCACTTCAGGTTTACTGTATCCCTCTGACCTTCTTATTGATGATGAAACACAGAAATAGCATCGGAATTAAATACAAAAGGCACAATGCAGACTTAAGTACAAGAAGATTGACTCTTCTTACTGACTATGTTTTGAACCATTCCTGTGACACTAGTTATAGATTGCGATGCTTCACCTCAGGTTTACTGTATCCCTTGGACCTTCGTATTGACGATGAAACACAGAAATTGCATCGGAATTAAATACAAAAGGTACAATGCCGACTTAAGTACAAGAAGAGTGACTCTTTTTACTGACTATGTGTGAACCATTCCTGTGACACTAGTTATGGATTCGGATGCTTCACTTCTGGTTCACTGTATCCCTCTGACCTTCTTATTGACGATGAAACACAGAAATTGCATCGGAATTAAATAGAAAAGGCACAATGCCCACTTAAGTACAAGACGACTGACTTTTCTTACTGTCTATGTTTTGAACCATTCCTGTGACACTAGTTATAGATTCCGATGCTTCACTTCAGGTTTACTGTATCCCTCTGACATTCTTATTGATGTTGAAACACAGCAATTGCATCGGAATTAAATACAAAAGGCACAATGCAGACTTAAGTACAAGAAGACTGACTCTTCTTACTGACTATGTTTTGAAGCATACCTGTGACACTAGTTATAGATTGCGATGCTTCACTTCAGGTTTGCTGTATCCCTCTGACCTTCTTAATGACGATGAAACACAGAATTTGCATCGGAATTAAATACAAATGGCACAATGCCGACTTAAGTACAAGAAGACTGACTCTTCCTACTGTCTATGTTTTGAACCATTCCTGTGACAGTAGTTATAGATTCCGATGCTTCATTCCAGGTTTACTGTATCCCTTGGACCTTCTTATTGACGATGAAACACAGAAATTGCATCGGAATTAAATAGAAAAGGCACAATGCCGACTTAAGTACAAGAGCACTGATCCTTTTTACTGTCTATGTTTTGAACCATTCCTGAGACACTAGTTATAGATTCCGATGCTTCACTTCAGGTTTGCTGTATCCCTCTGACCTTCTTATTGACGATGAAACACAGAATTTGCATCGGAATTAAATACAAAAGGCACTATGCCGACTTAAGTATAAGAAGACTGACTCTTCGTATTGACTATGTTTGAACCATTCCTGTGTCACTAGTTATAGATTCCGATGCTTCACTTTAGGTTCACTGTATACCTTGGACTTTATAATTGACGATGAAACACAGAGATTGCATCGGAATTAAATAGAAAAGGCACAATGCCGACTTAACTAGAAGAAGGCTGCCTCTTTTTACTGTCTATGTTTTGAACCATTTCTGTGACACTAGTTATAGATTGCGATGCTTCACTTCAGGTTTACTGTCTCCCTTGCACCTTCTTATTGACGATGAAACACAGAAATTGCATCGGAATTAAATACAAAAGGCACAAGACCGACTTAAGTACAAGAAGACTGACTCTTCTTACTGTCTATGCTTGGAACCATTCCTGTGACACTAGTTATAGATTCCGATGCTTCACTTCAGGTTTACTGTATCCCTATGATCTTCTTATTGACGATGAAACACAGAAATTGCATCGGAATTAAATACAAAAGGCACAATGCTGACTTAAGTACAAGAAGACTGACTCTTCTCACTGTCTATGTTTTGAACCATTCCTGTGACACTAGTTATAGATTCCGATGCTTCACTTCAGGCTTACTGTATCCCTTGGAGCTTCTTATTGACGATGAAACACAGAAATTGCATCGGAATTAAACACAAAAGGCACAATGCCTACTTAAGTAGAAAAAGATTGACTCTTCTTACTGACTATGCTTTGAACCATTCCTGTGACACTAGGTATAGATTCCGATGCTTCTCTTCAGGTTTACTGTATCCCTTGGACCTTCTTATTGACGATGAAACACAGAAATTGCATCGGAATTAAATACAAAAGGTACAATGCCGACTTAAGTACAAGAAGACTGACTCTTTTTACTGAGTATGTTTGAACCATTCCTGTGACACTAGTTATGGATTCGGATGCTTTACTTCTGGTTCACTGTATCCCTCTGACCTTCTTATTGACGATGAAACGCAGAAATTGCATCGGAATTAAATAGAAAAGGCACAATTCCGACTTAAGTACAAGACGACTTTATTTTCTTACTGTCTATGTTTTGAACTATTCCTGTGACACTAGTTATAGATTCCGATGCTTCACTTCAGGTTTACTGTAAACCTCTGACCTTCTTATTGATGATCAAACACAGAAATTGCATCGGAATTAAATACAAAAGGCACAATGCAGAGTTAAGTACAAGAAGACTGACTCTTCTTACAGACTATGTTTTGAACCATTCCTGTGACACTAGTTATAGATTGCGATGCTTCACTTCAGGTTTGCTGTATCCCTCTGACTTCTTATTGACGATGAAACACAGAATTTGCATCGGAATTAAATACAATAGGCACAATGCCGACTTAAGGACAAGAAGACTGACTCTTCTTACTGACAATGTTTTGATCCATTCCTGTGACACTAGTTATAGATTGCGATGCTTCACTTCAGGTTTACATTATCCCTCTGACCTTCTTATTGACGATGAAACACAGAAATTGCATCGGAATTAAATACAAAAGGTACAATGCCGACTTAAGTACAAGAAGAGTGACTACTTTTACTGACTATGTGTGAACCATTCCTGTGACACTAGTTATGGATTCGGATGCTTCACTTCTGGTTCACTGTATCCCTCTGACCTTCTTATTGACGATGAAACACAGAAATTGCATCGGAATTAAATAGAAAAGGCACAATGCCCACTTAAGTACAAGACGACTGACTTTTCTTACTGTCTATGTTTTGAACCATTCCTGTGACACTAGTTATAGATTCCGATGCTTCACTTCAGGTTTACTGTAACCCTCTGATCTTCGATTTGACGATGAAACACAGAAATTGAATCGGAATTAAATACAAAAGGCACAATGCCGACTTAAGTACAAGAGGACTGATCTTTCTTACTGTCTATGTATTGAACCATTCCTGTGACACTAGTTATAGATTCCGGTGCTTCACTCCAGGTTTACTGTTTCCCTTGGACCCTCTTAATGACGATGAAACACAGAAATTGCATCAGAATTAAATAGAAGAGGCACAATGCCGACTTAAGTACAAGAAGACTGATGCTTCTTACGGACTATGACTTTGAACCATTCCTGTGACACTAGTTATAGATTCCGATGCTTCACTTCAGGTTTATTGTATCCCTTGGACCTTCTTATTGACGAAGAAAGACAGAAATTCCATCGGAAATAAATACAAACGACACAATGCCGACTTAAGTACAAGAAGACTGACTCTTTTTACTGTCTATGTTTTGAACCATTCCTGTGACACTAGTTATAGATTCCGATGCTTCACTTCAGGTTTACTGTATCCCTCTGACCTTCTTATTGATGATGAAACACAGAAATAGCATCGGAATTAAATACAAAAGGCACAATGCAGACTTAAGTACAAGAAGATTGACTCTTCTTACTGACTATGTTTTGAACCATTCCTGTGACACTAGTTATAGATTGCGATGCTTCACCTCAGGTTTACTGTATCCCTCTGACCTTCTTATTGACGATGAAACACAGAAATTGCATCGGAATTAAATAGAAAAGGCACAATGCCCACTTAAGTACAAGACGACTGACTTTTCTTACTGTCTATGTTTTGAACCATTCCTGTGACACTAGTTATAGATTCCCATGCTTCACTTCAGGTTTACTGTAACCCTCTGATCTTCGATTTGACGATGAAACACAGAAATTGCATCGGAATTAAATACAAAAGGCACAATGCCGACTTAAGTACAAGAGGACTGATCTTTCTTACTGTCTATGTTTTGAACCATTCCTGTGACACTAGTTATAGATTCCGATGCTTCACTTCAGGTTTACTGTATCCCTCTGACCTTCTTATTGATGTTGAAACACAGAAATTGCATCGGAATTAAACACAAAAGGCACAATGCCGACTTAAGTACAAAAAGACTGACTCTTCTTACTGACTATGCCTTGAACCATTCCTGTGACACTAGTTATAGATTCCGATGCTTCACTCCAGGTTTACTGTAAACTTCTGACCTTCTTATTGATGATCAAACACAGAAATTGCATCGGAATTAAAAAACAAAAGGCACAATGCAGACTTAAGTACAAGAAGACTGACTCTTCTTACAGACTATGTTTTGATCCATTCCTGTGACACTAGTTATAGATTGCGATGCTTCACTTCAGGTTTACATTATCCCTCTGACCTTCTTATTGACGATGAAACACAGAAATTGCATCGGAATTAAATAGAACAGGCACAATGCCGACTTAAAGACACGAAGACTGACTCTTCTTACTGCCTATGTTTTGAACCATTCCTGTGACACTAGTTATAGATTCCGACACTACACTCCAAGTTTACTGTATCCTTTGGACCTTCTTACTGACGATTAAAAACAGAAATTGCATCGGAATTAAATACAAAAGGCACATTGCCGACTTAAGGACAAGAAGACTGACTCTTCTTACTGACTATGTTTTGATCCATTCCTGTGACACTAGTTATAGATTGCGATGCTTCACTTCAGGTTTACATTATCCCTCTGACCTTCTTATTGACGATGAAACACAGAAATTGCATCGGAATTAAATAGAACAGGCACAATGCCGACTTAAGTACAAAAAGACTGACTCTTCTTACTGACTATGTTTTGAACCATTCCTGTGACACTAGTTATAGATTCCGATGCTTCACTCCAGGTTTACTGTATCCCTTGGACCTTCGTATTGACGATGAAACACAGATATTGCATCGGAACTAAATAGAAAAGGCACAATGCCGACTTAAGTACAAGAGGACTGACTCTTCCCACTGTCTATGTTTTGAACCATTCCTGTGACACTAGTTATTGATTCCGGTGCTTCACTCCAGGTTTACTGTTTCCCTTGGACCTTCTTATTGACGATGAAACACAGAAATTGCATCAGAATTAAATAGAAAAGGCACAATGCCGACTTAAGTACAAGAAGACTGACGCTTCTTACTGACTATGACTTTGAACCATTCCTGTGACACTGGTTATAGATTCCGTAGCTTCACTTCACGTTTACTGTATCCCTTGGACCTTCTTATTGACGATGAAACACAGATATTGCATCGGAATGAAATAGAAAAGGCACAATGCCGACTTAAGTACAAGAAGACTGACTCTTCTTACTACTTATGTTTGAACCATTCCTGTTACACTAGTTATAGATTCCGATGCTTCACTTCAGGTTTACTGTATCCCTCTCACCTTCTTATTGACGATGAAACACAGAAATTGCATCGGAATTAAATACAAAAGGCACAATGCCGACTTAAGTACAAGAAGACTGACTCTTTGTACTGACTATGATTTGAACCACTCTCGTAACACTAGTTATGGATTCCGATGCTTCATTTCAGGTTTACTGTATCCCTTAAACCTTCTTATAGACGATGAAACACAGAAATTGCATCGGAATTAAATACAAAAGGCACAATGCCGACTGAAGTACAAGAAGACTGTCTCTTCTTACTGACTATGTTTTGAACCATTCCTGTGACACTAGTTATAGATTCCGATGCTTCACTTCAGGTTTACTGTATCCCTATGATCTTCTTATTGACGATGAAACACAGAAATTGCATCGGAATTAAATACAAAAGGCACAATGCTGACTTAAGTACAAGAAGACTGACTCTTCTTACTGTCTATGATTTGAACCATTCCTGTGACACTAGTTATAGATTCCTATGCTTCTATTCAGGCTTACTGTATCCCTTGGACCTTCTTATTGACGATGAAACACAGAAATTGCATCGGAATTAAACACAAAAGGCACAATGCCGACTTAAGTACAAAAAGACTCACTCTTCTTACTGACTATGTTTTGAACCATTCCTGTGACACTAGTTATAGATTCCGATGCTTCACTTCAGGTTTATTTTATCCCTTGGACCTTCTTATTGACGATGAAACACAGAAATTGCATCGGAATTAAATACAAAAGTCACAATGCCGAATTAAGTACAAGAAGACTGACTCTTTTTACTGACTATGTTTTGAACCATTCCTGTGACACTAGTTATGGATTCGGATGCTTCAATTCTGGTTAACTATATCCCTCTGACCTTCTTATTGACGATGAAACACAGAAATTGCATCGGAATTAAATAGAAAAGGCACAATGCCGACTTAAGTACGAGACGACTGACTTTTCTTACTGTCTATGTTTTGAACCATTCCTGTGACACTAGTTATTGATTCCGATGCTTCACTTCAGGTTTACTGTATCCCTGTGATCTTCTTATTGACGATGAAACACAGAAATTGCATCAGAATTAAATACAAAAGGCACAATGCCGACTTAAGTACAAGAGGACTGATCCTTCTTACTGCCTATGTTTTGAACCATTCCTGTGACACTAGTTTTAGATTCCGATGCTTCACTTCAGGTTTACTGTATCCCTCTGACCTTCTTATTGATGATGAAACACAGAAATTGCATCGGAATTAAATACAAAAGGCACAATGTAGACTTAACTACAAGAAGACTGACTCTTCTTACTGACTATGTCTTGAACCATTCCTGTGACACTAGTTATAGATTGCGATGCTTCACCTCAGGTTTGCTGTATCCCTCTGACCTTCTTATTGACGATGAAACACATAAATTGCATCGGAATTAAATACAAAGGGCAAAATGCCGACTTACGTACACGAAGACCGACTCTTCTTTCTGCCTATGTTTAAACCATTCCTGTGACACTAGTTATAGATTCCGATGCTACACTCCAGGTTTACTGTATCCCTTGGACCTTCTTATTGACGATGAAAAACAGAAATTGCATCGGAATTACATACAAAAGGCACAATGCCGACTTAAGGACAAGAAGACTGACTCTTCTTACTGACTATGTTTTGAACCATTCCTGTGACACTAGTTATGGATTCCGATGCTTCACTTCAGGTTTACTGTATCCCTCTGACCTTCTTATTGACGATGAAACACAGAAACTGCATCGGAATTAAATAGAAAAGGCACAATGCCGACTTAAGTACAAGAAGACTGACTCTTCTTACTGTCTATGTTTTGAACCATTCCTGTGACACTAGTTATAGATTCCGATGCTTTACTCCAGGTTTACTGTATCCCATAAACCTTCTTATTGACGATGAAACACAGAAATTGCATCGGAAGTAAGTAGAAAAGGCACAATGCCGACTTAAGTACAAGAAGACTGACTCTTCCAAATGTCTATGTATTGAACCATTCCTTTGACACTAGTTATAGATTCCGGTGCTTCACTCCAGGTTTACTGTATCCCTTGGATCTTCTAATTGACGATGAAACACAGAAATTTCATGAGAAATAAATAGAAAAGCCACAAAGCCGACTTAAGTACACGAAGACTGACGCTTCTTACTGACCATGTTTTGAACCAATACTGTGACACTAGTGATAGATTCCGATGCTTCACTTCAGGTTTACTGAATCCCTTGGACCTTATTGACGATGAAACACAGAAATTGCATCGGAATAAAATAGAAAAGCCACAATGAAGACTTAACTACAAGAAGACTGACTCTTCTTACTGACTATGTTTTGAACCATTCCTCTGACACTAGTTATAGATTGCGATGCCTCACCTCAGATTAGCTGTATCCCTCTGACCTTCTTATTGACGATGAAACACAGAATTTGCATCGGAATTAAATAAAATAGGCACAATGCCGACTTAAGTACACGAAGACTGACTCTTCTTACTGCCTATGTTTTGAACCATTCCTGTGACACTAGTTATAGATTCCGACACTACACTCCAAGTTTACTGTATCCTATGGACCTTCTTACTGACGATGAAAAACAGAAATTGCATCGGAATTAAATACAAAAGGCACAATGCCGACTTAAGGAAAAGAAGACTGACTCTTCTTACTGACTATGTTTTGATCCATTCCTGTGACACTAGTTATAGATTGCGATGCTTCACTTCAGGTTTACATTATCGCTCTGACCTTCTTATTGACGATGAAACACAGAAATTGCATCGGAATTAAATAGAACAGGCACAATGCCGACTTAAGTACAAGAAGACTGACTCTTCTTACTGACTATGTTTTGAACCATTCCTGTGACACTAGTTATAGATTCCGATGCTTCACTTTAGGTTTACTGTATCCCTTGGACCTTCTTATTGACGATGAAACACAGATATTGCATTGGAACTAAATAGAAAAGGCACAATGCCGACTTAAGTACAAGAGGACTGACTCTTCCTACTGTCTATGTTTTGAACCATTCCTGTGACACTAGTTATTGATCCCGAAGCATCACTCCAGGTTTACTGTTTCCCTTAAACCTTCTTATTGACGATGAAACACAGATATTGCATCGGAATGAAGTAGAAAAGGCACAATGCCGACTTAAGTACAAGAAGACTGACTCTTTGTACTGACTATGATTTGAACCATTCTCGTAACACTAATTATAGATTCCGATGCTTCACTTCAGGTTTACTGTATCCCTTAAACCTTCTTATTGACGATGAAACACAGAAATTGCATCGGAATTAAATACAAAAGGCACAATGCCGACTTAAGTACAAGAAGACTGACTCTTCTTACTGACTATGTTTTGAACCATTCCTGTGACACTAGTTATAGATTCCGATGCTCACTTCAGGTTTACTGTATCCCTATGATCTTCTTATTGACGATGAAACACAGAAAATGCATCGGAATTAAATACAAAAGGCACAATGCTGACTTAAGTACAAGAAGACTGACTCTTCTTACTGTCTATGATTTGAACCATTCCTGTGACACTAGTTATAGATTCCTATGCTTCTATTCAGGCTTACTGTATCCCTTGGACCTTCTTATTGACGATGAAACACAGAAATTGCATCGGAATTAAACACAAAAGGCACAATGCCGACTTAAGTACAAAAAGACTGACTCTTCTTACTGACTATGTTTTGAACCATTCCTGTGACACTAGTTATAGATTCCGATGCTTCACTTCAGGTTTATTGTATCCCTTGGACCTTCTTATTGACGATGAAACACAGAAATTGCATCGGAACTAAATACAAAAGTCACAATGCCGAAATAAGTACAAGAAGACTGACTCTTTTTACTGACTATGTTTTGAACCATTCCTGTGACACTAGTTATGGATTCGGATGCTTCAATTCTGGTTTACTATATCCCTCTGACATTCTTATTGACGATGAAACACAGAAATTGCATCGGAATTAAATAGAAAAGGCACAATGCCGACTTAAGTACGAGACGACTGACTTTTCTTACTGTCTATGTTTTGAACCATTCCTGTGACACTAGTTATGGATTCCGATGCTTCACTTCAGGTTTACTGTATCCCTCTGATCTTCTTATTGACGATGAAACTCAGAAATTGCATCAGAATTAAATACAAAAGGCACAATGCCGACTTAAGTACAAGACGACTGATCCTTCTTACTGTCTATATTTTGAACCATTCCTGTGACACTAGTTATAGATTCCGATGCTTCACTTCAGGTTTACTGTATCCCTCTGACCTTCTTATTGATGATAAAACACAGAAATTGCATCGGAATTAAATACAAAAGGCACAATGCAGACTTAACTACAAGAAGACTGACTCATCTTACTGACTATGTTTTGAACCATTCCTGTGACACCAGTTATAGATTGCGATGCTTCACCTCAGGTTTGCTGTATCCCTCTGACCTTCTTATTGACGATGAAACACAGAAATTGCATCGGAATTAAATACAAAGGGCAAAATGCCGACTTACGTACACGAAGACTGACTCTTCTTACTGCCTATGTTTAAACCATTCCTGTGACACTAGTTATAGATTCCGATGCTTCACTTCAGGTTTACTGTATCCCTCTGACCTTCTTATTGACGATCAAACACAGAAACTGCATCGGAATTAAATAGAAAAGGCACAATGCCGACTTAAGTACAAGAAGACTGACTCTTCTTACTGTCTATGTTTTGAACCATTCCTGTGACACTAGTTATAGATTCCGATGCTATACTCCAGGTTAACTGTATCACCTAAACCTTCTTATTGACGAAGAAACACAGAAATTGCATCGGAATTAAGTAGAAAAGGCACAATGCCGACTTAAGTACAAGAAGACTGACTCTTCCAACTGTCTATGTATTGAACCATTCCTGTGACACTAGTTATAGATTCCGGTGCTTCACTCCAGGTTTACTGTATCCCTTGGACCTTGTAATTGACGATGAAACACAGAAATTGCGTCAGAATTAAATAGAAAAGCCACAATGCCGACTTAAGTACACGAAGACTGACGCTTCTTACTGACTATGTTTTGAACCATTCCTGTGACACTAGTGATAGATTCCGATGCTTCACTTCAAGGTGTACTGAATGCCTTGGACCTTATTGACGATGAAACACAGAAATTGCATCGGAATAAAATAGAAAAGGCACAATGAAGACTTAACTACAAGAAGACTGACTCTTCTTACTGACTATGTTTTGAACCATTCCTGTGACACTAGTTATAGATTGCGATGCTTCACCTCAGGTTTGCTGTATCCCTCTGACCTTCTTATTGAGGATGAAACACAGAAATTGCATCGGAATTAAATACAAAGGGCAAAATGCCGACTTACGTACACGAAGACTGACTCTTCTTACTGTTTATGTTTGAACCATTCCTGTGACACTAGTTATAGATTCCGATGCTTCACTTCAGGTTTATTGTATCCCTTGGACCTTCTTATTGACGATGAAACACAGAAATTGCATCGGAATTAAATACAAAATTCACAATGCCGACTTAAGTACAAGAAGACTGACTCTTTTTACTGACTATGCTTTGAACCATTCCTGTGACACTAGTTGTAGATTCC
This sequence comes from Schistocerca serialis cubense, assembly GCF_023864345.2. Classification (NCBI taxonomy): domain Eukaryota; kingdom Metazoa; phylum Arthropoda; class Insecta; order Orthoptera; family Acrididae; genus Schistocerca; species Schistocerca serialis. The sequence continues at coordinate 1,096,556,884 of NC_064640.1, forward strand.
GATGCTTCACTTCAGGTTTATTGTATCCCTTGGACGTTCTTATTGACGATGAAACACAGAAATTGCATCGGAATTATATACAAAAGTCACAATGCCGAATTAAGTACAAGAAGACTGACTCTTTTTACTGACTATGTTTTGAACCATTCCTGTGACACTAGTTATGGATTCGGATGCTTCAATTCTGCTTTACTATATCCCTCTGACCTTCTTATTGACGATGAAACACAGAAATTGCATCGGAATTAAATAGAAAAGGCACAATGCCGACTTAAGTACGAGACGACTGACTTTTCTTACTGTCAATGTTTTGAACCATTCCTGTGAAACTAGTTATAGATACCGACACTACACTCCAAGTTTACTGTATCCTTTGGACCTTCTTACTGACGATGGAATACAGAAATTGCATCGGAATTAAATACAAAAGGCACAATGCCGACTTAAGGACAAGAAGACTGACTCTTCTTACTGACTATGTTTTGATCCATTCCTGTGACAATAGTTATAGATTGCGATGCTTCACTTCAGGTTTACATTATCCCTCTGACCTTCTTATTGACGATGAAACACAGAAATTGCTTCGGAATTAAATAGAACAGGCACAATGCCGACTTAAGTACAAGAAGACTGACTCTTCTTACTGACTATGTTTTGAACCATTCCTGTGACACTAGTTATAGATTCCGATGCTTCACTCCAGGTTTACTGTATCCCTTGGACCTTCTTATTGACGATGAAACACAGATATTGAATCGGAACTAAATAGAAACGGCACAATGCCGACTTAAGTACAAGAGGACGGACTATTCCTACTGTCTATGTTTTGAACCATTCCTGTGACACTAGTTATTGATTCCGGTGCTTCACTCCAGGTTTACTGATTCCCTTGGACCTTCTTATTGACGATGAAGCACAGAAATTGCATCAGAATTAAATAGAAGAGGCACATTGCCGACTTAAGTATAAGAAGACTGACGCTTCTTACTGACTATGACTTTGAACCATTCCTGTGACACTAGTTATAGATTCCGATGCTTCACTTCAGGTTTACTGTATCCCTTGGACCTTCTTATTGACGATGAAACACAGATATTGCATCGGAATGAAATAGAAAAGGCACAATGCCGACTTAAGTACAAGAAGACGGACTCATTGTACTGACTATGATTTGAACCATTCTCGTAACACTAGTTATGGATTCCGACGCTTCACTTCAGGTTTCCTGTATCCCTTAAACCTTCTTATTGACGATGAAACAAGGAAATTGCATCGGAATTAAATACAAAAGGCACAATGCCGACTTAAGTACAAGAAGACTGACTCTTCTTACTGACTATGTTTTGAACCATTCCTGTGACACTAGTTATAGATTCCGATGCTTCACTTCAGGTTTACTGTATCCCTATGATCTTCTTATTGACGATGAAAGACAGAAATTGCATCGGAATTAAATACAAAAGGCACAATGCTGACTTAAGTACAAGAAGACTGACTCTTTTCACTGACTATGTTTTGAACCATTCCTGTGACACTAGTTATGGATTCGGATGCTTCAATTCTGGTTTTCTATATCCCTCTGACCTTCTTATTGACGATGAAACACAGAAATTGCATCGGAATTAAATACAAAGGGCAAAATGCCGACTTACGTACACGAAGACTGACTCTTCTTACTGCCTATGTTTAAACCATTCCTGTGACACCAGTTATAGATTCCGATGCTATACTCCAGGGTTACTGTATCCCTTGGAACTTCTTATTGACGATGAAAAACAGAAATTGCATCGGAATTACATACAAAAGGCACAATGCCGACTTAAGTACAAGAAGACTGACTCTTCTTACTGACTATGTTTTGAACCATTCCTGTGACACTAGTTATAGATTCCGATGCTTCACTTCAGGTTTACTGTATACCTCTGACCTTCTTATTGACGATGAAACACAGAAACAGCATCGGAATTAAATAGAAAAGGCACAATGCCGACTTAAGTACAAGAAGACTGACTCTTCTTACTATCTCTGTTTTGAACCATTCCTGTGACACTAGTTATAGATTCCGATGCTTAACTCCAGGTTTACTGCATCCCGTAAACCTTCTTATTGACGATGAAACACAGAAATTGCATCGCAATTAAGTAGGAAAGGCACAATGCCGACTTAAGTACAAGAAGACTGACTCTTCCAACTGTCTATGTATTGAACCATTCATGTGACACTAGTTATAGATTCCGGTGCTTCACTCCAGGTTTACTGTATCCCTTGGACCTTGTAATTGACGATGAAACACAGAAATTGCATCAGAATTAAATAGAAAAGCCACAATGCCGACTTAAGTACACGAAGACTGACGCTTCTTACTGACTATGTTTTGAACCATTCCTGTGACACTAGTGATAGATTCCGATGCTTCACTTCAGGTTTACTGAATCCCTTGGACCTTATTGACGATGAAACACAGAAATTGCATCGGAATAAAATAGAAAAGGCACAACGAAGACTTAACTACAAGAAGACTGACTCTTCCTACTGACTATGTTTTGAACCATTCCTGTGACACTAGTTATAGATTGCGATGCTTCACCTCAGGTTTGCTGTATCCCTCTGACCTTCTTATTGACGATGAAACACAGAAATTGCATCGGAATTAAATACAAAGGGCAAAATGCCGACTTACGTACACGAAGACTGACTCTACTTACTGTTTATGTTTGAACCATTCCTGTGACACTAGTTATAGATTCCTATGCTTCACTTCAGGTTTATTGTATCCCTTGGACCTTCTTATTGACGATGAAGCACAGAAATTGCATCGGAATTAAATACAAAAGTCACAATGCCGAATTAAGTACAAGAAGACTGACTCTTTTTACTGACTATGTTTTGAACCATTCCTGTGACACTAGTTATGGATTCGGATGCTTCAATTCTGGTTTACTATATCCCTCTGACCTTCTTATTGACGATGAAACACAGAAATTGCATCGGAATTAAATAGAAAAGGCACAATGCCGACTTAAGTACGAGACGACTGACTTCTCTTACTGTCTATGTTTTGAACCATTCCTGTGACACTAGTTATAGATTCCGGTGCTTCACTTCAGGTTTACTGTATCCCTCTGATCTTCGTATTGACGATGAAACACAGAAATTGCATCAGAGTTAAATACAAAAGGCACAATGCCGATTTAAGTACAAAAAGACTGATCCTTCTTACTGTCTATGTTGTGAACCATTCCTGTGACACTAGTTATAGATTCCGATGCTTCACTTCAGGTTTACTGAATCCCTTGGACCTTATTGACGATGAAACACAGAAATTGCATCGGAATAAAATAGAAAAGGCACAATGAAGACTAAACTACAAGAAGACTGACTCTTCTTACTGACTATGTTTTGAACCATTCCTGTGACACTAGTTATAGATTGCGATGCTTCACCTCAGGTTTGCTGTATCCCTCTGACCTTCTTATTGACGAAGAAACACAGAAATTGCATCGGAATTAAATACAAAAGGCACAATGCCGACTTACGTACACGAAGACTGACTCTTCTTACTGTTTATGTTTGAACCATTCCTGTGACACTAGTTATAGATTCCGATGCTTCACTTCAGGTTTATTGTATCCCTTGGACCTTCTTATTGATGATCAAACACAGAAATTGCATCGGAATTAAAAACAAAAGGCACAATGCAGACTTAAGTACAAGAAGACTGACTCTTCTTACAGACTATGTTTTGAACCATTCCTGTGACACTAGTTATAGATTGCGATGCTTCACATCAGGTTTGCGGTATCCCTCTGACCTTCTTATTGACGATGAAACACAGAATTTGGATCGGAATTAAATACAATAGGCACAATGCCGACTTAAGTACACGAAGACTGACTCTTCTTACTGCCTATGTTTTGAACCATTCCTGTGACACTAGTTATAGATTCCGACACTACACTCCAAGTTTACTGTATCCTTTGGACCTTCTTACTGACGATGAAAAACAGAAATTGCATCGGAATTAAATACAAAAGGCACAATGCCGACTTAAGGGCAAGAAGACTGACTCTTCTTACTGACTATGTTTTGATCCATTCCTGTGACACTAGTTATAGATTGCGATGCTTCACTTCAGGTTTACATTATCCCTCTGACGTTCTTATTGACGATGAAACACAGAAATTGCATCAGAATTAAATAGAACAGGCACAATGCCGACTTAAGTACAAGAAGACTGACTCTTCTTACTGACTATGTTTTGAACCATTCCTGTTTCACTAGTCATAGATTCCGATGCTTCACTCCAGGTTTACCTTATCCCTTGGACCTTCTTATTGACGATGAAACACAGATATTGCATCGGAACTAAATAGAAAAGGCACAATGCCGACTTAAGTACAAGAGGACGGACTCTTCCTACTGTCTATGTTTTGAACCATTCCTGTGACACTAGTTATTGATTCCGGTGCTTGACTCCAGGTTTACTGTTTCCCTTGGGCCTTCTTATTGACGATGAAACACAGAAAATGCATCAGAATTAAATAGAAAATTCACAATGCCGACTTAAGTACAAGAAGACTGACGCTTCTTACTGACTATGACTTTGTTCCATTCCTGTGACACTAGTTATAGATTCCGATGCTTCACTTCAGGTTTACTGTATCCCTTGGACCTTCTTATTGACGATGAAACACAGATATTGCACCCGGAATGAAATAGAAAAGGCACAATGCCGACTTAAGAACAAGAAGACTGACTCTTTGTACTGACTATGATTTGAACCATTCTCGTAACACTAGTTATGGATTCCGATTCTTCACTTCAGGTTTACTGTATCCCTTAAACCTTCTTATTGACGATGAAACACAGAAATTCCATCGGAATTAAATACAAAAGGCACAATGCCCACTTAAGTACAAGAAGACTGACTCTTCTTACTGACTATGTTTTGAACCATTCCTGTGACACTAGTTATAGATTGCGATGCTTCACCTCAGGTTTGCTGTATCCCTCTGACCTTCTTATTGAGGATGAAACACAGAAATTGCATCGGAATTAAATACAAAGGGCAAAATGCCGACTTACGTACACGAAGACTGACTCTTCTTACTGTTTATGTTTGAACCATTCCTGTGACACTAGTTATAGATTCCGATGCTTCACTTCAGGTTTATTGTATCCCTTGGACCTTCTTATTGACGATGAAACACAGAAATTGCATCGGAATTAAATACAAAATTCACAATTCCGACTTAAGTACAAGAAGACTGACTCTTTTTACTGACTATGCTTTGAACCATTCCTGTGACACTAGTTGTAGATTCCGATGCTTCACTTCAGGTTTATTGTATCCCTTGGACCTTCTTATTGACGATGAAACACAGAAATTGCATCGGAATTAAATAGAAAAGGCACAATGCCGACTTAAGTACGAGACGACTGACTTTTCTTACTGTCAATGTTTTGAACCATTCCTGTGAAACTAGTTATAGATTCCGACACTACACTCCAAGTTTACTGTATCCTTTGGACCTTCTTACTGACGATGGAATACAGAAATTGCATCGGAATTAAATACAAAAGGCACAATGCCGACTTAAGGACAAGAAGACTGACTCTTCTTACTGACTATGTTTTGATCCATTCCTGTGACACTAGTTATAGATTGCGATGCTTCACTTCAGGTTTACATTATCCCTCTGACCTTCTTATTGACGATGAAACACAGAAATTGCTTCGGAATTAAATTGAACAGGCACAATGCCGACTTAAGTACAAGAAGACTGACTCTTCTTACTGACTATGCTTTGAACCATTCCTGTGACACTAGTTATAGATTCCGATGCTTCACTCCAGGTTTACTGTATCCCTTGGACCTTCTTATTGACGATGAAACACAGATATTGAATCGGAACTAAATAGAAAAGGCACAATGCCGACTTAAGTACAAGAGGACGGACTATTCCTACTGTCTATGTTTGAACCATTCCTGTGACACTAGTTATTGATTCCGGTGCTTCACTCCAGGTTTACTGTTTCCCTTGGACCTTCTTATTGACGATGAAGCACAGAAATTGCATCAGAATTAAATAGAAGAGGCACATTGCCGACTTAAGTATAAGAAGACTGACGCTTCTTACTGACTATGACTTTGAACCATTCCTGTGACACTAGTTATAGATTCCGATGCTTCACTTCAGGTTTACTGTATCCCTTGGACCTTCTTATTGACGATGAAACACAGATATTGCATCGGAATGAAATAGAAAAGGCACAATGCCGACTTAAGTACAAGAAGACTGACTCTTCTTACTGTCTATGATTTGAACCATTCCTGTGACACTAGTTATAGATTCCAATGCTTCTATTCAGGCTTACTGTATCCCTTGGACCTTCTTATTGACGATGAAACACAGAAATTGTATCGGAATTAAACACAAAAGGCACAATGCCGACTTAAGTACAAAAAGACTGACTCTTCTTACTGACTATGTTTTGAACCATTCCTGTGACACTAGTTATAGATTCCGATGCTTCACTTCAGGTTCATTGAATCCCTTGGACCTTCTTATTGACGATGAAACTCAGAAATTACATCGGAATTAAATACAAAAGTCACAATGCCGAATTAAGTACAAGAAGACCGACTCTTTTTACTGACTATGTTTTGAACCATTCCTGTGACACTAGTTATGGATTCGGATGCTTCAATTCTGGTTTTCTATATCCCTCTGACCTTCTTATTGACGATGAAACACAGAAATAGCATCGGAATTAAATACAAAGGGCAAAATGCCGACTTACGTACACGAAGACTGACTCTTCTTACTGCCTATGTTTAAACCATTCCGGTGACACCAGTTATAGATTCCGATGCTACACTCCAGGGTTACTGTATCCCTTGGACCTTCTTATTGACGATGAAAAACAGAAACAGCATCGGAATTAAATAGAAAAGGCACAATGCCGACTTAAGTACAAGAAGACTGACTCTTCTTACTATCTCTGTTTTGAACCATTCCTGTGACACTAGTTATAGATTCCGATGCTTAACTCCAGGTTAACTGTATCCCGTAAACCTTCTTATTGACGATGAAACACAGAAATTGCATCGGAATAAAATAGAAAAGGCACAATGAAGACTAAACTACAAGAAGACTGACTCTTCTTAATGACTATGTTTTGAACCATTCCTGTGACACTAGTTATAGATTCCGATGCTTCACTTCAGGTTTACTGTATCCCTCTGATCTTCTTATTGACGATGAAACACAGAAATTGCATCAGAGTTAAATACAAAAGGCACAATGCCGATTTAAGTACAAAAGGACTGATCCGTCTTACTGTCTATGTTGTGAACCATTCCTGTGACACTAGTTATAGATTCCGATGCTTCACTTCAGGTTTACTGAATCCCTTGGACCTTATTGACGATGAAACACAGAAATTGCATCGGAATAAAATTGAAAAGGCACAATGAAGACTAAACTACAAGAAGACTGACTCTTCTTACTGACTATGTTTTGAACCATTCCTGTGACACTAGTTATAGATTGCGATGCTTCACCTCAGGTTTGCTGTATCCCTCTGACCTTCTTATTGACGATGAAACACAGAAATTGCATCGGAATTAAATGCAAAAGGCACAATGCCGACTTACGTACACGAAGACTGACTCTTCTTACTGTTTATGTTTGAACCATTCCTGTGATACTAGTTATAGATTCCGATGCTTCACTTCAGGTTTATTGTATCCCTTGGACCTTCTTATTGATGATCAAACACAGAAATTGCATCGGAATTAAAAACAAAAGGCACAATGCAGACTTAAGTACAAGAAGACTGACTCTTCTTACAGACTATGTTTTGAACCATTCCTGTGACACTAGTTATAGATTGCGATGCTTCACATCAGGTTTGCGGTATCCCCCTGACCTTCTTATTGACGATGAAACACAGAATTTGGATCGGAATTAAATACAATAGGCACAATGCCGACTTAAGTACACGAAGACTGACTCTTCTTACTGCCTATGTTTTGAACCATTCCTGTGACACTAGTTATAGATTCCGACACTACACTCCAAGTTTACTGTATCCTTTGGACCTTCTTACTGACGATGAAAAACAGAAATTGCATCGGAATTAAATACAAAAGGCACAATGCCGACTTAAGGGCAAGAAGACTGACTCTTCTTACTGACTATGTTTTGATCCATTCCTGTGACACTAGTTATAGATTGCGATGCTTCACTTCAGGTTTACATTATCCCTCTGACCTTCTTATTGACGATGAAACACAGAAATTGCATCAGAATTAAATAGAACAGGCACAATGCCGACTTAAGTACAAGAAGACTGACTCTTCTTACTGACTATGTTTTGAACCATTCCTGTTTCACTAGTCATAGATTCCGATGCTTCACTCCAGGTTTACCTTATCCCTTGGACCTTCTTATTGACGATGAAACACAGATATTGCATCGGAACTAAATAGAAAAGGCACAATGCCGACTTAAGTACAAGAGGACGGACTCTTCCTACTGTCTATGTTTTGAACCATTCCTGTGACACTAGTTATTGATTCCGGTGCTTGACTCCAGGTTTACTGTTTCCCTTGGGCCTTCTTATTGACGATGAAACACAGAAAATGCATCAGAATTAAATAGAAAATTCACAATGCCGACTTAAGTACAAGAAGACTGACGCTTCTTACTGACTATGACTTTGTTCCATTCCTGTGACACTAGTTATAGATTCCGATGCTTCACTTCAGGTTTACTGTATCCCTTGGACCTTCTTATTGACGATGAAACACAGATATTGCACCCGGAATGAAATAGAAAAGGCACAATGCCGACTTAAGAACAAGAAGACTGACTCTTTGTACTGACTATGATTTGAACCATTCTCGTAACACTAGTTATGGATTCCGATTCTTCACTTCAGGTTTACTGTATCCCTTAAACCTTCTTATTGACGATGAAACACAGAAATTCCATCGGAATTAAATACAAAAGGCACAATGCCCACTTAAGTACAAGAAGACTGACTCTTCTTACTGACTATGTTTTGAACCATTCCTGTGACACTAGTTATAGATTGCGATGCTTCACCTCAGGTTTGCTGTATCCCTCTGACCTTCTTATTGAGGATGAAACACAGAAATTGCATCGGAATTAAATACAAAGGGCAAAATGCCGACTTACGTACACGAAGACTGACTCTTCTTACTGTTTATGTTTGAACCATTCCTGTGACACTAGTTATAGATTCCGATGCTTCACTTCAGGTTTATTGTATCCCTTGGACCTTCTTATTGACGATGAAACACAGAAATTGCATCGGAATTAAATACAAAATTCACAATTCCGACTTAAGTACAAGAAGACTGACTCTTTTTACTGACTATGCTTTGAACCATTCCTGTGACACTAGTTGTAGATTCCGATGCTTCACTTCAGGTTTATTGTATCCCTTGGACCTTCTTATTGACGATGAAACACAGAAATTGCATCGGAATTAAATAGAAAAGGCACAATGCCGACTTAAGTACGAGACGACTGACTTTTCTTACTGTCAATGTTTTGAACCATTCCTGTGAAACTAGGTATAGATTCCGACACTACACTCCAAGTTTACTGTATCCTTTGGACCTTCTTACTGACGATGGAATACAGAAATTGCATCGGAATTAAATACAAAAGGCACAATGCCGACTTAAGGACAAGAAGACTGACTCTTCTTACTGACTATGTTTTGATCCATTCCTGTGACACTAGTTATAGATTGCGATGCTTCACTTCAGGTTTACATTATCCCTCTGACCTTCTTATTGACGATGAAGCACAGAAATTGCTTCGGAATTAAATAGAACAGGCACAATGCAGACTTAAGTACAAGAAGACTGACTCTTCTTACTGACTATGTTTTGAACCATTCCTGTGACACTAGTTATAGATTCCGATGCTTCACTCCAGGTTTACTGTATCCGTTGGACCTTCTTATTGACGATGAAACACAGATATTGATTCGGAACTAAATAGAAAAGGCACAATGCCGACTTAAGTACAAGAGGACGGACTATTCCTACTGTCTATGTTTGAACCATTCCTGTGACACTAGTTATTGATTCCGGTGCTTCACTCCAGGTTTACAGTTTCCCTTGGACCTTCTTATTGACGATGAAGCACAGAAATTGCATCAGAATTAAATTAAAGAGGCACATTGCCGACTTAAGTATAAGAAGACTGACGCTTCTTACTGACTATGACTTTGAACCATTCCTGTGACACTAGTTATAGATTCCGATGCTTCACTTCAGGTTTACTGTATCCCTTGGACCTTCTTATTGACGATGAAACACAGATATTGCATCGGAATGAAATAGAAAAGGCACAATGCCGACTTAAGTACAAGAAGACTGACTCTTCTTACTGTCTATGATTTGAACCATTCCTGTGACACTAGTTATAGATTCCAATGCTTCTATTCAGGCTTACTGTATCCCTTGGACCTTCTTATTGACGATGAAACACAGAAATTGTATCGGAATTAAACACAAAAGGCACAATGCCGACTTAAGTACAAAAAGACTGACTCTTCTTACTGACTATGTTTTGAACCATTCCTGTGACACTAGTTATAGATTCCGATGCTTCACTTCAGGTTCATTGAATCCCTTGGACCTTCTTATTGACAATGAAACACAGAAATTACATCGGAATTAAATACAAAAGTCACAATGCCGAATTAAGTACAAGAAGACTGACTCTTTTTACTGACTATGTTTTGAACCATTCCTGTGACACTAGTTATGGATTCGGATGCTTCAATTCTGGTTTTCTATATCCCTCTGACCTTCTTATTGACGATGAAACACAGAAATTGCATCGGAATTAAATACAAAGGGCAAAATGCCGACTTACGTACACGAAGACTGACTCTTCTTACTGCCTATGTTTAAACCATTCCGGTGACACCAGTTATAGATTCCGATGCTACACTCCAGGGTTACTGTATCCCTTGGACCTTCTTATTGACGATGAAAAACAGAAACAGCATCGGAATTAAATAGAAAAGGCACAATGCCGACTTAAGTACAAGAAGACTGACTCTTCTTACTATCTCTGTTTTGAACCATTCCTGTGACACTAGTTATAGATTCCGATGCTTAACTCCAGGTTAACTGTATCCCGTAAACCTTCTTATTGACGATGAAACACAGAAATTGCATCGCAATTAAGTAGAAAAGGCACAATGCCGACTTAAGTACAAGAAGACTGACTCTTCCAACTGTCTATGTATTGAACCATTCATGTGACACTAGTTATAGATTCCGGTGCTTCACTCCAGGTTTACTGTATCCCTTGGACCTTGTAATTGACGATGAAACACAGAAATTGCATCAGAATGAAATAGAAAAGCCACAATGCCGACTTAAGTACACGAAGACTGACGCTTCTTACTGACTATGTTTTGAACCATTCCTGTGACACTAGTGATAGATTCCGATGCATCACTTCAGGTTTACTGTATCCCTCTGATCTTCTTATTGACGATGAAACACAGAAATTGCATCAGAGTTAAATACAAAAGGCACAATGCCGATTTAAGTACAAAAGGACTGATCCTTCTTACTGTCTATGTTGTGAACCATTCCTGCGACACTAGTTATAGATTCCGATGCTTCACTTCAGGTTTACTGAATCCCTTGGACCTTATTGACGAAGAAACACAGAAATTGCATCGGAATAAAATAGAAAAGGCACAATGAAGACTAAACTACAAGAAGACTGACTCTTCTTAATGACTATGTTTTGAACCATTCCTGTGACACTAGTTATAGATTCCGATGCTTCACTTCAGGTTTACTGTATCCCTCTGATCTTCTTATTGACGATGAAACACAGAAATTGCATCAGAGTTAAATACAAAAGGCACAATGCCGATTTAAGTACAAAAGGACTGATCCTTCTTACTGTCTATGTTGTGAACCATTCCTGTGACACTAGTTATAGATTCCGATGCTTCACTTCAGGTTTACTGAATCCCTTGGACCTTATTGACGATGAAACACAGAAATTGCATCGGAATAAAATTGAAAAGGCACAATGAAGACTAAACTACAAGAAGACTGACTCTTCTTACTGACTATGTTTTGAACCATTCCTGTGACACTAGTTATAGATTGCGATGCTTCACCTCAGGTTTGCTGTATCCCTCTGACCTTCTTATTGACGATGAAACACAGAAATTGCATCGGAATTAAATGCAAAAGGCACAATGACGACTTACGTACACGAAGACTGACTCTTCTTACTGTTTATGTTTGAACCATTCCTGTGATACTAGTTATAGATTCCGATGCTTCACTTCAGGTTTATTGTATCCCTTGGACCTTCTTATTGATGATCAAACACAGAAATTGCATCGGAATTAAAAACAAAAGGCACAATGCAGACTTAAGTACAAGAAGACTGACTCTTCTTACAGACTATGTTTTGAACCATTCCTGTGACACTAGTTATAGATTGCGATGCTTCACATCAGGTTTGCGGTATCCCCCTGACCTTCTTATTGACGATGAAACACAGAATTTGGATCGGAATTAAATACAATAGGCACAATGCCGACTTAAGTACACGAAGACTGACTCTTCTTACTGCCTATGTTTTGAACCATTCCTGTGACACTAGTTATAGATTCCGACACTACACTCCAAGTTTACTGTATCCTTTGGACCTTCTTACTGACGATGAAAAACAGAAATTGCATCGGAATTAAATACAAAAGGCACAATGCCGACTTAAGGGCAAGAAGACTGACTCTTCTTACTGACTATGTTTTGATCCATTCCTGTGACACTAGTTATAGATTGCGATGCTTCACTTCAGGTTTACATTATCCCTCTGACCTTCTTATTGACGATGAAACACAGAAATTGCATCAGAATTAAATAGAACAGGCACAATGCCGACTTAAGTACAAGAAGACTGACTCTTCTTACTGACTATGTTTTGAACCATTCCTGTTTCACTAGTCATAGATTCCGATGCTTCACTCCAGGTTTACCTTATCCCTTGGACCTTCTTATTGACGATGAAACACAGATATTGCATCGGAACTAAATAGAAAAGGCACAATGCCGACTTAAGTACAAGAGGACGGACTCTTCCTACTGTCTATGTTTTGAACCATTCCTGTGACACTAGTTATTGATTCCGGTGCTTGACTCCAGGTTTACTGTTTCCCTTGGGCCTTCTTATTGACGATGAAACACAGAAAATGCATCAGAATTACATAGAAAATTCACAATGCCGACTTAAGTACAAGAAGACTGACGCTTCTTACTGACTATGACTTTGTTGCATTCCTGTGACACTAGTTATAGATTCCGATGCTTCACTTCAGGTTTACTGTATCCCTTGGACCTTCTTAATGACGATGAAACACAGATATTGCATCGGAATGAAATAGAAAAGGCACAATGCCGACTTAAGAACAAGAAGACTGACTCTTTGTACTGACTATGATTTGAACCATTCTCGTAACACTAGTTATGGATTCCGATGCTTCACTTCAGGTTTACTGTATCCCTTAAACCTTCTTATTGACGATGAAACACAGAAATTGCATGGGAATTAAATACAAAAGGCACAATGCCGACTTAAGTACAAGAAGACTGACTCTTCTTACTGACTATGTTTTGAACCATTCCTGTGACACTAGTTATAGATTCCTATGCTTCTATTCAGGCTTACTGTATCCCTTGGACCTTCTTATTGACGATGAAACACAGAAATTGCATCGGAATTAAACACAAAAGGCACAATGCCGACTTAAGTACAAAAAGACTGACTCTTCTTACTGACTATGATTTGAACCATTCCTGTGACACTAGTTATAGATTCCTATGCTTCTCTTTCAGGCTTACTGTATCCCTTGGACCTTCTTATTGACGATGAAACACAGAAATTGCATCGGAATTAAACACAAAAGGCACAATGCCGACTTAAGTACAAAAAGACTGACTCTTCTTACTGACTATGTTTTGAACCATTTCTGTGACACTAGTTATAGATTCCGATGCTTCACTTCAGGTTTATTGTATCCCTTGGACCTTCTTATTGACGATGAAACACAGAAATTGCATCGGAATTAAATACAAAAGTCACAATGCCGAATTAAGTACAAGAAGACTGACTCTTTTTACTGACTATGTTTTGAACCATTCCTGTGACACTAGTTATGGATTCGGATGCTTCAATTCTAGTTTACTATATCCCTCTGACCTTCTTATTGACGATGAAACACAGAAATTGCATCGGAATTAAATAGAAAAGGCACAATGCCGACTTAAGTACGAGACGACTGACTTTTCTTACTGTCTATGTTTTGAACCATTCCTGTGACACTAGTTATAGATTCCGATACTTCACTTCAGGTTTACTGTATCCCTCTGATCTTCTTATTGACGATGAAACACAGAAATTGCATCAGAATTAAATACAAAAGGCACAATGCCGACTTAAGTACAAGAGGACTGATCCTTCTTACTGTCTATGCTTTGAACCATTCCTGTGACACTAGTTATAGATTCCGATGCTTCACTTCAGGCTTACTGTATCCCTCTGACCTTCTTATTGATGATGAAACACAGAAATTGCATCGGAATTAAATACAAAAGGCACAATGCAGACTTAACTACAAGAAGACTGACTCTTCTTACTGACTATGTTTTGAACCATTCCTGTGACACTAGTTATAGATTGCGATGCTTCACCTCAGGTTTGCTGTATCCCCCTGACCTTCTTATTGACGATGAAACACAGAAATTGCATCGGAATTAAATACAAAAGGCACAATGCCGACTTAAGGACAAGAAGACTGACCCTTCTTACTGACTATGTTTTGAACCATTCCTGTGACACTAGTTATAGTTTCCGATGCTTCACTTCAGGTTTACTGTATCCCTCTGACCTTCTTACTGACGATGAAACACAGAAACTGCATCGGAATTAAATAGAAAAGGCTCAATGCCGACTTAAGTACAAGAAGACTGACTCTTCTTACTGTCTATGCTTTGAACCATTCCTGTGACACTAGTTATAGATTCCGATGCTTTACTCCAGGTTTACTGTATCCTGTAAACCCTCTTATTGACGATGAAACACAGAAATTGCATCGGAATTAAGCAGAAAAGGCACAATGCCGACTTAAGTACAAGAAGACTGACTCTTCCAACTGTCTTTGTATTGAACCATTCCTGTGACACTAGTTATAGATTCCGGTGCTTCACTCCAGGTTTACTGTATCCCTTGGACCTAATTGACGATGAAACACAGAAATTGCATCAGAATTAAATAGAAAAGCCACAATGCCGACTTAAGTACACGAAGACTGACGCTTCTTACTGACTATGTTTTGAACCATTCCTGTGACACTAGTGATAGATTCCGATGCTTCGCTTCAGGTTTACTGAATCCCTTGGACCTTATTAACGATGAAACACAGAAATTGCATCCGAATAAAATAGAAAAGGCACAATGAAGACTTAACTACAAGAAGACTGACTCTTCTTACTGACTATGCTTTGAACCATTCCTGTGACACTAGTTATTGATTGCGATGCTTTACCTCAGGTTTGCTGTATCCCTCTGACCTTCTTATTGACGATGAAACACAGAAATTGGATCGGAATTAAATACAAAGGGTAAAATGCCGACTTACGTACACGAAGACTGACTCTTCTTACTGTTTATGTTTGAACCATTCCTGTGACACTAGTTATAGATTCCGATGCTTCACTTCAGGTTTATTGTATCCCTTGGACCTTCTTATTGACGATGAAACACAGAAATTGCATCGGAATTAAATCCAAAATCACAATGCCGACTTAAGTACAAGAAGACTGACTCTTTTTACTGACTATGCCTTGAACCATTCCTGTGACACTAGTTATAGATTCCGATGCTTCACTTCAGGTTTATTGAATCCCTTGGACCTTCTTACTGACGATGAAACACAGAAATTGCATCGGAATTAAATACAAAAGTCACAATGCCGAATTAAGTACAAGAAGACTGACTCTTTTTACTGACTATGTTTTGAACCATTCCTGTGACACTAGTTATGGATTCGGATGCATCAATTCTGGTTTACTATATCCCTCTGACCTTCTTATTGACGATGAAACACAGAAATTGCATCGGAATTAAATAGAAAAGGCACAATGCCGACTTAAGTACGAGACGACTGACTTTTCTTACTGTCTATGTTTTGAACCATTCCTGTGACACTAGTTATAGATTCCGACACTACACTCCAAGTTTACTGTATCCTTTGGACCTTCTTACTGACGATGAAAAACAGAAATTGCATCGGAATTAAATACAAAAGGCTCAATGCCGACTTAAGGACAAGAAGACTGACTCTTCTTACTGACTATGTTTTGATCCATTCCTGTGACACTAGTTATAGATTGCGATGCTTCACTTCAGGTTTACATTATCCCTCTGACCTTCTTATTGACGATGAAACACAGAAATTGCATCGGAATTAAATAGAACAGGCACAATGCCGACTTAAGTACAAGAAGACTGACTCTTCTTACTGACTATGTTTTGAACCATTCCTGTGACACTAGTTATAGATTCCGATGCTTCACTCCAGGTTTACTGTATCACTTGGACCTTCTTATTGACGATGAAACACAGATATTGCATCGGAACCAAATAGAAAAGGCACAATGCCGACTTAAGTACAAGAGGACTGACTCTTCCTACTGTCTATGATTTGAACCATTCCTGTGACACTAGTTATTGATTCCGGTGCTTCACTCCAGGTTTACTGTTTCCCTTGGACCTTCTTATTGACGATGAAACACAGAAATTGCATCAGAATTAAATAGAAAAGGCACAATGCCGACTTAAGTACAAGAAGACTGACGCTTCTTACTGACTATGACTTTGAACCATTCCTGTGACACTAGTTATAGATTCCGATGCTTCACTTCAGGTTTACTGTATCCCTTGGACCTTCTTATTGACGATGAAACACAGATATTGCATCGGAATGAAATAGAAAAGGCACAATGCCGACTTAAGAACAAGAAGACTGACTCTTTGTACTGACTATGATTTGAACCATTCTCGTAACACTAGTTATGGATTCCGATGCTTCACTTCAGGTTTACTGTATCCCTTAAACCTTCTTATTGACGTTGAAACACAGAAATTGCATCGGAATTAAATACAAAAGGTACAATGCCGACTTAAGTACAAGAAGACTGACTCTTCTTACTGACTATGTTTTGAACCATTCCTGTGACACTAGTTATAGATTCCGATGCTTCACTTCAGGTTTACTGTATCCCTATGATCTTCTTATTGACGATGAAACACAGAAATTGCATCGGAATTAAATACAAAAGGCACAATGCTGAGTTAAGTACAAGAAGACTGACTCTTCTTACTGTCTATGATTTGAACCATTCCTGTGACACTAGTTATAGATTCCTATGCTTCTATTCAGGCTTACTGTATCCCTTGGACCTTCTTATTGACGATGAAACACAGAAATTGCATCGGAATTAAAGACAAAAGGCACAATGCCGACTTAACTACAAGAAGACTGACTCTTTTTACTGACTATGTTTTGAACCATTCCTGTGACACTAGTTATGGATTCGGATGCTTCAATTCTGGTTTACTATATCCCTCTGACCTTCTTATTGACGATGAAACACAGAAATTGCATCGGTATTAAATAGAAAAGGCACAATGCCGACTTAAGTACGAGACGACTGACTTTTCTTACTGTCTATGTTTTGAACCATTCCTGTGACACTAGTTATAGATTCCGATGCTTCACTTCAGGTTTACTGTATCCCTCTGATCTTCTCATTGACGATGAAACACAGAAATTGCATCAGAATTAAATACAAAAGGCACAATGCCGACTTAAGTACAAGAGGACTGATCCTTCTTACTGTCTATGTTTTGAACCATTCCTGTGACACTAGTTATAGATTCCGATGCCTCACTTCAGGTTTACTGTATCCCTCTGACCTTCTAATTGATGATGAAACACAGAAATTGCATCGGAATTAAATACAAAAGGCACAATGCAGACTTAACTACAACAAGACTGACTCTTCTTACTGACTATGCTTTGAACCATTCCTGAGACACTAGTTATAGATTCCGATGCTTTACTCCAGGTTTACTGTATCCCGTAAAATTTCTTGTTGACGATGAAACACAGAAATTGCATCGGAATTAAGTAGAAAAGGCACAATGCCGACTTAAGTACAAGAAGACTGACTCTTCCAACTGTCTATGTATTGAACCATTCCTGTGACACTAGTTATAGATTCCGGTGCTTCACTCCAGGTTTACTGTATCCCTTGGACCTTCTAATTGACGATGAAACACAGAAATTGCATCAGAATTAAATAAAAAAGCCACAATGCCGACTTAAGTACACGAAGACTGACGCTTCTTACTGACTATGTTTTGAACCATTCCTGTGACACTAGTGATAGCTTCCGATGCTTCACTTCAGGTTTACTGAATCCCTTGGACCTTATTGACGATGAAACACAGAAATTGCATCGGGAATAAAATAGAAAAGGCACAATGCAGACTTAACTACAAGAAGACTGACTCTTCTTACTGACTATGTTTTGAACCATTCCTGTGACACTAGTTATAGATACCGATGCTTTACTCCAGGTTTACTGTATCCCGTAAACCTTCTTATTGACGATGAAACACAGAAATTGCATCGGAATTAAGTAGAAAAGGCACAATGCCGACTTAAGTACAAGAAGACTGACTCTTCCAACTGTCTATGTATTGAACCATTCCTGTGACACTAGTTATAGATTCCGGTGCTTCACTCCAGGTTTACTGTATCCCTCTGACCTTCTTATTGACGATGAAACACAGAAATTGCATCGGAATTAAATACAAAGGGCAAAATCCCGACTTACGTACACGAAGACTGACTCTTCTTACTGTTTATGTTTGAACCATTCCTGTGACACTAGTTATAGATTCCGATGCTTCACTTCAGGTTTATTGTATCCCTTGGACGTTCTTATTGACGATGAAACACAGAAATTGCATCGGAATTAAATACAAAAGTCACAATGCCGAATTAAGTACAAGAAGACTGACTCTTTTTTTTGACTATGTTTTGAACCATTCCTGTGACACTAGTTATGGATTCGGATGCTTCAATTCTGGTTTACTATATCCCTCTGACCTTCTTATAGACGATGAAACACAGAAATTGCATCGGAATTAAATAGAAAAGGCACAATGCCGACTTAAGTACGAGACGACTGACTTTTCTTACTGTCTATGATTTGAACCATTCCTGTGACACTCGTTACAGATTCCGACACTACACTCCAAGTTTACTGTATCCTTTGGACCTTCATACTGACGATGAAAAACAGAAATTGCATCGGAATTAAATACAAAAGGCACAATGCCGACTTAAGTACAAGAAGACTGACTATTCTTACTGACTATGTTTTGAACCATTCCTGTGACACTAGTTATAGATTCCGATGCTTCACTCCAGGTTTACTGTATCCCTTGGACCTTCTTATTGACGATGAAACACAGATATTGCATCGGAACTAAATAGAAAAGGCACAATGCCGACTTAAGTACAAGAGGACTGACTCTTCCTACTGTCTATGTTTTGAACCATTCCTGTGACACTAGTTATTGATTCCGGTGCTTCACTCCAGGTTTAATGTTTCCCTTGGACCTTCTTATTGACGATGAAATACAGAAATTGCATCAGAATTAAATAGAAAAGGCACAATGCCGACTTAAGTACAAGAGGACTGACTTTTCTTACTGTCTATGTTTTGAACCATTCCTGTGACACTAGTTATAGATTCCGATGCTTCACTTCAGGTTTACTGTATCCCTCTGATCTTCTTTTGACAATGAAACACAGAAATTGCATCAGAATTAAATACAAAAGGCACAATGCCGACTTAAGTACAAGAGGACTGATCCTTCTTACTGTCTATGTTTTGAACTATTCCTGTGACACTAGTTATGGATTCCGATGCTTCACTTCAGGTTTACTGTATCCCTCTGACCTTCTTATTGATGATGAAACACAGAAATTGCATAGGAATTAAATACAAAAGGCACAATGCAGACTTAACTACAAGAAGACTGACTCTTCTTACTGACTATGTTTTGAACCATTCCTGTGACACTAGTTATAGATTGCGTTGCTTCACCTCATGTTTGCTGTATCCCTCTAACCTTGTTATTGACGATGAAACACAGAAATTGCATCGGAATTAAATACAAAGGGCAAAATGCCGACTTACGTACACGAAGACTGACTCTTCTTACTGCCTATGTTTAAACCATTCCTGTGACACCAGTTATAGATTCCGATGCTACACTCCAGGTTTACTGTATCCCTTGGACCTTCTTATTGACGAGGAAAAACAGAAATTGCATCGGAATTTCAAAGGCACAATGCCAACTTAAGGACAAGAAGACTGACTCTTCTTACTGACTATGTTTTGAACCATTCCTGTGACACTAGTTATAGATTCCGATGCTTCACTTCAGGTTTACTGTATCCCTCTGACCTTATTATTGACGATGAAACACCGAAACTGCATCTGAATTAAATAGAAAAGGCACAATGCCGACTTAAGTACAAGAAGACTGACTCTTCTTACTGTCTATGTTTTGAACCATTCCTGTGACACTAGTTATAGATTCCGATGCTTTACTCCAGGTTTACTGTATCCCGTAAACCTTCTTATTGACGATGAAACACAGAAATTGCATCGGAATTAAGTAGAAAAGGCACAATGCCGACTTAAGTACAAGAAGACTGACTCTTCCAACTGTCTATGTATTGAACCTTTCCTGTGACACTAGTTATAGATTCCGGTGCTTCACTCCAGGTTTACTGTATCCCTTGGACCTTCTAATTGACGATGAAACACAGAAATTGCATCAGAATTAAATAGAAAAGTTACAATGCCGACTTAAGTACACGAAGACTGACGCTTCTTACTGACTATGTTTTGAACCATTCCTGTGACACTAGTGATAGATTCCGATGCTTCACTTCAGGTTTACTGAATCCCTTGGACCTTATTGACGATGAAACACAGAAATTGCATCGGAATAAAGTAGAAAAGGCACAATGAAGACTTAACTACAAGAAGACTGACTCTTCTTACTGACTATGTTTTGAACCATTCCTGTGACACTAGTTATAGATTGCGATGCTTCACCTCAGGTTTGCTGTATCCCTCTGACCTTCTTATTGACGATGAAACACAGAAATTGCATCGGAATTAAATACAAAGGTCAAAATGCCGACTTACGTACACGAAGACTGACTCTTCTTACTGTTTATGTTAGAACCATTCCTGTGACACTAGTTATAGATTCCGATGCTTCACTTCAGGTTTATTGTATCCCTTCGACCTTCTTATTGACGATGAAACACAGAAATTGTATCGGAATTAAATACAAAAGACACAATGCCGACTTAAGTACAAGAAGACTGACTCTTTTTACTGACTATGCTTTGAACCATTCCTGTGACACTATTTATGGATTCGGATGCTTCAATTCTGGTTTACTATATCCCTCTGACCTTCTTATTGACGATGAAACACAGAAATTGCATCGGAATTAAATAGAAAAGGCACAATGCCGACTTAAGTACAAGACGACTGACTTTTCTTACTGTCTATGTTTTGAACCATTCCTGTGACACTAGTTATAGATTCCGATGCTTCACTTCAGGTTTACTGTATCCTTCTGATCTTCTTATTGACGATGAAACACAGAAATTGCATCAGAATTAAATACAAAAGGCACAATGCCGACTTAAGTACAAGAGGATTGATCCTTCTTACTGTCTATGTTTTGAACCATTCCTGTGACACTAGTTACAGATTCCGATGCTTCACTTCAGGTTTACTGTATCCCTCTCACCTTTTATTGACGATGAAACACAGAAATTGCATCGGAATTAAATACAAAAGGCACAATGCCGACTTAAGTACAAGAAGACTGACTCTTTGTACTGACTATGATTTGAACCATTCTCGTAACACTAGTTATGGATTCCGATGCTTCATTTCAGGTTTACTGTATCCCTTAAACCTTCTTATTGACGATGAAACACAGAAATTGCATCGGAATTAAATACAAAAGGCACAATGCCGACTTAAGTACAAGAAGACTAAAGCTTTTTACTGACTATGTTTTGAACCATTCCTGTGACACTAGTTATGGATTCGGATGCTTCAATTCTCGTTTACTATATCCCTCTGTCCCTCTTATTGACGATGAAACACAGAAATTGCATCGGAATTAAATACAAAGGGAAAAATGCCGACTTACGTACACGGAGACTGACTCTTCTGACTGCCTATGTTTAAACCATTCCTGTGACACCAGTTATAGATTCCGATGCTACACTCCAGGTTTACTGTATCCCTTGGACCTTCTTATTGACGACGAAAAACAGAAATTGCAACGGAATTACATACAAAAGGCACAATGTCGACTTAAGGACAAGAAGACTGACTCTTCTTACTGACTATGTTTTGAACCAATCCTGTGACACTAGTTATAGATTCCGATGCTTCACTTCAGGTTTACTGTATACCTTGGACCTTCTAATTTACGATGAAACACAGAAATTGCATCGGAATTAAATACAAAAACCACAATACCGACTTAAGTACAAGAAGACTGACTCTTCTTACTGACTATGCTTTGAACCATTCCTGTGACACTAGT
Source organism: Schistocerca serialis cubense (assembly GCF_023864345.2). Taxonomy (NCBI): domain Eukaryota; kingdom Metazoa; phylum Arthropoda; class Insecta; order Orthoptera; family Acrididae; genus Schistocerca; species Schistocerca serialis. The sequence continues at coordinate 1,096,579,710 of NC_064640.1, forward strand.
TATAGAATCCGATGCTTCACTTCAGGTTTACTGTATCCCTGTGATCTTCTTATTGACAATGAAACACAGAAATTGCATCGGAATTAAATACAAAAGGCACAATGCTGACTTAAATACAAGAAGACTGACTCTTCTTAGTGTCTATGATTTGAACCATTCCTGTGACACTAGTTATAGATTCCTATGCTTCTATTCAGGCTTACTGTATCACTTGGACCTTCTTATTGACGATGAAATACAGAAATTGCATCGGAATTAAACACAAAAGGCACAATGCCGACTTAAGTACAAAAAGACTCACTCTTCTTACTGACTATGTTTTGAACCATTCCTGTGACACTAGTTATAGATTCCGATGCTTCACTTCAGGTTTATTGTATCCCTTGGACCTTCTTATTGACGATGAAACACAGAAATTGCATCGGAATTAAATACAAAGTCACAATGCCGACTTAAGTACAAGAAGACTGACTCTTTTTACTGACTATGTTTTGAACCATTCCTGTGACACTAGTTATGGATTCGGATGCTTCAATTCTGGTTTACTATATCCCTCTGACCCTCGTATTGACGATGAAACACAGAAATTGCATCGGAATTAAATAGAACAGGCACAATGCCGACTTAAGTACGAGACGACTGACTTTTCTTACTGTCTATGTTTTGAACCATTCCTGTGACACTATTTATAGATTCCGATGCTTCACTTCAGGTTTACTGTATCCTTCTGATCTTCTTATTGACGATGAAACACAGAAATTGCATCAGAATTAAATACAAAAGGCACAATGCCGACTTAACTACAAGAGGACTGATCCTTCTTACTGTCTATGTTTTGAACCATTCCTGTGACACTAGTTATAGATTCCGATGCTTCACTTCAGGTTTACTGTATCCCTCTGACCTTCTTATTGATGCTGAAACACAGAACTTGCATCGGAATTAAATAGAAAAGGCACAATGCAGACTTAACTACAAGAAGACTGACTCTTCTTACTGACTATGTTTTGAACCATTCCTGTGACACTAGTTATAGATTGCGATGCTCCACCTCAGGTTTGCTGTATCCCTCTGACCTTCTTATTGACGATGAAACACAGAAATTGCATCGGAATTAAATACAAAGGGCAAAATGCCGAGTTACGTACACGAAGACTGACTCTTCTTACTGCCTATGTTTAAACCATTCCTGTGACACCAGTTATGGATTCCGATGCTACACTCCAGGTTTACTGTATCCCTTGGACCTTCTTATTGACGATGAAAAACAGAAATTGCTTCGGAGTTACATACAAAAGGCACAATGCCGACTTAAGGACAGGAAGACTGACTCTTCTTACTGACTATGTTTTGAACCATTCCTGTGACACTAGTTATGGATTCCGATGCTTCACTTCAGGTTTATTGTATCCCTTGGACCTTCTTATTGACGATGAAACACAGAAATTGCATCGGAATTAAATACAAAAGTCAAAATGCCGACTTAAGTACAAGAAGACTTACTCTTCTTACTGTCTATGTTTTGAAACATTCCTGTGGCACTAGTTATAGATTCCGATGCTTTACTCCAGGTTAACTGTATCCCGTAAACCTTCTTATTGACGATGAAACACAGAAATTGCATCGGAATTAAGTAGAAAAGGCACAATGCCGACTTAAGTACAAGAAGACTGACTCTTCCAACTGTCTATGTATTGAACCATTCCTGTGACACTAGTTACAGGTTCCGGTGCTTCACTCCAGGTTTACTGTATCCCTTGGACCTTCTAATTGACGATGAAACACAGAAATTGCATCAGAATTAAATAGAAAAGCCACAATGCAGACTTAAGTACAAGAAGACTGACGCTTCTTACTGACTATGTTTTGAACCATTCCTGTGACACTAGTGATAGATTCCGATGCTTCACTTCAGGTTTACTGAATCCCTTGGACCTTATTGACGATGAAACACAGATATTGCATCGGAATAAAATAGAAAAGGCACAGTGAAGACTTAAGTACAAGGAGACTGACTCTTCTTACTGTTAATGTTTGAACCATTCCTGTGACACTTGTTATAGATTCCGATGCTTCAATTCAAGTTTATTGTATCCCTTGGACCTTCTTATTGACGATGAAACACAGAAATTGCATCGGAATTAAATACAAAAATCACAATGCCGACTTAAGTACAAGAAGACTGACTCTTTTTACTGACTATGTTTTGAACCATTCCTGTGACACTAGTTATGGATTCGGATGCTTCAATTCTGGTTTACTATATCCCTCTGACCTTCTTATTGACGATGAAACACAGAAATTGCATCGGAATTAAATAGAAAAGGCACAGTGCCGACTTAAGTACAAGACGACTGACTTTTCTTACTCTCTATGTTTTGAACCATTCCTGTGACACTAGTTATAGATTCCGATGCTTCACTTCAGGTTTACTGTATCCCTCTGACCTTCTTATTGACGATGAAACACAGTAATTGCATCTGAATTAAATACAAAAGCCAAATGCCGACTTAAGTACAAGAGGACTAATCCTTCTTACTGTCTATGTTTTGAACCATTCCTGTGACACTAGTTATAGATTCCGATGCTTCACTTCAGGTTTACTGTATCCCTCTCACCTTCTTATTGATGATGAAACTCAGAAATTGCATCGGAATTAAATACAAAAGGCACAATGCAGACTTAATTACAAGAAGACTGACTCTTCTTACTGACTATGTTTTGAACCATTCCTGTGACACTAGTTATAGATTGCGATGCTTCACCTCAGGTTTGCTGTATCCCTCTGACCTTCTTATTGACGATGAAACACAGAAATTGCATCGGAATTAAATACAAAGGGCAAAATGCCGAGTTACGTACACGAAGACTGACTCTTCTTACTGCCTATGTTTAAACCATTCCTGTGACACCAGTTATGGATTCCGATGCTACACTCCAGGTTTACTGTATCCCTTGGACCTTCTTATAGACGATGAAAAACAGAAATTGCTTCGGAGTTACATACAAAAGGCACAATGCCGACTTAAGGACAGGAAGACTGACTCTTCTTACTGACTATGTTTTGAACCATTCCTGTGACACTAGTTATGGATTCCGATGCTTCACTTCAGGTTTATTGTATCCCTTGGACCTTCTTATTGACGATGAAACACAGAAATTGCATCGGAATTAAATACAAAAGTCAAAATGCCGACTTAAGTACAAGAAGACTTACTCTTCTTACTGTCTATGTTTTGAAACATTCCTGTGGCACTAGTTATAGATTCCGATGCTTTACTCCAGGTTAACTGTATCCCGTAAACCTTCTTATTGACGATGAAACACAGAAATTGCATCGGAATTAAGTAGAAAAGGCACAATGGCGACTTAAGTACAAGAAGACTGACTCTTCCAACTGTCTATGTATTGAACCATTCCTGTGACACTAGTTATAGATTCCGGTGCTTCACTCCAGGTTTACTGTATCCCTTGGACCTTCTAATTGACGATGAAACACAGAAATTGCATCAGAATTAAATAGAAAAGCCACAATGCAGACTTAAGTACAAGAAGACTGACGCTTCTTACTGACTATGTTTTGAACCATTCCTGTGACACTAGTGATAGATTCCGATGCTTCACTTCAGGTTTACTGAATCCCTTGGACCTTATTGACGATGAAACACAGATATTGCATCGGAATAAAATAGAAAAGGCACAGTGAAGACTTAAGTACAAGGAGACTGACTCTTCCTACTGTCTATGTTTGAACCATTCCTGTGACACTAGTTATAGATTCCGATGCTTCAATTCAAGTTTATTGTATCCCTTGGACCTTCTTATTGACGATGAAACACAGAAATTGCATCGGAATTAAATACAAAAATCACAATGCCGACTTAAGTACAAGAAGACTGACTCTTTTTACTGACTATGTTTTGAACCATTCCTGTGACACTAGTTATGGATTCGGATGCTTCAATTCTGGTTTACTATATCCCTCTGACCTTCTTATTGACGATGAAACACAGAAATTGCATCGGAATTAAATAGAAACGGCACAGTGCCGACTTAAGTACAAGACGACTGACTTTTCTTACTCTCTATGTTTTGAACCATTCCTGTGACACTAGTTATAGATTCCGATGCTTCACTTCAGGTTTACTGTATCCCTCTGACCTTCTTATTGACGATGAAACACAGTAATTGCATCAGAATTAAATACAAAAGCCAAATGCCGACTTAAGTACAAGAGGACTGGTCCTTCTTACTGTCTATGTTTTGAACCATTCCTGTGACACTAGTTATAGATTCCGATGGTTCACTTCAGGTTTACTGTATCCCTCTGACCTTCTTATTGATGATGAAACTCAGAAATTGCATCGGAATTAAATACAAAAGGCACAATGCAGACTTAATTACAAGAAGACTGACTCTTCTTACTGACTATGTTTTGAACCATTCCTGTGACACTAGTTATAGATTGCGATGCTTCACCTCAGGTTTGCTGTATCCCTCTGACCTTCTTATTGACGATGAAACACAGAAATTGCATCGGAATTAAATACAAAGGGCAAAATGCCGAGTTACGTACACGAAGACTGACTCTTCTTACTGCCTATGTTTAAACCATTCCTGTGACACCAGTTATGGATTCCGATGCTACACTCCAGGTTTACTGTATCCCTTGGACCTTCTTATTGACGATGAAAAACAGAAATTGCTTCGGAGTTACATACAAAAGGCACAATGCCGACTTAAGGACAGGAAGACTGACTCTTCTTACTGACTATGTTTTGAACCATTCCTGTGACACTAGTTATAAATTCCGATGCTTCACTTCAGGTTTATTGTATCCCTTGGACCTTCTTATTGACGATGAAACACAGAAATTGCATCGGAATTAAATACAAAAGTCAAAATGCCGACTTAAGTACAAGGAGACTTACTCTTCTTACTGTCTATGTTTTGAAACATTCCTGTGGCACTAGTTATAGATTCCGATGCTTTACTCCAGGTTAACTGTATCCCGTAAACCTTCTTATTGACGATGAAACACAGAAATTGCATCGGAATTAAGTAGAAAAGGCACAATGCCGACTTAAGTACAAGAAGACTGACTCTTCCAACTGTCTATGTATTGAACCATTCCTGTGACACTAGTTATAGATTCCGGTGCTTCACTCCAGGTTTACTGTATCCCTTGGACCTTCTAATTGACGATGAAACACAGAAATTGCATCAGAATTAAATAGAAAAGCCACAATGCAGACTTAAGTACAAGAAGACTGACGCTTCTTACTGACTATGTTTTGAACCATTCCTGTGACACTAGTGATAGATTCCGATGCTTCACTTCAGGTTTACTGAATCCCTTGGACCTTATTGACGATGAAACACAGATATTGCATCGGAATAAAATAGAAAAGGCACAGTGAAGACTTAAGTACAAGGAGACTGACTCTTCTTACTGTTAATGTTTGAACCATTCCTGTGACACTAGTTATAGATTCCGATGCTTCAATTCAAGTTTATTGTATCCCTTGGACCTTCTTATTGACGATGAAACACAGAAATTGCATCGGAATTAAATACAAAAATCACAATGCCGACTTAAGTACAAGAAGACTGACTCTTTTTACTGACTATGTTTTGAACCATTCCTGTGACACTAGTTATGGATTCGGATGCTTCAATTCTGGTTTACTATATCCCTCTGACCTTCTTATTGACGATGAAACACAGAAATTGCATCGGAATTAAATAGAAAAGGCACAGTGCCGACTTAAGTACAAGACGACTGACTTTTCTTACTGTCTATGTTTTGAACCATTCCTGTGACACTAGTTATAGATTCCGATGCTTCACTTCAGGTTTACTGTATCCCTCTGACCTTCTTATTGACGATGAAACACAGTAATTGCATCAGAATTAAATACAAAAGCCAAATGCCGACTTAAGTACAAGAGGACTGGTCCTTCTTACTGTCTATGTTTTGAACCATTCCTGTGACACTAGTTATAGATTCCGATGCTTCACTTCAGGTTTACTGTATCCCTCTGACCTTCTTATTGATGATGAAACTCAGAAATTGCATCGGAATTAAATACAAAAGGCACAATGCAGACTTAATTACAAGAAGACTGACTCTTCCTACTGACTATGTTTTGAACCATTCCTGTGACACTAGTTATAGATTGCGATGCTTCACCTCAGGTTTGCTGTATCCCTCTGACCTTCTTATTGACGATGAAACACAGAAATTGCATCGGAATTAAATACAAAGAGTAAAATGCCGACATACGTACACGAAGACTGACTCTTCTTACTGCCTATGTTTTAAACCATTCCTGTGACACCAGTTATAGATTCCGATGCTACACTCCAGGTTTACTGTATCCCTTGGACCTTCTTAATGTCGATGAAAAACAGAAATAGCATCGGAATTACATACAAAAGGCACAATGCCGACTTAAGGACAAGAAGATTGACGCCTCTTACTGACTATGTTTTGAACCATTCCTGTGACACTAGTTATAGATTGCGATGCTTCACCTCAGGTTTGCTGTATCCCTCTGACCTTCTTATTGACGATGAAACACAGAAATTGCATCGGAATTGAATACAAAGAGCAAAATGCCGACATACGTACACGAAGACTGACACTTCTTACTGCCTATGTTTTAAACCATTCCTGTGACACCAGTTATAGATTCCGATGCTACACTCCAGGTTTACTGTATCCCTGGGACCTTCTTATTGACGATGAAAAACAGAAATAGCATCGGAATTACATACAAAAGGCACAATGCCGACTTAAGGACAAGAAGACTGACTCTTCTTACTGACTATGTGTTGAACCATTCCTGTGACACTAGTTATAGATCCGATGCTTCACTTCAGGTTTACTGTATCCCATAAACCTTCTTATTGACGATGAAACACAGAAATTGCATCGGAATTAAATAGAAAAGGCACAATGCCGACTTAAGTACAAGAAGACTAACTCTTCTTACTGTCTATGTTTTGAACCATTCCTGTGCCACTAGTGATAGATTCCGATGCTTCACTTCAGCTTTACTGAATCCCTTGGACCTTATTGACGATGAAACACAGAAATTGCATCGGAATAAAATAGAAAAGGCACAATGCCGACTTAAGTACAAGAAGACTGACTCTTCTTACTGTTTATGTTTGAACCATTCCTGTGACACTAGTTATAGATTCCGATGCTTCACTTCAGGTTTATTGTATCCCTTGGACATTCTTATTGACGATGAAACACAGAAATTGCATCGGAATTAAATACAAAAGTCACAATGCCGACTTAAGTACAAGAAGACTGATTCTTTTTACTGACTATGCTTTGAACCATTCCTGTGACACTAGTTATGGATTCGGATGCTTCAATTCTGGTTTACTATATCCCTCTGACCTTCTAATTGACGATGAAACACAGAAATTGCTTCGTAATTAAATAGAAAAGGCGCAATGCCGACTTAAGTACAAGACGACTGACTTTTCTTACTGTCTATGTTTGGAACCATTCCTGTGACACTAGTTATAGATTCCGATTCTTCACTTCAGGTTTACAGTATCCCTCTGATCTTCTTATTGACGATGAAACACAGAAATTGCATCAGAATTAAATACAAAAGGCACAATGCCGACTTAAGTACAAGAGGACTGATCCTTCTTACTGTCTATGTTTTGAACCATTCCTGTGACACTAGTTATAGATTCCGATGCTTCACTTCAGGTTTACTGTATGCCTTTCACCTTCTTATTGACGATGAAACACAGAAATTGCATCGGAATTAAATACAAAAGGCACAATACCGACTTAAGTACAAGAAGACTGACTCTTCTTACTGACTATGTTTTGAACCATTCCTGTGACACTAGTTATAGATTCCGATGCTTCACTTCAGGTTTACTGTATCCCTATGATCTTCTTATTGACGATGAAACACAGAAATTGCATCGGAATTAAATAGAAAAGGCACAATGCCGACTTAAGTACGAGACGACTGACTTTTCTTACTGTCTATGTTTTGAACCATTCCTGTGACACTAGTTATAGATTCTGATGCTTCACTTCAGGTTTACTGTATCCCTCAGATCTTCTTATTGACGATGAAACACAGAAATTGCATCAGAATTAAATACAAAAGGCACAATGCCGACGTAAGTACAAGAGGACTGATCCCTCTTACTGTCTATGTTTTGAACCATTCCTGTGACACTAGTAATAGATTCCGATTCTTCACTTCAGGTTTACTGTATCACTCTGACCTTCTTATTGATGATGAGACACAGAAATTGCATCGGAATTAAATAGAAAAGGCACAATGCAAACTTAACTACAAGAACACTGACTCTTCTTACTGACTATGTTTTGAACCATTCCTGTGACACTAGTTATAGATTGCGATGCTTCACCTCAGGTTTGCTGTATCCCTCTAACCTTCTTATTGACGATGAAACACAGAAATTGCATCGGAATTAAATACAAAGGGCAAAATGCCGACTTACGTACACGAAGACTGACTCTTCTTACTGCCTATGTTTTAAACCACTCCTGTGACACCAGTTATAAATTCCGATGCTACACTCCAGGTTTACTGTATCCCTTGGACCTTCTTATTGATGATGAAAAACAGAAATTGCATCGGAATTACATACAAAAGGCACAATGCCGACTTAAGGACAAGAAGACTGACTCTTCTTACTGACTATGTTTGAACCATACCTGTGACACTAGTTATAGATTCCGATGCTTGACTTCAGGTTTACTGTATCCCTCTGACCTTCTTATTGACGATGAACACAGAAATTGCATCGGAATTAAATAGAAAAGCCACAATGCCGACTTAAGTACAAGAAGACTGACTCTTCTTACCGTCTATGTTTTGAACCATTCCTGTGACACTAGTTATAGATTCCGATGCTTTACACCAGGTTTACTGTATCCCGTAAACCTTCTTATTGACGATGAAACACAGAAATTGCATCGGAATTGAGTAGCAAAGGCACAATGCCGACTTAAGTACAAGAAGACTGACTCTTCCTAATGTCTATGTATTGAACGATTCCTGTGACACTAGTTATAGATTCCGGTGCTTCACTCCAGGTTTACTGTATCCCTTGGACCTTCTAATTGACGATGAAACACAGAAATTGCACCAGAATTAAATAAAAAAGCCACAATGCCGACTTAAGTACAAGAAGACTAAAGCTTCTTACTGACTATGTTTTGAACCATTCCTGTGACACTAGTGATAGATTCCGATGCTTCACTTCAGGTTTACTGAATCCCTTGGACCTTATTGACGATGAAACACAGATATAGCATCGGAATAAAATAGAAAAGGCACAATGAAGACTTAAGTACAAGGAGACTGACTCTTCCTAATGTGTATGTTTGAACCATTCCTGTGACACTAGTTATAGATTCCGATGCTTCATTTCAAGTTTATTGTATCCCTTGGACCTTCTTATTGACGATGAAACACAGAAATTGCATCGGAATTAAATACAAAAATCACAATGCCGACTTAAGTACAAGAAGACTGACTCTTTTTACTGACTATGTTTTGAACCATTCCTGTGACACTAGTTATGGATTCGGATGCTTCAATTCTGGTTTACTATATCCCTCTGACCTTCTTATTGACGATGAAACACAGAAATTGCATCGGAATTAAATAGAAAATGCACAATGCCGACTTAAGTACAAGACGACTGACTTTTCTTACTGTCTATGTTTTGAACCATTCCTGTGACACTAGTTATAGATTCCGATGCTTCACTTCAGGTTTACTGTATCCCTCTGATCTTCTTATTGACGATGAAACATAGAAATTGCAACAGAATTAAATATAAAAGGCACAATGCCGACTTAAGTACAAGAGGACTGATCCATCTTACTGTCTATGTTTTGAACCATTCCTGTGACACTAGTTATAGATTCCGATGCTTCACTTCAGGTTTACTGTATCCCTCTGACCTTCTTATTGACGATGAAACACAGAAATTGCATCGGAATTAAATAGAAAAGGCACAATGCTGACTTAAGTACAAGAAGACTGTCTCTTCTTACTGTCTATGTTTTGAACCATTCCTGTGACACTAGTTATAGATTCCGATACTTTACTCCAGGTTTACTGTATCCCTTAAACCTTCTTATTGACGATGAAACACAGAAATTGCATCGGAATTAAATACAAAAGGCACAATGCCGACTTAAGTGCAAGAAGACTGACTCTTCTTACTGACTATGTTTTGAACCATTCTTGTGAAACTAGTTATAGATTGTGATGCTTCACTTCAGGTTTACTGTATCCCTTAAACGTACTTATTGGCGAAGAAACACAGAAATATCATCGGAATTAAATACAAAAGGCACAATGATGACGTAAGTACAAGAAGACTGTCTCTTCTTACTGACTATGCTTTGAACCATTCCTGTGACACTAGTTATAGATTCCGATGTTTCACTTCAGGTTTACTGTGTACCTTGGACCTTCTATTTGACGATGAAACACAGAAATTGCATCGGAATTAAATACAAAAGGCACAATGGCGACTTAAGTACAAGGAGAGTGACTCTTCGTACTGTCTATGTTTAGAACCATTTCTGTGACACTAGTTATAGATTCCGATGCTTCGCTTCAGGTTTACCGTATCCCTTGGACCTTCGTATTGTCGATGAAACACAGAATTTGCATCGGAATTAAACACAAAAGGCACAATGCCAACTTAAGTACAAAAAGACTGACTCTTCTTACTGACTATGTTTTGAACCATTCCTGTGACACTAGTTATAGATTCCGATGCTTCACTTCAGGTTTACTGTATCCCTCTGACCTTCTTATTGACGATGAAACACTGAAATTGCATCGGAATTAAATAGAAAAGTCACAATGCCGACTTAAGTACAAGAAGACTGACTCTTCTTACTGTCTATGTTTTGAACCATACCTGTGACACTAGTTATAGATTCCGATGCTTCACTCCAGGTTTACTGTATCCCTTGGACCTTCTTATAGACGATGAAACACAGAAATTGCATCGGAATTAAATACAAAAGGCACAATGCCGACTTAAGTACAAGAAGACTGACTCATCCTACTGTCTATGTTTTGAACCATTCCTGTGACACTAGTTATAGATTCCGATGCTTCACTTCAGGTATATTGTATCCCTTGGACCTTCTTATTGACGATGAAACACAGAAATTGCATCGGAATTAAGTAGAAAAGGCACAATGCCGACTTAAGTACAAGAAGACTGACTCTTCCAACTGTCTATGTATTGAACCATTCCTGTGACACTAGTTATAGATTCTGGTGCTTCACTCCAGGTTTACTGTATCCCTTGGACCTTCTAATTGACGATGAAACACAGAAATTGCATCAGAATTAAATAGAAAAGCCACAATGCCGACTTATGTACAAGAAGACTAAAGCTTCTTACTGACTATGTTTTGAACCATTCCTGTGACACTAGTGATAGATTCCGATGCTTCACTTCAGGTTTACTGAATCCCTTGGACCTTATTGACGATGAAACACAGATATTGCATCGGAATAAAATAGAAAAGGCACAATGAAGACTTAAGTACAAGGAGACTGACTCTTCCTACTGTCTATGTTTGAACCATTCCTGTGACACTAGTTATAGATTCCGATGCTTCACTTCAAGTTTATTGTATCCCTTGGACCTTCTTTTTGACGTTGAAACACAGAAATTGCATCGGAATTAAATACAAAAATCACAATGCCGACTTAAGTACAAGAAGACTGACTCTTTTTACTGACTATGTTTTGAACCATTCCTGTGACACTAGTTATGGATTCGGATGCTTCAATTCTGGTTTACTATATCCCTCTGATCTTCTTATTGACGATGAAACACAGAAATTGCATCGGAATTAAATAGAAAAGGCACAATGCCGACTTAAGTACAAGACGACTGACTTTTCTTACTGTCTATGTTTTGAACCATTCCTGTGACACTAGTTATAGATTCCGATGCTTCACTTCAGGTTTACTGTATCCCTCTGATCTTCTTATTGACGATGAAACACAGAAATTGCATCAGAATTAAATACAAAAGGCACAAGGCCGACTTAAGTACAAGAGGACTGATCCTTCTTACTGTCTATGTTTTGAACCATTCCTGTGACACTAGTTATAGATTCCGATGCTTCACTTCAGGTTTACTGTATCCCTCTGACCGTCTTATTGATGATGAAACACAGAAATTGCATCGGAATTAAAAACAAAAGGCACAATGCAGACTTAACTACAAGAAGACTGACTCTTCTTACTGACTATGTTTTGAACCATTCCTGTGACACTAGTTATAGATTGCGATGCTTCACCTCAGGTTTGCTGTATCCCTCTGATCTTATAGACGATGAAACACAGAATTTGCATCGGAGTTAAATACAAAAGGCACAATGCCGAATTAAGTACATGACACCTACTCTTCCTACTGACTATGATTTGAACCATTCCTGTGACACTAGTTATAGATTCCGATGCTTCACTTCAGGTTTACTGTGTCCCTTGGACCTTCTTATTGACGATGAAACACAGAAATTGCATCGGAATTAAATACAAAAGGTACAATGCCGACTTAAGGACAAGAAGACTGACTCTTTTTACTGACTATGTTTTGAACCATTCCTGTGACACTAGTTATGGATTCTCATGCTTCACTTCAGGTTTACTGTATCCCTCTGACCTTCTTATTGACGATGAAACACAGAAATTGCATCGGAATTAAATACAAAGGGCAAAATGGCGACTTAAGTACACGTGGACTGACTCTTCTTACTGCCTATGTTTTAAACCATTCCTGTGACACCAGTTATAGATTCCGATGCTACACTCCAGGTTTACTGTATCCCTTGATCCTTCTTATTGACGATGAAAAACAGAAATTGCATCGGAATTACATACAAAAGGCACAATGCCGACTTAAGGACAAGAAGACTGACTCCTATTACTGACTATGTTTTGAACCATTCCTGTGACACTTGTTATAGATTCCGATGCTTCACTTCAGGTTTACTGTATCCCTCTGACCTTCTTATTGACGATGAAACACAGAAATTGCATCGGAATTAAATAGAAAAGGCACAATTCCGACTTAAGTACAAGAAGACTGACTCTTCTTACTGTCTATGTTTTGAACCATTCCTGTGACACTAGTTATAGATTCCGATACTTTACTCCAGGTTTACTGCATCCCTTAAACCTTCTTATTGACGATGAAACACATAAATTGCATCGGAATTAAGTAGAAAAGGCACAATGCCGACTTAAGTACAAGAAGACTGACTCTTCCAACTGTCTATGTATTGAACCATTCCTGTGACACTAGTTATAGATTCCGGTGCTTCACTCCAGGTTTACTGTATCCCTTGGACCTTCTAATTGACGATGAAACACAGAAATTGCATCAGAATTAAATAGAAAAGCCACAATGCCGACTTAAGTACAAGAAGACTGACGCTTCTTACTGACTATGTTTTGAACCATTCCTGTGACACTAGTGATAGATTCCGATGCTTCACTTCAGGTTTGCTGAATCCCTTGGACCTTATTGACGATGAAACACAGATATTGCATCGGAATAAAATAGAAAAGGCACAATGAAGACTTAAATACAAGGAGACTGACTCTTCTTACTGTTTATGTTTGAACTATTCCTGTGACTCTAGTTATAGATTCCGATGCTTCACTTCTGGTTTACTGTATCCCTCTGACCTTCCTATTGACGATGAAACACAGAAATTGCATCCGAATTAAATACAAAAAGCACAATGCCGACTTAAGTACAAGAAGACTGACTCTTCGTACTGTCTATGTTTTGAACCATTCCTGGGACACTAGTTATAGATTCCGATGCTTCACTTCAGGTTTACTGTATCCCTTAAACCTACTTATTGGCGATGAAACACAGAAATTGCATCGGAATTAAATACAAAAGGCACAATGATGACTTAAGTACAAGAAGACTGACTCTTCTTACTGACTATGCTTTGAACCATTCCTGTGACACTAGTTATAGATTCCGATGTTTCACTTCAGGTTTATTGTATACCTTGGACATTCTATTTGACGATGAAACACAGAAATTGCATCGGAATTAAATACAAAAGGCACAATGGCGACTCTAGTACAAGAAGACTGACTCTTCGTATTGTCTATGTTTTCAACCATTTCTGTGACACTAGTTATAGATTCCGATGCTTCACTTCAGGTTTACTGTTTCCCTTGGACCTTCTTACTGACGATGAAACACAGAAATTGCATCGGAATTAAATACAAAAGGCACAATACCGACTTAAGTACAAGAAGACTGACTCTTCTTACTGTCTATGTTTTGAACCATTCCTGTGACACTAGGTATAGATTCCGATGCTTCACTTCAGGTTTACTGTATCCCTCTGATCTTCTTATTGTCGATGAAACACTGAATTTGCATCGGAATTAAACACAAAAGGCACAATGCCAACTTAAGTACAAAAAGACTGACTCTTCTTACTGACTATGTTTTGAACCATTCCTGTGACACTAGTTATAGATTCCGATGCTCCACTTCAGGTTTACTGTATCTCTTGGACCTTGTTATTGACGATGAAACACAGAAGTTGCATCGGAATTAGATACAAAAGGCACAATTCCGACTTAAGTACAAGAAGACTGACTCTTTTTACTGACTATGTTTTGAACCATTCCTGTGACACTAGTTATAGATTCCGATGCTTCACTTCAGGTTTACTGTATCCCTCTGACCTTCTTATTGACGATAAAACACAGAAATTGCATCGGAATTAAATACAAAACGCAAAATGCCGACTTAAGTACTCGAAGACTGACTCTTCATACTGCCTATGTTTTGAACCGTCCCTGTGACACTAGTTATAGATTCCGGTGCTTCACTCCAGGTTTACTGTATCCCTTGGACCTTCTTATTGACGATGAAAAACAGAAATTGCAACGGAATTAAATACAAAAGGCACAATGCCGAATTAAGGACAAGAAGACTGACTCTTCTTACTCACTATGTTTTGAGCCATTCCTGTGACACTAGTTATAGATTCCGATGCTACACTTCAGTTTTACTGTATCCCTCTGACCTTCTTATTGACGATGAAACACAGAAATTGCATCGGAATTAAATAGAAAAGTCACAATGCCGACTTAAGTACAAGAAGGCTGACTCTTCTTACTGTCTATGTTTTGAACCATACCTGTGACACTAGTTATAGATTCCGATGCTTCACTCCAGGTTTACTGTATCCCTTGGACCTTCTTATAGACGATGAAACACAGAAATTGCATCGGAATTAAATAGAAAAGGCACAATGCCGACTTAAGTAATAGAAGACTGACTCTTCTTACTGTCTATGTTTTGAACCATTCCTGTGACACTAGTTATAGATTCCGATACTTTACTCCAGGTTTACTGTATCCCTTAAACCTTCTTATTGACGATGAAACACAGAAATTGCATCGGAATTAAATACAAAAGGCACAATGGCGACTTAAGTACAAGAAGACTGACTCTTCGTATTGTCTATGTTTTCAATCATTTCTGTGACACTAGTTATAGATTCCGATGCTTCACTTCAGGTTTTCTTGTATCCCTTGGACCTTCTTACTGACGATGAAACACAGAAATTGCATCGGAATTAAATACAAAAGGCACAATACCGACTTAAGTACAAGAAGACTGACTCTTCTTACTGTCTATGTTTTGAACCAATCCTGTGACACTAGGTATAGATTCCGATGCTTCACTTCAGGTTTACTGTATCCCTCCGATCTTCTTATTGTCGATGAAACACTGAATTTGCATCGGAATTAAACACAAAAGGCACAATGCCAACTTAAGTACAAAAAGACTGACTCTTCTTACTGACTATGTTTTGAACCATTCCTGTGACACTATTTATAGATTCCGATCCTCCACTTCAGGTTTACTGTATCTCTTGGACCTTCTTATTGACGATGAAACACAGAAGTTGCATCGGAATTAAATACAAAAGGCACAATTCCGACTTAAGTACAAGAAGACTGACTCTTTTTACTGACTATGTTTTGAACCATTCCTGTGACACTAGTTATAGATTCCGATGCTTCACTTCAGGTTTACTGTATCACTCTGACCTATTATTGACGATAAAACACAGAAATTGCATCGGAATTAAATACAAAACGCAAAATGCCGACTTAAGTACTCGAAGACTGACTGTTCTTACTGCCTATGTTTTGAACCGTTCCTGTGACACTAGTTATAGATTCCGGTGCTTCACTCCAGGTTTACTGTATCCCTTGGACCTTCTTATTGACGATGAAAAACAGAAATTGCAACGGAATTAAATACAAAAGGCACAATGCCGAATTAAGGACAAGAAGACTGACTCTTCTTACTCACTATGTTTTGAGCCATTCCTGTGACACTAGTTATAGATTCCGATGCTACACTTCAGTTTTACTGTATCCCTCTGACCTTCTTATTGACGATGAAACACAGAAATTGCATCGGAATTAAATAGAAAAGTCACAATGCCGACTTAAGTACAAGAAGACTGACTCTTCTTACTGTCTATGTTTTGAACCATACCTGTGACACTAGTTATAGATTCCGATGCTTCACTCCAGGTTTACTGTATCCCTTGGACCTTCTTATAGACGATGAAACACAGAAATTGCATCGGAATTAAATACAAAAGGCACAATGCCGACTTAAGTACAAGAAGATTGACTCATCCTACTGTCTTTGTTTTGAACCATTCCTGTGACACTAGTTATAGATTCCGGTGCTTCACTCAAGGTTTACTGTATCCCTTGGATCTTCTTATTGACGATGAAACACAGAAATTGCATCAGAATTAAATAGTCAAGGCACAATGACGACTTAAGTACAAGAATACTGACGCTTCTTACTGACTATGTTTTGAACCATTCCTGTGACACTAGTTATAGATTCCGTTGCTTCACTTCAGGTTTACTGTATACCTTGGATCTTCTTATTGACGATGAAATACAGATATTGCATCGGAATGAAATAGAAAAGGCACAATGCCGAGTTAAGTACAAGAAGAATGACTCTTCTTACTGTATCTTTGTACCATTCCTGTGACACTAGTTATAGATTCCGATGCTTCAATTCAGGTTTACTGTATCCCTCTGTCCTTCCTATTGATGATGAAACACAGACATTGCATCCGAATTAAATACAAAAGGAACAATGCCGACTTAAGTACAAGGAGACTGACTCATCCTACTGTCTATGTTTTGAACCATTCCTGTGACACTAGTTATAGAATCCGATGCTTCACTTAAGGTATACTGTATCCCACTGATATTCTTATTGACGATGAAACACAGAAATTGCATCGGAATTAAATACACAAGGCACAATGCCGACTTAAGTAAAGAAGATTGACTCTTCTTACTGACTATGTTTTGAACCATACTTGTGACACTAGTTATAGATTACGATGCTTCACTTCAGGATTACTGTATCCAATAAACCTTCTTATTGACGATGAAACACAGAAATTGCATCGGAATTAAATACAAAAGGCACAATGCCGACCTGAGTACAAGAAGACTGACTCTACTTACTGACTATGTTTTGAACCATTCCTGTGACAGTAGTTATAGATTCCGATACTTCACTTCAGGTTTACTGTATACCTTGGACGTTCTAATTGACGATGAAACACAGAAATTGCGTCGGAAATTAATAGAAAAGGCACAATGTCGACTTACGTACAAGAAGACTGACTCTTCTCACTGTCTTTGTTTTGAAACATTTCTGTGACACTAGTTATAGATTCCGATGCTTCACTTCAGGTTTACTGTATACCTTGGACCTTCTTATTGACGATGAAACACAGAAATTGCTTCGGAATTAAATACAAAAGGCACAATACCGACTTAAGTACAAGAAGTCTGACTCTTCTTAATGTCTATGTTTTGAACCATTCCTGTGACACTAGTTATAGATTCCGATGCCTCACTACAGGTTTACTATATCCCTCTGATCTTCTTATTGACGATGAAACACAGAAATTGCATCGGAATTAAATACAAAAGGCACAATGCCGACTTAAGTACAAGAAGACTGACGCTTCTTACAGTCTATGATTTGAACCATTCCTGTGACACTAGTTATGGATTCCCATGCTTCACTTCAGGTTTACTGTATCCCTTGGACCTTCTTATTGACGATGAAACACGGAAATTGCATCGGAATTAAACACAAAAGGCACAATGCCGATTTAAGTACAAAAAGACTGACTCTTCTTACTGACTATGTTTCGAACCATTCCTGTGACACTAGTTATAGATTCCGATGCTTCACTTCAGGTTTACTGTATACCTTGGACCTTCTTATTGACGATGAAACACAGAAATTGCATCGGAATTAAATACAAAAGGCACAATGCCGACTTAGGTACAAGAAGACTGACTCTTTTTACTGACTATGTTTGAACAATTCCTGTGACACTAGTTATAGATTCGGATGCTTCACTTCTGGTTTACTGTATCCCTCTGACCTTCTTATTGACGATTAAACACAGAAATTGCATCGGAATTAAATACAAAAGGCACAATGCCGACTTAAGAACAAGAAGACTGACTCTTCTTACTGACTATGATTTGAACCATTCTTGTGACACTAGTTATAGATTCCGATGCTTCACTTCGGTTTACTGTATCCCTCTGACCTTCTTATTGACGATGAAACACAGAAATTGCATCGGAATTAAATAGAAAAGGCACAATGCCGACTTAAGTACAAGAAGACCTACTCTTCCTACTGACAATGTTTTGAACCATTCCAGTGACACTAGTTATAGATTCCGTTGCTTCACTTCAGGTTTACTGTATCCCTCTGACCTTCTTATTGACGATGAAACACAGAAATTGCATCGGATTTAAATAGAAAAGGCACAATGCCGACTTAAGTACAAGAAGACTGACTCTTCTTACTGTCTATGTTTTGAACCATTCCTGTGACACTAGGTATAGATTCCGATGCTTCACTTCAGGTTTACTGTATCCCTCTGATCTTCTTATTGTCGATGAAACACTGAATTTGCATCGGAATTAAACACAAAAGGCACAATGCCAACTTAAGTACAAAAAGACTGACTCTTCTTACTGACTATGTTTTGAACCATTCCTGTGACACTAGTTATAGATTCCGATGCTCCACTTCAGGTTTACTGTATCTCTTGGACCTTGTTATTGACGATGAAACACAGAAGTTGCATCGGAATTAGATACAAAAGGCACAATTCCGACTTAAGTACAAGAAGACTGACTCTTTTTACTGACTATGTTTTGAACCATTCCTGTGACACTAGTTATAGATTCCGATGCTTCACTTCAGGTTTACTGTATCCCTCTGACCTTCTTATTGACGATAAAACACAGAAATTGCATCGGAATTAAATACAAAACGCAAAATGCCGACTTAAGTACTCGAAGACTGACTCTTCATACTGCCTATGTTTTGAACCGTCCCTGTGACACTAGTTATAGATTCCGGTGCTTCACTCCAGGTTTACTGTATCCCTTGGACCTTCTTATTGACGATGAAAAACAGAAATTGCAACGGAATTAAATACAAAAGGCACAATGCCGAATTAAGGACAAGAAGACTGACTCTTCTTACTCACTATGTTTTGAGCCATTCCTGTGACACTAGTTATAGATTCCGATGCTACACTTCAGTTTTACTGTATCCCTCTGACCTTCTTATTGACGATGAAACACAGAAATTGCATCGGAATTAAATAGAAAAGTCACAATGCCGACTTAAGTACAAGAAGGCTGACTCTTCTTACTGTCTATGTTTTGAACCATACCTGTGACACTAGTTATAGATTCCGATGCTTCACTCCAGGTTTACTGTATCCCTTGGACCTTCTTATAGACGATGAAACACAGAAATTGCATCGGAATTAAATAGAAAAGGCACAATGCCGACTTAAGTAATAGAAGACTGACTCTTCTTACTGTCTATGTTTTGAACCATTCCTGTGACACTAGTTATAGATTCCGATACTTTACTCCAGGTTTACTGTATCCCTTAAACCTTCTTATTGACGATGAAACACAGAAATTGCATCGGAATTAAATACAAAAGGCACAATGGCGACTTAAGTACAAGAAGACTGACTCTTCGTATTGTCTATGTTTTCAATCATTTCTGTGACACTAGTTATAGATTCCGATGCTTCACTTCAGGTTTTCTTGTATCCCTTGGACCTTCTTACTGACGATGAAACACAGAAATTGCATCGGAATTAAATACAAAAGGCACAATACCGACTTAAGTACAAGAAGACTGACTCTTCTTACTGTCTATGTTTTGAACCAATCCTGTGACACTAGGTATAGATTCCGATGCTTCACTTCAGGTTTACTGTATCCCTCCGATCTTCTTATTGTCGATGAAACACTGAATTTGCATCGGAATTAAACACAAAAGGCACAATGCCAACTTAAGTACAAAAAGACTGACTCTTCTTACTGACTATGTTTTGAACCATTCCTGTGACACTATTTATAGATTCCGATCCTCCACTTCAGGTTTACTGTATCTCTTGGACCTTCTTATTGACGATGAAACACAGAAGTTGCATCGGAATTAAATACAAAAGGCACAATTCCGACTTAAGTACAAGAAGACTGACTCTTTTTACTGACTATGTTTTGAACCATTCCTGTGACACTAGTTATAGATTCCGATGCTTCACTTCAGGTTTACTGTATCACTCTGACCTCTTATTGACGATAAAACACAGAAATTGCATCGGAATTAAATACAAAACGCAAAATGCCGACTTAAGTACTCGAAGACTGACTGTTCTTACTGCCTATGTTTTGAACCGTTCCTGTGACACTAGTTATAGATTCCGGTGCTTCACTCCAGGTTTACTGTATCCCTTGGACCTTCTTATTGACGATGAAAAACAGAAATTGCAACGGAATTAAATACAAAAGGCACAATGCCGAATTAAGGACAAGAAGACTGACTCTTCTTACTCACTATGTTTTGAGCCATTCCTGTGACACTAGTTATAGATTCCGATGCTACACTTCAGTTTTACTGTATCCCTCTGACCTTCTTATTGACGATGAAACACAGAAATTGCATCGGAATTAAATAGAAAAGTCACAATGCCGACTTAAGTACAAGAAGACTGACTCTTCTTACTGTCTATGTTTTGAACCATACCTGTGACACTAGTTATAGATTCCGATGCTTCACTCCAGGTTTACTGTATCCCTTGGACCTTCTTATAGACGATGAAACACAGAAATTGCATCGGAATTAAATACAAAAGGCACAATGCCGACTTAAGTACAAGAAGATTGACTCATCCTACTGTCTTTGTTTTGAACCATTCCTGTGACACTAGTTATAGATTCCGGTGCTTCACTCAAGGTTTACTGTATCCCTTGGATCTTCTTATTGACGATGAAACACAGAAATTGCATCAGAATTAAATAGTCAAGGCACAATGACGACTTAAGTACAAGAATACTGACGCTTCTTACTGACTATGTTTTGAACCATTCCTGTGACACTAGTTATAGATTCCGTTGCTTCACTTCAGGTTTACTGTATACCTTGGATCTTCTTATTGACGATGAAATACAGATATTGCATCGGAATGAAATAGAAAAGGCACAATGCCGAGTTAAGTACAAGAAGAATGACTCTTCTTACTGTATCTTTGTACCATTCCTGTGACACTAGTTATAGATTCCGATGCTTCAATTCAGGTTTACTGTATCCCTCTGTCCTTCCTATTGATGATGAAACACAGACATTGCATCCGAATTAAATACAAAAGGAACAATGCCGACTTAAGTACAAGGAGACTGACTCATCCTACTGTCTATGTTTTGAACCATTCCTGTGACACTAGTTATAGAATCCGATGCTTCACTTAAGGTATACTGTATCCCACTGATATTCTTATTGACGATGAAACACAGAAATTGCATCGGAATTAAATACACAAGGCACAATGCCGACTTAAGTAAAGAAGATTGACTCTTCTTACTGACTATGTTTTGAACCATACTTGTGACACTAGTTATAGATTACGATGCTTCACTTCAGGATTACTGTATCCAATAAACCTTCTTATTGACGATGAAACACAGAAATTGCATCGGAATTAAATACAAAAGGCACAATGCCGACCTGAGTACAAGAAGACTGACTCTACTTACTGACTATGTTTTGAACCATTCCTGTGACAGTAGTTATAGATTCCGATACTTCACTTCAGGTTTACTGTATACCTTGGACGTTCTAATTGACGATGAAACACAGAAATTGCGTCGGAAATTAATAGAAAAGGCACAATGTCGACTTACGTACAAGAAGACTGACTCTTCTCACTGTCTTTGTTTTGAAACATTTCTGTGACACTAGTTATAGATTCCGATGCTTCACTTCAGGTTTACTGTATACCTTGGACCTTCTTATTGACGATGAAACACAGAAATTGCTTCGGAATTAAATACAAAAGGCACAATACCGACTTAAGTACAAGAAGTCTGACTCTTCTTAATGTCTATGTTTTGAACCATTCCTGTGACACTAGTTATAGATTCCGATGCCTCACTACAGGTTTACTATATCCCTCTGATCTTCTTATTGACGATGAAACACAGAAATTGCATCGGAATTAAATACAAAAGGCACAATGCCGACTTAAGTACAAGAAGACTGACGCTTCTTACAGTCTATGATTTGAACCATTCCTGTGACACTAGTTATGGATTCCCATGCTTGACTTCAGGTTTACTGTATCCCTTGGACCTTCTTATTGACGATGAAACAC
This sequence comes from Schistocerca serialis cubense, assembly GCF_023864345.2. Lineage (NCBI taxonomy): Eukaryota > Metazoa > Arthropoda > Insecta > Orthoptera > Acrididae > Schistocerca > Schistocerca serialis. The sequence goes on from NC_064640.1 coordinate 1,096,602,601, forward strand.
GGAAATTGCATCGGAATTAAACACAAAAGGCACAATGCCGATTTAAGTACAAAAAGACTGACTCTTCTTACTGACTATGTTTCGAACCATTCCTGTGACACTAGTTATAGATTCCGATGCTTCACTTCAGGTTTACTGTATACCTTGGACCTTCTTATTGACGATGAAACACAGAAATTGCATCGGAATTAAATACAAAAGGCACAATGCCGACTTAGGTACAAGAAGACTGACTCTTTTTACTGACTATGTTTGAACAATTCCTGTGACACTAGTTATAGATTCGGATGCTTCACTTCTGGTTTACTGTATCCCTCTGACCTTCTTATTGACGATTAAACACAGAAATTGCATCGGAATTAAATACAAAAGGCACAATGCCGACTTAAGAACAAGAAGACTGACTCTTCTTACTGACTATGATTTGAACCATTCTTGTGACACTAGTTATAGATTCCGATGCTTCACTTCGGTTTACTGTATCCCTCTGACCTTCTTATTGACGATGAAACACAGAAATTGCATCGGAATTAAATAGAAAAGGCACAATGCCGACTTAAGTACAAGAAGACCTACTCTTCCTACTGACAATGTTTTGAACCATTCCAGTGACACTAGTTATAGATTCCGTTGCTTCACTTCAGGTTTACTGTATCCCTCTGACCTTCTTATTGACGATGAAACACAGAAATTGCATCGGATTTAAATAGAAAAGGCACAATGCCGACTTAAGTACAAGAAGACTGACTCTTCTTACTGTCTATGTTTTGAACCATTCCTGTGACTCTAGTTATAGATTCCGATGTTTCACTCCAGGTTTACCGTATCCCTTGGACCTTCTTATTGACGATGAAACACAGAAATTGCATCGGAATTAAATACAAAAGGCACAATGCCGACTGAAGGACAAGAAGACTGACTCTTCTTACTGACTATGATTTGAACCATTCCTGTGACACTAGTTATAGATTCCGATGCTTCACTTCAGGTTTACTGTATCCCTCTGACCTTCTTATTGACGATGAAACACAGTAATTGCATCGGAATTCAATACAAAAGGCTCAATGCCGACTTAAGTACATGAAGACCGACTCTTGTTATTGACAATGATTTGAACCATTCCTGTGACACTAGTTATGGATTCCGATGCCTCACTTCTGGTTTACTGTATCCCTTGGACATTCTTATTGACGATGAAACACAGAAATTGCATCGGAATTAAATACAAAAAGCACAATTCCGACTTAAGTACATGAAGACCGACTCTACTTATTGAGAATGATTTGAACCATTCCTGTGACACCAGTTATAGATTCCGATGCTTCACTCGAGGTTTTCTATATCCCTTGGACCTTCTTATAGACGATGAAACACAGAAATTGCAACGGAATTATATACAAAAGGCACAATGCCGACTTAAGGACAAGAAGACTGACTCTTCCTACTGACTATGTTTTGCACCATTCCTGTGACACTAGTTATGGATTCCGATGCTTCACTTTAGGTTTACTGTACCCCTCTGACCTTCTTATTGACGATGAAACCCAAAAATTGCATCGGAATTAAATACAAAAGGCACAATGCCGACTTAAGTACAAGAAGACTGACTCTTCTTACTGACCATGCTTTGATCCATTCCTGTGACACTAGTTATAGATTCCGATGCTTCACTTCAGGTTTACTGTATCCCTCTGACATTCTTATTGACGATGAAACACAGAAATTGCATCGGAATTAAATACAAAAGCCACAATGCCGACTTAAGTACAAGAAGACTGACTCTTCTTACTGACCATGTTTTGAACCATTCCTGTGACACTAGTTATAGATTCCGTTGCTTCACTTCAGGTTTAATGTATCCCTCTGACCTTCTTATTGACGATGAAACACAGAAATTGCATCGGATTTAAATAGAAAAGGCACAATGCCGACTTAAGTACAAGAAGACTGACTCTTCTTACTGACTATGATTTGAACCATTCTTGTGACACTAGTTATAGATTCCGATGCTTCACTTCAGGTTTACTGTATCCCTCTGACCTTCTTATTGACGATGAAACACAGAAATTGCATCGGAATTAAATAGAAAAGGCACAATGCCGACTTAAGTACAAGAAGACTGACGCTTCTTACTGACTATGTTTTGAACCATTCCTGTGACACTAGTTATAGATTCCGTTGCTTCACTTCAGGTTTACTGTATCCCTCTGACCTTCTTATTGACGATGAAACACAGAAATTGCATCGGGTTTAAATAGAAAAGGCACAATGCCGACTTAAGTACAAGAAGACTGACTCTTCTTACTGTCTATGTTTTGAACCATTCCTGTGACTCTAGTTATGTATTCCGATGTTTCACTCCAGGTTTACCGTATCCCTTGGACCTTCTTATCGACGATGAAACACAGAAATTGCATCGGAATTAAATAGAAAAGGCACAATGCCGACTTAAGTACAAGAAGACTGACTCTTCTTACTGACTAGGTTTTGTACCAATCCTGTACACTAGATATAGATTCCGATGCTTCCATTCAGGTTTACTGTATACCTTGGACCTTCTTACTGACGATGAAACACAGAAATTGCATCGGATTTAAATACAAAAGGCACAATGCCGACTTAGGTACAAGAGGACTGACTCTTCCTACTGTCTATATTTTGAACCTTTCCTGTGACACTAGTTTTGAATTCCGATGCTTCACTTCAGGTTTACTGTATCCCTCTACCTTCTTATTGACGATTAAACACAGAAATTGCATCGGAATGAAATACAAAAGGTACAATGCCGACTTAAGTACAAGAAGACTGACTTTTTCTACTGTCTATGTTTTGAACCATTCCTGTGACACTAGTTATAGATTCCGATGCTTCACTTCATGTTTACTGCATCCCTCTGACGTTATTGCCGATGAAACACAGAAATTGCATCGGAATTAAATACAAAAGGCACAATGCCGACTGAAGGACGAGAAGACTGACTCTTCGTACTGACTATGATTTGAACCATTCCTGTGACACTAGTTATAGATTCCGATGCTTCACTTCAGGTTTACTGTATCCCTCTGACCTTCTTATTGACGATGAAACACAGTAATTGCATCGGAATTCAATACAAAAGGCTTAATGCCGACTTAAGTACATGAAGACCGACTCTTGTTATTGACAATGATTTGAACCATTCCTGTGACACTAGTTATAGATTTCGATGCCTCACTTCGGGTTTACTGTATCCCTTGGACATTCTTATTGACGATGAAACACAGAAATTGCATTGGAATTAAATACAAAAGGCACAATGCCGACTTAAGGACAAGAAGACTGACTCTTCCTACTGACTGTGTTTTGCACCATTCCTGTGACACTAGTTATGGATTCCGATGCTTCACTTTAGGTTTACTGTACCCCTCTGACCTTCTTATTGACGATGAAACCCAGAAATCGCATCGGAATTAAATACAAAATGCACAATGCCGACTTAAGTACAAGAGGACTGACTCTTCCTTCCGTCTATGTTTTGAACCATTCCTGTGACACTAGTTTTGGATTCCGATGCTTCACTTCAGGTGTACTGTATCCCTTGGACCTTCTTATTGACGATGAAACACAGAAATTGCATTGGAATTAAATACAAAAGGCACAATGCCGACTTAAGTACAAGAAGACTGACTCTTCCTACTGTCTATGTTTTGAACCATTCCTGTGACACTAGTTATAGATTCCGATGCTTCTCTTCAGGTTTACTGTATCCCTCTGACCTTATTGCCGATGAAGCACAGAAATTGCATCGGAATTAAATACAAAAGGCACAATGCCGACTTAACGACAAGAAGCCTGACTCTTGTTGATGACTATGTTTTGAACCATTCCTGTGACACTAGTTATAGATTCCCATGCTTCACGTTAGGTTTACTATATCCCTCAGCCCTTCTTATTGACCATGAAACTCAGAAATTGCATCGGAATTAAATACAAAAACCATAATGCCGTCTTAAGTACACGAAGACTGACTCTTCTAACTGACTATGCTTTGAACCATTCCTGTGACACTAGTTTTGGATTCCGATGCTTCACTCCAGGTTTACTGTATCCCTTGGACCTTGTTATTGACGATGAAACACAGAAAATGCATCGGAATTAAATACAAAAGGCACAATGCCGACTTAAGTACAAGAAGACTGACTCTTCTTACTGACTATGTTTTGAACCATTCTTGTGACACTAGTTATAGATTCCGATGCTTCACTTCAGGTTTACTGTATCCCTCTGACGTTCTTATTGACGATGAAACACAGAAATTGCATCGGAATTAAATAGAAAAGGCACAATGCCGACTTAAGTACAAGAAGACTGACTCTTCTTACTGTCTATGTTTTGAACCATTCCTGTGACTCTAGTTATAGAATCCGATGCTTCACTCCAGGTTTACCGTATCCCTTGGACCTTCTTGTTGACGATGAAACACAGAAATTGCATCGGAATTAAATACAAAAGGCACAATGCCGACTTAGGTACAAGAGGACTGACTCTTCCTACTGTCTATGTTTTGAACCATTCCTGTGACACTAGTTTTGGATTCCGATGCTTCACTTCAGGTTTACTGTATCCCTCTGACCTTCTTATTGACGATGAAACACAGAAATTGCATCGGAATTAAAAACAAAAGGTACAATGCCGACTTAAGTACAAGAAGACTGACTTTTTCTACTGTCTTAGTTTTGAACCATTCCTGTGACACTAGTTATAGATTCCGATGCTTCACTTCAGGTTTACTGTATCCCTCTGACGTTATTGCCGATGAATCACAGAAATTGCTTCGGAATTAGATACAAAAGGCACAATGCCGACTTAAGGACAAGAACACTGACTCTTCTTACTGACTATGTTTTGAACCAATCCTGTGACACTAGTTATAGATTCCGATGCTGCACATCAGGTTTACTGTATCCCTCTGACCTTCTTATTGACGATGAAACACAGTAATTGCATCGGAATTAAATACAAAAGGCACAATGCCGACTTAAGTACATGAAGACCGACTCTTGTTATTGACAATGATTTGAACCATTCCTGTGACACTAGTTATAGATTCCGATGCTTCACTTCAGGTTTACTGTATCCCTCTGACCTTATTGCCGATGAAACACAGAAATTGCATCGGAATTAAATACAAAAGGCACATTGCCGACTTAAGGACAAGAGGACTGACTCTTCTTGCTGACTATGCTTTGAACCATTCCTGTGACACTAGTTATAGATTCCGATGCTCCACTTCAGGTTTACCGTATCCCTCCGCCCTTCTTATTGACGATGAAACACAGAAATTACATCGCAATTAAATACAGAAGGCACAATGGCGACTTAAGTACATGAAGACTGACTCTTCTTATTGACAATGATTTGAACCATTCCTGTGACACTAGTTATAGATTCCGATGCTTCACTTCAGGTTTACTGTATCCCTCAGACCTTCTTATTGACGATGAAACACAGAAATTGCATCGGAATTAAATGCAAAAGGCACAATGCCGACATAAGTACAAGAAGACTGACTCTTCCTACTGTCTATGTTTTTAACCATTCCTGTGATACTAGTTATAGATTCCGATGCTTCACTTCGGGTTTACTGTATCCCTCTGACCTTATTGCCGATGAAACACAGAAATTGCATCGGAATTAAATAGAAAAGGCACATTTCCGATTTAAGGACAAGAAGACTGACTCTTCTTACTGACTATGTTTTGATCCATTCCTGTGACACTAGTTATAGATTCCGATGCTTCACATCAGGTTTACTGTATCCCTCTGACATTCTTATTGACGATGAAACACAGAAATTGCATCGGAATTAAATACAAAAGCCACAATGCCGACTTAAGTACAAGAAGACTGACTCTTCTTACTGACCATGTTTTGAACCATTCCTGTGACACAGTAGTTATAGATTCCGTTGCTTCACTTCCGGTTTACTGTATCCCTCTGACCTTCTTATTGACGATGAAACACAGAAATTGCATCGGATTTAAATAGAAAAGGCACAATGCCGACTTAAGTACAAGAAGACTGACTCTTCTTACTGACTATGTTTTGAACCATTCCTGTGACACTAGTTATAGATTCCGTTGCTTCACTTCAGGTTTACTGTATCCCTCTGACCTTCTTATTGACGATGAAACACAGAAATTGCATCGGATTTAAATAGAAAAGGCACAATGCCGACTGAAGTACAAGAAGACTGACTCTTCTTACTGTCTATGTTTTGAACCATTCCTGTGACTCTAGTTATAGATTCCGATGTTTCACTCCAGGTTTACCGTATCCCTTGGACCTTCTTATTGACGATGAAACACAGAAATTGCATCGGAATTAAATAGAAAAGGCAAAATGCCGACTTAAGTACAAGAAGACTGACTCTTCTTACTGACTATGTTTTGAACCAAACCAGTGACACTAGATATAGATTCCGATGCTTCCATTCAGGTTTTCTGTATACCTTGGACCATCTTACTGACGATGAAACACTGAAATTGCATCGGATTTAAATACAAAAGGCACAATGCCGACTTAGGTACAAGTGGACTGACTCTTCCTACTGTCTATGTTTTGAACCTTTCCTGTGACACTAGTTTTGGATTCCGATGCTTCACTTCAGGTTTACTGTATCCCTCTACCTTCTTATTGACGATTAAACACAGAAATTGCATCGGAATGAAATACAAAACGTACAATGCCGACTTAAGTACAAGAAGACTGACTTTTTCTACTGTCTATATTTTGAACCATTCCTGTGTCACTAGTTATATATTCCGATGCTTCACTTCATGTTTACTGTATCCCTCTGACGTTATTGCCGATGAAACACAGAAATTGCATCGGAATTAAATACAAAAGGCACAATGCCGACTTAACGACAAGAAGCCTGACTCTTGTTGATGACTATGTTTTGAACCATTCCTGTGACACTAGTTATAGATTCCCATGCTTCACGTTAGGTTTACTATATCCCTCAGCCCTTCTTATTGACCATGAAACTCAGAGATTGCATCGGAATTAAATACAAAAGGCAAAATGCCGTCTTAAGTACACGAAGACTGACTCTTCTTACTGACTATGCTTTGAACCATTCCTGTGAAACTAGTTTTGGATTCCGATGCTTCACTCCAGGTTTACTGTATCCCTTGGACCTTGTTATTGACGATGAAACACAGAAATTGCATCGGAATTAAATACAAAAGGCACAATGCCGACTTAAGTACAAGAAGACTGACTCTTCTTACTGACTATGTTTTGAACCATTCTTGTGACACTAGTTATAGATTCCGATGCTTCACTTCAGGTTTACTGTATCCCTCTGACGTTCTTATTGACGATGAAACACAGAAATTGCATCGGAATTAAATAGAAAAGGCACAATGCCGACTTAAGTACAAGAAGACTGACTCTTCTTACTGTCTATGTTTGAACCATTCCTGTGACTCTAGTTATAGATTCCGATGCTTCACTCCAGGTTTACCGTATCCCTTGGACCTTCTTGTTGACGATGAAACACAGAAATTGCATCGGAATTAAATAGAAAATGCACAATGCTGACTTAAATACAAGAAGACTTTCTCTTCTTACTGACTATGTTTTGAACCAATCCTGTGACTCTAGATATAGATTCCGATGCTTCACTTCAGGTTTACTGTATCCCTCTGAAGTTCTTATTGACGATGAAACACAGAAATTGCAGCGGAATTAAATACAAAAGGCACAATGCCGACTTAAGTACATGAAGACCGACTCTTGTTATTGACAATGATTTGAACCATTCCTGTGACACTAGTTATAGATTCCGATGCTTCACTTCAGGTTTACTGTATCCCTTGGACATTCTTATTGACGATGAAACACAGAAATCGCATCGGAATTAAATACAAAATGCACAATGCCGACTTAAGTACAAGAAGACTGACTCTTCTTACTGACTATGTTTTGTACCATTCCTGTGACACTAGTTATGGATTCCGATGCTTCACTTTAGGTTTACTGTATGCCTCTGACCTTCTTATTGACGATGAAACACAGAAATAGCATTGGAATTAAATACAAAAGGAACAATGCCGACATAAGTACAAAAAGACTGACTCTTCCTACTGTCTATGTTTGAACCATTCCTGTGACACTAGTTATAGATTCCGATGCTTCACTTCAGGTTAACTGTATCCCTCTGACCTTATTGCCGATGAAACACAGAAATTGCATCGGAATTAAATACAAAAGGCACATTGCCGACTTAAGGACAAGAGGACTGACTCTTCTTACTGACTATGCTTTGAACCATTCCTGTGACACTAGTTATAGATTCCGATGCTTCACTTCAGGTTTACCGTATCCCTCCGCCCTTCTTATTGACGATGAAACACAGAAATTGCATCGCAATTAAATACAGAAGGCACAATCGCGACTTAAGTACATGAAGACTGACTCTTCTTATTGACAATGATTTGAACCATTCCTGTGACACTAGTTATAGCTTCCGATGCTTCACTCCAGGTTTACCGTATCCCTTGGACCTTCTTGTTGACGATGAAACACAGAAATTGCATCGGAATTAAATAGAAAAGGCACAATGCTGACTTAAATACAAGAAGACTTACTCTTCTTACTGACTATGTTTTGAACCAATCCTGTGACTCTAGATTAGATTCCGATGCTTCACTCCAGGTGTACCGTATCCCTTGGACCTTCTTATTGACGATGAAACACAGAAATTGAATCAGAATTAAATAAATAAGCACAATGCCGACTTAAGTACAAGAAGAGAGACTCTTCTTACTGTCTATGTTTTGAACCATTACTGTGATACTAGTTGTTGATTCCGATGCTTCACTTCCGGTTTACTGCATCCCCTGGACCTTCTTATTGACGATGAAACACAGAAATTGCATCGGATTTAAATACAAATGTCACAATGACGACTTAAGTACAAGAACACTGACTCTTCCTACTGTCTATGCTTTGAACCATTCCGGTGACACTAGTTATAGATTACGATGCTTCACTTCAAGTTTACTGTATCCCTTGTACCTTCTTATTGACGATGAAACACAGAAATTGCATCGGACTTAAATACAAAAGGCACAATGCCGACTTAAGTACAAGAGGACTGACTCTTCCTTCTGTCTATGTTTTGAACCATTCCTGTGACACTAGTTATAGATTCCGATGCTTCACTTAAGTTTTACTGTATCCCTTGGGCATTCTTATTGACGATGAAACATAGAAATTGCATCGGAATTAAATACAAAAGGCACAATGCCGACTTACGTACTAGAAGACTGACTCTTCTTACTGTCTAGGTTTTGAATCATTCCTGTGACACTTGTTATGGATTCCGATGCTTCACTCCAGTTGTACTATATCCCTTGGACCTTCTTATTGACGATGAAACACAGAAATTACATCGGAATTAAATACAAAAGGCACAATGCCGACTTAAGGACAAGAAGACTGACTCTTCTTACTGACTATGCTTTGAACCATTCCTGTGACACTAGTTTCGGATTCCGATGCTTCACTTCAGGTTTACTGTATCTTCAGACCTTCTTATTGACGATGAAACACAGAAATTGCATCGGAATTAAATACAAAAGGCACAATGCCGACATAAGTACAAGCAGACTGACTCTTCCTACTGTCTATGTTTTGAACCATTCCTGTGACACTAGTTATAGATTCCGATGCTTCACTTCAGGTTTACTGTATCCCTCTTACCTTATTGCCGATGAAACACAGAAATTGCATCGGAATTAAATACAAAAGGCACATTGCCGACTTAAGGACAAGAGGACTGACTCTTCTTACTGACTATGCTTTGAACCATTCCTGTGACACTAGTTATAGATTCCGATGCTTCACTTCAGGTTTACCGTATCCCTCCGCCCTTCTTATTGACGATGAAACACAGAAATTGCATCGCAATTAAATACAGAAGGCACAATGGCGACTTAAGTACATGAAGACTGACTCTTCTTATTGACAATGATTTGAACCATTCCTGTGACACTAGTTATAGATTCCGATGCTTCACTTCAGGTTTACTGTATACCTTGGGCATTCTTATTGACGATGAAACATAGAAATTGCATCGGAATTAAATACAAAAGGCACAATGCCGACTTAAGTACTAGAAGACTGACTCTTCTTACTGTCTATGTTTTGAACCATTCCTGTGACACTTGTTATGGTTTCCGATGCTTCACTCCAGTTGTACTATATCCCTTGGACCTTCTTATTGACGATGAAACACAGAAATTGCATCGGAATTAAATACAAAAGGCACAATGCCGACTTAAGGACACGAAGACTGACTCTTCTTACTGACTATGCTTTGAACCAATCCTGTGACACTAGTTTTGGATTCCGATGCTTCACTTCATGTTTACTGTATCCCTCAGACCTTCTTATTGACGATGAAACACAGAAATTGCATCGGAATTAAATACAAAAGGCACAATGCCGACTTAAGTACAAGAAGACTGACTCTTCCTACTGTCTATGTTTGAACCATTCCTGTGACACTAGTTATAGATTCCGATGGTTCACTTCAGGTTTACTGTATCCCTCTGACCTTATTGCCTATGAAACACAGAAATTGCATCGGAATTAAATAGAAAAGGCACATTTCCGATTTAAGGACAAGAAGACTGACTCTTCTTACTGACTATGTTTTGATCCATTCCTGTGACACTAGTTATAGATTCCGATGCTTCACTTCAGGTTTACTGTATCCCTCTGACATTCTTATAGACGATGAAACACAGAAATTGCATCGGAATTAAATACAAAAGCCACAATGCCGACTTAAGTACAAGAAGACTGACTCTTCTTACTGACCATGTTTTGAACCATTCCTGTGACACTAATTACAGATTCCGATGCTTCACTTTAGGTTTACTGTTTCCCTTGGACCTGCTTATTGACGATGAAACACAGAAATTGAATCAGAATTAAATACAAAAGAACAATGCCGACTTAAGTACAAGAAGAGAGACTCTTCTTACTGACTATGTTTTGATCCATTCCTGTGACACTAGTTATAGATTTCGATGCTCACTTCAGGTTTACTGTATCTCTTTGACCTTCATATTGACGATGAAACATAGAAATTGCATCGGAATTAAATACAAAAGGCACAATGCCGACTTAAGTACAAGAACACTGACTCTTCCTACTGTCTATGCTTTGAACCATTCCGGAGACACTAGTTATAGATTCCGATGCTTCACTTCAAGTTTACTGTATCCCTTGTACCTTCTTATTGACGATGAAACACAGAAATTGCATCGGACTTAAATACAAAAGACACAATGCCGACATAAGTACAAGAAGACTGACTCTTCTTACTGTCTATGTTTTGAACCATTCCTGTGACACTAGTTATATATTCCGATGCTTCACTTTAGGTTACTGTATCATTTGGACCTTCCTCTTGACGATGAAACACAGAAATTGCATCGGACTTAAATACAAAAGGCACAATGCCGACTTAAGTACTAGAGGACTGACTCTTCTTACTGTCTATGTTTTGAACCATTCCTGTGACACTTGTTATTGATTCCGATGCTTCACTCCAGGTGTACTATATACCTTGGACCTTCTTATTGACGATGAAACACATTAATTGCATCGGAATTAAATACAAAAGGCACAATGCCGACTTAAGGACAAGAAGACTGACTCTCCTTACTGACTATGCTTTGAACCATTCCTGTGACACTAGTTATAGATTCCGATGCTTTACTTCAGGCTTACTGTATCCCTCTGACCTTCGTATTGACGATGAAACACAGAAATTGCATCGGAATTAAATAGAAAAGGCACAATGCCGACTTAAGTACAAGAAGACTGACTCTTCTTACTGTCTATGTTTTGAACCATCCCTGTGACTCTAGTTATCGATTCCCATGCTTCACTCCAGGTTTACTGTATCCCTTGGACCTTCGTATTGACGATGAAACACAGAAATTGCATCGGAATTAAATAGAAAAGGCACAATGCCGACATAAGTACAAGAAGACTGACTCTTCTTACTGACTATGTTTTGAACCATTCCTGTGACACTAGTTACAGATTCCGATGCTTCACTTCAGGTTTGCTGTATACCTTGGACCTTCTTATTGACGATGAAACACATAAATTCCATCAGAATTAAATACAAAAGGCACAATGCCGATTTAAGTACAAGAAGACTGACTCTTCCTACTGTCTATGTTTTGAACCATTCCTGTGACACTAGTTTTGGATTCCGATGCTTCACTTCAGGTTTACTGTATCCCTCAGACCTTCGTATTGACGATGAAACACAGAAATTGCATCGGAATTAAATACAAAAGCCACAATGCCAACTTAAGTACAAGAAGACTGACTCTTCTTACTGACCATGTTTTGAACCATTCCTGTGACACTAATTACAGATTCCGATGCTTCACTTCAGGTTTACTTTTTCCCTTGGACCTTCTTATTGACGATGAAACACAGAAATTGCATCGGAATTAAATACAAAAGGCACAATGCTGACTTAAGTACAAGAAGACAGACTCTTCTTACTGTCTATGTTTTGAACCATTCCTGTGATACTAGTTGTTGATTCCGATGCTTCACTTCAGGTTTACTGCATCCCCTGGACCTTCTTATTGACGATGAAACACAGAAATTGCATCGGAATTAAATACAAATGTCACAATGCCGACTTAAGTACAAGAACACTGACTCTTCCTACTGTCTATGCTTTGAACCATTCCGGAGTCACTAGTTATAGATTCCGATGCTTCACTTCAAGTTTACTGTATCCCTTGTACCTTCTTATTGACGATGAAACACAGAAATTGCATCGGACTTAAATACAAAAGACACAATGCCTACATAAGTACAAGAAGACTGACTCTTCTTACTGTCTATGTTTTGAACCATTCCTGTGACACTAGTTATAGATTCCGATGCTTCACTCCAGGTTTACAGTATCCATTGGACATTCTTACAGACGATGAAACACAGATATAGCATCGGAATTAAATACAAAAGGCACAATGCCGACTTAAGTACAAGAAGACTGACTCCTCTCACTGTCTATGCTTTGTACCATTCCTGTGACATTATTTATAAATTCCGATTCTTCACCTCAGGCTTACTGTATCCCTCTAACCTTATTGCCGATGAAACACAGAATTTGCATCGGAATTAAATAGAAAAGGCACATTTCCGATTTAAGGACAAGAAGACTGACTCTTCTTACTGACTATGTTTTGATCCATTCCTGTGACACTAGTCATAGATTCCGATGCTTCACTTCAGGTTTACTGTATCCCTCTGACATTCTAATTGACGATGAAACACAGAAATTGCATCGGAATTAAATACAAAAGGCACAATGCCGAATTAAGTACAAGAAGACTGACTCTTCTTACTGACTATGTTTTGATCCATTCCTATGACACTAGTTATAGATTTCGACGCTTCACTTCAGGTTTACTGTATCTCTTTGACCTTCATATTGACGATGAAACACAGAAATTGCATCGGAATTAAATAGAAAAGGCACAATGCCGACTTAAGTACAAGAAGACTGACTCTTCTTACTGTCTATGTTTCGAACCATCCCTGTGACACTAGTTATAGATTCCGATGCTTCACTTCAGGTTTATTGTAACCCTCTGACCTTATTGACGATGAAACACAGAAATTGCATCGGAATTAAATACAAAAGGAACAATACAGACTTAAGGACAAGAAGACTGACTCTTCTTACTGTCTATGTTTTGAACCATTCCTGTAACACTAGTAATAGAGTCCGATGGTTCACTTCTGGTTTACTGTATCCCTTGGACCCTCTTATTGACGATGAAACACAGAAATTGCATCGGAATTAAATACAAAAGGCACAATGCCGACTTAAGTACAAGAAGACTGACTCTTCCTACTGTCTATGTTTTGAACCATTCCCGTAACACGAGTTATAGATTCCGGTGCTTCACATCAGGTTTACTGTATCCCTTGGACCTTCTAGTTGACGATGAAACACAGAAATTGCTTCGGAATTAAATACAAAAGGCACAATGCCGACTTAAGTACAAGAAGACTGACTCTTCTCACTGTCTATGATTTGTACCATTCCTGTGACACTAATTATAGATTCCGATGCTACACTCCAGCTTTACTGTATCCCTAGGACCTTCTTATTGACGATGAAACACAGAAATTGCATCGGAATTAAATACAAAAAGCACAATGCCGACTTAAGTACAAGAAGACTGACTCTTCTTACTGACTATGTTTTGATCCATTCCTGTGACACTAGTTATAGATTTCGATGCTCACTTCAGGTTTACTGTATCTCTTTGACCTTCATATTGACGATGAAACATAGAAATTGCATCGGACTTAAATACAAAAGGCACAATGCCGACTTAAGTACAAGAACACTGACTCTTCCTACTGTCTATGCTTTGAACCATTCCGGAGACACTAGTTATAGATTCCGATGCTTCACTTCAAGTTTACTGTATCCCTTGTACCTTCTTATTGACGATGAAACACAGAAATTGCATCGGACTTAAATACAAAAGACACAATGCCGACATAAGTACAAGAAGACTGACTCTTCTTACTGTCTATGTTTTGAACCATTCCTGTGACACTAGTTATATATTCCGATGCTTCACTTTAGGTTACTGTATCATTTGGACCTTCTTCTTGACGATGAAACACAGAAATTGCATCGGACTTAAATACAAAAGGCACAATGCCGACTTAAGTACAAGAAGACTGACTCTTCCTACTGTCTATGTTTTGAACTATTCCTGTGACACTAGTAATAGAGTCCGATGGTTCACTTCTGGTTTACTGTATCCCTTGGACCCTCTTATTGACGATGAAACACAGAAATTGCATCGGAATTAAATACAAAAGGCACAATGCAGACTTAAGTACAAGAAGACTGACTCTTCTTACTGACTATGTTTTGATCCATTCCTGTGACACTAGTTATAGATTTCGATGCTCACTTCAGGTTTACTGTATCTCTTTGACCTTCATATTGACGATGAAACACAGAAATTGCATCGGACTTAAATACAAAAGGCACAATGCCGACTTAAGTACAAGAAGACTGACTCTTCCTACTGTCTATGTTTTGAACTATTCCTGTGACACTAGTAATAGAGTCCGATGGTTCTCTTCTAGTTTACTGTATCCCTTGGACCCTCTTGTTGACGATGAAACACAGAAATTGCATCGGAATTAAATACAAAAGGCACAATGCCGACTTAAGTACAAGAAGACTGACTCTTCCTACTGTCTATGTTTTGAACCATTCCCGTAACACGAGTTATAGATTCCGGTGCTTCACATCAGGTTTACTGTATCCCTTGGACCTTCTAGTTGACGATGAAACACAGAAATTTCTTCGGAATTAAATTTAAAAGGCACAATGCCGACTTAAGTACAAGAAGACTGACTCTTCTCACTGTCTATGATTTGTACCATTCCTGTGACACTAGTTATAGATTCCGATGCTACACTCCAGCTTTACTGTATCCCTAGGACCTTCTTATTGACGATGAAACACAGAAATTGCATCGGAATTAAATACAAAAAGCACAATGCCGACTTAAGTACAAGAAGACTGACTCTTCTTACTGTCTATGTTTTGAGCCATTCCTGTGACACTAGTTGTAGATCCCGATGCTTCACTTCAGGTTTACTGTATCCCTTGGACCTTCTTATGGACGATGAAACACAGAAATTGCATCGGAATTAAATACAAAAGGCACAATGCCTACTTAAGTACAGGAAGACGGACTCTTCCTACTGTCTATGTTTTGAACCATTTCTGTGACACTAGTTATAGAGTCCGATGCTTCACTTCAGGTTTACTGTATTCCTTTGACCTTCTTATTGTCGATGAAACACAGAAATTGCATCGGAATTAAATACAAAAGGCACAATGCCGACTTAAGTAGAAGAAGTCTAACGCTACTTACGGTCTATGTTTTGAACCTTTACTGTGACACTAGTTATAGATTCCGTTGCTTCACTCCAGGTTTACTGTATCCCCTGGACCTTCTTATAACGATGAAACACAGAAATTGCGTCGGAATTAAATACAAAAGGCACAATGACGACTTAAGGAAAAGAAGACTGACTCTTCTTACTGACTATGTTTTGAACCATTCCTGTGACACTAGTTATAGATTCCGAAGCTTCACTTCAGGTTTACTGTATCCCTCTGACCTTCTTACTGACGATGAAACACAGAAATTGCATCGGCATTAAATAGAAAAGGCACAATGCCGACTTAAGTACAGGAAGACTGACTCTTCTTACTGTCTATGTTTTGAACTATTCCTGTGAAACTAGTTGTAGATTCCGATGCTTCACTTCAGGTTTACTGTATCCCTTGGACGTTCTTATTGACGATGAAACACAGAAATTGCATCGGAATTACTGACTCTTCCTACTGACTATGTTTTGAACCATTCCTGTGACACTAGCTATAGATTCCGATGCTTCACTTCAGGTTTACTGTATCCCTTGTACCTTCTTATTGACGATGAAACACAGAAATTGCATAGGAATTAAATACAAAAGGCACAATGCCGACTTAAGGACAAGAAGACAGACTCATCTTACTGACTATGTTTTGAACCATTCCTGTGACAATAGTTATTGATTCCGATGCTTCACTTTAGGTTTACTGCATCCCTCTGACCTTCTTATTGACGATGAAACTCAGAACTTGCATCGGAATTAAATACAAAAGGCACAATGCCGACTTAAGTACAAGAAGACTGACTCTTCTTACTGACTATGTTTGGAACCACTTTTGTGACACTAGTTATAGATTCAGATGCTTCACTTCAGGTTTACTGTATCTTTTGGACCTTCTTATTGACGATGAAACACAGAAATTGCATCGGAATTAAAAACAAAAGGCACAATGCCGACTTAAGTACATGAAGACCGACTCTTCTTACTGTCTATGATTTGAACCATTCTCTGTGACACTAGTTATAGATTCCGGTGCTACAATCCTGGTTTACTGTATCCCTTGGACCTTCTTGTTGACGATGAAACACAGAAATTGCATCGGAAATAAATACAAAAGGCACAATGCCGATTTAAGTACAAGAAGACTGACTCTTCCTACTGTCTATGTTTTGAACCATTCCTGTGACACTAGTTTTGGATTCCGATGCTTCACTTCAGGTTTACTGTATCCCTCAGACCTTCGTATAGGCGATGAAACACAGAAATAGCATCGGAATTAAATACAAAAACCACAATGAGAACTTAAGTACAAGAAGACTGACTCTTCTTACTGACCATGTTTGAACCATTCCTGTGACACTAATTACAGATTCCGATGCTTCACTTCAGGTTTACTTTTTCCCTTTGACCTTCTTATTGACGATGAAACACAGAAATTGCATCGGAATTAAATACAAAAGGCACAATGCTGACTTAAGTACAAGAAGACAGACTCTTCTTACTGTCTATGTTTTGAACCATTCCTGTGATACTAGTTGTTGATTCCGATGCTTCACTTCAGGTTTACTGCACCCCTGGACCTTCTTATTGACGATGAAACACAGAAATTGCATCGGAATTAAATACAAATGTCACAATGCCGACTTAAGTACAAGAACACTGACTCTTCCCACTGTCTATTTTTTGAACCATTCCGGAGACACTAGTTATAGATTCCGATGCTTCACTTCAAGTTAACTGTATCCCTTGTACCTTCTTATTGACGATGAAACACAGAAATTGCATCGGACTTAAATACAAAAGACACAATGCCGACTTAAGTACAAGAAGACTGACTCTTCTTACTGACTATGTTTTGATCCATTCCTATGACACTAGTTATAGATTTCGACGCTTCACTTCAGGTTTACTGTATCTCTTTGACCTTCATATTGACGATGAAACACAGAAATTGCATTTGAATTAAATAGAAAATGCACAATGCCGACTTAAGTACAATAAGACTGACTCTTCTTACTGTCTATGTTTTGAACCATCCCTGTGACACTAGTTATAGATTCCGATGCTTCACTTCAGGTTTATTGTAACCCTCTGAACTTATTGACGATGAAACACAGAAATTGCATCGGAATTAAATACAAAAGGAACAATACAGACTTAAGTACAAGAAGACTGACTCTTCTTACTGTCTATGTTTTGAACCATTCCTGTGACACTAGTTATATATTCCGATGCTTCACTTTAGGTTACTGTATCATTTGGACCTTCTTATTGACGATGAAACACAGAAATTGCATCGGACTTAAATACAAAAGGCACAATGCCGACTTAAGTACAAGAAGACTGACTCTTCCTACTGTCTATGTTTTGAAGTATTCCTGTGACACTAGTAATAGAGTCCGATGGTTCACTTCTGGTTTACTGTATCCCTTGGACCCTCTTATTGACGATGAAACACAGAAATTGCATCGGAATTAAATACAAAAGGCACAATGCCGACTTAAGTACAAGAAGACTGACTCTTCCTACTGTCTAAGTTTTCAACCATTCCCGTAACACGAGTTATAGATTCCGGTGCTTCACATCAGGTTTACTGTATCCCTTGGACCTTCTTATGGACGACGAAACACAGAAATAGCATCGGAATTAAATACAAAAGGCACAATGCCTACTTAAGTACAAGAAGACGGACTCTTCCTACTGTCTATGTTTTGAACCATTTCTGTGACACTAGTTATAGAGTCCGATGCTTCACTTCAGGTTTACTGTATCTCTTTGACCTTCATATTGACGATGAAACACAGAAATTGCATCGGAATTAAATAGAAAAGGCACAATGCCGACTTAAGTACAAGAAGACTGACTCTTCTTACTGTCTATGTTTTGAACCATTCCTGTGACACTAGTTGTAGATCCCGATGCTTCACTTCAGGTTTACTGTATCCCTTGGACGTTCTTATGGACGACGAAACACAGAAATTGCATCGGAATTAAATACAAAAGGCACAATGCCTACTTAAGTACAAGAAGACGGACTCTTCCTACTGTCTATGTTTTGAACCATTTCTGTGACACTAGTTATAGAGTCCGATGCTTCACTTCAGGTTTACTGTATTCCTTTGACCTTCTTATTGTCGATGAAACACAGAAATTGCATCGGAATTACTGACTCTTCCTACTGTCTATGTTTTGAAATATTCCTGTGACACTAGCTATAGATTCCGATGCTTCACTTCAGGTTTACTGTATCCCTTGTACCTTCTCATTGACAATGTAATACAGAAATTGCATCGGAATTAAATGCAAAAGGCACAATGCCGACTTAAGTACAAGAAGACTGACTCTTCTTACTGTCTATGTTTTGAACCATTCCTGTGACACTAGTTATAGATTCCGATGCTTCACTCCAGGTTTACTGTATCCATTGGACATTCTTACAGACGATGAAACACAGAAATTGCATCGGAATTAAATACAAATGGCACAATGCCGACTTAAGGACAAGAAGACAGTCTCTTCTTACTGACTATGTTTTGAACCATTCCTGTGACAATAGTTATTGATTCCGATGCTTCACTTTAGGTTTACTGCATCCCTCTGACCTTCTTATTGACGATGAAACTCAGAACTTGCATCGGAATTAAATACAAAAGGCACAATGCCGACTTAAGTACAAGAAGACTGACTCTTCTTACTGACTATGTTTGGAACCACTTTTGTGACACTAGTTATAGATTCAGATGCTTCACTTCAGGTTTACTGTATCTTTTGGACCTTCTTATTGACGATGAAACACAGAAATTGCATCGGAATTAAATACAAAAGGCACAATGCCGACTTAAGTACAAGAGGACTGACTCTTCCTACTGTCTATGTTTTGAACTATTCCTGTGACACTAGTAATAGAGTCCGATGCTTCACTTCTTGTTTACTGTATACCTTGGACCCTCTTATTGACGATGAAACACAGAAATTGCATCGGAATTAAATACAAAAGGCACAATGCCGACATAAGTACAAGAAGACTGACTCTTCTTACTGTCTATGTATTGAACCATTCCTGTGACACTAGTTATAGATTCCGATGCTTCACTCCAGGTTTACTGTATCCATTGGACATTCTTACAGACGATGAAACACAGAAATTGCATCGGAATTAAATACAAATGGCACAATGCCGACTTAAGTACAAGAAGACTGACTCTTCTTACTGTCTATGCTTTGTACCATTCCTGTGACACTAGTTATAGATTCCGATGCTACACTCCAGGTTTACTGTATCCCTAGGACCTTCTTGTTGACAATGAAACACAGAAATTGCATCGGAATTAAATACAAAATTCACAATGCCGACTTAAGTACAAGAAGACTGACTCTTCCTACTGTCTATGTTTTGAACCATTTCTGTGACACTAGTTATGGAGTCCGATGCTTCACTTCAGGTTTACTGTATCTCTTTGACCTTCATATTGACGATGAAACACAGAAATTGGATCGGAATTAAATAGAAAAGGCACAATGCCGACTTAAGTACAAGAAGACTGACTCTTCTTACTGTCTATGTTTTGAACCATTCCTGTGACACTAGTTGTAGATTCCGATGCTTCACTTCAGGTTTACTGTATCCCTTGGACCTTTTTATGGACGATGAAACACAGAAATTGCATCGGAATTAAATACAAAAGACACAATGTCGACTTAAGTACAAGAACACTGACTCTTCCTATTGTCTATGTTTTGAACCATTCCTGTGACACTAGTTGTAGATTCCGATGCTACACTTCAGGTTTAGTGTTTCCCTTGGACCTTCTTATTGACGATGAAACACAGAAATTGCATCGGAATTAAATACAAAAGGCACAATGCCGACTTAAGTACAAGAAGACTGACTCTTCCTACTGTCTATGTTTTGAACCATTTCTGTGACACTAGTTATGGAGTCCGATGCTTCACTTCAGGTTTACTGTATCCCTTTGACCTTCTTATTGACGATGAATCACAGAAATTGCATCGGAAGTAAATACAAAAGGCACAAAGCCGACTTAAGTACAAGAAGACTGACTCTTCTTTCTGTCTATATTTTGACCCATTCCAGTGCCACTAGTTATAGATTCCGATGCTTCACTTCAGGTTTACTGTATCCCTTTGACCTTCTTATTGACGATGAATCACAGAAATTGCATCGGAAGTAAATACAAAAGGCACAAAGCCGACTTAAGTACAAGAAGACTGACTCTTCTTACTGACTATGTTTTGAACCATTCCTGTGACACTAGTTATAGATTCCGATGCTTCACTTCAGGTTTACTGTATCCATCTAAACTTCTTATTGACGATGAAACACAGAAATTACATCGGAATTAAATAGAAAAGGCACAATGCCGACTTAAGTACAGGAAGACTGACTCTTCTTACTGTGTATGATTTGAACCATTCCTGTGAAACTAGTTGTAAATTCCGATGCTTCACTTCAGGGTTACTGTATCCCTTGGACCTTTTTATGGACGATGAAACACAGAAATTGCATCGGAATTAAATACAAAATTCACAATGTCGACTTTAGTACAAGAACACTGACTCTTCCTACTGTCTGTGTTTTGAACCATTCCTGTGACGCTAGTTGTAGATTCCGATGCTTCACTTCAGGTTTACTGTTTCCCTTGTACCTTCTTTTTGACGATGTAACACAGAAATTGCATCGGAATTAAATACAAAAGGCACAATGCCGACTTAAGTACATGAAGACCGACTCTTCTTATTTATAAAGATTTGAACCACTCCTGTGACACTAGTTATAGATTCCGATGCTTCACTTCAGGTTTACTGTATCCCTTGGACATTCTTATTGACGATGAAACACAGAAATTGCATCGGAATTAAATACAAAAGGCACAATGCCGAATTAAGTACAAGAAGACTGACTCTTCTTACTGTCTATGTTTTGAACCATTCCATTGACACTAGTTATAGATTCCGATGCTTCACTCCAGGTTTATTGTATCCCTTGGACCTTCTTATTGACGATGAAACACAGAAATTGCAACGAAATTAAATACAAAAGGCACAATGCCGACTTAAGTACAAGAAGACTGACTCTTCTTACTGACTATGTTTTGAACCATTCCTGTGACACTAGTTATAGATTCCGATGCTTCACTTCAGGTTTACTGTAACCCTCTGACCTTCTTATTGACGACGAAACACAGAAATTGCATCGGAATTACATAGAAAAGGCACAATGCCGACCTAAGTACAGGAAGACTGACTCTTTATACTGTCAATGTTTTGAACCATTCCTGTGAAACTAGTTTTAGATTCCGATGCTTCACTTCTGGTTTACTGTATCCCTTGGACCTTTTTATGGACGATGAAACACAGAAATAGCATCTGAATTAAATAGAAATTTCACAATGTCGACTTAAGTACAAGAACACTGACTCTTCCTACTGTCTATGTTTTGAACCATTCCTGTGACACTAGTTGTAGATTCCGATGCTTCACTTCAGGTTTACTGTTTCCCTTGTACCTTCTTATTGACGATGTAACACAGAAATTGCATCGGAATTAAATAGAAAAGGCACAATGCCGACTTAAGTACATGAAGACCGACTCTTCTTATTTACAAAGATTTGAACCACTCCTGTGACACTAGTTATAGATTCAGATGCTTCACTGCAGGTTTACTGTATCCCTTGGACATTCATATTGACGATGAAACACAGAAATTGTATCGGAATTAAATACAAAAGGCAAAATGCCGACTTAAGTGCAAGAAGACTGACTCTTCTTACTGTCTATGATTTGAACCATTCCTGTGACACTAATTATAGATTCCGATGCCTCACTCCAAGTTTACTATATCCCTTGGACCTTTTCGTTGACGATGAAACACAGAAATTGCATCGGAATTAAACACAAAAGGCACAATGCCGACTTAAGGACAAGAAGTCTGACTCTTCTTACTAACTATGTTTTGGACCATTCCTGTTACAATAGTTATTGATACCGATGCTTCACTTTAGGTTTACTGCATCCCTCTGACCTTCTTATTGACGATGAAACTCAGAAATAGCATCGGAATTAAATACAAAAGGCACAATGCCGAATTAAGTACAAGAAGACTGACTCTTCTTACAGACTATGATTTGAACCATTCCTGTGACACCATTTATAGATTCCGATGCTTCACTTCAGGTTTACTGTATCATTTGGACCTTCTTATTGACGATGAAACACAGGAATTGCATCGGAATTAAATACAAAAGGCAGAATGCCGACTTAAGTACAAGAAGACTGACTCTTCCTACTGTCTACGTTTTGAACCATTTCTGTGACACTAGTTATGGAGTCCGATGCTTCACTTCAGGTTTACTGTATCCCTTTGACCTTCTTATTGACGATGAATCACAGAAATTGCATCGGAAGTAAATACAAAAGGCACAATGCCGACTTAAGTACAAGAAGACTGACTCTTCTTCCTGTCTATATTTTGAACCATTCCAGTGACACTAGTTATAGATTCCGATGCTTCACTTCAGGTTTACTGTATCCCTTGGATCTTCTTATTGTCGATGAAACACAAAAATTGCATCGGAATTAAATACAAAAGGCACAATGCCGACTTATGTACAAGAAGACTGACGCTGCTTACAGTCTATGTTTTGAACCATTACTGTGACACTAGTTATAGATTACGTTGCTTCACTCCAGGTTTACTGTATCCCCTGGACCTTCTTATTGACGATGAAACACAGAAATTGGGACGGAATTGAATACAAAAGGCACAATGCCGACTTAAGGACAAGAAGACTGACTCTTCTTACTGACTATGTTTGAACCATTCCTGTGACACTAGTTATAGATTCCGATGCTTCACTTCAGGTTTACTGTATCCCTCTGACCTTCTTATTGACGATGAAACACAGAAATTGCATCGGAATTAAATAGAAAAGGCACAATGCCGACTTAAGTACAGGAAGACTGACTCTTCTTACTGTGTATCTTTTGAGCCATTCCTGTGAAACTAGTTGTAGATTCCGATGCTTCACTTCAGGGTTACTGTATCCCTTGGACCTTTTTATGGACGATGAAACACAGAAATTGCATCGGAATTAAATACAAAATTCACAATGTCGACTTAAGTACAAGAACACTGACTCTTCCTACTGTCTATGTTTTGAACCATTCCTGTGACACTAGTTGTAGATTCCGATGCCTCACTTCAGGTTTACTGTTTCCCTTGTACCTTCTTATTGACGATGTAACACAGAAATTGCATCGGAATTAAATACAAAAGGCACAATGCCGACTTAAGTACATGAAGACCGACTCTTCTTATTTACAAAGATTTGAACCACTCCTGTGACACTAGTTATAGATTCCGATGCTTCACTTCAGGTTTACTGTATCCCTTGGACATTCTCATTGACGATGAAACACAGAAATTGTATCGGAATTAAATACAAAAGGCACAATGCTGACTTAAGTGCAAGAAGACTGACTCTTCTTACTGTCTATGATTTGAACCATTCCTGTGACACTAGTTATACATTCCGATGCTTCACTCCAGGTTTACTATATCCCTTGGACCTTTTCATTGACGATGAAACACAGAAATTGCATCGGAATTAAACACAAAAGGCACAACGCTGACTTAAGGACAAGAAGACTGTCTCTTCTTACTGACTATGTTTTGAACCAATCCTGTGACAATAGTTATTGATACCGATGCTACACATTAAATTTACTGCATCCCTCTGACCTCCTTATATACGATGAAACTCAGAAATTGCATCGGAATTAAATACAAAAGGCACAATGCCGAATTAAGTACAAGAAGACTGACTCTTCTTACTGTCTATGTTTTGAACCATTCCATTGACACTAGTTATAGATTCCGATGCTTCACTCCAGGTTTATTGTATCCCTTGGACCTTCTTATTGACGATGAAACACAGAAATTGCAACGGAATTAAATACAAAAGGCACAATGCCGACTTAAGTACAAGAAGACTGACTCTTCTTACTGTCTATGTTTTGAACCATTCCTGTGACAATAGTTATAGATTCTTATGCATCACTTTAGGTTTACTGTATCCCCTGGACCTTCTTATTGACGATGAAACACAGAAATTGGGACGGAATTAAATACAAAAGGCACAATGCCGACTTAAGGACAAGAAGACTGACTCTTCTTACTGACTGTGTTTTGAACCATTCCTGTGACACTAGTTATAGATTCCGATGCTTCACTTCAGGTTTACTGTAACCCTCTGACCTTCTTATTGACGACGAAACACAGAAATTGCATCGGAATTACATAGAAAAGGCACAATGCCGACCTAAGTACAGGAAGACTGACTCTTCTTACTGTCAATGTTTTGAACCATTCCTGTGAAACTAGTTTTAGATTCCGATGCTTCACTTCAGGTTTACTGTATCCCTTGGACCTTTTTATGGACGATGAAACACAGAAATAGCATCTGAATTAAATAGAAATTTCACAATGTCGACTTAAGTACAAGAACACTGACTCTTCCTACTGTCTATGTTTTGAACCATTCCTGTGACACTAGTTGTAGATTCCGATGCTTCACTTCAGGTTTACTGTTTCCCTTGTACCTTCTTATTGACGATGTAACACAGAAATTGCATCGGAATTAAATAGAAAAGGCACAATGCCGACTTAAGTACATGAAGACCGACTCTTCTTATTTACAAAGATTTGAACCACTCCTGTGACACTAGTTATAGATTCCGATGCTTCACTGCAGGTTTACTGTATCCCTTGAACATTCATATTGACGATGAAACACAGAAATTGTATCGGAATTAAATACAAAAGGCAAAATGCCGACTTAAGTGCAAGAAGACTGACTCTTCTTACTGTCTATGATTTGAACCATTCCTGTGACACTAGTTATAGATTCCGATGCTTCACTCCAAGTTTACTATATCCCTTGGACCTTTTCATTGACGATGAAACACAGATATTGCATCGGAATTAAACACAAAAGGCACAATGCCGACTTAAGGACAAGAAGACTGACTCTTCTTACTAACTATGTTTTGGACCATTCCTGTTACAATAGTTATTGATACCGATGCTTCACTTTAGGTTTACTGCATCCCTCTGACCTTCTTATTGACGATGAAACTCAGAAATTGCATCGGAATTAAATACAAAAGGCACAATGCCGAATTAAGTACAAGAAGACTGACTCTTCTTACAGACTATGATTTGAACCATTCCTGTGACACCAGTTATAGATTCCGATGCTTCACTTCAGGTTTACTGTATCATTTGGACCTTCTTATTGACGATGAAACACAGAAATTGCATCGGAATTAAATACAAAAGGCACAATGCCGACTTAAGTACAAGAAGACTGACTCTTCCTACTGTCTACGTTTTGAACCATTTCTGTGACACTAGTTATGGAGTCCGATGCTTCACTTCAGGTTTACTGTATCCCTTTGACCTTCTTATTGACGATGAATCACAGAAATTGCATCGGAATTAAATACAAAAGGCACAATGCCGACTTATGTACAAGAAGACTGACGTTGCTTACAGTCTATGTTTTGAACCATTACTGTGACACTGGTTATAGATTACGTTGCTTCACTCCAGGTTTACTGTATCCCCTGGACCTTCTTATTGACGATGAAACACAGAAATTGGGACGGAATTGAATACAAAAGGCACAATGCCGACTTAAGGACAAGAAGACTGACTCTTCTTACTGACTATGTTTGAACCATTCCTGTGACCTTAGTTATAGATTCCGATGCTTCACTTCAGGTTTACTGTATCCCTCTGACCTTCTTATTGACGATGAAACACAGAAATTGCATCGGAATTAAATAGAAAAGGCACAATGCCGACTTAAGTACAGGAAGACTGACTCTTCTTACTGTGTATGTTTTGAGCCATTCCTGTGAAACTAGTTGTAGATTCCGATGCTTCACTTCAGGGTTACTGTATCCCTTGGACCTTTTTATGGACGATGAAACACAGAAATTGCATCGGAATTAAACACAAAATTCACAATGTCGACTTAAGTACAAGAACACTGACTCTTCCTACTGTCTATGTTTTGAACCATTCCTGTGACACTAGTTGTAGATTCCGATGCTTCACTTCAGGTTTACTGTTTCCCTTGTACCTTCTTATTGACGATGTAACACAGAAATTGCATCGGAATTAAATACAAAAGGCACAATGCCGACTTAGGTACATGAAGACCGACTCTTCTTATTTACAAAGATTTGAACCACTCCTGTGACACTAGTTATAGATTCCGATGCTTCACTTCAGGTTTACTGTATCCCTTGGACATTCTCATTGACGATGAAACACAGAAATTGTATCGGAATTAAATACAAAAGGCACAATGCCGACTTAAGTGCAAGAAGATTGACTCTTCTTACTGTCTATGATTTGAACCATTCCTGTGACACTAGTTATAGATTCCGATGCTTCACTCCAGGTTTACTATATCCCTTGGACCTTTTCATTGACGATGAAACACAGAAATTGCATCGGAATTAAACACAAAAGGCACAATGCCGACTTAAGGACAAGAAGACTGACTCTTCTTACTGACTATGTTTTGAACCATTCCTGTGACAATAGTTATTGATACCGATGCTTCACTTTAGGTTTACTGCATCCCTCTGACCTTCTTATATACGATGAAACTCAGAAATTGCATCGGAATTAAATACAAAAGGCACAATGCCGAATTAAGTACAAGAAGACTGACTCTTTTTACTGTCTATTTTTGAACCATTCCATTGACACTAGTTATAGATTCCGATTATTCACTCCAGGTTTTTTGTATCCCTTGGACCTTCTTATTGACGATGAAACACAGAAATTGCAACGGAATTAAATACAAAAGGCACAATGCCGACTTAAGTACAAGAAGACTGACTCTTCTTACTGTCTATGTTTTGAACCATTCCTGTGACACTAGTTATAGATTCTAATGCATCACTTTAGTTTTACTGTATCCCCTGGCCCCTCTTATTGACGATGAAACTCAGAAATTGGGACGGAATTAAATACAAACGGCACAATGCCGACTTAAGGACAAGATGACTGACTCTTCTTACTGACTATGTTTTGAACCATTCCTGTGACACTAGTTATAGATTCCGTTGCTTCACTTCAGGTTTACTGTAACCCTCTGACCTTCTTATTGACGACGAAACACAGAAATTGCATCGGAATTACATGGAAAAGGCACAATGCCGACCTAAGTACAGGAAGACTGACTCTTCTTACTGTCTATGTTTTGAACCATTCCTGTGAAACTAGTTGTAGATTCCGATGCTTCACTTCAGGTTTACTGTATCCCTTGGACCTTTTTATGGACGATGAAACACAGAAATAACATCGGAATTAAATACAAATTTCACAATGTCGACTTAAGTACAAGAACACTGACTCTTCCCACTGTCTATGTTTTGAACCATTCCTGTGACACTAGTTGTAGATTCCGATGCTTCACTTCAGGTTTACTTTTTCCCTTGTACCTTCTTATTGACGATGAAACACAGATATTGTATCGGAATTAAATACAAAAGGCACAATGCCGACTTAAGTGCAAGAAGACTGACTCTTCTTACAGTCTATGATTAGAACCATTCCTGTGACACTAGTTATAGATTCCGATGCTTCACTCCAAGTTTACTATATCCCTTGGACCTTTTCATTGACGATGAAACACAGAAATTGCATCGGAATTAAACACAAAAGGCACAATGCCGACTTAAGGACAAGAAGACTGACTCTTCTTACTAACTATGTTTTGGACCATTCCTGTTACAATAGTTATTGATACCGATGCTTCACTTTAGGTTTACTGCATCCCTCTGACCTTCTTATTGACGATGAAACTCAGAAATTGCATCGGAATTAAATACAAAAGGCACAATGCCGAATTAAGTACAAGAAGACTGACTCTTCTTACAGACTATGATTTGAACCATTCCTGTGACACCAGTTATAGATTCCGATGCTTCACTTCAGGTTTACTGTATCATTTGGACCTTCTTATTGACGATGAGACACAGAAATTGCATCGGAATTAAATACAAAAGGCACAATGCCGACTTAAGTACAAGAAGACTGACTATTCCTACTGTCTATGTTATGAACGATACCTGTGACACTAGTTATAGATTCCGATGCTTCACTTCAGGTTTATTGTATCCCTCTGACCTTATTGACGATGAAACATAGAAATTGCATCGGAATTAAATACAAAAGGGACAATGCCGACTTAAGTACATGAAGACCGACTCTTCTTACTGTCTATGTTTTGAACCACTCCCTGTGACACTAGTTATAGATTCCGGTGCTACACTCCAGGTTTACTGTATCCCCTGGACCTTCTTATTGACGATGAAACACAGAAATTGGGTCGGAATTAAATACAAAAGGCACAATGCCGACTTAAGGACAAGAAGACTGACTCTTCTTACTGACTATGTTTTGAATTAATCCTGTGACACTAGTTATAGATTCCGATGCTTCACTTCAGGTTTACTGTATCCCTCTGTACTTCTTATTGACGATGAAACACAGAAATTGCAACGGAATTACTGACTCTTCCTACTGTCTTTGTTTTGAACCATTCCTGGGACACTAGCTATAGATTCCGATGCTTCACTTCAGGTTTACTGTATCCCTTGTACCTTCATATTGACGATGTAACACTGAAATTGCATGGGAATTGAATACAAAAGGCACAATGCCGACTTAAGTACATGAAGACCGACTGTTCTTATTAATAAAGATTTGAACCACTCCTGTGACACTAGTTATAGATTCCGATGCTTCACTTCAGGTTTACTGTATCCCTTGGACATTCTTATTGACGATGAAACACAGAAATTGTATCGGAATTAAATACAAAAGGCACAATGCCGACTTAAGTGCAAGAAGACTGACTCTTCTTACTGTCTATGATTTGAACCATTCCTGTGACACTAGTTATAGATTCCGATGCTTCACTCCAGGTTTACTATATCCCTTGGACTTTCTCATTGACGATGAAACACTGAAATTGCATCGGAATTAAATACAAAAGGCACTATGCCGACTTAAGGACAAGAAGACTGACTCTTCTTACTGACTATGTTTTGAACCATTCCTGTGACAATAGTTATTGATACCGATGCTTCACTTTAGGTCTACTGCATCCCTCTGACCTTCTTATTGACGATGAAACTCAGAAATTGCATCGGAATTAAGTAGAAAAGGCACAATGCCGACTTAAGTACAAGAAGACTGACTCTTCTTACTGTCAATGTTTTTAACCATTCCATTGACACTAGTTATAGATTCCGTTGCTTCACTCCAGGTTTATTGTATCCCTTGGACCTTCTTATTGACGATGAAACACAGAAATTGCATCGGAATTAAGTAGAAAAGGCACAATGCCGACTTAAGTACAAGAAGACTGACTCTTCTTACTGACTATGTTTGGAACCATTTTTGTGACACTGGTTATAGATTCCGATGCTTCAGTTCAGGTTTACTGTATCTCTTAGACCTTCTTACTGACGATGAAACCCAGAAATTGCATCGGATTTAAATACAAAAGGCACAATGCCGACTTAACTACATGAAGACAGAATCTTCTTACTGTCTATGTTTTGAACCATTCCCTGTGACACTAGTTATAGATTCCGGTGCTACACTCGAGGTTTACTGTATCCCTTGGACATTCTCATTGACGATGAAACACAGAAATTGCAACGGAATTAAATACAAATGGCACAATGCCGACCTACGGACAAGAGGACTGACTCTTCATACAGGCTATGATTTGAACCATTCTTGTGACACTAGTTATAGATTCCGATGCTTTACTTCAGGTTTACTGTATCATTTGGACCTTCTTATTGACGATGAAACACAGAAATTGCATCGGAATTAAATAGAAAAGGCACAATGCCGACTTAAGTACAAGAAGACTGACTCTTCTTACTGTCTATGTTTTGAACCATTCCTGTGACACTAGTTATAGATTCCTATGCTTCACTTTAGGTTTACTGTATCCCTTGGACCTTCCTATTGACGATGAAAAACAGAAATTGCAACAGAATTAAATACACAAGGCACAATGCCGACTTAAGTACAAGAAGACTGACTCTTCCTGCTGTATATGATTTGAACCATTCCTGTGACACTAGTTTTGGATTCCGATGCTTCACTTTAGGTTTACTGTATCCATTGGACATTCATACAGACGATGAAACACAGAATTTGCATCGGAATTAAATACAAAAGGCACAATGCCGACTTAAGTACAAGTAGACTGACTCTTCCTACTGTCTATGTTATGAACGATACCTGTGACACTAGTTATAGATTCCGATGCTGCATTTCAGGTTTATTGTATCCCTCTGACCTTATTGACGATGAAACACAGAAATTGCATCGCAATTAAATACAAAAGGAACTATACCGACTTAAGTACAAGAAGACTGACTCTTCTTACTGTCTATATTTTGAACAATTCCTGTGACACTAGTTATATATTCCGATGCTTCACTTTAGGTTACAGTATGCCTTGGACCTTCTTATTGACGATGAAACACACAAATTGCATCGGCATTAAATACAAAAGGCACAATGCCGACTTAAGTACAAGAAGACTGACTATTCCTACTGTCTATGTTTTAAACTATTCCTGTGACACTAGTATAAGAGTCCGATGCATCACTTCTGGTTTACTGTATTCCTTGGACCCTCTTATTGACGATATAAAACAGAAATTGCATCGGAATTAAATACACAAAGCACAATGCCGACTTAAGTACAAGAAGACTGACTCTTCTTACTGAATATGTTTTGAACCATTCCTGTGACACTAGTTATAGATTCCGATGCTTCACTTCAGGTTTTCTGTATCCCTCTGACCTTCTTATTGACGATGAAACACAGAAATTGCATCGGAATTAAATACACATAGCACAATGCCGACTTAAGTACAAGAAGACTGACTCTTCTTACTGAATATGTTTTGAACCATTCCTGTGACACTAGTTATCGATTCCGATGCTTCACTCCAGGTTTACTGTATCCCTCTGACCTTCTTATTGACGACGAAACACAGAAATTGCATCGGAATTAAATAGAAAAGTCACAATGCCGACTTAAGTAAAAGAAGACTCACTCTTCTTACCGTCTATGTTTTGAACCATTCCTGTGCCACTAGTTATAGATTTCGATGCTTGACTACAGTTTTACTGTATCCCTTGGACCTTCTTATTGACGATGAAACACAGTAATTGCATCGGAATTAAATACAAAAGGCACAATGCCCACTTATGTACAAGAGACTGACTCTTCTTACTGACTATGTTTTGAACCATTCCTGTGACACTAGTTATAGATTCCGATGCTTCACTTCTGGTTTACTGTATCCCTCTGACCTTCTTATTGTCGATGAAACACAGAAATTGCATCGGAATTAAATAGTAAAGGCACAATGCCGACTTAAGTACAAGAAGATTGACTCTTCTTACTGACTATGTTTGAACCATTCCTGTGACACTAGTTATAGATTCCGATGCTTCACTTCAGGTTTACTGTATCCCTTGGACCTTCTTATTGACGATGAAACACAGAAATTGCATCGGAATTAAATACAAAAGGCACACTGCCGACTAAAGTACATGAAGACTGACTCTTCTTACTGACTATGTTTTGAACCATTCCTGTGACACTACTTATAGATTCCGATGCTTCACTTCAGGTTTACTGTATCCCTTGGACCTTCTTATTGACGTTGAAACACAGAAATTGCATCTGAATTAAATGCAAAAGGCACAATGCCGACTTAAGTACTGTCTGTGTTTGGAACCATTCCTGTGACACTAGTTATAGATTCCGATGCTTCACTCCAGGTTTACTGTATCCCTTGGACCTTCTTATTGACGATGAAACACAGAAATTGCATCGGAATTAAATACTAAAGGCACAATGCCGACATAGGCACATGAAGACTGACTCTTCTTACTGTCTATGTTTTGAACCATTCCTGTGATACTAGTTATAGATTCCGATGCTACACTCCAGGTTTACTGTATCTCTTGGACCTTCTTATTGACGATGAAACACAGAAATTGCATCGGAATTAAATACAAAAGGCACAATGCCGACTTACGGTTAAACAGACTGACTCTTCTAACTGACTATGTTTTGAACCATTCCTGTGACACTAGTTATAGATTCCGATGCTTCACTTCAGGTTCACTGTATCCCTCTGACCTTCTTATTGACGATGAAACACAGAATTTGCATCGGAATTAAATACAAAAAATGCACAATGCCGATTTTAGTACAAGATGACTGTATCTTCTTACTGTCTATGTTTAAACCATTCCTGTGACACTTGTTACAGATTCCGATGCTTCACTCCAGGTTTACTGTATCCCTTGGACCTTCTTATTGACGATGAAACACAGAAATTGCATCGGAATTAAATAGAAAAGGCACAATGCCGACTTAAGTACAAGAAGACTGACTCTTCTTACTGTCTATGATTTGAACCATTCCTGTGACACTAGTTATAGATTCCGATCCTTCACGTCAGGTTTACTGTATCCCTTGGACCTTCTTATTGACGATGAAACACAGAAATTGCATCGGAATTAAATACAAAAGGTACAAGGCCGACTTAAAGACATGAAGACTGACTCTTCTTACTGACTATGTTTAGAACCATTTCTGTGACACTAGTTATAGATTCCGATGCTTCAGTTCAGGGTTACTATATCCGTCTGACCTTCTTATTGACGACGAAACACAGAAATTGCATCGGAATTAAATACAAAATTCAGAATGCCGACTTAAGTACAAGAAGACTGACTCTTCTTACTGTCTATGTTTTGAACCATTCCTGTGACACTAGTTACAGATTCCGATGCTTCACTTCAGGTTTACTGTATGCTTTGGACCTTCTTATTGACGATGACACACAGAAATTGCATCGGAATTAAATAGAAAAGGCACAATGCTGACTTAAGTACAAGAAGAATGTATCTTCTTACTGTCTATGTTTTGAACCATTCCTGTGACACTAGTTATAGATTCCGATGCTTCACTTCAGGTTTACTGTATCTCTCTGACCTTCTTATTGACGATGAAACACAGAAATTGACCCGGAATTAAATACAAAAGGCACAATGCCGATTTAAGTACATGAAGACCGAGTCTACCTACTGACTATGTTTGAACCATGCCTGTAACACTATTTATAGATTCCGATGCTTCACGTCAGGTTTACTGTATGCCTTGGACCTTCATATTGACGATGAAACACAGAAATTGCATCGGAATTAAATACAAAAGGCACAATGCCGACTTAAGTTCAAGAAGACTGACTCTTCTTACTGACTATGTTTTTAAGCATTCCTGTGACACTAGTTATAGATTCCGATGCTTCACTTCAGGTTTACTGTATCCCTCTGACCTTCTTATTGACGAAGACACACTGAAATTGCCTCGGAATTAAATAGAAAAGTCACAATGGCGACTTAAGTACAAGAAGACAGACTCTTCTTAATGTCTATATTTGAACCATTCCTGTGACACTAGTTATAGATTCCGATGCTTCACTTTAGGTTTAGAGTATCCCTTGGACCTTCTTATTGACGATGAACACAGTAATTGCATCGGAATTAAATAGAAAAGGCACAATCCCGACTTAAGTAGAAGAAGACTGACTCTTCTTACTAACTATGTTTTGAACCATTCCTGAGACACTAGTTATAGATTCCGATGCTTCACATCATGTTTACTGTATCCCTCTGACCTTCTTATTGACGATGAAACACAGAAATTGCATCGGATTTAAATGAAAAGGCACAATGCCGACTTAAGTACAAGAAGACTGACTCTTCCTACTGTCTATGTTTTGAACCATTCCTGTGACACTAGTTATAGATTCCGATGCTTCACTGCAGGTTTACTGTATCCCTCTGACCTTATTCACGATGAAACACAGAAATTGCATCGGAATGAAATACAAAAGGCACAATACCGACTTAAGTACAAGAAGGCTGACTCTTCTTACTGTCTATGTTTTGAACCATTCCTGTGACACTAGCTATTGATTCCGATGCTTCACTTCAGGTTTACTGTATCATTTTGAACTTCTTATTGACGATGAAACACAGAAATTACATCGGAATCAAATACGAAAAGCATAATGCCGACTTAAGTACAAAAAGACAGACTCTTCTTACTGACTATGTTTTGAACCATTCCAGTGACACTAGTTATAGATTCCGATGCTTCACTTCAGGTTTACAGTATCCCTCTGACCTTATTCACGATGAAACACAGAAATTGCATCGGAATTAAATACAAAAGGCACATTACCGACTGACCCTTCTTACTGTCTATGTTTTGAACAATTCCTGTGACACTAGTTATAGATTCCGATGCTTCACTTCAGGTTTACTGTATGCCTCTGACCTTCTTATTGACGATGAAACATTGAATTTGCATCGGAATTAAATACAAAAGGCACAATGCCGACTTAAGTACAAGAAAACTGACTCTTCTTACAGTCTATGTTTGAACCATTCCTGTGACACAAGTTATAGATTCCGATGCTTCACTTCAGGTTTGCTGTATCCCTCTGACATTCTTATTGACGATGAAACATAGAAATTGCATCGGAATTAAATACAAAAGGCACAATGCTGACTTAAGTACAGGAAAACTGACTCTTCTTACTATCTATGTTTGAACCATTCATGTGACACTAGTTATAGATTCCGATGCTTCACATGAGGTTTACATTATCCCTCTGAACTTCATATTGACGATGAAACACAGACATTGCATCGGAATTAAATAGAAAAGGCACAATGCCGACTTAAGTACAAGAAGACTGCCTCTTCCTACTGTCTATGTTTGAACCATTCCTGTGACACTAGTTATAGATTCCGATGCTTCACTTCAGGTTTACTGTATCCCTCTGACCTTATTCACTATGAAACACAGAAATTGCATCGGAATTAATTTCAAAAGGCACAATACCGACTTAAGTACAAGAAGGCTGATTCTTCTTACTGTCTATGTTTGGAACAATTCCTGTGACACTAGTTATAGATTCCGATGCTTCACTTCACATTTACTGTATGCCTCTGACCTTCTTATTGACGATGAAACACAGCATTTCCATCGGAATTAAATACAAAAGGCACAATGCCGACTTAAGTACAAGAAAACTGACTCTTCTTACTCACTATGTTTTGAACCATTCCTCTGACACCTGTTATAGATTCCGATGCTTGACTTCAGGTTTACTGAATCCCTTGGACCTTCTTATTGACGATGAAACACAGAAATTGCATCGGAATTTAATACAAAAGGCACAATGCCGACTCAAGTACAAGAAGACTGACTCTTCTTACTGTCTATGCTTTGAACCATTCCTTTGACACTAGTTATAGATTCCAATGCTTCACTTCAGGTTTACTGTATCCCTCTGACCTTCTTATTGACGATGAAACACAGAAATTGCATCGGAATTAAATAGAAAAGGCACAATGCCGAATTAAGTACAAGAAAACTGACTCTTCCTACTGTCTATGTTTTGAACCATTCCTGTGACACTAGTTATAGATTCCGATGCTTCACTTCAGGTTTACTGTATGCCTCACACCTTATTCACAATGAAACACAGAAATTGCATCGGAATTAAATACAAAAGGCACATATACCGACTGACTCTTCTTACTGTCTATGTTTTAAACTATTCCTGTGACACTAGTTATAGATTCCGATGCTTCACTTCAGGTTTACTGTATCCCTCTGACCTTATTCTCGATGAAACACAGAAATTGCATCGGAATTAAATACAAAAGGCACAATATTGACTGACTCTTCTTACTGTCTATGTTTTGAACAATTCCTGTGACACTAGTTATAGATTCCGATGCTTCACTTCAGGTTTACTGTATGTCTCTGACCTTCTTATTGACGATGGAACACAGAATTTGCATCGGAATTAAATACAAATGTCACAATGCCGACTTAAGTACAAGAAAACTGACTCTTCTTACTCTCTATGTTTTGAACCATTCCTGTGACACAAGTCATAGATTCTGATGCTTCACTTCAGGATTACTGTATCCCTCTGACTTTCGTATTGACGATGAAACAAAGAAGTTGCACCGGAATTAAATACAAAAGGCACAATGCTGACTTAAGGACAAGAAGACTGACTGTTCTTACTGACTATGTTTTGAATCATTCCTGTGACACCAGTTATCGATTCCGATGCTTCACTTCATGTTTACTGTATCCCTCTGACCTTCTTATTGACGATGAAACACAGAAATTGCATCGGAATTAAACACAAAATGCACAATTCCCACTGAAGTACAAGAAGACTGACTCTTCTTACTGACTATGTTTGAACCATTTCTGTGACACTAGTTATAGTTTCCGATGCTTCACTTCAGGGTTACTGTATCCCTCTGACCTTCTTATTGACGATGAAACACAGAAATTGCATCGGAATTAAACACAAAAGGCAGAATGCCGACTTAAGTACAAGATAACAGACTCTTCTTAATGTCTATGTTTTGAACCATTCCATTGACACTTGTTATAGATTCCAATGCTTCACTCCAGGTTTACTGTATCCCTTGGACCTTCTTATTGACGATGAAACACTGAAATTGCATCGGAATTAAATACGAAAGGCATAATGCCGACTTAAGGACAAGAAGACTGACTCTTCTTACTGTCTATGTTTTGAACCATTCCATTGACACTAACTATAGATTCCGATGCTTCACTTCAGGTTTACTGTATCCCTCTGACCTTATTCACGATGAAACACAGAAATTGCATCGGAATTAAATACAAAAGGCACAATTCCGACTGACTCTCCTTACTGTCTATGTTTTGAACAATTCCTGTGACACTAATTATAGATTCCTATGCTTCACTTCAGGTTTACTGTATGCCTCTGACCTTCTTATTGACGATGAAACACAGAATTTGCATCGGAATTAATTACAAAAGGCACAATGCCGACTTAAGTACCAGAAAACTGACTCTTCTTACTGTCTATCTTTTGAACCATTCATGTGACACAAGTTACAGATTCCGATGCTTCACTTCATGTTGACTGTATCCCTCGTACATTCTTATTGACGATGAAACATAGAAATTGCATCGGAATTAAATACAAAAGGCACAATGCTGACTTAAGTACAAGAAAACTGACTCTTCTTACTGTCCATGTTTTGAACCATTCATGTGACACTAGTTATAGATTCCGACGTTTCACTTGAGGTTTACATTATCCCTCTGACCTTCTTATTGACGATGAAACACAGAAATTGCATCGGAATTAAATAGAAAAGGCACAATGCCGAATTAAGTACAAGAAGACTGACTCTTCTTACTGTCTATGATTTGAACCATTCTTGTGACACTGATTACAGATTCCGATGCTTGACTTCAGGTTTGCTGTATCCCTCTGACATTCTTATTGACGATGAAACACAGAAATTGCATCGGAATTAAACAGAAAAGGCACAATGCCGAATTAAGTACAAGAAGACTGACTCTTCTTACTATCTATGTTTTGAACCATACCTGTGACACTAGTTATAGATTCCGATGCTTGACTTCAGGTTTACTGTATCCTTGGACCTTCTTATTGACGATGAAACACAGAAATTGCATCGGAATTAAATACAAAATGGCACAATGCCGACTTAAGTACAAGAAAACTGACTCTTCTTACTGACTATGTTTTGAACCATTCCTGTGACACTAGTTATAGATTCCGATTCTGACTTCAGGTTTACTGTATCCCTCTGACTTTCTTATTGACGATGAAACACAGAAATTGCACCGGAATTAAATACAAAAGGCTCAATGCCGACTTAAGGACAAGAAGACTGACTCTTCTTACTGACTATGTTTTGAACCATTCCTGTAACACTAGTTATAGATTCCGATGCTTCACTTCAGGTTTACTGTATCCCTCTGACCTTCTTATTGACGAAGACACACAGAAATTGCCTCGGAATTAAATAGAAAAGGCACTATGCCGACTTAAGTACAAGAAGACTGACTCTTCTTATTGTCTAGTGTCTGTGACACTAGTTATAGATTCCGATGCAACACTCTAGGTTTAGTGTGTCCCTTCGACCTTTTTATTAACGATGAACACAGTAATTGCATCGGAATTAAAGAGAAAAGGCACAATGCCGACTTAAGTAGAAGAAGACTGACTCTTCTTACTGACTATGTTTGAACCATTCCTGGGCCACTAGTTATACATTCCGATGCTTCACTTCAGGTTTACGGTATCCCTCTGACCTTCTTATTGACGATGAAACACAGAAATTGCATCGGAATTAAATAAAAAAGGCACAATGCCGACTTAAGTACAAGAAGACTGACTCCTCTTACTGTCTATGTTTTGAACCATTCCTATGACACTAGTTATAGATTCCGATGCTTCACTCCAGGTTTACTGTATCCCTTTTACATTCTTATTGACGAAGAAACACTGGAATTGCATCGGAATAAAATACAAAAGGCAAAATGCCGGCCTAAGTACAAGAAGACTGACTCTTCCTACTGTCTATGTTTTGAACCATTCCTGTGACACTAGTTATAGATTCCGATGCTTCACTTCAGGTATACTGTATCCCTCTGACCTTATTCACGATGAAACACAGAAATTGCATCGGAATGAAATACAAAAGGCACAATGCAGAATTAAGTACAATAAGACTGACTCCTCTTACTGTCTATGTTTTGAACCATTCCTATGACACTAGTTATAGATTCCGATGCTTCACTCCAGGTTTACTGTATCCCTTTTACATTCTTATTGACGATGAAACACTGAAATTGCATCGGAATTAAATACAAAAGGCAAAATGCCGGCCTAAGTACAAGAAGACTGACTCTTCCTACTGACTATGTTTTGAACCATTCCCGTGACACTAGTTATAGATTCCGATGCTTCACTTCAGGTTTACTGTATCCCTCTGACCTTCTTCACGATAAAACACAGAAATTGCATCGGAATTAAATACAAAAGGCAGAATATCGACTGACCCTTCTTACTGTCTATGTTTTGAACAATTCCTGTGACACTAGTTATAGATTCCGATGCTTCACTTCAGGTTTACTGTATGCCTCAGACCTTCTTATTGACGATGAAACATTGATTTTGCATCGGAATTAAATACAAACGGCACATTGCCGACGTAAGTACAAGAAAACTGAATCTTCTTACTGTCTATGTTTTGAACCATTCCTGTGACACAAGTTATAGATTCCGATGCTTCACTTCAGGTTTGCTGTATCCCTCTGACATTCTTATTGACGATGAAACATAGAAATTGCATCGGAATTAAATACAAAAGGCACAATGCTGACTTAAGTACAAGAAAACTGACTCTTCTTACTGTCTATGTTTGAACCATTCATGTGACACTAGTTATAGATTCCGATGCTTCACTTGAGGTTTACATTATCCCTCTGAACTTCTTATTGATGTTGAAACACAGACATTGCATCGGAATTAAATAGAAAAGGCACAATGCCGAATTAAGTACAATAAGACTGACTCTTCTTACTGTCTACGTTTTGAACCATTCCTGTGACACTAGTTATAGATTCCGATGCTCACTTCAGGTTTACTGTATCCCTCTGACTCTCTTATTGACGATGAAACACAGAAATTGCATCGGAATTAAATACAAAAGGCACAATGCTGACTTAAGTACAAGAAAACTGACTCTTCTTACTGTCCATGTTTTGAACCATTCATGTGACACTAGTTATAGATTCCGACGTTTCACTTGAGGTTTACATTATCCCTCTGACCTTCTTATTGACGATGAAACACAGAAATTGCATCGGAATTAAATAGAAAAGGCACAATGCCGAATTAAGTACAAGAAGACTGACTCTTCTTACTGTCTATGATTTGAACCATTCTTGTGACACTGATTACAGATTCCGATGCTTGACTTCAGGTTTGCTGTATCCCTCTGACATTCTTATTGACGATGAAACACAGAAATTGCATCGGAATTAAACAGAAAAGGCACAATGCCGAATTAAGTACAAGAAGACTGACTCTTCTTACTATCTATGTTTTGAACCATACCTGTGACACTAGTTATAGATTCCGATGCTTGACTTCAGGTTTACTGTATCCTTGGACCTTCTTATTGACGATGAAACACAGAAATTGCATCGGAATTAAATACAAAATGGCACAATGCCGACTTAAGTACAAGAAAACTGACTCTTCTTACTGACTATGTTTTGAACCATTCCTGTGACACTAGTTATAGATTCCGATTCTGACTTCAGGTTTACTGTATCCCTCTGACTTTCTTATTGACGATGAAACACAGAAATTGCACCGGAATTAAATACAAAAGGCTCAATGCCGACTTAAGGACAAGAAGACTGACTCTTCTTACTGACTATGTTTTGAACCATTCCTGTAACACTAGTTATAGATTCCGATGCTTCACTTCAGGTTTACTGTATCCCTCTGACCTTCTTATTGACGAAGACACACAGAAATTGCCTCGGAATTAAATAGAAAAGGCACTATGCCGACTTAAGTACAAGAAGACTGACTCTTCTTATTGTCTAGTGTCTGTGACACTAGTTATAGATTCCGATGCTACACTCTAGGTTTAGTGTGTCCCTTCGACCTTTTTATTAACGATGAACACAGTAATTGCATCGGAATTAAAGAGAAAAGGCACAATGCCGACTTAAGTAGAAGAAGACTGACTCTTCTTACTGACTATGTTTGAACCATTCCTGGGCCACTAGTTATACATTCCGATGCTTCACTTCAGGTTTACGGTATCCCTCTGACCTTCTTATTGACGATGAAACACAGAAATTGCATCGGAATTAAATAAAAAAGGCACAATGCCGACTTAAGTACAAGAAGACTGACTCCTCTTACTGTCTATGTTTTGAACCATTCCTATGACACTAGTTATAGATTCCGATGCTTCACTCCAGGTTTACTGTATCCCTTTTACATTCTTATTGACGAAGAAACACTGGAATTGCATCGGAATAAAATACAAAAGGCAAAATGCCGGCCTAAGTACAAGAAGACTGACTCTTCCTACTGTCTATGTTTTGAACCATTCCTGTGACACTAGTTATAGATTCCGATGCTTCACTTCAGGTATACTGTATCCCTCTGACCTTATTCACGATGAAACACAGAAATTGCATCGGAATGAAATACAAAAGGCACAATGCAGAATTAAGTACAATAAGACTGACTCCTCTTACTGTCTATGTTTTGAACCATTCCTATGACACTAGTTATAGATTCCGATGCTTCACTCCAGGTTTACTGTATCCCTTTTACATTCTTATTGACGATGAAACACTGAAATTGCATCGGAATTAAATACAAAAGGCAAAATGCCGGCCTAAGTACAAGAAGACTGACTCTTCCTACTGACTATGTTTTGAACCATTCCCGTGACACTAGTTATAGATTCCGATGCTTCACTTCAGGTTTACTGTATCCCTCTGACCTTCTTCACGATAAAACACAGAAATTGCATCGGAATTAAATACAAAAGGCAGAATATCGACTGACCCTTCTTACTGTCTATGTTTTGAACAATTCCTGTGACACTAGTTATAGATTCCGATGCTTCACTTCAGGTTTACTGTATGCCTCAGACCTTCTTATTGACGATGAAACATTGATTTTGCATCGGAATTAAATACAAACGGCACATTGCCGACGTAAGTACAAGAAAACTGAATCTTCTTACTGTCTATGTTTTGAACCATTCCTGTGACACAAGTTATAGATTCCGATGCTTCACTTCAGGTTTGCTGTATCCCTCTGACATTCTTATTGACGATGAAACATAGAAATTGCATCGGAATTAAATACAAAAGGCACAATGCTGACTTAAGTACAAGAAAACTGACTCTTCTTACTGTCTATGTTTGAACCATTCATGTGACACTAGTTATAGATTCCGATGCTTCACTTGAGGTTTACATTATCCCTCTGAACTTCTTATTGATGTTGAAACACAGACATTGCATCGGAATTAAATAGAAAAGGCACAATGCCGAATTAAGTACAATAAGACTGACTCTTCTTACTGTCTACGTT
The DNA here is from genome assembly GCF_023864345.2 of Schistocerca serialis cubense. Lineage (NCBI taxonomy): Eukaryota > Metazoa > Arthropoda > Insecta > Orthoptera > Acrididae > Schistocerca > Schistocerca serialis. The sequence continues at coordinate 1,096,645,836 of NC_064640.1, forward strand.
TTGAACCATTCCTGTGACACTAGTTATAGATTCCGATGCTCACTTCAGGTTTACTGTATCCCTCTGACTCTCTTATTGACGATGAAACACAGAAATTGCGCCGGAATTAAATACAAAAGGCACAATGCCGACTTAAGGACAAGAAGACTGACTCTTCTTACTGACTATGTTTTGAACAATTCCTGTGACACTAGTTATAGATTCCGATGCTTGACTTCAGGTTTACTGAATCCCTTGGACCTTCTTATTGACGATAAAACACAGAAATTGCATCGGAATTTAATACTAAAGGCACAATGCCGACTCAAGTACAAGAAGACTGACTCTTCTACTGTCTATGTTTTGAACGATTCCTGTGACACTAGTTATAGATTCCAATGCTTCACTTCAGGTTTACTGTATCCCTCTGACCTTCTTATTGACGATGAAACACAGAAATTGCATCGGAATTAAATAGAAAAGGCACAATGACGTATTAAGTACAAGAAGACTGACTCTTCCTACTGTCTATGGTTTGAACCATTTCTGTGACGCTAGTTATATATTCCGATGCTTCACTTCAGGTTTACATTATCCCTTGGACCTTCGTATTGACGATGAAACACAGAAATTGCATGGGAATTAAATACAAAAGGCACAATGCCGAATTAAGTACAAGAAGACTGACTCTTCCTACTGTCTATGTTTTGAACCATTCCATTGACACTAGTTATAGATTCCGATGCTTCACTCCAGGTTTACAGTATCCCTTTTACATTCTTATTGACGATGAAACACAGAAATTGCATCGGAATTAAATACAAAAGGCACAATGCCGACTCAAGTACAAGAAGACTGACTCTTCTTACTGTCTATGTTTTGAACCATTCCTGTGACACTAGTTATAGATTCCAATGCTTCACTTCAGGTTTACTGTATCCCTCTGACCGTCTTATTGACGATGAAACACAGAAATTGCATCGGAATTAAATACAAAAGGCACAATGCCGACTTAAGTTCAAGAAGACAGTATCTTCTTACTGTCTATGCTTTGAAACATTCCTGTGACACTAGTTATAGATTCCGATGCTTCACTCCAGGTTTACTGTATACCTTGGACCTTCTTATTGACGATGAAACACAGAAATTGCATCGGAATTAAATACAAAAGGCACAATGCCGAATTAAGTACAAGAAGACAGTATCTTCTTACTGTCTATGCTTTGAAACATTCCTGTGACACTAGTTATAGATTCCGATGCTTCACTCCAGGTTTACTGTATCCCTTGGACCTTCTTATTGACGATGAAACACAGAAATTGCATCGGAATTAAATACAAAAGGCACAATGCCGACTTAAGGACAAGAAGACTGACTCTTCTTACTGACTATGTTTTGAAGCATTCCTGTGACACTACTTACAGATTCCGATGCTTCACTTCGGGGTTACTGTATCCCTCTGACCTTCTTATTGACGAAGACACACAGAAATTGCCTCGGAATTAAATAGAAAAGGTACAATGCCGACTTAAGTACAAGAAGACTCTTCTTAATATCTATGTTTTGAACCATTCCTGTGACACTAGTTATAGATTCCGATGCTTCACTCTACGTTTACTGTATCCCTTGGACCTTCTTATTGACGATGAAACACAGAAATTGCATCGGAATTATATACAAAAGGCACAATGCCGACCTAAGGACAAGAAGACTGACTCTTCTTACTGACTATGTTTGAACCATTATTGAGACACTAGTTATACATTCCGATGCTTCACTTCAGGTTTACTGTATCCCTTGGACTTTCTTATTAACGATGAAACACAGAAATTGCATCGGAATTAAATACAAAAGGCACAATACCGACTGACTCTTCTTACTGTCTATGTTTTGAACAATTCCTGTGACACTAGTTATAGATTCCGATGCTTCACTTCAGGTTTACTGAATGCCTCTGACCTTCTTATTGACGATGAAACACAGAATTTGCGTCGGAATTAAATACAAAAGGTACAATGCCGAATTAAGTACAAGAAGACTGACTCTTCCTACTGTCTATGTTTTGAACCATTTCTGTGCCACTAGTTATATATTCCGATGCTTCACTTCAGGTTTACTGTATCCCTTGGACCTTCTTATTGACGATGAAACACAGAAACTGCATCGGAATTAAATACAAAAGGCACAATGCCGACTTAAGTACAAGAATACTGTATCTTCATACTGTCTATGTTTTGAAACGTTCCTGTGACACTAGTTATAGATTCCGATGCTTCACTCCAGGTTTACTGTATCCCTTGGACCTTCTTATTGACGATGAAACACAGAAATTGCATCGGAATTAAACACAAAAGGCACAATGCCGACTTATGGACAAGAAGACTGACTCTTCTTACTGACTATGTTTTGAACCATTCCTGTGACACTAGTTATAGATTCCGATGCTCACTTCAGGTTTACTGTATCCCTCTGACTTTCTTATTGACGATGAAACACAGAAATTGCGCCGGAATTAAATACAAAAGGCACAATGCCGACTTAAGGACAAGAAGACTGACTCTTCTTACTGACTATGTTTTGAACAATTCCTGTGACACTAGTTATAGATTCCGATGCTTCACTTTAGGTTTACTGTATCCCTCTGACCTTCTTATTGACGAAGACACACAGAAATAGCCTCGGAATTAAATAGAAAATGCACAATGGCGACTTAAGTACAAGAAGACTGACTCTTCTTACTGTCTATGTTTTGAAACATTCCTGTGACACTAGTTATAGATTCCGATGCTTGACTTCAGGTTTACTGAATCCCTTGGACCTTCTTATTGACGATAAAACACAGAAATTGCATCGGAATTTAATACAAGAGGCACAATGCCGACTCAAGTACAAGAAGACTGACTCTTCTACTGTCTATGTTTTGAACGATTCCTGTGACACTAGTTATAGATTCCAATGCTTCACTTCAGGTTTACTGTATCCCTCTGACCTTCTTATTGACGATGAAACACAGAAATTGCATCGGAATTAAATAGAAAAGGCACAATGACGTATTAAGTACAAGAAGACTGACTCTTCCTACTGTCTATGGTTTGAACCATTTCTGTGACGCTAGTTATATATTCCGATGCTTCACTTCAGGTTTACATTATACCTTGGACCTTCGTATTGACGATGAAACACAGAAATTGCATGGGAATTAAATACAAAAGGCACAATGCCGAATTAAGTACAAGAAGACTGACTCTTCCTACTGTCTATGTTTTGAACCATTCCATTGACACTAGTTATAAATTCCGATGCTTCACTCCAGGTTTACAGTATCCCTTTTACATTCTTATTGACGATGAAACACAGAAATTGCATCGGAATTAAATACAAAAGGCACAATGCCGACTCAAGTACAAGAAGACTGACTCTTCTTACTGTCTATGTTTTGAACCATTCCTGTGACACTAGTTATAGATTCCAATGCTTCACTTCAGGTTTACTGTATCCCTCTGACCTTCTTATTGACGATGAAACACAGAAATTGCATCGGAATTAAATACAAAAGGCACAATGCCGACTTAAGTACAAGAAGACAGTATCTTCTTACTGTCTATGCTTTGAAACATTCCTGTGACACTAGTTATAGATTCCGATGCTTCACTCCAGGTTTACTGTATACCTTGGACCTTCTTATTGACGATGAAACACAGAAATTGCATCGGAATTAAATACAAAAGGCACAATGCCGACTTAAGTACAAGAAGACAGTATCTTCTTACTGTCTATGCTTTGAAACATTCCTGTGACTTAAGTACAAGAAGACAGTATCTTCTTACTGTCTATGCTTTGAAACATTCCTGTGACACTAGTTATAGATTCCGATGCTTCACTTCAGGTTTACTGAATGCCTCTGACCTTCTTATTGACGATGAAACACAGAATTTGCGTCGGAATTAAATACAAAAGGTACAATGCCGAATTAAGTACAAGAAGACTGACTCTTCCTACTGTCTATGTATTGAACCGTTCCATTACCACTAGATATAGATTCCGATGCTTCACTTCAGGTTTACTGAATCCCTTGGACCTTCTTATTGACGATGAAACACAGAAATTGCATCGGAATTAAATACAAAAGGCACAATGCCGACATAAGTACAAGAAGACTGCATCTTCATACTGTCTATGTTTTGAAACATTCCTGTGACACTAGTTATACATTCCAATGCTTCACTTCAGGTTTACTGTATCTCTCTGTCCTTCTTATTGACGCTGAAACACAGAAATTGCATCGGAATTAAATAGAAAAGGCACAATGTCAACTTAAGTACAAGAAGACTGACTCTTCCTACTGTCTATGTTTTGAACCATTTCTGTGACACTAGTTATATATTCCGATGCTTCACTTCAGGTTTACTGTTTCCCTTTGGACCTTCTTATTGACGATGAAACACAGAAATTGCATCGGAATTAAATACAAAAGGCACAATGCCGACTTAAGTACAAGAAGACTGTATCTTCATACTGTCTATGCTTTGAAACATTCCTGTGACACTAGTTGTAGATTCCGATGCTTCACTCCAGGTTTACTGTATCCCTTGGACCTTCTTATTGACGATGAAACACAGAAATTGCATCGGAATTAAATACAAAATGCACAATGCCGACTTAAGGACAAGAAGACTAACTCTTCTTACTGACTATGTTTTGAACCATTTCTGTGACACTAGTTATAGATTCCGATGCTCACTTAAGGTTTACTGTATCCCTCTGACTTTCATATTGACGATCAAACACAGAAATTACACCAGAATTAAATACAAAGGGCACAATGCCGGCTTAAGGACAAGAAGACTGACTCTTCTTACTGACTATGTTTTGAACCATTCCTGTGACACTAGTTATAGATTCCGATGCTTCACTCTAGGTTTACTGTATCCCTTGGACTTTCTTATTGACGATGAAACACAGAAATTGCATCGGAATTAAATACAAAAGGCACAATACCGACTGACTCTTCTTACTGTCTATGTTTTGAACAATTCCTGTGACACTAGTTATAGATTCCGATGCTTCACTTCAGGTTTACTGAATGCCTCTGACCTTCTTATTGACGATGAAACACAGAATTTGCGTCGGAATTAAATACAAAAGGTACAATGCCGAATTAAGTACAAGAAGACTGACTCTTCCTACTGTCTATGTATTGAACCGTTCCATTGACACTAGTTATAGATTCCGATGCTTGACTTCAGGTTTACTGAATCCCTTGGACCTTCTTATTGACGATGAAACACAGAAATTGCATCGGAATTAAATACAAAAGGCACAATGCCGACTTAAGTACAAGAAGACTGCATCTTCATACTGTCTATGTTTTGAAACATTCCTGTGACACTAGTTATACATTCCAATGCTTCACTTCAGGTTTACTGTATCTCTCTGACCTTCTTATTGACGCTGAAACACAGAAATTGCATCGGAATTAAATAGAAAAGGCACAATGCCAAATTAAGTACAAGAAGACTGACTCTTTCTACTGTCTATGTTTCGAACCATTTCTGTGACACTAGTTATATATTTCGATGCTTCACTTCAGGTTTACTGTATCCCTTGGACCTTCTTATTGACGATGAAACACAGAAATTGCATCGGAATTAAATACAAAAGGCACAATGCCGACTTAAGTACAGGAAGACTGTATCTTCATACTGTCTATGCTTTGAAACATTCCTGTGACACTAGTTATAGATTCCGATGCTTCACTCCAGGTTTACTGTATCCCTTGGACCTTCTTATTGACGATGAAACACAGAAATTGCATCCGAATTAAATAAAAAATGCACAATGCCGACTTAAGGACAAGAAGACTGACTCTTCTTCTGTCTATGTTTTGAAACATTCCTGTGACACTAGTTATAGATTCCGATGCTTCACTTCAGGTTTACTGTATCCCTCTGACTTTCTTATTGACGATGAAACACAGAAGTTAAACCGGAATTAAATACAAAAGGCACAATGCTGACTTAAGGACAAGATGACTGACCCTTCTTACTGACTATGTTTTGAACCATTCCTGTGACACTAGTTATAGATTCCGATGCTTGACTTCAGGTTTACTGAATCCCTTGGACCTTCTTATTGACGATAAAACACAGAAATTGCGTCGGAAATTAATACAAAAGGCACAATGCCGACTCAAGTACAAGAAGACTGACTCTTCTTACTGTCTATGTTTTGAACCATTCCTGTGACACTAGTTATAGATTCCAATGCTTCACTTCAGGTTTACTGTATCCCTCTGACCTTCTTATTGACGATGAAACACCGAAATTGCATGGGAATCAAATACAAAAGGCACAATGCCGACTCAAGTACAAGAAGACTGACTCTTCCTACTGTCTATGTTTTGAACCATTCCTGTGACACTAGTTATAGATTCCAATGCTTCACTTCAGGTTTACTGTATCCCTCTGACCTTCTTATTGACGATGAAACACAGAAATTGCTTCGGAATTAAATAGAAAAGGGACAATGCCGTATTAAGTAGAAGAAGAGTGACTCTTCCTACTGTCTATGTTTTGAACCATTGCTGTGACACTAGTTATATATTACGATGCTTCACTTCAGGTTTACTGTATCCCTTGGACCTTCTTATTGACGATGAAACACAGAAATTGCAACAGAATTAAATACAAAAGGCACAATGCCTACTTAAGTACAAGAAGACTGACTCTTCTTGCTGACTATGTTTTGTAGCATTCCTGTGACACTAGTTATAGATTCCGATGCTTCACTTCAGGTTTACTGTATCACTCTGACCTTCTTATTGACGAAGACACAGAGAAATCGCCTCGGAATTAAATAGAAAAGGCACAATGCCGACTTAAGTACAAGAAGTCTGACTCTTCTTAATGTCTATGTTTGAACCATTCCTGTGACACTAGTTATAGATTCCGATGCTTCACTCTAGGTTTACTGTATCCCTTGGACCTTCTTATTGACGATGAAACACAGAAATTGCATCGGAATTAAATAGAAAAGGCACAATGCCGAATTAAGTACAAGAAGACTGACTCTTCCTACTGTCTATGTTTTGGACCATTTCTGGGACACTAGTTATATATTCCGATGCTTCACTTCAGGTTTACTGTATCCCTTGGACCTTCTTATTGACGATGAAACACAGAAATTGCATCGGAATTAAATACAAAAGGCACAATGCCGACTTAAGTACAAGAAGACTGTATCTTCATACTGTCTATGTTTTGAAACATTCCTGTGACACTAGTTATAGATTCCGATGCTTCACTCCAGGTTTACTGTATCCCATGGACCTTCTTATTGACGATGAAACACAGAAATTGCATCGGAATTAAATTCAAAAGGCACAATGCCGACTTAAGGACAAGAAGACTAACTCTTCTTACTGACTATGTTTTGAACCATTCCTGTGACACTAGTTATAGATTCCGATGCTCACTTCAGGTTTACTGTATCCCTCTGACTTTCTTATTGTCGATGAAACACAGAAATTGCACCGGAATTAAGTACAAAAGACACAATGCCGGCTTAAGTACAAGAAGACTGACTCTTCTTACTGACTATGTTTTGAACAATTCCTGTGACACTAGTTATACATTCCGATGCTTCACTTTAGGTTTACTGTATCTCTCTGACCTTCTTATTGACAAAGACACACAGAAATTGCCTCGGAATTAAATAGAAAAGGCACAATACCGACTTAAGTACAAGAAGACTGACTCTTGTTACTGTCTATGTTTTGAAACATTCCTGTGACACTAGTTATAGATTCCGATGCTTCACTTCAGGTTAACTGTGTCCCTCTGACTTTCTTATTGACGATGAAACACAGAAGTTAAACCGGAATTAAATACAAAAGGCACAATGCTGACTTAAGGACAAGAAGACTGACCCTTCTTACTGACTATGTTTTGAACCATTCCTGTGACACTAGTTATAGATTCCGATGCTTTACTTCAGGTTTACTGTAACCCTCTGACTTCCTTATTGACGATGAAACTCAGAAATTGCATCGGAATTAAATACAAAAGGCACAATGCCGAATTAAGTACAAGTAGACTGACTCTTCCTACTGTCTATGTTATGAACCATTTCTGTGACACTAGTTGTATATTCCGATGCTTCACTTCAGGTTTACTGTATCCCTAGGACCTTATGATTGACGATGAAACACAGAAATAGCATCGGAATTAAATACAAAAGGCACAATGCCGAATTAAGTACAAGAAGACTGACACTTCCTACTGTCTACGTTTTGAACCATTCCATTGACACTAGTTATAGATTCCGATGCTTGACTTCAGGTTTACTGAATCCCTTGGACCTTCTTATTGACGATAAAACACAGAAATTGCATCGGAATATAATACAAAAGGCACAATGCCGTCTCAAGTACAAGAAGACTGACTCTTCTTACTGTCTATGCTTTGAACCATTCCTGTGACACTAGTTATAGATACCAATGCTTCACTTCAGGTTTACTGTATCCCTCTGACCTTCTTATTGACGATGAAACACTGAAATTGCATCGGAATTAAATACAAATGGCACAATGCCGACTCAAGTACAAGAAGACTGACTCTTCTTACTGTCTATGTTTTGAACCATTCCTGTGACACTAGTTATAGATTCCAATGCTTCACTTCAGGTTTACTGTATCCCTCTGACCTTCTTATTGACGATGAAACACAGAAATTGCATCGGAATTAAATAGAAAAGGCACAATGCCGTATTAAGTACAAGAAGACTGACTCTTCCTACTGTCTATGTTTTGAACCATTGCTGTGACACTAGTTATATATTCCGATGCTCACTTCAGGTTTACTGTATCCCTTGGACCTTCTTATTGACGATGAAACACAGAAATTGCATCGGAATTAAATACAAAAGGCACAATGCCGACTTAAGTTCAAGAAGACTGACTCTTCTTACTGACTATGTTTTTAAGAATTCCTGTGACACTAGTTATAGATTCCGATGCTTCACTTCAGCTTTACTGTATCCCTCTGACCTTCTTATTGACGAAGACACACAGAAATTGCCTCGGAATTATATAGAAAAGTCACAATGGCGACTTAAGTACAAGAAGACTGACTCTTCTTAATGTCTATATTTGAACCACTCCTGTGACACTAGTTATAGATTCCGATGCTTCACTTTAGGTTTAGAGTATCCCTTGGACCTTCTTATTGACGATGAACACAGTAATTGCATCGGAATTAAATAGAAAAGGCACAATGCCGACTTAAGTAGAAGAAGACTGACTCTTCTTACTAACTATGTTTGAACCATTCCTGAGACACTAGTTATAGATTCCGATGCTTCACATCAGATTTACTGTATCCCTCTGACCTTCTTATTCACGATGAAACACAGAAATTGCATCGGTTTTAAATAAAAAAGGCACAATGCCGACTTAAGTACAAGAAGACTGACTCTTCCTACTGTCTATGTTTTGAACCATTCCTGTGACACTAGTTATAGATTCCGATGGTCACTTCAGGTTTACTGTATCCCTCTGACTTTCTTATTGACGATGATACACAGAAATTGCACCGGAATTAAATACGAAACGTACAATGCCGACTTAAGAACAAGAAGATTGACTCTTCTTACTGTCTATGTTTTGGACCATTCCTGTGACACTAGTTATAGATTCCGATGCTTCACTTCAGGTTTACAGTATCCCTCTGACCTTATTCACGATGAAACACCGAAATTGCATCGGAATTAAATACAAAAGGCACATTACCGACTGACCCTTCTTACTGTCTATGTTTTGAACAATTCCTGTGACACTAGTTATAGATTCCGATGCTTCACTTCAGGTTTACTGAATGCCTCTGACCTTCTTATTGACGATGAAACATTGAATTTGCATCGGAATTAAATACAAAAGGCACAATGCCGACTTAAGTACAAGAAAACTGACTCTTCTTACAGTCTATGTTTGAACCATTCCTGTGACACAAGTTATAGATTCCGATGCTTCACTTCAGGTTTGCTGTATCCCTCTGACATTCTTATTGACGATGAAACATAGAAATTGCATCGGAATTAAATACAAAAGGCACAATGCTGACTTAAGTACAGGAAATCTGACTCTTCTTACTATCTATGTTTGAACCATTCATGTGACACTAGTTATAGATTCCGATGCTTCACATGAGATTTACATTATCCCTCTGAACTTCTTATTGACGATGAAACACAGACATTGCATCGGAATTAAATAGAAAAGACACAATGCCGAATTAAGTACAAGAAGACTGACTCTTCTTACTGTCTATGTTTTGAACCATTCCTGTGACACTAGTTATAGATTCCGATGCTTGACTTCAGGTTTACTGTATCCTTGGACCTTCTTGTTGACGATGAAATACAGAAATTGCATCGGAATTTAATACAAATGGCACAATGCCGACTTAAGTAAAAGAAGACTGTATCTTCATACTGTCTATGTTTTGAAACATTCCTGTGACACTAGTTATAGATTCCGAAGCTTCACTTCAGGTTTACTGTATCCCTTGGATCTTCTTATTGACGATGAAACACAGAAATTGCATCGGAATTAAATACAAAAGGTATAATGCCGAATTAAGTACAAGAAGACTGACTCTTCCTACTGTCTATGTTTTGAACCATTCCATTGACACAAGTTATAGATTCCGATGCTTCACTCCAGGTTTACAGTATCCCGTTTACATTCTTAATGACGATGAAACACTGAAATTGCATCGGAATTAAGTACAAATGGCACAATGCCGACTGAAGTACAAGAAGACTGACTCTTCTTACTGTCTATGTTTTGAACCATTCCTGTGACACTAGTTATAGATTCCGATGCTTCACTTCAGGTTTACTGTATGCCTCTGACCTTCTTATTGACGATGAAACATTGAATTTGCATCGGAATTAAATACAAAAGGCACAATGCCGACTTAAGTACAAGAAAACTGACTCTTCTTACTGTCTCTGTTTGAACCATTCCTGTGACACAAGTTATAGATTCCGATGCTTCACTTGAGGTTTGCCGTATCCCTCTGACAATCTTATTGACGATGAAACATAGAAATTGCATCGGAATTAAATACAAAAGGCACAATGCTGACTTAAGTACAGGAAAACTGAGTCTTCTTACTGTCTATGTTTGAACCATTCATGTGACACTAGTTATAGATTCCGATGCTTCACATGTGGTTTACATTATCCCTCTGAACTTCTTATTGCCGATGAAACACAGACATTGCATCGGAATTAAATACAAAAGGCACAATGCCGAATTAAGTACAAGAAGACTGACTCTTCTTACTGTCTATGTTTTGAACCATTCCTGTGACACTAGTTATAGATTCCGATGCTTGACTTCAGGTTTACTGTATCCTTGGACCTTCTTGTTGACGACGAAATACAGAAATTGCATCGGAATTTAATACAAATGGCACAATGCCGACTCAAGTACAAGAAGACTGACTCTTCTTACTGTCTATGTTTTGAAACATTCCTGTGACACTATTTATAGATTCCGATGCTTCACTTCAGGTATACTGTATCCCTCTGACTTTCTTATTGACGATGAAACACAGAAGTTGCACCGGAATTAAATACAAAAGGCACAATGCTGACTTAAGGGCAAGAAGACTGACTCTTCTTACTGACTATGTTGTGAACCATTCCTGTGACACTAGTTATAGATTCCGATGCTTCACTTCAGGCTTACTGTATCCCTTGGACCTTCTTATTGACGATGAAACACAGAAATTGCATCGGAATTAAATACAAAAGGCACAATGCCGACTTAAGTAAAAGAAGACTGTATCTTCATACTGTCTATGTTTTGAAACATTCCTGTGACACTAGATATAGATTCCCATGCTTCACTCCAGGTTAACTGTATCCCTTGGACCTTCTTATTGTCGATGAAACACAGAAATTGCATCGGAATTAAATACAAAAGGCACAATGCAGACTTAAGGACAAGAAGACTGACTCTTCTTACTGACTATGTTTTGAACCATTCCTGTGACACTAGTTATGGATTCCGATGGTCACTTCAGGTTTACTGTATCCCTCTGACTTTCTTATTGACGATGAAACACAGAAATTGCACCGGAATTAAATACAAAATGTACAATGCCGACTTAAGGACAAGAAGATTGACTCTTCTTACTGACTATGTTTTGAACCATTCCTGTGACACTAGTTATGGATTACGATGCTTCACTTTAGGCTTACTGTATCCCTCTGACCATCTTATTGACGAAGACACACAGAAATTGTCTCGGAATTAAATAGAAAAGGCACAATGCCGACTTAAGTACAAGAGGACTGACTCTTCTTACTGTCTATGTTTTGAAACATTCCTGTGACACTAGTTATAGATTCCGATGCTTCACTTCAGGTTTACTGTATCCCTCTGACTTTCTTATTGACGATGAAACACAGAAGTTAAACCGCAATTAAATACAAAATGCACAATGCTGACTTAAGGACAAGAAGACTGACCCTTCTTATTGACTATATTTGAACCATTCCTGTGACACAAGTTATAGATTCCAATGCTTCACTTCAGGTTTACTGTATCCCTCTGACCTTCTTATTGACGATGAAACACAGAAATTGCATCGGAATTAAATAGAAATGGCACAATGCCGAATTAAGTACAAGAAGACTGACTCTTCCTACTGTCTATGGTTTGAACCATATATATATATATATATATATATATATATATATATATATATATATATATATATATATATAGTTATATATTATGATGCTTCACTTCAGGCTTACTGTATCCCTTGGACGTTCTTATTGACGATGAAACACAGAAATTGCATCGGATTTAAATAAAAAAGGCACAATGCCGATTTAAGTACAAGAAGACTGACTCTTCTTACTGTCTATGTTTTGAACCATTCCATTGACACTAGTTATAGATTCCGATGCTTCACTCCAGGTTTACTGTATCCCTTTTACATTCTTATTGACGATGAAACACTGAAATTGCATCGGAATTAAATACAAAAGGCAAAATGCCGGCTTAAGTACAAGAAGACTGACTCTTCCTACAGTCTATGTTTTGAACCATTCCTGTGACACTAGTTATAGATTCCGATGCTTCACTTCAGGTTTACTGTATCCCTCTGACCTTATTCACGATGAAACACAGAAATTGCATCGGAATGAAATACAAAATGCACAATACCGACTTAAGTACAAGAAGACTGACTATTCTTACTGTCTATGTTTTGAACCATTCCTGTGACACTAGCTATTGATTCCGATGCTTCACTTCAGGTTTACTGTATCATTTTGAACTTCTTATTGATGATGAAACACAGAAATTACATCGGAATCAAATACCAAAAGCATAATGCCGACTTAAGTACAAAAAGACAGACTCTTCTTACTGACTATGTTTTGAACCATTCCTGTGACACTAGTTATAGATTCCGATGCTTCACTTCAGGTTTACAGTATCCCTCTGACCTTATTCACGATGAAACACAGAAATTGCATCGGAATTATATACAAAAGGCACAATACCGACTGACCCTTCTTACTGTCTATGCTTTGAACAATTCCTGTGACACTAGTTATAGATTCCGATGCTTCACTTCAGGTTTACTGTATGCCTCTGACCTTCTTATTGACGATGAAACATTGAATTTGCATCGGAATTAAATACAAAAGGCACAATGCCGAATTAAGTACAAGAAGACTGACTCTTCTTACTGTCTATGTTTTGAACCATTCCTGTGATACTAGTTATAGATTCCGATGCTTGACTTCAGGTTTACTGTATCCTTGGACCTTCTTGTTAACAATGAAATACAGAAATTGCATCGGAATTTAATACAAATGGCCCAATGCCGACTCAAGTACAAGAAGACTGACTCTTCTTACTGTCTATATTTTGAAACATTCCTGTGACACTATTTATAGATTCCGATGCTTCACTTCAGGTTTACTGTATCCCTCTGACTTTCTTATTGACGATGAAACACAGAAGTTGCACCGGAATTAAATACAAAAGGCACAATGCTGACTTAAGGACAAGAAGACTGACTCTTCTTACTGACTATGTTGTGAACCAATCCTGTGACACTAGTTATAGATTCCGATGCTTCACTTCAGGCTTACTGTATCCCTAGGACCTTCTTATTAACGATGAAACACATAAATTGCATCGGAATTAATTACAAAAGGCACAATGCCGACTTAAGTACAAGAAGACTGACTCTTCCTACTGTCTATGTTTGGAACCATTTCTGTGACACTATTTATAGATTCCGATGCTTCACTTCAGGTTTATTGTATCCCTCTGACTTTCGTATTGACGATGAAACACAGATATTGCATTGGAATTAAATAAAAAAGGCACAATGCCGACTTAAGGACAAGAAGACTGACTCTTCTTACTGTCTTCGTTTTGAACCATTCCTGTGACACTAGTTATAGCTTCCGATGCTTCACTCCAGGTTTAGTGTATCCCTTGGACCTTCTTATTGAAGATGAAACACAGAAATTGCATTGGAATTAAATAGAAAAGGCACTATGCCGACTTAAGTACAAGATGACTGACTCTTCTTACTGACTATGTTTTGAACAATTCCTGTGTCACTAGTTATAGATTCCGATGCTTGACTTCAGGTTTACTGTATCCCTTGGACCTTCTTATTGACGATGAAACACAGAAATTGCATCGGAAGTAAATACAAAAGGCACAATGCCGACTTAAGTACAAGAAGACTGACTCTTCCTACTGTCTATAGTTTGAACCATACCTGTGACACTAGCTATAGATTCCGATGCTTCACTTGAGGTTTACTGTATCCCTTGGGCCTTCTTATTGACGATGAAAATCAGAAATTGCATTGGAATTAAATAGAAAAGTCACAATGCCGACTACAGTACAAGAAGACTGACTCTTCTCACTGACTATAGTTTGAACCATTCCTGTGACACTAGATATAGATTCCGATGCTTCACTTCATGTTTACTGTATCCCTTGGACTTTCTTATTAATGATGAAACACATAAATTGCATCGGAATTAATTACAAAAGGCACAATGCCGACTTAAGTACAAGAAGACTGACTCTTCCTACTGTCTATGATTTGAATCATTCCTGTGACACTAGTTATAGATTCCGATGCTTCACTTCAGCTTTACTGTATCCCTCTGACTTTCGTATTGACGATGAAACACAGAAATTGCACTGGAATTAAATAAAATAGGCACAATGCCGACTTAAGGACAAGAAGACTGACTCTTCTTACTGTCTATGTTTTGAACCATTCCTGTGACACTAGATATAGATTCCGATGCTTCACTTTAGGTTTACTGTATCCCTCTGAGTTTCGTATTGACGATGAAAGTCAGAAATTGCACCGGAATTAATTACAAAAGGCACAATGCCGACTTAAGGGCAAGAAGACTGACTCTTCTTACTGACTATGTTTTGAACCATTCCTGTGACACTAGTTATAGATTTCGATGCTTCACTTCAGGTTTACTGTATCCCTTGGACCTTCTTATAGACGATGAAACACAGAAATTGCATCGGAATTAGATACAAAAGGCATAATGCCGGCTTAAGTACATGAAGACTGACTCTTTCTACTCTCTATGATTTGAACCATTCCTGTGACATTAATTTTGGATTCCGATGCTTCACTTCAGGTTTACTGTATCCCTCTGACCTTCTTATTGACGATGAAACACAGAAATTGCATCGGAATTAAATATATAAGGCACAATGCCGACTTAAGTACAAGAAGACTGACTGTTCCCACTGTCTATGTTTTCAACCATTCCTGAGACACTAGTTGAAGATTCCGATGCTTCACTTCAGGTTTACTGTATCCCTCACCTTCTTATTGACGATGAAACACTGAAATTGCACCGGAATTAAATACAAAAGGCACAATGCCGACTTAAGTACAAGAAGACAGACTCTTCTTACTGTCAATGTTTTGAACCATTCCTGTGACACTAGCTATAGATTCCGATGCTTCACTTCATTTTTACTGTATGCCTCTGACCTTATTGACGATGAAACACAGAAATTGCATCGGAATTAAATACAAAAGGCACAATACCGACTTAAGTACAAGAAGACTGACTCTTCTTACTGTCTATGTTTTGAACCACTCCTGTGAGACTAGATATAGATTCCGATGCTTCACTTCAGGTTTTCTGTATCATTTGGACCTTCTTATTGACGATGAAACACAGAAATTACATGGGAATTAAATACAAAAGGCACAATGCCGACTTAAGTACAAAAAGACTGACTCTTCTTACTGACTATGTTTTGAACCATTCCTGTGACACTAGTTATAGATTCCGATGCTTCACTTCAGTTTACTGTATCCCTCTGACCTACTTAATGACGATGAAACACAGAAATTGGATCATAATTAAATAGAAAAGGCACAATGCCGACTTAAGTACAAGAAGACTGAGTCTTCTTACAGTCTATGCTTTGAACCATTCCTGTGACACTAATTTTAGATTCCGATGCTTCATTTCAGTTTTACTGTATCCCTCTGACCTTCTTATTGACGATGAAACACAGAATTTGCTTCGGAATTAAATACATAAGGCACAATGCCGACATAAGTACAAGATGACTGACTGTTCCCACTGTCTATGTTTTGAACCATTCCTGAGACACTAGTTGAAGATTCCGATGCTTCACTTCAGGTTTACTGTATCCCTCTGACCTTCTTATTGACGATGAAACACAGAAATTGCACCGGAATTAAATGCAAAAGGCACAATGCCACTTAAGTACAAGAAGACAGACTCTTCTTACTGTCTATGTTTTGAACCATTCCATTGACACTAGTTATAGATTCCGATGCTTCACTTCAGGTGTAATGTATCCCTTGGACCTTCTTATTGACGATAATACACTGAAATTGCATCGGAATTAAATAGAAAAGCCACAATGCCGACTTAAGTACAAGAAGACTGACTCTTCTTACTGTCTATGTTTTGAACCATTCCTGTGACACTAGTTATAGCTTCCGATGCTTCAAGTTTAGTGTATCCCTTGGACCTTCTTATTGACGATGAAACACAGAAATTGCATGGGAATTAAATAGAAATGGCACTATGCCGACTTAAGTACAAGATGACTGACTCTTCTTACTGACTATGTTTTGAACCATTCCTGTGTCACTAGTTATAGATTCCGATGCTTGACTTCAGGTTTACTGTATCCCTTGGACATTCTTATTGACGATGAAACACAGAAATTGCATCGGAATTAAATACAAAAGGCACAATGCCGACTTAAGTACAAGAAGACTGACTCTTCCTACTGTCTATGTTTTGAACCATTCCTGTGACACTAGGTATAGATACCGTTGCTTCACTTCTTTTTTACTGTATCCCTCTGACCTTATTGACGATGAAACACAGAAATTGCAACGGAATTAAATACAAAAGGCACAATACCGACTAAAGTACAAGAATACTGACTCTTCTTACTGTCTATGTTTTGAACCACTCCTGTGACACTAGATATAGAATCCGATGCTTCACGTCAGGTTTACTCTATCATTTGGACCCTCTTATTGGCGATGAAACACAGAAATTAGATGGGAATTAAATACAAAAGGGACTATGCCGACTTAAGTACAAAAAGACTGACTCTTCTTACTGACTATGATTTGCACCATTCCTGTGACACTGGTTATAGATTCCGATGCTTCACTTCAGGTTTACTGTATCCCTCTGACCTTCTTATTGACGATGAAACACAGAAATTGGATCGGAATTAAATTGAAAAGGCACATTGCCGACTTAAGTACAAGAAGACTGACTCTTCTTACTGTCTATGCTTTGAACCATTCCTGTGACACTAGTTACAGATTCCGATGCTTGACTTCAGGTTTATGTATCCCTTGGGCCTTCTTATTGACGATGAAACACAGAAATAGCATCGGAATGTAATAAAAAGGCACAATGCCGACTCAAGTACAATAAGACTGACTCTTCTGACTGTCTATGTTGTGAACCATTCCTGTGCCACTAGTTATAGATACCGATGCCTCACTTCGGGTTTACTGTATCGGTCTGACATTCTTATTGACGATGAAACACAGAAATTGCATCGGAATTAAATAGAAAATGCACAATGCCGACTTAAGTACATGAAGACTGACTCATCTTATTGTCTATGTTTTGAACCATTTCTGTGACACTAGTCATAGATTCCGATGCTTCACTTCAGGGTTACTGTATCCCTCTGACCTTCTTATTGACGATGAAACACAGGAATTGCATCGGAATTAAATACAAAAGGCACAATGCCGACTTAAGTACAAGAAGACTGACTATTCTTTCTGTCTATGTTTTCAACCATTCCTGTGACACTAGTTATGGATTCCGATGCTTCACTTCAGGTTTACTGTATCCCTTGGACCCTCTTATTGACGATGAAACACAGAAATTGCCTCGGAATTAAATACAAAAAGCACAATGCCGACTTACGTACAAGAAGACTGACTCTACTTACTGTCTTTGTTTGAAACATCCCTTTGACACTAATTATTGATCCCGATGCCTCACTTCAGGTTTACTGTATCCCTTGGACCTTCTTATTAACGATGAAACAATGAAATTGCATCGGAATTAAATACAAAAGGCACAATGCCGACTTATGTTCATGAAGACTGATTCTTCTTACTGACTATGTATTGAACCATTCCTGTGACACTAGTTATAGATTCCGATGCTTCACTTCAGGTTTACTGTATCCCTTGGACCTTCTTATTGACGATGAAACATAGAAATTGCATCGGAATTAAATACAAAAGGCACAATGCCGACTTAAGTACAAGACGGCTGACTCTTCTTACTGTCTACCTTTTGAACCATTCCTGTGACACTAGTTATAGATTCCGATGCTTCACTCCAGGTTTACTGTATCAATCTGACCTTATTGACGATGAAACACAGAAATTGCATCGGAATTAAATACAAAAGGCACATGCCGACTTAAGGACAAGAAGACTGTATCTTCTTACTGCCTATGATTTGAACCATTCCTGTGACACTAGTTATAGATTCAGATGCTTCACTTCATGGTTACTGTATCCCTCTGACCTTCTTATTGACGATGAAACACAGAAATTGCTTCGGAATTAAATACATAAGGCACAATGCCGACATAAGTACAAGAAGACTGACTGTTCCCACTGTCTATGTTTTGAACCATTCCTGAGACACTAGTTGAAGATTCCGATGCTTCACTTCAGGGTTACTGTATCCCTCTGACCTTCTTATTGACGAAGAAACACAGAAATTGCATCGGAATTAAATACAAAAGGCACAATGCCGACTTAAGTACAAGAAGACTGACTATTCTTTCTGTCTATGTTTTCAACCATTCCATTGACACTAGTTATAGATTCCGATGCTTCACTTCAGGTGTACTGTATCCCTTGGACCTTCTTATTGACGATAATACACTGAAATTGCATCGGAATTAAATAGAAAAGCCACAATGCCGACTTAAGTACAAGAAGACTGACTCTTCTTACTGTCTATGTTTTGAACCATTCCTGTGACACTAGTTATAGCTTCCGATGCTTCAGGTTTAGTGTATCCCTTGGACCTTCTTATTGACGATGAAACACAGAAATTGCATGGGAATTAAATAGAAATGGCACTATGCCGACTTAAGTACAAGATGACTGACTCTTCTTACTGACTATGTTTTGAACCATTCCTGTGTCACTAGTTATAGATTCCGATGCTTGACTTCAGGTTTACTGTATCCCTTGGACCTTCTTATTGACGATGAAACACAGAAATTGCATCGGAATTAAATACAAAAGGCACAATGCCGACTTAAGTACAAGAAGACTGACTCTTCCTACTGTCTATGTTTTGAACCATTCCTGTGACACTAGGTATAGATTCCGTTGCTTCACTTCATTTTTACTGTATCCCTCTGACCTTATTGACGATGAAACACAGAAATTGCAACGGAATTAAATACAAAAGGCACAATACCGACTAAAGTACAAGAATACTGACTCTTCTTACTGTCTATGTTTTGAACCACTCCTGTGACACTAGATATAGATTCCGATGCTTCACGTCAGGTTTACTCTATCATTTGGACCCTCTTATTGGCGATGAAACACAGAAATTGCATCGGAATTAAATAGAAAATGCACAATGCCGACTTAAGTACATGAAGACAGACTCATCTTACTGTCTAAGTTTTGAACCATTTCTGTGACACTAGTCATAGATTCCGATGCTTCACTTCAGGGTTACTGTATCCCTCTGACCTTCTTATTGACGATGAAACACAGAAATAGCATCGGAATTAAATACAAAAGGCACAATGCCGACTTAAGTACAAGAAGACTGACTATTCTTTCTGTCTATGTTTTCAACCATTCCTGTGACACTAGTTATGGATTCCGATGCTTCACTTCAGGTTTACTGTATCCCTTGGGCCCTCTTATTGACGATGAAACACAGAAATTGCCTCGGAATTAAATACAAAAAGCAAAATGCCGACTTACGTACAAGAAGACTGACTCTACTTACTGTCTTTGTTTGAAACATCCCTTCGACACTAATTATTGATTCCGATGCCTCACTTCAGGTTTACTGTATCCCTTGGACCTTCGTATTAACGATGAAACAATGAAATTGCATCGGAATTAAATACAAAAGGCACAATGCCGACTTATGTTCATGAAGACTGATTCTTCTTACTGACTATGTAATGAACCATTCCTGTGACACTAGTTATAGATTCCGATGCTTCACTTCAGGTTTACTGTATCCCTTGGACCTTCTTATTGACGATGAAACATAGAAATTGCATCGGAATTAAATACAAAAGGCACAATGCCGACTTAAGTACAAGAAGGCTGACTCTTCTTACTGTCTACCTTTTGAACCATTCCTGTGACACTTGTTATAGATTCCGATGCTTCACTCCAGGTTTACTGTATCCCTCTGACCTTCTTATTGACGATGAAACACAGAAATTGGATCGGAATTAAATAGATAAGGCACAATGCCGACTTAAGTACAAGAAGACTGACTCTTCTTACTGTCTATGTTTTGAACCATTCCTGTGACACTAGTTACAATTTCCGATGCTTGACTTCAGGTTTACTGTATCCCTCTGACCTTCTTATTGACGATGAAACACAGATATTGGACCGAAATTAAATAGAAAAGGCACATTGCCGACTTCAGTACAAGAAGACTGACTCTTCTTACTGTCTATGTTTTGAACCATTCCTGTGACACTAGTTATAGATTCCGATGCTTGACTTCAGGTTTACTGTTTCCCTCTGACCTTCTTATTGACGATAAAACACAGAATTGGATCGGAATTAAATACAAAAGGCACAATGCCTACTTAAGTACAAGAAGACAGACTCTTCCTACTGTCTATGTTTTGAACCATTCCATTGACACTAGTTATAGATTACGATGCTTCACTCCAGGTTTACTGTATCCCTTGGACCTTCTTATTGACGATAATACACTTAAATTGCATCGGAATTAAATAGAAAAGGCACAATGCCGACTTAAGTACAAGAAGACTGACTCGCCTTACTGTCTATGTTTTGAACCATTTCTGTGACACTAGTTATAGCTTCCGATGCTTCACTCCAGGTTTAGTGTATCCCTTGGACCTTCTTATTGACGATGAAATCCAGAAATTGCATCGGAATTAAATAGAAAAGTCACTATGCCGACTTAAGTACAAGATGACTGACTCTTCTTACAGACTATGTTTTGAACCATTCCTGTGTCACTAGTTATAGATTCCGATGCTTGACTTCAGGTTTTCTGTATCCCTTGGACATTCTTATTGACGATGAAACACAGAAATTACATCGGAATTAAATACAAAAGGCACAATGCCGACTTAAGTACAAATAGACTGACTCTTCTTACTGACTATGTTTTGAACCATTCCTGTGACACTAGTTATAGATTCCGGTTCTTCACTTCAGGTTTACTGTATCCCTCTGACCTTCTTATTGACGATGAAACACAGAAATTGGATCGGAATTAAATAGAAAAGGCACAATGCCGACTTAAGTACAAGAAGACTGAGTCTTCTTACTGTCTATGTTTTGAACCATTCCTGTGAACCTAGTTATAGATTCCGATGCTTGACTTCAGGTTTACTGTATCCCTTGGACCTTCTTATTGACGATGAAACACAGAAATAGCATCGGAATTTAATACAAAAGGCACAATGCCGACTCAAGTACAAGAAGACTGACTCTTCTGCCTGTCTATGTTGTGAACCATTCCTGTGACACTAGTTATAGATTCCGATGCCTCACTTCAGGTTTACTGTATCGGTCTGACCCTCTTATTGACGATGAAACACAGAAATTGCATCGGAATTAAATACAAAAGGCAAAATGCCGACTTAAGTACAAGAAGGCTGACTCTTCTTACTGTCTATGTTTAGAACTGTTCCTGTGACTCTAGTTATTGATTCCGATGCTTCACTCCAGGTTTACTGTATCCCTTGCACCTTCTTATTGACGATGAAACACAGGAATTGCATCGGAATTAAATACAAAAGGCACAATGCCGACTTAAGTACAAGAAGACTGACTCTTCCTACTGTCTATGTTTTGAACCATTCCTGTGACACTAGCTATAGATTCCGATTCTTCACTTCATTTTTACTGTATCCGTCTGACCTTATTGACGATGAAACACAGAAATTGTATCGGAATTATATACAAAAGGCACAATACCGCCTTAAGTACAAGAAGACTGACTCTTCTTACTGTCTATGTTTTGAACCACTCCTGTGACACTAGATATAGGATCCGATGCTTCACTTCAGGTTTACTGTATAATTTGGACCTTCTTATTGACGATGAAACCCAGAATATGCATCGGAATTAAATACAAAAGGCACAATGCCGACTTA
This sequence comes from Schistocerca serialis cubense, assembly GCF_023864345.2. Lineage (NCBI taxonomy): Eukaryota > Metazoa > Arthropoda > Insecta > Orthoptera > Acrididae > Schistocerca > Schistocerca serialis. The sequence continues at coordinate 1,096,668,817 of NC_064640.1, forward strand.
AGGACAAGAAGACTGACTCTTCTTACTTACTATTTTTTGAACCATTCCAGTGACACTAGTTATAGATTTCGATGCTTCACTTCATGTTCACTGTGTCCCTGTAACCCGCTTATTGACGATGAAACACAGAAATTGCATCGGAATTAAATCGAAAAGGCACAATGCCGACTTAAGTACAAGAAGACTGACTCTTCTCACTGACTATGTTTTGAACCACTCCTGTGACACTAGTTACAGATTCCGATGCTTCACTTCAGGTTTACTGTATCCCTTGGACCTTCTTATTGACGATGAAACGCAGAAATAGCATCGGAATTTAATACAAAAGGCACAATGCCGACTCAAGTAGAAGAAGACTGACTCTTCTGAGTGTCTATGTTGTGAACCATTCCAGTGACACTAGTTATAGATTCCGATGCCTCACTTCAGGTTTACTGTATCGGTCTGACCTTCTTATTGACGATGAAACACAGAAATTGCTTCGGAATTAAATACAAAATGCACAATGCCGACTTAAGTACATGAAGACAGACTCTTCTTACTTTCTATGTTTGAACCATTCCTGTGACACTAGTTATGGATTCCGATGCTTCACTTCAGGTTTACTGTATCCCTTGGACCTTCTTATTGACGGTGAAACACAGAAATAGCATCGGAATTTAATACAAAAGGCACAATGCCGACTCAAGTACAAGAAGACTGACTCTTCTGACTGTCTATGTTTTGAACCATTCCTGTGACACTAGTTATGGATTCCGATGCCTCCCTTCAGGTTTACTGTATCGGTCTGACCTTCTTATTGACGATGAAACACAGATATCTCATCGGAATTAAATTCAAAATGCACAATGCCGACATAAGTACTAGAAGACTGAATCTTATTTCTGTCTATGTTTTGAACCATTCCTGTGACACTAGTTATGGATTCCGATGCTTCACTTCTGGTTTATTGTATCCCTCTGACTTTCTTATTAACGATGAAACAAAGAAGCTGCATCGGAATTAAATAGAAAAGGCACAATGCCGACTTAAATACAAGAAGACTGACTCTTCCTACTGTCTATGTTTGGAGCCATTCCTGTGACACTAGTTTTAGATTCCGATGCTTCACTTCAGGTTTACTGAATCCCTTGGACCTTCTTATTGTCGATAAAACACAAAAATTGCATCGGAATTAAATACAAAAGGCAAAATGCCGACTTAAGTAGAAGAAGACTGACTCTTCTTACTGTCTATCCTTTGAACCATTCCTGTGACACTAGTTATAGATTCCGATGCTTCACTTCAGTTTACTGTATCCCTCTGACCTACTTAATGACGATGAAACACAGAAATTGGATCATAATTAAATAGAAAAGGCACAATGGTGACTTAAGTACAAGAAGACTGACTCTTCCTACTGTCTATGTTTTGAACCATTCCTGTGACACTAGCTATAGATTCCGATTCTTCACATCATTTTTACTGTATCCGTCTGACCTTATTGACGATGAAACACAGAAATTGCATCGGAATTATATACAAAAGGCACAATACCGCCTTAAGTACAAGAAGACTGACTCTTCTTACTGTCTATGTTTTGAACCACTCCTGTGACACTAGATATAGGATCCGATGCTTCACTTCAGATTTACTGTATAATTTGGACCCTCTTATTGACGATGAAACCCAGAAATTACATCGGAATTAAATACAAAAGGCACAATGCCGACTTAAGTACAAAAAGACTGACTCTTCCTACTGTCTATGTTTGAACCATTCCTGTGACATTAGTTATAGATTCCGATGCTTCACACCATGTCTACTGTATCCCTTGGACCTTCTTAATGACGATGAATCACCGAAATTGCAACGGAATTAAATAGAAAAGGCACAATGCCGACTTAGGTACAAGAAGACTGACTCTTGTTACTGACTATGTTTTGAACCATTCCTGTGACACTAGTTATGGATTCCGATGCTTCACTTCATTTTTACTGTATCCCTTGGATCTTCTTATTGACGATGAAACACAGAAATTGCCTCGGAATTAAATACAAAAGGCACAATGCCGACTTAAGTACAAGAAGACTGACTCTTCCTACTGTCTATGTTTGAACCATTCCATTGACACTAGTTATAGATTCCGATGCTCCACTTAAGGTTTACTGTTTCCCTTACACCTTCATATTAACGATGAAACAATGAAACTGCATCGGAATTAAATACAAAAGGCACAATGCCGACTTAAGTACATCAAGACTGATTCTTCTTACTGACTATGTTTTGAACCATTCCTGTGACACTAGCTATAGATTCCGATGCTTCACTTCATTTTTACTGTATCCCTCTGACCGTATAGACGACGAAACACAGAAATTGCATCGGAATTAAATACAAAATGCCCAATGCCCACTTAAGTACAAGAAGACTGACTCTTCTTACTGTCTATGTTTTGAACCATTCCTATGACACTAGTTATAGATTCTGATGCTTCACTCCAGGTTTACTGTATCCCTTGCACCTTCTTATTGTCGATGAAACACAGAAATTGCTTCGGAATTAAATACAAAAGGCACAATGCCGACTTAAGGACAAGAAGACTGTATCTTCTTACTTCCTATGATTTGAAGCATTCCTGTGACACTAGTTATAGATTCAGATGCTTCACTTCAGGGTTACTGTATCCCTCTGACCTTCTTATTGACGATAAAACACAGAAATTGCATCGGAATTAAATACAAAAGGCACAATGCCGACTTAGGTGCAAGAACACTGACTCTTCTTACTGTCTATGTTTTTAACCATTCCTGTGACACTAGCTATAGTTTCCGATGCTTCACTTCATTTTTTCTGTATCCCTCTGACCTTATTGACGATGAAACACAGATAAAGCATCGGAATTAAATACATAAGTCACAATACCGACTTAAGTACAAGAATACTGACTCTTCTAACTGACTATGTTTAGAACCACTCCTACGACACTAGATATAGATTCCGATGTTTCACTTCAGGTTTACTGTATCATTTGGACCCTCTTATTGACGATGAAACACAGAAATTACATCGGAATTAAATACAAAAGGCACAATGCCGACTTAAGTACAAAAAGACTGACTCTTCTTACTGACTATGATTTGAACCATTCCTGTGACACTAGCTATAGATTCCGATGCCTCACTTCAGGTTTACTGTATCCCTCTAACCTTCTTATTGACGATGAAACACAGAAATTGGATCAGAATTAAATAAATAAGGCACAATGCCGATTTAAGTACAAGAAGACAGACTCTTCTTACTTTCTATGTTTGAACCATTCCTGTGACACTAGTTATAGATTCCGACGCTTGACTTCAGGTTTACTGTATCCCTTGGACCTTCTTATTGACGGTGAAACACAGAAATAGCATCGGAATTTAAAACAAAAGGCACAATGCCGACTCAAGTACAAGAAGACTGACTCTTCTGACTGTCTATGTTTTGAACCATTCCTGTGACACTAGTTATAGATTCCGATGCCTCCCTTCAGGTTTACTGTATCGGTCTGACCTTCTTATTGACGATGAAACACAGATATTGCATGGGAATTAAATTCAAAATGCACAATGCCGACATTAGTACTAGAAGACTGACTCTTATTTCTGTCTATGTTTTGAACCATTCCTGTGACACTAGTTATGGTTTCCTATGCTTCACTTCAGGTTTACTGTATCCCTCTGACCCTCTTATTAACGTTGAAACAAAGAAACTGCATCGGAATTAAATACAAAAGGCACAAAGCCGACTTAAGTAAAAGAGGACTGACTCCTCTTACTGTCTATGTTTTGAACCGTTCCTGTGACACTAGTTATAGATTCCGATGCTTCACTTCAGGGTTACTGTATCCCTCTGACCTTCTTATTGACGATGAAACACAGAAATTGCTTCGGAACTAAATACAAAAGGCACAATGCCGACTTAAGGACTAGAAGACTGAATCTTATTTCTGTCTATGTTTTGAACCATTCCTGTGACACTAGTTATGGATTCCGATGCTTCACTTCTGGTTTACTGTATCCCTCTGACCCTCTTATTAACGATGAAACAAAGAAGCTGCATCGGAATTAAATAGAAAAGGCACAATGCCGACTTAAATACAAGAAGACTGACTCTTCCTACTGTCTATGTTTGGAGCCATTCCTGTGACACTAGTTTTAGATTCCGATGCTTCACTTCAGGTTTACTGAATCCCTTGGACCTTCTTATTGTCGATAAAACACAAAAATTGCATCGGAATTAAATACAAAAGGCAAAATGCCCACTTAAGTAGAAGAAGACTGACTCTTCTTACTGTCTATGCTTTGAACCATTCCTGTGACATTAGTTATAGATTCCGATGCTTCACACCAGGTTTACTGTATCGCTTGGACCATCTTATTGACGATGAAACACCGAAATTGCATCGGAATTAAATAGAAAAAGCACAATGCCGACTTAAGTACAAGAAGACCGACTCTTCTCACTGACTATGTTTTGAATTATTCCTGTGACACTAGTTATAGATTCCGATGCTTCACTTCAGATTTACTGTATCCCTTGGACCTTGTTATTGACGATGAAACACATAAATTACATCGGAATTAAATACAAAAGGCACAATGCCGACTTAAGTACAAGATGACTGACTCCTCCTACTGTCTATGTTTTGAACCATTCCTGTGAAACTAGTTATAGATTCCGATGCATCACTTCAGGTTTACTGTATCCCTTGGACCTTCTTATTGGCGATGAAACACAGAAATGGCATCGGAATTAATTACAAAAGGCACATTGCCGAATTAAGTACAAGAAGACTGACTCTTCTTACTGACTATGTTTGAACCATTCCTGTGACACTAGTTATAGATTCCGATGCTTCACTTCAGGTTTACCGTATCCCTTGGACCTTCTTATTGGCGATGAAACACACAAATGGCATCGGAATTAAATACAAAAGGCACAATGCCGACTTAAGTACAAGAAGACTGACTCTTCTTACTGTTTATGTTATGAACCATTCCAGTGACGCTAGTTGTAGATTCCTATGCTTCACTTCAGGTTTATTGTATAACTTGGACCTTCTTATTGACGACGAAACACAGAAATAGCGTCGGAAATAAATAGAAGAGGCACAATGCCGACTTAAGTACAAGAAGACTATCTCTCCCTACTGTCTATGTTTTGTACCATTCCTGTGACACTAGTTATAGATTCCGACGCTTCACTTCAGGTTTACTGTATCCCTTGGACTTTCTTATTAACGATGATACACATAAATTGCATCGGAATTAAATACAAAAGGCACAATGCCGACTTAAGTACAAGAAGACTGACTCTTCTTACTGTCTATGTTTGGAACCATTCCTGTGACACTAGTTTTAGATTCCGATGCTTCACTTCAGGTTTGCTGAATCCCTTGGACCGTCTTATTGACGATGAAACACAAAAATCGCATCGGAATTAAATACAAAAGGCACAATGCCGACTTAAGTAGAAGAAGACTGACTCTTCTTACTGTCTATGCTTTGAACCATTCCTGTGACACTAGTTATAGATTCCGATGCTTCACTCCAGGTTTACTGTATCGCTTGGACCTTCTTATTGACGATGAAACACCGAAATTGCATCGGAAATAATACAAAAAGCACAATGCCGACTTAAGTACATGAAGACTGACTCTTCTTACTGTCTATGCTTTGAACCATTCCTATGACGCTAGTTACAGATTCCGATGCTTCACTTCAGGTTTACTGTATCCCTTGGACCTTCTTATTGGCGATGAAACACAGAAATTGCATCGCAATTAAATAGAAAATGCACAATGCCGACTTAAGTACAAGAAGACTGATTGTCCTTACTCACTATGTTATGAACCATTCCTGTGATTCTAGTTATACATTCCGACGCTTCACCTCAGGTTTACTGTATCCCTCTCACCTTCTTACTGACGATGAAACACAGAAATTGGAACGGAATTAAATAGAAAAGGCACAATGCCGACTTAAGAAAAGAAGACAGACTATTCATACTGTCTATGCTTTGAACCATTCCTGTGACACTAGTTATAGATTCCGATGCTTCACTCCAGGTTTACTGTATCGCTTGGACCTTCTTAAAGACGATGAAACACAAAAATTGCATCGGAATTAAATACAAATGGCACAATACCGACTTAAGTAGAAGAAGACTGACTCTTCTTACTGTCTACGCTTTGAACCATTCCTGTGACACTAGTTATAGATTCCGATGCTTCACTCCAGGTTTACTGTATCGCTTGGACCTTCTTATTGACGATGAAACACCGAAATTGCATCGGAATTAAATACTAAAGGCACAATGCCGACTTAAGTACATGAAGACTGACTCTCCTTGCTGACTATGTTTTGAACCATTCCTGTGACACTAGTTATAGATTCCGATGCTTCACTTCAGGTTTACTGTATCCCTCTGACCTTCTTAGTGATGATGAAACACAGAAATTGTATTCGAATTAAATACAAAAGGCACAATGCCGACTTAAGTACAAGAAGACTGACTCTTCTTACTGTCTATGTTTTGAACTATTCCTGTGACACTAGTTATAGATTCCGATGCTTCACTCCAGGTTTACTGTATCCCTTGGTACTTCTTATTGACGATGAAACTCAGAAATTGCATCGGAATTAAATAGAAAAGGCACAATGCCGACTTAAGTACAAGAAGACCGACTCTTCTCACTGACTATGTTTTGAACCATTCCTGTGACACTAGTTATAGATTCCGATGCTTCACTTCAGGTTTGCTGAATCCCTTAGATATTCTTATTGACGATGAAACACAGAAATTGCATCAGAATTAAATACAAAAGGCACAATGCCGAATTAAGTACAAGAAGACTGACTCTTCTTACTGTTTATGTTATGAACCATTCCAGTGACGCTAGTTGTAGATTCCGATGCTTCACTTCAGGTTTATTGTATTACTTGGACCTTCTTATTGACGACGAAACACAGAAATAGCGTCGGAATTAAATAGAAGAGGCACAATACCGACTTAAGTACAAGAAGACTATCTCTTCCTACTGTCAATGCTTTGTACCATTCCTGTGACACTAGTTATAGATTCCGACGCTTCACTTCAGATTTACTGTATCCCTTGGACCTTCTTATTAACGATGATACACATAAATTGCATCGGAATTAAATACAAAAGGCACAATGCCGACTTAAGTACAAGAAGACTGACTCTTCCTACTGTCTATGTTTGGCACAATTCCTGTGACACTAGTTTTAGATTCCGATGCTTCACTTCAGGTTTACTGAATCCCTTGGACCTTCTTATTGACGATGAAACACAAAAATTGCATCGGAATTAAATACAAAAAGCACAATGTCGACTTAAGTAGATGAAGACTGACTCTTCTTACTGTCTATGATTTGAACCATTCCTGTGACACTAGTTATAGATTCCGATGCTTCACTCCAAGTTTACTGTATCGCTTGGACCTTCTTATTGACAATGAAACACCGAAAAGTGCATCGGAATTAAATACAAAAGGCACAATGCCGACTTAAGTACATGAAGACTGACTCTCCTTCCTGACTATGTTTTGAACCATTCCTGTGACACTAGTTATCGATTCCGATGCTTCACTTCAGGTTTACTGTATCCCTTGGACGTTCTTATTGACGATGAAACACAGAAATTGCATCGGAATTAAATACAAAAGGCACAATGCTGACTTCAGTTCAAGAAGACAGACTATTCCTACTGTCTATGCTTTGAACCATTCCTGTGACATTAGTTACAGATTCCGATGCTTCACTTCAGGTTTACTGTATCCTTTGCACCTTCTTATTGGCGACGAGACACAGAAATTGCATCGAAATGAAATAGAAATGGCACAATGCCGACTTAAGTACAAGAAGACTGACTCTTCCTACAGTCTATGTTTTGAACCATTCCTGTGACACTAGTTATAGATTCCGTTGCTTCACCTCCGGTTATCTGTATCCCTCTGACCTTCTTATTGACGATGAAACACAGAAATTGCATCGGAATTAAATAGAAAAGGCACAATGCCGACTTAAGTACAAGAAGACTGACTCTTCTTACTGTCTATGTTTTGAACCATTCCTGTGACGCTAGTTACAGATTCCGATGCTTCACTTCAGGTTTACTGTATCCCTTGGACCTTCTTATTGGCGATGAAACACAGAAATTGCATCGCAATTAAATAGAAAAAGCACAATGCCGACATAAGTACAAGAAGACTGATTGTCCTTACTGACTATGTTATGAACCATTCCTGTATTTCTAGTTATAGATTCCGACGCTTCACCTCAGGTTTACTGTATCCCTCTCACCTTCTTACTGACGATGAAACACAGAAATTGCATCGGAATTAAATAGAAAAGTCACAATGCCGACTTAAGTACAAGAAGACTGACTCATCTTACTGACTATGTTTGAACCATTCCTGTGACACTAGTTATAGATTCCGATGCTTCACTTCAGGTTTACTGTATCCCTTAGGCCTTATTATTGACGATGAAACACAGAAATTGCATCGGACTTAAAGAGAAAAGGCACAATGCCGAATCAAGTTCAAGAAGCCTGCTCTTCTAACTGACTATGTTTGGAACCATTACTGTGACACTAGTCATAGATTCCGATGCTTCACTTCAGCTCTACTGTGTCCCTCTGACCTTCTTATTAAAGATGAAACACAGAAATAGCATCGGAATTATATACAAAAAGCACAATGCTGACTTAAGTACAAGAAAACTGACTCTTCTTACTGACTATGTTTGAACCATTCCTGTGACACTAGTTATAGATTCCGATGCTTCACTTCAGGTTTACTGTATCCCTTGGACGTTCTTATTGACGATGAAACACATAAATTGCATCGGAATTAAATACAAAAGGCAAAATGCCGACTTAAGTACAAGAAGACTGACTCTTCTTACTGTCTATGTTTTGAACCATTCCTGTGACACTAGTTATGGATTCCGATGCTTCACTTCAGGTTTACTGTATCCCTTGGACCTTCTTATTGACAATGAAACACAGAAATTGCATCGGAATTGGATACAAAAGGCACAATGCCGACTTAAGTACAAGAAGACTGACTCTTCATACTGACTATATTTTGAACCATTCCTGTGACACTAGTTATTGATTCCGATGCTTCACTTCAGGTTTACTGTATCCCTTGGATCTTCTTATTGATGATGAAACACAGAAATTGCATCGGAAATAATAGAAAAAGCACAATGCCGACTTAAGTACAAAAAGACTGGCTCTTTCTACTGACTATGTTTTGAACCATTCCCGTGACACTAAGTATAGATTCCGATGCTTCACTTCAGGTATATTGTATCCCTTGGACGTTATAAATTGACGATGACACACAGAAATTGCATCGGAATTAAATACAAAAGGCACAATGCTGACTTCAGTTCAAGAAGACTGACTATTCCTACTGTCTATGCTTTGAACCATTCCTGTGACATTAGTTACAGATTCCGATGCTTCACTTAAGGTTTACTGTATCTTTTGCACCTTCTTATTGGCGACGAGACACAGAAATTGCATCGAAATGAAATAGAAATGGCACAATGCCGACTTATGTACAAGAAGACTGACTCTTCCTACTGTCTATGTTTTGAACCATTCCTGTGACACTAGTTATAGATTCCGTTGCTTCACCTCCGGTTATCTGTATCCCTCTGACCTTCGTATTGACGATGAAACACAGAAATTGCATCGGAATTAAATAGAAAAGGCACAATGCCGACTTAAGTACAAGAAGACTGACTCTTCTTACTGTCTATGTTTTGAACCATTCCTGTGACGCTAGTTACAGATTCCGATGCTTCACTTCAGGTTTACTGTATCCCTTGGACCTTCATATTGGCGATGAAACACAGAAATTGCATCGCAATTAAATAGAAAAAGCACAATGCCGACTTAAGTACAAGAAGACTGATTGTTCTTACTGACTATGTTATGAACCATTCCTGTAATTCTAGTTATAGATTCCGACGCTTCACCTCAGGTTTACTGTATCCCTCTCACCGTCTTACTGACGATGGAACACAGAAATTGCATCGGAATTAAATAGAAAAGTCACAATGCCGACTTAAGTACAAGAAGACTGACTCATCTTACTGACTATGTTTGAACCATTCGTGTGACACTAGTTATAGATTCCGATGCTTCACTTCAGGTTTACTGTATCCCTTAGGCCTTATTATTGACTATGAAACACAGAAATTGCATCGGACTTAAAGAGAAAAGGCACAATGCCGAATCAAGTTCAAGAAGCCTGCTCTTCTAACTGGCTATGTTTGGAACCATTACTGTGACACTAGTCATAGATTCCGATGCTTCACTTCAGCTCTACTGTGTCCCTCTGACCTTCTTATTAAAGATGAAACACAGAAATAGCATCGGAATTATATACAAAAAGCACAATGCTGACTTAAGTACAAGAAAACTGACTCTTCTTACTGACTATGTTTTGAACCATTCCTGTGACACTAGTTATAGATTCCGATGCCTCACTTCAGGTTTACTGTATCCCTTGGACGTTCTTATTGACGATGAAACAAATAAATTGCATCGGAATTAAATACAAAAGGCAAAATGCCGACTTAAGTACAAGAAGACTGACTCTTCTTACTGTCTATGTTTTGAACCATTCCTGTGACACTAGTTATGGATTCCGATGCTTCACTTCAGGTTTACTGTATCCCTTGGACCTTTTTATTGACAATGAAACACAGAAAATGCATCGGAATTGGATACAAAAGGCACAATGCCGACTTAAGTACAAGAAGACTGACTCTTCATACTGACTATATTTTGAACCATTCCTGTGACACTAGTTATTGATTCCGATGCTTCACTTCAGGTTTACTGTATCCCTTGGATCTTCTTATTGATGATGAAACACAGAAATTGCATCGGAAATAATAGAAAAAGCACAATGCCGACTTAAGTACAAAAAGACTGGCTCTTTCTACTGACTATGTTTTGAACCATTCCCGTGACACTAAGTATAGATTCCAATGCTTCACTTCAGGTATACTGTATCCCTTGGACGTTCTTATTGACGATGAAACACAGAAATTGCATCGGAATTAAATACAAAAGGCACAATGCTGACTTCAGTTCAAGAAGACAGACTATTCCTACTGTCTATGCTTTGAACCATTCCTGTGACATTAGTTACAGATTCCGATGCTTCACTTCAGGTTTACTGTATACTTTGCACCTTCTTATTGGCGACGAGACACAGAAATTGCATCGAAATGAAATAGAAATGGCACAATGCCGACTTAAGTACAAGAAGACTGACTCTTCCTACTGTCTATGTTTTGAACCATTCCTGTGACACTAGTTATAGATTCCGTTGCTTCACCTCCGGTTATCTGTATCCCTCTGACCTTCTTATTGACGATGAAACACAGAAATTGCATCGGAATTAAATAGAAAAGGCACAATGCCGACTTAAGTACAAGAAGACTGACTCTTGTTACTGTCTATGTTTTGAACCATTCCTGTGACGCTAGTTACAGATTCCGATGCTTCACTTCAGGTTTACTGTATCCCTTGGACCTTCTTATTGGCGATGAAACACAGAAATTGCATCGCAATTAAATAGAAAAAGCGCAATGCCGACTTAAGTACAAGAAGACTGATTGTCCTTACTGACTATGTTATGAACCATTCCTGTAATTCTAGTTATAGATTCCGACGCTTCACCTCAGGTTTACTGTATCCCTCTCACCTTCTTACTGACGATGAAACACAGAAATTGCATCGGAATTAAATAGAAAAGTCACAATGCCGACTTAAGTACAAGAAGACTGACTCATCCTACTGACTATGTTTGAACCATTCCTGTGACACTAGTTATAGATTCCGATGCTTCACTTCAGGTTTACTGTATCCCTTAGGCCTTATTATTGACGATGAAACACAGTAATTGCATCGGACTTAAAGAGAAAAGGCACAATGCCGAATCAAGTTCAAGAAGCCTGCTCTTCTAACTGGCTATGTTTGGAACCATTACTGTGACACTAGTCATAGATTCCGATGCTTCACTTCAGCTCTACTGTGTCCCTCTGACCTTCTTATTAAAGATGAAACACAGAAATAGCATCGGAATTATATACAAAAGGCAAAATGCCGACTTAAGTACAAGAAGACTGACTCTTCTTACTGTCTATGTTTTGAACCATTCCTGTGACACTAGTTATGGATTCCGATGCTTCTCTTCAGGTTTACTGTATCCCTTGGACCTTCTTATTGACAATGAAACACAGATATTGCATCGGAATTGGATACAAAAGGCACAATGCCGACTTAAGTACAAGAAGACTGACTCTTCATACTGACTATATCTTGAGCCTTTCCTGTGACACTAGTTATAGATTTCGATGCTTCACTTCAGGTTTACTGTATCCCTTGGATCTTCTTATTGACGATGAAACACAGAAATTGCATCGGAATTAAATACAAAAGTCACAATGCCGACTTAAGTACAAGAAGACTGACTCTTCTTACTGTCTATGTTTGAACCATTCCTGTGACGCTATTTATAGATTCCGATGCTTCACTTCAGGTTTACTGTATCCCTTGGACCTTCTTATTGATGACGAAGCACAGAAATTGCATCGGAATTAAATAGAAAAGGCACAATGCCGACTTATGTACAAGAAGACTGCCTCTTCCTACTGTCTATGTTTTGAACCATTCCTGTGACACTAGTTATGGATTCCGATGCTTCACTTCAGGTTTACTGAATCCCTTGGACATTCTTATTGACGATGAAACACAAAAATTGCATCGGAATTAAATACAAAAGGCACAATGCCGACTTAAGTACAAGAAACCTGACTCTTCCTACTGTCTATGTTTTGAACCATTCCTGAGACACTAGTTATAGATTCCGATGCTTCACTCCAGGTTTACTGTGTCGCTTGGACCTTCTTAAAGACGATGAAACACAAAAATTGCATCGGAATTAAATACAAAAGGCACAATGCCGACCTAAGTAGAAGAAGACTGACTCTTCTTACTGTCTACGCTTTGAACCATTCCTGTGACACTTGTTATAGATTCCGATGCTTCACTTCAGGTTAACTGTATCCCTTGGACCTTCTTATAGACGATGAAACACATAAATTGCATCGGAATTAAATACAAAAGGTACAATGCCGACTTAAGTACAAGATGACTGACTCCTCCTACTGTCTATGTTATGAACCATTCCAGTGACGCTAGTTGTAGATTCCGATGCTTCACTTCAGGTTTATTGTATAACTTGCACCTTCTTATTGACGACGAAACACAGAAATAGCGTCGGAATTAAATAGAAGAGGCACAATACCGACTTAAGTACAAGAAGACAATCTCTTCCTACTGTCTATGTTTTGTACCATTCCTGTGACACTAGTTACAGATTCCGACGCTTTACTTCAGGCTTACTGTATCCCTTGGACCTTCTTATTAACGATGATACACATAAATTGCATCGGAATTAAATACAAAAGGCAAAATGACGACTTAAGTACAAGAAGACTGACTCTTCCTACTGTCTATGTTTGGAACCATTCCTGTGGCACTAGTTTTAGATTCCGATGCTTCACTTCAGGTTTACTGAATCCCTTGGCCCTTCTTATTGACGATGAAACACTAAAATTGCATCGGAATTAAATACAAAAGGCACAATGCCGACTTAAGTAGAAGAAGACTGACTCTTCTTACTGTCTATGCTTTGAACCATTCCTGTGACACTATTTATAGATTCCGATGCTTCACTCCAGGTTTACTGTATCGCTTGGACCTTCTTATTGTCGATGAAACACCGAAATTGCATCGGAATTAAATACAAAAGGCACAATGCCGACTTAAGTACATGAAGACTGACTCTCCTTGCTGACTATGTTTTGAACCATTCCTGTGACACTAGTTATAGATTCCGATGCTTCACTCCAGGTTTACTGTATGGCTTCGACCTTCTTAAAGACGATGAAACCCAAAAATTGCATCGGAATTAAATACAAAAGGCACAATGCCGACTTAAGTAGAAGACTGACTCTTCTTACTGTCTACGCTTTGAACCATTCCTGTGACACTAGTTATAGATTCCGATGCTTCACTCCAGGTTTACTGTATCGCTTGGACCTTCTTATTGACGATGAAACACCGAAATTGCATCGGAATTAAATACTAAAGGCACAATGCCGACTTAAGTACATGAAGACTGACTCTCCTTGCTGACTATGTTTTGAACCATTCCTGTGACACTAGTTATAGATTCCAATGCTTCACTTCAGGTTTACTGTATCCCTCTGACCTTCTTAGTGATGATGAAACACAGAAATTGTATTGGAATTAAATACAAAAGGCACAATGCCGACTTAAGTACAAGAAGACTGACTCTCCTTACTGTCTATGTTTTGAACTTTTCCTGTGACACTAGTTATAGATTCCGATGCTTCACTTCAGGTTTGCTGAATCCCTTGGATATTCTTATTGACGATGAAACACAGAAATTGCATCAGAATTAAATACAAAAGGCACAATGCCGAATTAAGTACAAGAAGACTGACTCTTCTTACTGTTTATGTTATGAACCATTCCAGTGACGCTAGTTGTAGATTCCGATGCTTGACTTGAGGTTTATTGTATAACTTGGACCTTCTTATTGACGACGAAACACAGAAATAGCGTCGGAATTAAATAGAAGATGCACAATACCGACTTAAGTACAAGAAGACTATCTCTTCCTACTGTCTATGTTCTGTACCATTCCTGTGACACTAGTTATAGATTCCGACGCTTCACTTCAAATTTACTGTATCCCTTGGACCTTCTTATTAACGATGATACACATAAATTGCATCGGAATTAAATATAAAAGGCACAATGCCGACTTAAGTACAAGAAGACTGACTCTTCCTACTGTCTATGTTTGGAACAATTCCTGTGACACTAGTTTTAGATTCCGATGCTTCACTTCAGGTTTACTGAATCCCTTGGACCTTCGTATTGACGATGAACCAAAAAATTGCATCGGAATTAAATACAAAAAGCACAATGCCGACTTAAGTAGAAGAAGACTGACTCTTCTTACTGTCTATGATTTGAACCATTCCTGTGACACTAGTTATAGATTCCGATGCTTCACTCCAGATTTATTGTATCGCTTGGACCTTCTTATTGACGATGAAACACCGAAATTGCATCGGAATTAAATACAAAAGGCACAATGCCGACTTAAGTACATGAAGACTGACTCTCCTTGCTGACTATGTTTTGAACCATTACTGTGACACTAGTTATAGATTCCGATGCTTCACTTCAGGTTTACTGAATCCGTTGGACCTTCTTATTGACGATGAAACACAGAAATTGCATCGGAATTAAATACAAAAGGCATAATGCCGACTTAAGTACAAGAAGACTGACTCTTCTTACTGATTATATTTTTAACCATTCCTGTGACACTAGTTATAGATTCCGATGCTTCACTCCAGGTTTACTGTATCCCTTGGACCTTCTTATTGGCGATGAAACACAGAAATTGCATCGCAATTAAATAGAAAAAGCACAATGCCGACTTAAGTACAAGAAGACTGATTGTCCTTACTGACTATGTTATGAACCATTCCTGTAATTCTAGTTATAGATTCAGACGCTTCACCTCAGGTTTACTGTATCCCTCTCTCCTTCTTACTGACGATGAAACACAGAAATTGCATCGGAATTAAATAGAAAAGTCACAATTCCGACTTAAGTACAAGAAGACTGACTCATCTTACTGACTATGTTTGAACCATTCCTGTGACACTAGTTATAGATTCCGATGCTTCACTTCAGGTTTACTGTATCCCTTAGGCCTTCTTATTGACGATGAAACACAGAAATTGCATCGGACTTAAAGAGAAAAGGCACAATGCCGAATCAAGTACAAGAAGCCTGCTCTTCTAACTGACTATGTTTGGAACCATTCCTGTGACACTAGTTATAGATTCCGATGCTTCACTTCAGCTCTACTGTGTCCCTCTGACCTTCTTATTAAAGATGAAACACAGAAATAGCATCGGAATTATATACAAAAGGCACAATGCTGCCTTAAGTACAAGAAAACTGACTCTTCTTACTGACTATGTTTTGAACCATTCCTGTGACACTAGTTATAGATTCCGATGCTTCACTTCAGGTTTACTGTATCCCTTGGACGTTCTTATTGACGATGAAACACATAAATTGCATCGGAATTAAATACAAAAGGCATAATGCCGACTTAAGTACAAGAAGACTGACTCTTCTTACTGATTATAGTTTTAACCATTCCTGTGACACTAGTTATAGATTCCGATGCTTCACTCCAGGTTTACTGTATCCCTTGGACCTTCTTATTGGCGATGAAACACAGAAAATGCATCGCAATTAAATAGAAAAAGCACAATGCCGACTTAAGTACAAGAAGACTGATTGTCCTTACTGACTATGTTATGAACCATTCCTGTAATTCTAGTTATAGATTCCGACGCTTCACCTCAGGTTTACTGTATCCCTCTCACCTTCTTACTGACGATGAAACACAGAAATTGCATCGGAATTAAATAGAAAAGTCACAATGCCGACTTAAGTACAAGAAGACTGACTCATCTTACTGACTATGTTTGAACCATTCCTGTGACACTAGTTATAGATTCCGATGCTTCACTTCAGGTTTACAGTATCCCTTAGGCCTTCTTATTGACGATGAAACACAGAAATTGCATCGGACTTAAAGAGAAAAGGCACAATGCCGAATCAAGTACAAGAAGCCTGCTCTTCTAACTGACTATGTTTGGAACCATTCCTGTGACAGTAGTTATAGATTCCGATGCTTCACTTCAGCTCTACTGTGTCCCTCTGACCTTCTTATTAAAGATGAAACACAGAAATAGCATCGGAATTTTATACAAAAGGCACAATGCTGCCTTAAGTACAAGAAAACTGACTCTTCTTACTGACTATGTTTTGAACCATTCCTGTGACACTAGTTATAGATTCCGATGCTTCACTTCAGGTTTACTGTATCCCTTGGACGTTCTTATTGACGATGAAACACATAAATTGCATCGGAATTAAATACAAGAGGCAAAATGCCGACTTAGGTACAAGAACACTGACTCTTCTTACTGTCTATGTTTTGAACCATTCCTGTGACACTAGTTATGGATTCCGATGCTTCACTTCAGGTTTACTGTATCCGTTGGACCTTCTTATTGACGATGAAACACAGAAATTGCATCGGAATTAAATACAAAAAGCATAATGCCGACTCAAGTACAAGAAGACTGACTCTTCTTACTGATTATATTTTGAACCATACCTGTGACACTAGTTATTGATTCCGATGCTTCACTTCAGGTTTACTGTATCCCTTGGATCTTCTTATTGATGATGAAACACAGAAATTGCATCGGAAATAATACAAAAAGCACAATGCCGACTTAAGTACAAAAAGACTGGCTCTTTCTACTGACTATGTTTTGAACCATCCCCGTGACACTAAGTATAGATTCCGATGCTTCACCTCAGGTTTGCTGTATCCCTTGGACGTTCTTATTGACGATGAAACACAGATATTGCATCGGAATTAAATACAAAAGGCACAATGTAGACTTCAGTACAAGAAGACTGACTATTCCTACTGTCTATGTTTTGAACCATTCCTGTGACATTAGTTACAGATTCCGATGCTTCACTTCAGGTTTACTGTATCCCTTAGGCCTTCTTATTGACGATGAAACACAGAAATTTTATCGGAATTAAAGAGAAAAGGCACAATGCCGAATCAAGTACAAGAAGACTGACTCTTCTAACTGACTATGTTTGGAACCATTCCTGTGTCACTAGTTATAGATTCCGATGCTTCACTTCAGGTTTACTGTATCCCTTGGACCTTCTGATTGATGACGAAACACAGAAATTGCATCGGAATTTAATAGAAAAGGCACAATGCCGACTTATGTACAAGAAGACTGCCTCTTCCTACTGTCTATGTTTTGAACCATTCCTGTGACACTAGTTATGGATTCCGATGCTTCACTTCAGGTTTACTGTATCCCTTGGACCTTCTTATTGACAATGAAACACAGAAATTGCATCGGAATTGGATACAAAAGGCACAATGCCGACTTAAGTACAAGAAGACTGACTCTTCATACTGACTATATCTTGATCCATTCCTGTGACACTAGTTATAGATTCCGATGCTTCACTTCAGGTTTACTGTATCCCTTGGATCTTCTTATTGACGATGAAACACAGAAATTGCATCGGAATTAAATGCCGACTTAAGTACAAGAAGACTGACTCTTCTTACTGACTATGATTTGAACCATTCCAGTGATACTAGTTGTAGATTCCGATGCTTCACTTCGGGTTTACTGTATCCCTCTGACCTTCTTATTAACGATGAAACACCGATATTGCATCGGAATTAAATAGAGAAGGCACAATGCCGACTTAAGTACAAGAAGACCGACTCTTGCAACTGTCTATGTTTTGAACCATTCCTGAGACACTGGTTATAGATTCCGATGCTTCACCTCCGGTTATCTGTATCCCTTTGACCTTCTTATTGACGATGAAACACAGAAATTGCATCGCAATTAAATAGAAAATGCACAATGCCGACTTAAGTACTATAAGACTGATTGTCCTTACTGACTATGTTATGAACCATTCCTGTGATTCTAGTTATAGATTCCGACGCTGCACCTCAGGTTTATTGTATCCCTCTCACCTTCTTACTGACGATGAAACACAGAAATTGGATCGGAATTAATTAGAAAAGGCACAATGCCGACTTTAGTACAAGAAGACAGACTCTTCTTACTGTCTATGCTTTGAACCATTCCTGTGACACTAGTTATAGATTCCGATGCTTCACTCCAGGTTTACTGTATCGCTTCGACCTTCTTAAAGACGATGAAACACAAAAATTGCATCGGAATTAAATACAAAAGGCACAATGCCGACTTAAGTAGAAGAAGACTGACTCTTCTTACTGTCTACGCTTTGAACCATTCCTGTGACACTAGTTATAGATTCCGATGCTTCACTCCAGGTTTACTGTATCGCTTGGACCTTCTTATTGACGATGAAACACCGAAATTGCATCGGAATTAAATACTAAAGGCACAATGCCGACTTAAGTACATGAAGACTGACTCTCCTTGCTGACTATGTTTTGAACCATTCCTGTGACACTAGTCATAGATTCCAATGCTTCACTTCAGGTTTACTGTATCCCTCTGACCTTCTTATTAAATATGAAACACAGAAATAGCATTGGAATTATATACAAAAGGCACAATGCTGCCTTAAGTAAAGAAAACTGACTCTTCTTACTGACTATGTTTTGAACCATTCCTGTGACACTAGTTATAGATTCCGATGCTTCACTTCAGGTTTACTGTATCCCTTGGACGTTCTTATTTACGGTGAAACACATAAATTGCATCGGAATTAAATACAAAAGGCAAAATGCCGACTTAAGTACAAGAACACTGACTCTTCTTACTGTCTATGTTTTGAACCATTCCTGTGACACTAGTTATGGATTCCGATGCTTCACTTCAGGTTTACTGTATCCCTTGGACCTTCTTATTGACAATGAAACACAGAAATTGCATCGGAATTGGATACAAAAGGCGCAATGCCGACTAAAGTACAAGAAGACTGACTCTTCATACTGACTATATCTTGAGCCTTTCCTGTGACACTAGTTATCGATTTCGATGCTTCACTTCAGGTTTACTGTATCCCTTGGATCTTCTTATTGACGATGAAACACAGAAATTGCATCGGAATTAAATACAAAAGTCACAATGCCGACTTAAGTACAAGAAGACTGAATCTTCTTACTGTCTATGTTTGAACCATTCCTGTGACGCTATTTATAGATTCCGATGCTTCACTTCAGGTTTACTGTATCCCTTGGACCTTCTTATTGATGACAAAACACAGAAATTGCATCGGAATTAAATAGAAAAGGCACAATGCCGACTTATGTACAAGAAGACTGCCTCTTCCTACTGTGTATGTTTTGAACCATTCCTGTGACACTAGTTATGGATTCCGATGCTTCACTTCAGGTTTACTGAATCCCTTGGACCTTCTTATTGACGATGAAACACAAAAATTGCATCGGAATTAAATACAAAAGGCACAATGCCGACTTAAGTAGAAGAAGACTGACTCTTCTTACTGTCTATGGTTTGAACCATTCCTGTGACACTAGTTATAGATTCCGATGCTTCACTTCAGGTTTACTGTATCCCTCTGACCCTCTTAGTGACGATGAAGCACAGAAATTGTATTGGAATTAAATACAAAAGGCACAATGCCGACTTAAGTACAAGAAGACTGACTCTTCTTACTGTCTAAGTTTTGAACCATTCCTGTGACACTAGTTATAGATCCCAATGCTTCACTCCAGGTTCACTGTATCCCTTGGTACTTCTTATTGACGATGAGACTCAGAAATTGCATCGGAATTAAATAGAAAAGGCACAATGCCGACTTAAGTACAAGAAGACCGACTCTTCTCACTGACTATGTTTTGAACCATTCCTGTGACACTAGTTATAGATTCCGATGCTTCACTTCAGGTTTACTGTATCCCTTGGACCTTCTTATTGACGATGAAACCCATAAATTGCATCGGAATTAAATACAAAAGGCACAATGCCGACTTAAGTACAAGATGACTGACTCCTCCTACTGTCTATGTTTTGAACCATTCCTGTGACACTAGTTATTGATTCCGATGCTTCACTTCAGGTTTACTGTATCCCTTGGACCTTCTTATTGGCGATGAAACACAGAAATTGCATCGGAATTAAATACAAAAGGCACATTGCCGACTTAAGTACAAGAAGACTGACTCTTCTTACTGATTATATTTTTAACCATTCCTGTGACACTAGTTATAGATTCCGATGCTTCACTCCAGGTTTACTGTATCCCTTGGACCTTCTTATTGGCGATGAAACACAGAAATTGCATCGCAATTAAATAGAAAAAGCACAATGCCGACTTAAGTACAAGAAGACTGATTGTCCTTACTGACTATGTTATGAACCATTCCTGTAATTCTAGTTATAGATTCCGACGCTTCACCTCAGGTTTACTGTATGCCTCTCACCTTCTTACTGACGATGAAACACAGAAATTGCATCGGAATTAAATAGAAAAGTCACAATGCCGACTTAAGTACAAGAAGACTGACTCATCTTACTGACTATGTTTGAACCATTCCTGTGACACTAGTTATAGATTCCGATGCTTCACTTCAGGTTTACAGTATCCATTAGGCCTTCTTATTGACGATGAAACACAGAAATTGCATCGGACTTAAAGAGAAAAGGCACAATGCCGAATCAAGTACAAGAAGCCTGCTCTTCTAACTGACTATGTTTGGAACCATTCCTGTGACACTAGTTATAGATTCCGATGCTTCACTTCAGCTCTACTGTGTCCCTCTGACCTTCTTATTAAATATGAAACACAGAAATAGCATTGGAATTATATACAAAAGGCACAATGCTGCCTTAAGTAAAGAAAACTGACTCTTCTTACTGACTATGTTTTGAACCATTCCTGTGACACTAGTTATAGATTCCGATGCTTCACTTCAGGTTTACTGTATCCCTTGGACGTTCTTATTTACGGTGAAACACATAAATTGCATCGGAATTAAATACAAAAGGCAAAATGCCGACTTAAGTACAAGAACACTGACTCTTCTTACTGTCTATGTTTTGAACCATTCCTGTGACACTAGTTATGGATTCCGATGCTTCACTTCAGGTTTACTGTATCCCTTGGACCTTCTTATTGACAATGAAACACAGAAATTGCATCGGAATTGGATACAAAAGGCACAATGCCGACTAAAGTACAAGAAGACTGACTCTTCATACTGACTATATCTTGAGCCTTTCCTGTGACACTAGTTATCGATTTCGATGCTTCACTTCAGGTTTACTGTATCCCTTGGATCTTCTTATTGACGATGAAACACAGAAATTGCATCGGAATTAAATACAAAAGTCACAATGCCGACTTAAGTACAAGAAGACTGAATCTTCTTACTGTCTATGTTTGAACCATTCCTGTGACGCTATTTATAGATTCCGATGCTTCACTTCAGGTTTACTGTATCCCTTGGACCTTCTTATTGATGACAAAACACAGAAATTGCATCGGAATTAAATAGAAAAGGCACAATGCCGACTTATGTACAAGAAGACTGCCTCTTCCTACTGTGTATGTTTTGAACCATTCCTGTGACACTAGTTATGGATTCCGATGCTTCACTTCAGGTTTACTGAATCCCTTGGACCTTCTTATTGACGATGAAACACAAAAATTGCATCGGAATTAAATACAAAAGGCACAATGCCGACTTAAGTAGAAGAAGACTGACTCTTCTTACTGTCTATGGTTTGAACCATTCCTGTGACACTAGTTATAGATTCCGATGCTTCACTTCAGGTTTACTGTATCCCTCTGACCCTCTTAGTGACGATGAAGCACAGAAATTGTATTGGAATTAAATACAAAAGGCACAATGCCGACTTAAGTACAAGAAGACTGACTCTTCTTACTGTCTAAGTTTTGAACCATTCCTGTGACACTAGTTATAGATCCCAATGCTTCACTCCAGGTTCACTGTATCCCTTGGTACTTCTTATTGACGATGAGACTCAGAAATTGCATCGGAATTAAATAGAAAAGGCACAATGCCGACTTAAGTACAAGAAGACCGACTCTTCTCACTGACTATGTTTTGAACCATTCCTGTGACACTAGTTATAGATTCCGATGCTTCACTTCAGGTTTACTGTATCCCTTGGACCTTCTTATTGACGATGAAACCCATAAATTGCATCGGAATTAAATACAAAAGGCACAATGCCGACTTAAGTACAAGATGACTGACTCCTCCTACTGTCTATGTTTTGAACCATTCCTGTGACACTAGTTATTGATTCCGATGCTTCACTTCAGGTTTACTGTATCCCTTGGACCTTCTTATTGGCGATGAAACACAGAAATTGCATCGGAATTAAATACAAAAGGCACATTGCCGACTTAAGTACAAGAAGACTGACTCTTCTTACTGACTATGTTTTGAACAATTCCTGTGACACTAATTATAGATTCAGATGCTTTACTTCAGGTTTGCTCAATCCCTTGGATATTCTTATTGACGATGAAACACAGAAATTGCATCAGAATTAAATACAAAAGGCACAATGCCGACTTAAGTACAAGAAGACTGACTCTTCTTACTGTTTACGATTTGAACGATTCCAGTGACGCTAGTTGTAGATTCCGATGCTTCACTTCAGGTTTATTGTATAACTTGGACCTTCTTATTGATGACGAAACACAGAAATAGCGTCGGAATTAAGTAGAAGAGGCACAATGCCGACTTAAGTACAAGAAGACTATCTCTTCCTACTGTCTATGTTTTGTACCATTCCTGTGACACTAGTTACAGATTCCGACGCTTTACTTCAGGCTTACTGTATCCCTTGGACCTTCTTATTAACGATGATACACATAAATTGCATCGGAATTAAATACAAAAGGCACAATGCCGACTTAAGTACAAGAAGACTGACTCTTCCTACTGTCTATGTTTGGAACCATTCCTGTGACACTAGTTTTAGATTCCAATGCTTCATGTCAGGTTTACTGTATCCCATGGACCTTCTTATTGACGATGAAAACCATAAATTGCATCGGAATTAAATAGAAAAGGCACAATGCCGACTTAAGTACAAGCAGACAGACACTTCTCACTGACTATGTTTTGAACCATTCCTGTGACACTAGTTATAGATTCCGATGCTTCACTTCAGGTTTACTGTATCCCTTGGACCTTCTTATTGACGATGAAACCCATAAATTGCATCGGAATTAAAAACAAAAGGCACAATGCCGACTTAAGTACAAGATGACTGACTCCTCCTACTGTCTATGTTTTGAACCATTCCTGTGACACTAGTTATAGATTCCGATGCTTCACTTCAGGTTTACTGTATCCCTTGGACCTTCTTATTGGCGATGAAACACAAAAATTGCATCGGAATTAAATACAAAAGGCACAATGCCGACTTAAGTACAAGAAGACTGACTCTTCTTACTGTCTATGCTTTGAACCATTCCTGTGACACTAGTTATAGATTCCGATGCTTCACTCCAGGTTTACTGTATCGCTTGGACCTTCTTATTGACGATGAAACACCGAAATTGCATCGGAATTAAATACAAAAGGCACAATGCCGACTTAATTACATGATGACTGACTCTCCTTGCTGACTATGTTTTGAACCATTCCTGTGACACTAGTTATAGATTCCGATGCTTCACTTCAGATTTACTGTATCCCTTAAACCTTCTTATTGACGATGAAACGCAGAAATTGCATCGGAATTAAATACAAAAGACACAATGCCGACTTAAGTACAAGAAGACTGACTCTTCTTACCGTCTATGTTTTGAACCGTCCCTGTGACCCTAGTTATAGATTCCGATGTTTCACTCCAGGTTGACTGTATCCCTTGGACCTTCTTATTGACGATGAAACACAGAAATTGCATCGGAATTAAATACAAAATGCACAATGCCGACTTAAGTACAAGAAGACGGACTCTTCTTACTGACTATGTTTTGAACCATTCCTGTGACACTAGTTATAGATTCCGTTGCTTCACTTCAGGTTTACTGTATCCCTCTGACCTTCTTATTGACGATGAAACACAGAAATTGCATCGGAATTAAATACAAAAGGCACAATGCAGACTTCAGTACAAGAAGACTGACTATTCCTACTGTCTATGTTTTGAACCATTCCTGTGACATTAGTTACAGATTACGATGCTTCACTTCAGGTTTACTGTATCCTTTGCACCTTCTTACTGGCGACGAAACACAGAAATTGCATCGGAATTAAACAGAAAAGGCACAATGCCGACTTAAGTACAAGAAGACTGACTCTTCCAACTGTCTATGTTTTGAACCATTCCCGTGACACTAAGTATAGATTCCGACGCTTCACCTCAGGTTTACTGTATCCCTCTCACCTTCTTACTGATGATGAAACACAGAAATTGCATCGGAATTAAATAGAAAAGTCACAATGCCGACTTAAGTACAAGGAGACTGACTCATCTTACTGACTATGTTTGAACCATTCCTGTGACACTAGTTATAGATTCCGATGCTTCACTTCAGGTTTACTGTATCCCTTAGGCCTTCTTATTGACGATGAAAGACAGAAATTTTATCGGAATTAAAGAGAAAAGGCACAATGCCGAATCAAGTACAAGAAGACTGACTCTTCTAACTGACTATGTTTGGAACCATTCCTGTGTCACTAGTTATAGATTCCGATGCTTCACTTCAGGTTTACTGTATCCCTTGGACCTTCTGATTGATGACGTAACACAGAAATTGCATCGGAATTAAATAGAAAAGGCACAATGCCGACTTATGTACAAGAAGACTGCCTCTTCCTACTGTCTATGTTTTGAACCATTCCTGTGACACTAGTTATGGATTCCGATGCTTCACTTCAGGTTTACTGTTTCCCTTGGATCTTCGTATTGACGATGAAACACAGAAATTGCATCGGAATTAAATGCCGACTTAAGTACAAGAAGACTGACTCTTCTTACTGACTATGATTTGAACCATTCCAGTGACACTAGTTGTAGATTCCGATGCTTCACTTCAGGTTTACCGTATCCCTCTGACCTTCCTATTAACGATGAAACACCGATATTGCATCGGAATTAAATAGAGAAGGCACAATGCCGACTTAAGTACAAGAAGACCGACTCATCCAACTGTCTATGTTTTGAACCATTCCTGTGACACTAGTTATAGATTCCGATGTTTCACCTCAGGTTCACTGTATCCCTCTGACCTTCTTATTGACTATGAAACACAGAAATTGCATCGGAATTAAGTAGAAAAGGCACAATGCCGTCTTAAGTACAAGCAGACTGACGCTTCTTAGTGTCTATGTTTTGAACCATTCCTGTGATGCTAGTTACAGATTCCGATGCTTCACTTCAGGTTTACTGTATCCCTTGGACCTTCTTCTTGACGATGAAACACAGAAAATGCATCGGAATTAAATTCAAAAGGCACAATGCCGACTTAAGTACAAGAAGACTGACTCTTCTTACTGACAATGTGTTGAACCATTCCTGTGACACTATTTAGAGATTCCGATGCTTCACTTCAGGTTTACTGTATCCCTCTGACCTTCTTATTGTCGATTAAACACAGTAATTGCATCGGAATTAAATTGAAAAGGGCACAATGCCGACTTAAGTACAAGAAGACTGACTCTTCTTACTGTCTATGTTTTGAACCATTCCGGTGACACTAGTTATAGATTCCGATGCTTCACTTCAGGTCGACTGTATCCCTCTGACCTTCTTTTTGACGATGAAACACAGAAATTGCATCGGAATTAAATAGAAAAGGAACAATGCCGACTTAAGTACACGAAAACTAACTCTTCTTACTGACTATATCATGATCCATTCCTGTGACACTAGTTATAGATTTCAATGCTTCACTTCAGGTTTACTGCATCCCTTGGACCTTCTTATTGACGATGAAACACAGCAATTGCATCGGAATTAAATACAAAAGGCACAATGCCTACTTAAGTACAAGAAGACTGACTCTTCTTACTGACTATGTTATGAACCATTCCTGTGACACTAGTTGTATATTCCAATGCTTCACTTCAGGTTTACTGCATCCCTAGGACCTTCTTATTGACGATGAAACACAGATATTGCATCGGAACTAAATACAAAAGGCACAATGCCGACTTATGTATAAGATGACTGACTCTTCCTACTGTCTATGTTTTGAACCATTCCTGTGACACTAGTTATAGATTCCGATGCTTCACACCAGGTATACTGTATCCCTTGGACCTTCTTAATGACGATGAAACACCGAAATTGCAACGGAATTAAATAGAAAAGGCACAATGCCGACTTAGGTACAAGAAGACTGACTCTTGTTACTGAGTATGTTTTAAACCATTCCTGTGACACTAGTTATGGATTCCGATGCTTCACTTCATTTTTACTGTATACCTTGGACCTTTTTATTAACGATGAAACACAGAAATTGCATCGGAATTAAAAACAAAAGGCACAATGCCGACTTAAGTACAAGAAGACTGACTCTTCTTACTGTCTATGCTTTGAACCATTCCTGTGACACTAGTTATAGATTCCAATGCTTCACTCCAGGTTCACTGTATCCCTTGGTACTTCTTATTGACGATGAGACTCAGAAATTGCATCGGAATTAAATAGAAAAGGCACAATGCCGACTTAAGTACAAGAAGACAGACTCTTCTCACTGACTATGTTTTGAACCATTCCTGTGACACTAGTTATAGATTCCGATGCTTCACTTCAGGTTTACTGTATCCCTTGGACCTTCTTATTGACGATGAAACCCATAAATTGCATCGGAATTAAAAACAAAAGGCACAATGCCGACTTAAGTACAAGATGACTGACTCCTCCTACTGTCTATGTTTTGAACCATTCCTGTGACACTAGTTATAGATTCCGATGCTTCACTTCAGGTTTACTGTATCCCTTGGACCTTCTTATTGGCGATGAAACACAAAAATTGCATCGGAATTAAATACAAAAGGCACAATGCCGACTTAAGTACAAGAAGACTGACTCTTCTTACTGTCTATGCTTTGAACCATTCCTGTGACACTAGTTATAGATTCCGATGCTTCACTCCAGGTTTACTGTATCGCTTGGACCTTCTTATTGACGATGAAACACCGAAATTGCATCGGAATTAAATACAAAAGGCACAATGCCGACTTAATTACATGATGACTGACTCTCCTTGCTGACTATGTTTTGAACCATTCCTGTGACACTATTTAGAGATTCCGATGCTTCACTTCAGGTTTACTGTATCCCTCTGACCTTCTTATTGTCGATTAAACACAGTAATTGCATCGGAATTAAATTGAAAAGGGCACAATGCCGACTTAAGTACAAGAAGACTGACTCTTCTTACTGTCTATGTTTTGAACCATTCCGGTGACACTAGTTATAGATTCCATTGCTCCACTTCAGGTTTACTGTATCTCTTGGACCTTCGTATTGACGATGAAACACAGAAGTTGCATCGGAATTAAATGTAAAAGGCACAATGCCGACTTAAGTACAAGAAGACTGACTCTTCTTACCGACTATGTTTTGAACCATTCCTGTGACACTAGTTATAGATTCCGATGCTTCACTTCAGGTCGACTGTATCCCTCTGACCTTCTTTTTGACGATGAAACACAGAAATTGCATCGGAATTAAATAGAAAAGGAACAATGCCGACTTAAGTACACGAAAACTAACTCTTCTTACTGACTATATCATGATCCATTCCTGTGACACTAGTTATAGATTTCAATGCTTCACTTCAGGTTTACTGTATCCCTTGGACCTTCTTATTGACGATGAAACACAGCAATTGCATCGGAATTAAATACAAAAGGCACAATGCCTACTTAAGTACAAGATGACTGACTCTTCTTACTGGCTATGTTATGAACCATTCCTGTGACACTAGTTGTATATTCCAATGCTTCACTTCAGGTTTACTGCATCCCTAGGACCTTCTTATTGACGATGAAACACAGATATTGCATCGGAACTAAATACAAAAGGCACAATGCCAACTTATGTATAAGATGACTGACTCTTCCTACTGTCTATGTTTTGAACCATTCCTGTGACACTAGTTATAGACTCCGATGCTTCACACCAGGTATACTGTATCCCTTGGACCTTCTTAATGACGATGAAACACCGAAATTGCAACGGAATTAAATAGAAAAGGCACAATGCCGACTTAGGTACAAGAAGACTGACTCTTGTTACTGAGTATGTTTTAAACCATTCCTGTGACACTAGTTATGGATTCCGATGCTTCACTTCATTTTTACTGTATACCTTGGACCTTTTTATTAACGATGAAACACAGAAATTGCATCGGAATTAAAAACAAAAGGCACAATGCCGACTTAAGTACAAGAAGACTGACTCTTCTTACTGTCTATGCTTTGAACCATTCCTGTGACACTAGTTATAGATTCCAATGCTTCACTCCAGATTCACTGTATCCCTTGGTACTTCTTATTGACGATGAGACTCAGAAATTGCATCGGAATTAAATAGAAAAGGCACAATGCCGACTTAAGTACAAGAAGACCGACTCTTCTCACTGACTATGTTTTGAACCATTCCTGTGACACTAGTTATAGATTCCGATGCTTCACTTCAGGTTTACTGTATCCCTTGGACCTTCGTATTGACGATGAAACCCATAAATTGCATCGGAATTAAATACAAAAGGCACAATGCCGACTTAAGTACAAGATGACTGACTCCTCCTACTGTCTATGTTTTGAACCATTCCTGTGACACTAGTTATAGATTCCGATGCTTCACTTCAGGTTTACTGTATCCCTTGGACCTTCTTATTGGCGATGAAACACAGAAATTGCATCGGAATTAAATACAAAAGGCACATTGCCGACTTAAGTACAAGAAGACTGACTCTTCTTACTGACTATGTTTTGAACAATTCCTGTGACACTAATTATAGATTCCGATGCTTTACTTCAGATTTGCTCAATCCCTTGGATATTCTTATTGACGATGAAACACAGAAATTGCATCAGAATTAAATACAAAAGGCACAATGCCGACTTAAGTACAAGAAGACTGACTCTTCTTACTGTTTACGATTTGAACGATTCCAGTGACGCTAGTTGTAGATTCCGATGCTTCACTTCAGGTTTATTGTATAACTTGGACCTTCTTATTGATGACGAAACACAGAAATAGCGTCGGAATTAAGTAGAAGAGGCACAATGCCGACTTAAGTACAAGAAGACTATCTCTTCCTACTGTCTATGTTTTGTACCATTCCTGTGACACTAGTTACAGATTCCGACGCTTTACTTCAGGCTTACTGTATCCCTTGGACCTTCTTATTAACGATGATACACATAAATTGCATCGGAATTAAATACAAAAGGCACAATGCCGACTTAAGTACAAGAAGACTGACTCTTCCTACTGTCTATGTTTGGAACCATTCCTGTGACACTAGTTTTAGATTCCAATGCTTCATGTCAGGTTTACTGTATCCCTTGGACCTTCTTATTGACGATGAAACCCATAAATTGCATCGGAATTAAATAGAAAAGGCACAATGCCGACTTAAGTACAAGAAGACAGTCTCTTCTCACTGACTATGTTTTGAACCATTCCTGTGACACTAATTATAGATTCCGATGCTTCACTTCAGGTTTACTGTATCCCTTGGACCTTCTTATTGACGATGAAACCCATAAATTGCATCGGAATTAAAAACAAAAGGCACAATGCCGACTTAAGTACAAGATGACTGACTCCTCCTACTGTCTATGTTTTGAACCATTCCTGTGACACTAGTTATAGATTCCGATGCTTCACTTCAGGTTTACTGTATCCCTTGGACCTTCTTATTGGCGATGAAACACAAAAATTGCATCGGAATTAAATACAAAAGGCACAATGCCGACTTAAGTACAAGAAGACTGACTCTTCTTACTGTCCATGCTTTGAACCATTCCTGTGACACTAGTTATAGATTCCGATGCTTCACTCCAGGTTTACTGTATCGCTTGGACCTTCTTATTGACGATGAAACACCGAAATTGCATCGGAATTAAATACAAAAGGCACAATGCCGACTTAATTACATGATGACTGACTCTCCTTGCTGACTATGTTTTGAACCATTCCTGTGACACTAGTTATAGATTCCGATGCTTCACTTCAGGTTTACTGTATCCCTTAAACCTTCTTATTGACGATGAAACGCAGAAATTGCATCGGAATTAAATACAAAAGACACAATGCCGACTTAAGTACAAGAAGACTGACTCTTCTTACCGTCTATGTTTTGAACCGTCCCTGTGACCCTAGTTATAGATTCCGATGTTTCACTCCAGGTTGACTGTATCCCTTGGACCTTCTTATTGACGATGAAACACAGAAATTGCATCGGAATTAAATACAAAATGCACAATGCCGACTTAAGTACAAGAAGACGGACTCTTCTTACTGACTATGTTTTGAACCATTCCTGTGACACTAGTTATAGATTCCGTTGCTTCACTTCAGGTTTACTGTATCCCTCTGACCTTCTTATTGACGATGAAACACAGAAATTGCATCGGAATTAAATACAAAAGGCACAATGCAGACTTCAGTACAAGAAGACTGACTATTCCTACTGTCTATGTTTTGAACCATTCCTGTGACATTAGTTACAGATTCCGATGCTTCACTTCAGGTTTACTGTATCCTTTGCACCTTCTTACTGGCGACGAAACACAGAAATTGCATCGGAATTAAACAGAAAAGGCACAATGCCGACTTAAGTACAAGAAGACTGACTCTTCCTACTGTCTATGTTTTGAACCATTCCCGTGACACTAAGTATAGATTCCGACGCTTCACCTCAGGTTTACTGTATCCCTCTCACCTTCTTACTGATGATGAAACACAGAAATTGCATCGGAATTAAATAGAAAAGTCACAATGCCGACTTAAGTACAAGGAGACTGACTCATCTTACTGACTATGTTTGAACCATTCCTGTGACACTAGTTATAGATTCCGATGCTTCACTTCAGGTTTACTGTATCCCTTAGGCCTTCTTATTGACGATGAAAGACAGAAGTTTTATCGGAATTAAAGAGAAAAGGCACAATGCCGAATCAAGTACAAGAAGACTGACTCTTCTAACTGACTATGTTTGGAACCATTCCTGTGTCACTAGTTATAGATTCCGATGCTTCACTTCAGGTTTACTGTATCCCTTGGACCTTCTGATTGATGACGAAACACAGAAATTGCATCGGAATTAAATAGAAAAAGCACAATGCCGACTTATGTACAAGAAGACTGCCTCTTCCTACTGTCTATGTTTTGAACCATTCCTGTGACACTAGTTATGGATTCCGATGCTTCACTTCAGGTTTACTGTAGCCCTTGGACCTTCTTATTGACAATGAAACAAAGAAATTGCATCGTAATTAGATACAAAAGGCACAATGCCGACTTAAGTACAAGAAGGCTGACTCTTTATACTGACTATATCTTGATCCATTCCTGTGACACTAGTTATAGATTCCGATGCTTCACTTCAGGTTTACTGTTTCCCTTGGATCTTCGTATTGACGATGAAACACAGAAATTGCATCGGAATTAAATGCCGACTTAAGTACAAGAAGACTGACTCTTCTTACTGACTATGATTTGAACCATTCCAGTGACACTAGTTGTAGATTCCGATGCTTCACTTCAGGTTTACTGTATCCCTCTGACCTTCCTATTAGCGATGAAACACCGATATTGCATCGGAATTAAATAGAGAAGGCACAATGCCGACTTAAGTACAAGAAGACCGACTCATCCAACTGTCTATGTTTTGAACCATTCCTGTGACACTAGTTATAGATTCCGATGTTTCACCTCAGGTTCACTGTATCCCTCTGACCTTCTTATTGACTATGAAACACAGAAATTGCATCGGAATTAAGTAGAAAAGGCACAATGCCGTCTTAAGTACAAGCAGACTGACGCTTCTTAGTGTCTATGTTTTGAACCATTCCTGTGATGCTAGTTACAGATTCCGATGCTTCACTTCAGGTTTACTGTATCCCTTGGACCTTCTTATTGACGATGAAACACAGAAAATGCATCGGAATTAAATTCAAAAGGCACAATGCCGACTTAAGTACAAGAAGACTGACTCTTCTTACTGACAATGTGTTGAACCATTCCTGTGACACTATTTAGAGATTCCGATGCTTCACTTCAGGTTTACTGTATCCCTCTGACCTTCTTATTGTCGATTAAACACAGTAATTGCATCGGAATTAAATTGAAAAGGGCACAATGCCGACTTAAGTACAAGAAGACTGACTCTTCTTACTGTCTATGTTTTGAACCATTCCGGTGACACTAGTTATAGGTTCCATTGCTCCACTTCAGGTTTACTGTATCTCTTGGACCTTCGTATTGACGATGAAACACAGAAGTTGCATCGGAATTAAATGTAAAAGGCACAATGCCGACTTAAGTACTAGAAGACTGACTCTTCTTACCGACTATGTTTTGAACCATTCCTGTGACACTAGTTATAGATTCCGATGCTTCACTTCAGGTCGACTGTATCCCTCTGACCTTCTTTTTGACGATGAAACACAGAAATTGCATCGGAATTAAATAGAAAAGGAACAATGCCGACTTAAGTACACGAAAACTAACTCTTGTTACTGACTATATCATGATCCATTCCTGTGACACTAGTTATAGATTTCAATGCTTCACTTCAGGTTTACTGTATCCCTTGGACCTTCTTATTGACGATGAAACACAGCAATTGCATCGGAATTAAATACAAAAGGCACAATGCCTACTTAAGTACAAGAAGACTGACTCTTCTTACTGACTATGTTATGAACCATTCCTGTGACACTAGTTGTATATTCCAATGCTTCACTTCAGGTTTACTGCATCCCTAGGACCTTCTTATTGACGATGAAACACAGATATTGCATCGGAACTAAATACAAAAGGCACAATGCCGACTTATGTATAAGATGACTGACTCTTCCTACTGTCTATGTTTTGAACCATTCCTGTGACACTAGTTATAGATTCCGATGCTTCACACCAGGTATACTGTATCCCTTGGACCTTCTTAATGACGATGAAACACCGAAATTGCAACGGAATTAAATAGAAAAGTCACAATGCCGACTTAAGTACAAGGAGACTGACTTATCTTACTGACTATGTTTGAACCATTCCTGTGACACTAGTTATAGATTCCGATGCTTCACTTCAGGTTAACTGTATCCCTTAGGCCTTCTTATTGACGATGAAACACAGAAATTTTATCGGAATTAAAGAGAAAAGGCACAATGCCGAATCAAGTACAAGAAGACTGACTCTTCTAACTGACTATGTTTGGAACCATTCCTGTGTCAGTAGTTATAGATTCCGATGCTTCACTTCAGGTTTACTGTATCCCTTGGACCTTCTGATTGATGACGAAACACAGAAATTGCATCGGAATTAAATAGAAAAGGCACAATGCCGACTTATGTACAAGAAGACTGCCTCTTCCTACTGTCTATGTTTTGAACCATTCCTGTGACACTAGTTATGGATTCCGATGCTTCACTTCAGGTTTACTGTAGCCCTTGGACCTTCTTATTGACAATGAAACAAAGAAATTGCATCGTAATTAGATACAAA
Organism: Schistocerca serialis cubense; assembly: GCF_023864345.2. NCBI lineage: Eukaryota > Metazoa > Arthropoda > Insecta > Orthoptera > Acrididae > Schistocerca > Schistocerca serialis. Next base: position 1,096,703,289 of record NC_064640.1, read on the forward strand.
AGGCACAATGCCGACTTATGTACAAGAAGGCTGACTCTTTATACTGACTATATCTTGATCCATTCCTGTGACACTAGTTATAGATTCCGATGCTTCACTTCAGGTTTACTGTTTCCCTTGGATCTTCGTATTGACGATGAAACACAGAAATTGCATCGGAATTAAATGCCGACTTAAGTACAAGAAGACTGACTCTTCTTACTGACTATGATTTGAACCATTCCAGTGACACTAGTTGTAGATTCCGATGCTTCACTTCAGGTTTACTGTATCCCTCTGACCTTCCTATTAACGATGAAACACCGATATTGCATCGGAATTAAATAGAGAAGGCACAATGCCGACTTAAGTACAAGAAGACTGACTCTTCTTACTGTCTATGCTTTGAACCATTCCTGTGACACTAGTTATAGATTCCAATGCTTCACCTCCGGTTATCTGTATCCCTCTGACCTTCTTATTGACGATGAAACACAGAAATTGCATCGGAATTAAATCGAAAAGGCACAATGCCGACTTAAGTACAAGAAGACTGACTCTTCTCACCGACTATGTTTTGAACCACTCCTGTGACACTAGTTATAGATTCCGGTGCTTCACTTCAGGCTTACTGTATCCCTTGAACCTTCTTATTAACGATGATACACATAAATTGCATCGGAATTAAATACAAAAGGCACAATGCCGACTTAAGTGCAAGAAGACTGACTCTTCTTACTGTCTATGTTTTGAACCATTCCTGTGACACTAGTTATAGATTCCGATGCTTCACACCAGGTATACTGTATCCCTTGGACCTTCTTAATGACGATGAAACACCGAAATTGCAACGGAATTAAATAGAAAAGGTACAATGCCGACATAGGTACAAGAAGACTGACTCTTGTTACTGAGTATGTTTTAAACCATTCCTGTGACACTAGTTATGGATTCCGATGCTTCACTTCATTTTTACTGTATACCTTGGAGCTTTTATTTTAACGATGAAACACAGAAATTGCATCGGAATTAAAAACAAAAAGCACAATGCCGACTTAAGTACAAGAAGACTGACTCTTCTTACTGTCTATGTTTTGAACCATTCCTGTGACACTAGTTATAGATTCCGATGCTTCACCTCCGGTTAACTGTATCCCTCTGACCTTCTTATTGACGATGAAACACAGAAATTGCATCGGAATTAAATCGAAAAGGCACAATGCCGACTTAAGTACAAGAAGACTGACTCTTCTCACTGACTATGTTTTGAACCACTCCTGTGACACTAGTTATAGATTCCGGTGCTTCACTTCAGGTTTACTGTATCCCTTGGACCTTCTTATTAACGATGATACACATAAATTGCATCGGAATTAAATACAAAAGGCACAATGCAACTTAAGTACAAGAAGACTGACTCTTCCTACTGTCTATGTTTGGAACCATTCCTGTGACACTAGCTATAGATTCCGATGCTTCACTTCAGGTTTACTGAATCCCTTGGACCTTCTTATTGACGATGAAACACAAAAATTGCATCGGAATTAAATACAAAGGGCACAATGCCGACTTAAGTACAAGAAGACTGACTCTTCTTACTGTCTATGTTTTGAACCATTCCTGTGACACTAGTTATAGATTCCGATGCTTCACCTCCAGTTATCTGTATCCCTCTGACCTTCTTATTGACGATGAAACACAGAAATTGCATCGGAATTAAATAGAAAAGGCACAATGCCGACTTAAGTACAAGAAGACTGACTCTTCTTACTGTCTATGTTTTGAACCATTCCTGTGACGCTAGTTACAGGTTCCGATGCTTCACTTCAGGTTTACTGTATCCCTTGGACATTCTTATTGGCGATGAAACACAGAAATTGCATCGCAATTAAATAGAAAAAGCACAATGCCGACATAAGTACAAGAAGACTGATTGTCCTTACTGACTATGTTATCAACCATTCCTGTGATTCTAGTTATAGATTCCGACGCTTCACGTCAGGTTTACTGTATCCCTCTCACCTTCTTACTGACGATGAAACACAGAAATTGCATCGGAATTAAATAGAAAAGTCACAATGCCGACTTAAGTACAAGAAGACTGACTCGTCTTACTGACTATGATTTGAACCATTCCTGTGACACCAGTTAGAGATTCCGATGCTTCACTTCAGGTTTACTGTATCCCTTGGACCTTCCTATAGACGATGAAATACAGAAATAGCATCGGAATTAAATCCAAAAGGCACAATGCCGACTAAAGTAGAATATGACTGACCCTTCTTACTGTCTATGTTCTGAACCATTCATGTGACAAAAGTTCTCAATTCCGACGCTTCACTTCAGGTTTACTGTATCCCTCTGACCATCCTATTGACGATGAAACACAGAAATTGAATCGGAATTAAATACAAAAGGCACATTGCCGACTTAAGTTCAAGAAGACTGACTCTTCTTATTGACTATGTTTTGAACCATATCTGTGACACTAGTTATAGATTCCGATGCTTCACTTCAGCTTTACTGTATCCCTTGGACCTTCTTATTGACGATGAAACACTGAAATAGTATCGGAATTAAATAGAAAAGGCACAATGCCGGATCAAGTACAAGAAGACTGACTCTTCTAACTAACTATGATTGGAACCATTCCTGTGACGCTAGTTATAGATTCCGATGCTTCACTTCAGGTTTACTGTATCCCTTGGACCTTCTTATTGATGACGAAACACAGAAATTGTATCGAAATTAAATAGAAAAGGCACAATACCGACTTATGTACAAGAAGACTGCCTCTTCCTACTGTCTATGTTTTGAACCATTCCTGTGACACTAGTTATGGATTCCGATGCTTCACTTCAGGTTTACTGTATCCCTTGGACCTTCTTATTGACAATGAAACACAGAAATTGCATCGGAATTGAATACAAAAGGCACAATGCCGACTTATGTACAAGAAGACTGATCTTCATACTGACTATATCTAAATCCATTCCTGTGACTCTAGTTATAGATGCCGATGCTTCACTTCAGGTTTACTGTATCCCTTGGATCTTCTTATTGACGATGAAACACTGAAATTGTATCGGAATTAAATACAAAAGGCACAATGCCGACTTAAGTACAAGAAGACTGACTCTTCTTACTGACTATGATTTGAACCATTCCAGTGATAATAGTTGTTGATTCCGATGCTTCACTTCATGTTTACTGTATCCCTCTGACCTTCTTATTAACGATGAAACACCGATATTGCATCGGAATTAAATGGAAAAGGCACAATGCCGACTTAAGTACAAGAAGACCGACTCATCCAACTGTCTATGTTTTGAACCATTCCTGGGACACTAGTTATAGATTCCGATGCTTCACCTCAGGTTCACTGTATCCCTCTGACCTTCTTATTGACGATGAAACACAGAAATTGCATCGGAATTAAATAGAAAAGGCACAATGCCGTCTTAAGTACAAGCAGACTGACTCTTCTTAGTGTCTATGTTTTGAACCATTCCTGTGACGCTAGTTACAGATTCCGATGCTTCACTTCAGGTTTACTGTATCCCTTGGACCTTCTTATTGACGATTAAACACAGAAATATCATCGGAAATAAATACAAAAGGCACAATACGGACTGAAGTACATGTAGACTGAATCTTCCTACTGTCTAAGTTAAGAACCATTCCCGTGACACTAGTTATAGATTCCTATGCTTCATGTTAGGTTTACTGTATCCCTTGGACCTTCTTAATGACGATGAAACACAGATAGTGCATCGGAATTAAATACAAAAGGCCCAATGCCACCTTAAGTACAAGAAGACTGACTCTTCCAACTGACTATGTGTTGAACCATTCCTGTGACACTATTTGGAGATTCCGATGCTTCCCTTCAGGTTTACTGTATCCCTCTGAACTTCTTATTATCGATTAAACACAGTAATTGCATCGGAATTAAATTGAAAAGGGCACAATGCCGACTTAAGTACAAGAAGACTGACTCTTCTTACTGTCTATGTTTTGAACCATTCCGGTGACACTAGTTATAGATTCCGATGCTCCACTTCAGGTTTACTGTATCTCTTGGACCTTCTTATTGACGATGAAACACAGAAGTTGCATCGGAATTAAATACAAAAGGCACAATGCCGACTTAAGTACAAGAAGACTGACTCTTCTTACCGACTATGATTTGAACCATTCCTGTGACACTAGTTATGGATTCCGATGCTTCACTTCAGGTTTACTGTATCCCTCTGACCTTCTTATTGACGATTAAACACAGAAATATCATCGGAAATAAATACAAAAGGCACAATACGGACTGAAGTACATGTAGACTGAATCTTCCTACTGTCTAAGTTAAGAACCATTCCCATGACACTAGTTATAGATTCCGATGCTTCATATCAGGTTTACTGTATCCCTTGGACCTTCTTAATGACGATGAAACACAGATAGTGCATCGGAATTAAATACAAAAGGCCCAATGCCACCTTAAGTACAAGAAGACTGACTCTTCCTATTGCGTATGTTTTGAACCATTCCTGTGACACTAGTTATAGATTCCGATGCTTCACTTCAGGGTTACTGTATGCCTCTGACCTTCTTTTTGACGATGAAACACAGAAATTGCATCGGAATTAAATAGAAAAGGCACAATGCCGACTTAAGTACAGGAAGACTGACTCTTCTTACTGACTATATCTTGATCCATTCCAGTGACACTAGTTATAGATTCCGATGCTTCACTTCAGGTTTACTGTATCCCTTGGACCTTCTTATTGACGATAAAACACAGCAATTGCATCGGAATTAAATACAAAAGGGACAATGCCTACTTAAGTACAAGAAGACTGACTCTTCTTACTGACTATGTTTTGAACCATTCCTGTGACACTAGTTATAGATTCCGATGCTTCACACCAGGTATACTGTATCCCTTGGACCTTCTTAATGACGATGAAACACCGAAATTGCAATGGAATTAAATAGAAAAGGCACAATGCCGACTTAGGTACAAGAAGACTGACTCTTGTTACTGAGTATGTTTTAAACCATTCCTGTGACACTAGTTATGGATTCCGATGCTTCACTTCATTTTTACTGTATACCTTGGACCTTTTTATTAACGATGAAACACAGAAATTGCATCGGAATTAAATATAAAAGGCACAATGCCGACTTAAGTACAAGAAGACTGACTCTTCTTACTGTCTATGTTTTGAACCATTCCTGGGACACTAGTTATAGATTCCGATGCTTCACCTCCAGTTATCTGTATCCCTCTGACCTTCTTATTGACGATGAAAAACAGAAATTGCTTTGGAATTAAATCGAAAAGGCACAATGCCGACTTAAGTACAAGAAGACTGACTCTTCTCACTGACTATGTTTTGAACCACTCCTGTGACACTAGTTATAGATTCCGGTGCTTCACTTCAGGTTTACTGTATCCCTTGGACCTTGTTATTAACGATGATACACATAAATTGCATCGGAATTAAATACAAAAGGCACAATGCCGACTTAAGTACAAGAAGACTGACTCTTCCTACTGTCTAGGTTTGGAACCATTCCTGTGACACTAGTTATAGATTCCGATGCTTCACTTCAGGTTTACTGAATCCCTTGGACCTTCTTATTGACGATGAAACACAAAAATTGCATCGGAATTAAATACAAAAGGCACAATGCCGACTTAAGTACAAGAAGACTGACTCTTCTTACTGTCTATGTTTTGAACCATTCCTGTGACACTAGTTATAGATTCCGATGCTTCACCTCCGGTTATCTGTATCCCTCTGACCTTCTTATTGACGATGAAACATAGAAATTGCATGGGAATTAAATAGAAAAGGCACAATGCCGACTTAGGTACAAGATGACTGACTCTTCTTACTGTCTATGTTTTGAACCATTCCTGTGACGCTAGTTACAGGTTCCGATGCGTCACTTCAGGTTTACTGTATCCCTTGGACCTTCTTATTGACGATGAAATACAGAAATTGCATCGGAATTAAATACAAAAGGCACAATGCCGACTTAAGTAGAATATGACCGACCCTTCTTACTGTCTATGTTCTGAACCATTCATGTGACAAAAGTTCTAGATTCCGACGCTTCACTTCAGGTTTACTGTATCCCTCTGACCATCCTATTGACGATGAAACACAGAAATAGAATCGCAATTAAAAACAAAAGGCACATTGCCGACTTAAGTACAAGAAGACTGACTCTTCTTATTGACTATGTTTTGAACCATATCTGTGACACTAGTTATAGATTCCGATGCTTCACTTCAGCTTTACTGTATCCCTTGGACCTTCTTATTGACGATGAAACACTGAAATAGCATCGGAATTAAATATAAAAGGCACAATGCCGAAACAAGTACAAGAAGACTGACTCTTCTAACTGACTATGATTGGAACCATTCCTGTGACACTAGTTATAGATTCCGATGATGCACTTCAGGTCTACTGTGTCCCTCTGACCTTCTTATTGAAGATGAAATACAGATATAGCATCGGAATTAAATACAAAAGGCACAATGCTGACTTAAGTACAAGAAGACTGACTCTTCTTACTGTCTATGTTTTAAACCATTCCTGTGACGCTAGTTATAGATTCCGATGCTTCACTTCAGGTTTACTGTATCCCTTGAACCTTCTTATTGATGACGAAACACAGAAATTGCATCGGAATTAAATAGAAAAGGCACAATGCCGACTTATGTACAAGAAGACTGCCTCTTCTCACTGTCTATGTTTTGAACCATTCCTGTGACACTAGTTATGGATTCTGATGCTTCACTTCAGGTTTACTGTATCCCTTGGACCATCTTATTGACAATGAAACACAGAAATTGCATCGGAATTGAATACCAAAGGAACAATGCCGACTTATGTACAAGAAGACTGATCTTCATACTGACTATATCTTGATCCATTCCTGTGACACAAGTTATAGATGCCGATGCTTCACTTCAGGTTTACTGTATCCCTTGGATCTTCTTATTGACGATGAAACACAGAAATTGCATCGGAATTAAATACAAAAGGCACAATGCCAACTTAAGTACAAGAAGACTGACTCTTCTTACTGACTATGATTTGAACTATTCCAGTGATACTAGTTGTAGATTCCGATGCTTCACTTCATGTTTACTGTATCCCTCTGACCGTCTTATTAACGATGAAACACCGATATTGCATCGGAATTAAATAGAAAAGGCACAATGCCGACTTAAATACAAGAAGACCGACTCTTCCAACTGTCTATGTTTTGAACCATTCCTGTGACACTAGTTATAGATTCCGATGCTTCACCTCTGATCACTGTATCCCTCTGACCTTCTTATTGACGATGAAACACAGAAATTGCATCGGAATTAAATAGAAAAGGCACAATGCCGTCTTAAGTACAAGCAGACTGACTCTTCTTAGTGTCTATGATTTGAACCATTCCTGTGACGCTAGTTACAGATTCCGATGCTTCACTTCAGGTTTACTGTATCCCTTGGACCTTCTTATTGACGATGAAGCACAGAAATTGCATCGGAATTAAATACAAAAGGCACAATGCCGACTTAAGTACAAGAAGACTGACTCTTCTTACTGACTATGTGTTGAACCATTCCTGTGACACTATTTGGAGATTCCGATGCTTCCCTTAATGTTTACTGATCCCTCTAAACTTCTTATTGTCGATTAAACACAGTAATTGCATCGGAATTAAATTGAAAAGGACACAATGCCGACTTAAGTACAAGAAGACTGACTCTTCCTACTGTCTATGTTTCGAACCATTCCTGTGACGCTAGTTACAGGTTCCGATGCTTCACTTCAGGTTTACTGTATCCCTTGGACATTCTTATTGGCGATGAAACACAGAAATTGCATCGCAATTAAATAGAAAAAGCACAATGCCGACATAAGTACAAGAAGACTGATTGTCCTTACTGACTATGTTATCAACCATTCCTGTGATTCTAGTTATAGATTCCGACGCTTCACGTCAGGTTTACTGTATCCCTCTCACCTTCTTACTGACGATGAAACACAGAAATTGCATCGGAATTAAATAGAAAAGTCACAAAGCCGACTTAAGTACAAGAAGACTGACTCATCTTACTGACTATGTTCGAACCATTCCTGTGACACTAGTTATAGATTCCGATGCTTCACTTCAGGTTTACTGTATCCCTTTGGCCTTCTTATTGACGATGAAACACAGAAATAGCAGCGGAATGAAATTCATAAGGCACAATACCGACTTAAGTACAAGAAGACTGACTCGTCTTACTGACTATGATTTGAACCATTCCTGTGACACCAGTTAGAGATTCCGATGCTTCACTTCAGGTTTATTGTATCCCTCTGACCTTCGTATTGACGATGAAACACAGTAATTGCATCGGACTTAATTTGAAAAGGGCACAATGCCGACTTAAGTACAAGGAGACTGACTCTTCTTACTGTCTATGTTTTGAACCATTCATGTGACACTAGTTATAAATTCGGATGCTTCACTTCAGGTTTACTGTATCCCTTGGACCTTCTTATTGACGATGAAATACAGAAATTGCATCGGAATTAAATACAAAAGGCACAATGCCGACTTAAGTAGAAGATGACCGACCCTTTTTACCGTCTATGTTCTGAACCATTCATGTGACAAAAGTTCTAGATTCCGATGTTTCACTTCAGGTTTACTGTATCCCTCTGACCATCCTATTGACGATGAAACACAGAAATTGAATCGGAATTAAATACAAAAGGCACAATGCCGACTTAAGTGCAAGGAGACTGACTCTTCTTACTGACTATGTTTTGAACCATATCTATGACACTAGTTATAGATTTCGATGCTTCACTTCAGATATACTGTATCCCTTGGACCTTCTTATTGACGATGAAACACTGAAATAGCATCGGAATTAAATAGAAAAGGCACAATGCCGAATCAAGTACAAGAAGACTGACTCTTCTAACTGACTATGATTGGAACCATTCCTGTGACACTAGTTATAGATTCCGATGATTCACTTCAGGTCTACTGTGTCCCTCTGACCTTCTTATTGAAGATGAAACACAGAAATAGCATCGGAATTAAATACAAAAGGCAAAATGCCAACTTAAGTACAAGAAAACTGACTCTTCTTACTGACTATGTTTTGAACCATTCCTGTGACACTAGTTGTACATTTCGATGCTTCACTTCAGGTTTACTGCATCCCTAGGACCTTCTTATTGACGATGAAACACAGAAATTGCATCGGAACTTAATACAAAATTCACAATGCCGACTTATGTATAAGATGACTGACTCTTCCTACTGTCAAAGTTTTGAACCATTCCTGTGACATTATTTATGGATTCCAATGCTTCACTTCAAGTTTACTGTATCCTTTGGACCTTCTTATTGGCGTTGAAACACAGAAATTGCATCGGAAATAATTAGAAAAGGCACAATGCCGACTTAAGTACAAGAAGACTGACTCTTCTTACTGTCTATGTATTGAACCATTCCTGTGATACTAGTTATAGATTCCGATGCTTCACCTCAGTTTCACTGAATCCCTCTGACCTTCTTATTGACGATGAAACACAGAAATTGCATCGGAATTAAATAGAAATGGCACAATGCCGTCTTAAGTACATGAAGACTGACTCTTCTTACTGACTATATCTTGAACCATTCCTGTGACACTAGTTATAGATTCCGATGCTTCACCTCAGTTTCACTGAATCCCTCTGACCTTCTTATTGACGATGAAACACAGAAATTGCATCGGAATTAAATACTAAAGGCACAATGCCGACTTAAGTACAAGAAGGCTGACTCTTCCTATTGTGTATGTTTTGAACCATTCCTGTGACACTAGTTATAGATTCCGATGCTTCACTTCAGGGTTACTGTATCCCTCTGACCTTCTTTTTGACGATGAAACACAGAAATTGCATCGGAATTAAATATAAAAGACACAATGCCGACTTAAGTACATGAAGACTGACTCTTCTTAATGACTATGTTTTTAACCACTCCTGTGACATTAGTTGTAGATTCGGATGCTTCACTTCAGGTTTACTGTATCCCTTGGACCTTCTTAGTGACGATGAAACACAGAAATTGCATCGGAATTAAATACAAAAGGCACAGTGCCGACTTAAGTGTAAGATGGCTGACTCTTCTTACTGTCTATGATTTGAACCATTCCTGTGACACTAGTTATAGATTCCGATGCTTCACCCCCGGTTATCTGTATCCCTCTGACCCTTTTATTGACGATGAAACACAGAAATTGCATCGGAATTAAATAGAAAAGGCACAATGCCGACTTAAGTACAAGAAGACTGACTCTTCCTACTGTCTATGTTTCGAAAAATTCCTGTGACGCTAGTTACAGGTTCCGATGCTTCACTTCAGGTTTACTGTATCCCTTGGACATTCTTATTGGCGATGAAACACAGAAATTGCATCGCAATTAAATAGAAAAAGCACAATGCCGACATAAGTACAAGAAGACTGATTGTCCTTTCTGACTATGTTATCAACCATTCCTGTGATTCTAGTTATAGATTCCGACGCTTCACGTCAGGTTTACTGTATCCCTCTCACCTTCTTACTGACGATGAAACACAGAAATTGCATCGGAATTAAATAGAAAAGTCACAATGCCGACTTAAGTACAAGAAGACTGACTCATCTTACTGACTATGTTTGAACCATTCCTGTGACACTAGTTACAGATTCCGATGCTTCACTTCAGGTTTACTGTATCCCTTTGGCCTTCTTATTGACGATGAAACACAGAAATAGCATCGGAATGAAATACAAAAGGCACAATACCGACTTAAGTACAAGAAGACTGACTCGTCTTACTGACTATGATTTGAACCAATCCTGTGACACCAGTTAGAGATTCCGATGCTTCATTTCAGGTTTATTGTATCCCTCTGACCTTCGTATTGACGATGAAACACAGTAATTGCATCGGACTTAATTTGAAAAGGGCACAATGCCGACTTAAGTACAAGAAGACTGACTCTTATTACTGTCTATGTTTGAACCATCTCTGTGACACTAGTTATAGATTCCGTTGCGTCACTTCAGGTTTACTGTATCCCTTGGACCTTCTTATTGACGATGAAATACAGAAATTGCATCGGAATTAAATACAAAAGGCACAATGCCGACTTAAGTAGAAGATGACCGACCCTTCTTACTGTCTATGTTCTGAACCATTCATGTGACAAAAGTTGTAGATTCCGATGCTTCACTTCAGGTTTACTGTATCCCTCTGACCATCCTATTGACGATGAAACACAGAAATTGAATCGGAATTAAATACAAAAGGCACAATGCCGACTTAAGTACAAGAAGACTGACTCTTCTTACTGACTATGTTTTGAACCATATCTGTGACACTAGTTATAGATTCCGATGCTTCACTTCAGCTTTACTGTATCCCTTGGACCTTCTTATTGACGATGAAACACTGAAATAGCATCGGAATTAAATAGAAAAGGCACAATGCCGAATCAAGTACAAGAAGACTGACTCTTCTAACTGACTATGATTGGAACCATTCCTGTGACACTAGTTATAGATTCCGATGATTCACTTCAGGTCTACTGTGTCCCTCTGACCTTCTTATTGAAGATGAAACACAGAAATAGCATCGGAATTAAATACAAAGGGCAAAATGCCTACTTAAGTACAAGAAAACTGACTCCTCTTAATGACTATGTTTTGAACCATTCCTGTGACACTAGTTATAGATTCCTATGCTTCACTTCAGGTTTACTGTATCCCTTGGACGTTCTTATTGACGATGAAACACATAAATTGCATCGGAATTAAATACAAAAGGCAAAATGCCTACTTAAGTAAAAGAAGACTGACTCTTCTTACTGTCTATGTTTCGAACCATTCCTGTGACGCTAGTTATGGATTCCGATGCGTCACTTCAGGTTTACTGTATCCCTTTTACCTTCTTATTGATGACGAAACACAGAAATTGCATCGGAATTAAATAGAAAAGGCACAATGCCGACTTATGTTCAAGAAGACTGTCTCTTCCTACTGTCTATGTTTTGAACCATTCCTGTGACACTAGTTATGGATTCCGATGCTTCTCTTAAGGTTTACTGTATCCCTTGGACCTTCTTATTGAAAATGAAACAAAGAAATTGCATCGGAATTGAATACAAAAGGCACAATGCCGACTTATGTACAAGAAGACTGACTCTTCATACTGACTATATCTTGATCCATTCCTGTAACACTAGTTATAGATTCCGATGCTTCACCTCAGGTTTACTGTATCCCTCTGACCTTCTTATTAACAATGAAACACCGATAATGCATCGGAATTAAATAGAAAAGGCACAATGCCGACTTAAGTACAAGAAGACCGACTCTTCCAACTGTCTATGTTTTGAACCATTCCTGTGACACTAGTTATAGGTTCCGATGCTTCACCTCAGGTTCACTGTATCCCTCTGACCTTCTTATTGACGACGAAACACAGAAATTGCATCGGACTTAAATAGAAAAGGCACAATGCCGTCTTAAGTACAAGCAGACTGACTCTTCTTAGTGTCTATGTTTTGAACCATTCCTGTGACGCTAGTTACAGATTCCGATGCTTCACTTCAGGTTTACTGTATACCTTGGACCTTCTTATTGACGATGAAACAAAGAAATTGCATCGGAATTAAATACAAAAGGCACAATGCCGACTTAAGTACAAGAAGACTGACTCTTCTTACTGACTATGTGTTGAACCATTCCTGTGACACTATTTGGAGATTCCGATGCTTCTCTTCAGGTTTACTGTATCCCTCTGACCTTCTTATTGTTGATTAAACACAGTAATTGCATCGGAATTAAATTGAAAAGGCACAATGCCGACTTAAGTACAAGAAGACTGACTCTTCTTACTGTCTATGTTTTGAACCATTCCTGTGACACTAGTTATAGATTCCGATGCTTCACCTCCGGTTATCTGTATCCCTCTGACCTTCTTATTGACGATGAAACATAGAAATTGCATGGGAATTAAATAGAAAAGGCACAATGCCGACTTAGGTACAAGATGACTGACTCTTCTTACTGTCTATGTTTTGAACCATTCCTGTGACGCTAGTTACAGGTTCCGATGCGTCACTTCAGGTTTACTGTATCCCTTGGACCTTCTTATTGACGATGAAATACAGAAATTGCATCGGAATTAAATACAAAAGGCACAATGCCGACTTAAGTAGAATATGACCGACCCTTCTTACTGTCTTTGTTCTGAACCATTCATGTGACAAAAGTTCTAGATTCCGACGCTTCACTTCAGGTTTACTGTATCCCTCTGACCATCCTATTGACGATGAAACACAGAAATTGAATCGCAATTAAATACAAAAGGCACATTGCCGACTTAAGTACAAGAAGACTGACTCTTCTTATTGACTATGTTCTGAACCATATCTGTGACACTAGTTATAGATTCCGATGCTTCACTTCAGCTTTACTGTATCCCTTGGACCTTCTTATTGACGATGAAACACTGAAATAGCATCGGAATTAAATATAAAAGGCACAATGCCGAAACAAGTACAAGAAGACTGACTCTTCTAACTGACTATGATTGGAACCATTCCTGTGACAATAGTTATAGATTCCGATGATGCACTTCAGGTCTACTGTGTCCCTCTGACCTTCTTATTGAAGATGAAATACAGAAATAGCATCGGAATTAAATACAAAAGGCACAATGCTGACTTAAGTACAAGAAGACTGACTCTTCTTACTGTCTATGTTTTAAACCATTCCTGTGACGCTAGTTATAGATTCCGATGCTTCACTTCAGGTTTACTGTATCCCTTGAACCTTCTTATTGATGACGAAACACAGAAATTGCATCGGAATTAAATAGAAAAGGCACAATGCCGACTTATGTACAAGAAGACTGCCTCTTCTCACTGTCTATGTTTTGAACCATTCCTGTGACACTAGTTATGGATTCTGATGCTTCACTTCAGGTTTACTGTATCCCTTGGACCTTCTTATTGACAATGAAACACAGAAATTGCATCGGAATTGAATACCAAAGGAACAATGCCGACTTATGTACAAGAAGACTGATCTTCATACTGACTATATCTTGATCCATTCCTGTGACACAAGTTATAGATGCCGATGCTTCACTTCAGGTTTACTGTATCCCTTGGATCTTCTTATTGACGATGAAACACAGAAATTGCATCGGAATTAAATACAAAAGGCACAATGCCGACTTAAGTACAAGAAGACTGACTCTTCTTACTGACTATGGTTTGAACTATTCCAGTGATACTAGTTGTAGATTCCGATGCTTCACTTCATGTTTACTGTATCCCTCTGACCTTCTTATTAACGATGAAACACCGAAATTGCATCGGAATTAAATAGAAAAGGCACAATGCCGACTTAAATACAAGAAGACCGACTCTTCCAACTGTCTATGTTTTGAACCATTCCTGTGACACTAGTTATAGATTCCGATGCTTCACCTCTGATCACTGTATCCCTCTGACCTTCTTATTGACGATGAAACAGAGAAATTGCATCGGAATTAAATAGAAAAGGCACAATGCCGTCTTAAGTACAAGCAGACTGACTCTTCTTAGTGTCTATGATTTGAACCATTCCTGTGACGCTAGTTACAGATTCCGATGCTTCACTTCAGGTTTACTGTATCCCTTGGACCTTCTTATTGACGATGAAGCACAGAAATTGCATCGGAATTAAATACAAAAGGCACAATGCCGACTTAAGTACAAGAAGACTGACTCTTCTTACTGACTATGTGTTGAACCATTCCTGTGACACTATTTGGAGATTCCGATGCTTCCCTTAAGGTTTACTGATCCCTCTGACCTTCTTATTGTCGATTAAACACAGTAATTGCATCGGAATTAAATTGAAAAGGACACAATGCCGACTTAAGTACAAGAAGACTGACTCTTCCTACTGTCTATGTTTCGAACCATTCCTGTGACGCTAGTTACAGGTTCCGATGCTTCACTTCAGGTTTACTGTATCCCTTGGACATTCTTATTGGCGATGAAACACAGAAATTGCATCGCAATTAAATAGAAAAAGCACAATGCCGACATAAGTACAAGAAGACTGATTGTCCTTACTGACTATGTTATCAACCATTCCTGTGATTCTAGTTATAGATTCCGACGCTTCACGTCAGGTTTACTGTATCCCTCTCACCTTCTTACTGACGATGAAACACAGAAATTGCATCGGAATTAAATAGAAAAGTCACAAAGCCGACTTAGGTACAAGAAGACTGACTCATCTTACTGACTATGTTCGAACCATTCCTGTGACACTAGTTATAGATTCCGATGCTTCACTTCAGGTTTACTGTATCCCTTTGGCCTTCTTATTGACGATGAAACACAGAAATAGCAGCGGAATGAAATTCATAAGGCACAATACCGACTTAAGTACAAGAAGACTGACTCGTCTTACTGACTATGATTTGAACCATTCCTGTGACACCAGTTAGAGATTCCGATGCTTCACTTCAGGTTTATTGTATCCCTCTGACCTTCGTATTGACGATGAAACACAGTAATTGCATCGGACTTAATTTGAAAAGGGCACAATGCCGACTTAAGTACAAGGAGACTGACTCTTCTTACTGTCTATGTTTTGAACCATTCATGTGACACTAGTTATAAATTCGGATGCTTCACTTCAGGTTTACTGTATCCCTTGGACCTTCTTATTGACGATGAAATACAGAAATTGCATCGGAATTAAATACAAAAGGCACAATGCCGACTTAAGTAGAAGATGACCGACCCTTTTTACTGTCTATGTTCTGAACCATTCATGTGACAAAAGTTCTAGATTCCGATGTTTCACTTCAGGTTTACTGTATCCATCTGACCATCCTATTGACGATGAAACACAGAAATTGAATCGGAATTAAATACAAAAGGCACAATGCCGACTTAAGTGCAAGGAGACTGACTCTTCTTACTGACTATGTTTTGAACCATATCTATGACACTAGTTATAGATTCCGATGCTTCACTTCAGATATACTGTATCCCTTGGACCTTCTTATTGACGATGAAACACTGAAATAGCATCGGAATTAAATAGAAAAGGCACAATGCCGAATCAAGTACAAGAAGACTGACTCTTCTAACTGACTATGATTGGAACCATTCCTGTGACACTAGTTATAGATTCCGATGATTCACTTCAGGTCTACTGTGTCCCTCTGACCTTCTTATTGAAGATGAAACACAGAAATAGCATCGGAATTAAATACAAAAGGCAAAATGCCAACTTAAGTACAAGAAAACTAACTCTTCTTACTGACTATGTTTTGAACCATTCCTGTGACACTAGTTGTACATTTCGATGCTTCACTTCAGGTTTACTGCATCCCTAGGACCTTCTTATTGACGATGAAACACAGAAATTGCATCGGAACTTAATACAAAATTCACAATGCCGACTTATGTATAAGATGACTGACTCTTCCTACTGTCAAAGTTTTGAACCATTCCTGTGACATTATTTATGGATTCCAATGCTTCACTTCAAGTTTACTGTATCCTTTGGACCTTCTTATTGGCGTTGAAACACAGAAATTGCATCGGAAATAATTAGAAAAGGCACAATGCCGACTTAAGTACAAGAAGACTGACTCTTCTTACTGTCTATGTATTGAACCATTCCTGTGATACTAGTTATAGATTCCGATGCTTCACCTCAGTTTCACTGAATCCCTCTGACCTTCTTATTGACGATGAAACACAGAAATTGCATCGGAATTAAATAGAAATGGCACAATGCCGTCTTAAGTACATGAAGACTGACTCTTCTTACTGACTATATCTTGAACCATTCCTGTGACACTAGTTATAGATTCCGATGCTTCACCTCAGTTTCACTGAATCCCTCTGACCTTCTTATTGACGATGAAACACAGAAATTGCATCGGAATTAAATACTAAAGGCACAATGCCGACTTAAGTACAAGAAGGCTGACTCTTCCTATTGTGTATGTTTTGAACCATTCCTGTGACACTAGTTATAGATTCCGATGCTTCACTTCAGGGTTACTGTATCCCTCTGACCTTCTTTTTGACGATGAAACACAGAAATTGCATCGGAATTAAATAGAAAAGACACAATGCCGACTTAAGTACATGAAGACTGACTCTTCTTAATGACTATGTTTTTAACCACTCCTGTGACATTAGTTGTAGATTCGGATGCTTCACTTCAGGTTTACTGTATCCCTTGGACCTTCTTAGTGACGATGAAACACAGAAATTGCATCGGAATTAAATACAAAAGGCACAGTGCCGACTTAAGTGTAAGATGGCTGACTCTTCTTACTGTCTATGATTTGAACCATTCCTGTGACACTAGTTATAGATTCCGATGCTTCACCCCCGGTTATCTGTATCCCTCTGACCCTCTTATTGACGATGAAACACAGAAATTGCATCGGAATTAAATAGAAAAGGCACAATGCCGACTTAAGTACAAGAAGACTGACTCTTCCTACTGTCTATGTTTCGAAAAATTCCTGTGACGCTAGTTACAGGTTCCGATGCTTCACTTCAGGTTTACTGTATCCCTTGGACATTCTTATTGGCGATGAAACACAGAAATTGCATCGCAATTAAATAGAAAAAGCACAATGCCGACATAAGTACAAGAAGACTGAATGTCCTTTCTGACTATGTTATCAACCATTCCTGTGATTCTAGTTATAGATTCCGACGCTTCACGTCAGGTTTACTGTATCCCTCTCACCTTCTTACTGACGATGAAACACAGAAATTGCATCGGAATTAAATAGAAAAGTCACAATGCCGACTTAAGTACAAGAAGACTGACTCATCTTACTGACTATGTTTGAACCATTCCTGTGACACTAGTTACAGATTCCGATGCTTCACTTCAGGTTTACTGTATCCCTTTGGCCTTCTTATTGACGATGAAACACAGAAATAGCATCGGAATGAAATACAAAAGGCACAATACCGACTTAAGTACAAGAAGACTGACTCGTCTTACTGACTATGATTTGAACCACTCCTGTGACACCAGTTAGAGATTCCGATGCTTCATTTCAGGTTTATTGTATCCCTCTGACCTTCGTATTGACGATGAAACACAGTAATTGCATCGGACTTAATTTGAAAAGGGCACAATGCCGACTTAAGTACAAGAAGACTGACTCTTATTACTGTCTATGTTTGAACCATCTCTGTGACACTAGTTATAGATTCCGTTGCGTCACTTCAGGTTTACTGTATCCCTTGGACCTTCTTATTGACGATGAAATACAGAAATTGCATCGGAATTAAATACAAAAGGCACAATGCCGACTTAAGTAGAAGATGACCGACCCTTCTTACCGTCTATGTTCTGAACCATTCATGTGACAAAAGTTCTAGATTCCGATGTTTCACTTCAGGTTTACTGTATCCCTCTGACCATCCTATTGACGATGAAACACAGAAATTGAATCGCAATTAAATACAAAAGGCACATTGCCGACTTAAGTACAAGAAGACTGACTCTTCTTATTGACTATGTTCTGAACCATATCTGTGACACTAGTTATAGATTCCGATGCTTCACTTCAGCTTTACTGTATCCCTTGGACCTTCTTATTGACGATGAAACACTGAAATAGCATCGGAATTAAATATAAAAGGCACAATGCCGAAACAAGTACAAGAAGACTGACTCTTCTAACTGACTATGATTGGAACCATTCTGTGACAATAGTTATAGATTCCGATGATGCACTTCAGGTCTACTGTGTCCCTCTGACCTTCTTATTGAAGATGAAATACAGAAATAGCATCGGAATTAAATACAAAAGGCACAATGCTGACTTAAGTACAAGAAGACTGACTCTTCTTACTGTCTATGTTTTAAACCATTCCTGTGACGCTAGTTATAGATTCCGATGCTTCACTTCAGGTTTACTGTATCCCTTGAACCTTCTTATTGATGACGAAACACAGAAATTGCATCGGAATTAAATAGAAAAGGCACAATGCCGACTTATGTACAAGAAGACTGCCTCTTCTCACTGTCTATGTTTTGAACCATTCCTGTGACACTCGTTATGGATTCTGATGCTTCACTTCAGGTTTACTGTATCCCTTTGGCCTTCTTATTGACGATGAAACACAGAAATAGCAGCGGAATGAAATTCATAAGGCACGATACCGACTTAAGTACAAGAAGACTGACTCGTCTTACTGACTATGATTTGAACCATTCCTGTGACACCAGTTAGAGATTCCGATGCTTCACTTCAGGTTTATTGTATCCCTCTGACCTTCGTATTGACGATGAAACACAGTAATTGCATCGGACTTAATTTGAAAAGGGCACAATGCCGACTTAAGTACAAGGAGACTGACTCTTCTTACTGTCTATGTTTTGAACCATTCATGTGACACTAGTTATAAATTCGGATGCTTCACTTCAGGTTTACTGTATCCCTTGGACCTTCTTATTGACGATGAAATACAGAAATTGCATCGGAATTAAATACAAAAGGCACAATGCCGACTTAAGTAGAAGATGACCGACCCTTTTTACTGTCTATGTTCTGAACCATTCATGTGACAAAAGTTCTAGATTCCGATGTTTCACTTCAGGTTTACTGTATCCATCTGACCATCCTATTGACGATGAAACACAGAAATTGAATCGGAATTAAATACAAAAGGCACAATGCCGACTTAAGTGCAAGGAGACTGACTCTTCTTACTGACTATGTTTTGAACCATATCTATGACACTAGTTATAGATTCCGATGCTTCACTTCAGATATACTGTATCCCTTGGACCTTCTTATTGACGATGAAACACTGAAATAGCATCGGAATTAAATAGAAAAGGCACAATGCCGAATCAAGTACAAGAAGACTGACTCTTCTAACTGACTATGATTGGAACCATTCCTGTGACACTAGTTATAGATTCCGATGATTCACTTCAGGTCTACTGTGTCCCTCTGACCTTCTTATTGAAGATGAAACACAGAAATAGCATCGGAATTAAATACAAAAGGCAAAATGCCAACTTAAGTACAAGAAAACTGACTCTTCTTACTGACTATGTTTTGAACCATTCCTGTGACACTAGTTGTACATTTCGATGCTTCACTTCAGGTTTACTGCATCCCTAGGACCTTCTTATTGACGATGAAACACAGAAATTGCATCGGAACTTAATACAAAATTCACAATGCCGACTTATGTATAAGATGACTGACTCTTCCTACTGTCAAAGTTTTGAACCATTCCTGTGACATTATTTATGGATTCCAATGCTTCACTTCAAGTTTACTGTATCCTTTGGACCTTCTTATTGGCGTTGAAACACAGAAATTGCATCGGAAATAATTAGAAAAGGCACAATGCCGACTTAAGTACAAGAAGACTGACTCTTCTTACTGTCTATGTATTGAACCATTCCTGTGATACTAGTTATAGATTCCGATGCTTCACCTCAGTTTCACTGAATCCCTCTGACCTTCTTATTGACGATGAAACACAGAAATTGCATCGGAATTAAATAGAAATGGCACAATGCCGTCTTAAGTACATGAAGACTGACTCTTCTTACTGACTATATCTTGAACCATTCCTGTGACACTAGTTATAGATTCCGATGCTTCACCTCAGTTTCACTGAATCCCTCTGACCTTCTTATTGACGATGAAACACAGAAATTGCATCGGAATTAAATACTAAAGGCACAATGCCGACTTAAGTACAAGAAGGCTGACTCTTCCTATTGTGTATGTTTTGAACCATTCCTGTGACTCTAGTTATAGATTCCGATGCTTCACTTCAGGTTTACTGTATCCCTTGGACGTTCTTATTGACGATGAAACACATAAATTGCATCGGAATTAAATACAAAAGGCAAAATGCCTACTTAAGTAAAAGAAGACTGACTCTTCTTACTGTCTATGTTTTGAACCATTCCTGTGACGCTAGTTATGGATTCCGATGCTTCACTTCAGGTTTACTGTATCCCTTTTACCTTCTTATTGATGACGAAACACAGAAATTGCATCGGAATTAAATGGAAAAGGCACAATGCCGACTTATGTTCAAGAAGACTGTCTCTTCCTACTGTCTATGTTTTGAACCATTCCTGTGACACTAGTTATGGATTCCGATGCTTCTCTTTAGGTTTACTGTATCCCTTGGACCTTCTTATTGACAATGAAACAAAGAAATTGCATCGGAATTGAATACAAAAGGCACAATGCCGACTTATGTACAAGAAGACTGACTCTTCATACTGACTATATCTTGATCCATTCCTGTAACACTAGTTATAGATTCCGATGCTTCACCTCAGGTTTACTGTATCCCTCTGACCTTCTTATTAACAATGAAACACCGATAATGCATCGGAATTAAATAGAAAAGGCACAATGCCGACTTAAGTACAAGAAGACCGACTCTTCCAACTGTCTATGTTTTGAACCATTCCTGTGACACTAGTTATAGGTTCCGATGCTTCACCTCAGGTTCACTGTATCCCTCTGACCTTCTTATTGACGATGAAACACAGAAATTGCATCGGAATTAAATAGAAAAGGCACAATGCCGTCTTAAGTACAAGCAGACTGACTCTTCTTAGTGTCTATGTTTTGAACCATTCCTGTGACGCTAGTTACAGATTCCGATGCTTCACTTCAGGTTTACTGTATACCTTGGACCTTCTTATTGACGATGAAACAAAGAAATTGCATCGGAATTAAATACAAAAGGCACAATGCCGACTTAAGTACAAGAAGACTGACTCTTCTTACTGACTATGTGTTGAACCATTCCTGTGACACTATTTGGAGATTCCGATGCTTCTCTTCAGGTTTACTGTATCCCTCTGACCTTCTTATTGTCGATTAAACACAGTAATTGCATCGGAATTAAATTGAAAAGGCACAATGCCGACTTAAGTACAAGAAGACTGACTCTTCTTACTGTCTATGTTTTGAACCATTCCGGTGACACCAGTTATAGATTCCGATGCTCCACTTCAGGTATACTGTAGCTCTTGGACCTTCTTATTGACGATGAAACACAAAAATTGCATCGGAATTAAATACAAAAGGCACAATGCCGACTTAAGTACAAGAAGACTGACTCTTCTTACTGTCTATGTTTTGAACCATTCCTGTGACACTAGTTATAGATTCCGATGCTTCACCTCCGGTTTACTGTATCCCTCTGACCCTCTTATTGACGATGAAACACAGAAATTGCATCGGAAATGAATAGAAAAGGCACAATGCCGACTTAAGTACAAGAAGACTGACTCTTATTACTGTCTACGTTCGAACCATTCCTGTGACACTAGTTATAGATTCCGTTGCGTCACTTCAGGTTTACTGTATCCCTTGGACCTTCTTATTGACGATGAAATACAGAAATTGCATCGGAATTAAATACAAAAGGCACAATGCCGACTTAAGTAGAAGATGACCTACCCTTCTTACTGTCTATGTTCTGAACCATTCATGTGACAAAAGTTCTAGATTCCGATGCTTCACTTCAGGTTTACTGTATCCCTCTGACCATCCTATTGACGATGAAACACAGAAATTGAATCGGAATTAAATACAAAAGGCACAATGCCGACTTAAGTACAAGAAGACTGACTCTTCTAACTGACTATGATTGGAACCATTCCTGTGACACTAGTTATAGATTCCGATGATTCACTTCAGGTCTACTGTGTCCCTCTGACCTTCTTATTGAAGATGAAACACAGAAATAGCATCGGAATTAAATACAAAAGGCAAAATGCCTACTTAAGTACAAGAAAACTGACTCCTCTTACTGACTATGTTTTGAACCATTCCTATGACACTAATTATAGATTCCGATGCTTCTCTTCAGGTTTACTGTATCCCTTGGACGTTCTTATTGACGATGAAACACATAAATTGCATCGGAATTAAAAACAAAAGGCAAAATGCCTACTTAAGTACAAGAAGACTGACTCTTCTTACTGTCTATGTTTTGAACCATTCCTGTGATGCTAGTTATAGATTCCGATGATTCACTTCAGGTTTACTGTATCCCTTTTACCTTCTTATTGATGACGAAACACAGAAATTGCATCGGAAATAGAAAAGGCACAATGCCGACTTATGTTCAAGAAGACTGTCTCTTCCTACTGTCTATGTTTTGAACCATTCCTGTGACACTAGTTATGGATTCCGATGCTTCTCTTTAGGTTTACTGTATCCCTTGGACCTTCTTATTGACAATGAAACAAAGAAATTGCATCGGAATTGAATACAAAAGGCACAATGCCGACTTATGTACAAGAAGACTGACTCTTCATACTGACTATATCTTGATCCATTCCTGTAACACTAGTTATAGATTCCGATGCTTCACCTCAGGTTTACTGTATCCCTCTGACCGTCTTATTAACAATGAAACACCGATAATGCATCGGAATTCAATAGAAAAGGCACAATGCCGACTTAAGTACAAGAAGACCGACTCTTCCATCTGTCTATGTTTTGAACCATTCCTGTGCCACTAGTTATAGGTTCCGATGCTTCACCTCAGGTTCACTGTATCCCTCTGACCTTCTTATTGACGATGAAACACAGAAATTGCATCGGAATTAAATAGAAAAGGCACAATGCCGTCTTAAGTACAAGCAGACTGACTCTTCTTAGTGTCTATGTTTTGAACCATTCCTGTGACGCTAGTTACAGATTCCGATGCTTCACTTCAGGTTTACTTTATACCTTGGACCTTCTTATTGACGATGAAACACAGAAATTGCATCGGAATTAAATACAAAAGGCACAATGCCAACTTAAGTACAAGAAGACTGACTCTTCTTACTGACTATGTGTTGAACCATTCCTGTGACACTATTTGGAGATTCCGATGCTTCTCTTCAGGTTTACTGTATCCCTCTGACCTTCTTATTGTCGATTAAACACAGTAATTGCATCGGAATTAAATTGAAAAGGCACAATGCCGACTTAAGTACAAGAAGACTGACTCTTCTTACTGTCTATGTTTTGAACCATTCCGGTGACACTAGTTATAGATTCCGATGCTCCACTTCAGGTTTACTGTAGCTCTTGGACCTTCTTATTGACGATGAAACACAGAAGTTGCATCGAAATTAAATACAAAAGGCACAATGCCGACTTAAGTACAAGAAGACTGACCCTTCTTAACGACTATGCTTTGAACCATTCCTGTGACACTAGTTATAGATTCCGATGCTTCACTTCAAGTTTACTGTATCCCTCTGACCTTCTTATTGACGATGAAACACATAAATTGCATCGGAAATAAATACAAAAGGCACAATACGGACTGAAGTACATGTAGACTGAATCTTCCTACTGTCTAAGTTAAGAACCATTCCCGTGACACTAGTTATAGATTCCGATGCTTCATATCAGGTTTACTGTATCCCTTGGACCTTCTTAATGACGATGAAACACAGATAGTGCATCGGAATTAAGTAAAAAAGGCACAATGCCAACTTAAGTACAAGAAGACTGACTCTTCCTATTGTCTTTGTTTTGAACCATTCCTGTGACACTAGTTATAGATTCCGATGCCTCACTTCAGGTTTACTGTTTCCCTCTGACCTTCTTTTTGACGATGAAACACAGAAATTGCATCGGAATTAAATAGAAATGGCACAATGCCGACTTTAGTACAGGAAGACTGACTCTTCTTACTGACTATATCTTGATCCATTCCTGTGACACTAGTTATAGATTCCGATGCTTCACTTCAGGTTTACTGTATCCCTTGGACCTTCTTATTGACGATGAAACACAGCAATTGCATCGGAATTAAATATAAAAGGGACAATGCCTACTTAAGTACAAGAAGACTGACTCTTCTTACTGACTATGTTTTGAACCATTCCTGTGACACTAGTTATATATTTCCATGCTTCACTTCAGATTTACTGCATTGCTAGGACCTTCTTATTGACGATGAAACACAGAAATTGCATCGGAACTAAATACAAAAGGCAATGCCGACTTATGTATAAGATGACTGACTCTTCTTACTGTCTATGTTTTGAACCATTCCATTGACACTAGTTATAGACTCCGATTCTTCACTTCATGTTACTGTTTCCCTTGGACCTTCTTATTGACGACTAATCAATGAAATTGCATCGGAATTAAATACAAAAGGCACAATGTCGACTTAAGTATATGAAGACTGACTCTTCTTACTGACTATGTTTTTAACCACTCATGTGACACTAGTTGTAGATTCGGATGCTTCACTTCATGTTTACTGTATCCCTTGGACCTTCTTAGTGACAATGAATCACAGAAATTGCATCGGAATTAATTACAAAAGGCACAATGCCGACTTAAGTACAAGATGGCTGACTCTTCTTACAGTCTATGATTTGAACCATTCCTGTGACACTAGTTATAGATTCCGATGCCTCACTTCAGGTTTACTGTTTCCCTCTGACCTTCTTTTTGACGATGAAACACAGAAATTGCATCGGAATTAAATAGAAATGGCACAATGCCGACTTTAGTACAGGAAGACTGACTCTTCTTACTGACTATATCTTGATCCATTCCTGTGACACTAGTTATAGATTCCGATGCTTCACTTCAGGTTTACTGTATCCCTTGGACCTTCTTATTGACGATGAAACACAGCAATTGCATCGGAATTAAATATAAAAGGGACAATGCCTACTTAAGTACAAGAAGACTGACTCTTCTTACTGACTATGTTTTGAACCATTCCTGTGACACTAGTTATATATTTCCATGCTTCACTTCAGATTTACTGCATTGCTAGGACCTTCTTATTGACGATGAAACACAGAAATTGCATCGGAACTAAATACAAAAGGCAATGCCGACTTATGTATAAGATGACTGACTCTTCTTACTGTCTATGTTTTGAACCATTCCATTGACACTAGTTATAGACTCCGATTCTTCACTTCATGTTACTGTTTCCCTTGGACCTTCTTATTGACGACTAATCAATGAAATTGCATCGGAATTAAATACAAAAGGCACAATGTCGACTTAAGTATATGAAGACTGACTCTTCTTACTGACTATGTTTTTAACCACTCATGTGACACTAGTTGTAGATTCGGATGCTTCACTTCATGTTTACTGTATCCCTTGGACCTTCTTAGTGACAATGAATCACAGAAATTGCATCGGAATTAATTACAAAAGGCACAATGCCGACTTAAGTACAAGATGGCTGACTCTTCTTACAGTCTATGATTTGAACCATTCCTGTGACACTAGTTATAGATTCCGATGCTTCACTCCAGGTTTACTCGGTACCTTGGACCTTCTTATTGACGATGAAACACAGAAATTGCATCGGAATTAAATACAAAAGGCACAATGCCGACTTAAGGACAAGAAGACTGAATCTTCTTACTGCCTATGTTTTGAACCATTCCTGTGTCACTAGTTATAGACTCCGATGCATCACTTCAGGTTTACTGTATGCCTCTGACCTTCTTATTGACGATGAAACACAGAAAATGCATCGGAATTAAATGCAAAAAGCACAATGCCGACTTAAGTGCAAGAAGACTGACTCTTTTTACTGTCTATGTTTTGAACCATTCCTGTGACACTAGTTATAGATTCCGATGCTTCACACCAGTTATACTTTATCCCTTGGACCTTCTTAATGACGATGAAACACCGAAATTGCAACGGAATTAAATAGAAAAGGCACAATGCCGACTTAGGTACATGAAGACTGACTCTTGTTACTGACTATGTTTTGAACCATTGCTGTGACACTAGTTATGGATTCCGATGCTTCACTTCGGGTTTACTGTATACCTTGGACCTTCTTATTGACGATGAAACACAGAAAATGCATCGGAATTACATACAAAAGGCACAATGCCGACATAAGTACAAGAAGGCTGATTCTTTCTACTGTCTATGTTTTGAACCATTCCTGTGACACTAGTTGTGGATTCCGATGCTTCACTTCAGGTTTACTGTATCCCTCTGACCTTCTTATTGACGGTGAAACACAGAAATTGCATCGGAATTAAATACAAAAGGCACAATGCTGACTTAAGGACAAGAAGACTGACTCTTCTTACTGACTCTGCTTTGAACCATTCCTGTGACACTAGCAATAGATTCCGATGCTTCACTTCAGGTTTACTGTATCACTCTGACCTTCTTATTGACGATGAAACACAGAAATTGCATCGGAATTAAATACAAAAGGTATAATGCCGACTTAAGTTTAAGAAGACTGACTCTTCTTACTGTCTATGTTTTGACCCATTCCATTGACACTAGTTATGGATTCCGATGCCTCATTCCAGGTTCACTGTATCCCTTGGACCTTGTAATTGACGATGAAACACAGAAATTGCATTGGAATTAAGTAGAAAAGGCACAATGCCGACTTAAGTACAAGAAGACCGACTCTTTTTACTGACTATGTTTTGAACCATTCCTGTGACACTAGTTATAGATTCCGATGGTTCACTTCAGGTTTACAGTATCCCTTGGACCTTTTTATTGACGATGAAACACAGAAATTGCATCGGAATTAAATACAAAAGGCAAATTGCCAACTTTAGTACACAAAGACTGACTCTTCTTACTGTCTATGTTTTTAACTATTCCTGTGACACTAGTTATGGATCCCGATGCTACACTCCAGGTTTACTGTATCCCCTGGACGTTCTTATTGGCGATGAAACACAGAAATTGCATCGGAATTAAATACAAAAGGCTCAGTGCCGACTTAAGGACAAGAAGACTGACTCTTCTTACTGACTATGTTTTGAACCATTCCTGTGACACTAGTTATAGATTCCGATGCTTCACTCCAGGTTTCCTGAATCCCTTGGACCTTCATATTGACGATGAAACACAGAAATTGCATCGTAATTAAATAGAAAAGTCACAATGCCGACTTAAGTACAAGAAGCCTGACTCTTCTTACTGCCTATGTTTGGAACCATTCCTGTGACACTAGTTATAGATTCCGATGCTACACTTCAGGTTTACTGTATACCTTGGAAGTTCTTATTGATGATGAAACACAGAAATTGCATCGGAATTAAATATAAAAGGCACAATGCCGACTAAAGTACAAGAAGACTGACTCTTCCTACTGTCTATGTTTTGAACCATTCCTGTGACACTAGTTTTGGATTCTGATGCTTCACTTATGGTTTACTGTATCTCTCTGACCTTCTTATTGACAATGAATCACAGAAATTGCATGGGAATTAAATACAAAAGGCACAATGCCGACTTAAGTACAAGAAAACTGACTCATCCTACTGTCTATGTTTTGAACCATTCCTGTGACACTAGTTATAGATTCCGATGCTTCACTTCAGGTTTACTGTATCCCTCTGACCTTATTGCCGATGAAACACCGAAATTGCTTCGGAATTAAATACAAAAGGCAAAATGGCGACTTAAAGACAAGAAGACTGTCTCTTCTTACTGACTATGTTTTGAACCATTCCTGTGACACTAGTTATAGATTGCGATGCTTCACTTCAGCTTTACTATTTCCCTTGGACCTTCTTATTGCGAATGAAACACAGAAATTGCATCGCAATTAAAAACTAAAGGCACAATGCCGACTTAAGTACAAGAAGACTGACCCTTCCTACTGTCTACATTTTGAACCATTTCTGTGACACTAGTTATAGAGTCCGATGCTGCACTTCAGTTTTACTCTATCCCTTGGACGTTCTTATTGACGATGAAACACAGAAATTGCATCGGAATTAAATAGAAAAGGCACAATGCCGACTTAAGTACAAGAAAACTACTCTTCTTACTGTCTATGTTTGAACCATACCTGTGACACTAGTTATAGATTCCGATGCTTCCCTTCAGGTTTACTGTATCCCACTGTCCTTCTTATTGAAGGTGAAACACAGAAATTGCATCGGAATTAAATACGAAAGGCACAATGCCGACTTAAGTGCAAGAAGACTGACTCTTCTTACTGACTAAGTTTTGAACCATCCCTGTGACACTAGTTATAGATTTCGATGCTTCACTTTAGGTTTACTGTTTCCCTGTGACCTTCTTATTGACGATGAAACACAGAGATTGCATCGGAATTAAATAGAAAAGGCACAATGCCGACTTAAGTACAAGAAGACTGACTCTTCTTACAGTCTATGTTTTGAACCATTCCTGTGGCACTAGTTGTAAATTCCGATGCTTCACTTCAGGTTTACTGTATCCCTTGGACCTCCTTATAGACGATGAAACACAGAAATTGCATCGGAATTATATACAAAAGGCACAATGCCGGCTTAAGTACATGAAGACCGACTCTTCTTACTGACAATGATTTGAACCATTCTTGTGACACTAGTTATAGATTCCGATGTTTTACTTCATTTTTGCAGTATCCCTTGGAAATTCTTATTGACGATGAAACACAGAAATTGCATCGGAATTAAATAGAAAAGCACAATGCCGACTTAAGTACAAGAAGACTGACTCTTCTTACAGACTATGTTTTGAACCATTCCTGTGACACTAGTTATAGATTCCAATGCTTCACTTCAGGTTTACTGTATTCCTCTGACCTTCTTATTGACGGTGAAACAGAGAAATTGCATCGGAATTAAATACGAAAGGCACAATGCCGACTTAAGTACATGAAGACTGACTCTTCTTACTGTCTATGTATTGTACCATTCTTGTGACACTAGCTATAGATTCCGATGCTTCACTCCAGGTTTACTGCATCCCTTGGACCTTCTTATTGACGATGAAACACAGAAATTGCATCGGAATGAAATACCAAAGACACAATGCCGCCTTATGTACAAGAAGACTGACTCTTCTTACTGACTATGTCTTGAACCATTCCTGTGACACTAGTTATAGATTCCGATGCTTCACTTCAGGTTTACTGTATCCCTCTGACCTTCTTATTGACGATGAAACACAGAAATTGCATCGGAATTAAATACAAAAGGGTCAATGCCGACTTAAGTACCCGAAGACTGACTCTTCTTACTGTCTATGTTTGAACCATTCCTGTGACACTATTTATAGATTCCGATGCTTCACTTCAGGTTTACTGTATCCCTCTGACCTTCTTATTGACGGTGAAACACAGAAATTGCATCGGAATTAAATACGAAAGGCACAATGCCGACTTAAGTACAAGAAGACTGACTCTTCTTACTGACTATGTTTGAACCATTCCTGTGACACTAGTTATAGATTCCGATGCTTTACTTCAGGTTTACTGTATACCTTGGACCTTCTTATTGGCGATTAAACACAGAAAATGCATCGGAATTAAATACAAAAGGCCCAATGCCGACTTAAGTACAAGAAGACTGACTCTTCCTACTGTCTATGTTTTGAACGATTTCTGTGACACTAGTAATAGAGTCCGATGCTGCACTTCAGGTTTACTGTATCCCTTGGACCTTCTTATTGACGATGAAACACAGAAATTGCATCGGAATTGAATACATAAGGCACAATGCCGACTTAATGACAAGAAGACTGACTGTTCATACTGACTATGTTTTGAACCATTCCTGTGACACTGCTTATAGATTGCGATGCTTCACTTCAGGTTTACTGTTTCCCTTGGACCTTCTTATTGACGATGAAACACAGAAATTGCATCGGAATTAAAAACAAAAGGGCCCAATGCCGACTTAAGTACAAGAAGACTGACTCTTCCTACTGTCTATTTTTTGAACCATTTCTGCGACACTAGTTTTGGATTCCGATGCTTCACTTCAGGTTTGCTGTATCACTCTGACCTTCTAATTGACAATGAAACACAGAAATTGCATCGGAAATAAGTGCAAAAGGAACAATGCCGACATAAGTACAAGAAGACTGACTCTTCGTACTGTCTATGTTTTGAATCTTGGACCTGTATCACCTGTGACACTAGTTATAGATTCCGATGCTTCACTTCAGGTTTACTGTATCCCTCTGACCTTATTGCCGATGAAACACAGAAATTGCTTCGGAATTAAATTCAAAAGGCACAATGCCGACTTAAGGACAAGAAGACTGACTCTTCTTACTGACTATGTTTTGAACCATTCCTGTGACTCTAGTTATAGATTCCGATTCTTCACTTCAGGATTACTGTATCCCTCTGACCTTCTTATTGACGATGAAACACAGAAATTGCATCGCAATTAAATACAAAAGCCACAATGCCGACTTATATACAAGAAGACTGACTCTTCTTACTGTCTATGATTTGAACCATTCCTGTGACACTAGTTATTGATTCCGATGCTTCATTCAAGGTTTATTGTATCCCTTGGACCTTCTTATTGACGATGAAACACAGAAATTGCATCGGAATTCAATACAAAAGGCACAATGCCGACATAAGTACAAGAAGACTGACTCTTCTTACTGACTATGCCTTGAACCATTCCTGTGACACTAGTTATAGATTCCGATGCTTCACTTCAGGTTTACTGTATCCCTCTGACCTTCTTATTGACGATGAAACACAAAAATTGCATCGGAATTAAATACAAAAGGCACAATGCCGACTTAAGTAGAATATGACCGACCCTTCTTACTGTCTATGCTCTGAACCATTCATGTGACAAAAGTTCTAGATTCCGACGCTTCACTTCAGGTTTACTGTATCCCTCTGACCATCCTGTTGACGATGAAACACAGAAATTGAATCGCAATTAAATACAAAAGGCACATTGCCTACTTAAGTACAAGAAGACCGACTCTTCTTATTGACTATGTTTTGAACCATATCTGTGACACTAGTTATAGATTCCGATGCTTCACTTCAGCTTTACTGTATCCCTTGGACCTTGTTATTGACGATGAAACACTGAAATAGCATCGGAATTAAATATAAAAGGCACAATGCCGAAACAAGTACAAGAAGACTGACTCTTCTAACTGACTATGATTGGAACCATTCCTGTGACACTAGTTATAGATTCCGATGATTCACTTCAGGTCTACTGTGTCCCTCTGACCTTCTTATTGATGATGAAATACAGAAATAGCATCGGAATTAAATACAAAAGGCACAATGCTGACTTAAGTACAGGAAGACTGACTCTTCTTACTGTCTATGTTTTAAACCATTCCTGTGACGCTAGTTATAGATTCCGATGCTTCACTTCAGGTTTACTGTATCCCTTGAACCTTCTTATTGATGACGAAACACAGAAATTGCATCGGAATTAAATAGAAAAGGCACAATGCCGACTTATGTACAAGAAGACTGCCTCTTCCTACTGTCTATGTTTTGAACCATTCCTGTGACACTAGTTATGGATTCTGATGCTTCACTTCAGGTTTATTGTATCCCTTGGACCTTCTTATTGACAATGAAACACAGAAATTGCATCGGAATTGAATACCAAAGGCACAATGCCGACTTATGTACAAGAAGACTGATCTTCATACTGACTATATCTTGATCCATTCCTGTGACACTAGTTATAGATGCCGATGCTTCACTTCAGGTTTACTGTATCCCTTGGATCTTCTTATTGACGATGAAACACAGAAATTGCATCGGAATTAAATACAAAAGGCACAATGCCGACCTAAGTACAAGAAGACTGACTCTTCTTACTGACTATGATTTGAACTATTCCAGTGATACTAGTTGTAGATTCCGATGCTTCACTTCATGTTTACTGTATCCCTCTGACCTTCTTATTAACGATGAAACACCGAT
This sequence comes from Schistocerca serialis cubense, assembly GCF_023864345.2. Lineage (NCBI taxonomy): Eukaryota > Metazoa > Arthropoda > Insecta > Orthoptera > Acrididae > Schistocerca > Schistocerca serialis. The sequence goes on from NC_064640.1 coordinate 1,096,736,087, forward strand.
ATTGCATCGGAATTAAATAGAAAAGGCACAATGCCGACTTAAGTACAAGAAGACCGACTCTTCCAACTGTCTATGATTTGAACCATTCCTGTGACACTAGTTATGGATTTGATGCTTCACCTCTGATCACTGTATCCCTCTGACCTTCTTATTGACGATGAAACACAGAAATTGCATCGGAATTAAATAGAAAAGGCACAATGCCGTCTTAAGTACAAGCAGACTGACTCTTCTTAGTGTCTATGTTTTGAACCATTCCTGTGACGCTAGTTACAGATTCCGATGCTTCACTTCAGGTTTACTGTATCCCTTGGACCTTCTTATTGACGATTAAAACACAGAAATTGCATCGGAATTAAATACAAAAGGCACAATGCCGACTTAAGTACAAGAAGACTGACTCTTCTTACTGACTATGTGTTGAACCATTCCTGTGACACTATTTGGAGATTCCGATGCTTCCCTTCAGCTTTACTGTATCCCTCTGACCTTCTTATTGTCGATTAAACTCAGTAATTGCATCGGAATTAAATTGAAAAGGGCACAATGCCGACTTAAGTACAAGAAGACTGACTCTTCCTACTGTCTATGTTTCGAACCATTCCTGTGACGCTAGTTACAGGTTCCGATGCTTCACTTCAGGTTTACTGTATCCCTTGGACATTCTTATTGGCGATGAAACACAGAAATTGCATCGCAATTAAATAGAAAAAGCACAATGCCGACATAAGTACAAGAAGACTGATTGTCCTTACTGACTATGTTATCAACCATTCCTGTGATTCTAGTTATAGATTCCGACGCTTCACGTCAGGTTTACTGTATCCCTCTCACCGTCTTACTGACGATGAAACACAGAAATTGCATCGGAATTAAATAGAAAAGTCACAAAGCCGACTTAAGTACAAGAAGACTGACTCATCTTACTGACTATGTTTGAACCATTCCTGTGACACTAGTTATAGATTCCGATGCTTCACTTCATGTTTACTGTATCCCTTTGGCCTTCTTATTGACGATGAAACACAGAAATAGCATCGGAATGAAATTCAAAAGGCACAATACCGACTTAAGTACAAGAAGACTGACTCGTCTTACTGACTATGATTTGAACCATTCCTGTGACACCAGTTAGAGATTCCGATGCTTCATTTCAGGTTTATTGTATCCCTCTGACCTTCGTATTGACGATGAAACACAGTAATTGCATCGGACTTAATTTGAAAAGGGCACAATGCCGACTTAAGTACAAGGAGACTGACTCTTCTTACTGTCTATGTTTTGAACCATTCCTGTGACACTAGTTATAGATTCGGATGCTTCACTTCAGGTTTACTGTTTCCCTTGGACCTTCTTATTGACGATGAAATACAGAAATTGCATCGGAATTAAATACAAAAGGCACAATGCCGACTTAAGTAGAAGATGACCGACCCTTTTTACTGTCTATGTTCTGAACCATTCATGTGACAAAAGTTCTAGATTCCGATGTTTCACTTCAGGTTTACTGTATCCCTCTGACCATCCTATTGACGATGAAACACAGAAATTGAATCGGAATTAAATACAAAAGGCACAATGCCGACTTAAGTGCAAGGAGACTGACTCTTCTTACTGACTATGTTTTGAACCATATCTGTGACACTAGTTATAGATTCCGATGCTTCACTTCAGCTATACTGTATCCCTTGGACCTTCTTATTGACGATGAAACACTGAAATAGCATCGGAATTAAATAGAAAAGGCACAATGCCGAATCAAGTACAAGAAGACTGACTCTTCTAACCGACTATGATTGGAACCATTCCTGTGACACTAGTTATAGATTCCGATGATTCACTTCAGGTCTACTGTGTCCCTCTGACCTTCGTATTGAAGATGAAACACAGAAATAGCATCGGAATTAAATACAAAAGGCAAAATGCCAACTAAAGTACAAGAAAACTGACTCTTCTTACTGACTATGTTTTGAACCATTCCTGTGACACTAGTTGTATATTTCGATGCTTCACTTCAGGTTTACTGCATCCCTAGGACCTTCTTATTGACGATGAAACACAGAAATTGCATCGGAACTAAATACAAAATTCACAAAGCCGACTTATGTATAAGATGACTGACTCTTCCTACTGTCAATGCTTTGAACCATTCCTGTGACATTATTTATGGATTCCAATGCTTCACTTCAGGTTTACTGTATCCTTTGGACCTTCTTATTGGCGTTGAAACACAGAAATTGCATCGGAAATAATTAGAAAAGGCACAATGCCGACTTAAGTACAAGAAGACTGACTCTTCTTACTGTCTATGTATTGAACCATTCCTGTGATACTAGTTATAGATTCCGATGCTTCACCTCAGTTTCACTGAATCCCTCTGACCTTCTTATTGACGATGAAACACAGAAATTGCATCGGAATTAAATAGAAAAGGCACAATGCCGACTTAAGTACATGAAGACTGGCTCTTCTTAATGACTATGTTTTTAACCACTCCTGTGACATTAGTTGTAGATTCGGATGCTTCACTTCAGGTTTACTGTATCCCTTGGACCTTCTTAGTGACGATGAAACACAGAAATTGCATCGGAATTAAATACAAAAGGCACAATGCCGACTTAAGTGTAAGATGGCTGACTCTTCTTACTGTCTATGATTTGAACCATTCCTGTGACACTAGTAATAGATTCCGATGCTTCACTCCAGGTTTACTCTATACCTTGGACCTTCTTATTAACGATGATACACATAAATTGCATCGGAATTAAATACAAAAGGCACCATGCCGACTTAAGTACAAGAAGACTGACTGTTCCTATTGTCTATGTTTGGAACCATTCCTGTGACACTAGTTATAGATTCTGATGCTTCACTTCAGGTTTACTGAATCCCTTGGACCTTCTTATTGACGATGAAACACAAAAATTGCATCGGAATTAAATACAAAAGGCACAATGCCGACTTAAGTACAAGAAGACTGACTCTTCTTACTGTCTATGTTTTGAACCATTCCTGTGACACTAGTTATAGATTCCGATGCTTCACCTCCGGTTATCTGTCTCCCTCTGACCCTCTTATTGACGATGAAACACAGAAATTGCATCGGAATTAAATAGAAAAGGCACAATGCCGACTTAAGTACAAGAAGGCTGACTCTTCCTACTGTCTATGTTTCGAACCATTCCTGTGACGCTAGTTACAGGTTCCGATGCTTCACTTCAGGTTTACTGTATCCCTTGTACATTCTTATTGGCGATGAAACACAGAAATTGCATCGCAATTAAATAGAAAAAGCACAATGCCGACATAACTACAAGAAGACTGATTGTCCTTTCTGACTATGTTATCAACCATTCCTGTGATTCTAGTTATAGATTCCGACGCTTCACGTCAGGTTTACTGTATCCCTCTCACCTTCTTACTGACGATGAAACACAGAAATTGCATCGGAATTAAATAGAAAAGTCACAATGCCGACTTAAGTACAAGAAGACTGACTCATCTTACTGACTATGTTTGAACCATTCCTGTGACACTAGTTATAGATTCCGATGCTTCACTTCAGGTTTACCGTATCCCTTTGGCCTTCTTATTGACGATGAAACACAGAAATAGCATCGGAATGAAATACAAAAGGCACAATACCGACTTAAGTACAAGAAGACTGACTCGTCTTACTGACTATGATTTGAATCACTCCTGTGACACCAGTTAGAGATTCCGATGTTTCATTTCAGGTTTATTATATCCCTCTGACCTTCGTATTGACGATGAAACACAGTAATTGCATCGGACTTAATTTGAAAAGGGCACAATGCCGACTTAAGTACAAGAAGACTGACTCTTATTACTGTCTATGTTTGAACCATTCCTGTGACACTAGTTATAGATTCCGTTGCTTCACTTCAGGTTTACTGTATCCCTTGGACCTTCTTATTGACGATGAAATACAGAAATTGCATCGGAATTAAATACAAAAGGCACAATGCCGACTTAAGTACAAGAAGACTAACTCTTCTTACTGACTATGTTTTGAACCATATCTGTGACACTAGTTATAGATTCCGATGCTTCACTTCAGCTTTACTGTATCCCTTGGACCTTCTTATTGACGATGAAACACTGAAATAGCATCGGAATTAAATAGAAAAGGCACAATTCCGTCTTAAGTACAAGCAGACTGACTCTTCTTAGTGTCTATGTTTTGAACCATTCCTGTGACGCTAGTTACAGATTCCGATGCTTCACTTCAGGTTTACTGTATACCTTGGACCTTCTTATTGACGATGAAACACAGAAATTGCATCGGAATTAAATACAATAGGCACAATGCCGACTTAAGTACAAGAAGACTGACTCTTCTTACTGACTATGTGTTGAACCATTCCTGTGACACTATTTGGAGATTCCGATGCTTCTCTTCAGGATTACTGTATGCCTCTGACCTTCTTATTGTCGATTAAACACAGTAATTGCATCGGAATTAAATTGAAAAGGCACAATGCCGACTTAAGTACAAGAAGACTGACTCTTCTTACTGTCTATGTTTTGAACCATTCCGGTGACACTAGTTATAGATTCCGATGCTCCACTTCAGGTTTACTGTAGCTCTTGGACCTTCTTATTGACGATGAAACACAGAAGTTGCATCGGAATTAAATACAAAAGGCACAATGCCGACTTAAGTACAAGAAGACTGACTCTTCTTACCGACTATGCTTTGAACCATTCCTGTGACACTAGTTATAGATTCCGATGCTTCACTTCAGGTTTACTGTATCCCTCTGACCTTCTTATTGACGATGAAACACATAAATTGCATCGGAAATAAATACAAAAGGCACAATACGGACTGAAGTACATGTAGACTGAATCTTCCTACTGTCTAAGTTAAGAACCATTCCCGTGACACTAGTTATAGATTCCGATGCTTCATATCAGGTTTACTGTATCCCTTGGACCTTCTTAATGACGATGAAACACAGATAGTGCATCGGAATTAAGTAAAAAAGGCACAATGCCAACTTAAGTACAAGATGACTGACTCTTCCTATTGTCTATGTTTTGAACCATTCCTGTGTAACTAGTTATAGATTCCGATGCTTCACTTCAGGTTTACTGTATCCCTCTGACCTTCTTTTTGACGATGAAACACAGAAATTGCATCGGAATTAAATAGAAAAGGCACAATGCCGACTTTAGTACAGGAAGACTGACTCTTCTTACTGACTATATCTAGATCCATTCCTGTGACACTAGTTATAGATTCCGATGCTTCACTTCAGGTTTACTGTATACCTTGGACCTTCTTATTGACGATGAAACACAGCAATTGCATCGGAATTAAATATAAAAGGGACAATGCCTACTTAAGTACAAGAAGACTGACTCTTCTTACTGACTATGTTTTGAACCATCCCTGTGACACTAGTTATATATTTCCATGCTTCACTTCAGGTTTACTGCATTGCTAGGACCTTCTTATTGACGATGAAACACAGAAATTGCATCGGAACTAAATACAAAAGGCAATGCCGACTTATGTATAAGATGACTGACTCTTCCTACTGTCTATGTTTTGAACCATTCCTGTGACATTATTTTTGCATTCCAATGCTTGTCTTCAGGTTTACTGTATCCTTTGGACCTTCCTATTGGCGACGAAACACAGTAATTGCATCGGAATTACTTAGAAAAGGCATAATGCCGACTTAAGTACAAGAAGACTGACTCTTCTTACTGTCTATGTTTTGAACCATTCCTGTGACACTAGTTATAGATTCCGCTGCTTCACCTCAGGTTCACTGAATCCCTCTGACCTTGTTATTAACGATGAAACACAGAAATTGCATCGGAATTACATAGAAAAGGCACAATGCCGTCTTAAGTACAAGCAGACTGACTCTTCTTGGTGTCTATGATTTGAACCATTCCTGTGACGCTAGTTACAGATTCCGATGCTACACTTCAGGTTTACTTTATCCCTTGGACATTCTTATTGACGATGAAACACAGAAATTGCATCGGAATTAAATACAAAAGGCACAATGCCGACTTAAGTACAAGAAGACTGACTCTTTTTTCTGACTGTTTTGAACCATTCCTGTGACACTAGTTATAGATTCCAATGCTTCACTTCAGGTTTACTGTATCCCTCCGACCTTCTTATTGACTATGAAACACAGAAACTGCATCGGAATTAAATACAAAAGCCACAATGCCGACGTAAGGACAAGAAGACTGAATCTTCTTACTGCCTATGCTTTGAACCATTCGTGTGACACTAGTTATGGATTCCGATGCTTCACTTCAGGTTTACAGTTTCCCTTGGACCTTCTTATTGACGATTAAGCACCGATATTGCCTCGGAATTAAATACAAAAGGCACAATGCCGACTTAAGTACAAGAAGACTGACTCTTCCTACTGTATATGTTTGAACCATTCCATTGACACTAGTTATAGACTCCGATTCTTCACTTCATGTTACTGTTTCCCTTGGACCTTCTTATTGACGACTAATCAATGAAATTGCATCGGAATTAAATACAAAAGGCACAATGCCGACTTAAGTATATGAAGACTGACTCTTCTTACTGACTATGTTTTTAACCACTCCTGTGACACTAGTTGTAGATTCGGATGCTTCACTTCATGTTTACTCTATCCCTTGGACCTTCTTAGTGACGATGAATCACAGAAATTGCATCGGAATTAAATACAAAAGGCACAATGCCGACTTAAGTACAAGATGGCTGACTCTTCTTACTGTCTATGATTTGAACCACTCCTGTGACACTAGTTATAGATTCCGATGCTTCACTCCAGGTTTACTCTGTACCTTGGACCTTCTTATTGACGATGAAACACAGAAATTGCATCGGAATTAAATACAAAAGGCACAATGCCGACTTAAGGACAAGAAGACTGAATCTTCTTACTGCCTATGTTTTGAACCATTCCTGTGTCACTAGTTACAGACTCCGATGCATCACTTCAGGTTTACTGTATCCCTCTGACCTTCTTATTGACGATGAAACACAGAAAATGCATCGGAATTAAATGCAAAAAGCACAATGCCGACTTAAGTGCAAAAAGACTGACTCTTTTTACGGTCTATGTTTTGAACCATTCCTGTGACACTAGTTATAGATTCCGATGCTTCACACCAGTAATACTTTATCCCTTGGACCTACTTAATGACGATGAAACACCGAAATTGCAACGGAATTAAATAGAAAAGGCACAACGCCGACTTAAGTACATGAAGACTGACTTTTGTTACTGACTATGATTTGAACCATTCCTGTGACACTAGTTGTGGATTCCGATGCTTCACTTCAGGTTTACTGTATCCCTCTGACCTTATTGACGGTGAAACACAGAAATTGCATCGGAATTAAATACAAAAGGTATAATGCCGATTTAAGTTTAAGAAGACTGACTCTTCTTACTGTCTATGTTTTGACCCATTCCATTGACACTAGATATGGATTCCGATGCCTCATTCCAGGTTCACTGTATCCCTTGGACCTTGTAATCGACGATGAAACACAGAAATTGCATTGGAATTAAGTAGAAAAGGCACAATGCCGACTTAAGTACAAGAAGACCGACTCTTTTTACTGACTATGTCTTGAACCATTCCTGTGACACTAGTTATAGATTCCGATGGTTCACTTCAGGTTTACAGTATCCCTTGGACCTTTTTATTGACGATGAAACACAGAAATTGCATCGGAATTAAATACAAAATGCAAATTGCCAACTTTAGTACACAAAGACTGACTCTTCTTACTGTCTATGTTTTAACCATTCCTGTGACACTAGTTATGGATCCCGATGCTACACTCCAGGTTTACTGTATCCCCTGGACGTTCTTATTGACGATGAAACACAGAAATTGCATCGGAATTAAATACAAAAGGCACAATGCCGACTTAAGGACAAGAAGACTGACTCTTCTTACTGACTATGATTTGAACCATTCCTGTGACACTAGTTATAGATTCCGATGCTTCACTCCAGGTTTACTGTATCCCTTGGACCTTCATATTGACGATGAAACACAGAAATTGCATCGGAATTAAATAGAAAAGTCACAATGCCGACTTAAGTACAAGAAGCCTGACTCTTCTTACTGCCTATGTTTGGAACCATTCCTGTGACACTAGTTATAGATTCCGATGCTACACTTCATGTTTACCGTATACCTTGTAAGTTCTTATTGATGATGAAACACAGAAATTGCATCGGAATTAAATACAAAAGGCACAATGCCGACTAAAGTACAAGAAGACTGACTCTTCCTACTGTCTATGTTTTGAACCATTCCTGTGGCACTAGTTTTGGATTCTGATGCTTCACTTCAGGTTTACTGTATCTCTCTGACCTTCTTATTGACAATGAATCACAGAAATTGCATGGGAATTAAATACAAAAGGCACAATGCCGACTTAAGTACAAGAAAACTGACTCATCCTACTGTCTATGTTTTGAACCATTCCTGTGACACTAGTTATAGATTCCGATGCTTCCCTTCAGGTTTACTGTATCCCACTGTCCTTCTTATTGAAGGTGAAACACAGAAATTGCATCGGAATTATATACAAAAGGCACAATGCCGACTTAAGTACATGAAGACCGACTCTTCTTACTGACAATGATTTGAACCATTCTTGTGACACTAGTTATAGATTCCGATGCTTTACTTCATATTTCAGTATCCCTTGGAAATTCTTATTGTCGATGAAACACAGAAATTACATCGGAATTAAATAGAAAAGGCACAATGCCGACTTAAGTACAAGAAGACTGACTCTTCTTACTGACTTTGTTTTGAACCATTCCTGTGACACTAGTTATAGATTCCGATGCTTCACTTCAGGTTTACTGTATTCCTCTGACCTTCTTATTGACGGTGAAACAGAGAAATTGCATCGGAATTAAATACAAAAGGCACAATGCCGACCTAAGTACGAGAAGACTGACTCTTCTTACTGTCTATGTATTGTACCATTCTTGTGACACTAGTTATAGATTCCGATGCTTCACTCCTGGTTTACTGTATCCCTTGGACCTTCTTATTGACGATGAAACACAGAAATTGCATCGGAATGAAATACGAAAGACACAATGCCGCCTTATGTACAAGAAGACTGACTCTTCTTACTGACTATGTCTTGAACCATTCCTGTGACACTAGTTATAGATTCCGATGCTTCACTTCAGGTTTACTGTATCCCTCTGACCTTCTTATTGACGATGAAACACAGAAATTGCATCGGAATTAAATACAAAAGGGACAATGCCGACTTAAGTACCCGAAGACTGACTCTTCTTACTGTCTATGTTTGAACCATTCCTGTGACACTATTTATAGATTGCGATGCTTCACTTCAGGTTTACTGTTTCCCTTGGACCTTCTTATTGACGATGAAACACAGAAATTGCATCGGAATTAAAAACAAAAGGCCCAATGCCGACTTAAGTACAAGAAGACTGACTGTTCCTACTGTCTATGTTTTGAACGATTTCTGTGACACTAGTTATAGAGTCCGATGCTTTACTTCAGGTTTACTGTATACCTTGGACCTTCTTATTGGCGATTAAACACAGAAAATGCATCGGAATTAAATACAAAAGGCACAATGCCGACTTAAGTACAAGAAGGCTGATTCTTCCTACTGTCTATTTTTTGACCCATTCCATTGAAACTAGTTATGGATTCTGATGCTTTACTTCAGGTTTACTGTATACCTTGGACCTTCTTATTGACGATGAAACACAGAAATTGCATCGGAATTAAAAACAAAAGGGCCCAATGCCGACTTGAGTACAAGAAGACTGACTCTTCCGACTGTCTATTTTTTGAACCATTCCTGCGACACTAGTTTTGGATTCCGATGCTTCACTTCAGGTTTACTGTATCACTCTGACCTTCCAATTGACAATGAAACACAGAAATTGCATCGGAAATAAGTACAAAAGGCACAATGCCGACATAAGTACAAGAAGACTGACTCTTCGTACTGTCTATGTTTTGAATCTTGGACCTGTATCACCTGTGAAACTAGTTATAGATTCCGATGCTTCACTTCAGGTTTACTGTATCCCTCTGACCTTATTGCCGATGAAACACAGAAATTGCTTCGGAATTAAATTCAAAAGGCACAATGCCGACTTAAGGACAAGAAGACTGACTCTTCTTACTGACTATGTTTTGAACCATTCCTGTGACTCTAGTTATAGATTCCGATTCTTCACTTCAGGTTTACTGTATCCCTCTGACCTTCTTATTGACGATGAAACACAGAAATTGCATCGGAATTAAATACAAAAGGGACAATGCCGACTTAAGTACAAGAAGACTGACTCTTCTTACTGACTATGCCTTGAACCATTCCTGTGACACTAGTTATAGATTCCGATGCTTCACTTCAGGTTTACTGTATCCCTCTGACCTTCTTATTGACGATGAAACACAGAAATTGCATCGGAATTAAATACAAAAGGGACAATGCCGACTTAAGTACCCGAAGACTGACTCTTCTTACTGTCTATGTTTGAACCATTCCTGTGAACCTAGTTATAGATTCCGATGCTTCACTTCCGGTTTAATGTATCCTTCTGACCTTCTTATTGACGGTGAAACACAGAAATTGCATCGGAATTAAATACGAAAGGCACAATGACGACTTAAGTACAAGAAGAGTGACTCTTCTTACTGACTATGTTTGAACCATTCCTGTGACACTAGTTATGTATTCCGATGCTTCACTCCAGGTTCACTGTATCCCTTGGACCTTGTTATTGACGATGAAACACAGAAATTGCATTTTAATTAAGTAGAAAAGGCACAATGCCGACTTAAGTACAAGAAGGCTGACTCTTCTTACTGACCATGTTTTGAACCATTCCCGTGACACTAGTTATAGATTCCGATGCTTCACTTCAGGTTTACAGTATCCCTCGGAACTTTTTATTGACGATGAAACACAGACATTGCATCGGAATTAAATAGAAAAGGCACAATGTCGAATTAAGTACAAGAAGACTGACTCTTCTTACTGTCTATGTTTTGAACCATTCCTGTGACACTAGTTATAGATTCCGATACTTCACTCCAGGTTTACTGTATCCCTTGGACCTTCTTATTGACGATGAAACACAGAAATTGCATTGGAATTAAATAGAAAATGCACAATGCCGACTTAAGTACAAGAAGACTGACTCTTCTTACTGCCAATGTTTTGAACCATTCCTGTGACACTAGTTATAGATTCCGATGCTACACTTGAGGTTTACTGTATACCTTGGAAGTTCTTATTGACGATGAAACACATAAGTTGCATCGGAATTAAATGCAAAAGGCACAATGCCGACTTAAGTACAAGAAGACTGACTCTTCCTACTGTCTATGTTTTGAACCATTCCTGTGACACTAGTTTTGGATTCCGATGCTTCACTTCAGGTTTACTGTATCCCTCTGACCTTCTTATTGACAATGAAACACAGAAATTGCATGGGAATTAAATACAAAAGGCACAATGCCGACTTAAGTACAAGAAGACCGACTCTTCCTACTGTCTATGTTTTGAACCATTCCTGTGACACTAGTTATAGATTCCGATGCTTCACTTCAGGTTTACTGTATCCCTCTGACCTTATTGCCGATGAAACACAGAAATTGCGACTGAATTAAATACAAAAGGCACAATGGCGACTTAATTGTAAGAAGACTGACTCTTCTTACTGACTATGTTTTGAACCATTCCTGAGGCACTAGTTGTAGATTCCGATGCTTCACTTCAGGTTTACTGTATCCCGTGGACCTTCTTATTGACGATGAAACACAGAAATTGCATCGGAATTAATTACAAAAGGCACAATGCCGACTTTAGTACAAGAAAACTGACTCTTCTTACTGTCTATGTTTGAACCATTCCTGTGACACTACTTATAGATTCCGATGCTTCACTTCAGGTTTACTGTATCCCACTGTCCTTCTTATTGACGGTGAAACACAGATATTGCATCGGAATTAAATACGAAAGGCACAATGCCGACTTAAGTGCAAGCAGACTGACTCTTCTTACAGACTATGTTTTGAACCATTCCTGTGACACTAGTTATAGATTCCGATGCTTCACTTCAGGTTTACTGTCTCCCTGTGACCTTCTTTTTGACGATGAAACACAGAGATTGCATCGGAATTAAAAAGAAAAGGCACAATGCCGACTAAAGTACAAGAAGACTGACTCTTCTTACTGTCTAAGGTTTGAGCCATTCCTGTGGCACTAGTTTTAGATTCAGATGCTTCACTTCAGGTTTACTGTATCACTCTGACCTTCTAATTGACAATGAAACACAGAAATTGCATCGGAAATAAGTACAAAAGGCACAATGCCGACATAAGTACAAGAAGACTGACTCTTCGTACTGTCTATGTTTTGAATCTTGGACCTGTATCACCTGTGACACTAGTTATAGATTACGATGCTTCACTTCAGGTTTACTGTATCCCTCTGACCTTATTGCCGATGAAACACAGAAATTGCTTCGGAATTAAATTCAAAAGGCACAATGCCGACTTAAGGACAAGAAGACTGACTCTTCTTACTGACTATGTTTTGAACCATTCCTGTGACTCTAGTTATAGATTCCGATTCTTCACTTCAGTTTTACTGTATCCCTCTGACCTTCTTATTGACGATGAAACACAGAAATTGCATCGCAATTAAATACAAAAGCCACAATGCCGGCTTATATACAAGAAGACTGACTCTTCTTACTGTCTATGATTTGAACCATTCCTGTGACACTAGTTAATGATTCCGATGCTTCATTCAAGGTTTACTGTATCCCTTGGACCTTCTTATTGACGATGATACACAGAAATTGCATCGGAATTAAATACAAAAGGCACAATGCCGACATAAGTACAAGAAGACTGACTCTTCTTACTGACTATGCCTTGAACCATTCCTGTGACACTAGTTATAGATTCCGATGCTTCACTTCAGGTTTACTGTATCCCTCTGACCTTCTTATTGACGATGAAACACAGAAATAGCATCGGAATTAAATACAAAAGGGACAATGCCGACTTAAGTACCCGAAGACTGACTCTTCTTACTGTCTATGTTTGAACCATTCCTGTGAACCTAGTTATAGATTCCGATGCTTCACTTCCGGTTTACTGTATCCTTCCGACCTTCTTATTGACGGTGAAACACAGAAATTGCATCGGAATTAAATACGAAAGGCACAATGACGACCTAAGTACAAGAAGACTGACTCTTCTTACTGACTATGTTTGAACCATTCCTGTGACACTAGTTATGTATTCCGATGCTTCACTCCAGGTTCACTGTATCCCTTGGACCTTGTTATTGTCGATGAAACACAGAAATTGCATCTTAATTAAGTAGAAAAGGCACAATGCCGACTTAAGTACAAGAAGGCTGACTCTTCTTACTGACCATGTTTTGAACCATTCCTGTGACACTAGTTATAGATTCCGATGCTTCACTTCAGGTTTACAGTATCCCTCGGAACTTTTTATTGACGATGAAACACAGACATTGCATCGGAATTAAATAGAAAAGGCACAATGTCGAATTAAGTACAAGAAGACTGACTCTTCTTACTGCCAATGTTTTGAACCATTGCTGTGACACTAGTTATAGATTCCGATGCTACACTTGAGGTTTACTGTATACCTTGGAAGTTCTTATTGACGATGAAACACATAAGTTGCATCGGAATTAAATGCAAAAGGCACAATGCCGACTTAAGTTCAAGAAGACTGACTCTTCCTACTGTCTATGTTTTGAACCATTCCTGTGACACTAGTTTTGGATTCCGATGCTTCACTTCAGGTTTACTGTATCCCTCTAACCTTCTTATTGACAATGAAACACAGAAATTGCATGGGAATTAAATACAAAAGGCACAATGCCGACTTAAGTACAAGAAGACCGACTCTTCCTACTGTCTATGTTTTGAACCATTCCTGTGACACTAGTTATAGATTCCGATGCTTCACTTCAGATTTACTGTATCCCTCTGACCTTATTGCCGATGAAACACAGAAATTGCGACTGAATTAAATACAAAAGGCACAATGGCGACTTAATTGTAAGAAGACTGACTCTTCTTACTGACTATGTTTTGAACCATTCCTTAGGCACTAGTTGTAGATTCCGATGCTTCACTCAGGTTTACTGTATCCCTTGGACTTTCTTATTGACGATGAAACACAGAAATTGCATCGGAATTAATTACAAAAGGCACAATGCCGACTTAAGTACAAGAAAACTGACTCTTCTTACTGTCTATGTTTGAACCATTCCTGTGACACTACTTATAGATTCCGATGCTTCACTTCAGGTTTACTGTATCCCACTGTCCTTCTTATTGACGGTGAAACACAGATATTGCATCGGAATTAAATACGAAAGGCACAATGCCGACTTAAGTGCAAGAAGACTGACTCTTCTTACAGACTATGTTTTGAACCATTCCTGTGACACTAGTTATAGATTCCGATGCTTCACTTCAGGTTTACTGTATCCCTGTGACCTTCTTTTTGACGATGAAACACAGAGATTGCATCGGAATTAAATAGAAAAGGCACAATGCCGACTGAAGTACAAGAAGACTGACTCTTCTTACTGTCTATGTGTTGAGCCATTCCTGTGGCACTAGTTTTAGATTCAGATGCTTCACTTCAGGTTTAGTGTATCCCTTGGACCTTCTTATAGACGATGAAACACAGAAATTGCATCGGAATTATATACAAAAGGCACAATGCCGACTTAAGTACATGAAGACCGACTCTTCTTACTGACAATGATTTGAACCATTCCAGTGACACTAGTTATAGATTCCGATGCTTCACTTCATTTTTACTGTATCCCTTGGACATTCTTATTGCTGATGAAACACAGAAATTGCATCGGAATTAAATACAAGAGGCACAATGCCGACTTAGGAAGACTGACTCTTCTTACTGTCTATGTTATGAACCATTCCTGTGACACTAGTTATAGATTCCGATGCTTCACTTTAGGGTTACTGTATCCCTCTGACCTTCTTATTGACGATGAAACTCAGAAATTGCATCGGAATTAAATACAAAGGGCACAATGCCGACTTAAGTACAAGAAGACTGACTCTTCTTACTGTCTATGTATTGAAACATTCCATTGACACTAGTTATAGATTCCGTTGCTTCACTCCAGGTTTACTGTATCCCTTGAACCTTCTTATTCACGATGAAACACAGTAATTGCATCGGAATTAAATAGAAAAGGCACAATGCCGACTTAAGGACAAGAAGACTGGCTCTTCTTACTGACTATGTTTTGAACCATTCCTGTGACACTAGTTATAGATTCCGATGCATCACTTCAGGTTTACTGTATACCTCTGACCTTCTTATTGACGATGAAACTCAGAAATTGCATCGAAATTAAATACAAAAGGCACAATGCCGACTTAAGTACAAGAAGATTGACTCTTCTTACTGTCTATGAATTGAACCATTCAATTGACACTAGTTATAGATTCCGATGCTCCACTCCAGGTCTACTGTATCCCTTGGACCTTCTTATTGACGATGAAACACAGAAATTGCATCGCAATTAAATAGAAAAGGCACAATGCCGACTTAAGTAGAAGAAGACTGACTCTTCTTACTGACTATGTTTTGAACCATTCCTGTGACACTAGTTATAGATTCCGATGCTTCACTCCAGGTTTACTGTATCCCTTGGACCTTCGTATTGACGATGAAACACAGAAATTGCATCGGAATTAAATAGAAAAGGCACAATGCCGACTTAAGTACAAGAAGACTGACTCTTCTTAGTGATTATAGTTTGAACCATTGCTGTGACACTAATTATAGATTCCGACGCTTTACTTCAGGTTTACTGTATACCTTGGACATTCTTATTGACGATGAAACACAGAAATTGCATCGGAATTAAATAGAAAAGGCACAATGTCAACTTCAGTAAAAGAAGACTGAATCTTCTTACTATCTATGTTTTGAACCATTCCTGTGACACTAGATATAGATTCCGATTCTTCACTTCAGGTTTACTGTATCCCTGTGACCCTCTTTTTGACGATGAAACACAGAGATTGCATCGGAATTAAATAGAAAAGGCACAATGCCGACTAAAGTACAAGAAGACTGACTCTTCTTACCGTCTATGTTTTGAGCCATTCCTGTGGCACTAGATTTAGATTCCGATGCATCACTTCAGGTTTACTGTATCCCTTGGACCTTCTTATAGACGCTGAAACACAGAAATTGCATCGGAATTATATACATAAGGCACAATGCCGACTTAAGTACATGAAGACCGACTGTTCTTACTGACAATGATTTGAACCATTCCTGTGACACTAGTTATAGATTCCGATGCTTCACTTCATTTTTACTGTATCCCTTGGACATTCTTATTGACGATGAAACACAGAAATTGCATCGGAATTAAATACAAAAGGCACAATGCCGACTTAGGAAGACTGACACTTCTTACTGTCTATGTAATGCACCATTCCTGTGACACTAGTTATAGATTCCGATGCTTCACTCCAGGTTTACTATATCCCTTGGACCTTCTTATTGACGATGAAACACAGAAATTGCATCGGAATTAAATACAAATGGCACAATGCCGACTTAAGGACAAGAAGACCGACTCTTTTACTGACTATGTTTTGAACAATTCCTGTGACACTAGTTATAGATTGCGATGCTTCACTTCAGGTTTACTATATCCCTCTAACCTTCTTATTGACGATGAAACTCAGAAATTGCATCGGAATTAAATACAAAAGGCACAATGCCGACTTAAGGACAAGTAGACTGACTCTTCTTACTGACTATGTTTTGAACCATTCCTGTGACACTAGTTATAGATTCCGATGCATCACTTCAGGTTTACTGTATCCCTCTGACCTTGTTATTAACGATGAAACTCAGAAATTGCATCGAAATTAAATACAAAAGGCACAATGCCGACTTAAGTACAAGAAGACTGACTCTTCTTAGTGATTATAGTTTGAACCATTGCTTCACTTCAGGTTTACTGTATAACTTGGACCTTCTTATTGACGATGAAACACAGAAATTGCATTTGAATTAAATAGAAAATGCACAATGCCGACTTAAGTACAAGAAGACTGACTCTTCTTACTGCCTATGTTTTGAACCATTCCTGTGACACTATTTATAGATTCCGATGCTACACTTGAGGTTTACTGTATACCTTGGAAGTTCTTATTGACGATGAAACACACAAATTGCATCGGAATTAAATGCAAAAGGCACAATGCCGACTTAAGTACAAGAAGACTGACTCTTCCTACTGTCTATGTTTTGAACCATTCCTGTGACACTAGTTTTGGATTCCGATGCTTCACTTCAGGTTTGCTGTATCCCTCAGACCTTCTTATTGACAATGAAACACAGAAATTGCATGGGAATTAAATACAAAAGGCACAATGCTGACTTAAGTACAAGAAGACCGACTCTTCCTACTGTCTATGTTTTGAACCATTACTTTGACACTAGTTATAGATTCCGATGCTTCACTTCAGGTTTACTGTATCCCTCTGACCTTCTTATTGACGATGAAACTCACAAATTGCATCGGAATTAAATACAAAAGGCACAATGCCGACTTAAGTACAAGAAGACTGACTCTTCTTACTTTCTATGTATTGAAACATTCCATTGACACTAGTTATAGATTCCGTTGCTTCACTCCAGGTTTACTGTATCCCTTGGACCTTCTTATTCACGATGAAACACAGAAATTGCATTGGAATTAAATAAAAAATGCACAATGCCGACTTAAGTACAAGAAGACTGACTCTTCTTACTGCCTATGTTTTGAACCATTCCTGTGACACTACTTATAGATTCCGATGCTACACTTGAGGTTTACTGTATACCTTGGAAGTTCTTATTGACGATGAAACACAGAAATAGCATCGGAATTAAATGCAAAAGGCACAATGCCGACTTAAGTACAAGAAGACTGACTCTTCTTACTGTTTATGTTTTGAACCATTCCTGTGACACTAGTTATAGATTCCGATGCTTCACTCCAGGTTTACTGTTTCCCTTGGACCTTCTTATTGACGATGAAACACAGAAATTGCATCGGAATTAAATAGAAAAGGCACAATGCCGACTTAAGTACAAGAAGACTGACTCTTCTTAGTGATTATAGTTTGAACCATTGCTGTGACACTAATTACAGATTCCGACGCTTTACTTCAGGTTTACTGTATACCTTGGACATTCTTATTGACGATGAAACACAGAAATTGCATCGGAATTAAATAGAAAAGGCAGAATGTCAACTTCAGTAAAAGAAGGCTGACTCTTCTTACTGTCTATGTTTTGAACAATTCCTGTGACACTAGTTATAGATTGCGATGCTTCACTTCAGGTTTACTATATCCCTCTAACCTTCTTATTGACGATGAAACTCAGAAATTGCATCGGAATTAAATACAAAAGGCACAATGCCGACTTAAGTACAAGAAGACTGACTCTTCTTACTTTCTATGTATTGAAACATTCCATTGACACTAGTTATAGATTCCGTTGCTTCACTCCAGGTTTACTGTATCCCTTGGACCTTCTTATTCACGATGAAACACAGAAATTGCATTGGAATTAAATAAAAAATGCACAATGCCGACTTAAGTACAAGAAGACTGACTCTTCTTACTGCCTATGTTTTGAACCATTCCTGTGACACTACTTATAGATTCCGATGCTACACTTGAGGTTTACTGTATACCTTGGAAGTTCTTATTGACGATGAAACACAGAAATAGCATCGGAATTAAATGCAAAAGGCACAATGCCGACTTAAGTACAAGAAGACTGACTCTTCTTACTGTTTATGTTTTGAACCATTCCTGTGACACTAGTTATAGATTCCGATGCTTCACTCCAGGTTTACTGTTTCCCTTGGACCTTCTTATTGACGATGAAACACAGAAATTGCATCGGAATTAAATAGAAAAGGCACAATGCCGACTTAAGTACAACAAGACTGACTCTTCTTAGTGATTATAGTTTGAACCATTGCTGTGACACTAATTACAGATTCCGACGCTTTACTTCAGGTTTACTGTATACCTTGGACATTCTTATTGACGATGAAACACAGAAATTGCATCGGAATTAAATAGAAAAGGCAGAATGTCAACTTCAGTAAAAGAAGGCTGACTCTTCTTACTGTCTATGTTTTGAACAATTCCTGTGACACTAGTTATAGATTGCGATGCTTCACTTCAGGTTTACTATATCCCTCTAACCTTCTTATTGACGATGAAACTCAGAAATTGCATCGGAATTAAATACAAAAGGCACAATGCCGACTTAAGTACAAGAAGACTGACTCTTCTTACTTTCTATGTATTGAAACATTCCATTGACACTAGTTATAGATTCCGTTGCTTCACTCCAGGTTTACTGTATCCCTTGGACCTTCTTATTCACGATGAAACACAGAAATTGCATTGGAATTAAATAAAAAATGCACAATGCCGACTTAAGTACAAGAAGACTGACTCTTCTTACTGCCTATGTTTTGAACCATTCCTGTGACACTACTTATAGATTCCGATGCTACACTTGAGGTTTACTGTATACCTTGGAAGTTCTTATTGACGATGAAACACAGAAATAGCATCGGAATTAAATGCAAAAGGCACAATGCCGACTTAAGTACAAGAAGACTGACTCTTCTTACTGTTTATGTTTTGAACCATTCCTGTGACACTAGTTATAGATTCCGATGCTTCACTCCAGGTTTACTGTTTCCCTTGGACCTTCTTATTGACGATGAAACACAGAAATTGCATCGGAATTAAATAGAAAAGGCACAATGCCGACTTAAGTACAAGAAGACTGACTCTTCTTAGTGATTATAGTTTGAACCATTGCTGTGACACTAATTACAGATTCCGACGCTTTACTTCAGGTTTACTGTATACCTTGGACATTCTTATTGACGATGAAACACAGAAATTGCATCGGAATTAAATAGAAAAGGCAGAATGTCAACTTCAGTAAAAGAAGGCTGACTCTTCTTACTGTCTATGTTTTGAACAATTCCTGTGACACTAGTTATAGATTGCGATGCTTCACTTCAGGTTTACTATATCCCTCTAACCTTCTTATTGACGATGAAACTCAGAAATTGCATCGGAATTAAATACAAAAGGCACAATGCCGACTTAAGGACAAGAAGACTGACTCTTCTTACTGACTATGTTTTGAACCATTCCTGTGACACTAGTTATAGATTCCGATGCATCACTTCAGGTTTACTGTATCCCTCTGACCTTGTTATTAACGATGAAACTCAGAAATTGCATCGAAATTAAATACAAAAGGCACAATGCCGACTTAAGTACAAGAAGACTGACTCTTCTTAGTGATTATAGTTTGAACCATTGCTTCACTTCAGGTTTACTGTATAACTTGGACCTTCTTATTGACGATGAAACACAGAAATTGCATTTGAATTAAATAGAAAATGCACAATGCCGACTTAAGTACAAGAAGACTGACTCTTCTTACTGCCTATGTTTTGAACCATTCCTGTGACACTATTTATAGATTCCGATGCTACACTTGAGGTTTACTGTATACCTTGGAAGTTCTTATTGACGATGAAACACAGAAATTGCATCGGAATTAAATGCAAAAGGCACAATGCCGACTTAAGTACAAGAAGACTGATTCTTCCTACTGTCTATGTTTTGAACCATTCCTGTGACACTAGTTTTGGATTCCGATGCTTCACTTCAGGTTTGCTGTATCCCTCTGACCTTCTTATTGACAATGAAACACAGGAATTGCATGGGAATTAAATACAAAAGGCACAGAGCTGACTTAAGTACAAGAAGACCGACTCTTCCTACTGTCTATGTTTTGAACCATTACTTTGACACTAGTTATAGATTCCGATGCTTCACTTCAGGTTTACTGTATCCCTCTGACCTTCTTATTGACGATGAAACTCACAAATTGCATCGGAATTAAATACAAAAGGCACAATGCCGACTTAAGTACAAGAAGACTGACTCCTCTTACTGTCTATGTATTGAAACATTCCATTGACACTAGTTATAAATTCCGTTGCTTCACTCCAGGTTTACTGTATTCCTTGGACCTTCTTATTCACGATGAAACACAGAAATTGCATTGGAATTAAATAAAAAATGCACAATGCCGACTTAAGTACAAGAAGACTGACTCTTCTTACTGCCTATGTTTTGAACCATTCCTGTGACACTACTTATAGATTCCGATGCTACACTTGAGGTTTACTGTGTACCTTGGAAGTTCTTATTGACGATGAAACACAGAAATAGCATCGGAATTAAATGCAAAAGCCACAATGCCGACTTAAGTACAAGAAGACTGACTCTTCTTACTGTTTATGTTTTGAACCATTCCTGTGACACTAGTTATAGATTCCGATGCTTCACTCCAGGTTTACTGTTTCCCTTGGACCTTCTTATTGACGATGAAACACAGAAATTGCATCGGAATTAAATAGAAAAGGCACAATGCCGACTTAAGTACAAGAAGACTGACTCTTCTTAGTGATTATAGTTTGAACCATTGCTGTGACACTAATTACAGATTCCGACGCTTTACTTCAGGTTTACTGTATACCTTGGACATTCTTATTGACGATGAAACACAGAAATAGCATCGGAATTAAATAGAAAAGGCAGAATGTCAACTTCAGTAAAAGAAGACTGACTCTTCTTACTGTCTATGTTTTGAACCATTCCTGTGACACTAGTTATAGATTCCGATGCTTCACTCCAGGTTTATGTATCCCTTGGACCTTCTTATTGACGATGAAACACAGAAATTGCATCGGAATTAAATAGAAAAGGTACAATGCCGACTTAAGTACAGGAAGACTGACTCTTATTACTGACTATGTTTGAACCATTCCTGTGACACTAGTTATACATTCCGATGCTTCACTTCAGGTTTACTGTATACCTTGGACCTTCTTATTGACGATGAAACACAGAAATTGCATCGGAATTAAATACAAAAAGGACAATGCCGACTTAAGTACATGAAGACCGACTGTCCTTACTGACAATGATTTGAACCATTCCTGTGACACTAGTTATAGATTCCGATCCTTCACTTCACTTATACTGTATCCCTTGGACATTCTTATTGACGATGAAACACAGAAATTGCATCGGAATTAAATACAAAAGGCACAAAGCCGATTTAAGGACAAGAAGACCGACTCTTTTACTGACTATGTTTTGAACCATTCCTGTGACACTAGTTATAGATTCCGATGCTTCACTTCAGGTTTACTATATCCCTCTAACCTTCTTATTGACGATGAAACACAGAAATTGCATCGGAATTACAGACAAAAGGGACAATGCCGACTTAAGTACCCGAAGACCGACTCTTCTTACTGTCAATGTTTGAACCATTCCTGTGACACTAGTAATAGATTCCGATGCTTCACTTCAGGTTTACTGTATCCCTCTGACCTTCTTATTGACGGTGAAACACAGAAATTGCATCGGAATTAAATACGAAAGGCACAATGCCGACTTAAGTACAAGTAGACTGACTCTTCTTACTGACTATGTTTGAACCATTCCTGTGACACTAGTTATAGATTCCGATGCTTTACTTCAGGTTTACTGTATACCTTGGACCTTCTTATTGACGATGAAACACAGAAAATGCATCGGAATTAAATACAAAACGCACAATGCCGACATAAGTACAAGAAGGCTGATTCTTCCTACTGTCTATGTTTTGAACCATACCTGTGACACTAGTTGTGGATTCCGGTGCTTCACATCAGGTTTACTGTATCCCTCTGGCCTTCTTATTGACGATGAAACACAGAAAGTGCATCGGAATTAAATAGAAAAGGCACAATGCCGACTTAAGTACAAGAAGACTAACTCTTCTTACTAACTTTGTTATGAACCATTCCTGTGACACTAGCAATAGACTGCGATGCGTCACTTCAGGATTACTGTATCCCTTGGACATTCTTATAGACGATGAAACACAGAAATTGCATCGGAATTATATACAAAAGGCACAATGCCGACTTAAGTACCTGAAGACTGACTCTTCTTACTGACTATGTCTTGAACCATTCCTGTGACACTAGTTATAGATTCCGATGCTTCACTTCAGGTTTATTGTATCCCTATGACCTTATTGCCGAAGAAACACAGAAATTGCATCTGAATTAAATACAAAAGGCACAATGCCGATTTAAGGACAAGAAGATCGACTCTTTTACTGACTATGTTTTGAACCATTCCTGTGACACTAGTTATAGATTCCGATGCTTCACTTCAGGTTTACTATATCCCTCTAACCTTCTTATTTACGATGAAACTCAGAAATTGCATCGGAATTAAATACAAAAGGCACAATGCCGACATAAGGACAAGAAGACTGACTCTTCTTACTGACTATGTTTTGAACAATTCCTGTGACACTAGTTATAGATTCCGATGCATCACTTCAGGTTTACTGTATCCCTCTGACCTTCTTATTAACGATGAAACTCAGAAATTGCATCGAATTTAAATACATAAGGCACAATGCCGACTTAAGTACAAGAAGACTGACTCTTCTTACTGACTATGTTTTGAACCATTCCTGTGACACTAGTTATAGATTCCGATGCTTTACTTCAGGTTTATTGTATCCCTCTGACCTTCTTATTGACGATGAAACACAGAAATTGCATCGGAATTAAATAGAAAAGGCACAATGCCGACTTAAGTACAAGAAGACTGACTCTTCTTAGTGATTATAGTTTGAACCATTGCTGTGACACTAATTATAGATTCCGATGCTTCACTTCAGGATTACTGTATACCTTGGACCTTCTTATTGACGATGAAACACAGAAATTGCATCGGAATTAAATACAAAAGGCACAATGCCGACTTCAGTCCAAGAAGACTGACTCTTCCCACTGTCTATGTTTTGAACCATTCCTGTGACACTAGTTTTGGATTCCGATGCTTCACTTCATCTTTACTTTATCCCTCTGACCTTCTTATTGACAATGAAACACAGAAATTGCATCGGAATTTAATACAAAAGGCACAATGCCGACTTAAGTACAAGAAGACTGACTCTTTCTATTGTCTATGTTTTGAACCATTCCTGTGACACTAGTTATAGATTCCGATGCTTCACTTCAGGTTTACTGTATCCCTCTGACTTTATTGCCGATGAAACACAGAAATTGCATCGGAATTAAATACAAAAGGCACAATGCCGACTAAAGGACAAGAAGACTGACTCTTCTTACTGACTATGTTTTGAACCATTCCTGTGACACTAGTTATAGATTCCGATGCTTTACTTCAGGTTTATTGTATCCCTCTGACCTTCTTATTGACGATGAAACACAGAAATTGCATCGGAATTAAATAGAAAAGGCACAATGCCGACTTAAGTACCCGAAGACCGACTCTTCTTACTGTCAATGTTTGAACCATTCCTGTGACACTAGTTATAGATTCCGATGCATCACTTCAGGTTTACTGTATCCCTCTGACCTTCTTATTGACAATGAAACACAGAAATTGCATCGGAATTTAATACAAAAGGCACAATGCCGACTTAAGTACAAGAAGACTGACTCTTTCTATTGTCTATGTTTTGAACCATTCCTGTGACACTAGTTATAGATTCCGATGCTTCACTTCAGGTTTACTGTATCCCTCTGACTTTATTGCCGATGAAACACAGAAATTGCATCGGAATTAAATACAAAAGGCACAATGCCGACTAAAGGACAAGAAGACTGACTCTTCTTACTGACTATGTTTTGAACCATTCCTGTGATTCTAGTTATAGATTCGGATGCATCACTTCAGGTTTACTGTTTCCCTTGGACCTTCTTATTGACGATGAAACACAGAAATTGCATCGGAATTAAATACAAAAGGCACAATGCCGATTTAAGGACAAGAAGACCGACTCATTTACTGACTATGTTTTGAACCATTCCTGTGACACAAGTTATAGATTCCGATGCTTCACTTCAGGTTTACTATATCCCTCTAACCTTCTTATTGACGATGAAACTCAGAAATTGCATCGGAATTAAATACAAAAGGCACAATGCCGACTTAAGGACAAGAAGACTGACTCTTCTTACTGACTATGTTTTGAACAATTCCTGTGACACTAGTTATAGATTCCGATGCATCACTTCAGGTTTACTGTATCCCTCTGACCTTCTTATTAACGATGAAACTCAGAAATTGCATCGAAATTAAATACATAAGGCACAATGCCGACTTAAGTACAAGAAGACTGACTCTTCTTACTGACTATGTTTTGAACCATTCCTGTGACACTAGTTATAGATTCCGATGCTTTACTTCAGGTTTATTGTATCCCTCTGACCTTCTTATTGACGATGAAACACAGAAATTGCATCGGAATTAAATAGAAAAGGCACAATGCCGACTTAAGTACAAGTAGACTGACTCTTCTTACTGACTATGTTTGAACCATTCCTGTGACACTAGTTATAGATTCCGATGCTTTACTTCAGGTTTACTGTATACCTTGGACCTTCTTATTGACGATGAAACACAGAAAATGCATCGGAATTAAATACAAAACGCACAATGCCGACATTAGTACAAGAAGGCTGATTCTTCCTACTGTCTATGATTTGAACCATACCTGTGACACTAGTTGTGGATTCCGGTGCTTCACATCAGGTTTACTGTATCCCTCTGACCTTCTTATTGACGATGAAACACAGAAAGTGCATCGGAATTAAATACAAAAGGCACAATGCCGACTTAAGTACAAGAAGACAAACTCTTCTTACTAACTCTGTTATGAACCATTCCTGTGACACTAGCAATAGACTCCGATGCGTCACTTCAGGTTTACTGTATCCCTTGGACCTTTTTATAGACTATGAAACACAGAAATTGGATCGGAATTATATACAAAAGGCACAATGCCGACTTAAGTACCTGAAGACTGGCTCTTCTTACTGACTATGTCTTGAACCATTCCTGTGACACTAGTTATAGATTCCGATGCTTCACTTCAGGTTTATTGTATCCCTATGACCTTATTGCCGATGAAACACAGAAATTGCATCTGAATTAAATACAAAAGGCACAATGCCGATTTAAGGACAAGAAGATCGACTCTTTTACTGACTATGTTTTGAACCATTCCTGTGACACTAGTTATAGATTCCGATGCTTCACTTCAGGTTTACTATATCCCTCTAACCTTCTTATTGACGATGAAACTCAGAAATTGCATCGGAATTAAATACAAAAGGCACAATGCCGACTTAAGGACAAGAAGACTGACTCTTCTTACTGACTATGTTTTGAACAATTCCTGTGACACTAGTTATAGATTCCGATGCATCACTTCAGGTTTACTGTATCCCTCTGACCTTCTTATTAACGATGAAACTCAGAAATTGCGTCGAAATTAAATACATAAGGCACAATGCCGACTTAAGTACAAGAAGACTGACTCTTCTTACTGACTATGTTTTGAACCATTCCTGTGACACTAGTTATAGATTCCGATGCTTTATTTCAGGTTTATTGTATCCCTCTGACGTTCTTATTGACGATGAAACACAGTAATTGCATCGGAATTAAAGAGAAAAGGCACAATGCCGACTTAAGTACAAGAAGACTGACTCTTCTTAGTGATTATAGTTTGAACCATTGCTGTGACACTAATTATAGATTCCGATGCTTCACTTCAGGATTACTGTATACCTTGGACCTTCTTATTGACGATGAAACACAGAAATTGCATCGGAATTAAATACAAAAGGCACAATGCCGACTTCAGTGCAAGAAGACTGACTTTTCCCACTGTCTATGTTTTGAACCATTCCTGTGACACTAGTTTTGGATTCCGATGCTTCACTTCATCTTTACTTTATCCCTCTGACCTTCTTATTGACAATGAAACACAGAAATTGCATCGGAATTAAATACAAAAGGCACAATGCCGACTTAAGTACAAGAAGACTGACTCTTTCTATTGTCTATGTTTTGAACCATTCCTGTGACACTAGTTATAGATTCCGATGCTTCACTTCAGGTTTACTGTATCCCTCTGACTTTATTGCCGATGAAACACAGAAATTGCATCGGAATTAAATACAAAAGGCACAATGCCGACTAAAGGACAAGAAGACTGACTCTTCTTACTGACTATGTTTTGAACCATTCCTGTGACTCTAGTTATAGATTCGGATGCATCACTTCAGGTTTACTGTTTCCCTTGGACCTTCTTATTGACGATGAAACACAGAAATTGCATCGGAATTAAATTCAAAAGGCACAATGCCGACTTAAGAAGACTGACTCTTCTTACTGTCTATGTTATGAACCATTCCTGTGACACTAGTTATAGATTCCGATGCTTCACTCCAGGTTT
Source organism: Schistocerca serialis cubense (assembly GCF_023864345.2). NCBI lineage: Eukaryota > Metazoa > Arthropoda > Insecta > Orthoptera > Acrididae > Schistocerca > Schistocerca serialis. Next base: position 1,096,763,630 of record NC_064640.1, read on the forward strand.
ACTATATCCCTTGGACCTTCTTATTGACGATGAAACACAGAAATTGCATCGGAATTAAATACAAAAGGCACAATGCCGATTTAAGGACAAGAAGACCGACTCTTTTACTGACTATGTTTTGAACCATACCTGTGACACTAGTTGTGGATTCCGGTGCTTCACATCAGGTTTACTGTATCCCTCTGACCTTCTTATTGACGATGAAACACAGAAAGTGCATCGGAATTAAATACAAAAGGCACAATGCCGACTTAAGTACAAGAAGACTAACTCTTCTTACTATCTCTGTTATGAACCATTCCTGTGACACTAGCAATAGACTCCGATGCGTCACTTCAGGTTTACTGTATCCCTTGGACCTTCTTATAGACGATGAAACACAGAAATTGCATCGGAATTATATACAAAAGGCACAATGCCGACTTAAGTACCTGAAGACTGACTCTTCTTACTGACTATGTCTTGAACCATTCCTGTGACACTAGTTAAAGATTCCGATGCTTCACTTCAGGTTTATTGTATCCCTCTGACCTTCTTATTGACGATGAAACACAGAAATTGCATCGGAATTAAATACAAAAGCCAAAATGCCGACTTAAGTACCGGAAGACTGACTCTTCTTACTGTCAATGTTTGAACCATTGCTGTGACACTAGTTATAGATTCCGATGCTTCAGTTCAGGTTTACTGTATCCCTAGGACCTTCTTATTGACGTTGAAACACAGAAATTGCATAGGAATTAAATACAAAAGGCACAATGCCGACTTAGGGACAAGAAGACTGTTCTTACTGACTATGTTTTAACCATTCCTGTGACACCAGTTATAGATTCCGATGCATCACTTCAGGTTTACTGTATCCCTCTGACCTTCTTATTAACGATGAAACTCAGAAATTGCATCGAAATTAAATACATAAGGCACAATGCCGACTTAAGTACAAGAAGACTGACTCTTCTTACTGACTATGTTTTGAACCATTCCTGTGACACTAGTTATAGATTCCGATGCTTTACTTCAGGTTTATTGTATCCCTCTGACCTTCTTATTGACGATGAAACACAGAAATTGCATCGGAATTAAATAGAAAAGGCACAATGCCGACTTAAGTACAAGAAGACTGACTCTTCTTAGTGATTATAGTTTGAACCATTGCTGTGACACTAATTATAGATTCCGATGCTTCACTTCAGGATTACTGTATACCTTGGACCTTCTTATTGACGATGAAACACAGAAATTGCATCGGAATTAAATACAAAAGGCACAATGCCGACTTCAGTCCAAGAAGACTGACTCTTCCCACTGTCTATGTTTTGAACCATTCCTGTGACACTAGTTTTGGATTCCGATGCTTCACTTCATCTTTACTTTATCCCTCTGACCTTCTTATTGACAATGAAACACAGAAATTGCATCGGAATTTAATACAAAAGGCACAATGCCGACTTAAGTACAAGAAGACTGACTCTTTCTATTGTCTATGTTTTGAACCATTCCTGTGAAACTAGTTATAGATTCCGATGCTTCACTTCAGGTTTACTGTATCCCTCTGACTTTATTGCCGATGAAACACAGAAATTGCATCGGAATTAAATACAAAAGGCACAATGCCGACTAAAGGACAAGAAGACTGACTCTTCTTACTGACTATGTTTTGAACCATTCCTGTGATTCTAGTTATAGATTCGGATGCATCACTTCAGGTTTACTGTTTCCCTTGGACCTTCTTATTGACGATGAAACACAGAAATTGCATCGGAATTAAATACAAAAGGCACAATGCCGATTTAAGGACAAGAAGACCGACTCTTTTACTGACTATGTTTTGAACCATTCCTGTGACACTAGTTATAGATTCCGATGCTTCACTTCAGGTTTACTATATCCCTCTAACCTTCTTATTGACGATGAAACTCAGAAATTGCATCGGAATTAAATACAAAAGGCACAATGCCGACTTAAGGACAAGAAGACTGACTCTTCTTACTGACTATGTTTTGAACAATTCCTGTGACACTAGTTATAGATTCCGATGCATCACTTCAGGTTTACTGTATCCCTCTGACCTTCTTATTAACGATGAAACTCAGAAATTGCATCGAAATTAAATACATAAGGCACAATGCCGACTTAAGTACCGGAAGACTGACTCTTCTTACTGTCAATGTTTGAACCATTGCTGTGACACTAGTTATAGATTCCGATGCTTCAGTTCAGGTTTACTGTATCCCTAGGACCTTCTTATTGACGTTGAAACACAGAAATTGCATAGGAATTAAATACAAAAGGCACAATGCCGACTTAGGGACAAGAAGACTGTTCTTACTGACTATGTTTTAACCATTCCTGTGACACCAGTTATAGATTCCGATGCATCACTTCAGGTTTACTGTATCCCTCTGACCTTCTTATTAACGATGAAACTCAGAAATTGCATCGAAATTAAATACATAAGGCACAATGCCGACTTAAGTACAAGAAGACTGACTCTTCTTACTGACTATGTTTTGAACCATTCCTGTGACACTAGTTATAGATTCCGATGCTTTACTTCAGGTTTATTGTATCCCTCTGACCTTCTTATTGACGATGAAACACAGAAATTGCATCGGAATTAAATAGAAAAGGCACAATGCCGACTTAAGTACAAGAAGACTGACTCTTCTTAGTGATTATAGTTTGAACCATTGCTGTGACACTAATTATAGATTCCGATGCTTCACTTCAGGATTACTGTATACCTTGGACCTTCTTATTGACGATGAAACACAGAAATTGCATCGGAATTAAATACAAAAGGCACAATGCCGACTTCAGTCCAAGAAGACTGACTCTTCCCACTGTCTATGTTTTGAACCATTCCTGTGACACTAGTTTTGGATTCCGATGCTTCACTTCATCTTTACTTTATCCCTCTGACCTTCTTATTGACAATGAAACACAGAAATTGCATCGGAATTTAATACAAAAGGCACAATGCCGACTTAAGTACAAGAAGACTGACTCTTTCTATTGTCTATGTTTTGAACCATTCCTGTGAAACTAGTTATAGATTCCGATGCTTCACTTCAGGTTTACTGTATCCCTCTGACTTTATTGCCGATGAAACACAGAAATTGCATCGGAATTAAATACAAAAGGCACAATGCCGACTAAAGGACAAGAAGACTGACTCTTCTTACTGACTATGTTTTGAACCATTCCTGTGATTCTAGTTATAGATTCGGATGCATCACTTCAGGTTTACTGTTTCCCTTGGACCTTCTTATTGACGATGAAACACAGAAATTGCATCGGAATTAAATACAAAAGGCACAATGCCGATTTAAGGACAAGAAGACCGACTCTTTTACTGACTATGTTTTGAACCATTCCTGTGACACTAGTTATAGATTCCGATGCTTCACTTCAGGTTTACTATATCCCTCTAACCTTCTTATTGACGATGAAACTCAGAAATTGCATCGGAATTAAATACAAAAGGCACAATGCCGACTTAAGGACAAGAAGACTGACTCTTCTTACTGACTATGTTTTGAACAATTCCTGTGACACTAGTTATAGATTCCGATGCATCACTTCAGGTTTACTGTATCCCTCTGACCTTCTTATTAACGATGAAACTCAGAAATTGCATCGAAATTAAATACATAAGGCACAATGCCGACTTAAGTACAAGAAGACTGACTCTTCTTACTGACTATGTTTTGAACCATTCCTGTGACACTAGTTATAGATTCCGATGCTTTACTTCAGGTTTATTGTATCCCTCTGACCTTCTTATTGACGATGAAACACAGAAATTGCGTCGGAATTAAAGAGAAAAGGCACAAGAAGACTGACTCTTCTTAGTGATTATAGTTTGAACCATTGCTGTGACACTAATTATAGATTCCGATGCTTCACTTCAGGATTACTGTATACCTTGGACCTTCTTATTGACGATGAAACACAGAAATTGCATCGGAATTAAATACAAAAGGCACAATGCCGACTTCAGTCCAAGAAGACTGACTCTTCCCACTGTCTATGTTTTGAACCATTCCTGTGACACTAGTTTTGGATTCCGATGCTTCACTTCATCTTTACTTTATCCCTCTGACCTTCTTATTGACAATGAAACACAGAAATTTGCATCGGAATTAAATACAAAAGGCACAATGCCGACTTAAGTACAAGAAGACTGACTCTTTCTATTGTCTATGTTTTGAACAATTCCTGTGACACTAGTTATAGATTCCGATGCTTCACTTCAGGTTTACTGTATCCCTCTGACTTTATTGCCGATGAAACACAGAGATTGCATCGGAATTAAATACAAAAGGCACAATGCCGACTAAAGGTCAAGAAGACTGACTCTTCTTACTGTCTATGTTATGAACCATTCCTGTGACACTAGTTATAGATTCCGATGCTTCACTCCAGGTTTACTATATCCCTTGGACCTTCTCATTGACGATGAAACACAGAATTTGCATCGGAATTAAATACAAAAGGCACAATGCCGATTTAAGGACAAGAAGACCGACTCTTTTACTGACTTTGTTTTGAACCATTCCTGTGTCACTAGTTATAGATTCCGATGCTTCACTTCAGGTTTACTATATCCCTCTAACCTTCTTATTGACGATGAAACACAGAAATTGCATCGGAATTAAATACAAAAGGGACAATGCCGACTTAAGTACAAGTAGACTGACTCTTCATACTGACTATGTTTGAACCATTCCTGTGACACTAGTTATAGATTCCGATGCTTTACTTCAGGTTTACTGTATAGCTTGGACCTTCTTATTGACGATGAAACACAGAAAATGCATCGGAATTAAATACAAAACGCACAATGCCGACATAAGTACAAGAAGGCTGATTCTTCCTACTGTCTATGTTTTGAACCATACCTGTGACACTAGTTGTGGATTCCGGTGCTTCACATCAGGTTTACTGTATCCCTCTGACCTTCTTATTGACGATGAAACACAGAAAGTGCATCGGAATTAAATACAAAAGGCACAATGCCGACTTAAGTACAAGAAGACTGACTCTTCTTACTATCTCTGCTTTGAACCATTCCTGTGACACTAGCAATAGATTCCGATGCGTCACTTCAGGTTTACTGTATCCCTTGGACCTTCTAATAGACGATGAAACACAGAAATTGCATCGGAATTATATACAAAAGGCACAATGCCGACTTAAGTACCTGAAGACTGACTCTTCTTACTGACTATGTCTTGAACCATTCCTGTGACACTAGTTATAGATTCCGATGCTTCACTTCAGGTTTATTGTATCCCTCTGACCTTCTTATTGGCGATGAAACACAGAAATTGCATCGGAATTAAATACAAAAGCCAAAATGCCGACTTAAGTACCCGAAGACTGACTCTTCTTACTGTCAATGTTTGAACCATTGCTGTGACACTAGTTATAGATTCCGATGCTTCACTTCAGGTTTACTGTATCCCTTGGACCTTCTTATTGACGATGAAACACAGAAATTGCATAGGAATTAAATAAAAAAGGCACAATGCCGACTTAGGGACAAGATGACTGTTCTTACTGACTATGTTTTAACCATTCCTGTGACACTAGTTATAGATTCCGATGCTTCACTTCAGGTTTACTGTATCCCTATGACCTTATTGCCGATGAAACACAGAAATTGCATCTGAATTAAATACAAAAGGCACAATGCCGATTTAAGGACAAGAAGACCGACTCTTTTACTGACTATGTTTTGAACCATTCCTGTGACACTAGTTATAGATTCCGATGCTTCACTTCAGGTTTACTATATCCCTCTAACTTTCTTATTGACGATGAAACTCACAAATTGCATCGGAATTAAATACAAAAGGCACAATGCCGACTTAAGTACAAGAAGACTGACTCCTCTTACTGACTATGTTTTGAACCATTCATGTGACACTAGTTATAGATTCCGATGCTTTACTTCAGGTTTATTGTATCCCTCTGACCTTCTTATTGACGATGAAACACAGAAATTGCATCGGAATTAAATAGAAAAGGCACAATGCCGACTTAAGTACAAGAAGACTGACTCTTCTTAGTGATTATAGTTTGAACCATTGCTGTGACACTAATTATAGATTCCGATGCTTCACTTCAGGATTACTGTATACCTTGGACCTTCTTATTGACGATGAAACACAGAAATTACATCGGAATTAAATACGAAAGGCACAATGCCGACTTCAGTCCAAGAAGACTGACTCTTCCCACTGTCTATGTTTTGAACCATTCCTGTGACACTAGTTTTGGATTCCGATGCTTCACTTCATCTTTACTTTATCCCTCTGACCTTCTTATTGACAATGAAACACAGAAATTGCATCGGAATTAAAAACTAAAGGCACAATGCCGACTTAAGTACAAGAAGACTGACTCTTTCTATTGTCTATGTTTTGAACCATTCCTGTGACACTAGCAATAGATTCCGATGCGTCACTTCAGGTTTACTGTATCCCTTGGACCTTCTTATTGACGATGAAACACAGAAATTGCATCGGAATTATATACGAAAGGCACAATGCCGACTTAAGTACCTGAAGACTGACTCTTCTTACTGACTATGTCTTGAACCATTCCTGTGACACTAGTTATAGATTCCGATGCTACACTTCAGGTTTATTGTATCCCTCTGACCTTCTTTTTGACGATGAAACACAGAAATTGCATCGGAATTAAATACAAAAGCCAAAATGCCGACTTAAATACCCGAAGACTGACTCTTCTTACTGTCAATGTTTGAACCATTGCTGTGACACTAGTTATAGATTCCGATGCTTCACTTCAGGTTTACTGTATCCCTATGACCTTATTGCCGATGAAACACAGAAATTGCATCTGAATTAAATACAAAAGGCACAATGGCGACTTAAGGGCAAGATGACTGTCTCTTCCTACTGACTATGTTTTGAACCAGTCCTGTGACAGTAGTTATAGATTCCGATGCTTCACTTCAGGTTTACTGTATCCCTGTGACCTGCTTACTGACGATGAAACACAGAGATTGCATCGGAATTAATAAGAAAAGGCACAATGCCGACTTAAGTACAAGAAGACTGACTCTTCTTACTTTCTATGTTTTGAAACATTCCTGTGGCACCAGTTGTAGATTCCGATGCTTCACTTCAGGTTTACTGTAACCCTTGGACCTTCTTATTGACGATGAAACACAGATATTGCATCGGAATTAAATACAAAAGGCACAATGCCGACTTAAGTACAAGAAAACTGACTCTTCTTACTGTCTATCTTTGAACCATTCCTGTGACACTAGTTATAGATTCCGATGCTTCACTTCAGGTATACTGTATCCCACTGTCCTTCGTATTGACGGTGAAACACAGAAATTGCATCGGAATTAAATACGAAAGGCACAATGCCGACTTAAGTGCAAGAAGACTGACTCTTCTTACTGACTATGTTTTGAACCATTCCTGTGACACTAGTTATAGATCCCGATGCTGCACTTGTGTTTACTGTATCCCTGTGACCTTCTTTTCGACGATGAAACACAGAGATTGCATCGGAATTAAATAGAAAAGGCACAATGCCGACTAAAGTACTAGAAGACTGACTCTTCTTACTGTCCATGTTTTGAGCCATTCCTGTGGCACTAGTTTTAGATTCCTATGCTTCACTTCAGGTTTACTGTATCCCTTGGACCTTCTTATAGACGATGAAACACAGAAATTGTATCGGATATTATATACGAAAGGCACAATGCAGACTTAAGTACATGAAGACCGACTCTTCTTACTGACGATGATTTGAACCATTCCTGTGACACTAGTTATAGATTCCGATGCTTCACTTCATTTTTACTGTATCTCTTAGACATTCTTATTGACGATAAAACACAGAAATGGCATCGGAATAAATTCAAAAGGCACAATGCCGACTTAAGAAGACTGACTCTTCTTACTGCCTATGTTATGATCCATTCCTGTGACACTAGTTATAGATTCAGATGCTTCACTCCAGGTTTACTATATCCCTTGGACCTTCTTATTGACGATGAAACACAGAAATTGCATCGGAATTAAATACAAAAGGCACAATGCCGACTTAAGGACAAGAAGACTGACTCTTTTACTGACTATGATTTGAACCATTACTGTGACACTAGTTATAGATTCCGATGCTTCACTTCAGGTTTACTGTATCCCTCTGACCTTCTTATTGACGATGAAACTCAGAAATTGCATCGGAATTAAATACAAAAGGCACAATGCCGACTAAAAGTACAAGAAGTCTGACTCTTCTTACTGTCTATGTATTGAAACATTCCATTGACACTAGTTATAGATTCCGATGCTTCACTCCAGGTTTACTGTATCCCTTGGACATTCTTATTGACGATGAAACACAGAAATTGCATCGGAATTAAGTAGAAAAGGCACAATGCTGACTTAAGTACAAGAAGACTGACTCTTCTTACTGACTATGTTTTGAACCATTCCTGTGACACTAGTTATAGATTCCGATGCTTCTCTTCAGGTTTAATGTATCCCTCTGACCTTCTTATTGACGATGAAACTCAGAAATTGCATCGGAATTAAATAGAAAAGGCACAATGCCGACTTAAGTACAAGAAGACTGACTCTTCTTACTGTCTATGAATTGAACCATTCCATTGACACTAGTTATAGATTCCGATGCTTCACTCCAGGTCTACTGTATCCCTTGGACCTCCTTATTGACGATGAAACACAGATAATGCATCGGAATTAAATAGAAAAGGGCACAATGCCGACTTAAGTACAAGAAGACTGACTCTTCTTACTGTCTATGTTTTGAACCATTCCTGTGAGACTAGTTATAGATTCCGATGCTTCACTCCAGGTTTACTGTATCCCTTGGACCTTCTTATTGACGATGAAACACAGAAATTGCATCGGAATTAAATAGAAAAGGCACAATGCCGACTTAAGTACAAGAAGACTGACTCTTCTTACTGACTATGTTTGAACCATTCCTGTGACACAAGTTATAGATTCCGATGCTTCACTTCAGGTTTACTGTATACCTTGGACCTTCTTATTGACGATGAAACACAGAAATTGCATCGGAATTAAATACAAAAGGCACAATGCCGACGTAAGTACAAGAAGACTGACTGTTCCCACTGTCTATGTTTTGAACCATTCCTGTGACACTAGTTTTGGATTCCGACGCATCACTTCAGGTTTACTGTATCCCTCTGACCTTCTTATTGACGATGAAACACAGAAATTGCATCGGAATTAAATACAAAAGGCATAATGCCGACTTAAGTACAAGAAGATTGACTCTTCCTACTGTCTTTGTTGTGAACCATTCCTGTGACACTAGTTATAGATTCCGATGCTTCACTTCAGGTTTATTGTATCCCTCTGACTTTTTTGCCGATGAAACACAGAAATTGCATCGGAAATAAAAACAAAAGCCACAATGCCGACTTAAGGACAAGAAGACTGACTCTTCTTACTGACTATGTTTTGAACCATTCCTGTGACCCTAGTTATAGATTCCGATGCTTCACTTCAGGTTTACTGTATCCCTCTGACCTTCTTATTGACGATGAAACACAGAAATTGCATCGTAATTAAATACAAAAGCCACATTGCCGACTGAAGTTCAAGAAAACTTACTCTTCTTACTGTCTATGATTTGAACGATTCCTGTGACACTAGTTATAAATTCCGATGCTTCACTTCAGGTTTACTGTTTCCCTTGGACCTTCTTATTAACGATGAAACACAGAAATTGCATCGGAATTAAATACAAAAGGAACAATGCCGACTTAAGTACAAGGAGACTGACTCTTGCTAATGTCTATGTTTTGAACCAATTCTGTGACACTAGTTATAGAGTCCGATGTTTCACTTCAGGTTTACTGTATCCCTTGGAACTTGTTATTGACGATGAAACACAGAAATTGCATCGGAATTAAATACAAAAGGCACAATGCAGACTTAAGTACATGAAGACCGACTCTTCTTACTGACGATGATTTGAACCATTCCTGTGACACTAGTTATAGATTCCGATGCTTCACTTCATTTTTACTGTATCCCTTGGACATTCTTATTGACGATAAAACACAGAAATTGCATCGGAATTAAATACAAAAGGCACAATGCCGACTTAAGAAGACTGACTCTTCTTACTGTCTATGTTATGATCCATTCCTGTGACACTAGTTATAGATTCCGATGCTTCACTCCAGGTTTACTATATCCCTTGGACCTTCTTATTGACGATGAAACACAGAAATTGCATCGGAATTAAATACAAAATGCACAATGCCGACTTAAGGACAAGAAGACTGACTCTTTTACTGACTATGATTTGAACCATTACTGTGACACTAGTTATAGATTCCGATGCTTCACTTCAGGTTTACTGTATCCCTCTGAACTTCTTATTGACGATGAAACTCAGAAATTGCATCGGAATTAAATACAAAAGGCACAATGCCGACTTAAGTACAAGAAGACTGACTCTTCTTACTGTCTATGTATTGAAACATTCCATTGACACTAGTTATAGATTCCGATGCTTCACTCCAGGTTTACTGTATCCCTTGGACCTTCTTATTGACGATGAAACACAGAAATTGCATCGGAATTAAGTAGAAAAAGCACAATGCCGACTTAAGAACAAGAAGACTGACTCTTCTTACTGACTATGTTTTGAACCATTCCTGTGACACTAGTTATAGATTCCGATGCTTCTCTTCAGATTTAATGTATCCCTCTGACCTTCTTATTGACGATGAAACTCAGAAATTGCATCGGAATTAAATAGAAAAGGCACAATGCCGACTTAAGTACAAGAAGACTGACTCTTTTTACTGTCTATGAATTGAACCATTCCATTGACACTAGTTATAGATTGCGATGCTTCACTCCAGGTCTACTGTATCCCTTGGACCTCCTTATTGACGATGAAACACAGATAATGCATCGGAATTAAATAGAAAAGGCACAATGCCGACTTAAGTACAAGAAGACTGACTCTTCTTACTGTCTATGTTTTGAACCATTCCTGTGACACTAGTTATAGATTCCGATGCTTCACTCCAGGTTTACTGTATCCCTTGGACCTTCTTATTGACGATGAAACACAGAAATTGCATCGGAATTAAATAGAAAAGGTACAATGCCGACTTAAGTACAAGAAGACGGACTCTTCTTACTGACTATGTTTGAACCATTCCTGTGACACTAGTTATAGATATCGATGCTTCACTTCAGGTTTACTGTATACCTTGGACCTTCTTATTGACGATGAAACACAGAAATTGCATCGGAATTAAATACAAAAGGCACAATGCCGACTTAAGTACAAGAAGACTGACTGTTCCCACTGTCAATGTTTTGAACCATTCCTGTGACACTAGTTTTGGATTCCGACGCTTCACTTCAGGTTTACTGTATCCCTCTGACCTTCTTATTGACGATGAAACACAGAAATTGCATCGGAATTAAATACAAAAGGCATAATGCCGACTTAAGTACAAGAAGATTGACTCTTCCTACTGTCTATGTTGTGAACCATTCCTGTGACACTAGTTATAGATTCCGATGCTTCACTTCAGGTTTACTGTATCCCTCTGACTTTATTGCCGATGAAACACAGAAATTGCATCGGAAATAAATACAAAAGGCACAATGCCGACTTAAGGACAAGAAGACTGACTCTTCTTACTGACTATGTTTTGAACCATTCCTGTGACTCTAGTTATAGATTCCGATGCTTCACTTCAGGTTTACTGTATCCCTCTGAGCTTCTTATTGACGATGAAACACAGAAATTGCATCGTAATTAAATACAAAAGCCACAATGCCGACTGAAGTACAAGAAATCTTACTCTTCTTACTGTCTATGATTTGAACGATTCCTGTGACACTAGTTATAGATTCCGATGCTTCACTTCAGGTTTACTGTTTCCCTTGGACCTTCTTATTGACGATGAAACACAGAAATTGCATCGGAATTAAATACAAAAGGAACAATGCCGACTTAAGTACAAGAAGACTGACTCTTGCTACTGTCTATGTTTTGAACCAATTCTGTGACACTAGTTATAGTGTCCGATGTGTCACTTCAGGTTTACTGTATCCCTTGGACCTTCTTATTGACTATGAAACACAGAAATTGCATCGGAATTAAATAGAAAAGGCACAATGCCGACTTAAGTACAAGAAGACACACTCTTCTTACTGACTATGTTTGAACCATTCCTGTGACACTAGTTATAGATTCCGATGCTTCACTTCAGGTTTACTGTATACCTTGGACCTTCTTATTGACGATGAAACACAGAAATTGCATCGGAACTAAATACAAAAGGCACAATGCCGACTTAAGTACAAGAACACTGACTCTTCCTACTGTCTATGTTGTGAACCATTCCTGTGACACTAGTTATAGATTCCGATGCTTCACTTCAAGTTTACTGTATCCCTCTGACTTTATTGCCCATGAAACACAGAAATTGCATCGGAAATAAATACAAAAGGCACAATGCCGACTTAAGGACAAGAAGACTGACTCTTCTTACTGTCTATGTTTTGAACCATTCCTGTGACACTAGTTATAGATTCCGATGCTTCTCTTCAGGTTTAATGTATCCCTGTGACCTGCTTACTGACGATGAAACACAGAGATTGCATCGGAATTAAATAGAAAAGGCACAATGCCGACTTAAGTACAAGAAGACTGACTCTTCTTACTGTCTATGTTTTGAAACATTCCTGTGGCACCAAATGTAGATTCCGATGCTTCACTTCAGGTTTACTGTATCCCTTGGACCTTCTTATTGACGATGAAACACAGATATTGCATCGGAAATAAATACAAAAGGCACAATGCCGACTTAGGTACAAGAAAACGGACTCTTCTTACTGTCTATGTTTGAATCATTCCTGTGACACTAGTTATAGATTCCGATGCTTCACGTCAGGTTTACTGTATCCCACTGTCCTTCGTATTGACGGTGAAACACAGAAATTGCATCGGAATTAAATACGAAAGGCACAATGCCCACTTAAGTGCAAGAAGACTGACTCTTCTTACAGACTATGGTTTGAACCATTCCTGTGACTCTAGTTATAGATTCCGATGCTTCACTCCAAGACCATCTTATTGGACCTTCTTATTGACGATGAAACACCGAAATTGCATCGGAATTAAATACGAAAGGCACAATGCCGACTTAAGTACATGAAGACTGACTCTCCTTGCTGACTATGTTTTGAACCATTCCTGTGGCACTAGTTTTAGATTCCGATTCTTCACTTCTGGTTTACTGTATCCCTTGGACCCTCTTATAGACGATGAAACACAGAAATTGTATCGGAATTATATACAAAAGGCACAATGCAGACTAAAGTACATGAAGACCGACTCTTCTTACTGACAATGATTTGAACCATTCCTGTGACACTAGTTATAGATTCCGATGCTTCACTTCATTTTTACTGTATCCCTTGGACTTTCTTATTGACGATAAAACACAGAAATTGCATCGGAATTAAATACAAAAGGCACAATGCCGACTTAAGAAGACTGACTCTTCCTACTGTTTATGTTATGATCCATTCCTGTGACACTAGTTATAGATTCCGATGCTTCACTCCAGGTTTACTATATCCCTTGGACCTTCTTATTGACGATGAAACACAGAAATTGCATCGGAATTAAATACAAAAGGCACAATGCCGACTTAAGGATAAGAAGACTGACTCTTTTACTGACTATGTTTTGAACCATTACTGTGACACTAGTTATAGATTCCGATGCATCACTTCAGGTTTACTGTATCCCTCTGACCTTCTTATTGACGATGAAACTCAGAAATTGCATCGGAATTAAATGCAAAAGGCACAATGCCGACTTAAGTACAAGAAGACTGACTCTCGTTACTGTCTATGTATTGAAACATTCCATTGACACTAGTTATAGATTCCGATGCTTCACTCCAGGTTTACTGTATCCCTTGGACCTTCTTATTGACGATGAAACACAGATATTGCATCGGAATTAAGTAGAAAAGGCACAATGCCGACTTAAGAACAAGAAGACTGACTCTTCTTACTGACTATGTTTTGAACCATTCCTGTGACACTAGTTATAGATTCCGATGCTTCTCTTCAGGTGTAATGTATCCCTCTGACCTTCTTATTGACGATGAAACTCAGAAATTGCATCGGAATTAAATAGAAAAGGCAGAATGCCGACTTAAGTACAAGAAGACTGACTCTTCTTGCTGTCTAACAATTGATCCATTCCATTGACACTAGTTATAGATTCCGATGCTTCACTCCAGGTCTAGTGTATCCCTTGGACCTCCTTATTGACGATGAAACACAGATAATGCATCGGAATTAAATAGAAAAGGCACAATGCCGACTTAAGTACAAGAAGACTGACTCTTCTTACTGTCTATGTTTTGAACCATTCCTGTGACACTAGTTATAGATTCCGATGCTACACTCCAGGTTTACTGTATCCCTTGGACCTTCTTATTGACGATGAAACACAGAAATTGCATCGGGATTAAATAGAAAAGGCACAATGCCGACTTAAGTACAAGAAGACTGACTCTTCTTACTGACTATGTTTGAACCATTCCTGTGACACTAGTTATAGATTCCGATGCTTCACGTCAGGTTTTCTGTATACCTTGGACCTTCTTATTGACGATGAAACTCAGAAATTGCATCGGAATTAAATACAAAAGGCACAATACCGACTTAAGTACAAGAAGACTGACTCTTCTTACTGTCTATGTATTGAAACATTCCATTGACATTAGTTATAGATTCCGATGCTTCACTCCAGGTTTACTGTATCCCTTGGACCTTCTTATTGACCATGAAACACAGAAATTGGATCGGAATTAAGTAGAAATGGCACAATACCGACTTAAGAACTAGAAGACTGACTCTTCTTACTGACTATGTTTTGAACCATTCCTGTGACACTAGTTATAGATTCCGATGCTTCTCTTCAGGTTTAATGTATCCCTCTGACCTTCTTATTGACGATGAAACTCAGAAATTGCATCGGAATTAAATACAAAAGGCACAATGCCGACTTAAGTACAAGAAGACTGACTCTTCTTACTGTCTATGAATTGAACCATTCCATTGACACTAGTTATAGATTCCGATGCTTCACTCCAGGTCAACTGTATCCCTTGGACCTTCTTATTGACGATGAAACACAGAAAATGCATCGGAATTAAATAGAAAAGGCAGAATGCCGACTTAAGTACAAGAAGACTGACTCTTCTTACTCCCTATGTTTTGAACCATTCCTGTGACACTAGTTGTAGAATCAGATGCTTCACTCCAGGTTTACTGTATCCCTTGGACCTTCTTATTGACTATGAAACACAGATATTGCATCGGAATTAAATAGAAAAGGCACAATGCCGACTTAAGTACAAGAAGACTCACTCTTCTTACTGACTATGTTTGAACTATTCCTGTGACACTAGTTATAGATTCCGATGCTTCACTTCAGGTTTACTGTATACCTTGGACCTTCTTATTGACGATGAAATACAGAAATTGCATCGGAATTAAATACAAAAGGCACAATGCCGACTTAAGTACAAGAAGACTGACTCTTCCCACTGTCTATGTTTTGAACCATTCCTGTGACACTAGTTTTGGATTCCGATGCTTCACTTCAGGTTTACTGTATCCCTCTGACCTTCTTATTGACGATGAAACACAGAAATTGCATCGGAATTAAATACAAAAGGCACAATGCCGACTTAAGTACAAGAAGATTGACTCTTCCTACTGTCTATGTTGTGAACCATTCCTGTGACACTAGTTATAGATTCCGATGCTTCACTTCAAGTTTACTGTATCCCTCTGACTTTATTGCCCATGAAACACAGAAATTGCATCGGAAATAGATACAAAAGGCACAATGCCGACTTAAGGACAAGAAGACTGACTCTTCTTACTGTCTATGTTTTGAACCATTCCTGTGACACTAGTTATAGATTCCGATGCTTCTCTTCAGGTTTAATGTATCCCTGTGACCTGCTTACTGACGATGAAACACAGAGATTGCATCGGAATTAAATAGAAAAGGCACAATGCCGACTTAAGTACAAGAAGACTGACTCTTCTTACCGTCTATGTTTTGAAACATTCCTGTGGCACCAGTTGTAGATTCCGATGCTTCACTTCAGGTTTACTGTATCCCTTGGACCTTCTTATTGACCATGAAACACAGAAATTGGAACGGAATTAAGTAGAAATGGCACAATACCGACTTAAGAACTAGAAGACTGACTCTTCTTACTGACTATGTTTTGAACCATTCCTGTGAAACTAGTTATAGATTCCGATGCTTCTCTTCAGGTTTAATGTATCCCTCTGACCTTCTTATTGACGATGAAACTCAGAAATTGCATCGGAATTAAATACAAAAGGCACAATGCCGAGTTAAGTACAAGAAGACTGACTCTTCTTACTGTCTATGAATTGAACCATTCCATTGACACTAGTTATACATTCCGATGCTTCACTCCAGGTCAACTGTATCCCTTGGACCTTCTTATTGACGATGAAACACAGAAAATGTATCGGAATTAAATAGAAAAGGCACAATGCCGGCCTAAGTACAAGAAGACTGACTCTTCTTACTCTCTATGTTTTGAACCATTCCTGTGACACTAGTTGTAGATTCCGATGCTTCACTCCAGGTTTACTGTATCCCTCTGACCTTCTTATTGTCGATTAAACACAGTAATTGCATCGGAATTAAATTGAAAAGGGCACAATGCCGACTTAAGTACAAGAAGACTGACTCTTCTTACTGTCTATGTTTTGAACCATTCCGGTGACACTAGTTATAGGTTCCATTGCTCCACTTCAGGTTTACTGTATCTCTTGGACCTTCGTATTGACGATGAAACACAGAAGTTGCATCGGAATTAAATGTAAAAGGCACAATGCCGACTTAAGTACTAGAAGACTGACTCTTCTTACCGACTATGTTTTGAACCATTCCTGTGACACTAGTTATAGATTCCGATGCTTCACTTCAGGTCGACTGTATCCCTCTGACCTTCTTTTTGACGATGAAACACAGAAATTGCATCGGAATTAAATAGAAAAGGAACAATGCCGACTTAAGTACACGAAAACTAACTCTTCTTACTGACTATATCATGATCCATTCCTGTGACACTAGTTATAGATTTCAATGCTTCACTTCAGGTTTACTGTATCCCTTGGACCTTCTTATTGACGATGAAACACAGCAATTGCATCGGAATTAAATACAAA
Source organism: Schistocerca serialis cubense (assembly GCF_023864345.2). Lineage (NCBI taxonomy): Eukaryota > Metazoa > Arthropoda > Insecta > Orthoptera > Acrididae > Schistocerca > Schistocerca serialis. The sequence goes on from NC_064640.1 coordinate 1,096,780,969, forward strand.
AGGCACAATGCCTACTTAAGTACAAGAAGACTGACTCTTCTTACTGACTATGTTATGAACCATTCCTGTGACACTAGTTGTATATTCCAATGCTTCACTTCAGGTTTACTGCATCCCTAGGACCTTCTTATTGACGATGAAACACAGATATTGCATCGGAACTAAATACAAAAGGCACAATGCCGACTTATGTATAAGATGACTGACTCTTCCTACTGTCTATGTTTTGAACCATTCCTGTGACACTAGTTATAGATTCCGATGCTTCACACCAGGTATACTGTATCCCTTGGACCTTCTTAATGACGATGAAACACCGAAATTGCAACGGAATTAAATAGAAAAGTCACAATGCCGACTTAAGTACAAGGAGACTGACTTATCTTACTGACTATGTTTGAACCATTCCTGTGACACTAGTTATAGATTCCGATGCTTCACTTCAGGTTAACTGTATCCCTTAGGCCTTCTTATTGACGATGAAACACAGAAATTTTATCGGAATTAAAGAGAAAAGGCACAATGCCGAATCAAGTACAAGAAGACTGACTCTTCTAACTGACTATGTTTGGAACCATTCCTGTGTCAGTAGTTATAGATTCCGATGCTTCACTTCAGGTTTACTGTATCCCTTGGACCTTCTGATTGATGACGAAACACAGAAATTGCATCGGAATTAAATAGTAAAGGCACAATGCCGACTTATGTACAAGAAGACTGCCTCTTCCTACTGTCTATGTTTTGAACCATTCCTGTGACACTAGTTATGGATTCCGATGCTTCACTTCAGGTTTACTGTAGCCCTTGGACCTTCTTATTGACAATGAAACAAAGAAATTGCATCGTAATTAGATACAAAAGGCACAATGCCGACTTAAGTACAAGAAGGCTGACTCTTTATACTGACTATATCTTGATCCATTCCTGTGACACTAGTTATAGATTCCGATGCTTCACTTCAGGTGTACTGTTTCCCTTGGATCTTCGTATTGACGATGAAACACAGAAATTGCATCGGAATTAAATGCCGACTTAAGTACAAGAAGACTGACTCTTCTTACTGACTATGATTTGAACCATTCCAGTGACACTAGTTGTAGATTCCGATGCTTCACTTCAGGTTTACTGTATCCCTCTGACCTTCCTATTAACGATGAAACACCGATATTGCATCGGAATTAAATAGAGAAGGCACAATGCCGACTTAAGTACAAGAAGACCGACTCATCCAACTGTCTATGTTTTGAACCATTCCTGTGACACTAGTTATAGATTCCGATGTTTCATCTCAGGTTCACTGTATCCCTCTGACCTTCTTATTGACTATGAAACACAGAAATTGCATCGGAATTAAGTAGAAAAGGCACAATGCCGTCTTAAGTACAAGCAGACTGACGCTTCTTAGTGTCTATGTTTTGAACCATTCCTGTGATGCTAGTTACAGATTCCGATGCTTCACTTCAGGTTTACTGTATCCCTTGGACCGTCTTATTGACGATGAAACACAGAAAATGCATCGGAATTAAATTCAAAAGGCACAATGCCGACTTAAGTACAAGAAGACTGACTCTTCTTACTGACAATGTGTTGAACCATTCCTGTGACACTATTTAGAGATTCCGATGCTTCACTTCAGGTTTACTGTATCCCTCTGACCTTCTTATTGTCGATTAAACACAGTAATTGCATCGGAATTAAATTGAAAAGGGCACAATGCCGACTTAAGTACAAGAAGACTGACTCTTCTTACTGTCTATGTTTTGAACCATTCCGGTGACACTAGTTATAGATTCCATTGCTCCACTTCAGGTTTACTGTATCTCTTGGACCTTCGTATTGACGATGAAACACAGAAGTTGCATCGTAATTAAATGTAAAAGGCACAATGCCGACTTAAGTACAAGAAGACTGACTCTTCTTACCGACTATGTTTTGAACCATTCCTGTGACACTAGTTATAGATTCCGATGCTTCACTTCAGGTCGACTGTATCCCTCTGACCTTCTTTTTGACGATGAAACACAGAAATTGCATCGGAATTAAATAGAAAAGGAACAATGCCGACTTAAGTACACGAAAACTGACTCTTCTTACTGACTATATCATGATCCATTCCTGTGACACTAGTTATAGATGTCAATGCTTCACTTCAGGTTTACTGTATCCCTTGGACCTTCTTATTGACGATGAAACACAGCAATTGCATCGGAATTAAATACAAAAGGCACAATGCCTACTTAAGTACAAGAAGATAGACTCTTCTTACTGACTATGTTATGAACCATTCCTGTGACACTAGTTGTATATTCCAATGCTTCACTTCAGGTTTACTGCATCCCTAGGACCTTCTTATTGACGATGAAACACAGATATTGCATCGGAACTAAATACAAAAGGCACAATGCCGACTTAAGTACAAGAAGACTGACTCTTCTTACTGTCTATGCTTTGAACCATTCCTGTGACACTAGTTATAGATTCCAATGCTTCACCTCCGGTTATCTGTATCCCTCTGACCTTCTTATTGACGATGAAACACAGAAATTGCATCGGAATTAAATCGAAAAGGCACAATGCCGACTTAAGTACAAGAAGACTGACTCTTCTCACCGACTATGTTTTGAACCACTCCTGTGACACTAGTTATAGATTCCGGTGCTTCACTTCAGGCTTACTGTATCCCTTGAACCTTCTTATTAACGATGATACACATAAATTGCATCGGAATTAAATACAAAAGGCACAATGCCGACTTAAGTGCAAGAAGACTGACTCTTCTTACTGTCTATGTTTTGAACCATTCCTGTGACACTAGTTATAGATTCCGATGCTTCACACCAGGTATACTGTATCCCTTGGACCTTCTTAATGACGATGAAACACCGAAATTGCAACGGAATTAAATAGAAAAGGTACAATGCCGACATAGGTACAAGAAGACTGACTCTTGTTACTGAGTATGTTTTAAACCATTCCTGTGACACTAGTTATGGATTCCGATGCTTCACTTCATTTTTACTGTATACCTTGGAGCTTTTATTTTAACGATGAAACACAGAAATTGCATCGGAATTAAAAACAAAAAGCACAATGCCGACTTAAGTACAAGAAGACTGACTCTTCTTACTGTCTATGTTTTGAACCATTCCTGTGACACTAGTTATAGATTCCGATGCTTCACCTCCGGTTAACTGTATCCCTCTGACCTTCTTATTGACGATGAAACACAGAAATTGCATCGGAATTAAATCGAAAAGGCACAATGCCGACTTAAGTACAAGAAGACTGACTCTTCTCACTGACTATGTTTTGAACCACTCCTGTGACACTAGTTATAGATTCCGGTGCTTCACTTCAGGTTTACTGTATCCCTTGGACCTTCTTATTAACGATGATACACATAAATTGCATCGGAATTAAATACAAAAGGCACAATGCAACTTAAGTACAAGAAGACTGACTCTTCCTACTGTCTATGTTTGGAACCATTCCTGTGACACTAGCTATAGATTCCGATGCTTCACTTCAGGTTTACTGAATCCCTTGGACCTTCTTATTGACGATGAAACACAAAAATTGCATCGGAATTAAATACAAAGGGCACAATGCCGACTTAAGTACAAGAAGACTGACTCTTCTTACTGTCTATGTTTTGAACCATTCCTGTGACACTAGTTATAGATTCCGATGCTTCACCTCCAGTTATCTGTATCCCTCTGACCTTCTTATTGACGATGAAACACAGAAATTGCATCGGAATTAAATAGAAAAGGCACAATGCCGACTTAAGTACAAGAAGACTGACTCTTCTTACTGTCTATGTTTTGAACCATTCCTGTGACGCTAGTTACAGGTTCCGATGCTTCACTTCAGGTTTACTGTATCCCTTGGACATTCTTATTGGCGATGAAACACAGAAATTGCATCGCAATTAAATAGAAAAAGCACAATGCCGACATAAGTACAAGAAGACTGATTGTCCTTACTGACTATGTTATCAACCATTCCTGTGATTCTAGTTATAGATTCCGACGCTTCACGTCAGGTTTACTGTATCCCTCTCACCTTCTTACTGACGATGAAACACAGAAATTGCATCGGAATTAAATAGAAAAGTCACAATGCCGACTTAAGTACAAGAAGACTGACTCGTCTTACTGACTATGATTTGAACCATTCCTGTGACACCAGTTAGAGATTCCGATGCTTCACTTCAGGTTTACTGTATCCCTTGGACCTTCCTATAGACGATGAAATACAGAAATAGCATCGGAATTAAATCCAAAAGGCACAATGCCGACTAAAGTAGAATATGACTGACCCTTCTTACTGTCTATGTTCTGAACCATTCATGTGACAAAAGTTCTCAATTCCGACGCTTCACTTCAGGTTTACTGTATCCCTCTGACCATCCTATTGACGATGAAACACAGAAATTGAATCGGAATTAAATACAAAAGGCACATTGCCGACTTAAGTTCAAGAAGACTGACTCTTCTTATTGACTATGTTTTGAACCATATCTGTGACACTAGTTATAGATTCCGATGCTTCACTTCAGCTTTACTGTATCCCTTGGACCTTCTTATTGACGATGAAACACTGAAATAGTATCGGAATTAAATAGAAAAGGCACAATGCCGGATCAAGTACAAGAAGACTGACTCTTCTAACTAACTATGATTGGAACCATTCCTGTGACGCTAGTTATAGATTCCGATGCTTCACTTCAGGTTTACTGTATCCCTTGGACCTTCTTATTGATGACGAAACACAGAAATTGTATCGAAATTAAATAGAAAAGGCACAATACCGACTTATGTACAAGAAGACTGCCTCTTCCTACTGTCTATGTTTTGAACCATTCCTGTGACACTAGTTATGGATTCCGATGCTTCACTTCAGGTTTACTGTATCCCTTGGACCTTCTTATTGACAATGAAACACAGAAATTGCATCGGAATTGAATACAAAAGGCACAATGCCGACTTATGTACAAGAAGACTGATCTTCATACTGACTATATCTAAATCCATTCCTGTGACTCTAGTTATAGATGCCGATGCTTCACTTCAGGTTTACTGTATCCCTTGGATCTTCTTATTGACGATGAAACACTGAAATTGTATCGGAATTAAATACAAAAGGCACAATGCCGACTTAAGTACAAGAAGACTGACTCTTCTTACTGACTATGATTTGAACCATTCCAGTGATAATAGTTGTTGATTCCGATGCTTCACTTCATGTTTACTGTATCCCTCTGACCTTCTTATTAACGATGAAACACCGATATTGCATCGGAATTAAATGGAAAAGGCACAATGCCGACTTAAGTACAAGAAGACCGACTCATCCAACTGTCTATGTTTTGAACCATTCCTGGGACACTAGTTATAGATTCCGATGCTTCACCTCAGGTTCACTGTATCCCTCTGACCTTCTTATTGACGATGAAACACAGAAATTGCATCGGAATTAAATAGAAAAGGCACAATGCCGTCTTAAGTACAAGCAGACTGACTCTTCTTAGTGTCTATGTTTTGAACCATTCCTGTGACGCTAGTTACAGATTCCGATGCTTCACTTCAGGTTTACTGTATCCCTTGGACCTTCTTATTGACGATTAAACACAGAAATATCATCGGAAATAAATACAAAAGGCACAATACGGACTGAAGTACATGTAGACTGAATCTTCCTACTGTCTAAGTTAAGAACCATTCCCATGACACTAGTTATAGATTCCGATGCTTCATGTTAGGTTTACTGTATCCCTTGGACCTTCTTAATGACGATGAAACACAGATAGTGCATCGGAATTAAATACAAAAGGCCCAATGCCACCTTAAGTACAAGAAGACTGACTCTTCCAACTGACTATGTGTTGAACCATTCCTGTGACACTATTTGGAGATTCCGATGCTTCCCTTCAGGTTTACTGTATCCCTCTGAACTTCTTATTATCGATTAAACACAGTAATTGCATCGGAATTAAATTGAAAAGGGCACAATGCCGACTTAAGTACAAGAAGACTGACTCTTCTTACTGTCTATGTTTTGAACCATTCCGGTGACACTAGTTATAGATTCCGATGCTCCACTTCAGGTTTACTGTATCTCTTGGACCTTCTTATTGACGATGAAACACAGAAGTTGCATCGGAATTAAATACAAAAGGCACAATGCCGACTTAAGTACAAGAAGACTGACTCTTCTTACCGACTATGATTTGAACCATTCCTGTGACACTAGTTATGGATTCCGATGCTTCACTTCAGGTTTACTGTATCCCTCTGACCTTCTTATTGACGATTAAACACAGAAATATCATCGGAAATAAATACAAAAGGCACAATACAGACTGAAGTACATGTAGACTGAATCTTCCTACTGTCTAAGTTAAGAACCATTCCCATGACACTAGTTATAGATTCCGATGCTTCATATCAGGTTTACTGTATCCCTTGGACCTTCTTAATGACGATGAAACACAGATAGTGCATCGGAATTAAATACAAAAGGCCCAATGCCACCTTAAGTACAAGAAGACTGACTCTTCCTATTGCGTATGTTTTGAACCATTCCTGTGACACTAGTTATAGATTCCGATGCTTCACTTCAGGGTTACTGTATGCCTCTGACCTTCTTTTTGACGATGAAACACAGAAATTGCATCGGAATTAAATAGAAAAGGCACAATGCCGACTTAAGTACAGGAAGACTGACTCTTCTTACTGACTATATCTTGATCCATTCCAGTGACACTAGTTATAGATTCCGATGCTTCACTTCAGGTTTACTGTATCCCTTGGACCTTCTTATTGACGATAAAACACAGCAATTGCATCGGAATTAAATACAAAAGGGACAATGCCTACTTAAGTACAAGAAGACTGACTCTTCTTACTGACTATGTTTTGAACCATTCCTGTGACACTAGTTATAGATTCCGATGCTTCACACCAGGTATACTGTATCCCTTGGACCTTCTTAATGACGATGAAACACCGAAATTGCAACGGAATTAAATAGAAAAGGCACAATGCCGACTTAGGTACAAGAAGACTGACTCTTGTTACTGAGTATGTTTTAAACCATTCCTGTGACACTAGTTATGGATTCCGATGCTTCACTTCATTTTTACTGTATACCTTGGACCTTTTTATTAACGATGAAACACAGAAATTGCATCGGAATTAAATATAAAAGGCACAATGCCGACTTAAGTACAAGAAGACTGACTCTTCTTACTGTCTATGTTTTGAACCATTCCTGGGACACTAGTTATAGATTCCGATGCTTCACCTCCAGTTATCTGTATCCCTCTGACCTTCTTATTGACGATGAAAAACAGAAATTGCTTTGGAATTAAATCGAAAAGGCACAATGCCGACTTAAGTACAAGAAGACTGACTCTTCTCACTGACTATGTTTTGAACCACTCCTGTGACACTAGTTATAGATTCCGGTGCTTCACTTCAGGTTTACTGTATCCCTTGGACCTTGTTATTAACGATGATACACATAAATTGCATCGGAATTAAATACAAAAGGCACAATGCCGACTTAAGTACAAGAAGACTGACTCTTCCTACTGTCTAGGTTTGGAACCATTCCTGTGACACTAGTTATAGATTCCGATGCTTCACTTCAGGTTTACTGAATCCCTTGGACCTTCTTATTGACGATGAAACACAAAAATTGCATCGGAATTAAATACAAAAGGCACAATGCCGACTTAAGTACAAGAAGACTGACTCTTCTTACTGTCTATGTTTTGAACCATTCCTGTGACACTAGTTATAGATTCCGATGCTTCACCTCCGGTTATCTGTATCCCTCTGACCTTCTTATTGACGATGAAACATAGAAATTGCATGGGAATTAAATAGAAAAGGCACAATGCCGACTTAGGTACAAGATGACTGACTCTTCTTACTGTCTATGTTTTGAACCATTCCTGTGACGCTAGTTACAGGTTCCGATGCGTCACTTCAGGTTTACTGTATCCCTTGGACCTTCTTATTGACGATGAAATACAGAAATTGCATCGGAATTAAATACAAAAGGCACAATGCCGACTTAAGTAGAATATGACCGACCCTTCTTACTGTCTATGTTCTGAACCATTCATGTGACAAAAGTTCTAGATTCCGACGCTTCACTTCAGGTTTACTGTATCCCTCTGACCATCCTATTGACGATGAAACACAGAAATTGAATCGCAATTAAAAACAAAAGGCACATTGCCGACTTAAGTACAAGAAGACTGACTCTTCTTATTGACTATGTTTTGAACCATATCTGTGACACTAGTTATAGATTCCGATGCTTCACTTCAGCTTTACTGTATCCCTTGGACCTTCTTATTGACGATGAAACACTGAAATAGCATCGGAATTAAATATAAAAGGCACAATGCCGAAACAAGTACAAGAAGACTGACTCTTCTAACTGACTATGATTGGAACCATTCCTGTGACACTAGTTATAGATTCCGATGATGCACTTCAGGTCTACTGTGTCCCTCTGACCTTCTTATTGAAGATGAAATACAGATATAGCATCGGAATTAAATACAAAAGGCACAATGCTGACTTAAGTACAAGAAGACTGACTCTTCTTACTGTCTATGTTTTAAACCATTCCTGTGACGCTAGTTATAGATTCCGATGCTTCACTTCAGGTTTACTGTATCCCTTGAACCTTCTTATTGATGACGAAACACAGAAATTGCATCGGAATTAAATAGAAAAGGCACAATGCCGACTTATGTACAAGAAGACTGCCTCTTCTCACTGTCTATGTTTTGAACCATTCCTGTGACACTAGTTATGGATTCTGATGCTTCACTTCAGGTTTACTGTATCCCTTGGACCATCTTATTGACAATGAAACACAGAAATTGCATCGGAATTGAATACCAAAGGAACAATGCCGACTTATGTACAAGAAGACTGATCTTCATACTGACTATATCTTGATCCATTCCTGTGACACAAGTTATAGATGCCGATGCTTCACTTCAGGTTTACTGTATCCCTTGGATCTTCTTATTGACGATGAAACACAGAAATTGCATCGGAATTAAATACAAAAGGCACAATGCCAACTTAAGTACAAGAAGACTGACTCTTCTTACTGACTATGATTTGAACTATTCCAGTGATACTAGTTGTAGATTCCGATGCTTCACTTCATGTTTACTGTATCCCTCTGACCGTCTTATTAACGATGAAACACCGATATTGCATCGGAATTAAATAGAAAAGGCACAATGCCGACTTAAATACAAGAAGACCGACTCTTCCAACTGTCTATGTTTTGAACCATTCCTGTGACACTAGTTATAGATTCCGATGCTTCACTTCAGGTTTACTGTATCCCTTTGGCCTTCTTATTGACGATGAAACACAGAAATAGCAGCGGAATGAAATTCATAAGGCACAATACCGACTTAAGTACAAGAAGACTGACTCGTCTTACTGACTATGATTTGAACCATTCCTGTGACACCAGTTAGAGATTCCGATGCTTCACTTCAGGTTTATTGTATCCCTCTGACCTTCGTATTGACGATGAAACACAGTAATTGCATCGGACTTAATTTGAAAAGGGCACAATGCCGACTTAAGTACAAGGAGACTGACTCTTCTTACTGTCTATGTTTTGAACCATTCATGTGACACTAGTTATAAATTCGGATGCTTCACTTCAGGTTTACTGTATCCCTTGGACCTTCTTATTGACGATGAAATACAGAAATTGCATCGGAATTAAATACAAAAGGCACAATGCCGACTTAAGTAGAAGATGACCGACCCTTTTTACCGTCTATGTTCTGAACCATTCATGTGACAAAAGTTCTAGATTCCGATGTTTCACTTCAGGTTTACTGTATCCCTCTGACCATCCTATTGACGATGAAACACAGAAATTGAATCGGAATTAAATACAAAAGGCACAATGCCGACTTAAGTGCAAGGAGACTGACTCTTCTTACTGACTATGTTTTGAACCATATCTATGACACTAGTTATAGATTCCGATGCTTCACTTCAGATATACTGTATCCCTTGGACCTTCTTATTGACGATGAAACACTGAAATAGCATCGGAATTAAATAGAAAAGGCACAATGCCGAATCAAGTACAAGAAGACTGACTCTTCTAACTGACTATGATTGGAACCATTCCTGTGACACTAGTTATAGATTCCGATGATTCACTTCAGGTCTACTGTGTCCCTCTGACCTTCTTATTGAAGATGAAACACAGAAATAGCATCGGAATTAAATACAAAAGGCAAAATGCCAACTTAAGTACAAGAAAACTGACTCTTCTTACTGACTATGTTTTGAACCATTCCTGTGACACTAGTTGTACATTTCGATGCTTCACTTCAGGTTTACTGCATCCCTAGGACCTTCTTATTGACGATGAAACACAGAAATTGCATCGGAACTTAATACAAAATTCACAATGCCGACTTATGTATAAGATGACTGACTCTTCCTACTGTCAAAGTTTTGAACCATTCCTGTGACATTATTTATGGATTCCAATGCTTCACTTCAAGTTTACTGTATCCTTTGGACCTTCTTATTGGCGTTGAAACACAGAAATTGCATCGGAAATAATTAGAAAAGGCACAATGCCGACTTAAGTACAAGAAGACTGACTCTTCTTACTGTCTATGTATTGAACCATTCCTGTGATACTAGTTATAGATTCCGATGCTTCACCTCAGTTTCACTGAATCCCTCTGACCTTCTTATTGACGATGAAACACAGAAATTGCATCGGAATTAAATAGAAATGGCACAATGCCGTCTTAAGTACATGAAGACTGACTCTTCTTACTGACTATATCTTGAACCATTCCTGTGACACTAGTTATAGATTCCGATGCTTCACCTCAGTTTCACTGAATCCCTCTGACCTTCTTATTGACGATGAAACACAGAAATTGCATCGGAATTAAATACTAAAGGCACAATGCCGACTTAAGTACAAGAAGGCTGACTCTTCCTATTGTGTATGTTTTGAACCATTCCTGTGACACTAGTTATAGATTCCGATGCTTCACTTCAGGGTTACTGTATCCCTCTGACCTTCTTTTTGACGATGAAACACAGAAATTGCATCGGAATTAAATATAAAAGACACAATGCCGACTTAAGTACATGAAGACTGACTCTTCTTAATGACTATGTTTTTAACCACTCCTGTGACATTAGTTGTAGATTCGGATGCTTCACTTCAGGTTTACTGTATCCCTTGGACCTTCTTAGTGACGATGAAACACAGAAATTGCATCGGAATTAAATACAAAAGGCACAGTGCCGACTTAAGTGTAAGATGGCTGACTCTTCTTACTGTCTATGATTTGAACCATTCCTGTGACACTAGTTATAGATTCCGATGCTTCACCCCCGGTTATCTGTATCCCTCTGACCCTTTTATTGACGATGAAACACAGAAATTGCATCGGAATTAAATAGAAAAGGCACAATGCCGACTTAAGTACAAGAAGACTGACTCTTCCTACTGTCTATGTTTCGAAAAATTCCTGTGACGCTAGTTACAGGTTCCGATGCTTCACTTCAGGTTTACTGTATCCCTTGGACATTCTTATTGGCGATGAAACACAGAAATTGCATCGCAATTAAATAGAAATAGCACAATGCCGACATAAGTACAAGAAGACTGATTGTCCTTTCTGACTATGTTATCAACCATTCCTGTGATTCTAGTTATAGATTCCGACGCTTCACGTCAGGTTTACTGTATCCCTCTCACCTTCTTACTGACGATGAAACACAGAAATTGCATCGGAATTAAATAGAAAAGTCACAATGCCGACTTAAGTACAAGAAGACTGACTCATCTTACTGACTATGTTTGAACCATTCCTGTGACACTAGTTACAGATTCCGATGCTTCACTTCAGGTTTACTGTATCCCTTTGGCCTTCTTATTGACGATGAAACACAGAAATAGCATCGGAATGAAATACAAAAGGCACAATACCGACTTAAGTACAAGAAGACTGACTCGTCTTACTGACTATGATTTGAACCAATCCTGTGACACCAGTTAGAGATTCCGATGCTTCATTTCAGGTTTATTGTATCCCTCTGACCTTCGTATTGACGATGAAACACAGTAATTGCATCGGACTTAATTTGAAAAGGGCACAATGCCGACTTAAGTACAAGAAGACTGACTCTTATTACTGTCTATGTTTGAACCATCTCTGTGACACTAGTTATAGATTCCGTTGCGTCACTTCAGGTTTACTGTATCCCTTGGACCTTCTTATTGACGATGAAATACAGAAATTGCATCGGAATTAAATACAAAAGGCACAATGCCGACTTAAGTAGAAGATGACCGACCCTTCTTACTGTCTATGTTCTGAACCATTCATGTGACAAAAGTTGTAGATTCCGATGCTTCACTTCAGGTTTACTGTATCCCTCTGACCATCCTATTGACGATGAAACACAGAAATTGAATCGGAATTAAATACAAAAGGCACAATGCCGACTTAAGTACAAGAAGACTGACTCTTCTTACTGACTATGTTTTGAACCATATCTGTGACACTAGTTATAGATTCCGATGCTTCACTTCAGCTTTACTGTATCCCTTGGACCTTCTTATTGACGATGAAACACTGAAATAGCATCGGAATTAAATAGAAAAGGCACAATGCCGAATCAAGTACAAGAAGACTGACTCTTCTAACTGACTATGATTGGAACCATTCCTGTGACACTAGTTATAGATTCCGATGATTCACTTCAGGTCTACTGTGTCCCTCTGACCTTCTTATTGAAGATGAAACACAGAAATAGCATCGGAATTAAATACAAAGGGCAAAATGCCTACTTAAGTACAAGAAAACTGACTCCTCTTAATGACTATGTTTTGAACCATTCCTGTGACACTAGTTATAGATTCCGATGCTTCACTTCAGGTTTACTGTATCCCTTGGACGTTCTTATTGACGATGAAACACATAAATTGCATCGGAATTAAATACAAAAGGCAAAATGCCTACTTAAGTAAAAGAAGACTGACTCTTCTTACTGTCTATGTTTCGAACCATTCCTGTGACGCTAGTTATGGATTCCGATGCGTCACTTCAGGTTTACTGTATCCCTTTTACCTTCTTATTGATGACGAAACACAGAAATTGCATCGGAATTAAATAGAAAAGGCACAATGCCGACTTATGTTCAAGAAGACTGTCTCTTCCTACTGTCTATGTTTTGAACCATTCCTGTGACACTAGTTATGGATTCCGATGCTTCTCTTTAGGTTTACTGTATCCCTTGGACCTTCTTATTGACAATGAAACAAAGAAATTGCATCGGAATTGAATACAAAAGGCACAATGCCGACTTATGTACAAGAAGACTGACTCTTCATACTGACTATATCTTGATCCATTCCTGTAACACTAGTTATAGATTCCGATGCTTCACCTCAGGTTTACTGTATCCCTCTGACCTTCTTATTAACAATGAAACACCGATAATGCATCGGAATTAAATAGAAAAGGCACAATGCCGACTTAAGTACAAGAAGACCGACTCTTCCAACTGTCTATGTTTTGAACCATTCCTGTGACACTAGTTATAGGTTCCGATGCTTCACCTCAGGTTCACTGTATCCCTCTGACCTTCTTATTGACGATGAAACACAGAAATTGCATCGGAATTAAATAGAAAAGGCACAATGCCGTCTTAAGTACAAGCAGACTGACTCTTCTTAGTGTCTATGTTTTGAACCATTCCTGTGACGCTAGTTACAGATTCCGATGCTTCACTTCAGGTTTACTGTATACCTTGGACCTTCTTATTGACGATGAAACAAAGAAATTGCATCGGAATTAAATACAAAAGGCACAATGCCGACTTAAGTACAAGAAGACTGACTCTTCTTACTGACTATGTGTTGAACCATTCCTGTGACACTATTTGGAGATTCCGATGCTTCTCTTCAGGTTTACTGTATCCCTCTGACCTTCTTATTGTTGATTAAACACAGTAATTGCATCGGAATTAAATTGAAAAGGCACAATGCCGACTTAAGTACAAGAAGACTGACTCTTCTTACTGTCTATGTTTTGAACCATTCCTGTGACACTAGTTATAGATTCCGATGCTTCACCTCCGGTTATCTGTATCCCTCTGACCTTCTTATTGACGATGAAACATAGAAATTGCATGGGAATTAAATAGAAAAGGCACAATGCCGACTTAGGTACAAGATGACTGACTCTTCTTACTGTCTATGTTTTGAACCATTCCTGTGACGCTAGTTACAGGTTCCGATGCGTCACTTCAGGTTTACTGTATCCCTTGGACCTTCTTATTGACGATGAAATACAGAAATTGCATCGGAATTAAATACAAAAGGCACAATGCCGACTTAAGTAGAATATGACCGACCCTTCTTACTGTCTTTGTTCTGAACCATTCATGTGACAAAAGTTCTAGATTCCGACGCTTCACTTCAGGTTTACTGTATCCCTCTGACCATCCTATTGACGATGAAACACAGAAATTGAATCGCAATTAAATACAAAAGGCACATTGCCGACTTAAGTACAAGAAGACTGACTCTTCTTATTGACTATGTTCTGAACCATATCTGTGACACTAGTTATAGATTCCGATGCTTCACTTCAGCTTTACTGTATAACTTGGACCTTCTTATTGACGATGAAACACTGAAATAGCATCGGAATTAAATATAAAAGGCACAATGCCGAAACAAGTACAAGAAGACTGACTCTTCTAACTGACTATGATTGGAACCATTCCTGTGACAATAGTTATAGATTCCGATGATGCACTTCAGGTCTACTGTGTCCCTCTGACCTTCTTATTGAAGATGAAATACAGAAATAGCATCGGAATTAAATACAAAAGGCACAATGCTGACTTAAGTACAAGAAGACTGACTCTTCTTACTGTCTATGTTTTAAACCATTCCTGTGACGCTAGTTATAGATTCCGATGCTTCACTTCAGGTTTACTGTATCCCTTGAACCTTCTTATTGATGACGAAACACAGAAATTGCATCGGAATTAAATAGAAAAGGCACAATGCCGACTTATGTACAAGAAGACTGCCTCTTCTCACTGTCTATGTTTTGAACCATTCCTGTGACACTAGTTATGGATTCTGATGCTTCACTTCAGGTTTACTGTATCCCTTGGACCTTCTTATTGACAATGAAACACAGAAATTGCATCGGAATTGAATACCAAAGGAACAATGCCGACTTATGTACAAGAAGACTGATCTTCATACTGACTATATCTTGATCCATTCCTGTGACACAAGTTATAGATGCCGATGCTTCACTTCAGGTTTACTGTATCCCTTGGATCTTCTTATTGACGATGAAACACAGAAATTGCATCGGAATTAAATACAAAAGGCACAATGCCGACTTAAGTACAAGAAGACTGACTCTTCTTACTGACTATGGTTTGAACTATTCCAGTGATACTAGTTGTAGATTCCGATGCTTCACTTCATGTTTACTGTATCCCTCTGACCTTATTAACGATGAAACACCGAAATTGCATCGGAATTAAATAGAAAAGGCACAATGCCGACTTAAATACAAGAAGACCGACTCTTCCAACTGTCTATGTTTTGAACCATTCCTGTGACACTAGTTATAGATTCCGATGCTTCACCTCTGATCACTGTATCCCTCTGACCTTCTTATTGACGATGAAACAGAGAAATTGCATCGGAATTAAATAGAAAAGGCACAATGCCGTCTTAAGTACAAGCAGACTGACTCGTCTTACTGACTATGATTTGAACCATTCCTGTGACACCAGTTAGAGATTCCGATGCTTCACTTCAGGTTTATTGTATCCCTCTGACCTTCGTATTGACGATGAAACACAGTAATTGCATCGGAGTTAATTTGAAAAGGGCACAATGCCGACTTAAGTACAAGGAGACTGACTCTTCTTACTGTCTATGTTTTGAACCATTCATGTGACACTAGTTATAAATTCGGATGCTTCACTTCAGGTTTACTGTATCCCTTGGACCTTCTTATTGACGATGAAATACAGAAATTGCATCGGAATTAAATACAAAAGGCACAATGCCGACTTAAGTAGAAGATGACCGACCCTTTTTACTGTCTATGTTCTGAACCATTCATGTGACAAAAGTTCTAGATTCCGATGTTTCACTTCAGGTTTACTGTATCCATCTGACCATCCTATTGACGATGAAACACAGAAATTGAATCGGAATTAAATACAAAAGGCACAATGCCGACTTAAGTGCAAGGAGACTGACTCTTCTTACTGACTATGTTTTGAACCATATCTATGACACTAGTTATAGATTCCGATGCTTCACTTCAGATATACTGTATCCCTTGGACCTTCTTATTGACGATGAAACACTGAAATAGCATCGGAATTAAATAGAAAAGGCACAATGCCGAATCAAGTACAAGAAGACTGACTCTTCTAACTGACTATGATTGGAACCATTCCTGTGACACTAGTTATAGATTCCGATGATTCACTTCAGGTCTACTGTGTCCCTCTGACCTTCTTATTGAAGATGAAACACAGAAATAGCATCGGAATTAAATACAAAAGGCAAAATGCCAACTTAAGTACAAGAAAACTAACTCTTCTTACTGACTATGTTTTGAACCATTCCTGTGACACTAGTTGTACATTTCGATGCTTCACTTCAGGTTTACTGCATCCCTAGGACCTTCTTATTGACGATGAAACACAGAAATTGCATCGGAACTTAATACAAAATTCACAATGCCGACTTATGTATAAGATGACTGACTCTTCCTACTGTCAAAGTTTTGAACCATTCCTGTGACATTATTTATGGATTCCAATGCTTCACTTCAAGTTTACTGTATCCTTTGGACCTTCTTATTGGCGTTGAAACACAGAAATTGCATCGGAAATAATTAGAAAAGGCACAATGCCGACTTAAGTACAAGAAGACTGACTCTTCTTACTGTCTATGTATTGAACCATTCCTGTGATACTAGTTATAGATTCCGATGCTTCACCTCAGTTTCACTGAATCCCTCTGACCTTCTTATTGACGATGAAACACAGAAATTGCATCGGAATTAAATAGAAATGGCACAATGCCGTCTTAAGTACATGAAGACTGACTCTTCTTACTGACTATATCTTGAACCATTCCTGTGACACTAGTTATAGATTCCGATGCTTCACCTCAGTTTCACTGAATCCCTCTGACCTTCTTATTGACGATGAAACACAGAAATTGCATCGGAATTAAATACTAAAGGCACAATGCCGACTTAAGTACAAGAAGGCTGACTCTTCCTATTGTGTATGTTTTGAACCATTCCTGTGACACTAGTTATAGATTCCGATGCTTCACTTCAGGGTTACTGTATCCCTCTGACCTTCTTTTTGACGATGAAACACAGAAATTGCATCGGAATTAAATAGAAAAGACACAATGCCGACTTAAGTACATGAAGACTGACTCTTCTTAATGACTATGTTTTTAACCACTCCTGTGACATTAGTTGTAGATTCGGATGCTTCACTTCAGGTTTACTGTATCCCTTGGACCTTCTTAGTGACGATGAAACACAGAAATTGCATCGGAATTAAATACAAAAGGCACAGTGCCGACTTAAGTGTAAGATGGCTGACTCTTCTTACTGTCTATGATTTGAACCATTCCTGTGACACTAGTTATAGATTCCGATGCTTCACCCCCGGTTATCTGTATCCCTCTGACCCTCTTATTGACGATGAAACACAGAAATTGCATCGGAATTAAATAGAAAAGGCACAATGCCGACTTAAGTACAAGAAGACTGACTCTTCCTACTGTCTATGTTTCGAAAAATTCCTGTGACGCTAGTTACAGGTTCCGATGCTTCACTTCAGGTTTACTGTATCCCTTGGACATTCTTATTGGCGATGAAACACAGAAATTGCATCGCAATTAAATAGAAAAAGCACAATGCCGACATAAGTACAAGAAGACTGAATGTCCTTTCTGACTATGTTATCAACCATTCCTGTGATTCTAGTTATAGATTCCGACGCTTCACGTCAGGTTTACTGTATCCCTCTCACCTTCTTACTGACGATGAAACACAGAAATTGCATCGGAATTAAATAGAAAAGTCACAATGCCGACTTAAGTACAAGAAGACTGACTCATCTTACTGACTATGTTTGAACCATTCCTGTGACACTAGTTACAGATTCCGATGCTTCACTTCAGGTTTACTGTATCCCTTTGGCCTTCTTATTGACGATGAAACACAGAAATAGCATCGGAATGAAATACAAAAGGCACAATACCGACTTAAGTACAAGAAGACTGACTCGTCTTACTGACTATGATTTGAACCACTCCTGTGACACCAGTTAGAGATTCCGATGCTTCATTTCAGGTTTATTGTATCCCTCTGACCTTCGTATTGACGATGAAACACAGTAATTGCATCGGACTTAATTTGAAAAGGGCACAATGCCGACTTAAGTACAAGAAGACTGACTCTTATTACTGTCTATGTTTGAACCATCTCTGTGACACTAGTTATAGATTCCGTTGCGTCACTTCAGGTTTACTGTATCCCTTGGACCTTCTTATTGACGATGAAATACAGAAATTGCATCGGAATTAAATACAAAAGGCACAATGCCGACTTAAGTAGAAGATGACCGACCCTTCTTACCGTCTATGTTCTGAACCATTCATGTGACAAAAGTTCTAGATTCCGATGTTTCACTTCAGGTTTACTGTATCCCTCTGACCATCCTATTGACGATGAAACACAGAAATTGAATCGCAATTAAATACAAAAGGCACATTGCCGACTTAAGTACAAGAAGACTGACTCTTCTTATTGACTATGTTCTGAACCATATCTGTGACACTAGTTATAGATTCCGATGCTTCACTTCAGCTTTACTGTATCCCTTGGACCTTCTTATTGACGATGAAACACTGAAATAGCATCGGAATTAAATATAAAAGGCACAATGCCGAAACAAGTACAAGAAGACTGACTCTTCTAACTGACTATGATTGGAACCATTCTGTGACAATAGTTATAGATTCCGATGATGCACTTCAGGTCTACTGTGTCCCTCTGACCTTCTTATTGAAGATGAAATACAGAAATAGCATCGGAATTAAATACAAAAGGCACAATGCTGACTTAAGTACAAGAAGACTGACTCTTCTTACTGTCTATGTTTTAAACCATTCCTGTGACGCTAGTTATAGATTCCGATGCTTCACTTCAGGTTTACTGTATCCCTTGAACCTTCTTATTGATGACGAAACACAGAAATTGCATCGGAATTAAATAGAAAAGGCACAATGCCGACTTATGTACAAGAAGACTGCCTCTTCTCACTGTCTATGTTTTGAACCATTCCTGTGACACTCGTTATGGATTCTGATGCTCCACTTCAGGTTTACTGTATCCCTTGGACCTTCTTATTGACAATGAAACACAGAAATTGCATCGGAATTGAATACCAAAGGAACAATGCCGACTTATGTACAAGAAGACTGATCTTAATACTGACTATATCTTGATCCATTCCTGTGACACAAGTTATAGATGCCGATGCTTCACTTCAGGTTTACTGTATCCTTTGGATCTTCTTATTGACGATGAAACACAGAAATTGCATCGGAATTAAATACAAAAGGCACAATGCCGACTTAAGTACAAGAAGACTGACTCTTCTTACTGACTATGATTTGAACTATTCCAGTGATACTAGTTGTAGATTCCGATGCTTCACTTCATGTTTACTGTATCCCTCTGACCTTCTTATTAACGATGAAACACCGAAATTGCATCGGAATTAAATAGAAAAGGCACAATGCCGACTTAAATACAAGAAGACCGACTCTTCCAACTGTCTATGTTTTGAACCATTCCTGTGACACTAGTTATAGATTCCGATGCTTCACCTCTGATCACTGTATCCCTCTGACCTTCTTATTGACGATGAAACAGAGAAATTGCATCGGAATTAAATAGAAAAGGCACAATGCCGTCTTAAGTACAAGCAGACTGACTCTTCTTAGTGTCTATGATTTGAACCATTCCTGTGACGCTAGTTACAGATTCCGATGCTTCACTTCAGGTTTACTGTATCCCTTGGACCTTCTTATTGACGATGAAGCACAGAAATTGCATCGGAATTAAATACAAAAGGCACAATGCCGACTTAAGTACAAGAAGACTGACTCTTCTTACTGACTATGTGTTGAACCATTCCTGTGACACTATTTGGAGATTCCGATGCTTCCCTTAAGGTTTACTGATCCCTCTGACCTTCTTATTGTCGATTAAACACAGTAATTGCATCGGAATTAAATTGAAAAGGACACAATGCCGTCTTAAGTACAAGAAGACTGACTCTTCCTACTGTCTATGTTTCGAACCATTCCTGTGACGCTAGTTATAGATTCCGATGCTTCACTTCAGGTTTACTGTATCCCTTTGGCCTTCTTATTGACGATGAAACACAGAAATAGCAGCGGAATGAAATTCATAAGGCACGATACCGACTTAAGTACAAGAAGACTGACTCGTCTTACTGACTATGATTTGAACCATTCCTGTGACACCAGTTAGAGATTCCGATGCTTCACTTCAGGTTTATTGTATCCCTCTGACCTTCGTATTGACGATGAAACACAGTAATTGCATCGGACTTAATTTGAAAAGGGCACAATGCCGACTTAAGTACAAGGAGACTGACTCTTCTTACTGTCTATGTTTTGAACCATTCATGTGACACTAGTTATAAATTCGGATGCTTCACTTCAGGTTTACTGTATCCCTTGGACCTTCTTATTGACGATGAAATACAGAAATTGCATCGGAATTAAATACAAAAGGCACAATGCCGACTTAAGTAGAAGATGACCGACCCTTTTTACTGTCTATGTTCTGAACCATTCATGTGACAAAAGTTCTAGATTCCGATGTTTCACTTCAGGTTTACTGTATCCATCTGACCATCCTATTGACGATGAAACACAGAAATTGAATCGGAATTAAATACAAAAGGCACAATGCCGACTTAAGTGCAAGGAGACTGACTCTTCTTACTGACTATGTTTTGAACCATATCTATGACACTAGTTATAGATTCCGATGCTTCACTTCAGATATACTGTATCCCTTGGACCTTCTTATTGACGATGAAACACTGAAATAGCATCGGAATTAAATAGAAAAGGCACAATGCCGAATCAAGTACAAGAAGACTGACTCTTCTAACTGACTATGATTGGAACCATTCCTGTGACACTAGTTATAGATTCCGATGATTCACTTCAGGTCTACTGTGTCCCTCTGACCTTCTTATTGAAGATGAAACACAGAAATAGCATCGGAATTAAATACAAAAGGCAAAATGCCAACTTAAGTACAAGAAAACTGACTCTTCTTACTGACTATGTTTTGAACCATTCCTGTGACACTAGTTGTACATTTCGATGCTTCACTTCAGGTTTACTGCATCCCTAGGACCTTCTTATTGACGATGAAACACAGAAATTGCATCGGAACTTAATACAAAATTCACAATGCCGACTTATGTATAAGATGACTGACTCTTCCTACTGTCAAAGTTTTGAACCATTCCTGTGACATTATTTATGGATTCCAATGCTTCACTTCAAGTTTACTGTATCCTTTGGACCTTCTTATTGGCGTTGAAACACAGAAATTGCATCGGAAATAATTAGAAAAGGCACAATGCCGACTTAAGTACAAGAAGACTGACTCTTCTTACTGTCTATGTATTGAACCATTCCTGTGATACTAGTTATAGATTCCGATGCTTCACCTCAGTTTCACTGAATCCCTCTGACCTTCTTATTGACGATGAAACACAGAAATTGCATCGGAATTAAATAGAAATGGCACAATGCCGTCTTAAGTACATGAAGACTGACTCTTCTTACTGACTATATCTTGAACCATTCCTGTGACACTAGTTATAGATTCCGATGCTTCACCTCAGTTTCACTGAATCCCTCTGACCTTCTTATTGACGATGAAACACAGAAATTGCATCGGAATTAAATACTAAAGGCACAATGCCGACTTAAGTACAAGAAGGCTGACTCTTCCTATTGTGTATGTTTTGAACCATTCCTGTGACTCTAGTTATAGATTCCGATGCTTCACTTCAGGTTTACTGTATCCCTTGGACGTTCTTATTGACGATGAAACACATAAATTGCATCGGAATTAAATACAAAAGGCAAAATGCCTACTTAAGTAAAAGAAGACTGACTCTTCTTACTGTCTATGTTTTGAACCATTCCTGTGACGCTAGTTATGGATTCCGATGCTTCACTTCAGGTTTACTGTATCCCTTTTACCTTCTTATTGATGACGAAACACAGAAATTGCATCGGAATTAAATGGAAAAGGCACAATGCCGACTTATGTTCAAGAAGACTGTCTCTTCCTACTGTCTATGTTTTGAACCATTCCTGTGACACTAGTTATGGATTCCGATGCTTCTCTTTAGGTTTACTGTATCCCTTGGACCTTCTTATTGACAATGAAACAAAGAAATTGCATCGGAATTGAATACAAAAGGCACAATGCCGACTTATGTACAAGAAGACTGACTCTTCATACTGACTATATCTTGATCCATTCCTGTAACACTAGTTATAGATTCCGATGCTTCACCTCAGGTTTACTGTATCCCTCTGACCTTCTTATTAACAATGAAACACCGATAATGCATCGGAATTAAATAGAAAAGGCACAATGCCGACTTAAGTACAAGAAGACCGACTCTTCCAACTGTCTATGTTTTGAACCATTCCTGTGACACTAGTTATAGGTTCCGATGCTTCACCTCAGGTTCACTGTATCCCTCTGACCTTCTTATTGACGATGAAACACAGAAATTGCATCGGAATTAAATAGAAAAGGCACAATGCCGTCTTAAGTACAAGCAGACTGACTCTTCTTAGTGTCTATGTTTTGAACCATTCCTGTGACGCTAGTTACAGATTCCGATGCTTCACTTCAGGTTTACTGTATACCTTGGACCTTCTTATTGACGATGAAACAAAGAAATTGCATCGGAATTAAATACAAAAGGCACAATGCCGACTTAAGTACAAGAAGACTGACTCTTCTTACTGACTATGTGTTGAACCATTCCTGTGACACTATTTGGAGATTCCGATGCTTCTCTTCAGGTTTACTGTATCCCTCTGACCTTCTTATTGTCGATTAAACACAGTAATTGCATCGGAATTAAATTGAAAAGGCACAATGCCGACTTAAGTACAAGAAGACTGACTCTTCTTACTGTCTATGTTTTGAACCATTCCGGTGACACCAGTTATAGATTCCGATGCTCCACTTCAGGTATACTGTAGCTCTTGGACCTTCTTATTGACGATGAAACACAAAAATTGCATCGGAATTAAATACAAAAGGCACAATGCCGACTTAAGTACAAGAAGACTGACTCTTCTTACTGTCTATGTTTTGAACCATTCCTGTGACACTAGTTATAGATTCCGATGCTTCACCTCCGGTTTACTGTATCCCTCTGACCCTCTTATTGACGATGAAACACAGAAATTGCATCGGAAATGAATAGAAAAGGCACAATGCCGACTTAAGTACAAGAAGACTGACTCTTATTACTGTCTACGTTCGAACCATTCCTGTGACACTAGTTATAGATTCCGTTGCGTCACTTCAGGTTTACTGTATCCCTTGGACCTTCTTATTGACGATGAAATACAGAAATTGCATCGGAATTAAATACAAAAGGCACAATGCCGACTTAAGTAGAAGATGACCTACCCTTCTTACTGTCTATGTTCTGAACCATTCATGTGACAAAAGTTCTAGATTCCGATGCTTCACTTCAGGTTTACTGTATCCCTCTGACCATCCTATTGACGATGAAACACAGAAATTGAATCGGAATTAAATACAAAAGGCACAATGCCGACTTAAGTACAAGAAGACTGACTCTTCTAACTGACTATGATTGGAACCATTCCTGTGACACTAGTTATAGATTCCGATGATTCACTTCAGGTCTACTGTGTCCCTCTGACCTTCTTATTGAAGATGAAACACAGAAATAGCATCGGAATTAAATACAAAAGGCAAAATGCCTACTTAAGTACAAGAAAACTGACTCCTCTTACTGACTATGTTTTGAACCATTCCTATGACACTAATTATAGATTCCGATGCTTCTCTTCAGGTTTACTGTATCCCTTGGACGTTCTTATTGACGATGAAACACATAAATTGCATCGGAATTAAAAACAAAAGGCAAAATGCCTACTTAAGTACAAGAAGACTGACTCTTCTTACTGTCTATGTTTTGAACCATTCCTGTGACGCTAGTTATAGATTCCGATGATTCACTTCAGGTTTACTGTATCCCTTTTACCTTCTTATTGATGACGAAACACAGAAATTGCATCGGAATTAAATAGAAAAGGCACAATGCCGACTTATGTTCAAGAAGACTGTCTCTTCCTACTGTCTATGTTTTGAACCATTCCTGTGACACTAGTTATGGACTCCGATGCTTCTCTTTAGGTTTACTGTATCCCTTGGACCTTCTTATTGACAATGAAACAAAGAAATTGCATCGGAATTGAATACAAAAGGCACAATGCCGACTTATGTACAAGAAGACTGACTCTTCATACTGACTATATCTTGATCCATTCCTGTAACACTAGTTATAGATTCCGATGCTTCACCTCAGGTTTACTGTATCCCTCTGACCGTCTTATTAACAATGAAACACCGATAATGCATCGGAATTCAATAGAAAAGGCACAATGCCGACTTAAGTACAAGAAGACCGACTCTTCCATCTGTCTATGTTTTGAACCATTCCTGTGCCACTAGTTATAGGTTCCGATGCTTCACCTCAGGTTCACTGTATCCCTCTGACCTTCTTATTGACGATGAAACACAGAAATTGCATCGGAATTAAATAGAAAAGGCACAATGCCGTCTTAAGTACAAGCAGACTGACTCTTCTTAGTGTCTATGTTTTGAACCATTCCTGTGACGCTAGTTACAGATTCCGATGCTTCACTTCAGGTTTACTTTATACCTTGGACCTTCTTATTGACGATGAAACACAGAAATTGCATCGGAATTAAATACAAAAGGCACAATGCCAACTTAAGTACAAGAAGACTGACTCTTCTTACTGACTATGTGTTGAACCATTCCTGTGACACTATTTGGAGATTCCGATGCTTCTCTTCAGGTTTACTGTATCCCTCTGACCTTCTTATTGTCGATTAAACACAGTAATTGCATCGGAATTAAATTGAAAAGGCACAATGCCGACTTAAGTACAAGAAGACTGACTCTTCTTACTGTCTATGTTTTGAACCATTCCGGTGACACTAGTTATAGATTCCGATGCTCCACTTCAGGTTTACTGTAGCTCTTGGACCTTCTTATTGACGATGAAACACAGAAGTTGCATCGAAATTAAATACAAAAGGCACAATGCCGACTTAAGTACAAGAAGACTGACCCTTCTTAACGACTATGCTTTGAACCATTCCTGTGACACTAGTTATAGATTCCGATGCTTCACTTCAAGTTTACTGTATCCCTCTGACCTTCTTATTGACGATGAAACACATAAATTGCATCGGAAATAAATACAAAAGGCACAATACGGACTGAAGTACATGTAGACTGAATCTTCCTACTGTCTAAGTTAAGAACCATTCCCGTGACACTAGTTATAGATTCCGATGCTTCATATCAGGTTTACTGTATCCCTTGGACCTTCTTAATGACGATGAAACACAGATAGTGCATCGGAATTAAGTAAAAAAGGCACAATGCCAACTTAAGTACAAGAAGACTGACTCTTCCTATTGTCTTTGTTTTGAACCATTCCTGTGACACTAGTTATAGATTCCGATGCCTCACTTCAGGTTTACTGTTTCCCTCTGACCTTCTTTTTGACGATGAAACACAGAAATTGCATCGGAATTAAATAGAAATGGCACAATGCCGACTTTAGTACAGGAAGACTGACTCTTCTTACTGACTATATCTTGATCCATTCCTGTGACACTAGTTATAGATTCCGATGCTTCACTTCAGGTTTACTGTATCCCTTGGACCTTCTTATTGACGATGAAACACAGCAATTGCATCGGAATTAAATATAAAAGGGACAATGCCTACTTAAGTACAAGAAGACTGACTCTTCTTACTGACTATGTTTTGAACCATTCCTGTGACACTAGTTATATATTTCCATGCTTCACTTCAGATTTACTGCATTGCTAGGACCTTCTTATTGACGATGAAACACAGAAATTGCATCGGAACTAAATACAAAAGGCAATGCCGACTTATGTATAAGATGACTGACTCTTCTTACTGTCTATGTTTTGAACCATTCCATTGACACTAGTTATAGACTCCGATTCTTCACTTCATGTTACTGTTTCCCTTGGACCTTCTTATTGACGACTAATCAATGAAATTGCATCGGAATTAAATACAAAAGGCACAATGTCGACTTAAGTATATGAAGACTGACTCTTCTTACTGACTATGTTTTTAACCACTCATGTGACACTAGTTGTAGATTCGGATGCTTCACTTCATGTTTACTGTATCCCTTGGACCTTCTTAGTGACAATGAATCACAGAAATTGCATCGGAATTAATTACAAAAGGCACAATGCCGACTTAAGTACAAGATGGCTGACTCTTCTTACAGTCTATGATTTGAACCATTCCTGTGACACTAGTTATAGATTCCGATGCCTCACTTCAGGTTTACTGTTTCCCTCTGACCTTCTTTTTGACGATGAAACACAGAAATTGCATCGGAATTAAATAGAAATGGCACAATGCCGACTTTAGTACAGGAAGACTGACTCTTCTTACTGACTATATCTTGATCCATTCCTGTGACACTAGTTATAGATTCCGATGCTTCACTTCAGGTTTACTGTATCCCTTGGACCTTCTTATTGACGATGAAACACAGCAATTGCATCGGAATTAAATATAAAAGGGACAATGCCTACTTAAGTACAAGAAGACTGACTCTTCTTACTGACTATGTTTTGAACCATTCCTGTGACACTAGTTATATATTTCCATGCTTCACTTCAGATTTACTGCATTGCTAGGACCTTCTTATTGACGATGAAACACAGAAATTGCATCGGAACTAAATACAAAAGGCAATGCCGACTTATGTATAAGATGACTGACTCTTCTTACTGTCTATGTTTTGAACCATTCCATTGACACTAGTTATAGACTCCGATTCTTCACTTCATGTTACTGTTTCCCTTGGACCTTCTTATTGACGACTAATCAATGAAATTGCATCGGAATTAAATACAAAAGGCACAATGTCGACTTAAGTATATGAAGACTGACTCTTCTTACTGACTATGTTTTTAACCACTCATGTGACACTAGTTGTAGATTCGGATGCTTCACTTCATGTTTACTGTATCCCTTGGACCTTCTTAGTGACAATGAATCACAGAAATTGCATCGGAATTAATTACAAAAGGCCAATGCCGACTTAAGTACAAGATGGCTGACTCTTCTTACAGTCTATGATTTGAACCATTCCTGTGACACTAGTTATAGATTCCGATGCTTCACTCCAGGTTTACTCGGTACCTTGGACCTTCTTATTGACGATGAAACACAGAAATTGCATCGGAATTAAATACAAAAGGCACAATGCCGACTTAAGGACAAGAAGACTGAATCTTCTTACTGCCTATGTTTTGAACCATTCCTGTGTCACTAGTTATAGACTCCGATGCATCACTTCAGGTTTACTGTATGCCTCTGACCTTCTTATTGACGATGAAACACAGAAAATGCATCGGAATTAAATGCAAAAAGCACAATGCCGACTTAAGTGCAAGAAGACTGACTCTTTTTACTGTCTATGTTTTGAACCATTCCTGTGGCACTAGTTATAGATTCCGATGCTTCACACCAGTTATACTTTATCCCTTGGACCTTCTTAATGACGATGAAACACCGAAATTGCAACGGAATTAAATAGAAAAGGCACAATGCCGACTTAGGTACATGAAGACTGACTCTTGTTACTGACTATGTTTTGAACCATTGCTGTGACACTAGTTATGGATTCCGATGCTTCACTTCGGGTTTACTGTATACCTTGGACCTTCTTATTGACGATGAAACACAGAAAATGCATCGGAATTACATACAAAAGGCACAATGCCGACATAAGTACAAGAAGGCTGATTCTTTCTACTGTCTATGTTTTGAACCATTCCTGTGACACTAGTTGTGGATTCCGATGCTTCACTTCAGGTTTACTGTATCCCTCTGACCTTCTTATTGACGGTGAAACACAGAAATTGCATCGGAATTAAATACAAAAGGCACAATGCTGACTTAAGGACAAGAAGACTGACTCTTCTTACTGACTCTGCTTTGAACCATTCCTGTGACACTAGCAATAGTTTCCGATGCTTCACTTCAGGTTTACTGTATCACTCTGACCTTCTTATTGACGATGAAACACAGAAATTGCATCGGAATTAAATACAAAAGGTATAATGCCGACTTAAGTACAAGAAGACTGACTCTTCTTACTGTCTATGTTTTGACCCATTCCATTGACACTAGTTATGGATTCCGATGCCTCATTCCAGGTTCACTGTATCCCTTGGACCTTGTAATTGACGATGAAACACAGAAATTGCATTGGAATTAAGTAGAAAAGGCACAATGCCGACTTAAGTACAAGAAGACCGACTCTTTTTACTGACTATGTTTTGAACCATTCCTGTGACACTAGTTATAGATTCCGATGGTTCACTTCAGGTTTACAGTATCCCTTGGACCTTTTTATTGACGATGAAACACAGAAATTGCATCGGAATTAAATACAAAAGGCAAATTGCCAACTTTAGTACACAAAGACTGACTCTTCTTACTGTCTATGTTTTTAACTATTCCTGTGACACTAGTTATGGATCCCGATGCTACACTCCAGGTTTACTGTATCCCCTGGACGTTCTTATTGGCGATGAAACACAGAAATTGCATCGGAATTAAATACAAAAGGCTCAGTGCCGACTTAAGGACAAGAAGACTGACTCTTCTTACTGACTATGTTTTGAACCATTCCTGTGACACTAGTTATAGATTCCGATGCTTCACTCCAGGTTTCCTGAATCCCTTGGACCTTCATATTGACGATGAAACACAGAAATTGCATCGTAATTAAATAGAAAAGTCACAATGCCGACTTAAGTACAAGAAGCCTGACTCTTCTTACTGCCTATGTTTGGAACCATTCCTGTGACACTAGTTATAGATTCCGATGCTACACTTCAGGTTTACTGTATACCTTGGAAGTTCTTATTGATGATGAAACACAGAAATTGCATCGGAATTAAATATAAAAGGCACAATGCCGACTAAAGTACAAGAAGACTGACTCTTCCTACTGTCTATGTTTTGAACCATTCCTGTGACACTAGTTTTGGATTCTGATGCTTCACTTATGGTTTACTGTATCTCTCTGACCTTCTTATTGACAATGAATCACAGAAATTGCATGGGAATTAAATACAAAAGGCACAATGCCGACTTAAGTACAAGAAAACTGACTCATCCTACTGTCTATGTTTTGAACCATTCCTGTGACACTAGTTATAGATTCCGATGCTTCACTTCAGGTTTACTGTATCCCTCTGACCTTATTGCCGATGAAACACCGAAATTGCTTCGGAATTAAATACAAAAGGCAAAATGGCGACTTAAAGACAAGAAGACTGTCTCTTCTTACTGACTATGTTTTGAACCATTCCTGTGACACTAGTTATAGATTGCGATGCTTCACTTCAGCTTTACTATTTCCCTTGGACCTTCTTATTGCGAATGAAACACAGAAATTGCATCGCAATTAAAAACTAAAGGCACAATGCCGACTTAAGTACAAGAAGACTGACCCTTCCTACTGTCTACATTTTGAACCATTTCTGTGACACTAGTTATAGAGTCCGATGCTGCACTTCAGTTTTACTCTATCCCTTGGACGTTCTTATTGACGATGAAACACAGAAATTGCATCGGAATTAAATAGAAAAGGCACAATGCCGACTTAAGTACAAGAAAACTACTCTTCTTACTGTCTATGTTTGAACCATACCTGTGACACTAGTTATAGATTCCGATGCTTCCCTTCAGGTTTACTGTATCCCACTGTCCTTCTTATTGAAGGTGAAACACAGAAATTGCATCGGAATTAAATACGAAAGGCACAATGCCGACTTAAGTGCAAGAAGACTGACTCTTCTTACTGACTAAGTTTTGAACCATCCCTGTGACACTAGTTATAGATTTCGATGCTTCACTTTAGGTTTACTGTTTCCCTGTGACCTTCTTATTGACGATGAAACACAGAGATTGCATCGGAATTAAATAGAAAAGGCACAATGCCGACTTAAGTACAAGAAGACTGACTCTTCTTACAGTCTATGTTTTGAACCATTCCTGTGGCACTAGTTGTAAATTCCGATGCTTCACTTCAGGTTTACTGTATCCCTTGGACCTCCTTATAGACGATGAAACACAGAAATTGCATCGGAATTATATACAAAAGGCACAATGCCGGCTTAAGTACATGAAGACCGACTCTTCTTACTGACAATGATTTGAACCATTCTTGTGACACTAGTTATAGATTCCGATGTTTTACTTCATTTTTGCAGTATCCCTTGGAAATTCTTATTGACGATGAAACACAGAAATTGCATCGGAATTAAATAGAAAAGCACAATGCCGACTTAAGTACAAGAAGACTGACTCTTCTTACAGACTATGTTTTGAACCATTCCTGTGACACTAGTTATAGATTCCAATGCTTCACTTCAGGTTTACTGTATTCCTCTGACCTTCTTATTGACGGTGAAACAGAGAAATTGCATCGGAATTAAATACGAAAGGCACAATGCCGACTTAAGTACATGAAGACTGACTCTTCTTACTGTCTATGTATTGTACCATTCTTGTGACACTAGCTATAGATTCCGATGCTTCACTCCAGGTTTACTGCATCCCTTGGACCTTCTTATTGACGATGAAACACAGAAATTGCATCGGAATGAAATACCAAAGACACAATGCCGCCTTATGTACAAGAAGACTGACTCTTCTTACTGACTATGTCTTGAACCATTCCTGTGACACTAGTTATAGATTCCGATGCTTCACTTCAGGTTTACTGTATCCCTCTGACCTTCTTATTGACGATGAAACACAGAAATTGCATCGGAATTAAATACAAAAGGGTCAATGCCGACTTAAGTACCCGAAGACTGACTCTTCTTACTGTCTATGTTTGAACCATTCCTGTGACACTATTTATAGATTCCGATGCTTCACTTCAGGTTTACTGTATCCCTCTGACCTTCTTATTGACGGTGAAACACAGAAATTGCATCGGAATTAAATACGAAAGGCACAATGCCGACTTAAGTACAAGAAGACTGACTCTTCTTACTGACTATGTTTGAACCATTCCTGTGACACTAGTTATAGATTCCGATGCTTTACTTCAGGTTTACTGTATACCTTGGACCTTCTTATTGGCGATTAAACACAGAAAATGCATCGGAATTAAATACAAAAGGCCCAATGCCGACTTAAGTACAAGAAGACTGACTCTTCCTACTGTCTATGTTTTGAACGATTTCTGTGACACTAGTAATAGAGTCCGATGCTGCACTTCAGGTTTACTGTATCCCTTGGACCTTCTTATTGACGATGAAACACAGAAATTGCATCGGAATTGAATACATAAGGCACAATGCCGACTTAATGACAAGAAGACTGACTGTTCATACTGACTATGTTTTGAAACATTCCTGTGACACTGCTTATAGATTGCGATGCTTCACTTCAGGTTTACTGTTTCCCTTGGACCTTCTTATTGACGATGAAACACAGAAATTGCATCGGAATTAAAAACAAAAGGGCCCAATGCCGACTTAAGTACAAGAAGACTGACTCTTCCTACTGTCTATTTTTTGAACCATTTCTGCGACACTAGTTTTGGATTCCGATGCTTCACTTCAGGTTTGCTGTATCACTCTGACCTTCTAATTGACAATGAAACACAGAAATTGCATCGGAAATAAGTGCAAAAGGAACAATGCCGACATAAGTACAAGAAGACTGACTCTTCGTACTGTCTATGTTTTGAATCTTGGACCTGTATCACCTGTGACACTAGTTATAGATTCCGATGCTTCACTTCAGGTTTACTGTATCCCTCTGACCTTATTGCCGATGAAACACAGAAATTGCTTCGGAATTAAATTCAAAAGGCACAATGCCGACTTAAGGACAAGAAGACTGACTCTTCTTACTGACTATGTTTTGAACCATTCCTGTGACTCTAGTTATAGATTCCGATTCTTCACTTCAGGATTACTGTATCCCTCTGACCTTCTTATTGACGATGAAACACAGAAATTGCATCGCAATTAAATACAAAAGCCACAATGCCGACTTATATACAAGAAGACTGACTCTTCTTACTGTCTATGATTTGAACCATTCCTGTGACACTAGTTAATGATTCCGATGCTTCATTCAAGGTTTATTGTATCCCTTGGACCTTCTTATTGACGATGAAACACAGAAATTGCATCGGAATTCAATACAAAAGGCACAATGCCGACATAAGTACAAGAAGACTGACTCTTCTTACTGACTATGCCTTGAACCATTCCTGTGACACTAGTTATAGATTCCGATGCTTCACTTCAGGTTTACTGTATCCCTCTGACCTTCTTATTGACGATGAAACACAAAAATTGCATCGGAATTAAATACAAAAGGCACAATGCCGACTTAAGTAGAATATGACCGACCCTTCTTACTGTCTATGCTCTGAACCATTCATGTGACAAAAGTTCTAGATTCCGACGCTTCACTTCAGGTTTACTGTATCCCTCTGACCATCCTATTGACGATGAAACACAGAAATTGAATCGCAATTAAATACAAAAGGCACATTGCCTACTTAAGTACAAGAAGACCGACTCTTCTTATTGACTATGTTTTGAACCATATCTGTGACACTAGTTATAGATTCCGATGCTTCACTTCAGCTTTACTGTATCCCTTGGACCTTGTTATTGACGATGAAACACTGAAATAGCATCGGAATTAAATATAAAAGGCACAATGCCGAAACAAGTACAAGAAGACTGACTCTTCTAACTGACTATGATTGGAACCATTCCTGTGACACTAGTTATAGATTCCGATGATTCACTTCAGGTCTACTGTGTCCCTCTGACCTTCTTATTGATGATGAAATACAGAAATAGCATCGGAATTAAATACAAAAGGCACAATGCTGACTTAAGTACAGGAAGACTGACTCTTCTTACTGTCTATGTTTTAAACCATTCCTGTGACGCTAGTTATAGATTCCGATGCTTCACTTCAGGTTTACTGTATCCCTTGAACCTTCTTATTGATGACGAAACACAGAAATTGCATCGGAATTAAATAGAAAAGGCACAATGCCGACTTATGTACAAGAAGACTGCCTCTTCCTACTGTCTATGTTTTGAACCATTCCTGTGACACTAGTTATGGATTCTGATGCTTCACTTCAGGTTTATTGTATCCCTTGGACCTTCTTATTGACAATGAAACACAGAAATTGCATCGGAATTGAATACCAAAGGCACAATGCCGACTTATGTACAAGAAGACTGATCTTCATACTGACTATATCTTGATCCATTCCTGTGACACTAGTTATAGATGCCGATGCTTCACTTCAGGTTTACTGTATCCCTTGGATCTTCTTATTGACGATGAAACACAGAAATTGCATCGGAATTAAATACAAAAGGCACAATGCCGACCTAAGTACAAGAAGACTGACTCTTCTTACTGACTATGATTTGAACTATTCCAGTGATACTAGTTGTAGATTCCGATGCTTCACTTCATGTTTACTGTATCCCTCTGACCTTCTTATTAACGATGAAACACCGATATTGCATCGGAATTAAATAGAAAAGGCACAATGCCGACTTAAGTACAAGAAGACCGACTCTTCCAACTGTCTATGATTTGAACCATTCCTGTGACACTAGTTATGGATTTGATGCTTCACCTCTGATCACTGTATCCCTCTGACCTTCTTATTGACGATGAAACACAGAAATTGCATCGGAATTAAATAGAAAAGGCACAATGCCGTCTTAAGTACAAGCAGACTGACTCTTCTTAGTGTCTATGTTTTGAACCATTCCTGTGACGCTAGTTACAGATTCCGATGCTTCACTTCAGGTTTACTGTATCCCTTGGACCTTCTTATTGACGATTAAAACACAGAAATTGCATCGGAATTAAATACAAAAGGCACAATGCCGACTTAAGTACAAGAAGACTGACTCTTCTTACTGACTATGTGTTGAACCATTCCTGTGACACTATTTGGAGATTCCGATGCTTCCCTTCAGCTTTACTGTATCCCTCTGACCTTCTTATTGTCGATTAAACTCAGTAATTGCATCGGAATTAAATTGAAAAGGGCACAATGCCGACTTAAGTACAAGAAGACTGACTCTTCCTACTGTCTATGTTTCGAACCATTCCTGTGACGCTAGTTACAGGTTCCGATGCTTCACTTCAGGTTTACTGTATCCCTTGGACATTCTTATTGGCGATGAAACACAGAAATTGCATCGCAATTAAATAGAAAAAGCACAATGCCGACATAAGTACAAGAAGACTGATTGTCCTTACTGACTATGTTATCAACCATTCCTGTGATTCTAGTTATAGATTCCGACGTTTCACGTCAGGTTTACTGTATCCCTCTCACCGTCTTACTGACGATGAAACACAGAAATTGCATCGGAATTAAATAGAAAAGTCACAAAGCCGACTTAAGTACAAGAAGACTGACTCATCTTACTGACTATGTTTGAACCATTCCTGTGACACTAGTTATAGATTCCGATGCTTCACTTCATGTTTACTGTATCCCTTTGGCCTTCTTATTGACGATGAAACACAGAAATAGCATCGGAATGAAATTGAAAAGGCACAATACCGACTTAAGTACAAGAAGACTGACTCATCTTACTGACTATGATTTGAACCATTCCTGTGACACCAGTTAGAGATTCCGATGCTTCATTTCAGGTTTATTGTATCCCTCTGACCTTCGTATTGACGATGAAACACAGTAATTGCATCGGACTTAATTTGAAAAGGGCACAATGCCGACTTAAGTACAAGGAGACTGACTCTTCTTACTGTCTATGTTTTGAACCATTCCTGTGACACTAGTTATAGATTCGGATGCTTCACTTCAGGTTTACTGTTTCCCTTGGACCTTCTTATTGACGATGAAATACAGAAATTGCATCGGAATTAAATACAAAAGGCACAATGCCGACTTAAGTAGAAGATGACCGACCCTTTTTACTGTCTATGTTCTGAACCATTCATGTGACAAAAGTTCTAGATTCCGATGTTTCACTTCAGGTTTACTGTATCCCTCTGACCATCCTATTGACGATGAAACACAGAAATTGAATCGGAATTAAATACAAAAGGCACAATGCCGACTTAAGTGCAAGGAGACTGACTCTTCTTACTGACTATGTTTTGAACCATATCTGTGACACTAGTTATAGATTCCGATGCTTCACTTCAGCTATACTGTATCCCTTGGACCTTCTTATTGACGATGAAACACTGAAATAGCATCGGAATTAAATAGAAAAGGCACAATGCCGAATCAAGTACAAGAAGACTGACTCTTCTAACCGACTATGATTGGAACCATTCCTGTGACACTAGTTATAGATTCCGATGATTCACTTCAGGTCTACTGTGTCCCTCTGACCTTCGTATTGAAGATGAAACACAGAAATAGCATCGGAATTAAATACAAAAGGCAAAATGCCAACTAAAGTACAAGAAAACTGACTCTTCTTACTGACTATGTTTTGAACCATTCCTGTGACACTAGTTGTATATTTCGATGCTTCACTTCAGGTTTACTGCATCCCTAGGACCTTCTTATTGACGATGAAACACAGAAATTGCATCGGAACTAAATACAAAATTCACAAAGCCGACTTATGTATAAGATGACTGACTCTTCCTACTGTCAATGCTTTGAACCATTCCTGTGACATTATTTATGGATTCCAATGCTTCACTTCAGGTTTACTGTATCCTTTGGACCTTCTTATTGGCGTTGAAACACAGAAATTGCATCGGAAATAATTAGAAAAGGCACAATGCCGACTTAAGTACAAGAAGACTGACTCTTCTTACTGTCTATGTATTGAACCATTCCTGTGATACTAGTTATAGATTCCGATGCTTCACCTCAGTTTCACTGAATCCCTCTGACCTTCTTATTGACGATGAAACACAGAAATTGCATCGGAATTAAATAGAAAAGGCACAATGCCGACTTAAGTACATGAAGACTGGCTCTTCTTAATGACTATGTTTTTAACCACTCCTGTGACATTAGTTGTAGATTCGGATGCTTCACTTCAGGTTTACTGTATCCCTTGGACCTTCTTAGTGACGATGAAACACAGAAATTGCATCGGAATTAAATACAAAAGGCACAATGCCGACTTAAGTGTAAGATGGCTGACTCTTCTTACTGTCTATGATTTGAACCATTCCTGTGACACTAGTAATAGATTCCGATGCTTCACTCCAGGTTTACTCTATACCTTGGACCTTCTTATTAACGATGATACACATAAATTGCATCGGAATTAAATACAAAAGGCACCATGCCGACTTAAGTACAAGAAGACTGACTGTTCCTATTGTCTATGTTTGGAACCATTCCTGTGACACTAGTTATAGATTCTGATGCTTCACTTCAGGTTTACTGAATCCCTTGGACCTTCTTATTGACGATGAAACACAAAAATTGCATCGGAATTAAATACAAAAGGCACAATGCCGACTTAAGTACAAGAAGACTGACTCTTCTTACTGTCTATGTTTTGAACCATTCCTGTGACACTAGTTATAGATTCCGATGCTTCACCTCCGGTTATCTGTCTCCCTCTGACCCTCTTATTGACGATGAAACACAGAAATTGCATCGGAATTAAATAGAAAAGGCACAATGCCGACTTAAGTACAAGAAGGCTGACTCTTCCTACTGTCTATGTTTCGAACCATTCCTGTGACGCTAGTTACAGGTTCCGATGCTTCACTTCAGGTTTACTGTATCCCTTGTACATTCTTATTGGCGATGAAACACAGAAATTGCATCGCAATTAAATAGAAAAAGCACAATGCCGACATAACTACAAGAAGACTGATTGTCCTTTCTGACTATGTTATCAACCATTCCTGTGATTCTAGTTATAGATTCCGACGCTTCACGTCAGGTTTACTGTATCCCTCTCACCTTCTTACTGACGATGAAACACAGAAATTGCATCGGAATTAAATAGAAAAGTCACAATGCCGACTTAAGTACAAGAAGACTGACTCATCTTACTGACTATGTTTGAACCATTCCTGTGACACTAGTTATAGATTCCGATGCTTCACTTCAGGTTTACCGTATCCCTTTGGCCTTCTTATTGACGATGAAACACAGAAATAGCATCGGAATGAAATACAAAAGGCACAATACCGACTTAAGTACAAGAAGACTGACTCGTCTTACTGACTATGATTTGAATCACTCCTGTGACACCAGTTAGAGATTCCGATGTTTCATTTCAGGTTTATTATATCCCTCTGACCTTCGTATTGACGATGAAACACAGTAATTGCATCGGACTTAATTTGAAAAGGGCACAATGCCGACTTAAGTACAAGAAGACTGACTCTTATTACTGTCTATGTTTGAACCATTCCTGTGACACTAGTTATAGATTCCGTTGCTTCACTTCAGGTTTACTGTATCCCTTGGACCTTCTTATTGACGATGAAATACAGAAATTGCATCGGAATTAAATACAAAAGGCACAATGCCGACTTAAGTACAAGAAGACTAACTCTTCTTACTGACTATGTTTTGAACCATATCTGTGACACTAGTTATAGATTCCGATGCTTCACTTCAGCTTTACTGTATCCCTTGGACCTTCTTATTGACGATGAAACACTGAAATAGCATCGGAATTAAATAGAAAAGGCACAATTCCGTCTTAAGTACAAGCAGACTGACTCTTCTTAGTGTCTATGTTTTGAACCATTCCTGTGACGCTAGTTACAGATTCCGATGCTTCACTTCAGGTTTACTGTATACCTTGGACCTTCTTATTGACGATGAAACACAGAAATTGCATCGGAATTAAATACAAAAGGCACAATGCCGACTTAAGTACAAGAAGACTGACTCTTCTTACTGACTATGTGTTGAACCATTCCTGTGACACTATTTGGAGATTCCGATGCTTCTCTTCAGGATTACTGTATGCCTCTGACCTTCTTATTGTCGATTAAACACAGTAATTGCATCGGAATTAAATTGAAAAGGCACAATGCCGACTTAAGTACAAGAAGACTGACTCTTCTTACTGTCTATGTTTTGAACCATTCCGGTGACACTAGTTATAGATTCCGATGCTCCACTTCAGGTTTACTGTAGCTCTTGGACCTTCTTATTGACGATGAAACACAGAAGTTGCATCGGAATTAAATACAAAAGGCACAATGCCGACTTAAGTACAAGAAGACTGACTCTTCTTACCGACTATGTTTTGAACCATTCCTGTGACACTAGTTATAGATTCCGATGCTTCACTTCAGGTTTACTGTATCCCTCTGACCTTCTTATTGACGATGAAACACATAAATTGCATCGGAAATAAATACAAAAGGCACAATACGGACTGAAGTACATGTAGACTGAATCTTCCTACTGTCTAAGTTAAGAACCATTCCCGTGACACTAGTTATAGATTCCGATGCTTCATATCAGGTTTACTGTATCCCTTGGACCTTCTTAATGACGATGAAACACAGATAGTGCATCGGAATTAAGTAAAAAAGGCACAATGCCAACTTAAGTACAAGATGACTGACTCTTCCTATTGTCTATGTTTTGAACCATTCCTGTGTAACTAGTTATAGATTCCGATGCTTCACTTCAGGTTTACTGTATCCCTCTGACCTTCTTTTTGACGATGAAACACAGAAATTGCATCGGAACTAAATAGAAAAGGCACAATGCCGACTTTAGTACAGGAAGACTGACTCTTCTTACTGACTATATCTAGATCCATTCCTGTGACACTAGTTATAGATTCCGATGCTTCACTTCAGGTTTACTGTATACCTTGGACCTTCTTATTGACGATGAAACACAGCAATTGCATCGGAATTAAATATAAAAGGGACAATGCCTACTTAAGTACAAGAAGACTGACTCTTCTTACTGACTATGTTTTGAACCATCCCTGTGACACTAGTTATATATTTCCATGCTTCACTTCAGGTTTACTGCATTGCTAGGACCTTCTTATTGACGATGAAACACAGAAATTGCATCGGAACTAAATACAAAAGGCAATGCCGACTTATGTATAAGATGACTGACTCTTCCTACTGTCTATGTTTTGAACCATTCCTGTGACATTATTTTTGCATTCCAATGCTTGTCTTCAGGTTTACTGTATCCTTTGGACCTTCCTATTGGCGACGAAACACAGTAATTGCATCGGAATTACTTAGAAAAGGCACAATGCCGACTTAAGTACAAGAAGACTGACTCTTCTTACTGTCTATGTTTTGAACCATTCCTGTGACACTAGTTATAGATTCCGCTGCTTCACCTCAGGTTCACTGAATCCCTCTGACCTTGTTATTAACGATGAAACACAGAAATTGCATCGGAATTACATAGAAAAGGCACAATGCCGTCTTAAGTACAAGCAGACTGACTCTTCTTGGTGTCTATGATTTGAACCATTCCTGTGACGCTAGTTACAGATTCCGATGCTACACTTCAGGTTTACTTTATCCCTTGGACATTCTTATTGACGATGAAACACAGAAATTGCATCGGAATTAAATACAAAAGGCACAATGCCGACTTAAGTACAAGAAGACTGACTCTTTTTTCTGACTGTTTTGAACCATTCCTGTGACACTAGTTATAGATTCCAATGCTTCACTTCAGGTTTACTGTATCCCTCCGACCTTCTTATTGACTATGAAACACAGAAACTGCATCGGAATTAAATACAAAAGCCACAATGCCGACGTAAGGACAAGAAGACTGAATCTTCTTACTGCCTATGTTTTGAACCATTCGTGTGACACTAGTTATGGATTCCGATGCTTCACTTCAGGTTTACAGTTTCCCTTGGACCTTCTTATTGACGATTAAGCACCGATATTGCCTCGGAATTAAATACAAAAGGCACAATGCCGACTTAAGTACAAGAAGACTGA
The DNA here is from genome assembly GCF_023864345.2 of Schistocerca serialis cubense. NCBI lineage: Eukaryota > Metazoa > Arthropoda > Insecta > Orthoptera > Acrididae > Schistocerca > Schistocerca serialis. The sequence goes on from NC_064640.1 coordinate 1,096,821,560, forward strand.
CTCTTCCTACTGTCTATGTTTGAACCATTCCATTGACACTAGTTATAGACTCCGATTCTTCACTTCATGTTACTGTTTCCCTTGGACCTTCTTATTGACGACTAATCAATGAAATTGCATCGGAATTAAATACAAAAGGCACAATGCCGACTTAAGTATATGAAGACTGACTCTTCTTACTGACTATGTTTTTAACCACTCCTGTGACACTAGTTGTAGATTCGGATGCTTCACTTCATGTTTACTGTATCCCTTGGACCTTCTTAGTGACGATGAATCACAGAAATTGCATCGGAATTAAATACAAAAGGCACAATGCCGACTTAAGTACAAGATGGCTGACTCTTCTTACTGTCTATGATTTGAACCACTCCTGTGACACTAGTTATAGATTCCGATGCTTCACTCCAGGTTTACTCTGTACCTTGGACCTTCTTATTGACGATGAAACACAGAAATTGCATCGGAATTAAATATAAAAGGCACAATGCCGACTTAAGGACAAGAAGACTGAATCTTCTTACTGCCTATGTTTTGAACCATTCCTGTGTCACTAGTTACAGACTCCGATGCATCACTTCAGGTTTACTGTATCCCTCTGACCTTCTTATTGACGATGAAACACAGAAAATGCATCGGAATTAAATGCAAAAAGCACAATGCCGACTTAAGTGCAAGAAGACTGACTCTTTTTACGGTCTATGTTTTGAACCATTCCTGTGACACTAGTTATAGATTCCGATGCTTCACACCAGTAATACTTTATCCCTTGGACCTACTTAATGACGATGAAACACGGAAATTGCAACGGAATTAAATAGAAAAGGCACAACGCCGACTTAAGTACATGAAGACTGACTTTTGTTACTGACTATGATTTGAACCATTCCTGTGACACTAGTTGTGGATTCCGATGCTTCACTTCAGGTTTACTGTATCCCTCTGACCTTCTTATTGACGGTGAAACACAGAAATTGCATCGGAATTAAATACAAAAGGTATAATGCCGATTTAAGTTTAAGAAGACTGACTCTTCTTACTGTCTATGTTTTGACCCATTCCATTGACACTAGATATGGATTCCGATGCCTCATTCCAGGTTCACTGTATCCCTTGGACCTTGTAATCGACGATGAAACACAGAAATTGCATTGGAATTAAGTAGAAAAGGCACAATGCCGACTTAAGTACAAGAAGACCGACTCTTTTTACTGACTATGTCTTGAACCATTCCTGTGACACTAGTTATAGATTCCGATGGTTCACTTCAGGTTTACAGTATCCCTTGGACCTTTTTATTGACGATGAAACACAGAAATTGCATCGGAATTAAATACAAAAGGCAAATTGCCAACTTTAGTACACAAAGACTGACTCTTCTTACTGTCTATGTTTTAACCATTCCTGTGACACTAGTTATGGATCCCGATGCTACACTCCAGGTTTACTGTATCCCCTGGACGTTCTTATTGACGATGAAACACAGAAATTGCATCGGAATTAAATACAAAAGGCACAATGCCGACTTAAGGACAAGAAGACTGACTCTTCTTACTGACTATGATTTGAACCATTCCTGTGACACTAGTTATAGATTCCGATGCTTCACTCCAGGTTTACTGTATCCCTTGGACCTTCATATTGACGATGAAACACAGAAATTGCATCGGAATTAAATAGAAAAGTCACAATGCCGACTTAAGTACAAGAAGCCTGACTCTTCTTACTGCCTATGTTTGGAACCATTCCTGTGACACTAGTTATAGATTCCGATGCTACACTTCATGTTTACCGTATACCTTGTAAGTTCTTATTGATGATGAAACACAGAAATTGCATCGGAATTAAATACAAAAGGCACAATGCCGACTAAAGTACAAGAAGACTGACTCTTCCTACTGTCTATGTTTTGAACCATTCCTGTGACACTAGTTTTGGATTCTGATGCTTCACTTCAGGTTTACTGTATCTCTCTGACCTTCTTATTGACAATGAATCACAGAAATTGCATGGGAATTAAATACAAAAGGCACAATGCCGACTTAAGTACAAGAAAACTGACTCATCCTACTGTCTATGTTTTGAACCATTCCTGTGACACTAGTTATAGATTCCGATGCTTCACTTCAGGTTTACTGTATCCCTCTGACCTAATTGCCGATGAAACACAGAAATTGCTTCGGAATTAAATACAAAAGGCAAAATGGCGACTTAAAGACAAGAAGACTGTCTCTTCTTACTGACTATGTTTTGAACCATTCCTGTGACACTAGTTATAGATTGCGATGCTTCACTTCAGGTTTACTGTTTCCCTTGGACCTTCTTATTGCGAATGAAACACAGAATTTGCATCGGAATTAAAAACAAAAGGCACAATGCCGACTTAAGTACAAGAAGACTGACTCTTCCTACTGTCTACATTTTGAACCATTTCTGTGACACTAGTTATAGAGTCCGATGCTGCACTTCAGTTTTACTCTATCCCTTGGACGTTCTTATTGACGATGAAACACAGAAATTGCATCGGAATTAAATACAAAAGGCACAATGCCGACTTAAGGACAAGAAGACTGACTCTTATTACTGTCTATGTTTTGAACCATTCCTGTGGCACTAGTTGTAGATTCCGATGCTTCACTGCAGGTTTACTGTATCCCTTAGACCTTCTTATTGACGATGAAACACAGAAATTGCATCGGAATTAAATACAAAAGGCACAATGCCGACTTAAGTACAAGAAAACTACTCTTCTTACTGTCTATGTTTGAACCATACCTGTGACACTAGTTATAGATTCCGATGCTTCCCTTCAGGTTTACTGTATCCCACTGTCCTTCTTATTGAAGGTGAAACACAGAAATTGCATCGGAATTATATACAAAAGGCACAATGCCGACTTAAGTACATGAAGACCGACTCTTCTTACTGACAATGATTTGAACCATTCTTGTGACACTAGTTATAGATTCCGATGCTTTACTTCATATTTCAGTATCCCTTGGAAATTCTTATTGACGATGAAACACAGAAATTACATCGGAATTAAATAGAAAAGGCACAATGCCGACTTAAGTACAAGAAGACTGACTCTTCTTACTGACTTTGTTTTGAACCATTCCTGTGACACTAGTTATAGATTCCGATGCTTCACTTCAGGTTTACTGTATTCCTATGACCTTCTTATTGACGGTGAAACAGAGAAATTGCATCGGAATTAAATACAAAAGGCACAATGCCGACCTAAGTACGAGAAGACTGACTCTTCTTACTGTCTATGTATTGTACCATTCTTGTGACACTAGTTATAGATTCCGATGCTTCACTCCTGGTTTACTGTATCCCTTGGACCTTCTTATTGACGATGAAACACAGAAATTGCATCGGAATGAAATACGAAAGACACAATGCCGCCTTATGTACAAGAAGACTGACTCTTCTTACTGACTATGTCTTGAACCATTCCTGTGACACTAGTTATAGATTCCGATGCTTCACTTCAGGTTTACTGTATCCCTCTGACCTTCTTATTGACGATGAAACACAGAAATTGCATCGGAATTAAATACAAAAGGGACAATGCCGACTTAAGTACCCGAAGACTGACTCTTCTTACTGTCTATGTTTGAACCATTCCTGTGACACTATTTATAGATTGCGATGCTTCACTTCAGGTTTACTGTTTCCCTTGGGCCTTCTTATTGACGATGAAACACAGAAATTGCATCGGAATTAAAAACAAAAGGCCCAATGCCGACTTAAGTACAAGAAGACTGACTCTTCCTACTGTCTATGTTTTGAACGATTTCTGTGACACTAGTTATAGAGTCCGATGCTTTACTTCAGGTTTACTGTATACCTTGGACCTTCTTATTGGCGATTAAACACAGAAAATGCATCGGAATTAAATACAAAAGGCACAATGCCGACTTAAGTACAAGAAGGCTGATTCTTCCTACTGTCTATTTTTTGACCCATTCCATTGAAACTAGTTATGGATTCTGATGCTTTACTTCAGGTTTACTGTATACCTTGGACCTTCTTATTGACGATGAAACACAGAAATTGCATCGGAATTAAAAACAAAAGGGCCCAATGCCGACTTGAGTACAAGAAGACTGACTCTTCCGACTGTCTATTTTTTGAACCATTCCTGCGACACTAGTTTTGGATTCCGATGCTTCACTTCAGGTTTACTGTATCACTCTGACCTTCCAATTGACAATGAAACACAGAAATTGCATCGGAAATAAGTACAAAAGGCACAATGCCGACATAAGTACAAGAAGACTGACTCTTCGTACTGTCTATGTTTTGAATCTTGGACCTGTATCACCTGTGAAACTAGTTATAGATTCCGATGCTTCACTTCAGGTTTACTGTATCCCTCTGACCTTATTGCCGATGAAACACAGAAATTGCTTCGGAATTAAATTCAAAAGGCACAATGCCGACTTAAGGACAAGAAGACTGACTCTTCTTACTGACTATGTTTTGAACCATTCCTGTGACTCTAGTTATAGATTCCGATTCTTCACTTCAGGTTTACTGTATCCCTCTGACCTTCTTATTGACGATGAAACACAGAAATTGCATCGGAATTAAATACAAAAGGGACAATGCCGACTTAAGTACAAGAAGACTGACTCTTCTTACTGACTATGCCTTGAACCATTCCTGTGACACTAGTTATAGATTCCGATGCTTCACTTCAGGTTTACTGTATCCCTCTGACCTTCTTATTGACGATGAAACACAGAAATTGCATCGGAATTAAATACAAAAGGGACAATGCCGACTTAAGTACCCGAAGACTGACTCTTCTTACTGTCTATGTTTGAACCATTCCTGTGAACCTAGTTATAGATTCCGATGCTTCACTTCCGGTTTAATGTATCCTTCTGACCTTCTTATTGACGGTGAAACACAGAAATTGCATCGGAATTAAATACGAAAGGCACAATGACGACTTAAGTACAAGAAGAGTGACTCTTCTTACTGACTATGTTTGAACCATTCCTGTGACACTAGTTATGTATTCCGATGCTTCACTCCAGGTTCACTGTATCCCTTGGACCTTGTTATTGACGATGAAACACAGAAATTGCATTTTAATTAAGTAGAAAAGGCACAATGCCGACTTAAGTACAAGAAGGCTGACTCTTCTTACTGACCATGTTTTGAACCATTCCCGTGACACTAGTTATAGATTCCGATGCTTCACTTCAGGTTTACAGTATCCCTCGGAACTTTTTATTGACGATGAAACACAGACATTGCATCGGAATTAAATAGAAAAGGCACAATGTCGAATTAAGTACAAGAAGACTGACTCTTCTTACTGTCTATGTTTTGAACCATTCCTGTGACACTAGTTATAGATTCCGATACTTCACTCCAGGTTTACTGTATCCCTTGGACCTTCTTATTGACGATGAAACACAGAAATTGCATTGGAATTAAATAGAAAATGCACAATGCCGACTTAAGTACAAGAAGACTGACTCTTCTTACTGCCAATGTTTTGAACCATTCCTGTGACACTAGTTATAGATTCCGATGCTACACTTGAGGTTTACTGTATACCTTGGAAGTTCTTATTGACGATGAAACACATAAGTTGCATCGGAATTAAATGCAAAAGGCACAATGCCGACTTAAGTACAAGAAGACTGACTCTTCCTACTGTCTATGTTTTGAACCATTCCTGTGACACTAGTTTTGGATTCCGATGCTTCACTTCAGGTTTACTGTATCCCTCTGACCTTCTTATTGACAATGAAACACAGAAATTGCATGGGAATTAAATACAAAAGGCACAATGCCGACTTAAGTACAAGAAGACCGACTCTTCCTACTGTCTATGTTTTGAACCATTCCTGTGACACTAGTTATAGATTCCGATGCTTCACTTCAGGTTTACTGTATCCCTCTGACCTTATTGCCGATGAAACACAGAAATTGCGACTGAATTAAATACAAAAGGCACAATGGCGACTTAATTGTAAGAAGACTGACTCTTCTTACTGACTATGTTTTGAACCATTCCTGAGGCACTAGTTGTAGATTCCGATGCTTCACTTCAGGTTTACTGTATCCCTTGGACCTTCTTATTGACGATGAAACACAGAAATTGCATCGGAATTAATTACAAAAGGCACAATGCCGACTTTAGTACAAGAAAACTGACTCTTCTTACTGTCTATGTTTGAACCATTCCTGTGACACTACTTATAGATTCCGATGCTTCACTTCAGGTTTACTGTATCCCACTGTCCTTCTTATTGACGGTGAAACACAGATATTGCATCGGAATTAAATACGAAAGGCACAATGCCGACTTAAGTGCACGCAGACTGACTCTTCTTACAGACTATGTTTTGAACCATTCCTGTGACACTAGTTATAGATTCCGATGCTTCACTTCAGGTTTACTGTCTCCCTGTGACCTTCTTTTTGACGATGAAACACAGAGATTGCATCGGAATTAAAAAGAAAAGGCACAATGCCGACTAAAGTACAAGAAGACTGACTCTTCTTACTGTCTAAGGTTTGAGCCATTCCTGTGGCACTAGTTTTAGATTCAGATGCTTCACTTCAGGTTTACTGTATCACTCTGACCTTCTAATTGACAATGAAACACAGAAATTGCATCGGAAATAAGTACAAAAGGCACAATGCCGACATAAGTACAAGAAGACTGACTCTTCGTACTGTCTATGTTTTGAATCTTGGACCTGTATCACCTGTGACACTAGTTATAGATTACGATGCTTCACTTCAGGTTTACTGTATCCCTCTGACCTTATTGCCGATGAAACACAGAAATTGCTTCGGAATTAAATTCAAAAGGCACAATGCCGACTTAAGGACAAGAAGACTGACTCTTCTTACTGACTATGTTTTGAACCATTCCTGTGACTCTAGTTATAGATTCCGATTCTTCACTTCAGTTTTACTGTATCCCTCTGACCTTCTTATTGACGATGAAACACAGAAATTGCATCGCAATTAAATACAAAAGCCACAATGCCGGCTTATATACAAGAAGACTGACTCTTCTTACTGTCTATGATTTGAACCATTCCTGTGACACTAGTTAATGATTCCGATGCTTCATTCAAGGTTTACTGTATCCCTTGGACCTTCTTATTGACGATGATACACAGAAATTGCATCGGAATTAAATACAAAAGGCACAATGCCGACATAAGTACAAGAAGACTGACTCTTCTTACTGACTATGCCTTGAACCATTCCTGTGACACTAGTTATAGATTCCGATGCTTCACTTCAGGTTTACTGTATCCCTCTGACCTTCTTATTGACGATGAAACACAGAAATAGCATCGGAATTAAATACAAAAGGGACAATGCCGACTTAAGTACCCGAAGACTGACTCTTCTTACTGTCTATGTTTGAACCATTCCTGTGAACCTAGTTATAGATTCCGATGCTTCACTTCCGGTTTACTGTATCCTTCCGACCTTCTTATTGACGGTGAAACACAGAAATTGCATCGGAATTAAATACGAAAGGCACAATGACGACCTAAGTACAAGAAGACTGACTCTTCTTACTGACTATGTTTGAACCATTCCTGTGACACTAGTTATGTATTCCGATGCTTCACTCCAGGTTCACTGTATCCCTTGGACCTTGTTATTGACGATGAAACACAGAAATTGCATCTTAATTAAGTAGAAAAGGCACAATGCCGACTTAAGTACAAGAAGGCTGACTCTTCTTACTGACCATGTTTTGAACCATTCCTGTGACACTAGTTATAGATTCCGATGCTTCACTTCAGGTTTACAGTATCCCTCGGAACTTTTTATTGACGATGAAACACAGACATTGCATCGGAATTAAATAGAAAAGGCACAATGTCGAATTAAGTACAAGAAGACTGACTCTTCTTACTGCCAATGTTTTGAACCATTGCTGTGACACTAGTTATAGATTCCGATGCTACACTTGAGGTTTACTGTATACCTTGGAAGTTCTTATTGACGATGAAACACATAAGTTGCATCGGAATTAAATGCAAAAGGCACAATGCCGACTTAAGTTCAAGAAGACTGACTCTTCCTACTGTCTATGTTTTGAACCATTCCTGTGACACTAGTTTTGGATTCCGATGCTTCACTTCAGGTTTACTGTATCCCTCTGACCTTCTTATTGACAATGAAACACAGAAATTGCATGGGAATTAAATACAAAAGGCACAATGCCGACTTAAGTACAAGAAGACCGACTCTTCCTACTGTCTATGTTTTGAACCATTCCTGTGACACTAGTTATAGATTCCGATGCTTCACTTCAGGTTTACTGTATCCCTCTGACCTTATTGCCGATGAAACACAGAAATTGCGACTGAATTAAATACAAAAGGCACAATGGCGACTTAATTGTAAGAAGACTGACTCTTCTTACTGACTATGTTTTGAACCATTCCTTAGGCACTAGTTGTAGATTCCGATGCTTCACTCAGGTTTACTGTATCCCTTGGACTTTCTTATTGACGATGAAACACAGAAATTGCATCGGAATTAATTACAAAAGGCACAATGCCGACTTAAGTACAAGAAAACTGACTCTTCTTACTGTCTATGTTTGAACCATTCCTGTGACACTACTTATAGATTCCGATGCTTCACTTCAGGTTTACTGTATCCCACTGTCCTTCTTATTGACGGTGAAACACAGATATTGCATCGGAATTAAATACGAAAGGCACAATGCCGACTTAAGTGCAAGAAGACTGACTCTTCTTACAGACTATGTTTTGAACCATTCCTGTGACACTAGTTATAGATTCCGATGCTTCACTTCAGGTTTACTGTATCCCTGTGACCTTCTTTTTGACGATGAAACACAGAGATTGCATCGGAATTAAATAGAAAAGGCACAATGCCGACTGAAGTACAAGAAGACTGACTCTTCTTACTGTCTATGTGTTGAGCCATTCCTGTGGCACTAGTTTTAGATTCAGATGCTTCACTTCAGGTTTAGTGTATCCCTTGGACCTTCTTATAGACGATGAAACACAGAAATTGCATCGGAATTATATACAAAAGGCACAATGCCGACTTAAGTACATGAAGACCGACTCTTCTTACTGACAATGATTTGAACCATTCCTGTGACACTAGTTATAGATTCCGATGCTTCACTTCATTTTTACTGTATCCCTTGGACATTCTTATTGCTGATGAAACACAGAAATTGCATCGGAATTAAATACAAGAGGCACAATGCCGACTTAGGAAGACTGACTCTTCTTACTGTCTATGTTATGAACCATTCCTGTGACACTAGTTATAGATTCCGATGCTTCACTTTAGGGTTACTGTATCCCTCTGACCTTCTTATTGACGATGAAACTCAGAAATTGCATCGGAATTAAATACAAAGGGCACAATGCCGACTTAAGTACAAGAAGACTGACTCTTCTTACTGTCTATGTATTGAAACATTCCATTGACACTAGTTATAGATTCCGTTGCTTCACTCCAGGTTTACTGTATCCCTTGAACCTTCTTATTCACGATGAAACACAGTAATTGCATCGGAATTAAATAGAAAAGGCACAATGCCGACTTAAGGACAAGAAGACTGACTCTTCTTACTGACTATGTTTTGAACCATTCCTGTGACACTAGTTATAGATTCCGATGCATCACTTCAGGTTTACTGTATACCTCTGACCTTCTTATTGACGATGAAACTCAGAAATTGCATCGAAATTAAATACAAAAGGCACAATGCCGACTTAAGTACAAGAAGATTGACTCTTCTTACTGTCTATGAATTGAACCATTCAATTGACACTAGTTATAGATTCCGATGCTCCACTCCAGGTCTACTGTATCCCTTGGACCTTCTTATTGACGATGAAACACAGAAATTGCATCGCAATTAAATAGAAAAGGCACAATGCCGACTTAAGTAGAAGAAGACTGACTCTTCTTACTGACTATGTTTTGAACCATTCCTGTGACACTAGTTATAGATTCCGATGCTTCACTCCAGGTTTACTGTATCCCTTGGACCTTCGTATTGACGATGAAACACAGAAATTGCATCGGAATTAAATAGAAAAGGCACAATGCCGACTTAAGTACAAGAAGACTGACTCTTCTTAGTGATTATAGTTTGAACCATTGCTGTGACACTAATTATAGATTCCGACGCTTTACTTCAGGTTTACTGTATACCTTGGACATTCTTATTGACGATGAAACACAGAAATTGCATCGGAATTAAATAGAAAAGGCACAATGTCAACTTCAGCAAAAGAAGACTGAATCTTCTTACTATCTATGTTTTGAACCATTCCTGTGACACTAGATATAGATTCCGATTCTTCACTTCAGGTTTACTGTATCCCTGTGACCCTCTTTTTGACGATGAAACACAGAGATTGCATCGGAATTAAATAGAAAAGGCACAATGCCGACTAAAGTACAAGAAGACTGACTCTTCTTACCGTCTATGTTTTGAGCCATTCCTGTGGCACTAGATTTAGATTCCGATGCATCACTTCAGGTTTACTGTATCCCTTGGACCTTCTTATAGACGCTGAAACACAGAAATTGCATCGGAATTATATACATAAGGCACAATGCCGACTTAAGTACATGAAGACCGACTGTTCTTACTGACAATGATTTGAACCATTCCTGTGACACTAGTTATAGATTCCGATGCTTCACTTCATTTTTACTGTATCCCTTGGACATTCTTATTGACGATGAAACACAGAAATTGCATCGGAATTAAATACAAAAGGCACAATGCCGACTTAGGAAGACTGACACTTCTTACTGTCTATGTAATGCACCATTCCTGTGACACTAGTTATAGATTCCGATGCTTCACTCCAGGTTTACTATATCCCTTGGACCTTCTTATTGACGATGAAACACAGAAATTGCATCGGAATTAAATACAAATGGCACAATGCCGACTTAAGGACAAGAAGACCGACTCTTTTACTGACTATGTTTTGAACAATTCCTGTGACACTAGTTATAGATTGCGATGCTTCACTTCAGGTTTACTATATCCCTCTAACCTTCTTATTGACGATGAAACTCAGAAATTGCATCGGAATTAAATACAAAAGGCACAATGCCGACTTAAGGACAAGTAGACTGACTCTTCTTACTGACTATGTTTTGAACCATTCCTGTGACACTAGTTATAGATTCCGATGCATCACTTCAGGTTTACTGTATCCCTCTGACCTTGTTATTAACGATGAAACTCAGAAATTGCATCGAAATTAAATACAAAAGGCACAATGCCGACTTAAGTACAAGAAGACTGACTCTTCTTAGTGATTATAGTTTGAACCATTGCTTCACTTCAGGTTTACTGTATAACTTGGACCTTCTTATTGACGATGAAACACAGAAATTGCATTTGAATTAAATAGAAAATGCACAATGCCGACTTAAGTACAAGAAGACTGACTCTTCTTACTGCCTATGTTTTGAACCATTCCTGTGACACTATTTATAGATTCCGATGCTACACTTGAGGTTTACTGTATACCTTGGAAGTTCTTATTGACGATGAAACACAGAAATTGCATCGGAATTAAATGCAAAAGGCACAATGCCGACTTAAGTACAAGAAGACTGACTCTTCCTACTGTCTATGTTTTGAACCATTCCTGTGACACTAGTTTTGGATTCCGATGCTTCACTTCAGGTTTGCTGCATCCCTCTGACCTTCTTATTGACAATGAAACACAGAAATTGCATGGGAATTAAATACAAAAGGCACAATGCTGACTTAAGTACAAGAAGACCGACTCTTCCTACTGTCTATGTTTTGAACCATTACTTTGACACTAGTTATAGATTCCGATGCTTCACTTCAGGTTTACTGTATCCCTCTGACCTTCTTATTGACGATGAAACTCACAAATTGCATCGGAATTAAATACAAAAGGCACAATGCCGACTTAAGTACAAGAAGACTGACTCCTCTTACTGTCTATGTATTGAAACATTCCATTGACACTAGTTATAGATTCCGTTGCTTCACTCCAGGTTTACTGTATCCCTTGGACCTTCTTATTCACGATGAAACACAGAAATTGCATTGGAATTAAATAAAAAATGCACAATGCCGACTTAAGTACAAGAAGACTGACTCTTCTTACTGCCTATGTTTTGAACCATTCCTGTGACACTACTTATAGATTCCGATGCTACACTTGAGGTTTACTGTATACCTTGGAAGTTCTTATTGACGATGAAACACAGAAATAGCATCGGAATTAAATGCAACAGGCACAATGCCGACTTAAGTACAAGATGACTGACTCTTCTTACTGTTTATGTTTTGAACCATTCCTGTGACACTAGTTATAGATTCCGATGCTTCACTCCAGGTTTACTGTTTCCCTTGGACCTTCTTATTGACGATGAAACACAGAAATTGCATCGGAATTAAATAGAAAAGGCACAATGCCGACTTAAGTACAAGAAGACTGACTCTTCTTAGTGATTATAGTTTGAACCATTGCTGTGACACTAATTACAGATTCCGACGCTTTACTTCAGGTTTACTGTATACCTTGGACATTCTTATTGACGATGAAACACAGAAATTGCATCGGAATTAAATAGAAAAGGCAGAATGTCAACTTCAGTAAAAGAAGGCTGACTCTTCTTACTGTCTATGTTTTGAACAATTCCTGTGACACTAGTTATAGATTGCGATGCTTCACTTCAGGTTTACTATATCCCTCTAACCTTCTTATTGACGATGAAACTCAGAAATTGCATCGGAATTAAATACAAAAGGCACAATGCCGACTTAAGGACAAGAAGACTGACTCTTCTTACTGACTATGTTTTGAACCATTCCTGTGACACTAGTTTTAGATTCCGATGCATCACTTCAGGTTTACTGTATCCCTCTGACCTTGTTATTAACGATGAAACTCAGAAATTGCATCGAAATTAAATACAAAAGGCACAATGCCGACTTAAGTACAAGAAGACTGACTCTTCTTAGTGATTATAGTTTGAACCATTGCTTCACTTCAGGTTTACTGTATAACTTGGACCTTCTTATTGACGATGAAACACAGAAATTGCATTTGAATTAAATAGAAAATGCACAATGCCGACTTAAGTACAAGAAGACTGACTCTTCTTACTGCCTATGTTTTGAACCATTCCTGTGACACTATTTATAGATTCCGATGCTACACTTGAGGTTTACTGTATACCTTGGAAGTTCTTATTGACGATGAAACACAGAAATTGCATCGGAATTAAATGCAAAAGGCACAATGCCGACTTAAGTACAAGAAGACTGATTCTTCCTACTGTCTATGTTTTGAACCATTCCTGTGACACTAGTTTTGGATTCCGATGCTTCACTTCAGGTTTGCTGTATCCCTCTGACCTTCTTATTGACAATGAAACACAGAAATTGCATGAAAATTAAATACAAAAGGCACAGAGCTGACTTAAGTACAAGAAGACCGACTCTTCCTACTGTCTATGTTTTGAACCATTACTTTGACACTAGTTATAGATTCCGATGCTTCACTTCAGGTTTACTGTATCCCTCTGACCTTCTTATTGACGATGAAACTCACAAATTGCATCGGAATTAAATACAAAAGGCTCAATGCCGACTTAAGTACAAGAAGACTGACTCTTCTTACTGTCTATGTTATGAACCATTCCTGTGACACTAGTTATAGATTCCGATGCTTCACTTTAGGGTTACTGTATCCCTCTGACCTTCTTATTGACGATGAAACTCAGAAATTGCATCGGAATTAAATACAAAGGGCACAATGCCGACTTAAGTACAAGAAGACTGACTCTTCTTACTGTCTATGTATTGAAACATTCCATTGACACTAGTTATAGATTCCGTTGCTTCACTCCAGGTTTACTGTATCCCTTGGACCTTCTTATTCACGATGAAACACAGTAATTGCATCGGAATTAAATAGAAAAGGCACAATGCCGACTTAAGGACAAGAAGACTGACTCTTCTTACTGACTATGTTTTGAACCATTCCTGTGACACTAGTTATAGATTCCGATGCATCACTTCAGGTTTACTGTATCCCTCTGACCTTCTTATTGACGATGAAACTCAGAAATTGCATCGAAATTAAATACAAAAGGCACAATGCCGACTTAAGTACAAGAAGATTGACTCTTCATACTGTCTATGAATTGAACCATTCAATTGACACTAGTTATAGATTCCGATGCTCCACTCCAGGTCTACTGTATCCCTTGGACCTTCTTATTGACGATGAAACACAGAAATTGCATCGCAATTAAATAGAAAAGGCACAATGCCGACTTAAGTAGAAGAAGACTGACTCTTCTTACTGACTATGTTTTGAACCATTCCTGTGACACTAGTTATAGATTCCGATGCTTCACTCCAGGTTTACTGTATCCCTTGGACCTTCGTATTGACGATGAAACACAGAAATTGCATCGGAATTAAATAGAAAAGGCACAATGCCGACTTAAGTACAAGAAGACTGACTCTTCTTAGTGATTATAGTTTGAACCATTGCTGTGACACTAATTATAGATTCCGACGCTTTACTTCAGGTTTACTGTATACCTTGGACATTCTTATTGACGATGAAACACAGAAATTGCATCGGAATTATATACATAAGGCACAATGCCGACTTAAGTACATGAAGACCGACTGTTCTTACTGACAATGATTTGAACCATTCCTGTGACACTAGTTATAGATTCCGATGCTTCACTTCATTTTTACTGTATCCCTTGGACATTCTTATTGACGATGAAACACAGAAATTGCATCGGAATTAAATACAAAAGGCACAATGCCGACTTAGGAAGACTGACACTTCTTACTGTCTATGTAATGCACCATTCCTGTGACACTAGTTATAGATTCCGATGCTTCACTCCAGGTTTACTATATCCCTTGGACCTTCTTATTGACGATGAAACACAGAAATTGCATCGGAATTAAATACAAATGGCACAATGCCGACTTAAGGACAAGAAGACCGACTCTTTTACTGACTATGTTTTGAACAATTCCTGTGACACTAGTTATAGATTGCGATGCTTCACTTCAGGTTTACTATATCCCTCTAACCTTCTTATTGACGATGAAACTCAGAAATTGCATCGGAATTAAATACAAAAGGCACAATGCCGACTTAAGGACAAGTAGACTGACTCTTCTTACTGACTATGTTTTGAACCATTCCTGTGACACTAGTTATAGATTCCGATGCATCACTTCAGGTTTACTGTATCCCTCTGACCTTGTTATTAACGATGAAACTCAGAAATTGCATCGAAATTAAATACAAAAGGCACAATGCCGACTTAAGTACAAGAAGACTGACTCTTCTTAGTGATTATAGTTTGAACCATTGCTTCACTTCAGGTTTACTGTATATCTTGGACCTTCTTATTGACGATGAAACACAGAAATTGCATTTGAATTAAATAGAAAATGCACAATGCCGACTTAAGTACAAGAAGACTGACTCTTCTTACTGCCTATGTTTTGAACCATTCCTGTGACACTATTTATAGATTCCGATGCTACACTTGAGGTTTACTGTATACCTTGGAAGTTCTTATTGACGATGAAACACAGAAATTGCATCGGAATTAAATGCAAAAGGCACAATGCCGACTTAAGTACAAGAAGACTGACTCTTCCTACTGTCTATGTTTTGAACCATTCCTGTGACACTAGTTTTGGATTCCGATGCTTCACTTCAGGTTTGCTGTATCCCTCAGACCTTCTTATTGACAATGAAACACAGAAATTGCATGGGAATTAAATACAAAAGGCACAATGCTGACTTAAGTACAAGAAGACCGACTCTTCCTACTGTCTATGTTTTGAACCATTACTTTGACACTAGTTATAGATTCCGATGCTTCACTTCAGGTTTACTGTATCCCTCTGACCTTCTTATTGACGATGAAACTCACAAATAGCATCGGAATTAAATACAAAAGGCACAATGCCGACTTAAGTACAAGAAGACTGACTCTTCTTACTTTCTATGTATTGAAAGATTCCATTGACACTAGTTATAGATTCCGTTGCTTCACTCCAGGTTTACTGTATCCCTTGGACCTTCTTATTCACGATGAAACACAGAAATTGCATTGGAATTAAATAAAAAATGCACAATGCCGACTTAAGTACAAGAAGACTGACTCTTCTTACTGCCTTTGTTTTGAACCATTCCTGTGACACTACTTATAGATTCCGATGCTACACTTGAGGTTTACTGTATACCTTGGAAGTTCTTATTGACGATGAAACACAGAAATAGCATCGGAATTAAATGCAAAAGGCACAATGCCGACTTAAGTACAAGAAGACTGACTCTTCTTACTGTTTATGTTTTGAACCATTCCTGTGACACTAGTTATAGATTCCGATGCTTCACTCCAGGTTTACTGTTTCCCTTGGACCTTCTTATTGACGATGAAACACAGAAATTGCATCGGAATTAAATAGAAAAGGCACAATGCCGACTTAAGTACAAGAAGACTGACTCTTCTTAGTGATTATAGTTTGAACCATTGCTGTGACACTAATTACAGATTCCGACGCTTTACTTCAGGTTTACTGTATACCTTGGACATTCTTATTGACGATGAAACACAGAAATTGCATCGGAATTAAATAGAAAAGGCAGAATGTCAACTTCAGTAAAAGAAGGCTGACTCTTCTTACTGTCTATGTTTTGAACAATTCCTGTGACACTAGTTATAGATTGCGATGCTTCACTTCAGGTTTACTATATCCCTCTAACCTTCTTATTGACGATGAAACTCAGAAATTGCATCGGAATTAAATACAAAAGGCACAATGCCGACTTAAGTACAAGAAGACTGACTCTTCTTACTTTCTATGTATTGAAACATTCCATTGACACTAGTTATAGATTCCGTTGCTTCACTCCAGGTTTACTGTATCCCTTGGACCTTCTTATTCACGATGAAACACAGAAATTGCATTGGAATTAAATAAAAAATGCACAATGCCGACTTAAGTACAAGAAGACTGACTCTTCTTACTGCCTATGTTTTGAACCATTCCTGTGACACTACTTATAGATTCCGATGCTACACTTGAGGTTTACTGTATACCTTGGAAGTTCTTATTGACGATGAAACACAGAAATAGCATCGGAATTAAATGCAAAAGGCACAATGCCGACTTAAGTACAAGAAGACTGACTCTTCTTACTGTTTATGTTTTGAACCATTCCTGTGACACTAGTTATAGATTCCGATGCTTCACTCCAGGTTTACTGTTTCCCTTGGACCTTCTTATTGACGATGAAACACAGAAATTGCATCGGAATTAAATAGAAAAGGCACAATGCCGACTTAAGTACAAGAAGACTGACTCTTCTTAGTGATTATAGTTTGAACCATTGCTGTGACACTAATTACAGATTCCGACGCTTTACTTCAGGTTTACTGTATACCTTGGACATTCTTATTGACGATGAAACACAGAAATTGCATCGGAATTAAATAGAAAAGGCAGAATGTCAACTTCAGTAAAAGAAGGCTGACTCTTCTTACTGTCTATGTTTTGAACAATTCCTGTGACACTAGTTATAGATTGCGATGCTTCACTTCAGGTTTACTATATCCCTCTAACCTTCTTATTGACGATGAAACTCAGAAATTGCATCGGAATTAAATACAAAAGGCACAATGCCGACTTAAGTACAAGAAGACTGACTCTTCTTACTTTCTATGTATTGAAACATTCCATTGACACTAGTTATAGATTCCGTTGCTTCACTCCAGGTTTACTGTATCCCTTGGACCTTCTTATTCACGATGAAACACAGAAATTGCATTGGAATTAAATAAAAAATGCACAATGCCGACTTAAGTACAAGAAGACTGACTCTTCTTACTGCCTATGTTTTGAACCATTCCTGTGACACTACTTATAGATTCCGATGCTACACTTGAGGTTTACTGTATACCTTGGAAGTTCTTATTGACGATGAAACACAGAAATAGCATCGGAATTAAATGCAAAAGGCACAATGCCGACTTAAGTACAAGAAGACTGACTCTTCTTACTGTTTATGTTTTGAACCATTCCTGTGACACTAGTTATAGATTCCGATGCTTCACTCCAGGTTTACTGTTTCCCTTGGACCTTCTTATTGACGATGAAACACAGAAATTGCATCGGAATTAAATAGAAAATGCACAATGCCGACTTAAGTACAAGAAGACTGACTCTTCTTACTGCCTATGTTTTGAACCATTCCTGTGACACTATTTATAGATTCCGATGCTACACTTGAGGTTTACTGTATACCTTGGAAGTTCTTATTGACGATGAAACACAGAAATTGCATCGGAATTAAATACAAAGGGCACAATGCCGACTTAAGTACAAGAAGACTGACTCTTCTTACTGTCTATGTATTGAAACATTCCATTGACACTAGTTATAGATTCCGTTGCTTCACTCCAGGTTTACTGTATCCCTTGGACCTTCTTATTCACGATGAAACACAGTAATTGCATCGGAATTAAATAGAAAAGGCACAATGCCGACTTAAGGACAAGAAGACTGACTCTTCTTACTGACTATGTTTTGAACCATTCCTGTGACACTAGTTATAGATTCCGATGCATCACTTCAGGTTTACTGTATCCCTCTGACCTTCTTATTGACGATGAAACTCAGAAATTGCATCGAAATTAAATACAAAAGGCACAATGCCGACTTAAGTACAAGAAGATTGACTCTTCATACTGTCTATGAATTGAACCATTCAATTGACACTAGTTATAGATTCCGATGCTCCACTCCAGGTCTACTGTATCCCTTGGACCTTCTTATTGACGATGAAACACAGAAATTGCATCGCAATTAAATAGAAAAGGCACAATGCCGACTTAAGTAGAAGAAGACTGACTCTTCTTACTGACTATGTTTTGAACCATTCCTGTGACACTAGTTATAGATTCCGATGCTTCACTCCAGGTTTACTGTATCCCTTGGACCTTCGTATTGACGATGAAACACAGATATTGCATCGGAATTAAATAGAAAAGGCACAATGCCGACTTAAGTACAAGAAGACTGACTCTTCTTAGTGATTATAGTTTGAACCATTGCTGTGACACTAATTATAGATTCCGACGCTTTACTTCAGGTTTACTGTATACCTTGGACATTCTTATTGACGATGAAACACAGAAATTGCATCGGAATTATATACATAAGGCACAATGCCGACTTAAGTACATGAAGACCGACTGTTCTTACTGACAATGATTTGAACCATTCCTGTGACACTAATTATAGATTCCGATGCTTCACTTCATTTTTACTGTATCCCTTGGACATTCTTATTGACGATGAAACACAGAAATTGCATCGGAATTAAATACAAAAGGCACAATGCCGACTTAGGAAGACTGACACTTCTTACTGTCTATGTAATGCACCATTCCTGTGACACTAGTTATAGATTCCGATGCTTCACTCCAGGTTTACTATATCCCTTGGACCTTCTTATTGACGATGAAACACAGAAATTGCATCGGAATTAAATACAAATGGCACAATGCCGACTTAAGGACAAGAAGACCGACTCTTTTACTGACTATGTTTTGAACAATTCCTGTGACACTAGTTATAGATTGCGATGCTTCACTTCAGGTTTACTATATCCCTCTAACCTTCTTATTGACGATGAAACTCAGAAATTGCATCGGAATTAAATACAAAAGGCACAATGCCGACTTAAGGACAAGTAGACTGACTCTTCTTACTGACTATGTTTTGAACCATTCCTGTGACACTAGTTATAGATTCCGATGCATCACTTCAGGTTTACTGTATCCCTCTGACCTTGTTATTAACGATGAAACTCAGAAATTGCATCGAAATTAAATACAAAAGGCACAATGCCGACTTAAGTACAAGAAGACTGACTCTTCTTAGTGATTATAGTTTGAACCATTGCTTCACTTCAGGTTTACTGTATAACTTGGACCTTCTTATTGACGATGAAACACAGAAATTGCATTTGAATTAAATAGAAAATGCACAATGCCGACTTAAGTACAAGAAGACTGACTCTTCTTACTGCCTATGTTTTGAACCATTCCTGTGACACTATTTATAGATTCCGATGCTACACTTGAGGTTTACTGTATACCTTGGAAGTTCTTATTGACGATGAAACACAGAAATTGCATCGGAATTAAATGCAAAAGGCACAATGCCGACTTAAGTACAAGAAGACTGACTCTTCCTACTGTCTATGTTTTGAACCATTCCTGTGACACTAGTTTTGGATTCCGATGCTTCACTTCAGGTTTGCTGTATCCCTCAGACCTTCTTATTGACAATGAAACACAGAAATTGCATGGGAATTAAATACAAAAGGCACAATGCTGACTTAAGTACAAGAAGACCGACTCTTCCTACTGTCTATGTTTTGAACCATTACTTTGACACTAGTTATAGATTCCGATGCTTCACTTCAGGTTTACTGTATCCCTCTGACCTTCTTATTGACGATGAAACTCACAAATAGCATCGGAATTAAATACAAAAGGCACAATGCCGACTTAAGTACAAGAAGACTGACTCTTCTTACTTTCTATGTATTGAAAGATTCCATTGACACTAGTTATAGATTCCGTTGCTTCACTCCAGGTTTACTGTATCCCTTGGACCTTCTTATTCACGATGAAACACAGAAATTGCATTGGAATTAAATAAAAAATGCACAATGCCGACTTAAGTACAAGAAGACTGACTCTTCTTACTGCCTTTGTTTTGAACCATTCCTGTGACACTACTTATAGATTCCGATGCTACACTTGAGGTTTACTGTATACCTTGGAAGTTCTTATTGACGATGAAACACAGAAATAGCATCGGAATTAAATGCAAAAGGCACAATGCCGACTTAAGTACAAGAAGACTGACTCTTCTTACTGTTTATGTTTTGAACCATTCCTGTGACACTAGTTATAGATTCCGATGCTTCACTCCAGGTTTACTGTTTCCCTTGGACCTTCTTATTGACGATGAAACACAGAAATTGCATCGGAATTAAATAGAAAAGGCACAATGCCGACTTAAGTACAAGAAGACTGACTCTTCTTAGTGATTATAGTTTGAACCATTGCTGTGACACTAATTACAGATTCCGACGCTTTACTTCAGGTTTACTGTATACCTTGGACATTCTTATTGACGATGAAACACAGAAATTGCATCGGAATTAAATAGAAAAGGCAGAATGTCAACTTCAGTAAAAGAAGGCTGACTCTTCTTACTGTCTATGTTTTGAACAATTCCTGTGACACTAGTTATAGATTGCGATGCTTCACTTCAGGTTTACTATATCCCTCTAACCTTCTTATTGACGATGAAACTCAGAAATTGCATCGGAATTAAATACAAAAGGCACAATGCCGACTTAAGTACAAGAAGACTGACTCTTCTTACTTTCTATGTATTGAAACATTCCATTGACACTAGTTATAGATTCCGTTGCTTCACTCCAGGTTTACTGTATCCCTTGGACCTTCTTATTCACGATGAAACACAGAAATTGCATTGGAATTAAATAAAAAATGCACAATGCCGACTTAAGTACAAGAAGACTGACTCTTCTTACTGCCTATGTTTTGAACCATTCCTGTGACACTACTTATAGATTCCGATGCTACACTTGAGGTTTACTGTATACCTTGGAAGTTCTTATTGACGATGAAACACAGAAATAGCATCGGAATTAAATGCAAAAGGCACAATGCCGACTTAAGTACAAGAAGACTGACTCTTCTTACTGTTTATGTTTTGAACCATTCCTGTGACACTAGTTATAGATTCCGATGCTTCACTCCAGGTTTACTGTTTCCCTTGGACCTTCTTATTGACGATGAAACACAGAAATTGCATCGGAATTAAATAGAAAAGGCACAATGCCGACTTAAGTACAAGAAGACTGACTCTTCTTAGTGATTATAGTTTGAACCATTGCTGTGACACTAATTACAGATTCCGACGCTTTACTTCAGGTTTACTGTATACCTTGGACATTCTTATTGACGATGAAACACAGAAATTGCATCGGAATTAAATAGAAAAGGCAGAATGTCAACTTCAGTAAAAGAAGGCTGACTCTTCTTACTGTCTATGTTTTGAACAATTCCTGTGACACTAGTTATAGATTGCGATGCTTCACTTCAGGTTTACTATATCCCTCTAACCTTCTTATTGACGATGAAACTCAGAAATTGCATCGGAATTAAATACAAAAGGCACAATGCCGACTTAAGTACAAGAAGACTGACTCTTCTTACTTTCTATGTATTGAAACATTCCATTGACACTAGTTATAGATTCCGTTGCTTCACTCCAGGTTTACTGTATCCCTTGGACCTTCTTATTCACGATGAAACACAGAAATTGCATAGGAATTAAATAAAAAATGCACAATGCCGACTTAAGTACAAGAAGACTGACTCTTCTTACTGCCTATGTTTTGAACCATTCCTGTGACACTACTTATAGATTCCGATGCTACACTTGAGGTTTACTGTATACCTTGGAAGTTCTTATTGACGATGAAACACAGAAATAGCATCGGAATTAAATGCAAAAGGCACAATGCCGACTTAAGTACAAGAAGACTGACTCTTCTTACTGTTTATGTTTTGAACCATTCCTGTGACACTAGTTATAGATTCCGATGCTTCACTCCAGATTTACTGTTTCCCTTGGACCTTCTTATTGACGATGAAACACAGAAATTGCATCGGAATTAAATAGAAAAGGCACAATGCCGACTTAAGTACAAGAAGACTGACTCTTCTTAGTGATTATAGTTTGAACCATTGCTGTGACACTAATTACAGATTCCGACGCTTTACTTCAGGTTTACTGTATACCTTGGACATTCTTATTGACGATGAAACACAGAAATTGCATCGGAATTAAATAGAAAAGGCAGAATGTCAACTTCAGTAAAAGAAGGCTGACTCTTCTTACTGTCTATGTTTTGAACAATTCCTGTGACACTAGTTATAGATTGCGATGCTTCACTTCAGGTTTACTATATCCCTCTAACCTTCTTATTGACGATGAAACTCAGAAATTGCATCGGAATTAAATACAAAAGGCACAATGCCGACTTAAGGACAAGAAGACTGACTCTTCTTACTGACTATGTTTTGAACCATTCCTGTGACACTAGTTATAGATTCCGATGCATCACTTCAGGTTTACTGTATCCCTCTGACCTTGTTATTAACGATGAAACTCAGAAATTGCATCGAAATTAAATACAAAAGGCACAATGCCGACTTAAGTACAAGAAGACTGACTCTTCTTAGTGATTATAGTTTGAACCATTGCTTCACTTCAGGTTTACTGTATAACTTGGACCTTCTTATTGACGATGAAACACAGAAATTGCATTTGAATTAAATAGAAAATGCACAATGCCGACTTAAGTACAAGAAGACTGACTCTTCTTACTGCCTATGTTTTGAACCATTCCTGTGACACTATTTATAGATTCCGATGCTACACTTGAGGTTTACTGTATACCTTGGAAGTTCTTATTGACGATGAAACACAGAAATTGCATCGGAATTAAATGCAAAAGGCACAATGCCGACTTAAGTACAAGAAGACTGATTCTTCCTACTGTCTATGTTTTGAACCATTCCTGTGACACTAGTTTTGGATTCCGATGCTTCACTTCAGGTTTGCTGTATCCCTCTGACCTTCTTATTGACAATGAAACACAGGAATTGCATGGGAATTAAATACAAAAGGCACAGAGCTGACTTAAGTACAAGAAGACCGACTCTTCCTACTGTCTATGTTTTGAACCATTACTTTGACACTAGTTATAGATTCCGATGCTTCACTTCAGGTTTACTGTATCCCTCTGACCTTCTTATTGACGATGAAACTCACAAATTGCATCGGAATTAAATACAAAAGGCACAATGCCGACTTAAGTACAAGAAGACTGACTCCTCTTACTGTCTATGTATTGAAACATTCCATTGACACTAGTTATAGATTCCGTTGCTTCACTCCAGGTTTACTGTATTCCTTGGACCTTCTTATTCACGATGAAACCCAGAAATTGCATTGGAATTAAATAAAAAATGCACAATGCCGACTTAAGTACAAGAAGACTGACTCTTCTTACTGCCTATGTTTTGAACCATTCCTGTGACACTACTTATAGATTCCGATGCTACACTTGAGGTTTACTGTATACCTTGGAAGTTCTTATTGACGATGAAACACAGAAATAGCATCGGAATTAAATGCAAAAGGCACAATGCCGACTTAAGTACAAGAAGACTGACTCTTCTTACTGTTTATGTTTTGAACCATTCCTGTGACACTAGTTATAGATTCCGATGCTTCACTCCAGGTTTACTGTTTCCCTTGGACCTTCTTATTGACGATGAAACACAGAAATTGCATCGGAATTAAATAGAAAAGGCACAATGCCGACTTAAGTACAAGAAGACTGACTCTTCTTAGTGATTATAGTTTGAACCATTGCTGTGACACTAATTACAGATTCCGACGCTTTACTTCAGGTTTACTGTATACCTTGGACATTCTTATTGACGATGAAACACAGAAATTGCATCGGAATTAAATAGAAAAGGCAGAATGTCAACTTCAGTAAAAGAAGGCTGACTCTTCTTACTGTCTATGTTTTGAACAATTCCTGTGACACTAGTTATAGATTGCGATGCTTCACTTCAGGTTTACTATATCCCTCTAACCTTCTTATTGACGATGAAACTCAGAAATTGCATCGGAATTAAATACAAAAGGCACAATGCCGACTTAAGGACAAGAAGACTGACTCTTCTTACTGACTATGTTTTGAACCATTCCTGTGACACTAGTTTTAGATTCCGATGCATCACTTCAGGTTTACTGTATCCCTCTGACCTTGTTATTAACGATGAAACTCAGAAATTGCATCGAAATTAAATACAAAAGGCACAATGCCGACTTAAGTACAAGAAGACTGACTCTTCTTAGTGATTATAGTTTGAACCATTGCTTCACTTCAGGTTTACTGTATAACTTGGACCTTCTTATTGACGATGAAACACAGAAATTGCATTTGAATTAAATAGAAAATGCACAATGCCGACTTAAGTACAAGAAGACTGACTCTTCTTACTGCCTATGTTTTGAACCATTCCTGTGACACTATTTATAGATTCCGATGCTACACTTGAGGTTTACTGTATACCTTGGAAGTTCTTATTGACGATGAAACACAGAAATTGCATCGGAATTAAATGCAAAAGGCACAATGCCGACTTAAGTACAAGAAGACTGATTCTTCCTACTGTCTATGTTTTGAACCATTCCTGTGACACTAGTTTTGGATTCCGATGCTTCACTTCAGGTTTGCTGTATCCCTCTGACCTTCTTATTGACAATGAAACACAGAAATTGCATGAAAATTAAATACAAAAGGCACAGAGCTGACTTAAGTACAAGAAGACCGACTCTTCCTACTGTCTATGTTTTGAACCATTACTTTGACACTAGTTATAGATTCCGATGCTTCACTTCAGGTTTACTGTATCCCTCTGACCTTCTTATTGACGATGAAACTCACAAATTGCATCGGAATTAAATACAAAAGGCTCAATGCCGACTTAAGTACAAGAAGACTGACTCTTCTTACTGTCTATGTTATGAACCATTCCTGTGACACTAGTTATAGATTCCGATGCTTCACTTTAGGGTTACTGTATCCCTCTGACCTTCTTATTGACGATGAAACTCAGAAATTGCATCGGAATTAAATACAAAGGGCACAATGCCGACTTAAGTACAAGAAGACTGACTCTTCTTACTGTCTATGTATTGAAACATTCCATTGACACTAGTTATAGATTCCGTTGCTTCACTCCAGGTTTACTGTATCCCTTGGACCTTCTTATTCACGATGAAACACAGTAATTGCATCGGAATTAAATAGAAAAGGCACAATGCCGACTTAAGGACAAGAAGACTGACTCTTCTTACTGACTATGTTTTGAACCATTCCTGTGACACTAGTTATAGATTCCGATGCATCACTTCAGGTTTACTGTATCCCTCTGACCTTCTTATTGACGATGAAACTCAGAAATTGCATCGAAATTAAATACAAAAGGCACAATGCCGACTTAAGTACAAGAAGATTGACTCTTCATACTGTCTATGAATTGAACCATTCAATTGACACTAGTTATAGATTCCGATGCTCCACTCCAGGTCTACTGTATCCCTTGGACCTTCTTATTGACGATGAAACACAGAAATTGCATCGCAATTAAATAGAAAAGGCACAATGCCGACTTAAGTAGAAGAAGACTGACTCTTCTTACTGACTATGTTTTGAACCATTCCTGTGACACTAGTTATAGATTCCGATGCTTCACTCCAGGTTTACTGTATCCCTTGGACCTTCGTATTGACGATGAAACACAGAAATTGCATCGGAATTAAATAGAAAAGGCACAATGCCGACTTAAGTACAAGAAGACTGACTCTTCTTAGTGATTATAGTTTGAACCATTGCTGTGACACTAATTATAGATTCCGACGCTTTACTTCAGGTTTACTGTATACCTTGGACATTCTTATTGACGATGAAACACAGAAATTGCATCGGAATTATATACATAAGGCACAATGCCGACTTAAGTACATGAAGACCGACTGTTCTTACTGACAATGATTTGAACCATTCCTGTGACACTAGTTATAGATTCCGATGCTTCACTTCATTTTTACTGTATCCCTTGGACATTCTTATTGACGATGAAACACAGAAATTGCATCGGAATTAAATACAAAAGGCACAATGCCGACTTAGGAAGACTGACACTTCTTACTGTCTATGTAATGCACCATTCCTGTGACACTAGTTATAGATTCCGATGCTTCACTCCAGGTTTACTATATCCCTTGGACCTTCTTATTGACGATGAAACACAGAAATTGCATCGGAATTAAATACAAATGGCACAATGCCGACTTAAGGACAAGAAGACCGACTCTTTTACTGACTATGTTTTGAACAATTCCTGTGACACTAGTTATAGATTGCGATGCTTCACTTCAGGTTTACTATATCCCTCTAACCTTCTTATTGACGATGAAACTCAGAAATTGCATCGGAATTAAATACAAAAGGCACAATGCCGACTTAAGGACAAGTAGACTGACTCTTCTTACTGACTATGTTTTGAACCATTCCTGTGACACTAGTTATAGATTCCGATGCATCACTTCAGGTTTACTGTATCCCTCTGACCTTGTTATTAACGATGAAACTCAGAAATTGCATCGAAATTAAATACAAAAGGCACAATGCCGACTTAAGTACAAGAAGACTGACTCTTCTTAGTGATTATAGTTTGAACCATTGCTTCACTTCAGGTTTACTGTATAACTTGGACCTTCTTATTGACGATGAAACACAGAAATTGCATTTGAATTAAATAGAAAATGCACAATGCCGACTTAAGTACAAGAAGACTGACTCTTCTTACTGCCTATGTTTTGAACCATTCCTGTGACACTATTTATAGATTCCGATGCTACACTTGAGGTTTACTGTATACCTTGGAAGTTCTTATTGACGATGAAACACAGAAATTGCATCGGAATTAAATGCAAAAGGCACAATGCCGACTTAAGTACAAGAAGACTGACTCTTCCTACTGTCTATGTTTTGAACCATTCCTGTGACACTAGTTTTGGATTCCGATGCTTCACTTCAGGTTTGCTGTATCCCTCAGACCTTCTTATTGACAATGAAACACAGAAATTGCATGGGAATTAAATACAAAAGGCACAATGCTGACTTAAGTACAAGAAGACCGACTCTTCCTACTGTCTATGTTTTGAACCATTACTTTGACACTAGTTATAGATTCCGATGCTTCACTTCAGGTTTACTGTATCCCTCTGACCTTCTTATTGACGATGAAACTCACAAATAGCATCGGAATTAAATACAAAAGGCACAATGCCGACTTAAGTACAAGAAGACTGACTCTTCTTACTTTCTATGTATTGAAAGATTCCATTGACACTAGTTATAGATTCCGTTGCTT
Organism: Schistocerca serialis cubense; assembly: GCF_023864345.2. Classification (NCBI taxonomy): domain Eukaryota; kingdom Metazoa; phylum Arthropoda; class Insecta; order Orthoptera; family Acrididae; genus Schistocerca; species Schistocerca serialis. The sequence continues at coordinate 1,096,849,772 of NC_064640.1, forward strand.
CACTCCAGGTTTACTGTATCCCTTGGACCTTCTTATTCACGATGAAACACAGAAATTGCATTGGAATTAAATAAAAAATGCACAATGCCGACTTAAGTACAAGAAGACTGACTCTTCTTACTGCCTTTGTTTTGAACCATTCCTGTGACACTACTTATAGATTCCGATGCTACACTTGAGGTTTACTGTATACCTTGGAAGTTCTTATTGACGATGAAACACAGAAATAGCATCGGAATTAAATGCAAAAGGCACAATGCCGACTTAAGTACAAGAAGACTGACTCTTCTTACTGTTTATGTTTTGAACCATTCCTGTGACACTAGTTATAGATTCCGATGCTTCACTCCAGGTTTACTGTTTCCCTTGGACCTTCTTATTGACGATGAAACACAGAAATTGCATCGGAATTAAATAGAAAAGGCACAATGCCGACTTAAGTACAAGAAGACTGACTCTTCTTAGTGATTATAGTTTGAACCATTGCTGTGACACTAATTACAGATTCCGACGCTTTACTTCAGGTTTACTGTATACCTTGGACATTCTTATTGACGATGAAACACAGAAATTGCATCGGAATTAAATAGAAAAGGCAGAATGTCAACTTCAGTAAAAGAAGGCTGACTCTTCTTACTGTCTATGTTTTGAACAATTCCTGTGACACTAGTTATAGATTGCGATGCTTCACTTCAGGTTTACTATATCCCTCTAACCTTCTTATTGACGATGAAACTCAGAAATTGCATCGGAATTAAATACAAAAGGCACAATGCCGACTTAAGTACAAGAAGACTGACTCTTCTTACTTTCTATGTATTGAAACATTCCATTGACACTAGTTATAGATTCCGTTGCTTCACTCCAGGTTTACTGTATCCCTTGGACCTTCTTATTCACGATGAAACACAGAAATTGCATTGGAATTAAATAAAAAATGCACAATGCCGACTTAAGTACAAGAAGACTGACTCTTCTTACTGCCTATGTTTTGAACCATTCCTGTGACACTACTTATAGATTCCGATGCTACACTTGAGGTTTACTGTATACCTTGGAAGTTCTTATTGACGATGAAACACAGAAATAGCATCGGAATTAAATGCAAAAGGCACAATGCCGACTTAAGTACAAGAAGACTGACTCTTCTTACTGTTTATGTTTTGAACCATTCCTGTGACACTAGTTATAGATTCCGATGCTTCACTCCAGGTTTACTGTTTCCCTTGGACCTTCTTATTGACGATGAAACACAGAAATTGCATCGGAATTAAATAGAAAAGGCACAATGCCGACTTAAGTACAAGAAGACTGACTCTTCTTAGTGATTATAGTTTGAACCATTGCTGTGACACTAATTACAGATTCCGACGCTTTACTTCAGGTTTACTGTATACCTTGGACATTCTTATTGACGATGAAACACAGAAATTGCATCGGAATTAAATAGAAAAGGCAGAATGTCAACTTCAGTAAAAGAAGGCTGACTCTTCTTACTGTCTATGTTTTGAACAATTCCTGTGACACTAGTTATAGATTGCGATGCTTCACTTCAGGTTTACTATATCCCTCTAACCTTCTTATTGACGATGAAACTCAGAAATTGCATCGGAATTAAATACAAAAGGCACAATGCCGACTTAAGTACAAGAAGACTGACTCTTCTTACTTTCTATGTATTGAAACATTCCATTGACACTAGTTATAGATTCCGTTGCTTCACTCCAGGTTTACTGTATCCCTTGGACCTTCTTATTCACGATGAAACACAGAAATTGCATTGGAATTAAATAAAAAATGCACAATGCCGACTTAAGTACAAGAAGACTGACTCTTCTTACTGCCTATGTTTTGAACCATTCCTGTGACACTACTTATAGATTCCGATGCTACACTTGAGGTTTACTGTATACCTTGGAAGTTCTTATTGACGATGAAACACAGAAATAGCATCGGAATTAAATGCAAAAGGCACAATGCCGACTTAAGTACAAGAAGACTGACTCTTCTTACTGTTTATGTTTTGAACCATTCCTGTGACACTAGTTATAGATTCCGATGCTTCACTCCAGGTTTACTGTTTCCCTTGGACCTTCTTATTGACGATGAAACACAGAAATTGCATCGGAATTAAATAGAAAAGGCACAATGCCGACTTAAGTACAAGAAGACTGACTCTTCTTAGTGATTATAGTTTGAACCATTGCTGTGACACTAATTACAGATTCCGACGCTTTACTTCAGGTTTACTGTATACCTTGGACATTAGTATTGACGATGAAACACAGAAATTGCATCGGAATTAAATAGAAAAGGCAGAATGTCAACTTCAGTAAAAGAAGGCTGACTCTTCTTACTGTCTATGTTTTGAACAATTCCTGTGACACTAGTTATAGATTGCGATGCTTCACTTCAGGTTTACTATATCCCTCTAACCTTCTTATTGACGATGAAACTCAGAAATTGCATCGGAATTAAATACAAAAGGCACAATGCCGACATAAGGACAAGAAGACTGACTCTTCTTACTGACTATGTTTTGAACCATTCCTGTGACACTAGTTATAGATTCCGATGCATCACTTCAGGTTTACTGTATCCCTCTGACCTTGTTATTAACGATGAAACTCAGAAATTGCATCGAAATTAAATACAAAAGGCACAATGCCGACTTAAGTACAAGAAGACTGACTGTTCTTAGTGATTATAGTTTGAACCATTGCTTCACTTCAGGTTTACTGTATAACTTGGACCTTCTTATTGACGATGAAACACAGAAATTGCATTTGAATTAAATAGAAAATGCACAATGCCGACTTAAGTACAAGAAGACTGACTCTTCTTACTGCCTATGTTTTGAACCATTCCTGTGACACTATTTATAGATTCCGATGCTACACTTGAGGTTTACTGTATACCTTGGAAGTTCTTATTGACGATGAAACACAGAAATTGCATCGGAATTAAATGCAAAAGGCACAATGCCGACTTAAGTACAAGAAGACTGATTCTTCCTACTGTCTATGTTTTGAACCATTCCTGTGACACTAGTTTTGGATTCCGATGCTTCACTTCAGGTTTGCTGTATCCCTCTGACCAGGAATTGCATGGGAATTAAATACAAAAGGCACAGAGCTGACTTAAGTACAAGAAGACCGACTCTTCCTACTGTCTATGTTTTGAACCATTACTTTGACACTAGTTATAGATTCCGATGCTTCACTTCAGGTTTACTGTATCCCTCTGACCTTCTTATTGACGATGAAACTCACAAATTGCATCGGAATTAAATACAAAAGGCACAATGCCGACTTAAGTACAAGAAGACTGACTCCTCTTACTGTCTATGTATTGAAACATTCCATTGACACTAGTTATAGATTCCGTTGCTTCACTCCAGGTTTACTGTATTCCTTGGACCTTCTTATTCACGATGAAACACAGAAATTGCATTGGAATTAAATAAAAAATGCACAATGCCGACTTAAGTACAAGAAGACTGACTCTTCTTACTGCCTATGTTTTGAACCATTCCTGTGACACTACTTATAGATTCCGATGCTACACTTGAGGTTTACTGTATACCTTGGAAGTTCTTATTGACGATGAAACACAGAAATAGCATCGGAATTAAATGCAAAAGGCACAATGCCGACTTAAGTACAAGAAGACTGACTCTTCTTACTGTTTATGTTTTGAACCATTCCTGTGACACTAGTTATAGATTCCGATGCTTCACTCCAGGTTTACTGTTTCCCTTGGACCTTCTTATTGACGATGAAACACAGAAATTGCATCGGAATTAAATAGAAAAGGCACAATGCCGACTTAAGTACAAGAAGACTGACTCTTCTTAGTGATTATAGTTTGAACCATTGCTGTGACACTAATTACAGATTCCGACGCTTTACTTCAGGTTTACTGTATACCTTGGACATTCTTATTGACGATGAAACACAGAAATAGCATCGGAATTAAATAGAAAAGGCAGAATGTCAACTTCAGTAAAAGAAGACTGACTCTTCTTACTGTCTATGTTTTGAACCATTCCTGTGACACTAGTTATAGATTCCGATGCTTCACTCCAGGTTTATGTATCCCTTGGACCTTCTTATTGACGATGAAACACAGAAATTGCATCGGAATTAAATAGAAAAGGTACAATGCCGACTTAAGTACAGGAAGACTGACTCTTATTACTGACTATGTTTGAACCATTCCTGTGACACTAGTTATACATTCCGATGCTTCACTTCAGGTTTACTGTATACCTTGGACCTTCTTATTGACGATGAAACACAGAAATTGCATCGGAATTAAATACAAAAAGGACAATGCCGACTTAAGTACATGAAGACCGACTGTCCTTACTGACAATGATTTGAACCATTCCTGTGACACTAGTTATAGATTCCGATCCTTCACTTCACTTTTACTGTATCCCTTGGACATTCTTATTGGCGATGAAACACAGAAATTGCATCGGAATTAAATACAAAAGGCACAAAGCCGATTTAAGGACAAGAAGACCGACTCTTTTACTGACTATGTTTTGAACCATTCCTGTGACACTAGTTATAGATTCCGATGCTTCACTTCAGGTTTACTATATCCCTCTAACCTTCTTATTGACGATGAAACACAGAAATTGCATCGGAATTACAGACAAAAGGGACAATGCCGACTTAAGTACCCGAAGACCGACTCTTCTTACTGTCAATGTTTGAACCATTCCTGTGACACTAGTAATAGATTCCGATGCTTCACTTCAGGTTTACTGTATCCCTCTGACCTTCTTATTGACGGTGAAACACAGAAATTGCATCGGAATTAAATACGAAAGGCACAATGCCGACTTAAGTACAAGTAGACTGACTCTTCTTACTGACTATGTTTGAACCATTCCTGTGACACTAGTTATAGATTCCGATGCTTTACTTCAGGTTTACTGTATACCTTGGACCTTCTTATTGACGATGAAACACAGAAAATGCATCGGAATTAAATACAAAACGCACAATGCCGACATAAGTACAAGAAGGCTGATTCTTCCTACTGTCTATGTTTTGAACCATACCTGTGACACTAGTTGTGGATTCCGGTGCTTCACATCAGGTTTACTGTATCCCTCTGACCTTCTTATTGACGATGAAACACAGAAAGTGCATCGGAATTAAATAGAAAAGGCACAATGCCGACTTAAGTACAAGAAGACTAACTCTTCTTACTAACTTTGTTATGAACCATTCCTGTGACACTAGCAATAGACTGCGATGCGTCACTTCAGGATTACTGTATCCCTTGGACCTTCTTATAGACGATGAAACACAGAAATTGCATCGGAATTATATACAAAAGGCACAATGCCGACTTAAGTACCTGAAGACTGACTCTTCTTACTGACTATGTCTTGAACCATTCCTGTGACACTAGTTATAGATTCCGATGCTTCACTTCAGGTTTATTGTATCCCTATGACCTTATTGCCGAAGAAACACAGAAATTGCATCTGAATTAAATACAAAAGGCACAATGCCGATTTAAGGACAAGAAGATCGACTCTTTTACTGACTATGTTTTGAACCATTCCTGTGACACTAGTTATAGATTCCGATGCTTCACTTCAGGTTTACTATATCCCTCTAACCTTCTTATTTACGATGAAACTCAGAAATTGCATCGGAATTAAATACAAAAGGCACAATGCCGACATAAGGACAAGAAGACTGACTCTTCTTACTGACTATGTTTTGAACAATTCCTGTGACACTAGTTATAGATTCCGATGCATCACTTCAGGTTTACTGTATCCCTCTGACCTTCTTATTAACGATGAAACTCAGAAATTGCATCGAATTTAAATACATAAGGCACAATGCCGACTTAAGTACAAGAAGACTGACTCTTCTTACTGACTATGTTTTGAACCATTCCTGTGACACTAGTTATAGATTCCGATGCTTTACTTCAGGTTTATTGTATCCCTCTGACCTTCTTATTGACGATGAAACACAGAAATTGCATCGGAATTAAATAGAAAAGGCACAATGCCGACTTAAGTACAAGAAGACTGACTCTTCTTAGTGATTATAGTTTGAACCATTGCTGTGACACTAATTATAGATTCCGATGCTTCACTTCAGGATTACTGTATACCTTGGACCTTCTTATTGACGATGAAACACAGAAATTGCATCGGAATTAAATACAAAAGGCACAATGCCGACTTCAGTCCAAGAAGACTGACTCTTCCCACTGTCTATGTTTTGAACCATTCCTGTGACACTAGTTTTGGATTCCGATGCTTCACTTCATCTTTACTTTATCCCTCTGACCTTCTTATTGACAATGAAACACAGAAATTGCATCGGAATTTAATACAAAAGGCACAATGCCGACTTAAGTACAAGAAGACTGACTCTTTCTATTGTCTATGTTTTGAACCATTCCTGTGACACTAGTTATAGATTCCGATGCTTCACTTCAGGTTTACTGTATCCCTCTGACTTTATTGCCGATGAAACACAGAAATTGCATCGGAATTAAATACAAAAGGCACAATGCCGACTAAAGGACAAGAAGACTGACTCTTCTTACTGACTATGTTTTGAACCATTCCTGTGATTCTAGTTATAGATTCGGATGCATCACTTCAGGTTTACTGTTTCCCTTGGACCTTCTTATTGACGATGAAACACAGAAATTGCATCGGAATTAAATACAAAAGGCACAATGCCGATTTAAGGACAAGAAGACCGACTCTTTTACTGACTATGTTTTGAACCATTCCTGTGACACTAGTTATAGATTCCGATGCTTCACTTCAGGTTTACTATATCCCTCTAACCTTCTTATTGACGATGAAACTCAGAAATTGCATCGGAATTAAATACAAAAGGCACAATGCCGACTTAAGGACAAGAAGACTGACTCTTCTTACTGACTATGTTTTGAACAATTCCTGTGACACTAGTTATAGATTCCGATGCATCACTTCAGGTTTACTGTATCCCTCTGACCTTCTTATTAACGATGAAACTCAGAAATTGCATCGAAATTAAATACATAAGGCACAATGCCGACTTAAGTACAAGAAGACTGACTCTTCTTACTGACTATGTTTTGAACCATTCCTGTGACACTAGTTATAGATTCCGATGCTTTACTTCAGGTTTATTGTATCCCTCTGACCTTCTTATTGACGATGAAACACAGAAATTGCATCGGAATTAAATAGAAAAGGCACAATGCCGACTTAAGTACCCGAAGACCGACTCTTCTTACTGTCAATGTTTGAACCATTCCTGTGACACTAGTTATAGATTCCGATGCATCACTTCAGGTTTACTGTATCCCTCTGACCTTCTTATTGACAATGAAACACAGAAATTGCATCGGAATTTAATACAAAAGGCACAATGCCGACTTAAGTACAAGAAGACTGACTCTTTCTATTGTCTATGTTTTGAACCATTCCTGTGACACTAGTTATAGATTCCGATGCTTCACTTCAGGTTTACTGTATCCCTCTGACTTTATTGCCGATGAAACACAGAAATTGCATCGGAATTAAATACAAAAGGCACAATGCCGACTAAAGGACAAGAAGACTGACTCTTCTTACTGACTATGTTTTGAACCATTCCTGTGATTCTAGTTATAGATTCGGATGCATCACTTCAGGTTTACTGTTTCCCTTGGACCTTCTTATTGACGATGAAACACAGAAATTGCATCGGAATTAAATACAAAAGGCACAATGCCGATTTAAGGACAAGAAGACCGACTCATTTACTGACTATGTTTTGAACCATTCCTGTGACACAAGTTATAGATTCCGATGCTTCACTTCAGGTTTACTATATCCCTCTAACCTTCTTATTGACGATGAAACTCAGAAATTGCATCGGAATTAAATACAAAAGGCACAATGCCGACTTAAGGACAAGAAGACTGACTCTTCTTACTGACTATGTTTTGAACAATTCCTGTGACACTAGTTATAGATTCCGATGCATCACTTCAGGTTTACTGTATCCCTCTGACCTTCTTATTAACGATGAAACTCAGAAATTGCATCGAAATTAAATACATAAGGCACAATGCCGACTTAAGTACAAGAAGACTGACTCTTCTTACTGACTATGTTTTGAACCATTCCTGTGACACTAGTTATAGATTCCGATGCTTTACTTCAGGTTTATTGTATCCCTCTGACCTTCTTATTGACGATGAAACACAGAAATTGCATCGGAATTAAATAGAAAAGGCACAATGCCGACTTAAGTACAAGTAGACTGACTCTTCTTACTGACTATGTTTGAACCATTCCTGTGACACTAGTTATAGATTCCGATGCTTTACTTCAGGTTTACTGTATACCTTGGACCTTCTTATTGACGATGAAACACAGAAAATGCATCGGAATTAAATACAAAACGCACAATGCCGACATTAGTACAAGAAGGCTGATTCTTCCTACTGTCTATGATTTGAACCATACCTGTGACACTAGTTGTGGATTCCGGTGCTTCACATCAGGTTTACTGTATCCCTCTGACCTTCTTATTGACGATGAAACACAGAAAGTGCATCGGAATTAAATACAAAAGGCACAATGCCGACTTAAGTACAAGAAGACAAACTCTTCTTACTAACTCTGTTATGAACCATTCCTGTGACACTAGCAATAGACTCCGATGCGTCACTTCAGGTTTACTGTATCCCTTGGACCTTTTTATAGACTATGAAACACAGAAATTGCATCGGAATTATATACAAAAGGCACAATGCCGACTTAAGTACCTGAAGACTGACTCTTCTTACTGACTATGTCTTGAACCATTCCTGTGACACTAGTTATAGATTCCGATGCTTCACTTCAGGTTTATTGTATCCCTATGACCTTATTGCCGATGAAACACAGAAATTGCATCTGAATTAAATACAAAAGGCACAATGCCGATTTAAGGACAAGAAGATCGACTCTTTTACTGACTATGTTTTGAACCATTCCTGTGACACTAGTTATAGATTCCGATGCTTCACTTCAGGTTTACTATATCCCTCTAACCTTCTTATTGACGATGAAACTCAGAAATTGCATCGGAATTAAATACAAAAGGCACAATGCCGACTTAAGGACAAGAAGACTGACTCTTCTTACTGACTATGTTTTGAACAATTCCTGTGACACTAGTTATAGATTCCGATGCATCACTTCAGGTTTACTGTATCCCTCTGACCTTCTTATTAACGATGAAACTCAGAAATTGCGTCGAAATTAAATACATAAGGCACAATGCCGACTTAAGTACAAGAAGACTGACTCTTCTTACTGACTATGTTTTGAACCATTCCTGTGACACTAGTTATAGATTCCGATGCTTTATTTCAGGTTTATTGTATCCCTCTGACGTTCTTATTGACGATGAAACACAGTAATTGCATCGGAATTAAAGAGAAAAGGCACAATGCCGACTTAAGTACAAGAAGACTGACTCTTCTTAGTGATTATAGTTTGAACCATTGCTGTGACACTAATTATAGATTCCGATGCTTCACTTCAGGATTACTGTATACCTTGGACCTTCTTATTGACGATGAAACACAGAAATTGCATCGGAATTAAATACAAAAGGCACAATGCCGACTTCAGTTGCAAGAAGACTGACTTTTCCCACTGTCTATGTTTTGAACCATTCCTGTGACACTAGTTTTGGATTCCGATGCTTCACTTCATCTTTACTTTATCCCTCTGACCTTCTTATTGACAATGAAACACAGAAATTGCATCGGAATTAAATACAAAAGGCACAATGCCGACTTAAGTACAAGAAGACTGACTCTTTCTATTGTCTATGTTTTGAACCATTCCTGTGACACTAGTTATAGATTCCGATGCTTCACTTCAGGTTTACTGTATCCCTCTGACTTTATTGCCGATGAAACACAGAAATTGCATCGGAATTAAATACAAAAGGCACAATGCCGACTAAAGGACAAGAAGACTGACTCTTCTTACTGACTATGTTTTGAACCATTCCTGTGACTCTAGTTATAGATTCGGATGCATCACTTCAGGTTTACTGTTTCCCTTGGACCTTCTTATTGACGATGAAACACAGAAATTGCATCGGAATTAAATTCAAAAGGCACAATGCCGACTTAAGAAGACTGACTCTTCTTACTGTCTATGTTATGAACCATTCCTGTGACACTAGTTATAGATTCCGATGCTTCACTCCAGGTTTACTATATCCCTTGGACCTTCTTATTGACGATGAAACACAGAAATTGCATCGGAATTAAATACAAAAGGCACAATGCCGATTTAAGGACAAGAAGACCGACTCTTTTACTGACTATGTTTTGAACCATACCTGTGACACTAGTTGTGGATTCCGGTGCTTCACATCAGGTTTACTGTATCCCTCTGACCTTCTTATTGACGATGAAACACAGAAAGTGCATCGGAATTAAATACAAAAGGCACAATGCCGACTTAAGTACAAGAAGACTAACTCTTCTTACTATCTCTGTTATGAACCATTCCTGTGACACTAGCAATAGACTCCGATGCGTCACTTCAGGTTTACTGTATCCCTTGGACCTTCTTATAGACGATGAAACACAGAAATTGCATCGGAATTATATACAAAAGGCACAATGCCGACTTAAGTACCTGAAGACTGACTCTTCTTACTGACTATGTCTTGAACCATTCCTGTGACACTAGTTATAGATTCCGATGCTTCACTTCAGGTTTATTGTATCCCTCTGACCTTCTTATTGACGATGAAACACAGAAATTGCATCGGAATTAAATACAAAAGCCAAAATGCCGACTTAAGTACCCGAAGACTGACTCTTCTTACTGTCAATGTTTGAACCATTGCTGTGACACTAGTTATAGATTCCGATGCTTCAGTTCAGGTTTACTGTATCCCTAGGACCTTCTTATTGACGTTGAAACACAGAAATTGCATAGGAATTAAATACAAAAGGCACAATGCCGACTTAGGGACAAGAAGACTGTTCTTACTGACTATGTTTTAACCATTCCTGTGACACTAGTTATAGATTCCGATGCATCACTTCAGGTTTACTGTATCCCTCTGACCTTCTTATTAACGATGAAACTCAGAAATTGCATCGAAATTAAATACATAAGGCACAATGCCGACTTAAGTACAAGAAGACTGACTCTTCTTACTGACTATGTTTTGAACCATTCCTGTGACACTAGTTATAGATTCCGATGCTTTACTTCAGGTTTATTGTATCCCTCTGACCTTCTTATTGACGATGAAACACAGAAATTGCATCGGAATTAAATAGAAAAGGCACAATGCCGACTTAAGTACAAGAAGACTGACTCTTCTTAGTGATTATAGTTTGAACCATTGCTGTGACACTAATTATAGATTCCGATGCTTCACTTCAGGATTACTGTATACCTTGGACCTTCTTATTGACGATGAAACACAGAAATTGCATCGGAATTAAATACAAAAGGCACAATGCCGACTTCAGTCCAAGAAGACTGACTCTTCCCACTGTCTATGTTTTGAACCATTCCTGTGACACTAGTTTTGGATTCCGATGCTTCACTTCATCTTTACTTTATCCCTCTGACCTTCTTATTGACAATGAAACACAGAAATTGCATCGGAATTTAATACAAAAGGCACAATGCCGACTTAAGTACAAGAAGACTGACTCTTTCTATTGTCTATGTTTTGAACCATTCCTGTGAAACTAGTTATAGATTCCGATGCTTCACTTCAGGTTTACTGTATCCCTCTGACTTTATTGCCGATGAAACACAGAAATTGCATCGGAATTAAATACAAAAGGCACAATGCCGACTAAAGGACAAGAAGACTGACTCTTCTTACTGACTATGTTTTGAACCATTCCTGTGATTCTAGTTATAGATTCGGATGCATCACTTCAGGTTTACTGTTTCCCTTGGACCTTCTTATTGACGATGAAACACAGAAATTGCATCGGAATTAAATACAAAAGGCACAATGCCGATTTAAGGACAAGAAGACCGACTCTTTTACTGACTATGTTTTGAACCATTCCTGTGACACTAGTTATAGATTCCGATGCTTCACTTCAGGTTTACTATATCCCTCTAACCTTCTTATTGACGATGAAACTCAGAAATTGCATCGGAATTAAATACAAAAGGCACAATGCCGACTTAAGGACAAGAAGACTGACTCTTCTTACTGACTATGTTTTGAACAATTCCTGTGACACTAGTTATAGATTCCGATGCATCACTTCAGGTTTACTGTATCCCTCTGACCTTCTTATTAACGATGAAACTCAGAAATTGCATCGAAATTAAATACATAAGGCACAATGCCGACTTAAGTACAAGAAGACTGACTCTTCTTACTGACTATGTTTTGAACCATTCCTGTGACACTAGTTATAGATTCCGATGCTTTACTTCAGGTTTATTGTATCCCTCTGACCTTCTTATTGACGATGAAACACAGAAATTGCGTCGGAATTAAAGAGAAAAGGCACAAGAAGACTGACTCTTCTTAGTGATTATAGTTTGAACCATTGCTGTGACACTAATTATAGATTCCGATGCTTCACTTCAGGATTACTGTATACCTTGGACCTTCTTATTGACGATGAAACACAGAAATTGCATCGGAATTAAATACAAAAGGCACAATGCCGACTTCAGTCCAAGAAGACTGACTCTTCCCACTGTCTATGTTTTGAACCATTCCTGTGACACTAGTTTTGGATTCCGATGCTTCACTTCATCTTTACTTTATCCCTCTGACCTTCTTATTGACAATGAAACACAGAAATTTGCATCGGAATTAAATACAAAAGGCACAATGCCGACTTAAGTACAAGAAGACTGACTCTTTCTATTGTCTATGTTTTGAACAATTCCTGTGACACTAGTTATAGATTCCGATGCTTCACTTCAGGTTTACTGTATCCCTCTGACTTTATTGCTGATGAAACACAGAGATTGCATCGGAATTAAATACAAAAGGCACAATGCCGACTAAAGGACAAGAAGACTGACTCTTCTTACTGTCTATGTTATGAACCATTCCTGTGACACTAGTTATAGATTCCGATGCTTCACTCCAGGTTTACTATATCCCTTGGACCTTCTCATTGACGATGAAACACAGAATTTACATCGGAATTAAATACAAAAGGCACAATGCCGATTTAAGGACAAGAAGACCGACTCTTTTACTGACTTTGTTTTGAACCATTCCTGTGTCACTAGTTATAGATTCCGATGCTTCACTTCAGGTTTACTATATCCCTCTAACCTTCTTATTGACGATGAAACACAGAAATTGCATCGGAATTAAATACAAAAGGGACAATGCCGACTTAAGTACCCGAAGACCGACTCTTCTTACTGTCAATGTTTGAACCATTCCTGTGACACTAGTTATAGATTCCGATGCTTCACTTCTGGTTTACTGTATCACTCTGACCTTCTTATTGACGGTGAAACACAGAAATTGCATCGGAATTAAATACGAAAGGCACAATGCCGACTTAAGTACAAGTAGACTGACTCTTCATACTGACTATGTTTGAACCATTCCTGTGACACTAGTTATAGATTCCGATGCTTTACTTCAGGTTTACTGTATAGCTTGGACCTTCTTATTGACGATGAAACACAGAAAATGCATCGGAATTAAATACAAAACGCACAATGCCGACATAAGTACAAGAAGGCTGATTCTTCCTACTGTCTATGTTTTGAACCATACCTGTGACACTAGTTGTGGATTCCGGTGCTTCACATCAGGTTTACTGTATCCCTCTGACCTTCTTATTGACGATGAAACACAGAAAGTGCATCGGAATTAAATACAAAAGGCACAATGCCGACTTAAGTACAAGAAGACTGACTCTTCTTACTATCTCTGCTTTGAACCATTCCTGTGACACTAGCAATAGATTCCGATGCGTCACTTCAGGTTTACTGTATCCCTTGGACCTTCTAATAGACGATGAAACACAGAAATTGCATCGGAATTATATACAAAAGGCACAATGCCGACTTAAGTACCTGAAGACTGACTCTTCTTACTGACTATGTCTTGAACCATTCCTGTGACACTAGTTATAGATTCCGATGCTTCACTTCAGGTTTATTGTATCCCTCTGACCTTCTTATTGGCGATGAAACACAGAAATTGCATCGGAATTAAATACAAAAGCCAAAATGCCGACTTAAGTACCCGAAGACTGACTCTTCTTACTGTCAATGTTTGAACCATTGCTGTGACACAAGTTATAGATTCCGATGCTTCACTTCAGGTTTACTGTATCCCTTGGACCTTCTTATTGACGATGAAACACAGAAATTGCATAGGAATTAAATAAAAAAGGCACAATGCCGACTTAGGGACAAGATGACTGTTCTTACTGACTATGTTTTAACCATTCCTGTGACACTAGTTATAGATTCCGATGCTTCACTTCAGGTTTACTGTATCCCTATGACCTTATTGCCGATGAAACACAGAAATTGCATCTGAATTAAATACAAAAGGCACAATGCCGATTTAAGGACAAGAAGACCGACTCTTTTACTGACTATGTTTTGAACCATTCCTGTGACACTAGTTATAGATTCCGATGCTTCACTTCAGGTTTACTATATCCCTCTAACTTTCTTATTGACGATGAAACTCAGAAATTGCATCGGAATTAAATACAAAAGGCACAATGCCGACTTAAGGACAAGAACACTGACTCTTCTTACTGACTATGTTTTGAACAATTCCTGTGACACTAGTTGTAGATTCCGATGCATCACTTCAGGTTTACTGTATCCCTCTGACCTTCTTATTAACGATGAAACTCAGAAATTGCATCGAAATTAAATACATAAGGCACAATGCCGACTTAAGTACAAGAAGACTGACTCCTCTTACTGACTATGTTTTGAACCATTCATGTGACACTAGTTATAGATTCCGATGCTTTACTTCAGGTTTATTGTATCCCTCTGACCTTCTTATTGACGATGAAACACAGAAATTGCATCGGAATTAAATAGAAAAGGCACAATGCCGACTTAAGTACAAGAAGACTGACTCTTCTTAGTGATTATAGTTTGAACCATTGCTGTGACACTAATTATAGATTCCGATGCTTCACTTCAGGATTACTGTATACCTTGGACCTTCTTATTGACGATGAAACACAGAAATTACATCGGAATTAAATACGAAAGGCACAATGCCGACTTCAGTCCAAGAAGACTGACTCTTCCCACTGTCTATGTTTTGAACCATTCCTGTGACACTAGTTTTGGATTCCGATGCTTCACTTCATCTTTACTTTATCCCTCTGACCTTCTTATTGACAATGAAACACAGAAATTGCATCGGAATTAAAAACTAAAGGCACAATGCCGACTTAAGTACAAGAAGACTGACTCTTTCTATTGTCTATGTTTTGAACCATTCCTGTGACACTAGCAATAGATTCCGATGCGTCACTTCAGGTTTACTGTATCCCTTGGACCTTCTTATTGACGATGAAACACAGAAATTGCATCGGAATTATATACGAAAGGCACAATGCCGACTTAAGTACCTGAAGACTGACTCTTCTTACTGACTATGTCTTGAACCATTCCTGTGACACTAGTTATAGATTCCGATGCTACACTTCAGGTTTATTGTATCCCTCTGACCTTCTTTTTGACGATGAAACACAGAAATTGCATCGGAATTAAATACAAAAGCCAAAATGCCGACTTAAATACCCGAAGACTGACTCTTCTTACTGTCAATGTTTGAACCATTGCTGTGACACTAGTTATAGATTCCGATGCTTCACTTCAGGTTTACTGTATCCCTTGGACCTTCCTTTTGACGATGAAGCACACAAATTGCATAGGAATTAAATACAAAAGGCACAATGCCGACTTAGGGACAAGAAGACTGTTCTTACTGACTATGTTTTAACCATTCCTGTGACACTAGTTATAGATTCCGATGCTTCACTTCAGGTTTACTGTATCCCTATGACCTTATTGCCGATGAAACACAGAAATTGCATCTGAATTAAATACAAAAGGCACAATGGCGACTTAAGGGCAAGATGACTGTCTCTTCCTACTGACTATGTTTTGAACCAGTCCTGTGACAGTAGTTATAGATTCCGATGCTTCACTTCAGGTTTACTGTATCCCTGTGACCTGCTTACTGACGATGAAACACAGAGATTGCATCGGAATTAATAAGAAAAGGCACAATGCCGACTTAAGTACAAGAAGACTGACTCTTCTTACTTTCTATGTTTTGAAACATTCCTGTGGCACCAGTTGTAGATTCCGATGCTTCACTTCAGGTTTACTGTAACCCTTGGACCTTCTTATTGACGATGAAACACAGATATTGCATCGGAATTAAATACAAAAGGCACAATGCCGACTTAAGTACAAGAAAACTGACTCTTCTTACTGTCTATCTTTGAACCATTCCTGTGACACTAGTTATAGATTCCGATGCTTCACTTCAGGTATACTGTATCCCACTGTCCTTCGTATTGACGGTGAAACACAGAAATTGCATCGGAATTAAATACGAAAGGCACAATGCCGACTTAAGTGCAAGAAGACTGACTCTTCTTACTGACTATGTTTTGAACCATTCCTGTGACACTAGTTATAGATCCCGATGCTGCACTTGTGTTTACTGTATCCCTGTGACCTTCGTTTCGACGATGAAACACAGAGATTGCATCGGAATTAAATAGAAAAGGCACAATGCCGACTAAAGTACTAGAAGACTGACTCTTCTTACTGTCCATGTTTTGAGCCATTCCTGTGGCACTAGTTTTAGATTCCGATGCTTCACTTCAGGTTTACTGTATCCCTTGGAACTTCTTATAGACGATGAAACACAGAAATTGTATCGGATATTATATACGAAAGGCACAATGCAGACTTAAGTACATGAAGACCGACTCTTCTTACTGACGATGATTTGAACCATTCCTGTGACACTAGTTATAGATTCCGATGCTTCACTTCATTTTTACTGTATCTCTTAGACATTCTTATTGACGATAAAACACAGAAATGGCATCGGAATAAATTCAAAAGGCACAATGCCGACTAAAAGTACAAGAAGTCTGACTCTTCTTACTGTCTATGTATTGAAACATTCCATTGACACTAGTTATAGATTCCGATGCTTCACTCCAGGTTTACTGTATCCCTTGGACATTCTTATTGACGATGAAACACAGAAATTGCATCGGAATTAAGTAGAAAAGGCACAATGCCGACTTAAGTACAAGAAGACTGACCCTTCTTACTGACTATGTTTTGAACCATTCCTGTGACACTAGTTATAGATTCCGATGCTTCTCTTCAGGTTTAATGTATCCCTCTGACCTTCTTATTGACGATGAAACTCAGAAATTGCATCGGAATTAAATAGAAAAGGCACAATGCCGACTTAAGTACAAGAAGACTGACTCTTCTTACTGTCTATGAATTGAACCATTCCATTGACACTAGTTATAGATTCCGATGCTTCACTCCAGGTCTACTGTATCCCTTGGACCTCCTTATTGACGATGAAACACAGATAATGCATCGGAATTAAATAGAAAAGGGCACAATGCCGACTTAAGTACAAGAAGACTGACTCTTCTTACTGCCTATGTTTTGAACCATTCCTGTGAGACTAGTTATAGATTCCGATGCTTCACTCCAGGTTTACTGTATCCCTTGGACCTTCTTATTGACGATGAAACACAGAAATTGCATCGGAATTAAATAGAAAAGGCACAATGCCGACTTAAGTACAAGAAGACTGACTCTTCTTACTGACTATGTTTGAACCATTCCTGTGACACAAGTTATAGATTCCGATGCTTCACTTCAGGTTTACTGTATACCTTGGACCTTCTTATTGACGATGAAACACAGAAATTGCATCGGAATTAAATACAAAAGGCACAATGCCGACGTAAGTACAAGAAGACTGACTGTTCCCACTGTCTATGTTTTGAACCATTCCTGTGACACTAGTTTTGGATTCCGACGCATCACTTCAGGTTTACTGTATCCCTCTGACCTTCTTATTGACGATGAAACACAGAAATTGCATCGGAATTAAATACAAAAGGCATAATGCCGACTTAAGTACAAGAAGATTGACTCTTCCTACTGTCTTTGTTGTGAACCATTCCTGTGACACTAGTTATAGATTCCGATGCTTCACTTCAGGTTTATTGTATCCCTCTGACTTTTTTGCCGATGAAACACAGAAATTGCATCGGAAATAAAAACAAAAGCCACAATGCCGACTTAAGGACAAGAAGACTGACTCTTCTTACTGACTATGTTTTGAACCATTCCTGTGACCCTAGTTATAGATTCCGATGCTTCACTTCAGGTTTACTGTATCCCTCTGACCTTCTTATTGACGATGAAACACAGAAATTGCATCGTAATTAAATACAAAAGCCACATTACCGACTGAAGTTCAAGAAAACTTACTCTTCTTACTGTCTATGATTTGAACGATTCCTGTGACACTAGTTATAAATTCCGATGCTTCACTTCAGGTTTACTGTTTCCCTTGGACCTTCTTATTAACGATGAAACACAGAAATTGCATCGGAATTAAATACAAAAGGAACAATGCCGACTTAAGTACAAGGAGACTGACTCTTGCTAATGTCTATGTTTTGAACCAATTCTGTGACACTAGTTATAGAGTCCGATGTTTCACTTCAGGTTTACTGTATCCCTTGGAACTTGTTATTGACGATGAAACACAGAAATTGCATCGGAATTAAATACAAAAGGCACAATGCAGACTTAAGTACATGAAGACCGACTCTTCTTACTGACGATGATTTGAACCATTCCTGTGACACTAGTTATAGATTCCGATGCTTCACTTCATTTTTACTGTATCCCTTGGACATTCTTATTGACGATAAAACACAGAAATTGCATCGGAATTAAATACAAAAGGCACAATGCCGACTTAAGAAGACTGACTCTTCTTACTGTCTATGTTATGATCCATTCCTGTGACACTAGTTATAGATTCCGATGCTTCACTCCAGGTTTACTATATCCCTTGGACCTTCTTATTGACGATGAAACACAGAAATTGCATCGGAATTAAATACAAAATGCACAATGCCGACTTAAGGACAAGAAGACTGACTCTTTTACTGACTATGATTTGAACCATTACTGTGACACTAGTTATAGATTCCGATGCTTCACTTCAGGTTTACTGTATCCCTCTGAACTTCTTATTGACGATGAAACTCAGAAATTGCATCGGAATTAAATACAAAAGGCACAATGCCGACTTAAGTACAAGAAGACTGACTCTTCTTACTGTCTATGTATTGAAACATTCCATTGACACTAGTTATAGATTCCGATGCTTCACTCCAGGTTTACTGTATCCCTTGGACCTTCTTATTGACGATGAAACACAGAAATTGCATCGGAATTAAGTAGAAAAAGCACAATGCCGACTTAAGAACAAGAAGACTGACTCTTCTTACTGACTATGTTTTGAACCATTCCTGTGACACTAGTTATAGATTCCGATGCTTCTCTTCAGATTTAATGTATCCCTCTGACCTTCTTATTGACGATGAAACTCAGAAATTGCATCGGAATTAAATAGAAAAGGCACAATGCCGACTTAAGTACAAGAAGACTGACTCTTTTTACTGTCTATGAATTGAACCATTCCATTGACACTAGTTATAGATTGCGATGCTTCACTCCAGGTCTACTGTATCCCTTGGACCTCCTTATTGACGATGAAACACAGATAATGCATCGGAATTAAATAGAAAAGGCACAATGCCGACTTAAGTACAAGAAGACTGACTCTTCTTACTGTCTATGTTTTGAACCATTCCTGTGACACTAGTTATAGATTCCGATGCTTCACTCCAGGTTTACTGTATCCCTTGGACCTTCTTATTGACGATGAAACACAGAAATTGCATCGGAATTAAATAGAAAAGGTACAATGCCGACTTAAGTACAAGAAGACGGACTCTTCTTACTGACTATGTTTGAACCATTCCTGTGACACTAGTTATAGATATCGATGCTTCACTTCAGGTTTACTGTATACCTTGGACCTTCTTATTGACGATGAAACACAGAAATTGCATCGGAATTAAATACAAAAGGCACAATGCCGACTTAAGTACAAGAAGACTGACTGTTCCCACTGTCAATGTTTTGAACCATTCCTGTGACACTAGTTTTGGATTCCGACGCTTCACTTCAGGTTTACTGTATCCCTCTGACCTTCTTATTGACGATGAAACACAGAAATTGCATCGGAATTAAATACAAAAGGCATAATGCCGACTTAAGTACAAGAAGATTGACTCTTCCTACTGTCTATGTTGTGAACCATTCCTGTGACACTAGTTATAGATTCCGATGCTTCACTTCAGGTTTACTGTATCCCTCTGACTTTATTGCCGATGAAACACAGAAATTGCATCGGAAATAAATACAAAAGGCACAATGCCGACTTAAGGACAAGAAGACTGACTCTTCTTACTGACTATGTTTTGAACCATTCCTGTGACTCTAGTTATAGATTCCGATGCTTCACTTCAGGTTTACTGTATCCCTCTGAGCTTCTTATTGACGATGAAACACAGAAATTGCATCGTAATTAAATACAAAAGCCACAATGCCGACTGAAGTACAAGAAATCTTACTCTTCTTACTGTCTATGATTTGAACGATTCCTGTGACACTAGTTATAGATTCCGATGCTTCACTTCAGGTTTACTGTTTCCCTTGGACCTTCTTATTGACGATGAAACACAGAAATTGCATCGGAATTAAATACAAAAGGAACAATGCCGACTTAAGTACAAGAAGACTGACTCTTGCTACTGTCTATGTTTTGAACCAATTCTGTGACACTAGTTATAGAGTCCGATGTGTCACTTCAGGTTTACTGTATCCCTTGGACCTTCTTATTGACTATGAAACACAGAAATTGCATCGGAATTAAATAGAAAAGGCACAATGCCGACTTAAGTACAAGAAGACACACTCTTCTTACTGACTATGTTTGAACCATTCCTGTGACACTAGTTATAGATTCCGATGCTTCACTTCAGGTTTACTGTATACCTTGGACCTTCTTATTGACGATGAAACACAGAAATTGCATCGGAACTAAATACAAAAGGCACAATGCCGACTTAAGTACAAGAACACTGACTCTTCCTACTGTCTATGTTGTGAACCATTCCTGTGACACTAGTTATAGATTCCGATGCTTCACTTCAAGTTTACTGTATCCCTCTGACTTTATTGCCCATGAAACACAGAAATTGCATCGGAAATAAATACAAAAGGCACAATGCCGACTTAAGGACAAGAAGACTGACTCTTCTTACTGTCTATGTTTTGAACCATTCCTGTGACACTAGTTATAGATTCCGATGCTTCTCTTCAGGTTTAATGTATCCCTGTGACCTGCTTACTGACGATGAAACACAGAGATTGCATCGGAATTAAATAGAAAAGGCACAATGCCGACTTAAGTACAAGAAGACTGACTCTTCTTACTGTCTATGTTTTGAAACATTCCTGTGGCACCAAATGTAGATTCCGATGCTTCACTTCAGGTTTACTGTATCCCTTGGACCTTCTTATTGACGATGAAACACAGATATTGCATCGGAAATAAATACAAAAGGCACAATGCCGACTTAGGTACAAGAAAACGGACTCTTCTTACTGTCTATGTTTGAATCATTCCTGTGACACTAGTTATAGATTCCGATGCTTCACGTCAGGTTTACTGTATCCCACTGTCCTTCGTATTGACGGTGAAACACAGAAATTGCATCGGAATTAAATACGAAAGGCACAATGCCCACTTAAGTGCAAGAAGACTGACTCTTCTTACAGACTATGGTTTGAACCATTCCTGTGACTCTAGTTATAGATTCCGATGCTTCACTCCAAGACCATCTTATTGGACCTTCTTATTGACGATGAAACACCGAAATTGCATCGGAATTAAATACGAAAGGCACAATGCCGACTTAAGTACATGAAGACTGACTCTCCTTGCTGACTATGTTTTGAACCATTCCTGTGGCACTAGTTTTAGATTCCGATGCTTCACTTCTGGTTTACTGTATCCCTTGGACCCTCTTATAGACGATGAAACACAGAAATTGTATCGGAATTATATACAAAAGGCACAATGCAGACTAAAGTACATGAAGACCGACTCTTCTTACTGACAATGATTTGAACCATTCCTGTGACACTAGTTATAGATTCCGATGCTTCACTTCATTTTTACTGTATCCCTTGGACTTTCTTATTGACGATAAAACACAGAAATTGCATCGGAATTAAATACAAAAGGCACAATGCCGACTTAAGAAGACTGACTCTTCCTACTGTTTATGTTATGATCCATTCCTGTGACACTAGTTATAGATTCCGATGCTTCACTCCAGGTTTACTATATCCCTTGGACCTTCTTATTGACGATGAAACACAGAAATTGCATCGGAATTAAATACAAAAGGCACAATGCCGACTTAAGGATAAGAAGACTGACTCTTTTACTGACTATGTTTTGAACCATTACTGTGACACTAGTTATAGATTCCGATGCATCACTTCAGGTTTACTGTATCCCTCTGACCTTCTTATTGACGATGAAACTCAGAAATTGCATCGGAATTAAATGCAAAAGGCACAATGCCGACTTAAGTACAAGAAGACTGACTCTCGTTACTGTCTATGTATTGAAACATTCCATTGACACTAGTTATAGATTCCGATGCTTCACTCCAGGTTTACTGTATCCCTTGGACCTTCTTATTGACGATGAAACACAGATATTGCATCGGAATTAAGTAGAAAAGGCACAATGCCGACTTAAGAACAAGAAGACTGACTCTTCTTACTGACTATGTTTTGAACCATTCCTGTGACACTAGTTATAGATTCCGATGCTTCTCTTCAGGTGTAATGTATCCCTCTGACCTTCTTATTGACGATGAAACTCAGAAATTGCATCGGAATTAAATAGAAAAGGCAGAATGCCGACTTAAGTACAAGAAGACTGACTCTTCTTGCTGTCTAACAATTGATCCATTCCATTGACACTAGTTATAGATTCCGATGCTTCACTCCAGGTCTAGTGTATCCCTTGGACCTCCTTATTGACGATGAAACACAGATAATGCATCGGAATTAAATAGAAAAGGCACAATGCCGACTTAAGTACAAGAAGACTGACTCTTCTTACTGTCTATGTTTTGAACCATTCCTGTGACACTAGTTATAGATTCCGATGCTACACTCCAGGTTTACTGTATCCCTTGGACCTTCTTATTGACGATGAAACACAGAAATTGCATCGGGATTAAATAGAAAAGGCACAATGCCGACTTAAGTACAAGAAGACTGACTCTTCTTACTGACTATGTTTGAACCATTCCTGTGACACTAGTTATAGATTCCGATGCTTCACGTCAGGTTTTCTGTATACCTTGGACCTTCTTATTGACGATGAAACTCAGAAATTGCATCGGAATTAAATACAAAAGGCACAATACCGACTTAAGTACAAGAAGACTGACTCTTCTTACTGTCTATGTATTGAAACATTCCATTGACATTAGTTATAGATTCCGATGCTTCACTCCAGGTTTACTGTATCCCTTGGACCTTCTTATTGACCATGAAACACAGAAATTGGATCGGAATTAAGTAGAAATGGCACAATACCGACTTAAGAACTAGAAGACTGACTCTTCTTACTGACTATGTTTTGAACCATTCCTGTGACACTAGTTATAGATTCCGATGCTTCTCTTCAGGTTTAATGTATCCCTCTGACCTTCTTATTGACGATGAAACTCAGAAATTGCATCGGAATTAAATACAAAAGGCACAATGCCGACTTAAGTACAAGAAGACTGACTCTTCTTACTGTCTATGAATTGAACCATTCCATTGACACTAGTTATAGATTCCGATGCTTCACTCCAGGTCAACTGTATCCCTTGGACCTTCTTATTGACGATGAAACACAGAAAATGCATCGGAATTAAATAGAAAAGGCAGAATGCCGACTTAAGTACAAGAAGACTGACTCTTCTTACTCCCTATGTTTTGAACCATTCCTGTGACACTAGTTGTAGAATCAGATGCTTCACTCCAGGTTTACTGTATCCCTTGGACCTTCTTATTGACTATGAAACACAGATATTGCATCGGAATTAAATAGAAAAGGCACAATGCCGACTTAAGTACAAGAAGACTCACTCTTCTTACTGACTATGTTTGAACTATTCCTGTGACACTAGTTATAGATTCCGATGCTTCACTTCAGGTTTACTGTATACCTTGGACCTTCTTATTGACGATGAAATACAGAAATTGCATCGGAATTAAATACAAAAGGCACAATGCCGACTTAAGTACAAGAAGACTGACTCTTCCCACTGTCTATGTTTTGAACCATTCCTGTGACACTAGTTTTGGATTCCGATGCTTCACTTCAGGTTTACTGTATCCCTCTGACCTTCTTATTGACGATGAAACACAGAAATTGCATCGGAATTAAATACAAAAGGCACAATGCCGACTTAAGTACAAGAAGATTGACTCTTCCTACTGTCTATGTTGTGAACCATTCCTGTGACACTAGTTATAGATTCCGATGCTTCACTTCAAGTTTACTGTATCCCTCTGACTTTATTGCCCATGAAACACAGAAATTGCATCGGAAATAGATACAAAAGGCACAATGCCGACTTAAGGACAAGAAGACTGACTCTTCTTACTGTCTATGTTTTGAACCATTCCTGTGACACTAGTTGTAGATTCCGATGCTTCACTTCAGGTTTACTGTATCCCTTGGACCTTCTTATTGACCATGAAACACAGAAATTGGAACGGAATTAAGTAGAAATGGCACAATACCGACTTAAGAACTAGAAGACTGACTCTTCTTACTGACTATGTTTTGAACCATTCCTGTGAAACTAGTTATAGATTCCGATGCTTCTCTTCAGGTTTAATGTATCCCTCTGACCTTCTTATTGACGATGAAACTCAGAAATTGCATCGGAATTAAATACAAAAGGCACAATGCCGACTTAAGTACAAGAAGACTGACTCTTCTTACTGTCTATGAATTGAACCATTCCATTGACACTAGTTATACATTCCGATGCTTCACTCCAGGTCAACTGTATCCCTTGGACCTTCTTATTGACGATGAAACACAGAAAATGTATCGGAATTAAATAGAAAAGGCACAATGCCGGCCTAAGTACAAGAAGACTGACTCTTCTTACTCTCTATGTTTTGAACCATTCCTGTGACACTAGTTGTAGATTCCGATGCTTCACTCCAGGTTTACTGTATCCCTTGGACCTTCTTATTGACTATGAAACACAGAAATTGCATCGGAATTAAATAGAAAAGGCACAATGCCGACTTAAGTACAAGAAGACACACTCTTCTTACTGACTATGTTTGAACCATTCCTGTGACACTAGTTATAGATTCCGATGCTTCACTTCAGGTTTACTGTATACCTTGGACCTTCTTATTGACGATGAAACACAGAAATTGCATCGGAATTAAATACAAAAGGCACAATGCCGACTTAAGTACAAGAACACTGACTCTTCCTACTGTCTATGTTGTGAACCATTCCTGTGACACTAGTTATAGATTCCGATGCTTCACTTCAAGTTTACTGTATCCCTCTGACTTTATTGCCCATGAAACACAGAAATTGCATCGGAAATAAATACAAAAGGCACAATGCCAACTTAAGGACAAGAAGACTGACTCTTCTTACTGTCTATGTTTTGAACCATTCCTGTGACACTAGTTATAGATTCCGATGCTTCTCTTCAGGTTTAATGTATCCCTGTGACCTGCTTACTGACGATGAAACACAGAGATTGCATCGGAATTAAATAGAAAAGGCACAATGCCGACTTAAGTACAAGAAGACTGACTCTTCTTACTGTCTATGTTTTGAAACATTCCTGTGGCACCAGTTGTAGATTCCGATGCTTCACTTCAGGTTTACTGTATCCCTTGTACCTTCTTATAGACGATGAAACACAGATATTGCATCGGAAATAAATACAAAAGGCACAATGCCGACTTAGGTACAAGAAAACGGACTCTTCTTACTGTCTATGTTTGAAACATTCCTGTGACACTAGTTATAGATTCCGATGCTTCACGTCAGGTTTACTGTATTCCACTGTCCTTCGTATTGACGGTGAAACACAGAAATTGCATCGGAATTAAATACGAAAGGCACAATGCCCACTTAAGTGCAAGAAGACTGACTCTTCTTACAGACTATGGTTTGAACCATTCCTGTGACACTTGTTATAGATTCCGATGCTTCACTCCAAGACCATCTTATTGGACCTTCTTATTGACGATGAAACACCGAAATTGCATCGGAATTAAATACGAAAGGCACAATGGCGACTTAAGTACATGAAGACTGACTCTCCTTGCTGACTATGTTTTGAACCATTCCTGTGGCACTAGTTTTAGATTCCGATGCTTCACTTCAGGTTTACTGTATCCCTTGGACCTTCTTATAGACGATGAAACACAGAAATTGTATCGGAATTATATACAAAAGGCACTATGCAGACTAAAGTACATGAAGACCGACTCTTCTTACTGACGATGATTTGAACCATTCCTGTGACAGTAGTTATAGATTCCGATGCTTCACTTCATTTTTACTGTATCCCTTGGACATTCTTGTTGACGATAAAACACAGAAATTGCATCGGAATTAAATACAAAAGGCACAATGCCGACTTAAGAAGACTGACTCTTCCTACTGTTTATGTTATGATCCATTCCTGTGACACTAGTTATAGATTCCGATGCTTCACTCCAGGTTTACTATATCCCTTGGACCTTCTTATTGACGATGAAACACAGAAATTGCATCGGAATTAAGTACAAAAGGCACAATGCCGACTTAAGGATAAGAAGACTGACTCTTTTACTGACTATGTTTTGAACCATTACTGTGACACTAGTTATAGATTCCGATGCATCACTTCAGGTTTACTGTATCCCTCTGACCTTCTTATTGACGATGAAACTCAGAAATTGCATCGGAATTAAATGCAAAAGGCACAATGCCGACTTAAGTACA
Organism: Schistocerca serialis cubense; assembly: GCF_023864345.2. Lineage (NCBI taxonomy): Eukaryota > Metazoa > Arthropoda > Insecta > Orthoptera > Acrididae > Schistocerca > Schistocerca serialis. The sequence continues at coordinate 1,096,877,038 of NC_064640.1, forward strand.
AGAAGACTGACTCTCGTTACTGTCTATGTATTGAAACATTCCATTGACACTAGTTATAGATTCCGATGCTTCACTCCAGGTTTACTGTATCCCTTGGACCATCTTATTGACGATGAAACACAGATATTGCATCGGAATTAAGTGGAAAAGGCACAATGCCGACTTAAGAACAAGAAGACTGACTCTTCTTACTGACTATGTTTTGAACCATTCCTGTGACACTAGTTATAGATTCCGATGCTTCTCTTCAGGTTTAATGTATCCCTCTGACCTTCTTATTGACGATGAAACTCAGAAATTGCATCGGAATTAAATAGAAAAGGCAGAATGCCGACTTAAGTACAAGAAGACTGACTCTTCTTACTGTCTAACAATTGATCCATTCCATTGACACTAGTTATAGATTCCGATGCTTCACTCCAGGTCTAGTGTATCCCTTGGACCTCCTTATTGACGATGAAACACAGATAATGCATCGGAATTAAATAGAAAAGGCACAATGCCGACTTAAGTACAAGAAGACTGACTTTTCTTACTGTCTATGTTTTGAACCATTCCTGTGACACTAGTTATAGATTCCGATGCTACACTCCAGGTTTACTGTATCCCTTGGACCTTCTTATTGACGATGAAACACAGAAATTGCATCGGGATGAAATAGAAAAGGCACAATGCCGACTTAAGTACAAGAAGACTGACTCTTCTTACTGACTATGTTTGAACCATTCCTGTGACACTAGTTATAGATTCCGATGCTTCACGTCAGGTTTTCTGTATACCTTGGACCTTCTTATTGACGATGAAACTCAGAAATTGCATCGGAATTAAATACAAAAGGCACAATACCGACTTAAGTACAAGAAGACTGACTCTTCTTACTGTCTATGTATTGAAACATTCCATTGACACTAGTTATAGATTCCGATGCTTCACTCCAGGTTTACTGTATCCCTTGGACCTTCTTATTGACCATGAAACACAGAAATTGGATCGGAATTAAGTAGAAATGGCACAATACCGACTTAAGAACTAGAAGACTGACTCTTCTTACTGACTATGTTTTGAACCATTCCTGTGACACTAGTTATAGATTCCGATGCTTCTCTTCAGGTTTAATGTATCCCTCTGACCTTCTTATTGACGATGAAACTCAGAAATTGCATCGGAATTAAATACAAAAGGCACAATGCCGACTTAAGTACAAGAAGACTGACTCTTCTTACTGTCTATGAATTGAACCATTCCATTGACACTAGTTATAGATTCCGATGCTTCACTCCAGGTCAACTGTATCCCTTGGACCTTCTTATTGACGATGAAACACAGAAAATGCATCGGAATTAAATAGAAAAGGCACAATGCCGACTTAAGTACAAGAAGACTGACTCTTCTTACTCCCTATGTTTTGACCCATTCCTGTGACACTAGTTGTAGATTCAGATGCTTCACTCCAGGTTTACTGTATCCCTTGGACCTTCTTATTGACTATGAAACACAGATATTGCATCGGAATTAAATAGAAAAGGCACAATGCCGACTTAAGTACAAGAAGACTCACTCTTCTTACTGACTATGTTTGAACCATTCCTGTGACACTAGTTATAGATTCCGATGCTTCACTTCAAGTTTACTGTATCCCTCTGACTTTATTGCCCATGAAACACAGAAATTGCATCGGAAATAGATACAAAAGGCACAATGCCGACTTAAGGACAAGAAGACTGACTCTTCTTACTGTCTATGTTTTGAACCATTCCTGTGACACTAGTTATAGATTACGATGCTTCTCTTCAGGTTTAATGTATCCCTGTGACCTGCTTACTGACGATGAAACACAGAGATTGCATCGGAATTAAATAGAAAAGGCACAATGCCGACTTAAGTACAAGAAGACTGACTCTTCTTACTGTCTATGTTTTGAAACATTCCTGTGGCACCAGTTGTAGATTCCGATGCTTCACTTCAGGTTTACTGTATCCCTTGGACCTCCTTATTGACGATGAAACACAGATATTGCATCGGAAATAAATACAAAAGGCACAATGCCGACTTAGGTACAAGAAAACGGACTCTTCTTACTGTCTATGTTTGAATCATTCCTGTGACACTAGTTATAGATTCCGATGCTTCACTTCAGGTTTACTGTATCCCACTGTCCTTCGTATTGACGGTGAAACACAGAAATTACATCGGAATTAAATACGAAAGGCACAATGCCGACTTAAGTGCAAGAAGACTGACTCTTCTTACAGACTATGTTTTGAACCATTCCTGTGACACTAGTTATAGATTCCGATGCTTCACTCCAGGTTTACTGAATCGCTTGGACCTTCTTATTGACGATGAAACACCGAAATTGCATCGGAATTAAATACAAAAGGCACAATGCCGACTTAAGTACATGAAGACTGACTCTCCTTGCTGACTATGTTTTGAACCATTCCTTTGGCACTAGTTTTAGATTCCGATGCTTTACTTCAGGTTTACTGTATCCCTTGGACCTTCTTATAGACGATGAAACACAGAAATTGTATCGGAATTATATACAAAAGGCACAATGCAGACTTAAGTACATGAAGACCGACTCTTCTTACTGACGATGATTTGAACCATTCCTGTGACACTAGTTATAGATTCCGATGCTTCACTTCATTTTTACTGTATCCCTTGGACATTCTTATTGACGATAAAACACAGAAATTGCATCGGAATTAAATACAAAAGGCACAATGCCGACTTAAGAAGACTGACTCTTCCTACTGTTTATGTTATGATCCATTCCTGTGACACTAGTTATAGATTCCGATGCTTCACTCCAGGTTTACTATATCCCTTGGACCTTCTTATTGACGATGAAACACAGAAATTGCATCGGAATTAAATACTAAAGGCACAATGCCGACTTAAGGACAAGAAGACTGACTCTTTAACTGACTATGTTTGAACCATTACTGTGACACTAGTTTTAGATTCCGATGCATCACTTCAGGTTTACTGTATCCCTCTGACCTTCTTATTGACGATGAAACTCAGAAATTGCATCGGAATTAAATGCAAAAGGCACAATGCCGACTTAAGTACAAGAAGACTGACTCTCGTTACTGTCTATGTATTGAAACATTCCATTGACACTAGTTATAGATTCCGATGCTTCACTCCAGGTTTACTGTATCCCTTGGACCTTCTTATTGACGATGAAACACAGAAATTGCATCGGAATTACGTAGAAAAGGCACAATGCCGACTTAAGAACAAGAAGACTGACTCTTCTTACTGACTATGTTTTGAACCATTCCTGTGACACTAGTTAAAGATTCCGATGCTTCTCTTCAGGTTTAATGTATCCCTTGGACCTTCTTATTGACGATGAAACTCAGAAATTGCATCGGAATTAATTAGAAAAGGCAGAATGCCGATTAAGTACAAGAAGACTGACTCTTCTTACTGTCTATGAATTGATCCATTCCATTGACACTAGTTATAGATTCCGATGCTTCACTCCAGGTCTACTGTATCCCTTGGACCTCCTTATTGACGATGAAACACAGATAATGCATCGGAAATAAATAGAAAAGGCACAATGCCGACTTAAGTACAAGAAGACTGACTCTTCTTACTGTCTATGTTTTGAACCATTCCTGTGACACTAGTTATAGATTCCGATGCTACACTCCAGGTTTACTGTATCCCTTGGACCTCCTTATTGACGATGAAACACAGAAATTGCATCGGAATTAAATACAAAAGGCACAATGCCGACTTAAGTACAAGAAGACTGACTCTTCTTACTGACTATGTTTGAACCATTCCTGTGACACTAGTTATAGATTCCGATGCTTCACGTCAGGTTTACTGTAAACCTTGGACCTTCTTATTGACGATGAAACACAGAAATTGCATCGGAATTAAATACAAAAGGCACAATGCCGACTTAAGTACAAGAAGACTGACTGTTCCCACTGCCTATGTTTGAACCATTCCTGTGACACTAGTTTTGGATTCCGATGTTTCACTTCAGGTTTACTGTATCCCTCTGACCTTCTTATTGACGATGAAACACAGAAATTGCATCGGAATTAAATACAAAAGGCATAATGCCGACTTAAGTACAAGAAGATTGACTCTTCCTACTGTCTATGTTGTGAACCATTCCTGTGACACTAGTTATAGATTCCGATGCTTCACTTCAGGTTTACTGTATCCCTCTGACTTTATTGCCGATGAAACACAGAAATTGCATCGGAAATAAATACAAAAGGCACAATGCCGACTTAAGGACAAGAAGACTGACTCTTCTTACTGACTATGTTTTGAACCATTCCTGTGACTCTAGTTATAGATTCCGATGCTTCACTTCAGGTTTATTGTATCCCTCTGACCTTCTTATTGACGATGAAACACAGAAATTGCATCGTAATTAAATACAAAAGCCACAATGCTGACTGAAGTACAAGAAACCTTACTCTTCTTACTGTCTATGATTTGAACGATTCCTGTGACACTAGTTATAGATTCCGATGCTTCACTTCAGGTTTACTGTTTCCGTTGGACCTTCTTACTGACGATGAAACACAGAAATTGCATCGGAATTAAATACAAAAGGAACAATGCCGACTTAAGTACAAGAAGACTGACTCTTGCTACTGTCTATGTTTTGAACCAATTCTGTGACACTAGTTATAGAGTCCGATGTTTCACTTCAGGTTTACTGTATCCCTTGGAACTTCTTATTGACGATGAAACACAGAAATTGCATCGGAATTAGATACAAAAGGCACAATGCAGACTTAAGTACATGAAGACCGACTCTTCTTACTGACGATGATTTGAACCATTCCTGTGACACTAGTTATAGATTCCGATGCTTCACTTCACTTCATGAAACACAGAAATTGCATCGGAATTAAATACAAAAGGCACAATGCCGACTTAAGAAGACTGACTCTTCTTACTGTCTATGAATTGAACCATTCCATTGACACTAGTTATAGATTCCGATGCTTCACTCCAGGTCAACTGTATCCCTTGGACCTTCTTATTGACGATGAAACACAGAAAATGCATCGGAATTAAATAGAAAAGGCACAATGCCGGCTTAAGTACAAGAAGACTGACTCTTCTTACTCTCTATGTTTTGAACCATTCCTGTGACACTAGTTGTGGATTCCGATGATTCACTCCAGGTTTACTGTATCCCTTGGGCTTCTTATTGACTATGAAACACAGAAATTGCATCGGAATTAAATAGAAAAGGCACAATGGCGACTTAAGTACAAGAAGACTGACTCTTCTTACTGACTATGTTTGAACCATTCCTGTGACACTAGTTATAGATTCCGATGCTTCACTTCAGGTTTACTGTATACCTTGGACCTTCTTATTGACGATGAAACACAGAAATCGCATCGGAATTAAATACAAAAGGCACAATGCCGACTTAAGTACAAGAAGACTGACTCTTCCCACTGTCTATGTTTTGAACCATTCCTGTGACACTAGTTTTGGATTCCGATGCTTCACTTCAGGTTTACTGTATCCCTCTGACCTTCTTATTGAAGATGAAAGAGAGAAATTGCATCGGAATTAAATACAAAAGGCACAATGCCGACTTAAGTACAAGAAGATTGACTCTTCCTACTGTCTATGTTGTGAACCATTCCTGTGACACTAGTTATAGATTCCGATGCTTCACTTAAAGTTTACTGTATCCCTCTGACTTTATTGCCCATGGAACACAGAAATTGCATCGGAAATAATTACAAAAGGCACAATGCCGACTTAAGGACAAGAAGACTGACTCTTCTTACTGACTATGATTTGAACCATTCCTGTGACTCTAGTTATAGATTCCGATGCTCCACTTCAGGTTTACTGTATCCCTCTGACCTTCTTATTGACGTTGAAACACAGAAATTGCATCGTAATTAAATACAAAAGCCACAATGCCGACTGAAGTACAAGAAAACTTACTCTTCTTACTGTCTATGATTTGAACGATTCCTGTGACACTAGTTATAGATTCCGATGCTTCACTTCAGGTTTACTGTTTCCCTTGGACCTTCTTATTGACGATGAAACACAGAAATTGCATCGGAATTAAATACAAAAGGAACAATGCCGACTTAAGTTCAAGAAGACTGACTCTTACTACTGTCTATGTTTTGAACCAATTCTGTGAAACTAGCTATAGAGTCCGATGTTTCACTTCAGGTTTACTGTATCCCTTGGAACTTCTTATTGACGATGAAACACAGATATTAAATCGGAATTAAATACAAAAGGGACAATGCCGACTTAAGTACCCGAAGACTGACTCTTCTTACTGTCTATGTTTGAACCATTCCTGTGACACTAGTTATGGATTCCGATGATTCACTTCAGGTTTACTGTATCCCTCTGACCTTCTAATTGACGGTGAAACACAGAAATTGCATCGGAATTAAATACGAAAGGCACAATGCCGAATTAAGTACAAGAAGACTGACTCTTCTTACTATGTTTGAACCATTCCTGTGACACTAGTTATAGATTCCGATGCTTTACTTCAGGTTTACTGTATACCTTGGACCTTCTTATTGACGATGAAACACAGAAAATGCATCGGAATTAAATACAAAAGGCACAATGCCGACATAAGTACAAGAAGGCTGATTCGTCCTACTGTCTATGTTTTGAACCATTCCTGTGACACTAGTTGTGGATTCCGATGCTTCACTTCAGGTTTACTGTATCCCTCTGACCTTCTTATTGACGATGAAACACAGAAATTGCATCGGAATTAAATACAAAAGGCACAATGTCGACTTAAGGACAAGATGACTGACACTTCTTACTGTCTCTGTTTTGAACCATTCCTGTGACACTAGCAATAGATTCCGATGCTTCACTTCAGGTTTACTGTATCCCTCTGACCTTCCTATTGACGATGAAACACAGAAATTGCATCGGAATTGAATACATAAGGCATAATGCCGACTTAAGTACAAGAAGACTGACTCTTCTTACTGTCTATGTTTTGACCCATTCCATTGACACTAGTTATGGATTCCGATGCTTCACTCCAGGTTCACTGTATCCCTTGGACCTTGTTATTGACGATGAAACACAGAAATTGCATCGGAATTAAGTAGAAAAAGCACGATGCCGACTTTAGTACAAGAGGACCGACTCTTCTTACTGACTATTTTTTGAACCATTCCTGTGACACTAGTTATAGATTCCGATGCTTCACTTCAGGTTTACAGTTTCCCTTGGACTTTTGTAATGACGATGAAACACAGAAATTGCAACGGAATTAAATTCAAAATGCAAATTGCCAACTTTAGTACACGAAGACTGACTCTTCTTACTGTCTATGTTTTGAACCATTCCTGTGACACTAGTTATGGATCCCGATTATACACTCCATGTTTACTGTATCCCCTGGACCTTCTTATTGACGATGAAACACAGAAATTGCATCGGAATTAAATACAAAAGGCACAATGCCGACTTACAGACAAGAAGACTGACTCTTCTTACTGACTTAGTGTTGAACCATTCCTGTGACACTAGTTATACAATCCGATGTTTCACTTCAGGATTACTGTATACCTTGGACCTTCTTATTGACGATGAAACACAGAAATTGCATCGGAATTAAATACAAAAGGCGCAATGCAGACTTAAGTACAAGAAGACTGACCCTTCTTACTGTCTATGTTTGGAACCATTCCTGTGACACTAGTTATAGATTCCGAAGCTTCACTTCAGGTTTACTGTATCCCTCTGACTTAATTGCAGATGAAACACAGAAATTGCATCGGAATTAAATAGAAAAGGCACAATGCCGACTTAAGTACAAGAAGACAGACTCTTCTTACTGTCTATGTTTTGAACCATTCCTGTGGCACTAGTTGTAGATTCCGATGCTTCACTTCAGGTTTACTGTATCCATGTGACCTTCTTATTGACGATGAAACACAGAGATTGCATCGGAATTAAATAGAAAAGGCACAATGCCGACTTAAGTACAAGAACACTGACTCATCTTACTGTCTATGTTTTGAACCATTCCTGCATCACTAGTTGTAGATTCCGATGCTTCACTTCAGGTTTACTGTATCCCTTGGACCTTCTTATAGACGATGAAACACAGAAACTGCATCGGAATTATATACAAAAGGCACAATGCCGACTTAAGTACATGAAGACCGAATCTTCTTACTGACAATGATTTGAACCATTCCTGTGACACTAGTTATAGATTCCGATGCTTCACTTCAATATTACTGTATCCCTTGGACATTCTTATTGACGATGAAACACAGAAATTGCATCGGAATTAAATATAAAAGGCACAATGCCGATTTAAGTACAAGAAGACTGACTCTTCTTACTGTCTATGTTATGAACCATTCCTGTGACACTAGTTATAGATTCCGATGCTTCACTCCAGGTTTACTATATCCCTTGGACCTTCTTATTGACGATGAAACACAGAAATTGCATCGGAATTAAATAGAAAAAGCACAATGCCGACTAAAGTACAAGTAGACTGACTCTTCTTAGTGATTATAGTTTGAACCATTGCTGTGACACTAGTTATAGATTCCGACGCTTTACTTCAGGTTTACTGTATACCTTGGACATTCTTATTGACGATGAAATACAGAAATTGCATCGGAATTAAATAGAAAAGACACAATGCAGACTTAAGTACATGAAGACCGACTCTTCTTACTGACGATGATTTGAACCATTCCTGTGACACTAGTTATAGATTCCGATGCTTCACTCCAGGTTTACTATATCCCTTGGACCTTCTTATTGACGATGAAACACAGAAATTGCATCGGAATTAAATTGAAAAGGCACACTGCAGACTTAAGTACAAGAAGACTGACTTCTTACTGACTATGTTTTTAACCATTCCTGTGACACTAGTTATAGATTCCGATGCTTCACTTGAGGTTTACTGTATCCCTCTGACCTTCTTATTGACGATGAAACACAGAATTTGCATCGGAAATAAATACAAAAAGGCACAATGCCGAACTTAAGTACAAGAAGACTGACTCTTCTTACTGTCTATGAATTGAACCATTCCATTGACACTAGTTATAGATTCCGATGCTTCACTCCAGGTCTACTGTATCCCTTGGACCTTCTTATTGACGATGAAACACAGAAATTGCATCGGAATTTAATAGAAAAGACACAATGCAGTCTTAAGTACAAGCAGACTGACTCTTCTTACTGACTATGTTTTGAACTATTCCTGTGACACTAGTTATAGATTCCGATGCTTCACTTCAGGTTTACTGTATCCTTCTGACCATCTTATTGACGATGAAACACTGAAATTGCATCGGAATTAAATAGAAAAAGCACAATGCCGACTTATGTACAAGAAGACTGACTCTTCTTACTGGCTATGTTTTGAACCATTCCGGTGACACTAGTTATAGATTCCGATGCTTCACTTCAGGTTTACTGTATCCCTCTGACCTTCTTATGGACGATGAAACACAGAAATTGCATCGTAATTAAATACAAAAGCCACAATGCCTACATAAGTACAAGAAGACTGACTCTTCTTACTGTCTATGATTTGAACCATTCCTGTGACACTAGTTATAGATTCCGATGCTTCACTTCAGGTTTACTGTTTCCCTTGGACCTTCTTATTGACGATGAAACACAGAAATTGCATCGGAATTAAATTCAAAAGGCACAATGCCGACTTAAGTACAAGAGGACTGACTCCTCCAACTGTCTATGCTTTGAACCAATTCTGGGACACTAGTTATAGAGTCCGATGCTTCACTTCAGGTTTACTGTATCCCTTGGACCTTCTTATTGACGATGAATCACAGGAATTGCATCGGAATTAAATACACAAGGCACAATGCCGACTTAACTACAAGAAGACTGACTCTTCTTACTGTCTATATTTTGAACCATTCCAGTGACACTAGTTATAGATTCCGATGATTCACTTCAGGTTTACTGTATCCCTCTGACCTTCTATTTGACGATGAAACACAGAAATTGCATCGGAATTAAATAGAAAAGGCACAATGCTGACTTAAGTGCAAGAAGACTGACTCTTCCTACTGTCTATGTTTTGAACCATTCCTGTGACACTAGTTATAGATTCCGATGCTTCACGCCCGGTTTACTGTATCCCTTGCACCTTCTTATTGACGATGAAACACAGAAATTGCATCGGAATTAAATAGAAAAGGCACAATGCCGACTTAAGTACAAGAAGACTGACACTTCCCACTGTCAATGTTTTGAACCCTTCCTGTGACACTAGTTTTGGATTCCGATGATTCACTTCAAGTTTACTGTATCCCTCTGACCTTCTTATTGACAAAGAAACACAGAAATTGCATCGGAATTAAATACAAAAGGCACAATGCCGACGTAAGTACAAGAAGACTGACTGTTCCTTCTGTCTATGTTTTGAACCATTCCTGTGACACTAGTTATGGATTCCGATGCTTGACTTCTCGTTTACTGTATCCCTCTGACTTTATTGCCGATGAAACACAGAAATTGCATCGTAATTAATTACAAAAGGCACAATGCCGACTTACGTACAAGAATACTGACTCTTCTTACTGTCTATGTTTCGAACCATCCCCGTGACACTAGTTATAGATTCCGATGCTTCACTCCAGGTTGACAGTATCCCTTGGACCTTCTAATTGACGATGATACACAGAAATTGCATCGGAATTTAATACAAAAGGCACAATGCCTACTTAAGTACAAGAAGTTTGACTCTTCTTACTGACTATGCTTTGAACCATTCCTGTGACACTAGTTATAGATTCCGATGCTTCACTTCAGGTTTTCTGTATACCTTGAACATTCTTATTGACGATGAAACACAGAAATTGCATCGGAATTAAATAGAAAAGGCTTAATGTCGACTTAAGTAGAAGAAGACTGACTTTTCTTACTGTCTATGCTTTGAACCATTCCTGTGACACTAGTTATAGATTCCGATGCTTCACTCCAGGTTTACTGTAACCCTTGGACCTTCTTATTGACGATGAAACACAGAAATTGCATCGGAATTAAATAGAAAAGCCACAATGCTGACTTAAGTACAAGAAGACTGACTCATCTTACTGACTATGTTTTGAACCATTCCTGTGATACTAGTTATAGATTCCGATGCCTCACTCCAGGTTTACTGTATCCCTTGGACCTTCTTATTGACGATGAAACACAGAAATTGCATCGGAATTAAATACAAAGGGCACAATGCCGACTTAAGTACAAGAAGACTGACTCTTCTTACTGACAATGCTTTGAACCATTCCTGTGACACTAGTTATAGATTCCGATGCTTCACTTCAGGTTTACTGTATCCCTCTGACCTTATCGCCGATGAAACACAGAAATTGCATCGGAATTAAATAGAAAAGGCACAACGCCGACTTAAGTACAAGAAGACTGTCCCTTCTTTGTGATTATAGTTTGAACCATTGCTGTCACGCTAGTTATAGATTCCGATGCTTCACTCCACATTTACTGTAACCCTTAGACCTTCTTATTGACGATGATACACAGAAATTGCCTCGGAATTAAATAGAAAAGGCACAATGTCGACTTAAGTACAAGAAGACAGACTCTTCCTACTGTCTATGTTTTGAACCATTCCTGTGACACTAGTTTTGGATTCCGATGCTTCACCTCAGGTTTTCTGTATACCTTGAACATTCTTATTGACGATGAAACACAGAATTTGCATCCGAATTAAATACCAAAGGCACAATGCCGACTTAAGTACAAGAAGACTGACGCTTCTTACTGACTATGATTTTCAACCATTCCTGTGACACTAGTTATAGATTCCGGTGCTTCACTCCAGGTTTACTGTTTACCTTGGACCTTCTTATTGACGATGAAACACAGAAATTGCTTTGGAATTAAATAGTAAAGGCACAATGCCGACTTAAGTACAAGATGACTGACTCATCTTAGTGATTATAGTTTGAACCATTGCTGTGACACTAGTTATAGATTCCGATGCTTTACTTCAGGTTTACTGTATACCTTGGACATTCTTATTGACGATGAAACACAGAAATTGCATCGGAATTAAATAGAAAAGGCCCAATGCCGACTTAAGTACACGAATACTGACTCTTGTTACTGTCTATGTTTCGAACCATCCCCGTGACACTAGTTATAGATTCCGATGCTTCACTCCAGATTGACTGTATCCCTTGGACCTTCTAATTGACGATGATACACCGAAATTGCATCGGAATTAAATACAAAAGTTACAATGCCAACTTAAGTACAAGAAGACTGACTCTTCTTACTGACTATGCTTTGAACCATTCCTGTGACACTAGTTATAGATTCCGATGCTTCACTTCAGGTTTACTGTATACCTTGAACATTCTTATTGACGATGAAACACAGAAATTGCATCGGAATTAAATAGAAAAGGCTTAATGTCGACTTAAGTACAAGAAGACTGACTTTTCTTACTGTCTATGTTTTGAACCATACCTGTGACACTAGTTTTGGATTCCGATGCTTCACCTCAGGTGTACTGTATCCCTCTGACCTTCGTATTGACAATGAAACACAGAAATTGCATCGGAATTAAATACAAATGGCACAATGCCGACTTAAGTACAAGAAGACCGACTCTTCCTACTGTATATGTTTTGAACCATTCCTGTGACACTAGTTATAGATTCCGATGCTTCACTTCAGGTTTTCTGTATCCCTTGCACCTTCTTATAGACGATGAAACACAGAGATTGCATCGGAATTAAATATAAAAGGCACAATGCCGACTTAAGTACAAGAAGACTGACTCTTCTTACTGACTATGATTTGAACCATTCCTGTGACACTAGTTATAGATTCCGATGCTTCACTTCAGGTTTACTGTATACCTTGAACATTCTTATTGACGATGAAACACAGAAATTGCATCGGAATTAAATAGAAAAGGCTTAATGTCGACTTAAGTACAAGAAGACTGACTTTTCTTACTGTCTATGTTTTGAACCATACCTGTGACACAAGTTTTGGATTCCGATGCTTCACCTCAGGTGTACTGTATCCCTCTGACCTTCGTATTGACAATGAAACACAGAAATTGCATCGGAATTAAATACAAATGGCACAATGCCGACTTAAGTACAAGAAGACCGACTCTTCCTACTGTCTATGTTTTGAACCATTCCTGTGACACTAGTTATAGATTCCGATGCTTCACTTCAGGTTTACTGTATCCCTCTGACCTTATTGCCGACGAAACACAGAAATTGCATCGGAATCTAATAGAAAAGGCACAATGCCGACTTAAGTACAAGAAGACTGTCCCTTCTTTGTGATTATAGTTTGAACCATTGCTGTCACACTAGTTATAGATTCCGATGCTTTACTTCAGGTTTACGGTATACCTTGGACATTCTTATTGACGATGAAACACAGAAATTGCATCGGAATTAAATAGAAAAGGCACAATGTCGACTTAAGTACAAGAAGACTGACTCTTCTTACTGTCTATGTTTTGAACCATTCCTGTGACACTAGTTATAGATTCCGATGCTTCACTCCACATTTACTGTAACCCTTGGACCTTCTTATTGACGATGAAACACAGAAATTGCATCGGAATTAAATAGAAAAGGCACAATGTCGACTTAAGTACAAGAAGACTGACTCTTCCTACTGTCTATGCTTTGAACCATTCCTGTGACACTAGTTTTGGATTCCGATGCTTCACCTCAGGTTTACTGTATCCCTCTGACCTTCTTATTGACAATGAAACACAGAAACTGCATCGGAATTAAATAGAAAACTCACAATGCCGACTCAAGTACAAGAAGACTGACTCTTCTTACTGTCTATGTTTTGAACCATTCCTGTGACACTAGTTATAGATTCCGATGCTTCACTGCATGTTTACTGTATACCTTGGACCTTCTTATTGACGATGAAACACAGAAATTGCATCGGAATTAAATAGAAAAGGCACAATGCCGACTTAAGTACAAGAAGACTGACTCTTCTTACTGACTATGTTTTGAACCATTCTTGTGACACTAGTTATAGATTCCGATGCTACACTTCAGGTTTACTGTATACCTTGTACCTTCTTATTGACGATGTAACACAGATATTGCATCGGAATTAAATACAAAAGGCACAATGCCGACTTAAGTACAAGAAGACTGACTCTTCCTACTGTCTACGTTTTGAACCATTCCTGTGACACTAGTTTTGGATTCCGATGCTTTACTTTAGGTTTACTGTATCCCTCTGACCTTCCTATTGACAATGAAACACAGAAATTGCATTGGAATTAAATACAAATGGCACAATGCCGACTTAAGTACAAGAAGACTGACTCTTCATACTGTCTATGTTAGAACCATTCCTGTGACACTAGTTATAGATTCCGATGCTTAACTTCAGGATTACTGTATCCCTCTAACCTTATTGCCGATGAAACACAGAAATTGCATCGGAATTAAATAGAAAATGCACAATGCCGACTTAAGTACAAGAAGACTGACTCTTCTTACTGACTATGTTTGAACCATTCCTGTGTCACTAGTTACTGATTCCGATGCTTCACTACAGGTTTACTGTATCCCTTGGACCTTCTTATTGACGATGAAACACAGAATTTGCATCCGAATTAAATACCAAAGGGACAATGCCGACTTATGGACAAGAAGACTGATTCTTCTTACTGACAATGTTCTGAACCATTCCTGTAACACTAGCTATAGATTCCGATGCTTCACACCAGGTTTACCCCTTGGACCTTCTTATTGACGACGAAACACAGAAATTGCATCGGAATTAAATAGAAATGGCACAATGCCGACTTAAGTACAAGAAGACTGACGCTTCTTACTGACTAAGTTTTTCAACCATTCCTGTGACACTAGTTATAGATTCCGGTGCTTCACTCCAGGTTTACTGTTTCCCTTGGACCTTCTTAATGACGATGAAACACAGAAATTGCATCGGAATTAAATACAAAATGCACAATGCCGACTTAAGTACAAGAAGACTGACTCTTCTTACTGACTATGTTTGAACCATTCCTGTGTCACTAGTTACTGATTCCGATGCTTCACTCCAGGTTTACTGTATCCCTTGGACCCTCTTATTGACGATGAAACACAGAATTTGCATCGGAATTAAATACCAAAGGCACAATGCCGTCTTATGGACAAGAAGACTGACTCTTCTTACTGACAATGTTCTGAACCATTCCAGTGACACTAGCTATAGATTCCGATGCTTCACTTCAGGTTTACTGTATCCCTCTGACCTTCTTCTTGACGATGAAACACAGAAATTGCATCGGAATTTAATACAAAAGGCACAATGCCGACTTATGGACAAGAAGACTGACTCTTCTTACTGACAATGTTCTGAACCATTCCTGTAACACTAGCTATAGATTCCGATACTTCACTCCAGGTTTACTGTATCCCTCTGACCTTCTTATTGACGATGAAACACAGAAATTGCATCGGAATAAAATAGAAAAGGCACAATGCCGACTTAAGTACAAGAAGACTGACTCTTCCTACTGTCTATGATTTGAACCATTCCTGTGAAACTAGTTATAGATTCCGATGCTTCACTTCAGGATTACTGTATCCCTCTGATCTTCGTATTGACGATGAAAATCAGAAATTGCATCGCAATTAAATACAAAAGGCACAATGACGACTTAAGTACAAGAAGACTGACTCTTCCTACTGTCTATGATTTGAACCATTCCTGTGAAACTAGTTATAGATTCCGATGCTTCACTTCAGGATTACTGTATCCCTCTGATCTTCTTATTGACGATGAAAAACAGAAATTGCATCGTAATTAAATACAAAAGGCACAATGACGACTTAAGGACAAGAAGACTGACTCTTTTTACTGACTATGTTTTGAACCATTCCTGTGACACTACTTATGGATTCGGATGCTTCAATTTAGGTTTACTGTATCCCTCTGACCTTCATATTGAAGAGGAAACACAGGAATTGCATCGGAATTAAATAGAAAAGGCACAATGCCGACTAAAGTACAAGACGACTGACTTTTCTTACTCTCTATGTTTTGAACCATTCCTGTGACACTTATTATAGATTCCGATGCTTCACTTCAGGTTTACTGTATCCCTCTGATCTTCTTATTGACGATGAAACACAGAAATTGCATCGGAATTAAATACAAAAGGCACAATGCCACCCTAAGTACAAGAGGAATGATCCGTCTTACTGTCTATGTTTTGAACCATTCCTGAGACACTAGTTATAGATTCCGATGCTTCACTTCAGGTTTACTGTACCCCTCTGACCTTCTTATTGATGGTGAAACACAGAAATTCCATTGGAAGTAAATACAAAAGGCACAATGCAGACTTAAGTACAAGAAGACTGACTCTTCTTACTGACTATGTTTTGAACCATTCCTGCGACACTAGTTATAGATTGCGATGCTTCACTTCAGGTTTGCTGTATCCCTCTGACCTTCTTATTGACGATGAAACACAGAATTTGCATCGGAATTAAATACAAAAGGCACAATGACGACTTAAGTACAAGAAGACTGACACTTCCTACTGTCTATGATTTGAACCATTCCTGTGACACTAGTTATAGATTCCGATGCTTCACTTCAGGTTTACTGTATCCCTTGGACCTTCTTATTGACGCTGAAACACAGAAATTGCATCGGAATTAAATACAAAAGGCACAATGCCGATTTAAGTACATGAAGACCGACTCTTCCTACTGACTATGTTTTGAACCATTCTTGTGACACTAGTTATAGATTCCGATGCTTCACTTCAGGTTTACTGTATCCCTTGGACCTTCTTATTGACGATGAAACACAGAAATTGCATCGGAATTAAACACAAAAGGCACAATGCCGACTTAAGTACAAGAAGACTGACTCTTCTTACTGTCTATGTTTTGAACCATTCCTGTTACACTAGTTACACATTCCGATTCTTCACTCCAGGTTTACTGTATCCCTTGGACCTTGTTATTGACGATGAAACACAGAAATTGCATCGGAATTAAATACAAAAGGCACAATGCCGCCTTAAGGACAAGAAGACTAACTCTTCTTACTGACAATGTTTTGAACCATTCCTGTGACACTAGCTATAGATTCCGATGCTTCACTTCAGGTTTACTGTATCTCTCTGACCTTCTTATTGACGATGAAACACAGAAATTGCATCGGAATTAGATACAAAAGGCACAATGCCGACATAAGTACAAGAAGACTGACTCTTCTTACTGTCTATGTTTTGAACCATTCCATTGACACTAGATATAGATTCCGATGCTTCACTCCAGGTTTACTGTATCCCCTGGAGCTTCATATTGACGATGAAAAACAGAAATTGCATCGGAATTAAATACAACAGGCACAATGCCGACTTAAGGACAAGAAGACTGACTCTCCTTACTGACTATGTTTTGAACCATTCCTGTGACACTAGTTATAGTTTCCGATGCTTCACATCAGGTTTACATTATCCCTCTGACCTTCGTATTGACGATGAAACACAGAAATTGCATCGGAATTAAATAGAACAGGCACAAAACCGCCTTAAGTACAAGAAGACTGACTCTTCCTACTGTCTATGTTATGAACCATTCCTGTGAGACTAGTTATAGATTCCGATGCTTCACTCCAGGTTTACTGTATCCCTTGGACCTTCTTATTGACGATGAAACACAGAAATTGCATCGGAATTAAATAGAAATGCACAATGCCGACTTAAGTACAAGAGGACTGACTCTTCCTAGTGTTTATGTTTTGAACCATTCCTGTGACACTAGTTATAGATTCCGATGCTTCACTTCAGGTTTACTGTATACCTTCGACTTTCTAATTGACGATGAAACACAGAAATTCCATCGGAAGTAAATAGAAAAGGCACAATGCCGAATTAAGTACAAGAAGACTGACTCTTCTTACTGTCTATGTTTTGAACCATTTCGGTGACACTAGTTATAGATTCCGATGCTTCACTTTAGGTTTACTGTCTCCCTTGGACCTTCTTATTGACGATGAAACACAGAAATTGCATCGGAATTAAATACAAAATGCATAATACCGACCTAAGTACAAGAAGACTGACTCTTCTTACTGTCTATGTTTTGAACCATTCCTGTGACACTAGTTATAGATTCCGATGCTTCACTTCAGGTTTACTGTATCCCTATGATCTTCTTATTGAGGATGAAACACAGAAATTGCATCGGAATAAAATAGTAAAGGCACAATGCCGACTTAAGTACAAGACGACTGACTTTTCTTACTGTCTATCTTTTGAACCATTCTTGTGACACTAGTTATAGATTGCGATGCTTCACTTCAGGTTTACTGTATCCCTCTGATCTTCTTATTGACGATGAAACACAGAAATTGCATCGGAATTAAATACAAAAGGCACAATGCCGACTAAGTACAAGAGGACTGATCCTTCATACTGTCTCTGTTTTGAACCATTCCTGAGACACTAGTTATAGATTCCGATGCTTCACTTCAGGTTTACTGTATCCCTCTGACCTTCTTATTGATGATGAAACACAGAAATTGCATTGGAATTAAATACAAAAGGCACAATGCAGACTTAAGTAGAAGATGACTGACTCTTCTTACTGACTATATTTTGAACCTTTCCTGTGACACTAGTTATAGATTGCGATGCTTCACGTCAGGTTTGCTGTATCCTTCTGACCTTCTTATTGACGATGAAACACAGAATTTGCATCGGAATTAAATACAAAAGGCACAATGCCGACTTAAGTACAGGAAGACTTACTCTTCCTACTGTCTATGTTTTGAACCATTCCTATGACACTAGTTATAGATTCCGATGCTCACTTCAGGTTTACTGTATCCCTTGGACCTTCTTATTGACGATGAAACACAGAAATTGCATCGGAATTAAACACAAAAGGCACAATGCCGATTTAAGTACATGCGGACCGACTCTTTCGATTGACTATGTTTTGAACCATTCCTGTGACACTAGTTATAGATTCCGATGCTTCACTTCAGGTTTACTGTATTCCTTGGACCTTCTTATCGACGATGAAACACAGAAATTGCATCGGAATTAAATACAAAAGGCACAATGCCGACTTAAGTACAAGAAGACTGACTCTTCTTACTGACTATGTTTTGAACCATTCCAGTGACACTAGACATAGATTCCGATGCTTCACTTCAGGTTTACTGTATCCCTTGGACCTTCTTATTGACGATGAAACACAGAAATTGCATCGGAATTATATACAAAAGGCACAATGCCGACTTAAGGACAAGAAGACTGACTCTTCTTACTGACTATGTTTTGAACCATTCCTGTGTCACTAGTTATAGATTCCGATGCTTCACTTCAGGTTTACTGTATACCTTGGACTTTGTACTTGACGATGAAACACAGAAATTGCATCGGAATTAAATAGAAAAGGCACAATGATGACTTAAGTACAAGAAGACTGACTCTTCTTACTCTCTATGTTTTGAACCATTTCTGTGACACTAGTTATAGACTTAAGTACAAGAAGACTGACTCTTCTTACTGTCTATGTTTTGAACCATTCCTGTGACACTAGTTATAGATTCCGATGCTTCACTTCAGGCTTACTGTATCCCTTGGACCTTCTTATTGACGATGAAACACAGAAATTGCATCGGAATTAAATACAAAAGGCACAATGCCGACTTAAGTACAAGAAGACTGACTCTTCTTACTGACTATGTTTTGAACCATTCCAGTGACACTAGACATAGATTCCGATGCTTCACTTCAGGTTTACTGTATCCCTTGGACCTTCTTATTGACGATGAAACACAGAAATTGCATCGGAATTAAATACAAAAGGCACAATGCCGACTTAAGGACAAGAAGACTGACTCTTCTTACTGACTATGTTTTGAACCATTCCTGTGTCACTAGTTATAGATTCCGATGCTTCACTTCAGGTTTACTGTATACCTTGGACTTTGTACTTGACGATGAAACACAGAAATTGCATCGGAATTAGATACAAAAGGCACAATGCCGACATAAGTACAAGAAGACTGACTCTTCTTACTGTCTATGTTTTGAACCATTCCATTGACACTAGATATAGATTCCGATGCTTCACTCCAGGTTTACTGTATCCCCTGGAGCTTCATATTGACGATGAAAAACAGAAATTGCATCGGAATTAAATACAACAGGCACAATGCCGACTTAAGGACAAGAAGACTGACTCTCCTTACTGACTATGTTTTGAACCATTCCTGTGACACTAGTTATAGTTTCCGATGCTTCACATCAGGTTTACATTATCCCTCTGACCTTCGTATTGACGATGAAACACAGAAATTGCATCGGAATTAAATAGAACAGGCACAAAACCGCCTTAAGTACAAGAAGACTGACTCTTCCTACTGTCTATGTTATGAACCATTCCTGTGAGACTAGTTATAGATTCCGATGCTTCACTCCAGGTTTACTGTATCCCTTGGACCTTCTTATTGACGATGAAACACAGAAATTGCATCGGAATTAAATAGAAATGCACAATGCCGACTTAAGTACAAGAGGACTGACTCTTCCTAGTGTTTATGTTTTGAACCATTCCTGTGACACTAGTTATAGATTCCGATGCTTCACTTCAGGTTTACTGTATACCTTCGACTTTCTAATTGACGATGAAACACAGAAATTCCATCGGAAGTAAATAGAAAAGGCACAATGCCGAATTAAGTACAAGAAGACTGACTCTTCTTACTGTCTATGTTTTGAACCATTTCGGTGACACTAGTTATAGATTCCGATGCTTCACTTTAGGTTTACTGTCTCCCTTGGACCTTCTTATTGACGATGAAACACAGAAATTGCATCGGAATTAAATACAAAATGCATAATACCGACCTAAGTACAAGAAGACTGACTCTTCTTACTGTCTATGTTTTGAACCATTCCTGTGACACTAGTTATAGATTCCGATGCTTCACTTCAGGTTTACTGTATCCCTCTGATCTTCTTATTGAGGATGAAACACAGAAATTGCATCGGAATAAAATAGTAAAGGCACAATGCCGACTTAAGTACAAGACGACTGACTTTTCTTACTGTCTATCTTTTGAACCATTCTTGTGACACTAGTTATAGATTGCGATGCTTCACTTCAGGTTTACTGTATCCCTCTGATCTTCTTATTGACGATGAAACACAGAAATTGCATCGGAATTAAATACAAAAGGCACAATGCCGACTAAGTACAAGAGGACTGATCCTTCATACTGTCTCTGTTTTGAACCATTCCTGAGACACTAGTTATAGATTCCGATGCTTCACTTCAGGTTTACTGTATCCCTCTGACCTTCTTATTGATGATGAAACACAGAAATTGCATTGGAATTAAATACAAAAGGCACAATGCAGACTTAAGTAGAAGATGACTGACTCTTCTTACTGACTATATTTTGAACCTTTCCTGTGACACTAGTTATAGATTGCGATGCTTCACGTCAGGTTTGCTGTATCCTTCTGACCTTCTTATTGACGATGAAACACAGAATTTGCATCGGAATTAAATACAAAAGGCACAATGCCGACTTAAGTACAGGAAGACTTACTCTTCCTACTGTCTATGTTTTGAACCATTCCTATGACACTAGTTATAGATTCCGATGCTCACTTCAGGTTTACTGTATCCCTTGGACCTTCTTATTGACGATGAAACACAGAAATTGCATCGGAATTAAACACAAAAGGCACAATGCCGATTTAAGTACATGCGGACCGACTCTTTCGACTGACTATGTTTTGAACCATTCCTGTGACACTAGTTATAGATTCCGATGCTTCACTTCAGGTTTACTGTATTCCTTGGACCTTCTTATCGACGATGAAACACAGAAATTGCATCGGAATTAAATACAAAAGGCACAATGCCGACTTAAGTACAAGAAGACTGACTCTTCTTACTGACTATGTTTTGAACCATTCCAGTGACACTAGACATAGATTCCGATGCTTCACTTCAGGTTTACTGTATCCCTTGGACCTTCTTATTGACGATGAAACACAGAAATTGCATCGGAATTAAATACAAAAGGCACAATGCCGACTTAAGGACAAGAAGACTGACTCTTCTTACTGACTATGTTTTGAACCATTCCTGTGTCACTAGTTATAGATTCCGATGCTTCACTTCAGGTTTACTGTATACCTTGGACTTTGTACTTGACGATGAAACACAGAAATTGCATCGGAATTAAATAGAAAAGGCACAATGATGACTTAAGTACAAGAAGACTGACTCTTCTTACTCTCTATGTTTTGAACCATTTCTGTGACACTAGTTATAGACTTAAGTACAAGAAGACTGACTCTTCTTACTGTCTATGTTTTGAACCATTCCTGTGACACTAGTTATAGATTCCGATGCTTCACTTCAGGCTTACTGTATCCCTTGGACCTTCTTATTGACGATGAAACACAGAAATTGCATCGGAATTAAACATAAAAGGCACAATGCCGACTTAAGTACAAATAGACTGACTCTTCTGACTGACTATGTTTTGAACCATTCCTGTGACACTAGCTACAGATTCCGATGCTTCACTCCAGGTTTACTGTATCCCTTGGACCATCTTATTGACGATGAAACACAGAAATATCATCGGAATTAAATACAAAAGGCACAATGCCGACTTAAGTAAAAGAGGACTGACTCTTCCTACAGTCAATGTTTGAACCATTCCTGTCACACTAGTTATAGATTCCGGTGCTTCACTCCAGGTTTACTGTTTCCCTTGGACCTTCTTATTGACGATGAAACACAGAAATTGCATCAGAATTAAATAGAAAAGGCACAATGCCGACTTAAGTACAAGAAGACTGACGCTTCTTACTGACTATGTTTTTGAACCATTCCTGTGAAGCTAGTTATAGATTCCGATGCTTCACTTCAGATTTACTGTATCCCTTGGACCTTCTTATTGACGATGAAACACACATATTGCATCGGAATGAAATAGAAAAGGCCCAATGCCGACTTAAGTACAAGAAGACTGACTCTTCTTACTGTTTATGTTTGAACCATTCCTGTGACACTAGTTATAGATTCCGATGCTTCACTTCAGGTTTACTGTATCCCTCTGACCTTCCTATAGACGATGAAACACAGAAATTGCATCCGAATTAAATACAAAAGGCACAATATCGACTTAAGTGCAAGAAGACTGACTCTTCCTACTGTCTATGTTTTGCACCATTCCTGTGACACTAGTCATAGATTTCGATGCTACACTTCAGGTTTACTGTATCCCTTGGACCTTCTTATTGACGATGAAACACAGAAATTGCATCGGAATTAAATACAAAAGGCACAATGTCGACTTAAGTACAAGAAAACTGACGCTTCTTACTGACTATGTTTTTGAACCATTCCTGTGACACTAGTTATAGATTCCGATGCTTCACTTCAGGTTTACTGTATCCCTTGGACCTTCTTATTGACGATGAAACACAGATATTGCATCGGAATGAAATAGAAAAGGCACAATGCCGACTTAAGTACAAGAAGACTGACTCTTCTTACTGTTTATGTTTGAACCATTCCTGTGACACTAGTTATAGTTTCCGATCCTTCACTTCAGGTTTAATGTATCCCTCTGACATTCCTATTGACGATGAAACACAGAAATTGCATCGGAATTAAATACAAAAGGCACAATGCCGACTTAAGTACAAGAAGGCTGCCTCTTTTTACTGTCTATGTTTTGAACCATTTCTGTGACACTAGTTATAGATTGCGATGCATCACTTCAGGTTTACTGTCTCCCTTGGACCTTCTTATTGACGATGAAACACAGAAATTGCATCGGAATTAAATACAAAAGGCACAATACCGACTTAAGTACAAGAAGACTGACTCTTCTGACTGTCTATGATTTGAACCATTCCTGTGGCACTAGTATAGATTCCGATGCTTCACATCAGGTTTACTGTATCCCTATGATCTTCTTATTGACGATGAAACACAGAAATTGCATCGGGATTAAATACAAAATGCACAATGCCGACTTAAGTACAAGAAGACTGACTCTTTTTACTGACTATGTTTGAACCATTCCTGTGACACTAGTTATGGATTCGGATGCTTCACTTCTGGTTCACTGTATCCCTCTGACCTTCTTATTGACGATGAAACACAGAAATTGCATCGGAATTAAATAGAAAAGGCACAATGCCGACTTATGTACAAGACGACTGACTTTTCTTACTGTCTATGATTTGAACTATTCCTGTGATACTAGTTATAGATTACGATGCTTTACTTCAGGTTTACTGTATCCCTCTGATCTTCTTATTGACGATTAAACACAGAAATTGCATCGGAATTAAATACAAAAGGCACAATGCCGACTTAAGTACAAGAGGACTGATCCTTCATACTGTCTATGTTTTCAACCATTCCTGTGACACTAGTTATAGATTCCGATGCTTCACTCCAGGTTTACTGTATCCCTTGGACCTTCTTATTGACGATGAAACACAGAAATTGCATCGGAATTAAATACAAAATGCATAATACCGACCTAAGTACAAGAAGACTGACTCTTCTTACTGTCTATGTTTTGAACCATTCCTGTGACACTAGTTATAGATTCCGATGCTTCACTTCAGGTTTACTGTATCCCTCTGATCTTCTTATTGAGGATGAAACACAGAAATTGCATCGGAATAAAATAGTAAAGGCACAATGCCGACTTAAGTACAAGACGACTGACTTTTCTTACTGTCTATCTTTTGAACCATTCTTGTGACACTAGTTATAGATTGCGATGCTTCACTTCAGGTTTACTGTATCCCTCTGATCTTCTTATTGACGATGAAACACAGAAATTGCATCGGAATTAAATACAAAAGGCACAATGCCGACTAAGTACAAGAGGACTGATCCTTCATACTGTCTCTGTTTTGAACCATTCCTGAGACACTAGTTATAGATTCCGATGCTTCACTTCAGGTTTACTGTATCCCTCTGACCTTCTTATTGATGATGAAACACAGAAATTGCATTGGAATTAAATACAAAAGGCACAATGCAGACTTAAGTAGAAGATGACTGACTCTTCTTACTGACTATATTTTGAACCTTTCCTGTGACACTAGTTATAGATTGCGATGCTTCACGTCAGGTTTGCTGTATCCTTCTGACCTTCTTATTGACGATGAAACACAGAATTTGCATCGGAATTAAATACAAAAGGCACAATGCCGACTTAAGTACAGGAAGACTTACTCTTCCTACTGTCTATGTTTTGAACCATTCCTATGACACTAGTTATAGATTCCGATGCTCACTTCAGGTTTACTGTATCCCTTGGACCTTCTTATTGACGATGAAACACAGAAATTGCATCGGAATTAAACACAAAAGGCACAATGCCGATTTAAGTACATGCGGACCGACTCTTTCGACTGACTATGTTTTGAACCATTCCTGTGACACTAGTTATAGATTCCGATGCTTCACTTCAGGTTTACTGTATTCCTTGGACCTTCTTATCGACGATGAAACACAGAAATTGCATCGGAATTAAATACAAAAGGCACAATGCCGACTTAAGTACAAGAAGACTGACTCTTCTTACTGACTATGTTTTGAACCATTCCAGTGACACTAGACATAGATTCCGATGCTTCACTTCAGGTTTACTGTATCCCTTGGACCTTCTTATTGACGATGAAACACAGAAATTGCATCGGAATTAAATACAAAAGGCACAATGCCGACTTAAGGACAAGAAGACTGACTCTTCTTACTGACTATGTTTTGAACCATTCCTGTGTCACTAGTTATAGATTCCGATGCTTCACTTCAGGTTTACTGTATACCTTGGACTTTGTACTTGACGATGAAACACAGAAATTGCATCGGAATTAAATAGAAAAGGCACAATGATGACTTAAGTACAAGAAGACTGACTCTTCTTACTCTCTATGTTTTGAACCATTTCTGTGACACTAGTTATAGACTTAAGTACAAGAAGACTGACTCTTCTTACTGTCTATGTTTTGAACCATTCCTGTGACACTAGTTATAGATTCCGATGCTTCACTTCAGGCTTACTGTATCCCTTGGACCTTCTTATTGACGATGAAACACAGAAATTGCATCGGAATTAAACATAAAAGGCACAATGCCGACTTAAGTACAAATAGACTGACTCTTCTGACTGACTATGTTTTGAACCATTCCTGTGACACTAGCTACAGATTCCGATGCTTCACTCCAGGTTTACTGTATCCCTTGGACCATCTTATTGACGATGAAACACAGAAATATCATCGGAATTAAATACAAAAGGCACAATGCCGACTTAAGTAAAAGAGGACTGACTCTTCCTACAGTCAATGTTTGAACCATTCCTGTCACACTAGTTATAGATTCCGGTGCTTCACTCCAGGTTTACTGTTTCCCTTGGACCTTCTTATTGACGATGAAACACAGAAATTGCATCAGAATTAAATAGAAAAGGCACAATGCCGACTTAAGTACAAGAAGACTGACGCTTCTTACTGACTATGTTTTTGAACCATTCCTGTGAAGCTAGTTATAGATTCCGATGCTTCACTTCAGATTTACTGTATCCCTTGGACCTTCTTATTGACGATGAAACACACATATTGCATCGGAATGAAATAGAAAAGGCCCAATGCCGACTTAAGTACAAGAAGACTGACTCTTCTTACTGTTTATGTTTGAACCATTCCTGTGACACTAGTTATAGATTCCGATGCTTCACTTCAGGTTTACTGTATCCCTCTGACCTTCCTATAGACGATGAAACACAGAAATTGCATCCGAATTAAATACAAAAGGCACAATATCGACTTAAGTGCAAGAAGACTGACTCTTCCTACTGTCTATGTTTTGCACCATTCCTGTGACACTAGTCATAGATTTCGATGCTACACTTCAGGTTTACTGTATCCCTTGGACCTTCTTATTGACGATGAAACACAGAAATTGCATCGGAATTAAATACAAAAGGCACAATGTCGACTTAAGTACAAGAAAACTGACGCTTCTTACTGACTATGTTTTTGAACCATTCCTGTGACACTAGTTATAGATTCCGATGCTTCACTTCAGGTTTACTGTATCCCTTGGACCTTCTTATTGACGATGAAACACAGATATTGCATCGGAATGAAATAGAAAAGGCACAATGCCGACTTAAGTACAAGAAGACTGACTCTTCTTACTGTTTATGTTTGAACCATTCCTGTGACACTAGTTATAGTTTCCGATCCTTCACTTCAGGTTTAATGTATCCCTCTGACATTCCTATTGACGATGAAACACAGAAATTGCATCGGAATTAAATACAAAAGGCACAATGCCGACTTAAGTACAAGAAGGCTGCCTCTTTTTACTGTCTATGTTTTGAACCATTTCTGTGACACTAGTTATAGATTGCGATGCATCACTTCAGGATTACTGTCTCCCTTGGACCTTCTTATTGACGATGAAACACAGAAATTGCATCGGAATTAAATACAAAAGGCACAATACCGACTTAAGTACAAGAAGACTGACTCTTCTGACTGTCTATGATTTGAACCATTCCTGTGGCACTAGTATAGATTCCGATGCTTCACATCAGGTTTACTGTATCCCTATGATCTTCTTATTGACGATGAAACACAGAAATTGCATCGGGATTAAATACAAAATGCACAATGCCGACTTAAGTACAAGAAGACTGACTCTTTTTACTGACTATGTTTGAACCATTCCTGTGACACTAGTTATGGATTCGGATGCTTCACTTCTGGTTCACTGTATCCCTCTGACCTTCTTATTGACGATGAAACACAGAAATTGCATCGGAATTAAATAGAAAAGGCACAATGCCGACTTATGTACAAGACGACTGACTTTTCTTACTGTCTATGATTTGAACTATTCCTGTGATACTAGTTATAGATTACGATGCTTTACTTCAGGTTTACTGTATCCCTCTGATCTTCTTATTGACGATTAAACACAGAAATTGCATCGGAATTAAATACAAAAGGCACAATGCCGACTTAAGTACAAGAGGACTGATCCTTCATACTGTCTATGTTTTCAACCATTCCTGTGACACTAGTTATAGATTCCGATGCTTCACTCCAGGTTTACTGTATCCCTTGGACCTTCTTATTGACGATGAAACACAGAAATATCATCGGAATTAAATACAAAAGGCACAATGCCGACTTAAGTACAAGAGGACTGACTCTTCCTACAGTCAATGTTTTGAACCATTCCTGTCACACTAGTTATAGATTCGGATGCTTCACTCCAGGTTTACTGTTTCCCTTGGACCTTCTTGTTGACGATGAAACACAAAAATTGCATCAGAATTAAATACAATAGGCACAATGTCGATTTAAGTACAAGAAGACTGACATTTCCTACTGTCTATGTTTTGAACCATTCCTGTGACACTAGTTATAGATTTCGATGCTACACTTCAGGTTTACTGTATCCCTTGGACCTTCTTATTGACGATGAATCACAGAAATTGCATCGGAATTAAATACAAAAGGCACAATGTCGATTTAAGTACAAGAAGACTGACGCTTCTTACTGACTATGTCTTTGAACCATTCCTGTGACACTAGTTATAGATTCCGATGCTTCACTTCAGGTTTACTGTATCCCTTGGACCTTCTTATTGACGATGAAACACAGATATTGCATCGGAATGAAATGGAAAAGGCACAATGCCGACTTAAGTACAAGAAGACTGACTCTTCTTACTGTTTATGTTTGAACCATTCCTGTGACACTAGTTATAGATTCCGATGCTTCGCTTCAGGTTTACTGTATCCCTCTGACCTTCCAATAGACGATGAAACACAGAAATTGCATCCGAATTAAATACAAAAGGCACAATATCGACTTAAGTACAAGAAGACTGACTCTTCCTACTGTCTATGTTTTGAACCATTCCTGTGACACTAGTTATAGATTTCGATGCTACACTTCAGGTTTACTGTATCCCTCTGACATTCTTATTGACGATGAAACACAGAAATTGCATCGGAATTAAATACAAAAGGCACAATGCCGACTTAAGTACAAGAAGACTGACTCTTCTTACTGACTATGTTTTGAACCATTCTCGTGACACTAGTTATAGATTCCGATGCTTCACTTCAGGTTTACTGTAACCCTTAAACCTTCTTATTGACGATGAAACACAGAAATTGCATCGGAATTAAATACAAAAGGCACAATGCCGACTTAAGTACAAGAAGACTGACTCTTCTTACTGACTATGTTTGAACCATTCCTGTGTCACTAGTTATAGATTCCGATGCTTCACTTCAGGTTTACTGTATACCTTGGACCTTATAATTGACGATGAAACACAGAGATTGCATCGGAATTAAATAGAAAAGTCACAATGCCGACTTAAGTACAAGAAGATGCCTCTTTTTACTGTCTATGTTTTGAACCATTCCTGTGACACTAGTTATAGATTCCGATGCTTCACTTCAGGTTTACTGTATTCCTCTGATCTTCTTATTGACGATGAAACACAGAAATTGCATCGGAATTAAATAAAAAAGGCACAATGCCGACTTAAGTACAAGAAGACTGACTCTTCTTACTGTCTATGTTTTGAACCATTCCTGTGACACTAGTTATAGATTCCGATGCTTCACTTCAGGCTTACTGTATCCCTTGGATCTTCTTATTGACGATGAAACACAGAAATTGCATCGGAATTAAACATAAAAGGCACAATGCCGACTTAAGTACAAGAAGACTGACTCTTCTTACTCTCTATGTTTTGAACCATTTCTGTGACACTAGTTATAGATTCCGATGCTCCACTTCAGGTTTACTGTCTCCCTTGGACCTTCTTATTGACGATGAAACACAGAAATTGCATCGGAATTAAATACAAAAGGCACAATACCGACTTAAGTACAAGAAGACTGACTCTTCTTACCGTCTATGTTTTGAACCATTCCTGTGACACTAGTAATAGATTCTGATGCTTCACTTCAGGTTTACTGTATTCCTCTGATCTTCTTATTGACGATGAAACACAGAAATTGCATCGGAATTAAATAAAAAAGGCACAATGCCGACTTAAGTACAAGAAGACTGACTCTTCTTACTGTCTATGTTTTGAACCATTCCTGTGACACTAGTTATAGATTCCGATGCTTCACTTCAGGCTTACTGTATCCCTTGGATCTTCTTATTGACGATGAAACACAGAAATTGCATCGGAATTAAACATAAAAGGCACAATGCCGACTTAAGTACAAATAGACTGACTCTTCTGACTGACTATGTTTTGAACCATTCCTGTGACACTAGCTATAGATTCCGATGCTTCACTCTAGGTTTACTGTATCCCTTGGACCATCTTATTGACGATGAAACACAGAAATATCATCGGAATTAAATACAAAAGGCACAATGCCGACTTAAGTAAAAGAGGACTGACTCTTCCTACTGTCAATGTTTTGAACCATTCCTGTCACACTAGTTATAGATTCCGGTGCTTCACTCCAGGTTTACTGTTTCCCTTGGACCTTCTTATTGACGATGAAACACAGAAATTGCATCAGAATTAAATAGAAAAGGCACAATGCCGACTTAAGTACAAGAAGACTGACGCTTCTTACTGACTATGTTTTTGAACCATTCCTGTGAAGCTAGTTATAGATTCCGATGCTTCACTTCAGATTTACTGTATCCCTTGGACCTTCTTATTGACGATGAAACACACATATTGCATCGGAATGAAATAGAAAAGACCCAATGCCGACTTAAGTACAAGAAGACTGACTCTTCTTACTGTTTATGTTTGAACCATTCCTATGACACTAGTTATAGATTCCGATGCTTCACTTCAGGTTTACTGTATCCCTCTGATCTTCCTATAGACGATGAAACACAGAAATTGCATCCGAATTAAATACAAAAGGCACAATATCGACTTAAGTGCAAGAAGACTGACTCTTCCTACTGTCTATGTTTTGAACCATTCCTGTGACACTAGTCATAGATTTCGATGCTACACTTCAGGTTTACTGTATCCCTTGGACCTTCTTATTGACGATGAAACACAGAAATTGCATCGGAATTAAATACAAAAGGCACAATGTCGACTTAAGTACAAGAAGACTGACGCTTCTTACTGACTATGTTTTTGAACCATTCCTGTGACACTAGTTATAGATTACGATGCTTCACTTCAGGTTTACTGTATCCCTTGGACCTTCTTATTGGCGATGAAACACAGATATTGCATCGGAATGAAATAGAAAAGGCACAATACCGACTTAAGTACAAGAAGACTGACTCTTCTTACTGTTTATGTTTGAACCATTCCTGTGACACTAGTTATAGTTTCCGATCCTTCACTTCAGGTTTACTGTATCCCTCTGACCTTCCTATAGACGATGAAACACAGAAATTGCATCCGAATTAAATACAAAAGGCACAATATCGACTTAAGTACAAGAAGACTGACTCATCCTACTGTCTATGTTTTGAACCATTCCTGTGACACTAGTTATAGATTTCGATGCTACACTTCAGGTTTACTGTATCCCTCTGACCTTCTTATTGACGATAAAACACAGAAATTGCATCGGAATTAAATACAAAAGGCACAATGCCGACTTAAGTACAAGAATACTGACTCTTCTTACTGACTATGTTTTGAACCATTGTCGTGACCCTAGTTATAGATTCCGATGCTTCACTTCAGGTTTACTGTATCCCTTAAACCTTCTTATTGACGATGAAACACAGAAATTGCATCGGAATTAAATACAAAAGGCACAATGCCGACTTAAGTACAAGAAGACTGACTCTTCTTACTGACTATGTTTGAACCATTCCTGTGTCACTAGTTATAGATTCCGATGCTTCACTTCTGGTTCAATAAATCCCTCTGACCTTCTTATTGACGATGAAACACAGAAATTGCATCGGAATTAAATACAAAAGGCACAATGCCGACTTAAGTACAAGAAGGCTGCCTCTTTTTACTGTCTATGTTTTGAACCATTTCTGTGACACTAGTTATAGATTGCGATGCATCACTTCAGGTTTACTGTCTCCCTTGGACCTTCTTATTGACGATGAAACACAGAAATTGCATCGGAATTAAATACAAAAGGCACAATACCGACTTAAAAACAAGAAGACTGACTCTTCTGACTGTCTATGATTTGAACCATTCCTGTGGCACTATTTATAGATTCCGATGCTTCACATCAGGTTTACTGTATCCCTATGATCTTCTTATTGACGATGAAACACAGAAATTGCATCGGGATTAAATACAAAACGCACAATGCTGACTTAAGTACAAGGAGACTGACTCTTTTTACTGACTATGTTTGAACCATTCCTGTGACACTAGTTATGGATTCGGATGCTTCACTTCTGGTTCACTGTATCCCTCTGACCTTCTTATTGACGATGAAACACAGAAATTGCATCGGATTTAAATAGAAAAGGCACAATGCCGACTTATGTACAAGACGACTGACTTTTCTTACTGTCTATGATTTGAACTATTCCTGTGATACTAGTTATAGATTACGATGCTTTACTTCAGGTTTACTGTATCCCTCTGATCTTCTTATTGACGATTAAACACAGAAATTGCATCGGAATTAAATACAAAAGGCACAATGCCGACTTAAGTACAAGAGGACTGATCCTTCATACTGTCTATGTTTTCAACCATTCCTGTGACACTAGTTATAGATTCCGATGCTTCACTCCAGGTTTACTGTATCCCTTGGACCTTCTTATTGACGATGAAACACAGAAATATCATCGGAATTAAATACAAAAGGCACAATGCCGACTTAAGTACAAGAGGACTGACTCTTCCTACAGTCAATGTTTTGAACCATTCCTGTCACACTAGTTATAGATTCCGGTGCTTCACTCCAGGTTTACTGTTTCCCTTGGACCTTCTTGTTGACGATGAAACACAAAAATTGCATCAGATCTAAATACAAAAGGCACAATGTCGATTTAAGTACAAGAAGACTGACATTTCCCACTGTCTATGTTTTGAACCATTCCTGTGACACTAGTTATAGATTTCGATGCTACACTTCAGGTTTACTGTATCCCTTGGACCTTCTTATTGACGATGAAACACAGAAATTGCATCGGAATTAAATACAAAAGGCACAATGTCGATATAAGTACAAGAAGACTGACGCTTCTTACTGACTATGTCTTTGAACCATTCCTGTGACACTAGTTATAGATTCCGATGCTTCACTTCAGGTTTACTGTATCCCTTGGACCTTCTTATTGACGATGAAACACAGATATTGCATCGGAATGAAATAGAAAAGGCACAATGCCGACTTAAGTACAAGAAGACTGACTCTTC
Organism: Schistocerca serialis cubense; assembly: GCF_023864345.2. Lineage (NCBI taxonomy): Eukaryota > Metazoa > Arthropoda > Insecta > Orthoptera > Acrididae > Schistocerca > Schistocerca serialis. Next base: position 1,096,910,527 of record NC_064640.1, read on the forward strand.
TTACTGTTTATGTTTGAACCATTCCTGTGACACTAGTTATAGATTCCGATGCTTCGCTTCAGGTTTACTGTATCCCTCTGACCTTCCTATAGACGATGAAACACAGAAATTGCATCCGAATTAAATACAAAAGGCACAATATCGACTTAAGTACAAGAAGACTGACTCTTCCTACTGTCTATGTTTTGAACCATTCCTGTGACACTAGTTATAGATTTCGATGCCACACTTCAGGTTTACTGTATCCCTCTGACCTTCTTATTGACGATGAAACACAGAAATTGCATCGGAATTAAATACAAAAGGCACAATGCCGACTTAAGTACAAGAAGACTGACTCTTCTTACTGACTATGTTTTGAACCATTGTCGTGACACTAGTTATAGATTCCGATGCTTCACTTCAGGTTTACTGTAACCCTTAAACCTTCTTATTGACGATGAAACACAGAAATTGCATCGGAATTAAATACAAAAGGCACAATGCCGACTTAAGTACAAGAAGACTGACTCTTCTTACTGACTATGTTTGAACCATTCCTGTGTCACTAGTTATAGATTCCGATGCTTCACTTCAGGTTTACTGTATACCTTGGACCTTATAATTGACGATGAAACACAGAGATTGCATCGGAATTAAATAGAAAAGGCACAATGCCGACTTAAGTACAAGAAGGCTGCCTCTTTTTACTGTCTATGATTTGAACCATTCCTGTGACACTAGTTATAGATTGCGATGCATCACTTCAGGTTTACTGTCTCCCTTGGACCATCTTATTGACGATGAAACACAGAAATTGCATCGGAATTAAATACAAAAGGCACAATACCGACTTAAGTACAAGAAGACTGACTCTTCTGACTGTCTATGTTTTGAACCATTCCTGTGGCACTAGTTATAGATTCCGATGCTTCACATCAGGTTTACTGTATCTCTATGATCTTCTTATTGACGATGAAACACAGAAATTGCATCGGGATTAAATACAAAAGGCACAATGCTGACTTAAGTACAAGAAGACTGACTCTTCTTACTGACTATGTTTGAACCATTCCTGTGACACTAGCTACAGATTCCGATGCTTCACTTCAGGTTTACTGTATCCCACTGACCTTCTTATTGACGATGAAACACAGAATTTGCATCGGAATTAAATACAAAAGGCACAATGCCGACTTAAGTACAAGAGGACTGATCCTTCATACTGTCTATGTTTTCAACCATTCCTGTGACACTACTTATAAATTCCGATGCTTCACTTCAGGTTTACTGTAACCCTCTGACCTTCTTATTGACGATGAAACACAGAATTTGCATCGGAATTAAATACAAAAGGCACAATGCCGACTTAAGGACAAGAAGACTGACTCTTCTTACTGACTATGTTTTGAACCATACCTGTGTCACTAGTTATAGATTCCGATGCTTCACTTCAGGTTTACTGTATACCTTGGACTTTGTACTTGACGATGAAACACAGAAATTGCATCGGAATTAAATAGAAAAGGCACAATGATGACTTAAGTACAAGAAGACTGACTCTTCTTACTCTCTATGTTTTGAACCATTTCTGTGACACTAGTTATAGATTCCGATGCTCCACTTCAGGTTTACTGTCTCCCTTGGACCTTCTTATTGACGATGAAACACAGAAATTGCATCGGAATTAAATACAAAAGGCACAATACCGACTTAAGTACAAGAAGACTGACTCTTCTTACCGTCTATGTTTTGAACCATTCCTGTGACACTAGTAATAGATTCTGATGCTTCACTTCAGGTTTACTGTATTCCTCTGATCTTCTTATTGACGATGAAACACAGAAATTGCATCGGAATTAAATAAAAAAGGCACAATGCCGACTTAAGTACAAGAAGACTGACTCTTCTTACTGTCTATGTTTTGAACCATTCCTGTGACACTAGTTATAGATTCCGATGCTTCACTTCAGGCTTACTGTATCCCTTGGACCTTCTTATTGACGATGAAACACAGAAATTGCATCGGAATTAAACATAAAAGGCACAATGCCGACTTAAGTACAAATAGACTGACTCTTCTGACTGACTATGTTTTGAACCATTCCTGTGACACTAGCTATAGATTCCGATGCTTCACTCCTGGTTTACTGTATCCCTTGGACCATCTTATTGACGATGAAACACATAAATATCATCGGAATTAAATACAAAAGGCACAATGCCGACTTAAGTAAAAGAGGACTGACTCTTCCTACAGTCAATGTTTTGAACCATTCCTGTCACACTAGTTATAGATTCCGGTGCTTCACTCCAGGTTTACTGTTTCCCTTGGACCTTCTTATTGACGATGAAACACAGAAATTGCATCAGAATTAAATAGAAAATGCACAATGCCGACTTAAGTACAAGAAGACTGACGCTTCTTACTGACTATGTTTTTGAACCATTCCTGTGAAGCTAGTTATAGATTCCGATGCTTCACTTCAGATTTACTGTATCCCTTGGACCTTCTTATTGACGATGAAACACACATATTGCATCGGAATGAAATAGAAAAGGCCCAATGCCGACTTAAGTACAAGATGACTGACTCTTCTTACTGTTTATGTTTGAACCATTCCTGTGACACTAGTTATAGATTCCGATGCTTCACTTCAGGTTTACTGTATCCCTCTGACCTTCCTATAGACGATGAAACACAGAAATTGCATCCGAATTAAATACAAAAGGCACAATATCGACTTAAGTACAAGAAGACTGACTCTTCCTACTGTCTATGTTTTGAACCATTCCTGTGACACTAGTTATAGATTTCGATGCTACACTTCAGGTTTACTGTATCCCTTGGACCTTCTTAATGACGATGAAACACAGAAATTGCATCGGAATTAAATACAAAAGGCACAATGTCGACTTAAGTACAAGAAGACTGACGCTTTTTACTGACTATGTTTTGAACCATTTCTGTGACACTAGTTATAGAGTCCGTAGCTTCAATTCAGGTTTACTGTATCCTTCTGACCTTCTTATTGACGATGACACACAGAAATAGCATCGGAATTAAATAGAAAATGCAGTATGCCAACTTAAGTACAAGAAGACTGACTCTTCTTACTGTCTATGCTTTGAACCATTCCTGTGACACTAGTTATAGATTCCGATGCTTCACTTCAGGTTTACTGTATCCCTTGCACCTTCTTATTGACGATGAAACACAGAAATTGGTTCGGAATTCATCACAAAAGGCACAATGCCGACTTAACTACAAGAACACTGACTCTTCTTACTGACTATGCTTTGAACCATTCCAGTGACACTAGTTATAGATTCCGATGCCTAACTTCAGGATTACTGTATATCACTGACCTTGTTAGTGACGATAAAACACAGAAATTGCATCGGAATTAAATACAAAAAGCACAATGCCGACTTAAGTACAAGAATACTGGCTCATCTTACTGTCTATGATTTGCACCATTCCTGTGACACTAGTTACAGATTCCGATGCTTCACTTCAGGTTTACTGTATCCCTTGGACCTTGTTATTTACGATGAATCACAGAAATAGCATCGGAATTAAATACAAAAGGCACAATGCCGACTTAAGTACAAGAAGACCGACTCTTCTTACTGTCTATAATTTGAACCATTCCAGTGACACTAGTTATAGATTCCGATGCTTCACTTCAGGTTTACTGTATGCCTTGGACCTTCTTATTGACGATGAAACACAGAAAGTGCATCGGAATTAAATACAAAAGGCACAATGCCGACTTAACTACAAGAAGACTGACTCTTCTTACTGACTATGCTTTGAACCATTCCTGAGACTCTAGTTATAGATTCCGATGCTTCACTTCAGGATTACTGTATCCCTCTGACCTTCTTAGTGACGATGAAACACAGATATTGCATCGGAATTAAATACAAAAAGCACAATGCCGACTTAAGTACAAGAATACTGACTCATCTTATTGTCTATGAATTGCACCATTCCTGTGACACTAGTTATAGATTCCGATGTTTCACTTCAGGTTCAATGTATCCCTTGGACCTTGTTATTTACGATGAATCACAGAAATAGCATCGGAATTAAATACAAAAGGCACAATGCCGACTTAAGTACAAGAAGACTGACTCTTCTTATTGTCTATAGTTTGAACCATTCCAGTGACACTAGTTAAAGATTCCGATGCTTCACTTCATGTTTACTGTATCCCTTGGACCTTCTTATTGACGATGAAACACAGAAATTGCATCAGAATTAAATACAAAAGGCACAATGCCGGCTTAAGTACAAGTAGACTGACTCTTCCTACTGTCTATGTTGTGACCCATTTCTGTGAAACTAGTTATAGAGTTCGATGCTTCACTTCAGGTTTACTGTATCCCTTGGACCTTCTTATTGACGGTGAAACACAGAAATTGCATTGGAATTAAATACGAAAGGCACAATGCCAACTTAAGTACAAGAAGACTGACTCTTCTTACGGACTATGTTTTGAACCATTCCAGTGACACTAGTTATAGATTCCGATGCTTCACTTCAGGTTTACTGTATCCCGTAAACCTACTTATTGACGATGAAACGCAGAAATTGCATCGGAATTAAATACAAAAGACACAATGCCGACTTAGGTACAAGAAGACTGACTCTTCCAACTGTCTATGTTTTGAACCATTCCTGTGACGCTAGTTATAGATTCCAATGCTTCACTTCAGGTTTACTGTATCCCTCTGACCGTCTTAGTGACGATGAAACAGAGAAATTGCATCCGAATTAAATAGAAAAGGCACAATGACGACTTAAGTACTAGAAGACTGACTCTTCCTACTGTCTATGTTTTGAACCATTCCTAAGACACTTGTTATAGTTTCCGATGCTTCACATCAGGTTTACTGTATCCCTTGGACCTACTTATTGTCGATGAAACACAGAAATTGCATCGGAATTCAATACAAAAGGCACAAGGCCGACTTAACTACAAGAAGACTGACTCCTCTTACTGACTGTGCTTTGAACCATTCCTGTGATTCTAGTTATAGATTCCGATGCTTAACTTCCGGATTACTGTATCCCTCTGACCTTCTTAGTGACGATGAAACACAGAAATTGCATCGGAATTAAATACAAAAGGCACAATGCCGACTTATGTACAAGAAGAGTGACTCTTCCTACTGTCTATGTTTTGACCCATTTCTGTGACACTAGTTATAGAGTCCGATGCTTCACTTCAGGTTTACTGTATCCCTTGGACCTTCTTATTGACGGTGAAACACAGAAATTGCATCGGAATTAAATACGAAAGGCACAATGCCAACTTAAGTACAAGAAGACTGACTCTTCTTACTGACTATGTTTTGAACCATTCCTGTGACACTATTTATAGATTCCGATGCTTCAATTTAAGTTTACTGTATCCCTCTGACCTTATTGCCGATGAAACACAGAAATTGCATCGGAATTAAATACAAAAGGCACAATGCCGACTTAAGGACAAGAAGACTGACCCTTCTTACTATCTATGTTTTGAACCAGTCCTGTGACACTAGTTATAGATGTCGTTGCTTCACTTCAGGTTTACTGTTTCCCTTGGACCTTCTTATTGACGATGAAACACAGAGATTGCATTGGAATTAAATACAAAAGGCACAATGCCGACTTATGTACAAGAAGACTGACTCTTCCTACTGTCTATGTTTTGAACCATTTCTGTGACACTAGTTATAGAGTCCGTAGCTTCAATTCAGGTTTACTGTATCCTTATGACCTTCTTATTGACGATGAAACACAGAAATTGCATCGGAATTAAATAGAAAATGCAGTATGCCAACTTAAGTACAAGAACACTGACTCTTCTTACTGACTATGCTTTGAACCATTCCAGTGACACTAGTTATAGATTCCGATGCCTAACTTCAGGATTACTGTATACCACTGACCTTGTTAGTGACGATAAAACACAGAAATTGCATCGGAATTAAATACAAAAAGCACAATGCCGACTTAAGTACAAGAATGCTGACTCATCTTACTGTCTATGATTTGCACCATTCCTGTGACACTAGCTACAGATTCCGATGCTTCACTTCAGGTTTACTGTATCCCTTGGACCTTGTTATTTACGATGAATCACAGAAATAGCATCGGAATTAAATACAAAAGGCACAATGCCGACTTAAGTACAAGAAGACCGACTCTTCTTACTGTCTATAATTTGAACCATTCCAGTGACACTAGTTATAGATTCCGATGCTTCACTTCAGGTTTACTGTATGCCTTGGACCTTCTTATTGACGATGAAACACAGAAAGTGCATCGGAATTAAATACAAAAGGCACAATGCCGACTTAACTACAAGAAGACTGACTCTTCTCACTGACTATGCTTTGAACCATTCCTGTGACTCTAGTTATAGATTCCGATGCTTCACTTCAGGTTTACTGTTTCTCTTGGACCTTCTTATTCACGATGAAACACAGAAATTGCATCGGAATTAAATACAAAAGGCACAATGCCGACTTAAGTACAAGAAGACTGACTCTTCCTACTGTCTATGTTTTGAACCATTACTGTGACACTAGTTATAGATTCCGATGCTTCACTCCGGGTTTACTGTATCCCTTGGACCTTCTTTTTGACGGCAAAACACAGAAATTGCATCGGAATTAAATACGAAAGGCACATTGCCAACATAAGTACAAGGAGACTGACTCTTTTTCCTGACTATGTTTTCAACCATTCCTGTGACACTAGTTGTAGATTCCAATGCTTCACTTCTTGTTTACTGTATCCCTTGGACCTTCTTATTGACGATGAAACACAGAAATAGCATCGGAATTAAATACAAAAGACACAATGCCGACTTAAGTACAAGAAGACTGACTCTTCCAATGTTTTGAACCATTCCTGAGACACTAGTTATAGATTCCGATGCTTCACTTCAGGCTTACTGTATCCCACTGACCGTCTTATTGACGATGAAACACAGAAATTGCATCCGAATTAAATAGAAAAGGCACAATGCCGACTTAAGTACTAGAAGACTGACTCATCCTACTGTCTATGTTTTGAACCATTCCTAAGACACTTGTTATAGATTCCGTGGCTTCACTTCAGGTTTACTGTATCCCTCTGACCTTCTTATTGGCGATGAAACACAGAAATTGCATCGGAATTAAATACAAAAGCACAATGCCGAATTAAGTACAAGAAGACTGACTCTTCTTACTGTCTATGCTTTTAACCATTCCTGTGACACTAGTTATAGACATCGATGCTTCGCTCCAGATTTACTGTATCCCTTCGACCTTCTTATTGACGATGAAACACAGAAATTGCGTCGGAATTAAATACATAAGGCACAATGCCGACTTTAGTACATGAATACTGACTTTTCTTACTGTCTATGCTTTGAACCATCACTGTGACACTAGTTATAGATTCTGATGCTTCACTGCAGGTTTACTTGGTCTCTTAGACCTTCTTATTGACTATGAAATACAGAAATTACATCGGAATTAAATACAATAGGCACAATGCCGACTTAAGCACAAGAAGACTGACTCTTCTTACTGTCTATAGTTTGAACCATTCCAGTGCCACTAGTTATAGATTCCGATGCTTCACTTCATGTTTACTTTATCCCGTGGACCCTCTTATTGACGATGAAACACAGAAATTGCATCGGAATTAAATACAAAATGCACAATGCCGACTTATGTACAAGAAGACTGACTCTTCCTACTGTCTATGTTTTGACCCATTTCTGTGACACTAGTTATAGAGTCCGATGCTTCACTTCAGGTTTACTGTATCCCTTGGACCTTCTTATTGACGGTGAAACACAGAAATTGCATTGGAATTAAATACGAAAGGCACAATGCCAACTTAAGTACAAGAAGACTGACTCTTCTTACTGACTATGTTTTGAACCATTCCAGTGACACTAGTTATAGATTCCGATGCTTCACTTCAGGTTTACTGTATCCCTTAATCCTTCTTATTGACGATGAAACGCAGAAATTGCATCGGTATTAAATACAAAAGGCACAATGCCGACTTAAGTACAAGAAGACTGACTCTTCTTACCGTCTATGTTTTGAACCGTTCCTGTGACCCTAGTTATAGATTCCGATGTTTCACTCGAGGTTGACTGTATCCCTTGGACCTTGTTATTGACGATGAAACACAGAAATTGCATCGGAATTAAATACAAAATGCGCAATGCCGACATAAGTACAAGAAGACTGACTCTTCTTACTGACTATGTTATGAAACATTCCGGTGACACTAGTTATAGATTCCGTCGCTTCACTTCAGGTTTACTGTATCCCTCTGACCTTCTTATTGACGATGAAACACAGAAATTGCATCGGAATTAAATACAAAAGGCACAATGCCGAATTAAGTACAAGAAGACTGACTATTTTTACTATCTATGGTTTTAACCATTCCTGTGACACTAGTTATAGACTCCTATGCTTCACTCCAGGTTTACTGTATCCCTTCGACCTTCTTATTGACGATGATTCACAGAAATTGCATCGGAATTAAATACAAAAGGCACAATGCCGACTTAAGTACATGAAGACTGACTCTTCTTACTGTCTATGCTTTGAACCATCCCTGTGACTCTATTTATAGATTCCGATGCTTCACTGCAGGTTTACGGTGTCCCTTAGACCTTATTATTGACGATGAAACACAGAAATTACATCGGAACTAAATACAATAGGCACAATGCCGACTTCAGTACAAGAAGACTGACTCTTCTTACTGTCTATAGTTTGAACCATTCCAGTGACACTAGTTATAGATTCCGATGCTTCACTTCATGTTTACTGTATCCCTTGGAGCTTCTTATTGACGATGAAACACAGAAATTGCATCGGAATTAAATACAAAAGGCACAATGCCGACTTAAGTACAAGAAGACTGACTCTTCCAAGTATCTATGTTTTGACCCATTTCTGTGACACTAGTTATAGAGTCCGATGCTTCACTTCAGGTTTACTGTATCCCTTGGACCTTCTTATTGACGGTGACACACAGAAATTACATTGGAATTAAATACGAAAGGCACATTGCCAACTTAAGTACAAGAAGACTGACTCTTCTTACTGACTATGTTTTGAACCATTCCAGTGACACTAGTTATAGATTCCGATGTTTCACTTCAGGTTTACTGTATCCCGTAAACCTTCTTATTGACGATGAAACGCAGAAATTGCATCGGAATTAAATACAAAAGACACAATGCCGACTTAAGTACAAGAAGACTGACTCTTCCAACTGTCTATGTTTTGAACCATTCCTGTGACGCTAGTTATAGATTCCGATGCTTCTCTTCAGGTTTACTGTATCCCTCTGACCATCTTAGTGACGATGAAACAGAGAAATTGCATCCGAATTAAATAGAAAAGGCACAATGACGACTTAAGTACTAGAAGACTGACTCTTCCAACTGTCTATGTTTTGAACCATTCCTGTGACGCTAGTTATAGATTCCGATGCTTCACTTCAGGTTTACTGTATCCCTTGGCCCTTCTTTAGTGTCGATGAAACACAGAAATTGCATCGGAATTAAATACAAAAGGCACAAGGCCGACTTAACTACAAGAAGACTGACTCCTCTTACTGACTGCGCTTTGAACCATTCCTGTGACTCTAGTTATGGATTCCGATGCTTAACTTCCGGATTACTGTATCCCTCTGACCTTCTTAGTGACGATGAAAAACAGAAATTGCATCGGAATTAAATACAAAAGGCACAATGCCGACTTATGTACAAGAAGAGTGACTCTTCCTACTGTCTATGTTTTGACCCATTTCTGTGACACTAGTTATAGAGTCCGATGCTTCACTTCAGGTTTACTGTATCCCTTGGACCTTCTTATTGACGGTGAAATTGCATCGGAATTAAATACGAAAGGCACAATGCCAACTTAAGTACAAGAAGACTGACTCTTCTTACTGACTATGTTTTGAACCATTCCTGTGACACTAGTTATAGATTCCGATGCTTCACTTCAGGCTTACTGTATCCCTCTGACCTTCTTATTGACGATGAAACACAGAAATTGCATCGGAATTAAATAGAAAAGGCACAATGCCGACTTAAGTACAAGAAGACTGACTCTTCTTACTGTCTATGCTTTGAACCATTCCTGTGACACTAGTTATAGATTCCGATGCTTCACTTCAGGTTTACTGTATCCCTTGCACCTTCTTATTGACGATGAAACACAGAAATTGGTTCGGAATTCAATACAAAAGGCACAATGCCGACTTAACTACAAGAAGACTTACTCTTCTTACTGACTATGCTTTGAACCATTCCAGTGACACTAGTTATAGATTCGAATGCTTAACTTCAAGATTACTGTATCCCACCGACCTTGTTAGTGCCGATGAAACACAGAAATTAAATCGGAATTAACTACAAAAAGCACAATGTCGACTTAAGTACAAGAATACTGACTCATCTTACAGTCTATGATTTGCACCATTCCTGTGACACTAGTTATAGATTCCGATGCTTCACTTCAGGTTTACTGTTTCCCTTGGACCTTCTTATTGACGATGAAACACAGAAATTGCATCGGAATTAAATACAAAAGGCACAATGCCGTCTTATGTACAAGAAGACTGACTCTTCTTACTGTCTATGTTTTGAACCATTTCTGTGACACTAGTTATAGAGTCCGATGCTTCACTTCAGGTTTACTGTATCCCTTGGACCTTGTTATTTACGATGAATCACAGAAATTGCATCGGAATTAAATACAAAAGGCACAATGCCGACTTAAGTACAAGAAGACTGACTCCTCCAACTGTCAATGTTTTGAACCATTCCTGTGACACTAGTTATACATTCCGATGCTTCACTTCAGGTTTACTGTATCCCCCTGACCGTCTTATTGACGATGAAACACAGAAATTGCATCCGAATTAAATAGAAAAGGCACAATGCCGACTTAAGTACAAGAAGACTGACTCTTCATACTGTCTATAAATTGAACCATTCCAGTGACACTAGTTATAGATTCCGATGCTTCACTTCAGGTTTACTGTATCCCTCTGACCTTCTTATTGACGATGAAACACAGAAATTGCATCGGAATTAAATACAAAAGGCACAATGCCAACTTAAGTACAAGAAGACTGACTCTTCTTACTGTCTATGTTTGAACCATTCCTGTGATACTAGTTGTAGATTCCGATGCTTCACTTCAGGTTTACTGTATCCCTCTGACCTTCTTATTGACGGTGAAACACAGAAATGTCATCGGAATTAAATACGAAAGGCACAATGCCAACTTAAGTACAAGAAGACTCACTCTTCTTCCTGATTATGTTTTGAACCATTCCTGTGACACTATTTATAGAGTCCGATGCTTCACTTCAGGTTTACTGTATCCCTTGGACCTTGTTATTTACGATGAATCACAGAAATTGCATTGGAATTAAATACAAAAGGCACAATGCCGACTTAAGTACAAGAAGACAGACTCTTCCAACTGTCTATGTTTTGAACCATTCCTGTGACACTAGTTATACATTCCGATGCTTCACTTCAGGTTTACTGTATCCCTCTGACGGTCTTATTGACGATGAAACACAGAATTTGCATCCGAATTAAATAGAAAAGGCACAATGCCGACTTAAGTACTGGAAGACTGACTCTTCCTACTGTCTATGTTTTGAACCATTCCTGTGACACAAGTTATAGATTCCGTTGCTTCACTTTATGTTTACTGTATCCCTCTGACCTTCTTATTGACGATGAAACACAGAAATTGCATCGGAATTAAATACAAAAGGCACAATGCTGGATTAAGTACAAGAAGACTGACACTTCTTACTGTCTATGCTTTTAACCATTCCTGTGACACTAGTTATAGACTCCGATGCTTCACTCCATGTTTACTGTATCCCTTCGACCTTCTTATTGACGATGAAACACAGAAATTGCATCGGAATTAATTACAAAAGGCACAATGCCGAATTAAGTACAAGAAGACTGACTCTTCTAACTATCTATGCTTTTAACCATTCCTGTGACACTAGTTATAGACTCCTATGCTTCACTCCAGGTTTACTGTATCCCTTCGACCTTCTTATTGGCGATGATTCACTGAAATAGCATCGGAATTAAATACAAAAGGCACAATGCCGACTTAAGTACATGAAGACTGACTCTTCTTACTGTCTATGCTTTGAACCATCCCTGTGACTCTATTTATAGATTCCGATGCTTCACTCCAGGTTTACGGTGTCCCTTAGACCTTATTATTGACGATGAAACACAGAAATTACATCGGAACTAAATACAATAGGCACAATGCCGACTTAAGTACAAGAAGACTGACTCCTCTTACTGTCTATAGTTTGAAACATTCCAGTGACACTAGTTATAGATTCCGATGCTTCACTTCATGTTTACTGTATCCCTTGGAGCTTCTTATTGACGATGAAACACAGAAATTGCATCGGAATTAAATACAAAAGGCACAATGCCGACTTAAGTACAAGAAGACTGACTCTTGCAAGAATCTATGTTTTGACCCATTTCTGTCACACTAGTTATAGAGTCCGATGCTTCACTTCAGGTTTACCATATCCCTTGGACCTTCTTATTGACGGAGAAACACAGAAATTACATTGGAATTAAATACGAAAGGCACAATGCCAACTTAAGTACAAGAAGACTGACTCTTCTTACTGACTATGTTTTGAACCATTGCAGTGACACTAGTTATAGATTCCGATGCTTCACTTCAGGTTTACTGTATCCCGTAAACCTTCTTATTGACGATGAAACGCAGAAATTGCATCGGAATTAAATACAAAAGACACAATGCCGACTTAAGTACAAGAAGACTGACCCTTCCAACTCTCTATGTTTGAACCATTCCTGTGACGCTAGTTATAGATTCCGATGCTTCTCTTCAGGTTTACTGTATCCCTCTGACCGTCTTAGTGACGATGAAACAGAGAAATTGCATCCGAATTATTTAGAAAAGGCACAATGACGACTTAAGTACTAGAAGACTGACTCTTCCTACTGTCTATGTTTTGAACCATTCCTAAGACACTTGTTATAGATTCCGATGCTTCACTTCAGGTTTACTGTATCCCTTGGACCTTCTTATTGTCGATGAAACACAGAAATTGCATCGGAATTAAATACAAAAGGCACAAGGCCGACTTAACTACAAGAAGACTGACTCCTCTTACTGACTGTGCTTTGAACCATTCCTGTGACTCTAGTTATGGATTCCGATGCTTAACTTCCGGATTACTGTATCCCTCTGACCTTCTTAGTGACGATGAAGCACAGAAATTGCATCGGAATTAAATACAAAAGGCACAATGCCGACTTATGTACAAGAAGAGTGACTCTTCCTACTGTCTAAGTTTTGACCCATTTCTGTGACACTAGTTATAGAGTCCGATGCTTCACTTCAGGTTTACTGTATCCCTTGGACCTTCTTATTGACGGTGCAACACAGAAATTGCATCGGAATAAAATAAGAAAGGCACAATGCCACCTTAAGTACAAGAAGACTGACTCTTCTTACTGACTATGTTTTGAACCATTCCTGTGACACTAGTTATAGATTCCGATGCTTCACTTCAGGTTTACTATATCCCTCTGACCTTCTTATTGATGATGAAACACAGAAATTGCATCGGAATTAAATAGAAAAGGCACAATGCCGACTTAAGTACAAGAAGACTGACTCTTCTTACTGTCTATGCTTTGAACCATTCCTGTGACACTAGTTATAGATTCCGATGCTTCACTTCAGGTTTACTGTATCCCTTGCACCTTCTTATTGACGATGAAACACAGAAATTGGTTCGGAATTCAATACAAAAGGCACAATGCCGACTTAACTACAAGAAGACTGACTCTTCTTACTGACTATGCTTTGAACCATTCCAGTGACACTAGTTATAGATTCGAATGCTTAACTTCAGGATTACTGTATCCCACCGACCTTGTTAGTGCTGATGAAACACAGAAATTGCATCGGAATTAAATACAAAAAGCACAATGCCGACTTAAGTACAAGAATACTGACTCATCTTACAGTCTATGATTTGCACCATTCCTGTGACACTAGTTATAGATTCCGATGCTTCACTTCAGGTTTACTGTTTCCCTTGGACCTTCTTATTGACGATGAAACACAGAAATTGCATCGGAATTAAATACAAAAGGCACAATGCCGTCTTATCTACAAGAAGACTGACTCTTCCTACTGTCTATGTTTTGAACCATTTCTGTGACACTAGTTATAGAGTCCGATGCTTCACTTCAGGTTTACTGTATCCCTTGGACCTTGTTATTTACGATGAATCACAGAAATTGCATCGGAATTAAATACAAAAGGCACAATGCTGACTTAAGTACAAGAAGACTGACTCCTCCAACTGTCTATGTTTTGAACCATTCCTGTGACACTAGTTATACATTCCGATGCTTCACTTCAGGTTTACTGTATCCCCCTGACCGTCTTATTGACGATGAAACACAGAAATTGCATCCGAATTAAATAGAAAAGGCACAATGCCGACTTAAGTACAAGATGACTGACTCTTCATACTGTCTATAATTTGAACCATTCCAGTGACACTAGTTATAGATTCCGATGCTTCACTTCAGGTTTACTGTATCCCTCTGACCTTCTTATTGACGATGAAACACAGAAATTGCATCGGAATTAAATACAAAAGGCACAATGCCAACTTAAGTACAAGAAGACTGACTCTTCTTACTGTCTATGTTTGAACCATTCCTGTGACACTAGTTATAGATTCCGATGCTTCACTTCAGGTTTACTGTATCCCTCTGACCTTCTTATTGACGATGAAACACAGAAATTGCATCGGAATTAAATACAACAGGCACAATGCCAACTTAAGTACAAGAAGACTGACTCTTCTTACTGTCTATGTTTGAACCATTCCTGTGACACTAGTTATAGATTCCGATGCTTCTCTTCAGGTTTACTGTATCCCTCTGACCTTCTTATTGACGGTGAAACACAGAAATGTCATCGGAATTAAATACGAAAGGCACAATGCCAACTTAAGTACAAGAAGACTGACTCTTCTTCCTGATTATGTTTTGAACCATTCCTGTGACACTAGTTATAGAGTCCGATGCTTCACTTCAGGTTTACTGTATCCCTTGGACCTTGTTATTTACGATGAATCACAGAAATTGCATCGGAATTAAATACAAAAGGCACAATGCCGACTTAAGTACAAGAAGACTGACTCTTCCAACTGTCTATGTTTTGAACCAATCCTGTGACACTAGTTATACATTCCGATGCTTCACTTCAGGTTTACTGTATCCCTCTGACCGTCTTATTGACGATGAAACACAGAATTTGCATCCGAATTAAATAGAAAAGGCACAATGCCGACTTAAGTACTGGAAGACTGACTCTTCCTACTGTCTATGTTTTGAACCATTCCTGTGACACAAGTTATAGATTCCGTTGCTTCACTTTAGGTTTACTGTATCCCTCTGACCTTCTTATTGACGATGAAACACAGAAATTGCATCGGAATTAAATACAAAAGGCACAATGCTGGATTAAGTACAAGAAGACTGACACTTCTTACTGTCTATGCTTTTAACCATTCCTGTGACACTAGTTATAGACTCCGATGCTTCACTCCAGGTTTACTGTATCCCTTCGACCTTCTTATTGACGATGAAACGCAGAAATTGCATCGGAATTAAATACAAAAGGCACAATGCCGACTTAAGTACAAGAAGACTGACTCTTCTTACTGTCTATGCTTTGAACCATCCCTGTGACACTAGTTATAGATTCCGATGCTTCACTGCAGGCTTACTGTGTCCCTTAGACCTTCTTATTGACGATGAAACACAGAAATTGCATCGGAATTAAATACAAAACGCACAATGCCGACTTGAGTACAAGAAGACTGACTCTTCTTCCTGACAACGTTTTGAATCATTCCTGTGACACTAGTTGTAGATTCCGATGCTTCACTTCAGGTTTACTGTATCCCTTGGACCTTCTTATTGCCGATGAAACAGAAAAATATCATCGGAATTAAATACAAAAGACACAATGCCGACTTAAGTACAAGAAGACTGACTCTTCCAACTGTCTATGCTTTCAACCATTCCTGTGACACTAGTTATAGATTCCGATGCTTCAATTCAGGTTTACTGTATCCCCCTGACCGTCTTATTGACGATGAAACACAGAAATTGCTTCCGAATGAAATAGAAAAGGCACAATGCCGACTTAAGTACTAGGAGACTGACTCTTCCAACTGTCTATGTTTTGAACCATTCCTAAGACAATTGTTATGGATTCAGATGCTTCACTTCAGGTTTACTGTATCCCTTGGACCTCCTTATTGTCGATGAAACACAGAAATAGCATCGGAATTCAATACAAAAGGCACAAGGCCGACTGAACTACAAGAACACTGACCCTTCTTACTGACTATGCTTTGAACCAATCCTGTGACTCTAGTTATAGATTCCGATGCTTAACTTCCGGATTACTGTATCCCTCTGACCTTCTTAGTGACAATGAAACACAGAAATTGCATCGGAATTAAATACAAAAAGCACAATGCCGATTTAAGTACAAGAATACTGACTCATCTTACTGTCTATGTTTTGAACCGTCCCTGTGACACTAGTTATAGATTCCGATGTTTCACTCCAGGTTGACTGTATCCCTTGGACCTTCTTATTTACGATGAAACACAGAAATTACATCGGAATTAAATACAAAAGGCACAATGCCGACTTAAGTACAAGAAGACTGACTCTTCTTACTGTCTATGCTTTGAACCATCCCTGTGACACTAGTTATAGATTCCGATGCTTCACTGCAGGTTCACTGTGTCCCTTAGACCTTCTTATTGACGATGAAACACAGAAATTACATCGGAATTAAATACAATAGGCACAATGCCGACTTAAGTACAAGAAAACTGACTCTTCCTACTGTCTATGTTTTCAACCATTATTGTGACACTAGTTATAGATTCCGATGCTTCACTTCAGGTTTACTGTATCCCTTGGACCGTGTTATTGACGATGAAACACAGAAATTGCATCGGAATTAAATACAAAAAGGCACAATACCGACTTAAGAACAAGAAGACTGACTCTTCTTATATACCATGCTTTGAACCATTCCTAAGACACTAGTCATAGATTCCGATGCTTAACTTCAGGATTACTGTATCCTTCTGACCTTCTTATTGACGATGAAACACAGAAATTGCATCCAAATTAAATACAAAAGGCACAGTGTCGACTTAAGTACAAGAAGACTGACTCTTCTTACAGACTATGTTTTGAACCATTCCTGTGACACTATTTATAGATTCCGATGCTTCACTTCAGGTTTACTGTATCCCTCTGACCTTCTTATTGACGATGAAACACAGAAATTGCATCGGAATTAAATACAAAAGGCACAATGCCAACTTAAGTACAAGAAGACTGACTCTTCTTACTGTCTATGTTTGAACTATTCATGTGACACTAGTTATAGATTCCGATGCTTCACTTCAGGTTTACTGTATCCCTCTGACCTTCTTATTGACGGTGAAACACAGAAATTTCATCGGAATTAAATACGAAAGGCACAATGACAACTTAAGTACAAGAAGACTGACTCTTCTTCCTGATTATGTTTTGAACCTTTCCTGTGACACTAGTTGTAGATTCCGATGCTTCACTTCAGGTTTACTGTATCCCTTGGACCTTCTTATTGACGATGAAACACAGAAATTGCATCGGAATGAAATACAAAAGACACAATGCCGACTTAAGTACAAGAAGACTGACTCTTCCAACTGTCCATGTTTTGAACCATTCCTGTGACGCTAGTTATAGAATCCGATGCTTCACTTCAGGTTTACTGTATCCCTCTGACCGTCTTATTGACCATGAAACACAGAAATTGCATCCGAATCAAATAGAAAAGGCACAATGGCCGACTTAAGTACTAGAAGCCTGACTCTTCCTACTGTCTATGTTTTGAACCATTCCTAAGACACTTGTTATAGATTCCGATGCTTCACTTCAGGTTTACTGTATCCCTTGGACCTTCTTATTGTCGATGAAACACAGAAATTGCATCGGAATTCAATACAAAAGGCACAACGCCAACTTAACTACAAGAAGACTGACTCCTTTTACTGACTATGCTTTGAACCATTCCTGTGACCCTAGTTATAGATTCCGATGATTCACTCCAGGTTGACTGTATCCCTTGGACCGTCTTATTGACGATGAAACACAAAAACTGCATCGGAATTAAGTAACAAATGCACAATGCCGACTTAAGTACAAGAAGACTGACTCTTCTTACTGACTATGTTTTGAACCATTGCTGTGACACTAGTTACAGATTCCGTTGCTTCACTTCAGGTTTACTGTATCCCTCTGACCTACTTATTGACTATGAAACACAGAAATTGCATCGGAATTAAATACAAAAGGCACAATACCGATTTAAGTACAAGTAGACAGACTCTTATTACCGACTATGTTTTGAACAATTCCTGTGACACTAGTCATAGATACCGATGCTTAACTTCAGGATTACTGTATCCCTCTGACCTTCTTATTGACGATGAAACACAGAAATTGCATCGGAATTAAATACAAAAGGCACAATGCCGACTTAAGTACAAGAAGACTGACTCTTCCAAATGTCTATGTTTTGAACCATTCCTGTGACACTAGTTATACATTCCGATGCTTCACTTCAGGTTTACTGTATCCCTCTGACCGTCTTATTGACGATGAAACACAGAAATTGCATCCGAATTAAATAGAAAAGGCACAATGCCGACTTAAGTATTGGAAGACTGACTGTTCCTACTGTCTATGTTTTGAACCATTCCTGTGACACTAGTTATAGATTTCGTTGCTTCACTTCAGGTTTACTGTATCCCTCTGACCTTCTTATTGACGATGAAACACAGAAATTGCATCGGAATTAAATACAAAAGGCACAATGCCGCATTACTGTCTATGATTTGAACCATTCCTGTGACACTAGTTATAGATTCCGATGCTTCACTTCAGGTTTACTGTATTCCTTGGACCTTCTTATTGACGATGAAACACAGAAATTGCATCGAAATTAAATACAAAAGGCACAATGCCGACTTAAGTACAAGAAGACTGACTCTTCTTACTGTCTATGTTTTGAACCATTACTGTGACACTAGGTATAGATTCCGATGCTTCACTCCAGGTTTACTGTATCCCTTAAACCTTCTTGTTGACGATGAAACACAGAAATTGCATCGGAATTAAATACAAAAGGCACAATGCCGACTTAAGGACAAGAAGACTGACTCTTCTTACTGTCTATGTTTTGAACCATTCCTGTGACACTAGTTATAGATTCCGATGCTTCACTTCAGGTTTACTGTATCCCTCTGACCTTCTTATTGACAATGAAACACAGAAATTGCATTGGAATTAAAAACAAAAGGCTCAATGCCGACTTAAGTACAAGATGGCTGACTCCTTCTACTGTCTATGCTTTGAACCATTCCTGAGACACTAGTTATAGAATACGATGCTTCACTCCAGGTTTACTGTATCCCTTGGACCTTCTTATTGACGATGAAAAACACATACTGCATCGGAATGAAATAGAAATGGCACAATGCCGACTTAAGTACAAGAGGACTGACTCTTCTTACTGATAACAGTTTGAACCATTCCGGTGACAATAGTTATAGATTGCGATGCTTCACTTCAGGTTAACTGTATCCCTTGGACCTTGTTATTGACGGCGACACACAGTAGTAGCATTGGAATTAAATACAAAAGGCAAAATGCCAACTTTAGTACACGAAGACTGACTCTTCTTACTGTCTATGTTTTGAACCATTCCTGTGACACTAGTTATAGAATCCGATGCTTCACTTCAGGTTTACTGTATCCCTTGGACCTTCTTATTTACGATGAAACACAGAAATTGCATCGGAATTAAATACAAAAAGGCACAATGACGACTTAAGTACAAGAAGACTGTATCTTCTTACTGTCTATGTTTTGAAACATTCCTGTGACACTAGTTATAGAATCCGATGCTTCACTCCAGGTTTACTGTATCCCTTGGACCTTCTTATTGACGATGAAACACAGAAAATGCATCGGAATTAAATACAAAAGGCTCAAGGCCGACTTAAGTACAAGAAGACTGACTCTTCTTACTGACTATGTTTTGAACCATTCCTGTGACACTAGTTACAGATTCCGATTCTCACTTCAGGTTTACTGTATCCCTCTGACTTTCGTATTGACGATGAAACACAGAAATTGCACCGGAATGAAATACAAAAGGCACAATGCCGACTTAAGGACAAGAAGACTGACTCTTCTTACTGACTATGTTTTGAACCATTCCTGTGACACTAGTTATAGATTCCGATGCTTCACTTCAGGTTTACTGTATCCCTCTGACCTTCTTATTGACGAAGACACACAGAAATTGCCTCGGAATTAAATAGAAAACGCACAATGCCGACTTAAGTACAAGGAGACTGACTCTTCTTAATGTCTATGTTTTGAACCATTCCTGTGACACTAGTTATAGATTCCGATGCTTCACTGTCGGTTTAGTGTATCCCTTGGACCTTCTTATTGACGATGAACACAGTAATTGCATCGGAATTAAAGAGAAAATGCACAATGCCGACTTAAGTAGAAGAAGACTGATCTTCTTACTGACTATGTTTTGAACAATTCCTGAGACACTAGTTATAGATTCCGATGCTTCACTTCAGGTTTACTGTATCCCTCTGACCTTCTTATTGACGATGAAACACAGAAACTGCATCGGAATTAAATAAAAAAGGCACAATGCCAATTTAAGTACAAGAAGACTGACTTTTCTTACTGTCTATGTTTTGAACCATTCCATTGACACTAGTTATAGATTCCGATGCTTCACTCCAGGTTTACTGTATCCCTTTTACATTCTTATTGACGATGAAACACTAAAATTGCATCGGAATTAAATACAAAAGTCAAAATGCCGGCTTAAGTACAAAAACACTGACTCTTCCTACTGTCTATGTTTTGAACCATTCCTGTGACACTAGTTATAGATTCCGATGCTTCACTTCAGGTTTACTGTATCCCTCTGACCTTATTCACGATGAAACACAGAAATTGCATCGGAATGAAATACAAAAGGCACAATACCGACTTAAGTACAAGAAGACTGACTCTTCTTACTGTCTATGCTTTGAACCATTCCTGTGACACTAGTTATTGATTCCGATGCTTCACTTCAGGTTTACTGTATCATTTTGAACTTCTTGTTGACGATGAAACTCAGAAATTACATCGGAATCAAATACAAAATTCATAATGCCGACTTAAGTACAAAAAGACTGACTCTTCTTACTGACTATGTTTCGAACCATTCCTGTGCCACTAGTTATAGATTCCGATGCTTCACTTCAGGTTTACTGTATCCCTCTGACCTTATTCACGATGAAACACAGAAATTGCATCGGAATTAAATACAAAAGGCACAATACGGACTGACCATTCTTACTGTCTATGTTTTGAACAATTCCTGTGACACTAGTTATAGATTCCGATGCTTCACTTCAAGTTTACTGTATGCCTCTGACCTTCTTATTGACGATGAAACATTGAATTTGCAAAGGAATTAAATACAAAAGTCACAATGCCGACGTAAGTACAAGAAAACTGACTCTTCTTACTGTCTATGTTTTGAACCATTCCTGTGACACAAGTTATAGATTCCGATGCTTCACTTAAGGTTAGCTGTATCCATCTGACATTCTTATTGACGATGAAACATAGAAATTGCATCGGAATTAAATACAAAAGGAACAATGCTGACTTATGTACAAGAAAACTGACTCTTCTTACTGTCTATGTTTGAACCATCCATGTGACACTAGTTATAGATTCCGATGCTTCACTTGAGGTTTCCATTATCCCTCTGAACTTCTTATTGACGCTGAAACACAGACATTGCATCGGAATTAAATAGGAAAGGCACAATGCCAAATTAAGTACAAGAAGACTGACTCTTCTTACTGTCTATGTTTTGAACCATTCCTGTGACACTATTTATAGATTCCGATGCTTGACTTCAGGTTTACTGTATCCTTGGACCTTCTTATTGACGATGAAATACAGAAATTGCATCGGAATTTAATACAAATGGCACAATGCCGACTCAAGTACAAGAAGACTGACTCTTCTTACTGTCTATGTTTTGAAACATTCCTGTGACACTAGTTATAGATTCCGATGCTTCACTTCAGGTTTACTGTATCCCTCTGACTTTCTTATTGACGATGAAACACAGAAGTTGCACCGGAATTAAGTACAAAAGGCACAATGCTGACTTAAGTACAGGAAGACTGACTCTTCTTACTGACTATGTTTTGAACCATTCCTGTGACACTAGTTACAGATTCCGATGCTTCACTTCAGGTTTACTGTATACCTCTGTACATCTTATTGACGATGAAATACAGAAATTGCATCGCAATTAAATACAAAAGGCACAATGCCGAATTAAGTACAAATAGTCTGACTCTTCCTACTGTCTATGTTTTGAACCATTTCTGTGACTCTAGTTATATATTCCGATGCTTCACTTCAGGTTACCTGTATCCCTTGGACCTTCGTATTGACGATGAAACACAGAAATAGCATCGGAATTCAATTTAAAAGGCACAATGCCGAATTAAGTACAAGAAGACTGACTCTTCTTACTGTCTATGTTTTGAACCATTCCTGTGACACTATTTATAGATTCCGATGCTTGACTTCAGGTTTACTGTATCCTTGGACCTTCTTATTGACGATGAAATACAGAAATTGCATCGGAATGTAATACAAATGGCACAATGACGACTCAAGTAGAAGAAGACTGACTCTTTTTTTTGTCTATGTATTAAACCATTCCATTGTCACTAGTTATAGGTTCCGATGCTTGACTTCAGGTTTACTGAATCCCTTGGACCTTCTTATTGACGATAAAACACAGAAATTGCATCGGAATTTAATACAAAAGGCACAATGCCGACTCAAGTACAAGAAGACTGACTCTTCTTACTGTCTATGTTTTGAAACATTCATGTGACACTAGTTATACATTCCAATGCTTCACTTCAGGTTTACAGTATCCCTCTGACCTTCTTATTGACGATGAAACACAGAAATTGCATCGGAATTAAATAGAAAAGGCACAATGCCGAATTAAGTACAAGAAGACTGACTCTTCCTACTGTCTATGTTTTGAACCATTTCTGTGACACTAGTTATATATTCCGATGCTTCACTTCAGGTTTACTGTATCCCCTGGACCTTCTTATTGACGATGAAACACAGTAATTGCATCGGAATTAAATACAAAAGGCACAATGCCGACTTAAGTACAAGAAGACTGTATCTTCATACTGTCTATGTTTTGAAACATTCCTGTGACACTAGTTATAGATTCCGATGCTTCACTCCAGGTTTACTGTATCCCTTAGACCTTCTTATTGACCAAGAAACACAGAAATTGCATCCGAATTAAATACAAAAGGTACAATGCCGACTTAAGGACAAGAAGACTGACTCTTCTTACTGACTATGTTTTGAAACATTCCTGTGACACTAGTTATAGATTCCGATGCTTCACTTCAGGTTTACTGTATCCCTCTGACTTTCTTATTGACGATGAAACACAGAAAATAAACCGGAATTAAATACAAAAGGCACAATGCTGACTTAAGGACTAGAAGACTGAACCTTCTTACTGACTATGTTTTGAACCATTCCTGTGACACTAGTTATTGATTCCGATGCTTCACTTCAGGTTTACTGTATCCCTCTGACCTTCCTATTAACGATGAAACTCAGAAATTGCATCGGAATGAAATACAAAAGGCACAATACCGAATTAAGTACAAGAAGACTGACTCTTCCTACTGTCTATGTTTTGAACCATTTCTGTGACACTAGTTATGTATTCCGATGCTTCACTTCAGGTTTACTGTATCCCTTGGACCTTATTATTGACGATGAAACACAGAAATAGCATCGGAATTAAATACAAAAGGCACAATGCCGAATTATGTACAAGAAGACTGACTCTTCCTACTTTCTATGTTTGGAACCATTCCATTGACACTAGTTATAGATTCCGATGCTTGACTTCAGGTTTACTGAATCCCTTGGACCTTCTTATTGACGATAAAACACAGAAATTGCATCGGAATTTAATACAAAAGGCACAATGCCGACTCAAGTACAAGAAGACTGACTCTTCTTACTGTCTATGTTTTGAACGATTCCTGTGACACTAGTTATAAATTCCAATGCTTCACTCCAGGTTTACTGTATCCCTTTTACATTCTTATTGACGATGAAACACTAAAATTGCATCGGAATTAAATACAAAAGTCAAAATGCCGGCTTAAGTACAAAAACACTGACTCTTCCTACTGTCTATGTTTTGAACCATTCCTGTGACACTAGTTATAGATTCCGATGCTTCACTTCAGGTTTACTGTATCCCTCTGACCTTATTCACGATGAAACACAGAAATTGCATCGGAATGATATACAAAAGGCACAATACCGACTTAAGTACAAGAAGACTGACTCTTCTTACTGTCTATGCTTTGAACCATTCCTGTGACACTAGTTATGTATTCCGATGCTTCACTTCAGGTTTACTGTATCATTTTGAACTTCTTATTGACGATGAAACTCAGAAATTACATCGGAATCAAATACAAAAAGCATAATGCCGACTTAAGTACAAAAAGACTGACTCTTCTTACTGACTATGTTTCGAACCATTCCTGTGCCACTAGTTATAGATTCCGATGCTTCACTTCAGGTTTACTGTATCCCTCTGACCTTATTCACGATGAAACACAGAAATTGCATCGGAATTAAATACAAAAGGCACAATACGGACTGACCATTCTTACTGTCTATGTTTTGAACAATTCCTGTGACACTAGTTATAGATTCCGATGCTTCACTTCAAGTTTACTGTATGCCTCTGACCTTCTTATTGACGATGAAACATTGAATTTGCAAAGGAATTAAATACAAAAGTCACAATGCCGACGTAAGTACAAGAAAACTGACTCTTCTTACTGTCTATGTTTTGAACCATTCCTGTGACACAAGTTATAGATTCCGATGCTTCACTTAAGGTTTGCTGTATCCATCTGACATTCTTATTGACGATGAAACATAGAAATTGCATCGGAATTAAATACAAAAGGAACAATGCTGACTTACGTACAAGAAAACTGACTCTTCTTACTGTCTATGTTTGAACCATCCATGTGACACTAGTTATAGATTCCGATGCTTCACTTGAGGTTTCCATTATCCCTCTGAACTTCTTATTGACGCTGAAACACAGACATTGCATCGGAATTAAATAGGAAAGGCACAATGCCAAATTAAGTACAAGAAGACTGACTCTTCTTACTGTCTATGTTTTGAACCATTCCTGTGACACTATTTATAGATTCCGATGCTTGACTTCAGGTTTACTGTATCCTTGGACCTTCTTATTGACGATGAAATACAGAAATTGCATCGGAATTTAATACAAATGGCACAATGCCGACTCAAGTACAAGAAGACTGACTCTTCTTACTGTCTATGTTTTGAAACATTCCTGTGACACTAGTTATAGATTCCGATGCTTCACTTCAGGTTTACTGTATCCCTCTGACTTTCTTATTGACGATGAAACACAGAAGTTGCACCGGAATTAAGTACAAAAGGCACAATGCTGACTTAAGTACAGGAAGACTGACTCTTCTTACTGACTATGTTTTGAACCATTCCTGTGACACTAGTTACAGATTCCGATGCTTCACTTCAGGTTTACTGTATCCCTCTGTACATCTTATTGACGATGAAATACAGAAATTGCATCGCAATTAAATACAAAAGGCACAATGCCGAATTAAGTACAAATAGTCTGACTCTTCCTACTGTCTATGTTTTGAACCATTTCTGTGACTCTAGTTATATATTCCGATGCTTCACTTCAGGTTACCTGTATCCCTTGGACCTTCGTATTGACGATGAAACACAGAAATAGCATCGGAATTAAATTTAAAAGGCACAATGCCGAATTAAGTACAAGAAGACTGACTCTTCTTCCTGTCTATGTTTTGAACCATTCCTGTGACACTATTTATAGATTCCGATGCTCGACTTCAGGTTTACTGTATCCTTGGACCTTCTTATTGACGATGAAATACAGAAATTGCATCGGAATGTAATACAAATGGCACAATGACGACTCAAGTAGAAGAAGACTGACTCTTTTTTTTGTCTATGTATTGAACCATTCCATTGTCACTAGTAATAGGTTCCGATGCTTGACTTCAGGTTTACTGAATCCCTTGGACCTTCTTATTGACGATAAAACACAGAAATTGCATCGGAATTTAATACAAAAGGCACAATGCCGACTCAGGTACAAGAAGACTGACTCTTCTTACTGTCTATGTTTTGAAACATTCATGTGACACTAGTTATACATTCCAATGCTTCACTTCAGGTTTACAGTATCCCTCTGACCTTCTTATTGACGATGAAACACAGAAATTGCATCGGAATTAAATAGAAAAGGCACAATGCCGAATTAAGTACAAGAAGACTGACTCTTCCTACTGTCTATGTTTTGAACCATTTCTGTGACACTAGTTATATATTCCGATGCTTCACTTCAGGTTTACTGTATCCCCTGGACCTTCTTATTGACGATGAAACACAGTAATTGCATCGGAATTAAATACAAAAGGCACAATGCCGACTTAAGTACAAGAAGACTGTATCTTCATACTGTCTATGTTTTGAAACATTCCTGTGACACTAGTTATAGATTCCGATGCTTCACTCCAGGTTTACTGTATCCCTTAGACCTTCTTATTGACCATGAAACACAGAAATTGCATCCGAATTAAATACAAAAGGTACAATGCCGACTTAAGGACAAGAAGACTGACTCTTCTTACTGACTATGTTTTGAAACATTCCTGTGACACTAGTTATTGATTCCGATGCTTCACTTCAGGTTTACTGTATCCCTCTGACCTTCCTATTAACGATGAAACACAGAAATAGCATCGGAATTAAATACAAAAGGCACAATGCCGAATTAAGTACATGAAGACTGACTCTTCCTACTTTCTATGTTTGGAACCATTCCATTGACACTAGTTATAGATTCCGATGCTTGACTTCAGGTTTACTGAATCCCTTGGACCTTCTTATTGACGATAAAACACAGAAATTGCCTCGGAATTAAATAGAAAAGGCACAATGCCGACTTAAGTACAAGAAGACTGACTCTTCTTACTGTCTATGTCTTGAACCATTCCTGTGACACTAGTTATAGATTCCGATGCTTCACTCTAGGTTTACTGTAACCCTTGGACCTTCTTATTGACGATGAAACACAGAAATTGCATCGGAATTAAATACAAAAGGCACAATGCCGACTTAGGGACAAGAAGACTGACTCTTCCTACTGACAATGTTTTGAACCATTCCTGTGACACTAGTTATAGATTCCGATGCTTCACTTCAAGGTTTACTGTATCCCTCTGACCTTATTCACGATGAAACACAGAAATTGCATCGTAATTAAATACAAAAGGCACAATACCGACTGACTCTTCTTACTGTCTATGTTTTGAACAATTCCTGTGACACTAGTTATAGATTCCGATGCTTCACTTCAGGTTTACTGTATCCCTCTGACCTTATTCACGATGAAACACAGAAATTCCATCGGAATTAAATACAAAAGGCACAATGCCGAATTAAGTACAAGAAGACTGACTCTTCCTACTGTCTATGTAATGAACCGTTCCATTGACACTAGTTATAGATTCCGATGCTTGACTTCAGGTTTACTGAATCCCTTGGACCTTCTTATTGACGATAAAACACAGAAATTGCATCGGAATTTAATACAAAAGGCACAATGCCGACTCAAGTACAAGAAGACTGACTCTTCTTACTGTCTATGTTTTGAACCATTCCTGTGACACTTCTTATACATCCCAATGCTTCACTTCTGGTTTACTGTATCCCTCTGACCTTCTTATTGACGATGAAACACAGAAATTGCATCGGAATTTAATACAAAAGGCACAATGCCAACTCAAGTACAAGAAGACTGACTCTTCTTACTGTCTATGTTTTGAACCATTCCTGTGACACTACTTATACATTCCAATGCTTCACTTCTGGTTTACTGTATCCCTCTGACCTTCTTATTGACGATGAAACACAGAAATTGCATCGGAATTAAATACAAAAGGCACAATACCGACTTAAGTACAAGTAGACAGACTCTTATTACCGACTATGCTTTGATCAATTCCTGTGACACTAGTCATAGATACCGATGCTTAACTTCAGGATTACTGTATCCCTCTGACCTTCTTATTGACGATGAAACACAGAAATTGCATCGGAATTAAATACAAAAGGCACAATGTCGACTTAAGTACAAGAAGACTGACTCTTCCAAATGTCTATGTTTTGAACCATTCCTGTGACACTAGTTATACATTCCGATGCTTCACTTCAGGTTTACTGTATCCCTCTGACCGTCTTATTGACGAAGAAACACAGAAATTGCATCCGAATTAAATAGAAAAGGCACAATGCCGACTTAAGTATTGGAAGACTGACTGTTCCTACTGTCTATGTTTTGAACCATTCCTGTGACACTAGTTATAGATTTCGTTGCTTCACTTCAGAGTTACTGTATCCCTCTGACCTTCTTATTGACGATGAAACACAGAAATTGCATCGGAATTAAATACAAAAGGCACAATGCCGCATTACTGTCTATGATTTGAACCATTCCTGTGACACTAGTTATAGATTCCGATGCTTCACTTCAGGTTTACTGTATTCCTTGGACCTTCTTATTGACGATGAAACACAGAAATTGCATCGAAATTAAATACAAAAGGCACAATGCCGACTTAAGTACAAGAAGACTGACTCTTCTTACTGTCTATGTTTTGAACCATTACTGTGACACTAGGTATAGATTCCGATGCTTCACTGCAGGTTTACTGTATCCCTTAAACCTTCTTGTTGACGATGAAACACAGAAATTGCATCGGAATTAAATACAAAAGGCACAATGCCGACTTAAGGACAAGAAGACTGACTCTTCTTACTGTCTATGTTTTGAACCATTCCTGTGACACTAGTTATAGATTCCGATGCTTCACTTCAGGTTTACTGTATCCCTCTGACCTTCTTATTGACAATGAAACACAGAAATTGCATCGGAATTAAAAACAAAAGGCACAATGCCGACTTAAGTACAAGAAGGCTGACTCCTTCTACTGTCTATGCTTTGAACCATTCCTGTGACACTAGTTATAGAATCCGATGCTTCACTCCAGGTTTACTGTATCCCTTGGACCTTCTTATTGACGATGAAAAACACATACTGCATCGGAATGAAATAGAAATGGCACAATGCCGACATAAGTACAAGAGGACTGACTCTTCTTACTGATAACAGTTTGAACCATTCCGGTGACAATAGTTATAGATTGCGATGCTTCACTTCAGGTTAACTGTATCCCTTGGACCTTGTTATTGACGGCGACACACAGTAGTAGCATTGGAATTAAATACAAAAGGCAAAATGCCAACTTTAGTACACGAAGACTGACTCTTCTTACTGTCTATGTTTTGAACCATTCCTGTGACACTAGTTATAGAATCCGATGCTTCACTTCAGGTTTACTGTATCCCTTGGACCTTCTTATTTACGATGAAACACAGAAATTGCATCGGAATTAAATACAAAAAGGCACAATGACGACTTAAGTACAAGAAGACTGTATCTTCTTACTGTCTATGTTTTGAAACATTCCTGTGACACTAGTTATAGAATCCGATGCTTCACTCCAGTTTTACTGTATCCCTTGGACCTTCTTATTGACGATGAAACACAGAAAATGTATCGGAATTAAATACAAAAGGCCCAAGGCCGACTTAAGTACAAGAAGACTGACTCTTCTTACTGACTATGTTTTGAACCATTCCTGTGATACTAGTTACAGATTCCGATTCTCACTTCAGGTTTACTGTATCCCTCTGACTTTCGTATTGACGATGAAACACAGAAATTGCACCGGAATGAAATACAAAAGGCACAATGCCGACTTAAGGACAAGAAGACTGACTCTTCTTACTGACTATGTTTTGAACCATTCCTGTGACACTAGTTATAGATTCCGATGCTTCACTTCAGGTTTACTGTATCCCTCTGACCTTCTTATTGACGAAGACACATTGAAATTGCCTCGGAATTAAATAGAAAACGCACAATGCCGACTTAAGTACAAGGAGACTGACTCTTCTTAATGTCTATGTTTTGAACCATTCCTGTGACACTAGTTATAGATTCCGATGCTTCACTGTCGGTTTAGTGTATCCCTTGGACCTTCTTATTGACGATGAACACAGTAATTGCATCGGAATTAAAGAGAAAATGCACAATGCCGACTTAAGTAGAAGAAGACTGATCTTCTTACTGACTATGTTTTGAACAATTCCTGAGACACTAGTTATAGATTCCGATGCTTCACTTCAGGTTTACTGTATCCCTCTGACCTTCTTATTGACGATGAAACACAGAAATTGCATCGGAATTAAATAAAAAAGGCACAATGCCAATTTAAGTACAAGAAGACTGACTTTTCTTACTGTCTATGTTTTGAACCATTCCATTGACACTAGTTATAGATTCCGATGCTTCACTCCAGGTTTACTGTAGCCCTTTTACATTCTTATTGACGATGAAACACTAAAATTGCATCGGAATTAAATACAAAAGTCAAAATGCCGGCTTAAGTACAAAAACACTGACTCTTCCTACTGTCTATGTTTTGAACCATTCCTGTGACACTAGTTATAGATTCCGATGCTTCACTTCAGGTTTACTGTATCCCTCTGACCTTATTCACGATGAAACACAGAAATTGCATCGGAATGAAATACAAAAGGCACTATACCGACTTAAGTACAAGAAGACTGACTCTTCTTACTGTCTATGCTTTGAACCATTCCTGTGACACTAGTTATGTATTCCGATGCTTCACTTCAGGTTTACTGTATCATTTTGAACTTCTTATTGACGATGAAACTCAGAAATTACATCGGAATCAAATACAAAAAGCATAATGCCGACTTAAGTACAAAAAGACTGACTCTTCTTACTGACTATGTTTCGAACCATTCCTGTGCCACTAGTTATAGATTCCGATGCTTCACTTCAGGTTTACTGTATCCCTCTGACCTTATTCACGATGAAACACAGAAATTGCATCGGAATTAAATACAAAAGGCACAATACGGACTGACCATTCTTACTGTCTATGTTTTGAACAATTCCTGTGACACTAGTTATAGATTCCGATGCTTCACTTCAAGTTTACTGTATGCCTCTGACCTTCTTATTGACGATGAAACATTGAATTTGCAAAGGAATTAAATACAAAATTCACAATGCCGACGTAAGTACAAGAAAACTGACTCTTCTTACTGTCTATGTTTTGAACCATTCCTGTGACACAAGTTATAGATTCCGATGCTTCACTTAAGGTTTGCTGTATCCATCTGACATTCTTATTGACGATGAAACATAGAAATTGCATCGGAATTAAATACAAAAGGAACAATGCTGACTTATGTACAAGAAAACTGACTCTTCTTACTGTCTATGTTTGAACCATCCATGTGACACTAGTTATAGATTCCGATGCTTCACTTGAGGTTTCCATTATCCCTCTGAACTTCTTATTGACGCTGAAACACAGACATTGCATCGGAATTAAATAGGAAAGGCACAATGCCAAATTAAGTACAAGAAGACTGACTCTTCTTACTGTCTATGTTTTGAACCATTCCTGTGACACTATTTATAGATTCCGATGCTTGACTTCAGGTTTACTGTATCGTTGGACCTTCTTATTGACGATGAAACACAGATATTGCATCGGAATTTAATACAAAAGGCACAATGCCGACTCAAGTACAAGAAGACTGACTCTTCTTACTGTCTATGTTTTGAAACATTCCTGTGACACTAGTTATAGATTCCGATGCTTCACTTCAGGTTTACTGTATCCCTCTGACTTTCTTATTGACGATGAAACACAGAAGTTGCACCGGAATTAAGTACAAAAGGCACAATGCTGACTTAAGTACAGGAAGACTGACTCTTCTTACTGACTATGTTTTGAACCATTCCTGTGACACTAGTTACAGATTCCGATGCTTCACATCAGGTTTACTGTATCCCTCTGTACATCTTATTGACGATGAAATACAGAAATTGCATCGCAATTAAATACAAAAGGCACAATGCCGAATTAAGTACAAATAGTCTGACTCTTCCTACTGTCTATGTTTTGAACCATTTCTGTGACTCTAGTTATATATTCCGATGCTTCACTTCAGGTTACCTGTATCCCTTGGACCTTCGTATTGACGATGAAACACAGAAATAGCATCGGAATTAAATTTCAAAGGCACAATGCCGAATTAAGTACAAGAAGACTGACTCTTCTTACTGTCTATGTTTTGAACCATTCCTGTGACACTATTTATAGATTCCGATGCTTGACTTCAGGTTTACTGTATCCTTGGACCTTCTTATTGACGATGAAATACAGAAATTGCATCGGAATGTAATACAAATGGCACAATGACGACTCAAGTAGAAGAAGACTGACTCTTCTTTTTGTCTATGTATTGAACCATTCCATTGTCACTAGTTACAGGTTCCGATGCTTGACTTCAGGTTTACTGAATCCCTTGGACCTTCTTATTGACGATAAAACACAGAAATTGCATCGGAATTTAATACAAAAGGCACAATGCCGACTCAAGTACAAGAAGACTGACTCTTCTTACTGTCTATGTTTTGAAACATTCATGTGACACTAGTTATACATTCCAATGCTTCACTTCAGGTTTACAGTATCCCTCTGACCTTCTTATTGACGATGAAACACAGAAATTGCATCGGAATTAAATAGAAAAGGCACAATGCCGAATTAAGTACAAGAAGACTGACTCTTCCTACTGTCTATGTTTTGAACCATTTCTGTGACACTAGTTATATATTCCGATGCTTTTCAGGTTTACTGTATCCCCTGGACCTTCTTATTGACGATGAAACACAGTAATTGCATCGGAATTAAATACAAAAGGCACAATGCCGACTTAAGTACAAGAAGACTGTATCTTCATACTGTCTATGTTTTGAAACATTCCTGTGACACTAGTTATAGATTCCGATGCTTCACTCCAGGTTTACTGTATCCCTTAGACCTTCTTATTGACCATGAAACACAGAAATTGCATCCGAATTAAATACAAAAGGTACAATGCCGACTTAAGGACAAGAAGACTGACTCTTCTTACTGACTATGTTTTGAAACATTCCTGTGACACTAGTTATAGATTCCGATGCTTCACTTCAGGTTTACTGTATCCCTCTGACTTTCTTATTGACGATGAAACACAGAAAATAAACCGGAATTAAATACAAAAGGCACAATGCTGACTTAAGGACAAGAAGACTGAACCTTCTTACTGACTATGTTTTGAACCATTCCTGTGACACTAGTTATTCATTCCGATGCTTCACTTCAGGTTTACTGTATCCCTCTGACCTTCCTATTAACGATGAAACTCAGAAATTGCATCGGAATGAAATACAAAAGGCACAATACCGAATTAAGTACAAGAAGACTGACTCTTCCTACTGTCTATGTTTTGAACCATTTCTGTGACACTAGTTATGTATTCCGATGCTTCACTTCAGGTTTACTGTATCCCTTGTACCTTATTATTGACGATGAAACACAGAAATAGCATCGGAATTAAATACAAAAGGCACAATGCCGAATTAAGTACAAGAAGACTGACTCTTCCTACTTTCTATGTTTGGAACCATTCCATTGACACTAGTTATAGATTCCGATGCTTGACTTCAGGTTTACTGAATCCCTTGGACCTTCTTATTGACGATAAAACACAGAAATTGCATCGGAATTTAATACATAAGGCACAATGCCGACTCAAGTACAAGAAGACTGACTCTTCTTACTGTCTATGTTTTGAACGATTCCTGTGACACTAGTTATAAATTCCAATGCTTCACTCCAGGTTTACTGTATCCCTTGGACCTTCTTATTGACGATGAAACACAGAAATTGCATCGGAATTAAATACAAAAGGCACAATGCCGACTTAAGGACAAGAAGACTGACTCTTCTTACTGACTATGTTTTGAAGCATTCCTGTGACACTAGTTATAGATTCCGATGCTTCACTTCAGGTTTACTGTATCCCTCTGACCTTCGTATTGACGAAGACACACAGAAATTGCCTCGGAATTAAATAGAAAAGGCACAATGCCGACTTAAGTACAAGAAGACTGACTCTTCTTACTGTCTATGTCTTGAACCATTCCTGTGACACTAGTTATAGATTCCGATGCTTCACTCTAGGTTTACTGTAACCCTTGGACCTTCTTATTGACGATGAAACACAGAAATTGCATCGGAATTAAATACAAAAGGCACAATGCCGACTTAGGGACAAGAAGACTGACTCTTCCTACTGACAATGTTTTGAACCATTCCTGTGACACTAGTTATAGATTCCGATGCTTCACTTCAAGGTTTACTGTATCCCTCTGACCTTATTCACGATGAAACACAGAAATTCCATCGTAATTAAATACAAAAGGCACAATACCGACTGACTCTTCTTACTGTCTATGTTTTGAACAATTCCTGTGACACTAGTCATAGATTACGATGCTTCACTTCAGGTTTACTGTATCCCTCTGACCTTATTCACGATGAAACACAGAAATTCCATCGGAATTAAATACAAAAGGAACAATGCCGAATTAAGTACAAGAAGACTGACTCTTCCTAAACTCTATGTAATGAACCGTTCCATTGACACTAGTTATAGATTCCGATGCTTGACTTCAGGTTTACTGAATCCCTTGGACCTTCTTATTGACGATAAAACACAGAAATTGCATCGGAATTTAATACAAAAGGCACAATGCCGACTCAAGTACAAGAAGACTGACTCTTCTTACTGTCTATGTTTTGAACCATTCCTGTGACACTTCTTATACATTCCAATGCTTCACTTCTGGTTTACTGTATCCCTCTGACCTTCTTATTGACGATGAAACACAGAAATTGCATCGGAATTTAATACAAAAGGCACAATGCCAACTCAAGTACAAGAAGACTGACTCTTCTTACTGTCTATGTTTTGAACCATTCCTGTGACACTAATTATTCATTCCAATGCTTCACTTCTAGTTTACTGTATCCCTCTGATCTTCTTATTGACGATGAAACACAGAAATTGCATCGGAATTAAATACAAAAGACACAATGCCGACTTAAGTACAAGAAGACTGTATCTTCATACTGTCTATGTTTTGAAACATTCCTGTGACACTAGTTATAGATTCCGATGCTTCACTCCAGGTTTACTGTATCCCTTAGACCTTCTTATTGACCATGAAACACAGAAATTGCATCGGAATTAAATAGAAAAGGCACAATGCTGACTTAAGTACAAGAAGACTGACTCTTCTTAATGTCTATGTCTTGAACCATTCCTGTGACACTAGTTATACATTCCGATGCTTCACTTCAGGTTTACTGTATCCCTCTGACCTTATTCACGATGAAACACAGAAATTCCATCGGAATTAAATACAAAAGGCACAATGCCGAATTAAGTACAAGAAGACTGACTCTTCCTACTGTCTATGTAATGAACCGTTCCATTGACACTAGTTATAGATTCCGATGCTTGACTTCAGGTTTACTGAATCCCTTGGACCTTCTTATTGACGATAAAACACAGAAATTGCATCGGAATTTAATACAAAAGGCACAATGCCGACTCAAGAACAAGAAGACTGACTCTTCTTACTGTCTATGTTTTGAACCATTCCTGTGACACTACTTATACATTCCAATGCTTCACTTCTGGTTTACTGTATCCCTCTGACCTTCTTATTGACGATGAAACACAGAAATTGCATCGGAATTAAATAGAAAAGGCACAATGCCGAATTAAGTACAAGAAGACTGACTCTTCCTACTGTCTATGTTTTGAACCATTTCTGTGACACTAGTTATATATTCCGATGCCTCACTTCAGGTTTACTGTATCCCTCTGACTTTCTTATTGACGATGAAACACAGAAATTGCACCGGAATTAAATACAAAAGGCACAATCCCGGCTGAAGGACACGAAGACTGACTCTTCTTACTGACTATGTTTTGAACCATTCCTGTGACACTAGTTATAGATTCCGATGCTTCACTTTAGGTTTACTGTATCCCTCTGACCTTCTTATTGACGAAGACACACAGAAATTGCCTCGGAATCAAATAGAAAAGACACAATGCCGACTTAAGTACAAGAAGACTGACTCTTCTTACTGTATATGTTTTGAAACATTCCTGTGACACTAGTTATAGATTCCGATTCTTCACTTCAGGTTTACTGTATCCCTCTGACTTTCTTATTGACGATGAAACACAGAAGTTAAACCGGAATTAGATACAAAAGGCACAATACCGACTTAAGTACAAGAAGACAGATTCTTATTACTGACTATGCTTTGAACCATTCCTGTGACACTAGTCATAGATTCCGATGCTTAACTTCAGGATTACTGTATCCCTCTGACCTTCTTATTGACGATGAAACACAGAAATTGCATCGGAATTAAATACAAAATGCACAATGCCGCATTACTGTCTATGCTTTGAACCATTCCTGTGACACTAGTTATAGATTCCGATGCTTCACTCCAGGTTTACTGTAACACTTGGACCTTCTTATTGACGATGAAACACAGAAATTGCATCGGAATTAAATACAAAAGGCACAATGCCGACTTAAGTACAAGAAGACTGACTCTTCTTACTGACTATGTTTTGAACCATTCCTGTGACACTAGTTTTGGATTCCGATGCTTCACCTCAGGTTTACTGTATCTCTCTGACCTTCTTATTGACAATGAAACACAGAAATTGCATCGGAATTATATACAAAAGACACAATGCCGACTTAAGTACAGGAAGACTGACTCTTCCTACTGTCTATGTTTTGAACCATTCCTGTGACACTAGTTATAGATTCCGATGCTTCACTTCAGCTTTACTGTATCCCTCTGACCTTATTGCCGATGAAACACAGAAATTGCTTCGGAATTAAATACAAAAGGCACAATGCCGACTTAAGGACAAGAAGACTGTCTCTTCTTACTGACTATGTTTTGAAACATTCCTGAGACTCTAGTTATAGATTCCGATGCCTCACTTCAGGTTCACTGTATCCCTTGCACCTTCTTATTGACGATGAATCACAGGAATTGCTTCGGAATTAAACACAAAAGGCACAATGCTGACTTAAGTACAAGAAGACTGACTCTTCTTACTGTCTATATTGTGAACCATTCCAGTGACACTAATTATAGATTCCGATGCTTCACTTCAGGTTTACTGTATTCCTTGGACCTTCTTATTGACGATGAAACACAGAAATTGCATCGAAATTAAATACAAAAGGCACAATGGCGACTTAAGTACAAGAAGACTGACTCTTCTTACTATCTATGTTTTGAACCATTACTGTGACACTAGGTATAGATTCCGATGCTTCACTCCAGGTTTACTGTATCCCTTGAACCTTCTTGTTGACGATGAAACACAGAAATTGCATCGGAATTAAATACAAAAGGCACAATGCCGACTTAAGGACAAGAAGATTGACTCTTCTTACTGTCTATGTTTTGAACCATTCCTGTGACACTAGTTATAGTTTCCGATGCTTCACTTCAGGTTTACTGTATCCCTCTGACCTTCTTATTGACAATGAAACACAGAAATTGCATCGGAATTAAAAACAAAAGGCACAATGCCGACTTAAGTACAAGAAGGCTGACTCCTTCTACTGTCTATGCTTTGAACCATTCCTGTGACACTAGTTATAGAATCCGATGCTTCACTCCAGGTTTACTGTATCACTTGGACCTTCTTATTGACGATGAAAAACACATACTGCATCGGAATGAAATAGAAATGGCACAATGCCGACTTAAGTACAAGAGGACTGACTTTTCTTACTGATAATAGTTTAAACCATACCGGTGACAATAGTTATAGATTCCGATGCTTCACTTCAGGTTTACTGTATCCCTAGGACCTTGTTGTTGACGGTGACACACATAAATAGCATTGGAATTAAATACAAAAGGCAAAATGCCATCTTTAGTACACGAAGACTGACTCTTCTTACTGTCTATGTTTTGAACCATTCCTGTGACACTAGTTATAGAATCCGATGCTTCACTTCAGGTTTACTGTACCCCTCTGACCTTCTTATGGACGATGAAACACAGAAATTGCATCGGAATTAAATAGAAAACTCACAATGCCGACATAAAAACAAGAAGACTGACTCTTCTTACTGTCTATGTTTTGAACCATTCCTGTGACACTAGTTATAGATTTCGATGCTTCACTCCAGGTTTACTGTATCCCTTGGACCTGCTTATTGACGATGAAACACAGAAATTGCATCGGAATTAAATAGAAAAGGCACAATGCCGACTTAAATTCAGGAAGACTGACTCTTCTAAGTGATTATAGTTTGAACCATTCCTGTGACACTAGTTATGGATTCCGATGCTTTACTTCAGGTTTACTGAATCCCTTGGACCTTCTTGTTGACGATGAACCACAGAAATTGCATCGGAAATTAATACAAAAGGCACAATGCCGACTCAAGTACAAGAAGACTGACTCCTCTTACTGTCTATGCTTTGAACCATTCCTTTGACACTAGTTATAGATTCCAATGCTTCACTTCAGGCTTACTGTATCCCTCTGACCTTCTTATTGACGATGAAACACAGAAATTGCATCGGAATTAAATAGAAAAGGCACAATGCCGAATTAAGTACAAGAAGACTGACTCTTCCTACTGTCAATGTTTTGAACCATTCCTGTGACACTAGTTATAGATTCCGATGCTTCACTCCAGGTTTACTGTATCCCTCTGACTTTCGTATTGACGATGAAACACAGAAATTGCACCGGAATTAAATACAAAAGGCACAATGCCGACTTAAGGACAAGAAGACTGACTCTTCTTACTGACTATGTTTTGAACCATTCCTGTGACACTAGTTATAGATTCCGATGCTTCACTTCAGGTTTACTGTATCCCTCTGACCTTCTTATTGACGAAGACACACAGAAATTGCCTCGGAATTAAATAGAAAAGGCACAATGCCGACTTAAGTACAAGGAGACTGACTCTTCTTAATGTCTATGCTTTGAACCATTCCTGTGACACTAGTTATAGATTCCGTTGCTTCACTGTCGGTTTAGTGTATCGCTTGGACCTTCTTATTGACGATGAACACAGTAATTGCACCGGAATTTAAGAGAAAATGCACAATGCCGACTTAAGTAGAAGAAGACTGATCTTCTTACTGACTATGTTTTGGACCATTCCTGAGACACTAGTTATAGATTCCGATGCTTCACTTCAGGTTTACTGTATCCCTTGGACCTTCTTATTGACGATGAAACACAGAAATTGCATCGGAATTAAATAAAAAAGGCACAATGCCGACTTAAGTACAAGAAGACTGACTCTTCTTACTGTCTATGTTTTGAACCATTCCATTGACACTAGTTACAGATTCCGATGCTTCACTCCATGTTTACTGTATCCCTTTTTCATTCTTATTGACGATGAAACACTGAAATTGCGTCGGAATTAAATACAAAAGTCAAAATGCCGGCTTAAGTACAAGAACACTGACTCTTCCTACTGTCTATGTTTTGAACAATTCCTGTGACACTAGTTATAGATTCCGATGCTTCACTTCAGGTTTACTGTATCCCTCTGACCTTATTCACGATGAAACACAGAAATTGCATCGGAATGATATACAAAAGGCACAATACCGACTTAAGTACAAGAAGACTGACTCTTCTTACTGTCTATGTTTGAACCATTCCTGTGACACTAGTTATTGATTCCGATGCTTCACTTCAGGTTTACAGTATCCCTTGCACCTTCTTATTGACGATGAAACACAGAAATTGGTTCGGAATTCAATACAAAAGGCACAATGCCGACTTAACTACAAGATGACTGACTCTTCTTACTGACTATGCTTTGAACCATTCCAGTGACAATAGTTATAGATTCGAATGCTTAACTTCAGGATTACTGTATCCCACCGACCTTGTTAGTGCCGATGAAACACAGAAATTGCATCGGAATTAAATACAAAAAGCACAATGCCGACTTAAGTACAAGAATACTGACTCATCTTACAGTCTATGATTTGCACCATTCCTGTGACACTAGTTATAGATTCCGATGCTTCACTTCAGGTTTACTGTTTCCCTTGGACCTTCTTATTGACGATGAAACACAGAAATTGCATCGGAATTAAATACAAAACGCACAATGCCGTCTTATGTACAAGAAGACTGACTCTTCCTACTGTCTATGTTTTGAACCATTTCTGTGACACTAGTTATAGAGTCCGATGCTTCACTTCAGGTTAACTGTATCCCTTGGACCTTGTTATTTACGATGAATCACAGAAATTGCATCGGAATTAAATACAAAAGGCACAATGCCGACTTAAGTACAAGAAGACTGACTCTTCCAACTGTCTATGTTTTGAACCATTCCTGTGACACTAGTTATACATTCCGATGCTTCACTTCAGGTTTACTGTATCCCTCTGACCGGCTTATTGACGATGAAACACCGAATTTGCATCC
The DNA here is from genome assembly GCF_023864345.2 of Schistocerca serialis cubense. Taxonomy (NCBI): domain Eukaryota; kingdom Metazoa; phylum Arthropoda; class Insecta; order Orthoptera; family Acrididae; genus Schistocerca; species Schistocerca serialis. The sequence goes on from NC_064640.1 coordinate 1,096,951,518, forward strand.
GAATTAAATAGAAAAGGCACAATGCCGAATTAAGTACAAGAAGACTGACTCTTCCTACTGTCTATGTTTTGAACCATTTCTGTGACACTAGTTATATATTCCGATGCTTTTCAGGTTTACTGTATCCCCTGGACCTTCTTATTGACGATGAAACACAGTAATTGCATCGGAATTAAATACAAAAGGCACAATGCCGACTTAAGTACAAGAAGACTGTATCTTCATACTGTCTATGTTTTGAAACATTCCTGTGACACTAGTTATAGATTCCGATGCTTCACTCCAGGTTTACTGTATCCCTTAGACCTTCTTATTGACCATGAAACACAGAAATTGCATCCGAATTAAATACAAAAGGTACAATGCCGACTTAAGGACAAGAAGACTGACTCTTCTTACTGACTATGTTTTGAAACATTCCTGTGACACTAGTTATAGATTCCGATGCTTCACTTCAGGTTTACTGTATCCCTCTGACTTTCTTATTGACGATGAAACACAGAAAATAAACCGGAATTAAATACAAAAGGCACAATGCTGACTTAAGGACAAGAAGACTGAACCTTCTTACTGACTATGTTTTGAACCATTCCTGTGACACTAGTTATTCATTCCGATGCTTCACTTCAGGTTTACTGTATCCCTCTGACCTTCCTATTAACGATGAAACTCAGAAATTGCATCGGAATGAAATACAAAAGGCACAATACCGAATTAAGTACAAGAAGACTGACTCTTCCTACTGTCTATGTTTTGAACCATTTCTGTGACACTAGTTATGTATTCCGATGCTTCACTTCAGGTTTACTGTATCCCTTGGACCTTATTAGTGACGATGAAACACAGAAATAGCATCGGAATTAAATACAAAAGGCACAATGCCGAATTAAGTACAAGAAGACTGACTCTTCCTACTTTCTATGTTTGGAACCATTCCATTGACACTAGTTATAGATTCCGATGCTTGACTTCAGGTTTACTGAATCCCTTGGACCTTCTTATTGACGATAAAACACAGAAATTGCATCGGAATTTAATACATAAGGCACAATGCCGACTCAAGTACAAGAAAACTGACTCTTCTTACTGTCTATGTTTTGAACGATTCCTGTGACACTAGTTATAAATTCCAATGCTTCACTCCAGGTTTACTGTATCCCTTGGACCTTCTTATTGACGATGAAACACAGAAATTGCATCGGAATTAAATACAAAAGGCACAATGCCGACTTAAGGACAAGAAGACTGACTCTTCTTACTGACTATGTTTTGAAGCATTCCTGTGACACTAGTTATAGATTCCGATGCTTCACTTCAGGTTTACTGTATCCCTCTGACCTTCGTATTGACGAAGACACACAGAAATTGCCTCGGAATTAAATAGAAAAGGCACAATGCCGACTTAAGTACAAGAAGACTGACTCTTCTTACTGTCTATGTCTTGAACCATTCCTGTGACACTAGTTATAGATTCCGATGCTTCACTCTAGGTTTACTGTAACCCTTGGACCTTCTTATTGACGATGAAACACAGAAATTGCATCGGAATTAAATACAAAAGGCACAATGCCGACTTAGGGACAAGAAGACTGACTCTTCCTACTGACAATGTTTTGAACCATTCCTGTGACACTAGTTATAGATTCCGATGCTTCACTTCAAGGTTTACTGTATCCCTCTGACCTTATTCACGATGAAACACAGAAATTCCATCGTAATTAAATTCAAAAGGCACAATACCGACTGACTCTTCTTACTGTCTATGTTTTGAACAATTCCTGTGACACTAGTCATAGATTCCGATGCTTCACTTCAGGTTTACTGTATCCCTCTGACCTTATTCACGATGAAACACAGAAATTCCATCGGAATTAAATACAAAAGGAACAATGCCGAATTAAGTACAAGAAGACTGACTCTTCCTAAACTCTATGTAATGAACCGTTCCATTCACACTAGTTATAGATTCCGATGCTTGACTTCAGGTTTACTGAATCCCTTGGACCTTCTTATTGACGATAAAACACAGAAATTGCATCGGAATTTAATACAAAAGGCACAATGCCGACTCAAGTACAAGAAGACTGACTCTTCTTACTGTCTATGTTTTGAACCATTCCTGTGACACTTCTTATACATTCCAATGCTTCACTTCTGGTTTACTGTATCCCTCTGACCTTCTTATTGACGATGAAACACAGAAATTGCATCGGAATTTAATACAAAAGGCACAATGCCAACTCAAGTACAAGAAGACTGACTCTTCTTACTGTCTATGTTTTGAACCATTCCTGTGACACTAATTATTCATTCCAATGCTTCACTTCTGGTTTACTGTATCCCTCTGATCTTCTTATTGACGATGAAACACAGAAATTGCATCGGAATTAAATACAAAAGGCACAATGCCGACTTAAGTACAAGAAGACTGTATCTTCATACTGTCTATGTTTTGAAACATTCCTGTGACACTAGTTATAGATTCCGATGCTTCACTCCAGGTTTACTGTATCCCTTAGACCTTCTTATTGACCATGAAACACAGAAATTGCATCGGAATTAAATAGAAAAGGCACAATGCTGACTTAAGTACAAGAAGACTGACTCTTCTTAATGTCTATGTCTTGAACCATTCCTGTGACACTAGTTATACATTCCGATGCTTCACTTCAGGTTTACTGTATCCCTCTGACCTTATTCACGATGAAACACAGAAATTCCATCGGAATTAAATACAAAAGGCACAATGCCGAATTAAGTACAAGAAGACTGACTCTTCCTACTGTCTATGTAATGAACCGTTCCATTGACACTAGTTATAGATTCCGATGCTTGACTTCAGGTTTACTGAATCCCTTGGACCTTCTTATTGACGATAAAACACAGAAATTGCATCGGAATTTAATACAAAAGGCACAATGCCGACTCAAGAACAAGAAGACTGACTCTTCTTACTGTCTATGTTTTGAACCATTCCTGTGACACTACTTATACATTCCAATGCTTCACTTCTGGTTTACTGTATCCCTCTGACCTTCTTATTGACGATGAAACACAGAAATTGCATCGGAATTAAATAGAAAAGGCACAATGCCGAATTAAGTACAAGAAGACTGACTCTTCCTACTGTCTATGTTTTGAACCATTTCTGTGACACTAGTTATATATTCCGATGCCTCACTTCAGGTTTACTGTATCCCTCTGACTTTCTTATTGACGATGAAACACAGAAATTGCACCGGAATTAAATACAAAAGGCACAATCCCGGCTGAAGGACACGAAGACTGACTCTTCTTACTGACTATGTTTTGAACCATTCCTGTGACACTAGTTATAGATTCCGATGCTTCACTTTAGGTTTACTGTATCCCTCTGACCTTCTTATTGACGAAGACACACAGAAATTGCCTCGGAATCAAATAGAAAAGACACAATGCCGACTTAAGTACAAGAAGACTGACTCTTCTTACTGTATATGTTTTGAAACATTCCTGTGACACTAGTTATAGATTCCGATTCTTCACTTCAGGTTTACTGTATCCCTCTGACTTTCTTATTGACGATGAAACACAGAAGTTAAACCGGAATTAGATACAAAAGGCACAATACCGACTTAAGTACAAGAAGACAGATTCTTATTACTGACTATGCTTTGAACCATTCCTGTGACACTAGTCATAGATTCCGATGCTTAACTTCAGGATTACTGTATCCCTCTGACCTTCTTATTGACGATGAAACACAGAAATTGCATCGGAATTAAATACAAAATGCACAATGCCGCATTACTGTCTATGCTTTGAACCATTCCTGTGACACTAGTTATAGATTCCGATGCTTCACTCCAGGTTTACTGTAACACTTGGACCTTCTTATTGACGATGAAACACAGAAATTGCATCGGAATTAAATACAAAAGGCACAATGCCGACTTAAGTACAAGAAGACTGACTCTTCTTACTGACTATGTTTTGAACCATTCCTGTGACACTAGTTTTGGATTCCGATGCTTCACCTCAGGTTTACTGTATCTCTCTGACCTTCTTATTGACAATGAAGCACAGAAATTGCATCGGAATTATATACAAAAGACACAATGCCGACTTAAGTACAGGAAGACTGACTCTTCCTACTGTCTATGTTTTGAACCATTCCTGTGACACTAGTTATAGATTCCGATGCTTCACTTCAGCTTTACTGTATCCCTCTGACCTTATTGACGATGAAACACAGAAATTGCTTCGGAATTAAATACAAAAGGCACAATGCCGACTTAAGGACAAGAAGACTGTCTCTTCTTACTGACTATGTTTTGAAACATTCCTGAGACTCTAGTTATAGATTCCGATGCCTCACTTCAGGTTCACTGTATCCCTTGCACCTTCTTATTGACGATGAATCACAGGAATTGCTTCGGAATTAAACACAAAAGGCACAATGCTGACTTAAGTACAAGAAGACTGACTCTTCTTACTGTCTATATTGTGAACCATTCCAGTGACACTAATTATAGATTCCGATGCTTCACTTCAGGTTTACTGTATTCCTTGGACCTTCTTATTGACGATGAAACACAGAAATTGCATCGAAATTAAATACAAAAGGCACAATGGCGACTTAAGTACAAGAAGACTGACTCTTCTTACTATCTATGTTTTGAACCATTACTGTGACACTAGGTATAGATTCCGATGCTTCACTCCAGGTTTACTGTATCCCTTGAACCTTCTTGTTGACGATGAAACACAGAAATTGCATCGGAATTAAATACAAAAGGCACAATGCCGACTTAAGGACAAGAAGATTGACTCTTCTTACTGTCTATGTTTTGAACCATTCCTGTGACACTAGTTATAGTTTCCGATGCTTCACTTCAGGTTTACTGTATCCCTCTGACCTTCTTATTGACAATGAAACACAGAAATTGCATCGGAATTAAAAACAAAAGGCACAATGCCGACTTAAGTACAAGAAGGCTGACTCCTTCTACTGTCTATGCTTTGAACCATTCCTGTGACACTAGTTATAGAATCCGATGCTTCACTCCAGGTTTACTGTATCACTTGGACCTTCTTATTGACGATGAAAAACACATACTGCATCGGAATGAAATAGAAATGGCACAATGCCGACTTAAGTACAAGAGGACTGACTTTTCTTACTGATAATAGTTTAAACCATACCGGTGACAATAGTTATAGATTCCGATGCTTCACTTCAGGTTTACTGTATCCCTAGGACCTTGTTGTTGACGGTGACACACAGAAATAGCATTGGAATTAAATACAAAAGGCAAAATGCCATCTTTAGTACACGAAGACTGACTCTTCTTACTGTCTATGTTTTGAACCATTCCTGTGACACTAGTTATAGAATCCGATGCTTCACTTCAGGTTTACTGTACCCCTCTGACCTTCTTATGGACGATGAAACACAGAAATTGCATCGGAATTAAATAGAAAACTCACAATGCCGACATAAAAACAAGAAGACTGACTCTTCTTACTGTCTATGTTTTGAACCATTCCTGTGACACTAGTTATAGATTTCGATGCTTCACTCCAGGTTTACTGTATCCCTTGGACCTGCTTATTGACGATGAAACACAGAAATTGCATCGGAATTAAATAGAAAAGGCACAATGCCGACTTAAATTCAGGAAGACTGACTCTTCTAAGTGATTATAGTTTGAACCATTGCTGTGACACTAGTTATGGATTCCGATGCTTTACTTCAGGTTTACTGAATCCCTTGGACCTTCTTGTTGACGATGAACCACAGAAATTGCATCGGAAATTAATACAAAAGGCACAATGCCGACTCAAGTACAAGAAGACTGACTCCTCTTACTGTCTATGCTTTGAACCATTCCTTTGACACTAGTTATAGATTCCAATGCTTCACTTCAGGCTTACTGTATCCCTCTGACCTTCTTATTGACGATGAAACACAGAAATTGCATCGGAATTAAATAGAAAAGGCACAATGCCGACTTAAATTCAGGAAGACTGACTCTTCTAAGTGATTATAGTTTGAACCATTGCTGTGACACTAGTTATGGATTCCGATGCTTTACTTCAGGTTTACTGTATCCCTTGGACCTTCTTGTTGACGATGAACCACAGAAATTGCATCGGAAATTAATACAAAAGGCACAATGCCGACTCAAGTACAAGAAGACTGACTCCTCTTACTGTCTATGCTTTGAACCATTCCTTTGACACTAGTTATAGATTCCAATGCTTCACTTCAGGCTTACTGTATCCCTCTGACCTGCTTATTGACGATGAAACACAGAAATTGCATCGGAATTAAATACAAAAGGCACAATGCCGACTTAAGTTCAAGAAGACTGACTCTTCTTACTGTCTATGCTTTGAACCATCCCTGTGACATTAGTTATAGATTCCGATGCTCCACTGCAGGCTTACTGTGTCCCTTAGACCTTCTTATTGACGATGAAACACAGAAATTGCATCGGAATTAAATACAAAAGGCACAATGCCGACTTGAGTACTAGAAGACTGACTCTTCTTCCTGACTACGTTTTGAATCATTCCTGTGACATTAGTTGTAGATTCCGATGCTTCACTTCAGGTTTACTGTATCCCTTGGACCTTCTTATTGCCGATGAAACAGAGAAATAGCATCGGAATTAAATACAAAAGACACAATGCCGACTTAAGTACAAGAAGACTGACTCTTCCAACTGTCTATGCTTTCAACCATTCCCGTGACACTAGTTATAGATTCCGATGCTTCAATTCAGGTTTACTGTATCCCCCTGACCGTCTTATTGACGATGAAACACAGAAATTGCTTCCGAATGAAATAGAAAAGGCACAATGCCGACTTAAGTACTAGAAGACTGACTCTTCCTACTGTCTATGTTTTGAACCATTCCTAAGACACTTGTTATTGATTCCGATGCTTCACTTCAGGTTTACTGTATCCCTTGGACCTCCTTATTGTCGATGAAACAGAGAAATAGCATCGGAATTCAATACAAAAGGCACAAGGCCGACTGAACTACAAGAAGACTGACCCTTCTTACTGACTATGCTTTGAACCATTCCTGTGACTCTACTTATAGATTCCGATGCTTAACTTCCGGATTACTGTATCCCTCTGACCTTCTTAGTGACGATGAAACACAGAAATTGCATCGGAATTAAATACAAAAAGCACAATGCCGATTTAAGTACAAGAATACTGACTCATCTTACTGTCTATGTTTTGAACCGTCCCTGTGACACTAGTTATAGATTCCGATGTTTCACTCCAGGTTGACTGTATCCCTTGGACCTTCTTATTGACGATGAAACACAGAAATTGCATCGGAATTAAATACAACAGGCACAATGCCGACTTAAGTACAAGAAGACTGACTCTTCTTACTGTCTATGCTTTGAACCATCCCTGTGACACTAGTTATAGATTCCGATGCTTCACTGCAGGTTTACTGTGTCCCTTAGACCTTCTTATTGACGATGAAACACAGAAATTACATCGGAATTAAATACAATAGGCACAATGCCGACTTAAGTACAAGAAGACTGACTCTTCCTACTGTCTATGTTTTCAACCATTATTGTGACACTAGTTATAGATTCCCATGCTTCACTTCAGGTTTACTGTATCCCTTGGACCGTGTTATTGACGATGAAACACAGAAATTGCATTGGAATTAAATACAAAAAGGCAAAATACCGACTTAAGAACAAGAAGACTGACTCTTCTTATGGACTATGCTTTGAACCATTCCTGTGACACTAGTCATAGATTCCGATGCTTAACTTCAGGATTACTGTATCCTTCTGACCTTCTTATTGACGATGAAACACAGAAATTGCATCCAAATTAAATACAAAAGGCACAATGCCGACTTAAGTACAAGAAGACTGACTCTTCTTACAGACTATGTTATGAACCATTCCTGTGACACTATTTATAGATTCCGATGCTTCACTTCAGGTTTACTGTATCCCTCTGACCTTCTTATTGACGATGAAACACAGAAATTGCATCGGAATTAAATACAAAAGGCACAATGCCAACTTAAGTACAAGAAGACTGACTCTTCTTACTGTCTATGTTTGAACCATTCCTGTGACACTAGTTATAGATTCCGATGCTTCACTTCAGGTTTACTGTATCCCTCTGACCTTCTTATTGACGGTGAAACACAGAAATTTCATCGGAATTAAATACGAAAGGCACAATGCCAACTTAAGTACAAGAACACTTACTCTTCTTCCTGATTATGTTTTGAACCATTCCTGTGACACTAGTTGTAGATTCCGATGCTTCACTTCAGGTTTACTGTATCCTTTGGACCTTCTTATTGACGATGAAACGCAGAAATTGCATCGGAATTAAATACAAAAGACACAATGCCGACTTAAGTACAAGAAGACTGACTCTTCCAACTGTCCATGTTTTGAACCATTCCTGTGACGCTAGTTATAGAATCCGATGCTTCACTTCAGGTTTACTGTATCCCTCTGACCGTCTTATTGACCATGAAACACAGAAATTGCATCCGAATCAAATAGAAAAGGCACAATGCCGACTTAAGTACTAGAAGCCCGACTCTTCCTACTGTCTATGTTTTGAACCATTCCAAAGACACTTCTTATAGATTCCGATGCTTCACTTCAGGTTTACTGTATCCCTTGGACCTTCTTATTGTCGATGAAACACAGAAATTGCATCGGAATTCAATACAAAAGGCACAACGCCAACTTAACTACAAGAAGACTGACTCCTTTTACTGACTATGCTTTGAACCATTCCTGTGACCCTAGTTATAGATTCCGATGTTTCACTCCAGGTTGACTGTATCCCTTGGACCGTCTTATTGACGATGAAACACAAAAACTGCATCGGAGTTAAGTACAAAATGCACAATGCCGACTTAAGTACAAGAAGACTGACTCTTCTTACTGACTATGTTTTGAACCATTCCTGTGACACTAGTTATAGATTCCGATGCTTCACTTCAGGTTTACTGTAACCCTTGGACCTTCTTATTGACGATGAAAAACAGAAATTGCATCGGAATTAAATAGAATTGGCACAATGTCGACTTAAGTACAAGAAGACTGACTCTTCTGACTGTCTATGTTTGAACCATTCCTGTGACACTAGTTATAGATTCCGATGCTCCAATCCAGGTTTACTGTAACCCTTGGACCTTCTTATTGACGATGAAACACAGAAATTGCATCGGAATTAAATACAAAAGGCACAATGCCGACTTAAGTACAAGAAGACTGACTCTTCTTACTGACTATGTTTTGAACCATTCCTGTGACACTAGTTATAGATTCCGATGCTTCACTTCAGCTTTACTGTATCCCTCTGACCTTATTGCCGATGAAACACAGAAATTGCATCGGAATTAAATACAAAAGGCACAATGCCGACTTAAGGACAAGAAGACTGACTCTTCTTACTGACGATGTTTTGAAACATTCCTGTGACTCTAGTTATAGATTCCGATGCTTCACTTCAGGTTTACTGTATCCCCTGGACCTTGTTATTGACGGTGACACACAGTAATAGCATTGGAATTAAATACAAAAGACAAAATGCCAACTTTAGTACACGAAGACTGACTCTTCTTACTGTCTATGTTTTGAACCATTCCTGTGACACTAGTTATAGAATCCGATGCTTCACTTCAGGTTTACTGTATCCCTTGGACCTTCTTATTGACCATGAAACACAGAAACTGCATCGGAATTAAATACAAAAAGGCACAATGACGACTAAAGTACAAGAAGACTGTATCTTCTTACTGTCTATGATTTGAAACATTCCTGTGACACTAGTTATAGATTCCGATGCTTCACTCCAGGTTTACTGTATCCCTTGGACCTTCTTATTGACGATGAAACACAGAAAATGCATCGGAATTAAATACAAAAGGCCCAAGGCCGACTTAAGTACAAGAAGACTGACTCTTCTTACTGACTGTGTTTTGAACCATTCCTGTGACACTAGTTATAGATTCCGATTCTCACTTCAGGTTTACTGTATCCCTATGACTTTCGTATTGACGATGAAACACAGAAATTGCACCGGAATTAAATACAAAAGGCACAATGACGACTTAAGTACAAGGAGACTGACTCTTCTTAATGTCTATGTTTTGAACCATTCCTGTGACACTAGTTATAGATTCCGATGCTTCACTGTCGGTTTAGTGTATCCCTTGGACCTTCTTATTGACGATGAACACAGTAATTGCATCGGAATTAAAGAGAAAATGCACAATGCCGACTTAAGTAGAAGAAGACTGATCTTCTTACTGACTATGTTTTGAACCATTCCTGAGACACTAGTTATAGATTCCGATGCTTCACTTCAGGTTTACTATATCCCTCTGACCTTCTTATTGACGATGAAACAAAGAAATTGCATCGGAATTAAATAAAAAAGGCACAATGCCGACTTAAGTACAAGAAGACTGACTCATCTTACTGTCTATGTTTTAAACAATTCCATTGACACTAGTTATACATTCCTATGCTTCACTCCAGGTTTACTGTATCCCTTTTACATTCTTATTGACGATGAAACACTAAAATGGCATCGGAATTAAATACAAAAGTCAAAATGCCGGCTTAAGTACAAGAACACTGACTCTTCCTACTGTCTATGTTTTGAACCATTCCTGTGACACTAGTTATAGATTCCGATGCTTCACTTCAGGTTTACTGTATCCCTCTGACCTTATTCACGATGAAACACAGAAATTGCATCGGAATGAAATACAAAAGGCACAATACCGACTTAAGTACAAGCAGACTGGTTATTGATTCCGATGCTTCACTTCAGGTTTACTGTATCATTTTGAACTTCTTATTGACGATGAAACTCAGAAATTACATCGGAATCAAATACAAAAAGCATAATGCCGACTTAAGTACAAAAAGACTGACTCTTCTTACTGACTATGTTTAGATCCATTCCTGTGCCACTAGTTATAGATTCCGATGCTTCACTTCAGGTTTACTGTATCCCTCTGCCCTTATTCACGATGAAACTCAGAAATTGCATCGGAATTAAATACAAAAGGCACAATACGGACTGACCATTCTTACTGTCTATGTTTTGAACAATTCCTGTGTCACTAGTTATAGATTCAGATGCTTCACTTCAAGTTTACTGTATGCCTCTGACCTTCTTATTGACGATGAAACATTGAATTTGCAAAAAAATTAAATACAAAAGGCACAATGCCGACGAAAGTACAAGAAAACTGACTCTTCTTACTGTCTATGTTTTGAACCATTCCTGTGACACAAGTTATTGATTCCGATGCTTCACTTAAGGTTTGCTGTATCCATCTGACATTCTTATTGACGATGTAACATAGAAATTGCATCGGAATTAAATACAAAAGGAACAATGCTGACTTATGTACAAGAAAACTGACTCTTCTTACTGTCTATGTTTGAACCATTCATGTGACACTAGTTATAGATTCCGATGCTTCACTTGAGGTTTACATTATCCCTCTGAACTTCTTATTGACGATGAAACACAGAAATTGCATCGCAATTAAATACAAAAGGCACAAAGCCGAATAAAGTACAAATAGTCTGACTCTACCTACTGTCTATGTTTTGAACCATTTCTGTGACACTAGTTATATATTCCGATGCTTCACTTCAGGTTACCTGTATCCCTTGGACCTTCTTATTGACGATGAAACACAGAAATATCATCGGAATTAAATACAAAAGGCACAATGCCGAATTAAGCTCAAGAAGACTGACTCTTCCTACTATCTATGTATTGAACCATTCCATTGACACTAGTTATAGATTTCGATGCTTGCCTTCAGGTTTACTGTATCCCTTGGACCTTCTTATTGACGATGAAACACAGAAATATCATAGAAATTTAATACAAAAGGCACAATGCCGACTCAAGTACAAGAAGACTGACTCTTCTTACTGTCTATGTTTTGAAACATTCATGTGACACTAGTTATACATTCCAATGCTTCACTTCAGGTTTACAGTATCCCTCTGACCTTCTTATTGACGATGAAACACAGAAATTGCATCGGAATTAAATAGAAAAGGCACAATGCCGAATCAAGTACAAGAAGACTGACTCTTCCTACTGTCTATGTTTTGAACCATTTCTGTGACACTAGTTATATATTCCGATGCTTCACTTCAGGTTTACTGTATCCCCTGGACCTTCTTATTGACGATGAAACACAGTAATTGCATCGGAATTAAATACAAAAGGCACAATGCCGACTTAAGTACAAGAAGACTGTATCTTCATACTGTCTATGTTTTGAAACATTCCTGTGACACTAGTTATAGATTCCGATGCTTCACGCCAGGTTTACTGTATCCCTTAGACCTTCTTATTGACCATGAAACACAGAAATTGCATCCGAATTAAATACAAAAGGCACAATGCCGACTTAAGCACAAGAAGACTGACTCTTCTTACTGACTATGTTTTGAAACATTCCTGTGACACTAGTTATAGATTCCGATGCTTCACTTCAGGTTTACTGTATCCCTCTGACTTTCTTATTGACGATGAAACACAGAAAATAAACCGGAATTAAATACAAAAGGCACAATGCCGACTTAAGGACAAGAAGACTGAACCTTCTTACTGACTATGTTTTGAACCATTCCTGTGACACTAGTTATTGATTCCGATGCTTCACTTCAGGTTTACTGTATCCCTCTGACCTTCTTATTAACGATGAAACTCAGAAATTGCATCGGAATTAAATACAAAAAGCACAATGCCGAATTAAGTACAAGAAGACTGACTCTTCCTACTGACAATGTTTTGAACCATTCCTGTGACACTAGTTATAGATTCCGATGCTTCACTTCAAGGTTTACTGTATCCCTCTGACCTTATTCACGATGAAACACAGAAATTGCATCGGAATTAAATACAAAAGGCACAATACCGACTGACTCTTCTTACTGTCTATGTTTTGAACAATTCCTGTGACTCTAGTTATAGATTCCGATGCTTCATGAAGTGAAGTTCACTGTATCCCTCTGACCTTATTCACGATGAAACACAGAAATTCCATCGGAATTAAATACAAAAGGCACAATGCCGAATTAAGTACAAGAAGTCTGACTCTTCCTACTGTCTATGTAATGAACCGTTCCATTGACACTAGTTATAGATTCCGATGCTTGACTTCAGGTTTACTGAATCCCTTGGACCTTGTTATTGACGATAAAACACAGATATTGCATCGGAATTTAATACAAAAGGCACAATGCCGACTCATGTACAAGAAGACTGACTCTTCTTACTGTCTATGTTTTGAACCATTCCTGTGACACTACTTATACATTCCAATGCTTCACTTCAGGTTTACTGTATCCCTCTGACCTTCTTATTGACGATGAAACACAGAAATTGCATCGTAATTAAATAGAAAAGGCACAATGCCGAATTAAGTACAAGAAGACTGACTCTTCCTACCGTCTATGTTTTGAACCATTTCTGTGACACTAGTTATATATTCCGATGCCTCACTTCAGGTTTACTGTATCCCTCTGACTTTCTTATTGACGATGAAACACAGAAAGTGCACCGGAATTAAATACAAAAGGCACAATGCCGGCTGAAGGACACGAAGACTGACTCTTCTTACTGACTATGTTTGAACCATTCCTGTGACACTAGTTATAGATTCCGATGCTTCACTTTAGGTTTACTGTATCCCTCTGACCTTCTTATTGACGAAGACACACAGAAATTGCCTCGGAATTAAATAGAAAAGGCACAATGCCGACTTAAGTACAAGAAGACTGACTCTTCTTACTGTATATGTTTTGAAACATTCCTGTGACACTAGTTATAGATTCCGATGCTTCACTTCAGGTTTACTGTATCCCTCTGACTTTCTTATTGACGATGAAACACAGAAGTTAAACCGGAATTAAAAACAAAAGGCACAATGCTGACTTAAGGACAAGAAGACTGACCCTTCTTACTGACTATGTTTTGAACCATTCCTGTGACACTAGTTATAGATTCCGATGCTTCACTTCAGGTTTACTGTATCCCTCTGACCTTCTTAATGACGATGAAACTCAGAAATTACATCGGAATTAAATACAAAAGGCACAATGCCGAATTAAGTACAAGAAGACTGACTCATCCTACTGTCTATGTTTTGAACCATTTCTGTGACACTAGTTATATATTCCGATGCTTCACTTCAGGTTTACTGTATCCCTTGGACCTTATGATTGACGATGAAACACAGTCATAGCATCGGAATTAAATACAAAAGGCACAATGCCGAATTAAGTACAAGGAGACTGTCTCTTCCTACTGTCTATGTTTTGAACCATTCCATTGACACTAGTTATAGATTCCGATGCTTGACTTCAGGTTTACTGAATCCCTTGGACCTTCTTATTGACGATAAAACACCGAAATTGCATCGGAATTTAATACAAAAGGCACAATGCCGACTCAAGTACAAGAAGACTGACTCTTCTTACTGTCTATGTTTTGAACCATTCCTGTGACACTAGTTATAGATTCCAATGCTTCACTTCAGGTTTACTGTATCCCTCTGACCTTCTTATTGACGATGAAACACTGAAATTGCATCGGAATTAAACACAAAAGGCACAATGCCGACTCAAGTACAAGAAGACTGACTCTTCTTACTGTCTATGTTTTGAACCATTCCTGTGACACTAGTTATAGATTCCAATGCTTCACTTCAGGTTATCTGTATCCCTCTGACCATCTTATTGACGATGAAACACAGAAATTGCCTCGGAAATAAATAGAAAAGGCACAATGCCGACTTAAGTACAAGAAGACGGACTCTTCTTAATGTCTATGTTTTGAACCATTCCTGTGACACTAGTTATACATTCCGATGCTTCACTTTAGGTTTAGAGTATCCCTTGCACCTTCTTATTGACGATGAACACAGTAATTGCATCGGAATTAAATAGGAAAGGCACAATGCCAACTTAAGTAGAAGAAGACTGACTCTTCTTACTGTCTATGTTTTGAACCATTCCATTGACACTAGTTATAGATTCCGATGCTTCACTCCAGGTTTACTGTATCCCTTTTACATTCTTATTGACGATGAAACACTGAAATTGCATCGGAATTAAATACAAAAGCCAAAATGCCGGCTTAAGTACAAGAAGACTAACTCTTCCTACTGTCTATGTTTTGAACCATTCCTCTGACACTAGTTATAGATTCCGATGCTTCACTTCAGGTTTACTGTATCCCTCTGACCTTATTCACGATGAAACACAGAAATTGCATCGGAATTAAATACAAAAGGCACAATACCGACTGACCCTTCTTACTGTATATGTTTTGAACAATTCCTGTGACACTAGTTATAGTTTCCGATGCTTCACTTCAGGTTTACTGTATGCCTCTGACCTTCTTATTGACGATGAAACATTGAATTTGCATCGGAATTAAATACAAAAGGCACAATGCCGACTTAAGTAAAAGAAAACTGACTCTTCTTACTGTCTATGTTTTGAACCATTTCTGTGACACAAGTTATAGATTCCGATGCTTCACTTCAGGTTTGCTGTATCCCTCTGACATGCTTATTGATGATGAAACATAGAAATTGCATCGGAATTAAATACAAAAGGCACAATGCTGACTTAAGTACAAGAAAACTGACTCTTCTTACTGTCTATGTTTGAACCATTCATGTGACACTAGTTATAGATTCCGATGCTTCACTTGAGGTCTACATTATCCCTCTGAAATTCTTATTGACGATGAAACACAGACATTGCATCGGAATTAAATAGAAAAGGCACAATGCCGAATTAAGTACAAGAAAACTGACTCTTCCAACTGTCCATGTTTTGAACCATTCCTGTGACGCTAGTTATAGAATCCGATGCTTCACTTCAGGTTTACTGTATCCCTCTGACCGTCTTAGTGACCATGAAACACAGAAATTGTAACCGAATCAAACAGAAAAGGCACAATGCCGACTTAAGTACTAGAAGCCTGACTCTTCCTACTGTCTATGTTTTGAACCATTCCTAAGAAACTTGTTATAGATTCCGATGCTTCACTTCAGGTTTACTGTATCCCTCTGACCGTCTTATTGACGATGAGACACAGAAATTGCATCCGAATTAAATAGAAAAGGCACAATGCCGACTTAAGTACTGGATGACTGACTCTTCCTACTGTCTATGTTTTGAACCATTCCTGTGACACTAGTTATAGATTCCGTTGCTTCACTTCAGGTTTACTGTATCCCTCTGACCTTCTTATTAACGATAAAACAAAGAAATTGCATCGGAATTAAATACAAAAGGCACAATGCCGCATTACTGTCTATGCTTTGAACCATTCCTGTGACACTAGTTATAGATTGCGATGCTTCACTCCAGGTTTACTGTATACCTTGGACATTCTTATTGACGATGAAACACATAAATTGCATCGGAATTAAATAGAAAAGGCACAATGTCGACTTAAGTACAAGAAGACTGACTCTTCTGACTGTCTATGTTTGAACCATTCCTGTGACACTAGTTATAGATTCCGATGCTTGACACCAGGTTTACTGTAACCCTTGGGCCTTCTTATTGACGATGAAACACAGAAATTGTATCGGAATTAAAAACAAAAGGCACAATGCCGACTTAAGTACAAGAAGACTGACTCTTCCTACTGTCTATGCTTTGAAACTTTCCTGTGACACTAGTTTTGGATTCCGATGCTTCACCTCAGGTTTACTGAATCTCTCTGACCTTCTTATTGACAATGAAACACAGAAATTGCATCGGAATTAAATACAAAAGGCACAATGCCGACTTAAGTACAAGAAGACTGACTCTTCCTACTGTCTATGATTTGAACCATTCCTGTGACACTAGTTATAGATTCCGATGCTTCACTTCAGCTTTACTGTATCCCTCTGACCTTATTGCCGATGAAACACAGAAATTGCATCGGAATTAAATACAAAAGGCACAATGCCGACTTAAGTACAAGAAGACTGACTCTTCTTACTGACTATGTTTTGAAACATTCCTGTGACTCTAGTTATAGATTCCGATGCTTCACTTCAGGTTCACTGTATCCCTTGGACCTTCTTATTGACTATGAATCACAGGAATTGCATCGGAATTAAACACAAAAGGCACAATTCTGACTTAAGTACAAGAAGACTGACTCTTCTTACTGTCTATATTTTGAACCATTCCACTGGCACTAGTTATAGATTCCGATGCTTCACTTCAGGTTTACTGTATTCCTTGGACCTTCTTATTGACGATGAAACACAGAAATTGCATCGAAATTAAATACAAAAGGCACAATGCCGACTTAAGTACAAGAAGACTGACTCTTCTTACTGTCTATGTTTTGAACCATTACTGTGACACTAGGTATAGATTCCGATGCTTCACTCCAGGTTTACTGTGTCCCTTGAAACTTCTTGTTGACGATGAAACACAGAAATTGCATCGGAATTAAATACAAAAGGCACAACGCCGACTTAAGGACAAGAAGACTGACTCTTCTTACTGTCTATGTTTTGAACCATTCCTGTGACATTAGTTATAGTTTCCGATGCTTCACTTCAGGTTTACTGTATCCCTCTGACCTTCTAATTGACAATGAAACACAGAAAGTGCATCGGAATTAAAAACAAGAGGCACAATGCCGACTTAAGTACAAGAAGGCTGACTCCTTCTACTGTCTATGCTTAGAACCATTCCTGTGACACTAGTCATAGAATCCGATGCTTCACTCCAGGTTTACTGTATCACTTGGACCTTCTTATTGACGATGAAAAACACATACTGCATCGGAATGAAATAGAAATGGCACAATGCCGACTTAAGTACAATAGGACTGACTCTTCTTACTGATAATAGTTTGAACCATTCCGGTGACAATAGTTATAGATTCCGATGCTTCACTTCAGGTTTACTGTATCCCTTGGACCTTGTTATTGACGGTGAAACACAGAAATAGCATTGGAATTAAATACAAAAGGCAAAATGCCAACTTTAGTACACGAAGACTGACTCTTCTTACTGTCTATGTTTTGAACCATTCCTGTGACACTAGTTATAGAATCCGATGTTTCACTTCAGGTTTACTGTACCCCTCTGACCTTCTTATTGACGATGAAACACAGAAATTGCATCGAAATTAAATAGAAAACTCACAATGCCGACTTAAAAACAAGAAGACTGACTCTTCTTACTGTCTATGTTTTGAACCATTCCTGTGACACTAGTTATAGATTGCGATGCTTCACTCCAGGTTTACTGTATCCCTTGGACGTTCTTATTGACGATGAACCACAGAAATTGCATCGGAATTTAATACAAAAGGCACAATGCCGACTCAAGTACAAGAAGTCTGACTCTTCTTCCTGTCTATGCTTTGAACCATTCCTTTGACACTAGTTATAGATTCCAATGCTTCACTTCAGGCTTACTGTATCCCTCTGACCTTCTTATTGACGATGAAACACAGAAATTGCATCGGAATTAAATACAAAAGGCACAATGCCGAATTAAGTACAAGAAGACTGTCTCTTCCTACTGTCTATGTTTTGAACCATTCCTGTGACACTAGTTATATATTCCGATGCTTCACTTCAGGTTTACTGTATCCCTTGGACCTTCTTATTGACGATGAAACACAGAAATTGCATCGGAATTAAATACAAAAAGGCACAATGACGACTTAAGTACAAGAAGACTGTAACTTCTTACTGTCTATGTTTTGAAACATTCCTGTGACACTAGTTATACATTCCTATGCTTCACTCCAGGTTTACTGTATCCCTTGGACCTTCTTATTGACGATGAAACACAGAAAATGCATCGGAATTAAATACAAAAGGCCCAAGGCCGACTTAAGTACAAGAAGACTGACTCTTCTTACTGACTATGTTTTGAACCATTCCTGTGACACTAGTTATAGATTCCGATTCTGACTTCAGGTTTACTGTATCCCTCTCACCTTCTTATTGACGAAGACACACAGAAATTGCCTCGGAATTAAATAGAAAAGGCACAATGCCGACTTAAGTACTAGGAGACTGACTCTTCTTAATGTCTATGTTTTGAACCATTCCTGTGACACTAGTTATAGATTCCGATGCTTCACTGTCGGTTTAGTGTATCGCTTGGACCTTCTTATTGACGATGAACACAGTAATTGCATCGGAATGAAATAAAAATGCACAATGCCGACTTAAGTACAAGAAGACTGACTCTTCTTACTGTCTATGTTTTGAACCATTCCGTTGACACTAGTTATAGATTCCGATGCTTCACTCCAGGTTTACGGTATCCCTTTTACATTCTTATTGACGATGAAACTCTGAAATTGCATCGGAATTAAATACAAAAGTCAAAATGCCGGCTTAAGTACAAGAACACAGACTCTTCCTACTGTCTATGTTTTGAACCATTCCTGTGACACTAGTTATAGATTCCGATGCTTCACTTCAGGTTTACTGTATCCCTCTGACCTTATTCACGATGAAACACAGAAATTGCTTCGGAATGAAATACAAAAGGCACAACACCGACCTAAGTACAAGAAACTGACTCTTCTTACTGTCTATGCTTTGAACCATTCCTGTGACACTAGTTATTGATTCCGATGCTTCACTTCAGGTTTACTGTATCATTTTGAACTTCTTATTGACGATGAAACTCAGAAATTACATCGGAATCAAATACAAAAAGCATAATGCCGACTTAAGTACAAAAAGACTGACTCTTCTTACTGACTATGTTTTGAACCATTCCTGTGCCACTAGTTATAGATTCCGATGCTTCACTTCAGGTTTACTGTATCCCTCTGACTTTCTTATTGACGATGAAACACAGAAAATAAACCGGAATTAAATACAAAAGGCACAATGCTGAATTAAGGACAAGAAGACTGAACCTTCTTACTGACTATGTTTTGAATCATTCCTTTGACACTAGTTATTGATTCCGATGCTTCACTTCAGGTTTACTGTATCCCTCTGACCTTCTTATTAACGATGAAACTCAGACATTGCATCGGAATTAAATACAAAAGGCACAATACCGAATTAAGTACAAGAAGACTGACTCTTCCTACTGTCTATGTTTTGAACCATTTCTGTGACACTAGTTATATATTCCGATGCTTCACTTCAGGTTTACTGTATCCCTTGGACCTTATTATTGACGAAGAAACACAGAAATAGCATCGGAATAAAATACAAAAGGCACAATGCCGAATTAAGTACAAGAAGACTGACTCTTCCTACTGTCTATGTTTTGAACCATTCCATTGACACTAGTTATAGATTCCGATGCTTGACTTCAGGTTTACTGAATCCCTTGGACCTTCTTATTGACGATAAAACACAGAAATTGCATCGGAATTTACTACAAAAGGCACAATGCCGACTCAAGTACAAGAAGACTGACTCTTCTTAATGTCTATGTTTTGAAGCATTCCTGTGACACTAGTTATAGATTCCGATGCTTCACTTCAGGTTTACTGTATCCCTCTGACCTTCTTATTGACGAAGACACACAGAAATTGCCTCGGAATTAAATAGAAAAGGCACAATGCCGTCTTAAGTACAAGAAGACTGACTCTTCTTAATGTCTATGTTTTGAACCATTCCTGTGACACTAGTTATAGATTCCGATGCTTCACTCTAGGTTTAGTGTAACCCTTGGACCTTCTTATTGACGATGAAACACAGAAATTGCATCGGAATTAAATACAAAAGGCACAATGCGGACTTAGGGACAAGAAGACTGACTCTTCCTACTGACAATGTTTTGAACCATTCCTGTGACACTAGTTATAGATTCCGATGCTTCACTTCAAGGTTTACTGTATCCCTCTGACCTTATTCACGATGAAACACAGAAATTGCGTCGGAATTAAATACAAAAGGCACAATACCGACTGCCTCTTCTTACTGTCTATGTTTTGAACAATTCCTGTGACACTAGTTATAGTTTCCGATGCTTCACTTCAGGTTTACTGTATCCCTCTGACCTTATTCACGATGAAACACAGAAATTCCATCGGAATTAAATACAAAAGTCACAATGCCGAATTAAGTACAAGAAGACTGACTCTTCCTACTGTCTATGTAATGAACCGTTCCATCGACACTAGTTATAGATTCCGATGCTTGACTTCAGGTTGACTGAATCCCTTGGACCTTCTTTTTGACGATAAAACACAGAAATTGCATCGGAATTTAACACAAAAGGCACAATGCCGACTCAAGTACAAGAAGACTGACTCTTCTTACTGTCTATGTTTTGAACCATTCCTGTGACACTAGTTATATATTCCGATGCTTCACTTCAGGTTTACTGTATCCCTTGGACCTTCTTATTGACGATGAAACACAGAAATTGCATCGGAATTAAATACAAAATGCACAATGCCGACTTAAGTACAAGAAGACTGTATCTTTATACTGGCTATGTTTTGAAACATTCCTGTGACACTAGTTATAGATTCCGATGCTCACTTCAGGTTTACTGTATCCCTCTGACTTTCTTATTGACGATGAAACACAGAAATTACACCGGAATTAAATACAAAAGGCACAATGCCGGCTGAAGGACACGAGGACTGACTCTTCTTACTGACTATGTTTTGAACCATTCCTGTGACACTAGTTATAGATTCCGATGCTTCACTTTAGGTTTACTGTATCCCTCTGACCTTCTTATTGACGAAGACACACAGAAATTGCCTCGGAATTAAATAGAAAAGGCACAATGCCGACTTAAGTACAAGAAGACTGACTCTTCTTACTGTATATGTTTTGAAACATTCCTGTGACACTAGTTATAGATTCCGATGCTTCACTTCAGGTTTACTGTATCCCTCTGACTTTCTTATTGACGATGAAACACAGAAGTTAAACCGGAATAAAATACAAAAGGCACAATGCTGACTTAAGGACAAGAAGACTGACCCTTCTTACTGATTATGTTTTGAACCATTCCTGTGACACTAGTTATAGATTCCGATGCTTCACTTCAGGTTTACTGTATCCCTCTGACCTTCTTATTGACGATGAAACTCAGAAATTGCATCGGAATTAAATACAAAAGGCACACTGCCGAATTAAGTACAAGAAGACTAACTCTTCCTACTGTCTATGTTTTGAACCATTTCTGTGACACTAGTTATTTTTCCGATGCTTCACTTCAGGTTTACTGTATCCCTTGGACCTTATGATTGACGATGAAACACGGACATAGCATCGGAATTAAATACAAAAGGCACAATGCCGAATTAAGTACAAGGAGACTGACTCTTCCTACTGTCTATGTTTTGAAACATTCCATTGACACTAGTTATAGATTCCAATGCTTCACTTCAGGTTTACTGTATCCCTCTGACCTTCTTATTGACGATGAAACACTGAAATTGCATCGGAATTTGATACATAAGGCACAATGCCGACTCAAGTACAAGAAGACTGACACTTCTTACTGTCTATGTTTTGAACCATTCCTGTGACACTAGTTATAGATTCCAATGCTTCACTTCAGGTTTACTGTATCCCTCTGACCTTCTTATTGACGATGAAACACTGAAATTGCATCGGAATTAAATACAAAAGGCACAATGCCGACTCAAGTACAAGAAGACTGACTCTTCTTACTGTCTATGTTTTGAACCATTCCTGTGACACTAGTTATAGATTCCAATGCTTCACTTCAGGTTTACTGTATCCCTCTGACCTTCTTATTGACGATGAAACACAGAAATTGCCTTGGAAATAAATAGAAAAGGTACAATGCCGACTTAAGTACAAGAAGACGGACTCTTCTTAATGTTTTGTTTTGAACCATTCCTGTGACACTAGTTATAGATTCCGATGCTTCACTTTAGGTTAGAGTATCCCTTGGACCTTCTTATTGACGATGAACACAGTAATTGCATCGGAATTAAATAGAAAAGGCACAATGCCAACTTAAGTAGAAGAAGACTGACTCTTCTTACTGTCTATGTTTTGAACCATTCCTGAGACACTAGTTATAGATTCCGATGCTTCACTTCAGGTTTACTGTATCCCTCTGACCTTATTCACGATGAAACACAGAAATTGCAGCGGAATTACATGCAAAAGGCACAATACGGACTGGCCATTCTTACTGTCTATGTTTTGAACAATTCCTGTGACACTAGTTATAGATTCCGATGCTTCACTTCAGGTTTACTGTATCCCTTAGACCTTCTTATTGACCATGAAACACAGAAATTGCATCCGAATTAAATACAAAAGGCACAATGCCGACTTAAGGACAAGAAGACTGACTCTTCTTGCTGACTATGTTTGAAACATTCCTGTGACACTAGTTATAGATTCCGATGCTTCACTTCAGGTTTACTGTATCCCTCTGACCTTCTTATTAACGATGAAACTCAGAAATTGCATCGAAGTTAAATACAAAATGCACAATACCGAATTAAGTACAAGAAGACTGACTCTTCCTACTGTCTATGTTTTGAACCATTTCTGTGACACTAGTTATATATTCCGATGCTTCACTTCAGGTTTACTGTATCCCTTGGACCTTATTATTGACGATGAAACACAGAAATAGCATCGGAATTAAATACAAAAGGCACAATGCCGAATTAAGTACAAGAAGACTGACTCTTCCTACTGTCTATGTTTTGAACCATTCCATTGACACTAGTTATAGATTCCGATGCTTGACTTCAGGTTTACTGAATCCCTTGGACCTTCTTATTGACGATAAAACACAGAAATTGCATCGGAATTTAATACAAAAGGCACAATGCCGACTCAAGTACAAGAAGACTGACTCTTCTTACTGTCTATGTTTTGAACCATTCCTGTGACACTAGTTATAGATTCCAATGCTTCACTCCAGGTTTACTGTATCCCTTGGACCTTCTTATTGACGATGAAACACAGAAATTGCATCGGAATTAAATACAAAAGGCACAATGCCGACTTAAGGACAAGAAGACTGACTCTTCTTACTGACTATGTTTTGAAGCATTCATGTGACACTAGTTATAGATTCCGATGCTTCACTTAAGGTTTGCTGAATCCCTCTGACATTCTTATTGACGATGAAACATAGATTTTGCATCGGAATTAAATACAAAAGGAACAATGCTGACTTATGTACAAGAAAACTGACTCTTCTTATTGTCTATGTTTGAACCATTAATGTGACACTAGTTATAGATTCCAATGCTTCACTTGAGGTTTACATTATCCCTCTGAACTTCTTATTGACGATGAAACACAGACATTGCATCGGAGTTAAATAGAAAAGGCACAATGCCGAATTAAGTACAAGAAGACTGACTCTTCTTACTGTCTATGTTTTGAACCATTCCTGTGACACTATTTATAGATTCCGATGCTTGACTTCAGGTTTAATGTATCCTTGGACCTTCTTATTGACGATGAAATACAGAAATTGCATCGGAATTTAATACAAAAGGCACAATGCCGACTCAAGTACAAGAAGACTGACTCATCTTACTGTCTATGTTTTGAAACATTCCTGTGACACTAGTTATAGATTCCGATGCTTCACTTCAGGTTTACTGTATCCCTCTGACTTTCTTATTGACGATGAAACACAGAAGTTGCACCGGAATTAAGTACAAAAGGCACAATGCTGCCTTAAGGACAGGAAGACTGACTCTTCTTACTGACTATGTTTTGAACCATTCCTGTGACACTAGTTATAGGTTCCGATGCTTCACTTCAGGTTTACTGTATCCCTCTGACCATCTTATTGACGATGAAATACAGATATTGCATCGCAATTAAATACAAAAGGCACAATGCCGAATTGAGTACAAATAGACTGACTCTTCCTACTGTCTATGTATTGAACCATTCCATTGACACTAGTTATAGATTCCGATGCTTCACTCCAGGTTTACTGTATCCCTTAGACCTTCTTATTGACCATGAAACACAGAAATTGCATCCGAATTAAATACAAAATGCACAATACCGAATTAAGTACAAGAAGACTGACTCTTCCTACTGTCTATGTTTTGAACCATTTCTGTGACACTAGTTATATATTCCGATGCTTCACTTCAGGTTTACTGTATCCCTTGTACCTTATTATTGACGATGAGACACAGAAATTGCATCGGAATTAAATACAAAAGGCACAATACCGACTGACTCTTCTTACTGTCTATGTTTTGAACAATTACTGTGACACTAGTTATAGATTCCGATGCTTCACTTCAGGTTTACTGTATCCCTCTGACCTTATTCACGATGAAACACAGAAATTCCATCGGAATTAAATACAAAAGGCACAATGCTGAATTAAGTACAAGAAGACTGACTCTTCCTACTGTCTATGTAATGAACCGTTCCATTGACACTAGTTATATATTCCGATGCTTGACTTCAGGTTTACTGAATCCCTTGGACCTTCTTATTGACGATAAAACACAGAAATTGCATCGGAATTAAATACAAAAGGCACAATGACGACTTCAGTACAAGAAGACTGTATCTTTATACTCTCTATTGTTTGAAACATTCCTGTGACACTAGTTATAGATTCCGATACTCACTTCAGGTTTACTGTATCCCTCTGACTTTCTTATTGACGATGAAACACAGAAATTGCACCGGAATTAAATACAAAAGGCACTATGCCGGCTGAAGGACACGAAGACTGACTCTTCTTACTGACTATTTTTTGAACCATTCCTGTGACACTAGTTACAGATTCCGATGCTTCACTTTAGGTTTACTGTATCCCTCTGACCTTCTTATTGACGAAGACACACAGAAATTGCCTCGGAATTAAATAAAAAAGGCACAATGCCGACTTAAGTACAAGAAGACTGACTCTTATTACTGTATATGTTTTGAAACATTCCTGTGACACTAGTTATAGATTCCGATGCTTCACTTCAGGTTTACTGTATCCCTCTGACTTTCTTATTGACGATGAAACACAGAAGTTGCACCGGAATTAAATACAAAAAGCACAATGCTGACTTAAGGACAAGAAGACTGACTCTTCTTACTGACTATGTTTTGAACCATTCCTGTGACACTAGTTACAGATTCCGATGCTTCACTTCAGGTTTACTGTATCCCTCTGACCTTCTTGTTGACGATGAAATACCGAAATTGCATCGCAATTAAATACAAAAGGCACAATGCCGAGTTAAGTACAAGAAGACTGACTCTTCCTACTGTCTACGTTTTGAACCATTTCTGTGACACTAGTTATATATTCCGATGCTTCACTTCAGGTTTACTGTATCCCTTGGACCTTCTTATTGACGATGAAACACAGAAATTGCATCGGAATTAAATACAAAAGGCACAATGCCGAATGAAGTACAAGAAGACTGACTCTTTCTACTGTCTATGTTTTGAACCATTTCTGTGACACTAGTTATATATTCCGATGCTTCACTTCAGGTTTACTGTATCCCTTGCAACTTATGATTGACGATGAAACACAGACAAGGCATCGGAATTAAATACAAAAGGCACAATGCCGAATTAAGTACAAGGAGACTGACTCTTCCTATTGTCTATGTTTTGAACCATTCCATTGACACTAGTTATAGATTCCGATGCTTGACTTCAGGTTTACTGAATCCCTTGGACCTTCTTATTGACGATAAAACACCGAAATTGCATCGGAATTTAATACAAAAGGCACAATGCCGACTCAAGTACAAGAAGACTGACACTTCTTACTGTCTATGTTTTGAACCATTCCTGTGACATTAGTTATAGATTCCAATGCTTCACTTTAGGTTTACTGTATCCCTCTGACCTTATTCACGATGAAACACAGAAATTGCATCGGAATTAAATACAAAAGGCACAAACCGACTGACCCTTCTTACTGTCAATGCTTTGAACAATTCCTGTGACGCTAGTTATAGATTCCGATGCTTCACTTCAGGTTTACTGTATGCCTCTGACCTTCTTATTGACGATGAAACATTGAATTTGCATCGGAATTAAATACAAAAGGCACAATGCCGACTTAAGTACAAGAAAACTGACTCTTCTTACTGTCTATGTTTTGAACCATTTCTGTGACACAAGTTATAGATTCCGATGCTTCACTTCAGGTTTGCTGTATCCCTCTGACATTCTTATTGACGATGAAACATAGAATTTGCATCGGAATTAAATACAAAAGGCACAATGCTGACTTAAGTACAAGAAAACTGACTCTTCTTACTGTCTATGTTTGAACCATTCATGTGACACTAGTTATAGATTCCGATGCTTCACTTGAGGTTTACATTATCCCTCTGAACTTGTTATTGACGATGAAACACAGACATTGCATCGGAATTAAATAGAAAAGGCACAATGCCGAATTAAGTACAAGAAGACTGACTCTTCTTACTGTCTATGTTTTGAACCATTCCTGTGACACTAGTTATAGATTCCGATGCTTGACTTCAGGTTTACTGTATCCTTTTACTTTCTTATAGATGATGAAATACAGAAATTGAATCGGAATTTAATACAAAAGGCACAATGCCGACTCAAGTCCAAGAAGACTGACTCTTCTTACTGTCTATGTTTTGAAACATTCCTGTGACACTAGTTATAGATTCCGATGCTTCACTTCAGGTTTACTGTATCCCTCTGACTTTCTTATTGACGATGAAACACAGAAGTTGCACCGGAATTAAATACAAAAAGCACAATGCTGACTTAAGGACAAGAAGACTGACTCTTCTTACTGACTATGTTTTGAACCATTCCTGTGACACTAGTTACAGATTCCGATGCTTCACTTCAGGTTTACTGTATCCCTCTGACCTTCTTGTTGACGATGAAATACCGAAATTGCATCGCAATTAAATACAAAAGGCACAATGCCGAGTTAAGTACAAGAAGACTGACTCTTCCTACTGTCTACGTTTTGAAACATTTCTGTGACACTAGTTATATATTCCGATGCTTCACTTCAGGTTTACTGTATCCCTTGGACCTTCTTATTGACGATGAAACACAGAAATTGCATCGGAATTAAATACAAAAGGCACAATGCCGAATTAAGTACAAGAAGACTGACTCTTCCTACTGTCTATGTTTTGAACCATTCCATTGGCACTAGTTACAGATTCCGATGCATCACTCCAGGTTTACAGTATCCCTTTTACATTCTTATTGACGATGAAACACTGAAATTGCATCGGAATTAAATACAAAAGGCACAATGCCGACCCAAGTACAAGAAGACTGACTCTTCTTACTGTCTATGTTTTGAACCATTCCTGTGACACTAGTTATAGATTCCAATGCTTCACTTCAGGTTTACTGTATCCCTCTGAACTTCTTATTGACGATGAAACACAGAAATTGCATCGGAATTAAATAGAAAATGCACAATGTCGAATTAAGTACAAGAAGACTGACTCTTCTTACTGTCTATGTTTTGAACCATTCGTGTGACACTAGTTATATATTCCGATGCTTCACTCCAGGTTTACTGTATCCCTTGGACCTTCTTATTGACGATGAAACACAGAAATTGCATCGGAATTAAATACAAAAGGCACAATGCCGACTTAAGGACAAGAAGACTGACTCTTCTTACTGACTATGTTTTGAAGCATTCCTGTGACACTAGTTATAGATTCCGATGCTTCACTTCAGGTTTACTGTATCCCTCTGACCGTCTTATTGACGAAGACACACAGAAATTGCCTGGGAATTAAATAGAAAAGGCACAATGCCGACTTAAGTACAAGAAGACTGACTCTTCTTAATGTCTATGTTTAGAACCATTCCTGTGACACTAGTTGTAGATTCCGATGCTTCATTGTAGGTTTACTGTATCCCATGGACCTGCTTATTGACGATGAAACACAGAAATTGCATCGGAATTAAATACAAAAGGCACAATGCCGACTTATGGACAAGAAGACTGACTCTTCTTACTGACTATGTTTTGAACCATTCCTGTGACACTAGTTATAGATTCCGATGCTTCACTTCAGCTTTACTGTATGCCTCTGACCTTATTCACGATGAAACACAGAAATTCCATCGGAATTAATTACAAAAAGCACAATACCGACTGACTCTTCTTACTGTCTACGTTTTGAACAACTCCTGTGACACTAGTTATAGATTCCGATGCTTCACTTCAGGTTTACTGAATGCCTCTGACATTCTTATTGACGATGAAACACAGAATTTACATCGGAATTAAATACTAAAAGCACAATGCCGAATTAAGTAAAAGAAGACTGACTCTTCCTACTGTCTATGTATTGAACCGTTCCATTGACACTAGTTATAGATTCCGATGCTTGACTTCAGGTTTACTGAATCCCTTGGACCTTCTTATTGACGATAAAACAAAGAAATTGGATCGGAATTTAATACAAAAGGCACAATGCCGACTCAAGTACAAGAAGACTGACTCTTCTTACTGTCTATGTTTTGAACCATTCCTGCGACACTAGTTATACATTCCAATGCTTCACTTCACGTTTACTGTATCCCTCTGACCTTCGTATTGACGATGAAACACAGAAATTGCATCGGAATTAAATAGAAAAGGCACAATGCCGAATTAAGTACAAGAAGACTTACTCTTCCTACTGTCTATGTTTTGAACCATTTCTGTGACACTAGTTATATATTCCGATGCTTCACTTCAGGTTTACTGTATCCCTTGGACCTTCTTATTGACGATGAAACACAGAAATTAAATCGGAATTAAATACAAAAGGCACAATGCCGACTTAAGTACAAGAAGACTGTATCTTCATACAGTCTATGTTTTGAAACATTCCTGTGACACTAGTTATAGATTCCGATGCTTCACTCCAGGTTTTCTGTATCCCTTGGACCTTCCTATTGACGATGAAACACAGAAATTGCACCGGAATTAAATACAAAAGGCACAATACCGACTTAAGGACAAGGAGACTGACTCTTCTTACTGACTATGTTTTGAACCATTCCTGTGACACTAGTTATAGATTCCGATGCTTCACTTCAGGTTTACTGTATCCCTCTGACCATCTTATTGACGATACAATACAGAAATTGCATCGCAATTAAATACAAAAGGCACAATGCCGAATTAAGTACAAATAGACTGACTCTTCCTACTGTCTATGCTTTGAACCATTTCTGTGACACTAGTTATATATTCCGATGCTTCACTTCAGGTTACCTGTATCCCTTGGACATTCTTATTGACGATGAAACACAGAAATAGCATCGGAATTAAATACAAAAGGCACAATGCCGAATTAAGTACAAGAACACTGACTCTTCCTACTGTCTATGTATTGAACCATTCCATTGACACTAGTTATAGATTCCGATGCTTGACTTGAGGTTTACTGAATCCCTTGGACCTTCTTAATGACGATAAAACACAGAAATTGCATCGGAATTTAATACAAAAGGCGCAATGCTGACTCAAGTACAAGAAGACTGACTCTTCTTACTGTCTATGTTTTGAAACATTCCTGTGACACTAGTTATACATTCCAATGCTTCACTTCAGGTTTACAGTATCCCTCTGACCTTCTTATTGACGATGAAACACAGAAATTGCATCGGAATTATATAGAAAAGGCACAATGCCGAATTAAGTACAAGAAGACTGACTTTTCCTACTGTCTATGTTTTGAACCATTTCTGTGACACTAGTTATTGATTCCGATGCTTCACTTCAGGTTTACTGTATCCCTCTGACCTTCTTATTAACGATGAAACTCAGAGATTGCATCGGAATTAAATACTAAAGGCACAATGCCGAATTAAGTACAAGAAGACTGACTCTTCCTACTGTCTATGTTTTGAACCATTTGTGTGACACTAGTTATATATTCCGGTGCTTCACTTCAGGTTTACTGTATCCCCTGGACCTTCTTATTGACGATGAAACACAGTAATTGCATCGGAATTAAATACAAAAGGCACAGTGCCGACTTAAGTACAAGAAGACTGTATCTTCATACTGTCTATGTTTTGAAACATTCCTGTGACACTAGTTATACATTGCGATGCTTCACTTCAGGTTTACTGTATCCCTCTGACTTTCTTATTGACGATGAAACACAGAAGTTAAACCGGAATTAAATACAAAATGCACAATGCTGACTTAAGGACAAGAAGACTGACCCTTCTTACTGACTATGTTTTGAACCATACCTGTGACACTAGTTATAGATTCCGATGCTTCACTTAAGGTTTACTGTATCCCTCTGACCTTCTTATTGACGATGAAACTCAGAAATTGCATCGGAATTAAATACATAAGGCACAATGCCGAATTAAGTACAAGAAGACTGACTCTTCCTACTGTCTATGTTTTGAACCAGTTCTGTGACACTAGTTATATATTCCGATGCTTCACTTCAGGTTTACTGTATCCCTTGGACCTTATGATTGACGATGAAACACAGACATAGCATCGGAATTAAATACAAAAGGCACAATGCCGAATTAAGTACAAGGAGACTGACTCTTCCTACTGTCTGTGTTTTGAACCATTCCATTGACACTAGTTATAGATTCCGATGCTTCAATTCAGGTTTACTGAATCCCTTGGACCTTCTTATTGACGATAAAACACCGAAATTGCATCGGAATTGAATACAAAAGGCACAATGCCGACTCAAGTACAAGAAGACTGACTCTTCTTACTGTCTATGTTTTGAACCATTCCTGTGACACTAGTTATAGATTCCAATGCTTCACTTCAGGTTTACTGTATCCCTCTGACCTTCTTATTGACGATGAAACACTGAAATTGCATCGGAATTAAATACAAAAGGCACAATGCCGACTCAAGTACAAGAAGACTGACTCTTCTTACTGTCTATGTTTTGAACCATTCCTGTGACACTAGTTATAGATTCCAATGCTTCACTTCAGGTTTACTGTATCCCTCTGACCTTCTTATTGACGATGAAACACAGAAATTACCTCGGAAATAAATAGAAAAGGCACAATGCCGACTTAAGTACATGAAGACGGACTCTTCTTAATGTCTATGTTTTGAAACATTCCTGTGACACTAGTTATAGATTCCGATGCTTCACTTTAGGTTTAGAGTATCCCTTGGACCTTCTTATTGACGATGAACACAGTAATTGCATCGGAATTAAATAGAAAAGGCACAATGCCAACTTAAGTAGAAGAAGACTGACTCTTCTTACTGTCTATGTTTTGAACCATTCCATTGACACTAGTTATAGATTCCGATACTTCACTCCAGGTTTACTGTTTCACTTTTACATTCTTATTGACGATGAAACACTGAAATTGCATCGGAATTAAATACAAAAGCCAAAATGCCGGCTTAAGTACAAGAAGACTGACTCTTCCTACTATCTATGTTTTGAACCATTCCTGTGACACTAGTTATAGATTCCGATGCTTCACTTCAGGTTTACTGTATCCCTCTGACGTTATTCACGATGAAACACAGAAATTGCATCGGAATTAAATACAAAAGGCACAATACCGACTGACCCTTCTTACTGTCTATGTTTTGAACAATTCCTGTGACACTAGTTATAGATTCCGATGCTTCACTTCAGGTTTACTGTATGCCTCTGACCTTCTTATTGACGATGAAACATTGAATTTGCATCGGAATGAAATACAAAAAGGCAAAATGCCGACTTAACTACAAGAAAACTGACTCTTCTTACTGTCTATGTTTTGAACCATTTCTGTGACACAAGTTATAGATTCCAATGCTTCACTTCAGGTTTACATTATCCCTCTGAACTTCTTATTCACGATGAAACACAGACATTGCATCGGAATTAAATAGAATAGGCACAATGCCGAATTAAGTACAAGAAGACTGACTCTTCTTACTGTCTATGTTTTGAACCATTCCTGCGACACTAGTTATAGATTCCGATGCTTGACTTCAGGTTTACTGTATCCTTGGACCTTCTTATAGACGATGAAATACAGAAATTGCATCGGAATTTAATACAAAAGGCACAATGCCGACTCAAGTACAAGAAGACTGACTCTTCTAACTGTCTATGTTTTGAAACATTCCTGTGACACTAGTTATAGATTCCGATGCTTCACTTCAGGTTTACTGTATCCCTCTGACTTTCTAATTGACGATGAAACACAGAAGTTGCACCGGAATTAAATACAAAAGGCACAATGCTGACTTAAGGACAAGAAGACTGACTCTTCTTACTGACTATGTTTTGAACCATTCCTGTGACACTAGTTATACATTCCAATGCTTCACTTGAGGTTTACTGTATCCCTCTGACCTTCTTATTGACGATGAAACACAGAAATTTTATCGGAATTAAATAGAAAATGCACAATGCCGAATTAAGTACAAGAAGACTGACTCTTCCTACTGTCTATGGTTTGAACCATTTCTGTGACACTAGATATATATTCCGATGCTTCACTTCAGGTTTACTGTATCCCTTGGACCTTCTTATTGACGATGAAATACAGAAATTGCATCGGAATTAAATACAAAAGGCACAATGCCGAATTAAGTACAAGAAGACTGACTCTTCCTACTGTCTATGTTTTGAACCATTCCATTGGCACTAGTTAAAGATTCCGATGCATCACTCCAGGTTTACAGTATCCCTTTTACATTCTTATTGACGATGAAACACTGAAATTGCATCGGAATTAAATACAAAAGGCACAATGCCGACTCAAGTACAAGAAGACTGACTCTTCTTACTGTCTATGTTATGAACCATTCCTGTGACACTAGTTATAGATTCCAATGCTTCACTTCAGGTTTACTGTATCCCTCTGAACTTCTTATTGACGATGAAACACAGAAATTGCATCGGAATTAAATAGAAAAGGCACAATGCCGAATTAAGTACAAGAAGACTGACTCTTCCTACTGTCTATGCTTTGAACCATTCCTGTGACACTAGTTATATACTCCGATGCTTCACTCCAGGTTTACTGTATCCCTTGGACCTTCTTATTGACGATGAAACAATGAAATTGCATCGGAATTAAATACAAAAGGCACAATGCCGTCTTAAGTACAAGAAGACTGACTCTTCTTACTGACTATGTTTTGAAGCATTCCTGTGACACTAGTTATAGATTCCGATGCTTCACTTCAGGTTTACTGTATCCCTCTGACCTTCTTATTGACGAAGACACACAGAATTTGCCAGGGAATTAAATAGGAAAGGCACAATGCCGACTTAAGTACAAGAAGACTGACTCTTCTTAATGTCTATGATTTGAACCATTCCTGTGACACTAGTTATAGATTCCGATGCTTCACTCTAGGTTTACTGTATCCCATGGACCTGCTTATTGACGATGGAACACAGAAATTGCATCGGAATTAAATACAAAAGGCACAATGCCGACTTATGGACAAGAAGACTGACTCCTCTTACTGACTATGTTTTGAACCATTCCTGTGACACTAGTTATAGATTCCGATGCTTCACTTCAGCCTTACTGTATCCCTCTGACCTTATTCACGATGAAACACAGAAATTGCATCGGAATTAAATACAAAAAGCACAATACCGACTGACTCTTCTTACTGTCTACGTTTTGTACAATTCCTGTGACACTAGTTATAGATTCCGATGCTTCACTTCAGATCTACTGAATGCCTCTGACCTTCTTATTGACGATGAAACACAGAATTTGCATCGGAATTAAATACAAAAGGCACAATGCCGAATTAAGTACAAGAAGACTGACTCTTCCTATTGTCTATGTATTGAACCGTTCCATTCACACTAGTTATAGATTCCGATGCTTGACTTCAGGTTTACTGAATCCCTTGGACCTTCTTATTGACGATAAAACACAGAAATTGCATCGGAATTTAATACAAAAGGCACAATGCCGACTCAAGTACAAGAAGACTGACTCTTCTTACTGTCTATGTTTTGAACCATTCCTGCGACACTAGTTATACATTCCAATGCTTCACTTCAGGTTTACTATATCCCTCTGACCTTCTTATTGACGATGAAGCACAGAAATTGCATCGGAATTAAATAGAAAAGGCACAATGCCGAATTAAGTACAAGAAGACTGACCCTTCCTACTGTCTATGTTTTGAACCATTTCTGTGACACTAGTTATATATTCCGATGCTTCACTTCAGGTTACTGTATCCCTTGGACCTTCTTATTGACGATGAAACACAGAAATTGCATCGGAATTAAATACAAAAGTCACAATGCAGACTTAAGTACAAGAAGATTGTATCTTCACACAGTCTATGTTTTGAAACATTCCTGTGACACTAGTTATAGATTCCGATGCTTCACTCCAGGTTTACTGTATCCCTTGGACCTTCTTATTGACGATGAAACACAGAAATTTCACCGGAATTAAATACAAAAGGCACAATACCGACTTAAGGACAAGAAGACTGACTCTTCTTACTGACTACGTTTTGAACCATTCCTGTGACACTAGTTATAGATTCCGATGCTCACTTCAGGTTTACTGTATCCCTCTGACTTTCTTATTGACAATGAAACACAGTAATTGCATCGGAATTAAATACAAAAGGCACAATGCCGGCTTAAGGACAAGAAGACTGACTCTTCTTACTGAGTATGATTTGAACCATTCCTGTGACACTAGTTATAGATTCCGATGCTTCACTTTAGGTTTACTGTATCCCTCTGACCTTCTTATTGACGAAGACACACAGAAATTGCCCCGGAATTAAATAGAAAAGGCACAATGCCGACTTAAGTACAAGAAGACTGACTCTTCTTACTGTCTATGTTTTGAAACATTCCTGTGACACTAGTTATAGATTTCGATGCTTCACTTCAGGTTTAATGTATCCCTCTGACTTTCTTATTGACGATGAAACACAGAAGTTAAACCGGAATAAAATACAAAAGGCACAATGCTGACTTAAGGACAAGAGGACTGACCCTTCTTACTGACTATGTTTTGAACCATTCCTGTGACACTAGTTATAGATTCCGATGCTTCACTTCAGGTTTACTGTATCCCTCTGACCTTCTTATTGACGATGAAACTCAGAAATTGCATCGGAATTAAATACAAAAGGCACAATGCCGAATTAAGTACAAGAAGACTGACTCTTCCTACTGTCTATGTTTTGAATCATTTCTGTGACACTAGTTATATATTCCGATGCTTCACTTCAGGTTTACTGTATCCCTTGGACCTTATTATTGACGATGAAACACAGAAATTGCATCGGAATTAAATACAAAGGGCACAATGCCGAATTAAGTACAAGAAGACTGACTCTTCCTACTGTCTATGTTTTGAACCATTTCTGTGACACTAGTTATATATTCCGATGCTTCACTTCAGGTTTACTGTATCCCTTGGACCTTCTTATTGACGATGAAACACAGAAATTGCATCGGAATTAAATACAAAAGTCACAATGCCGACTTAAGTACAAGAAGACTGTATCTTCACACAGGCTATGTTTTGAAACATTCCTGTGACACTAGTTATAGATTCCGATGCTTCACTCCAGGTTTACTGTATCCCTTGGACCTTCTTATTGACGATGAAACACAGAAATTTCACCGGAATTAAATACAAAAGGCACAATACCGACTTAAGGACAAGAAGACTGACTCTTCATACTGACTACGTTTTGAACCATTCCTGTGACACTAGTTATAGATTCCGATGCTCACTTCAGGTTTACTGTATCCCTCTGACTTTCTTATTGACAATGAAACACAGAAATTGCATCGGAATTAAATACAAAAGGCACAATGCCGGCTTAAGGACAAGAAGACTGTCTCTTCTTACTGAGTATGATTTGAACCATTCCTGTGACACTAGTTATAGATTCCGATGCTTCACTTTAGGTTTACTGTATCCCTCTGACCTTCTTATTGACGAAGACACACAGAAATTGCCCCGGAATTAAATAGAAAAGGCACAATGCCGACTTAAGTACAAGAAGACTGACTCTTCTTACTGTCTATGTTTTGAAACATTCCTGTGACACTAGTTATAGATTTCGATGCTTCACTTCAGGTTTAATGTATCCCTCTGACTTTCTTATTGACGATGAAACACAGAAGTTAAACCGGAATAAAATACAAAAGGCACAATGCTGACTTAAGGACAAGAGGACTGACCCTTCTTACTGACTATGTTTTGAACCATTCCTGTGACACTAGTTATAGATTCCGATGCTTCACTTCAGGTTTACTGTATCCCTTGGACCTTATTATTGACGATGAAACACAGAAATTGCATCGGAATTAAATACAAAGGGCACAATGCCGAATTAAGTACAAGAAGACTGACTCTTCCTACTGTCTATGTTTTGAACCATTCCATTGACACTAGTTATAGATTCCGATGCTTGACTTCAGGCTTACTGAATCCCTTGGACCTTCTTATTGACGATAAAACGCAGAAATTGCATCGGAATTTAATTCAAAAGGCACAATGCCGACTCAAGTACAAGAAGACTGACTCTTCTTACTGTCTATGTTTTGAACCATTCCTGTGACACTAGTTATAGATTCCAATGCTTCACTTCAGGTTTACTGTATACCTCTGACCTTCTTATTGACAATGAAACACTGAAATTGCATCGGAATTAAATACAAAAGGCACAATTCCGACTTAAGTACAAGAAGACTGTATCTTCATACAGTCTATGTTTTGAAACATTCCTGTGACACTAGTTATAGATTCCGATGCATCACTCCAGGTTTACTGTATCCCTTGGACCTTCTTATTGACGATGAAACACAGAAATTGCACCGGAAGTAAATACAAAAGGCACAATACCGACTTAAGGACAAGAAGACTGACTCTTCTTACTGACTATGTTTTGAACCATTCCTGTGACACTAGTTATAGATTCCGATGCTCACTTCAGGTTTACTGTATCCCTCTGACTTCCTTATTGACGATGAAACACAGAAATTGCACCGGAATTAAATACAAAAGGCACAATGCCGGCTTAAGGGCAAGAAGACTGACTCTTCTTACTGAGTATGATTTGAACCATTCCTATGACACTAGTTATAGATTCCGATGCTTCCCTTTAGGTTTACTGTATCCCTCTGACCTTCTTATTGACGAAGACACACAGAAATTGCCTCGGAATTAAATAGAAAATGCACAATGCCAACTTAAGTACAATAAGACTGACTCTTCTTACTGTCTATGTTTTGAAACATTCCTGTGACACTAGTTATGGATTCCGATGCTTCACTTCAGGTTTACTGTATCCCTCTGACTTTCTTATTGACGATGAAACACAGAAGATAAACCGGAATTAAATACAAAAGGCACAATGCCGACTTAAGTACAAGAAGACTGACTCTTCTTACTGTCTATGTTTTGAACCATTTCTGTGACACTAGTTATATATTCCGATGCTTCACTTCAGGTTTACCGTATCCCTTGGACCTTATTATTGACGATGAAGCACAGAAATTGCATCGGAATTAAATACAAAGGGCACAATGCCGAATTAAGTACAAGAAGACTGACTCTTCCTACTGTCTATGTTTTGAACCATTCCATTGACACTAGTTATAGATTCCGATGCTGGACTTCAGGCTTACTGAATCCCTTGGACCTTCTTATTGACGATAAAACACAGAAATTGCATCGGAATTTAATACAAAAGGCACAATGCCGACTCAAGTACAAGAAGACTGACTCTTCTTACTGTCTATGTTTTAACCATTCCTGTGACACTAGTTATAGATTCCAATGCTTCACTTCAGGTTTACTGTATCCCTCTGACCTTCTTATTGACGATGAAACACTGAAATTGCATCGGAATTAAATACAAAAGGCACAATTCCGACTCAAGTACAAGAAGACTGACTCTTATTACTGTCTATATTTTGAACCATTCCTGTGACACTAGTTATAGATGCCAATGCTTCACTTCAGGTTTACTGTATCCCTCTGACCTGCTTATTGACGAGGAAACACAGAAATTGCATCGGAATTAAATACAAAAGGCACAATGCCGACTTAAGTACAAGAAGACTGTATCTTCATACTGTCTATGTTTTGAACCATTCCATTGACACTAGTTATAGATTCCGATGCTTGACTTCAGGTTTACTGAATCCCTTGGACCTTCTTATTGACGATAAAACACAGAAATTGCATCGGAATTTAATACAAAAAGCACAATGCCGACTCAAGTACAAGAAGACTGAATCTTCTTACTGTCTATGCTTTGAACCATTCCTGTGACACTAGTTATAGATTCCAATGCTTCACTTCAGGTTTACTTATCCCTCTGACCCTCTTATTGACGATGAAACACAGAAATTGCATCGCAATTAAATACAAAAGGCACAATGCCGAATTAAGTATAAGAAGACTGACTCTTCCTACTGTCTATGTTTTGAACCATTCCATTGACACTAGTTATAGATTCCGATGCATCACTCCAGGTTTACAGTATCCCTTTTACATTCTTATTGACGATGAAACACTGAAATTGCAACGGAATTAAATTCAAAAGGCACAATGCCGACTCAAGTACAAGGAGACTGACTCTTCTTACAGTCTATGTTTTGAACCATTCCTGTGACACTAGTTATAGATTCCGATGCTTCACTTCAGGTTTACTGTATCCCTCTGACCTTCTTATTGACGATGAAACACAGAAATTGCATCGGAATTAAATAGAAAAGGCACAATGCCGAATTAAGTACAAGAAGACCGACTCTTCCTACTGTCTATGTTTTGAACCATTTCTGTGACACTAGTTATATATTCCGATGCTTCACTCCAGGTTTACTGTATCCCATAGACCTTCTTATTGACCATGAAACACAGAAATTGAATCAGAATTAAATAAAAAAGGCACAATGCCGACTTAAGTACAAGAAGACTGTATCTTCATACAGTCTATGTTTTGAAACATTCCTGTGACACTACTTATAGATTCCGTTGCTTCACTCCAGGTTTACTGTATCCCTTGGACCTTCTTATTGACGATGAAAGACAGAAATTGCACCGGAATTAAATACAAAAGGCACAATACCGACTTAAGGACAAGAGGACTGACTCTTCTTACTGACTATGTTTTGAACCATTCTTGTGACACTAGTTATAGATTCCGATGCTCACTTCAGGTTTACTGTATCCCTCTGACTTTCTTATTGACGATGAAACACAGAAATTGCACCGGAATTAAATACAAATGGCACAATGTCGGCTTAAGGACAAGAAGACTTACTCTTCGTACTGAGTATGATTTGAACCATTCCTGTGACACTAGTTATAGATTCCGATGCTTCGCTTTAGGTTTACTGTATCCCTCTGACCTTCTTATTGACGAAGACACACAGAAATTGCCTTGGAATTAAATAGAAAAGGCACAATGCCGACTTAAGTACAAGAAGACTGACTCTTCTTACTGTCTATGTTTTGAAACATTCCTGTGACACTAGTTATGGATTCCGATGCTTCACTTCAGGTTTACTGTATCCCTCTGACTTTCTTATTGACGATGAAACACAGAAGATAAAACGGAATTAAATACAAAAGGCACAATGCTGACTTAAGGACAAGAGGACTGACCCTTCTTACTGACAATGTTTTGAACCATTCCTGTGACACTAGTTATAGATTCCGATGCTTCACTTCAGGTTTACTGTATCCCTCTGACCTTCTTATTGACGATGAAACTCAGAAATTGCATCGGAATTAAATACAAAAGGCACAATGCCGAATTAAGTACAAGAAGACTGACTCTTCCTACTGTCTATGTTTTGAACCATTTCTGTGACACTAGTTATATATTCCGATGCTTCACTTCAGGTTTACTGTATCCCTTGGACCTTATTATTGACGATGAAACACAGAAATTGCATCGGAATTAAATACAAAGGGCACAATGCCGAATTAAGTACAAGAAGACTGACTCTTCCTACTGTCTATGTTTTGAACCATTCCATTGACACTAGTTATAGATTCCGATGCTTGACTTCAGGCTTACTGAATCCCTTGGACTTTCTTATAGACGATAAAACACAGAAATTGCATCGGAATTTAATACAAAAGGCACAATGCCGACTCAAGTTCAAGAAGACTGACTCTTCTTACTGTCTATGTTTTGAACCATTCCTGTGACACTAGTTATAGATTCCAATGCTTCACTTCAGGTTTACTGTATCCCTCTGACCTTCCTATTGACGATGAAACACTGAAATTGCATCGGAATTAAATACAAAAGGCACAATTCCGACTCAAGTACAAGAAGACTGACTCTTATTACTGTCTATATTTTGAACCATTCCTGTGACACTAGTTATAGATGCCAATGCTTCACTTCAGGTTTACTGTATCCCTCTGACCTTCTTATTGACGATGAAACACAGAAATTGCATCGGAATTAAATAGAAAAGGCACAATGCCGTATTAAGTACAAGAAGACTGACTCTTCTTACTGTCTATGTTTTGATCTATTCCTGTGACAATAGTTATATATTCCGATGCTTCACTTCAGGTTTACTGTATCCCTTGGACCTTCTTATTGACGATGAAACACAGAAATTGCATCGGAATTAAATACAAAAGGCACAATGCCGACTTAAGTACAAGAAGACTGTATCTTCTTACTGTCTATGTTTTGAAACATTCCTGTGACACTAGTTATAGATTCAGATGCTTCACTCCAGGTTTACTGTATCCCTTGGACCTTCTTATTGACGATGAAACACAGAAATTGCATCGGAATTAAATACAAAAGGCACAATGCCGACTTAAGGACAAGAAGACTGACTCTTCTTACTGACTATGTTTTGATGCATTCCTGTGACACTAGTTATAGATTCCGATGCTTCACTTCAGGTTTTCTGTGTCCCTCTGACCTTCTTATTGACGAAGACACACAGAAATTGCCTCGGAATTAAATTGAAAGGGCACATGCCGACTTAAGTACACGAAGACTGACTCTTCTTAATGTCTATGTTTTGAAGCATTCCTGTGACAATAGTTATAGATTCCGATGCTTCACTATAGGTTTAGAGTATCCCTTGGACCTTCTTATTGACGATGAACACAGTAATTGCATCGGAATTAAATAGAAAAGGCACAATGCCGACTTAAGTAGAAGAAAACTGCCTCTTCTTGGTAACTATGTTTTGAACCATTCCTGAGACACTAGTTATAGATTCCGATGCTTCACATCAGGTTTACTGTATCCGTCTGACCTTCTTATTGACGATGAAACACAGAAATTGCATCGGATTTAAATAAAAAAGGCACAATGCCGACTTAAGTACAAGAAGACTGTCTCTTCTTACTGTCTATGATTTGCACTATTCCATTGACAATAGTTATAGATTCCGATGCTTCACTCCAGGTTTACTGTATCCCTTTTACATTCTTATTGACGATGAAACACAGAAATTGCATCGGAATTAAATACAAAAGGCAAAATGCCGGCTTAAGTACAAGAAGACAGACTCTTCCTACTGTCTATGTTTTGAACCATTCCTGTGACACTAGTTATGGATTCCGATGCTTCACTTCAGGTTTACTGTATCCCTCTGACCTTATTCTTGATGAAACACAGAAATTGCATCGGAATGAAATATAAAAGGCACAATACCGACTTAAGTACAAGAAGACTGACTCTTCTTACTGTCTATGTTTTGAACTATTCCTGTGACACTAGCTATTGATTCCGATGCTTCACTTCAGGTTTACTGTATCATTTTGAACTTCTTATTGACGATGAAACACAGAAATTACATCGGAATCAAATACCAAAAGCATAATGCCGACTTAAGTACAAAAAGACTGACTCTTCTTACTGACTATGTTTTGAACCATTCCTGTGACACTAGTTATAGATTCCGAAGCTTCACTTCAGGTTTACTGTATCCCTCTGACCTTATTCACGATGAAACACAGAAAGTGCATCGGAATTAAATACAAAAGGCACAATACCGACTGACTCTTCTTACTGTCTATGTTTTGAACAATTCCTGTGACACTAGTTATAGATTCCGATACTTCACTTCAGGTTTACTGAATGCTTCTGACCTTCTTATTGACGATGAAACACGGAATTTGCATCGGAATTAAATACAAAAGGCACAATGCCGACTTAGGTACAAGAAAACTGACTCTTCTAACTGTCTATGTTTTGAACCATTCCTGTGACACATGTTATAGATTCCGATGCTCGACTTCAGGTTTACTGTATCCCTTGGACCTTCTTATTGACGATGAAACATAGAAATTGCATCGTTATTTAATACAAAAGGCTCAGTGCCAACTCAAGTACAAGAAGACTGTCTCTTCTTACTGTCTATGTTTTGAAACATTCCTGTGACACTAGTTATAGAATACGATGCTTCACTTCGGGTTTACTGTATCTCTCTGACTTTCTTATTGACGATGAAACACAGAAGTTGCACCGGAATTAAATACAAAAGGCACAATGCTGACTTAAGGACAGGAAGACTGACTCTTCTTACTGACTATGTTTTGAACCATTCCTGTGACACTAGTTATAGATTCCGATGCTTCACTTCAGGTTTACTGTATCCCTCTGACCTTCTTATTGTCGATGAAAGACAGAAATAGCATCGGAATTAAATACAAAAGGCACAATGCCGAACTAAGTACAAGAAGACTGACTCTTCCTACTGTCTATGTTTTGAACCATTCCATTGACACTAGTTATAGATTCCAATGCTTGACATAAGGTTTACTGAATCCCTTGGACCTTCTTATTGACGACAAAACACAGAAATTGCATCGGAATTTAATACAAAAGGCACAATGCCGACTCAAGTACAAGAAGACTGACTCTTCTTACTGTCTATGTTTTGAACCATTCCTGTGACACTAGTTATACATTCCAATGCTTCACTTCAGGTTTACTGTATCCCTCTGACCTTCTTATTGACGATGAAACACAGAAATTGCATCGGAATTAAATAGAAAAGGCACAATGCCGAATTAAGTACAAGAAGACTGCCTCTTCCTACTGTCTATGTTTTCAACCATTTCTGTGACACTAGTTATATATTCCGATGCTTCACTTCAGGTTTACTGTATCCCTTGGAACTTCTTATTGACGATGAAACACAGAAATTGCATCGGAATTAAATACAAAAGGCACAATGCCGACTTAAGTACAAGAAGACTGTATCTTCTTACTGTCTATGTTTTGAAACATTCCTGTGACACTAGTTATAGATTCCGATGCTTCACTC
Source organism: Schistocerca serialis cubense (assembly GCF_023864345.2). NCBI lineage: Eukaryota > Metazoa > Arthropoda > Insecta > Orthoptera > Acrididae > Schistocerca > Schistocerca serialis. The sequence continues at coordinate 1,096,995,799 of NC_064640.1, forward strand.
CAGGTTTACTGTATCCCTTTGACCTTCTTATTGACGATGAAACACAGAAATTGCATCGGAATTAAGTACACAAAGCACAAGGCCGACTTAAGGACAGGCAGACTGACTCTTCTTACTGACTATGTTTTGAACCATTCCTGTGACACTAGTTATAGATTCCGATGCTCACGTCATGTTTACTGTATCCCTCTGACTTTCGTATTGACGATGAAACACAGAAATTGCACCGGAATTAAATACAAAAGGCACAATGCCGACATAAGGACAAGAAGACTGACTCTTCTTACCGACTATGTTTTGAACCATTCCTGTGACACTAGTTATAGATTCCGATGCTTCACTTTAGGTTTACTGTATCCCTCTGACCTTCTTATTGACGAAGACACACAGAAATTGCCTCGGAATTAAATAAAAAAGGCACAATGCCGACTTAAGTACAAGAAGACTGACTCTTCCTACTGTCTATGTTTTGAACCATTTCTGTGACACTAGTTATATATTCCGATGCTTCACTTCAGGTTTACTGTATCCCTTGGACCTTATTATACGATGAAACACAGAAATAGCAACGGAATAAAATACAAAAGGCACAATGCCGAATTAAGTACAAGAAGACTGACTCTTCCTACTGTCTATGTTTTGAACCATTCCATTGACACTACTTATAGATTCCGATTCTTGACTTCAGGTTTACTGAATCCCTTGGACCTTCTTATTGACGATAAAACACAGAAATTGCATCGCAATTTAATACAAAAGTCACAATGCCGACTCAAGTACAAGAAGACTGACTCTTCTTAATGTCTATGATTTGAACCATTCCTGTGACACTAGTTATACATTCCAATGCTTCACTTCAGGTTTACTGTATCCCTCTTACCTTCTTATTGACGATGAAACACAGAAATTGCATCGGAATTAAATAGAAAAGGCGCAATGCCGAATTAAGTACAAGAAGACTGACTCTTCCTAGTGTCTATGTTTTGAACCATTCCTGTGACACTAGTTATATATTCCGATGCTTCACTTCCGGTTTACTGTATCCCTTGGACCTTCTTATTGACGATGAAACACAGAAATTGCATCGGAATTAAATACAAAAGGCACAATGCCGACTTAAGTACAAGAAGACTGTATCTTCTTACTGTCTATGTTTTGAAACATTCCTGTGACACTAGTTACAGATTCCGATGCTTCACTCCAGGTTTACTGTATCCCTTGGACTTTCTTATTGACGATGAAACACAGAAATTGCATCGGAATTTAATACAAAAGGTACAATGCCGACTTAAGGACAAGAAGACTGACTCTTCTTACTGACTATGTTTTGAAGCATTCCTGTGACACTAGTTATAGATTACGATGCTTCACTTCAGGTTTACTGTATCCCTCTGACCTTCTTATTGACGAAGACACACAGAAATTGCCTCGGAATTAAATAGAAAAGGCACAATGCCGATTTAAGTACAAGAAGACTGACTCCTCTTAATGTCTATGTTTTGAACCATTCCTGTGACACTAGTTATAGATTCCGATGCTTCACTCTAGGTTTAGTGTATCCCTTGGACCTTCTTATTGACGATGAACACAGTAATTGCATCGGAATTAAATAGAAAAGGCACAATGCCGACTTAAGTAGAAGAAGACTGACTCTTCTTACTAACTATGTTTTGAACCATTCCTGAGACACTAGTTATAGATTCGGATGCTTCACTTCAGGTTTACTGTATCCCTTGGACTTTCTTATTGACGATGAAACACAGAAATTGCATCGGAATTAAATACAAAACGTACAATGCCGACTTAAGGACAATAAGACTGACTCTTCTTACTAACTATGTTTTGAAGCATTCCTGTGACACTAGTTATAGATTCCGATGCTTGACTTCAGGTTTACTGTATCCCTTGGACCTTCTTATTGACGATGAAACACAGAAATTGCATCGGAATTTTATACAAAAGGCACAATGCCGACACAAGTACAAGAGGATTGACTCTTCTTACTGTCTATGGTTTGAAACATTCCTGTGACACTAGTTATAGATTCCGATGCTTCACTTCGGTTAACTGTATCCCTCTGACTTTCTTATTGACGATGAAACACAGAAGTTGCACCGGAATTAAATACAAAAGGCACAATGCTGACTTAAGGACAAGAAGACTGACTCTTCTTACTGACTATGTTTTGAACCATTCCTGTGACACTAGTTATATATTCCGATGCTTCACTTCAGGTTTACTGTATCCCTCTGACCTTCTTATTGACGATGAAACACAGAAATTGCAACGGAATTAAATACAAGAGGCACAATGCCGACTTAAGGACAAGAAGACTGACTCTTTATACTGACTATGTTTTGAACCATTCCTGTGACACTAGTTATAGATTCCGATGCTTCACTTCAGGTTTACTGTATCCCTCTGACCTTCATATTGACGAAGACACACAGAAATTGGGTCGGAATTAAATTGAAAAGGCACATAGCCGTTTAAGTACAAGAAGACTGACTCTTCTTAATGTCTATGTTTTGAACCATTCCTGTGACACTAGTTATAGATTCCGATGCGTCACTTTAGGTTTAGTGTATCCCTTGGACCTTCTTATTGACGATGAACACAGTAATTGCATCGGAATTAAATAGAAAAGGCACAATGCCGACTTAAGTAGAAGAAGACTGACTCTTCTTACTGACTATGCTTTGAACCATTCCTGAGACACTAGTTATAGATTCCGATGCTTCACTTCAGGTTTACTGTATCCCTCTAACCTTCTTATTGACGATGAAACACAGAAATTGCATCGGAACTAAATACAAAAGGCACAATGCCGACTTAAGTACAGGAAGACTGTATCTTCTTAGTGTCTATGTTTTGAAACATTCCTGTGACACTAGTTATAGATTCCGATGCTTCACTCCAGGTTTACTGTATCCCTTTGACCTTCTTATTGACGATGAAACACAGAAATTGCATCGGAATTAAATACAAAAAGCACAAGGCCGACTTAAGGACAAGAAGACTGACTCTTCTTACTGACTATGTTTTGAACCATTCCTATGACACTAGTTATAGATTCCGATGCTCGCGTCATGTTTACTGTATCCCTCTGACTTTCGTATTGACGATGAAACACAGAAATTGCACCGTAATTAAATACAAAAGGCACAATGCCGACATAAGGACAAGAAGACTGACTCTTCTTACTGACTATGTTTTGAACCATTCCTGTGACACTAGTTATAGATTCCGATGCTTCACTTTAGGTTTACTGTATCCCTCTGACCTTCTTATTGACGAAGACACACAGAAATTGCCTCGGAATTAAATAAAAAAGGCACAATGCCGACTTAAGTACAAGAAGACTGACTCTTCCTACTGTCTATGTTTTGAACCATTTCTGTGACACTAGTTATATATTCCGATGCTTCATTCAGGTTTACTGTATCCCTTGGACCTTATTATTGACGATGAAACACAGAAATAGCAACGGAATGAAATACAAAAGGCACATTGCCGAATTAAGTACAAGAAGACTGACTCTTCCTACTGTCTATGTTTTGAAGCATTCCATTGACACTACTTATAGATTCCGATGCTTGACTTCAGGTTTACTGAATCCCTTGGACCTTCTTATTGACGATAAAACACAGAAATTGCATCGCAATTTAATACAAAAGTCACAATGCCGACTCAAGTACAAGAAGACTGACTCTTCTTAATGTCTATGATTTGAACAATTCCTGTGACACTAGTTATACATTCCAATGCTTCACTTCAGGTTTACTGTATCCCTCTTACCTTCTTATTGACGATGAAACACAGAAATTGCATCGGAATTAAATAGAAAAGGCGCAATGCCGAATTAAGTACAAGAAGACTGACTCTTCCTAGTGTCTATGATTTGAACCATTCCTGTGACACTAGTTATATATTCCGATGCTTCACTTCCGGTTTACTGTATCCCTTGGACCTTCTTATTGACGATGAAACACAGAAATTGCATCGGAATTAAATACAAAAGGCACAATGCCGACTTAAGTATAAGTTGACTGTATCTTCTTACTGTCTATGTTTTGAAACATTCCTGTGACACTAGTTACAGATTCCGATGCTTCACTCCAGGTTTACTGTATCCCTTGGACTTTCTTATTGACGATGAAACACAGAAATTGCATCGGAATTTAATACAAAAGGTACAATGCCGACTTAAGGACAAGAAGACTGACTCTTCTTACTGACTATGTTTTGAACCATTCCTGTGACACTAGTTATAGATTACGATGCTTCACTTCAGGTTTACTGTATCCCTCTGACCTTCTTATTGACGAAGACACACAGAAATTGCCTCGGAATTAAATAGAAAAGGCACAATGCCGACTTAAGTACAAGAAAGCTGATTCCTCTTAATGTCTATGTTTTGAACCATTACTGTGACACTAGTTATAGATTCCGATGCATCACTCTAGGTTTAGTGTATCCCTTGGACCTTCTTATTGACGATGAACACAGTAATTGAATCGGAATTAAATAGAAAAGGCACAATGCCGACTTAAGTAGAAGAAGACTGACTCTTCTTACTAACTATGTTTTGAACCATTCCTGAGACACTAGTTATAGATTCGGATGCTTCACTTCAGGTTTACTGTATCCCTTGGACTTTCTTATCGACGATGAAACACAGAAATTGCATCGGAATTAAATACAAAAGGTACAATGCCGACTTAAGGACAAGAAGACTGACTCTTCTTACTTACTATGTTTTGAAGCATTCCTGTGACACTAGTTATAGATTCCGATGCTTGACTTCAGGTTTACTGTATCCGTCTGACCTTCTTATTGACGATGAAACACAGAAATTGCATCGGAATTAAATACAAAAGACAGAATGCCGACTTAAGTACAAGAAAACTGACTCTTCTTACTCTCTATGTTTTCAACCATTCCTGTGACACTAGTTATAGATTCCAATGCTTGACTTCAGGTTTACTGAATCCCTTGGACCTTCTTATTGACGATAAAACACAGAAATTGCATCGGAATTTAATAGAAAATGCACAATGCCGAATTAAGTACAGGAAGACTGACTCTTCCTACTGTCTATGTTTTGAACCATTTATGTGACACTAGTTATATATTCCGATGCTTCACTTCAGGTTTACTGTATCCCTCTGACCTTCTTATTGAAGATGAAACACAGAAATTGCAACGGAATTAAATACAAGAGGCACAATGCCGACTTAAGGACAAGAAGACTGACTCTTTATACTGACTATGTTTTGAACCATTCCTGTGACACTAGTTATAGATTCCGATGCTTCACTTCAGGTTTACTGTATCCCTCTGACCTTCTTATTGACGAAGACACACAGAAATTGCGTCGGAATTAAATAGAAAAGGCACATAGCCGTTTAAGTACAAGAAGACCGACTCTTCTTACTGACTATGTTTTGAACCATTCCTGTGACACTAGTTATAGATTCCGATGCTTCACTTTAGGTTTACTGTATCCCTCTGACCTTCTTATTGACGAAGACACACAGAAATTGCCTCGGAATTAAATAAAAAAGGCACAATGCCGACTTAAGTACAAGAAGACTGACTCTTCCTACTGTCTATGTTTTGAACCATTTCTGTGACACTAGTTATATATTCCGATGCTTCATTCAGGTTTACTGTATCCCTTGGACCTTATTATTGACGATGAAACACAGAAATAGCAACGGAATGAAATACAAAAGGCACATTGCCGAATTAAGTACAAGAAGACTGACTCTTCCTACTGTCTATGTTTTGAAGCATTCCATTGACACTACTTATAGATTCCGATGCTTGACTTCAGGTTTACTGAATCCCTTGGACCTTCTTATTGACGATAAAACACAGAAATTGCATCGCAATTTAATACAAAAGTCACAATGCCGACTCAAGTACAAGAAGACTGACTCTTCTTAATGTCTATGATTTGAACAATTCCTGTGACACTAGTTATACATTCCAATGCTTCACTTCAGGTTTACTGTATCCCTCTTACCTTCTTATTGACGATGAAACACAGAAATTGCATCGGAATTAAATAGAAAAGGCGCAATGCCGAATTAAGTACAAGAAGACTGACTCTTCCTAGTGTCTATGATTTGAACCATTCCTGTGACACTAGTTATATATTCCGATGCTTCACTTCCGGTTTACTGTATCCCTTGGACCTTCTTATTGACGATGAAACACAGAAATTGCATCGGAATTAAATACAAAAGGCACAATGCCGACTTAAGTATAAGTTGACTGTATCTTCTTACTGTCTATGTTTTGAAACATTCCTGTGACACTAGTTACAGATTCCGATGCTTCACTCCAGGTTTACTGTATCCCTTGGACTTTCTTATTGACGATGAAACACAGAAATTGCATCGGAATTTAATACAAAAGGTACAATGCCGACTTAAGGACAAGAAGACTGACTCTTCTTACTGACTATGTTTTGAACCATTCCTGTGACACTAGTTATAGATTACGATGCTTCACTTCAGGTTTACTGTATCCCTCTGACCTTCTTATTGACGAAGACACACAGAAATTGCCTCGGAATTAAATAGAAAAGGCACAATGCCGACTTAAGTACAAGAAAGCTGATTCCTCTTAATGTCTATGTTTTGAACCATTACTGTGACACTAGTTATAGATTCCGATGCATCACTCTAGGTTTAGTGTATCCCTTGGACCTTCTTATTGACGATGAACACAGTAATTGAATCGGAATTAAATAGAAAAGGCACAATGCCGACTTAAGTAGAAGAAGACTGACTCTTCTTACTAACTATGTTTTGAACCATTCCTGAGACACTAGTTATAGATTCGGATGCTTCACTTCAGGTTTACTGTATCCCTTGGACTTTCTTATCGACGATGAAACACAGAAATTGCATCGGAATTAAATACAAAAGGTACAATGCCGACTTAAGGACAAGAAGACTGACTCTTCTTACTTACTATGTTTTGAAGCATTCCTGTGACACTAGTTATAGATTCCGATGCTTGACTTCAGGTTTACTGTATCCGTCTGACCTTCTTATTGACGATGAAACACAGAAATTGCATCGGAATTAAATACAAAAGACAGAATGCCGACTTAAGTACAAGAAAACTGACTCTTCTTACTCTCTATGTTTTCAACCATTCCTGTGACACTAGTTATAGATTCCAATGCTTGACTTCAGGTTTACTGAATCCCTTGGACCTTCTTATTGACGATAAAACACAGAAATTGCATCGGAATTAAATAGAAAATGCACAATGCCGAATTAAGTACAGGAAGACTGACTCTTCCTACTGTCTATGTTTTGAACCATTTATGTGACACTAGTTATATATTCCGATGCTTCACTTCAGGTTTACTGTATCCCTCTGACCTTCTTATTGAAGATGAAACACAGAAATTGCAACGGAATTAAATACAAGAGGCACAATGCCGACTTAAGGACAAGAAGACTGACTCTTTATACTGACTATGTTTTGAACCATTCCTGTGACACTAGTTATAGATTCCGATGCTTCACTTCAGGTTTACTGTATCCCTCTGACCTTCTTATTGACGAAGACACACAGAAATTGCGTCGGAATTAAATAGAAAAGGCACATAGCCGTTTAAGTACAAGAAGACCGACTCTTCTTAATGTCTATGATTTGAACCATTCCTGTGACACTAGTTATAGATTCCGATGCGTCACTCTAGGTTTAGTGTACCCCTTGGACCTTCTTATTGACGATGAACACAGTAATTGCATCGGAATTAAATAGAAAAGGCACAATGCCGACTTAAGTAGAAGAAGACTGACTCTTCTTACTGACTATGTTTTGAACCATTCCTGAGACACTAGTTATAGATTCCGATGCTTCACTTCAGGTTTACTGTATCCCTCTAACCTTCTTATTGACGATGAAACACAGAAATTGCATCGGAATTAAATACAAAAGGCACAATGCCGACTTAAGTACAAGAAGACTGAATGTGCCCACTGTCTATGTTTTGAAGCATTCCTGAGACACTAGTTAAAGATTCCGATGCTTCACTTCAAGTTTACTGTATCCCTCTGACCTACATATTGACGATGAAACACAGAAATTGAACCGGAATTCAATACAAAAGGCACAATGCCGACTTAAGTACAAGAAGACTGACTCTTCTTACTGTCTATGTTTTGAACCATACCACTGACACTAGTTATAGTTTCCGATGCTTCACTCCAGGTTTACTGTATCCCTTGGACCTTCTTATTGACGATGAAACACAGAAATTGCATCGGAATTAAATAGAAAAGGCACAATGCCGACTAAAGTACAAGAAGACTGACTCTTCTTACTGTCCATGTATTGAAACATTCCTGTGACACTAGTTATAGATTCCGATGCTTCACTCCAGGTTTACTGTATCCCTTGGACCATCTTATTAACGATGAAACACAGAAATTGCATCGGAATTAAATACAAAAGGCACAAGGCCGACTTAAGGACAAGAAGACTGACTCTTCTTAGTGACTATGTTTTGAACCATTCCTGTGACACTAGTTATAGATTCCGATGCTCACTTCAGGTTTACTGAATCCCTCTGACTTTCTTATTGACGATGAAACACAGAAATTGCACCGGTATTAAATACAAAAGGCACAATGCCGACATAAGGACAAGAAGACTGACTCTTCTTACTGACTATGTTTTGAACCATTCCTGTGACACTAGTTATAGATTCCGATGCTTCACTTTAGGTTTACTGTATCCCTCTGACCTTCTTATTGACGAAGATACACAGAAATTGCATCGGAATTAAATAGAAAAGGCACAATGCCGACTTAAGTACACGAAAACTGACTCTTCCTACTGTCTATGTTTTGAACCATTTCTGTGACACTAGTTATATATTCCGATGCATCACTTCAGGTTTACTGTATCCCTTGGACCTTATTATTGACGATGAAACACAAAAATAGCAACAGAATTAAATACAAAAGGCACAATGCCGAATTAAGTACAAGAAGACTGTCTCTTCCTACTTGTTTATGTTTTGAACCATTCCATTGACACTAGTTATAGATTCCGATGCTTGACTTCAGGTTTACTCAATCCCTTGGACCTTCTTATTGACGATAAAACACAGAAATTGCATCGCAATTTAATACAAAAGGCACAATGCCGACTCAAGTACAAGAAGACTGACTCTTCTTACTAACTATGTTTTGAACCATTCCTGAGACACTAGTTATAGATTCCGATGCTTCACTTCAGGTTTACTGTATCCCTCTGACCTTCTTATTGACGATGAAACACAGAAATTGCATCGGATTTAAATAAAAAAGGCACAATGCGACTTAAGTACAAGAAGACTGTCTCTTCTTACTGTCTATGTTTTGAACCATTCCATTGACACTAGTTATAGATTCCGATGCTTCATTCCAGGTTTACTGTATCCCTTTTACATTCTTATTGACGATGAAACACAGAAATTGCATCGGAATTAAATACAAAAGGCAAAATGCCGGCTTAAGTACAAGAGGACTGACTGTTCCTACTGTCTATGTTTTGAACCATTCCTGTGACACTAGTTATAGATTCCGATGCTTCACTTCAGGTTTACTGTATACCTCTGACCTTATTCACGATGAAACACAGAAATTGCATCGGAATGAATTACAAAAGGCACAATAACGACTTAAGTACAAGAAGACTGACTCTTCTTACTGTCTATGTTTTGAACCAATCCTGTGACACTAGCTATTGATTCCGATGCTTCACTTCAGGTTTACTGTATCATTTTGAACTTCTTATTGACGATGAAACACAGAAATTACATCGGAATCAAATACAAAAAGTATAATGCCGACTTAAGTACAAGAAGACTGACTCTTCTTACTGACTATGTTTTGTACCATTCCTGTGACACTAGTTATAGATTCCGATGCTTCACTTCAGGTTTACTGTATCCCTCTGACCTTATTCACGATGAAACACAGAAATTGCTTCGGAATTAAATACAAAAGGCACAATACCGACTGACTCTTCTTACTGTCTATGTTTTGTACAATTCCTGTGACACTAGTTATAGATTCCGATGCTTCACTTCAGGTTTACTGAATGCCTCTGACCTTCTTATTGACGATGAAACACAGAATTTGCATGGGAATTAAATACAAAAGGCACAATGCCGACTTAAGTACAAGAAGACTGACTCTTCTTACTGTCTATGTTTTGAACCATTCCTGTGACGCAAGTTATAGATTCCGATGCTTGACTTCAGGTTTACTGTATCACTTGGACCTTCTTATGGACGATGAAACACAGAAATTGCATCGGAATTTAATACAAAAGGCACAATGCCGACTCAAGTACAAGAAGACTGACTCTTCTTACTGTCTATGTTTTGAAACATTCCTGTGACACTAGTTATAGATTCCGATGCTTCACTTCTGTTTACTGTATCCCTCTGACTTTCTTATTGACGATGAAACACAGAAGTTGCACCGGAATTAAATACAAAAGGCACAATGCTGACTTAAGGACAAGAAGACTGACTCTTCTTACTGACTATGTTTTGAACCATTCCTGTGACACCAGTTATAGATTCGGATGCTTCACTTCAGGTTTACTGTATCCCTCTGACCTTCTTATTGAAGATGAAACACAGAAATTGCATCGGAATTAAATACAAAAGGCACAATGCCGACTGAAGTACAAGAAGACTGACTCTTCTTACTGACTATGTTTTGAACCATTTCTGTGACACTAGTTATAGATTCCGATGCTTCACTTCAGGTTTACTGTATCCCTCTGACCTACTTATTGACGATGAAACACAGAAATTGCATCGGAATTAAATACAAAAGGCAGAATGCCGACGTAAGTACAAGAAAACTGATTCTTCTTACTCTCTATGTTTTGAACCATTCCTGTGACACTAGTTATAGATTCCGATGCTTGACTTCAGGTTTACTGAATCCCTTGGACCTTCTTATTGACGATAAAACACAGAAAGTGCATCGGAATTTAATACAAAAGGCACAATGCCGACTCAAGTACAAGAAGACTTACTCTTCCTACTGTCTATGTTTTGAACCATTCCTGAGACACTAGTTATAGATTCCGATGCTTCACTTCAGGTTTACTGTATCCCTCTGACCTTCTTATTGACGATGAAACACAGAAATTGCATCGGATTTAAATAAAAAAGGCACAATGCGACTTAAGTACAAGAAGACTGTCTCTTCTTACTGTCTATGTTTTGAACCATTCCATTGACACTAGTTATAGATTCCGATGCTTCACTCCAGGTTTACTGTATCCCTTTTACATTCTTATTGACGATGAAACACAGAAATTGCATCGGAATTAAATACAAAAGGCAAAATGCCGGCTTAAGTACAAGAGGACTGACTGTTCCCACTGTCTATGTTTTGAACCATTCCTGTGACACTAGTTATAGATTCCGATGCTTCACTTCAGGTTTACTGTATACCTCTGAGCTTATTCACGATGAAACACAGAAATTGCATCGGAATGAATTACAAAAGGTACAATACCGACTTAAGTACAAGAAGACTGACTCTTCTTACTGTCTATGTTTTGAACCAATCCTGTGACACTAGCTATTGATTCCGATGCTTCACTTCAGGTTTACTGTATCATTTTGAACTTCTTATTGACGATGAAACACAGAAATTACATCGGAATCAAATACAAAAAGTATAATGCCGACTTAAGTACAAGAAGAATGACTCTTCTTACTGACTATGTTTTGTACCATTCCTGTGACACTAGTTATAGATTCCGATGCTTCACTTCAGGTTTACTGTATCCCTCTGACCTTATTCACGATGAAACACAGAAATAGCATCGGAATTAAATACAAAAGGCACAATACCGACTGACTCTTCTTACTGTCTATGTTTTGTACAATTCCTGTGACACTAGTTATAGATTCCGATGCTTCACTTCAGGTTTACTGAATGCCTCTGACCTTCTTATTGACGATGAAACACAGAATTTGCATGGGAATTAAATACAAAAGGCACAATGCCGACTTAAGTACAAGAAAACTGACTCTTCTTACTGTCTATGTTTTGAACCATTCCTGTGACACAAGTTATAGATTCCGATGCTTGACTTCAGGTTTACTGTATCACTTGGACCTTCTTATGGACGATTAAACAAAGAAATTGCATCGGAATTTAATACAAAAGGCACAATGCCGACTCAAGTACAAGAAGACTGACTCTTCTTACTGTCTATGTTTTGAAACATTCCTGTGACACTAGTTATAGATTCCGATGCTTCACTTCGGTTTACTGTATCCCTCTGACTTTCTTATTGACGATGAAACACAGAGGTTGCACCGGAATTAAATACAAAAGGCACTATGCTGACTTAAGGACAAGAAGACTGACTCTTCTTACTGACTATGTTTTGAACCATTCCTGTGACACTAGTTATAGATTCGGATGCTTCACTTCAGGTTTACTGTATCCCTCTGACATTCTTATTGACGATGACACACAGAAATTGCATCGGAATTAAATACAAAAGGCACTATGCCGACTGAAGTACAAGAAGACTGACTCTTCTTACTGACTATGTTTTGAACCATTTCTCTGACGCTAGTTATAGATTCCGATGCTTCACTTCAGGTTTACTGTATCCCTCTGACCTACTTATTGACGATGAAACACAGAAATTGCATCGGAATTAAATACAAAGGGCAGAAAGCCGACGTAAGTACAAGAAAACTGATTCTTCTTACTCTCTATGTTTTGAATCATTCCTGTGACACTAGTTATAGATTCCGATGCTTGACTTCAGGTTTACTGAATGCCTTGGACCTTCTTATTGACGATAAAACACAGAAATTGCATCGGAATTTAATACAAAAGGCACAATGCCGACTCAAGTACAAGAAGACTTACTCTTCTTACTGTCTATGTTTTGAACCATTCCTGTGACACTAGTTATAGATTCCAATGCTTCACTTCAGGTTTACTGTATCCCTCTGACCTTCTTATTAACGATGAAACACAGAAATTGCATCGGAATTAAATAGAAAAGGCACAGTGCCGAATTAAGTACAAGAAGACTGACTCTTCCTACTGTCTATGTTTTGAAAAATTTATGTGACACTAGTTATATATTCCGATGCTTCACTTCAGGTTTACTGTATCCCTCTGACCTTCTTATTGACGATGAAACACAGAAATTGCACCGGAATTAAATACAAGAGACACAATGCCGACTTAAGGACAAGAAGACTGACTCTTCTTACTGACTATGTTTTGAACCATTCCTGTGACACTAGTTATAGATTCCGATGCTTGACTTCAGGTTTACTGTATCACTTGGACCTTCTTATGGACGATTAAACAAAGAAATTGCATCGGAATTTAATACAAAAGGCACAATGCCGACTCAAGTACAAGAAGACTGACTCTTCTTACTGTCTATGTTTTGAACCATACCACTGACACTAGTTATAGTTTCCGATGCTTCACTCCAGGTTTACTGTATCCCTTGGACCTTCTTACTGACGATGACACACAGAAATTGCATCGGAATTAAATCGAAAAGGCACAACGCCGACTAAAGTACAAGAAGACTGACTCCTCTTACTGTCTATGTTTTGAACCATTCCTGCGACACTAGTTACAGCTTCCGATGCTCCACTCCAGGCTTAGTGTATCCCTTGGAACTTCTTATTAACGATGAAACATAGAAATTGCATCGGAATTAAATAGAAAAGGCACTATGCCGACTTAAGTACAAGATGACTGACTCTTCTTACTGACTATGTTTTGATCCATTCCTGTGACACTAGTTATAGATTCCGATGCTTCACTTCAGGTTTACTGTATCCCTCTGACCTTCTTATTGACGATGTAACACAGAAATTGGATAGGAATTAAATACAAAAGGCACAATGCCGACTGAAGTACAAGAAGACTGACTCTTCTTACTGACTATGTTTTGAACCATTTCTGTGACACTAGTTATAGATTCCGATGCTTCACTTCAGGTTTACTGTATCATTTTGAACTTCTTATTGACGATGAAACACAGAAATTACATCGGAATCAAATACAAAAAGTATAATGCCGACTTAAGTACAATAAGACTGACTCTTCTTACTGACTATGTTTTGTACCATTCCTGTGACACTAGTTATAGATTCCGATGCTTCACTTCAGGTTTACTGTATCCCTCTGACCTTATTCACGATGAAACACAGAAATTGCATCGGAATGAATTACAAAAGGCACAATACCGACTTAAGTACAAGAAGACTGACTCTTCTTACTGTCTATGTTTTGAACCAATCCTGTGACACTAGCTATTGATTCCGATGCTTCACTTCAGGTTTACTGTATCATTTTGAACTTATTATTGACGATGAAACACAGGAATTACATCGGAATCAAATACAAAATGTATAATGCCGACTTAAGTACAAGAAGACTGACTCTTCTTACTGACTATGTTTTGTACCATTCCTGTGACACTAGTTATAGATTCCGATGCTTCACTTCAGGTTTACTGTATCTATCTGACCTTATTCACGATGAAACACAGAAATTGCATCGGAATTAAATACAAAAGGCACAATACCGACTGACTCTTCTTACTGTCTATGTTTGTACAATTCCTGTGACACTAGTTATAGATTCCGATGCTTCAATTCAGGTTCACTGAATGCCTCTGACCTTCTTATAGACGATGAAACACAGAATTTGCATGGGAATTAAATACAAAAGGCACAATGCCGACTGAAGTACAAGAAGACTGACTCTTCTTACTGACTATGTTTTGAACCATTTCTGTGACACTAGTTATAGATTCCGATGCTTCACTTCAGGTTTACTGTATCCCTCTGACCTTCTTATTGACGATGAAACACAGAAATTGCATCGGAATTAAATAGAAAAGGCACAGTGCCGAATTAAGTACAAGAAGACTGACTCTTCCTACTGTCTATGTTTTGAAAAATTTATGTGACACTAGTTATATATTCCGATGCTTCACTTCAGGTTTACTGTATCCCTCTGACCTTCTTATTGACGATGAAACACAGAAATTGCACCGGAATTAAATACAAGAGACACAATGCCGACTTAAGGACAAGAAGACTGACTCTTCTTACTGACTATGTTTTGAACCATTCCTGTGACACTAGTTATAGATTCCGATGCTTCACTTAACGTTTACTGTATCCCTCTGACATTCTTATTGACGAAGACACACAGAAATTGCCTCGGAATTAAATAGAAAAGGACAATGCCGTTTAAGTACAAGAAGACTGACTCTTCTTAATGTCTATGCCTTAAACCATTCCTGTGACACTAGTTATAGATTCCGATGCTTCACTCTAGGTTTAGTGTATCCCTTGGACCTTCTTATTGACGATGAACACAGTAATTGCATCGGAATTAAATAGAAAAGGCACAATGCCGACTTAAGTAGAAGAAGACTGACTCTACTTACTGACTATGATTTGAACCATTCCTGAGACACTAGTTATAGATTCCGATGTTTCACTTCAGGTTTACTGTATCCCTCTGACCTTCTTATTGACGACGAAACACAGAAATTGCATTGGAATTAAATACAAACGGCACAATGCCGACTTAAGTACAAGAAGACTGACTGTGCCCACTGTCTATGTTTTGAATCATTCCTGAGACACTAGTTAAAGATTCCGATGCTTCACTTCAGGTTTACTGTATCCCTCTGACCTACATATTGGCGATGAAACACAGAAATTGCACCGGAATTCAATACAAAAGGCACAATGCCGACTTAAGCACAAGAAGACTGACTCTTCTTACTGTCTATGTTTTGAACCATACCACTGACACTAGTTATAGTTTCTGATGCTTCACTCCAGGTTTACTGTATCCCTTGGACCTTCTTACTGACGATGACACACAGAAATTGCATCGGAATTAAATAGAAAAGGCACAATGACGACTAAAGTACAAGAAGACTGACTCTTCTTACTGTCTATGTTTTGAACCATTCCTGCGACACTAGTTACAGCTTCCGATGCTTCACTCCAGGCTTAGTATATCCCTTGGAACTTCTTATTAACGATGAAACACAGAAATTGCATCGGAATTAAATAGAAAAGGCACTATGCCGACTTAAGTACAACATGACTGACTCTTCTTACTGACTATGTTTTGATCCATTCCTGTGACACTAGTTATAGATTCCGATGCTTCACTTCAGGTTTACTGTATCCCCCTGACCTTCTTATTGACGATGAAACACAGAAATTGGATAGGAATTAAATAGAAAAGGCACTATGAGGACTTAAGTACAAGAAGACTGACTCTTCTTACTGTCTATGTTTGAACCATTACATTGACACTAGCTATAGCTTCCGAAGCTTCACTTCAGGTTTATTGTTTCCCTTGGACCTTCTTATTAACGATGAAACAATGAAATTGCATCGGAATTAAATACAAAAGGCACAATGCCGACTTAAGTACATGAAGACTGATTCTTCTTACTGACTATGATTTGAACCATTCCTGTGACACTACTTATAGAATCCGATGGTTCACTTCAGGTTTACTGATTCCGTTGGACCTTCTTATTGACGATGAAACACAGAAATTGCATCAGAATTAAATACAATAGTCACAACGCCTACTTAAGTACAAGAAGACTGACTCTTCCATCTGTCTATGTTTTGATCCATTCCTGTGACACTAGTTATGGATTCCGATGCTTCACTTCAGGTTTACTGTATCCCTTGGACCTTCTTATTGACGATGAAACACAGAAATTGCATCGGAATTAAATACAAAAGGCACAATGCTGACTTAAGTACATGAAGACTGATTCTTCTTACTGACTACGTTTTATACCATTCCTGTGACACTAGTTATAGATTCCGATGGTTCACTTCAGGTTTACTGTATCCGTTGGACCTTCTTATTGACGATGAAACACAGAAATTGTATCGGAATTAAATACAAAAGGCACAATGCCGACTTAAGTACAAGAAGACTGACTCATCCTACTGTCTATGTTTGAACCATTCCATTGACACTAGTTATAGCTTCCGAAGCTTCACTTCAGTTTTACTGTTTCCCTTGGACCTTCTTATTGACGACGAAACACAGAAATTGCATCGGAATTAAATACAAAAGGCACAATGGTGACTTAAGTACATGAAGACTGATTCTTCTTACTGACTACGTTTTATACCATTCCTGTGACACTAGTTATAGATTCCGATGGTTCACTTCAGGTTTACTGTATCCGTTGGACCTTCTTATTGACGATGAAACACAGAAATTGCATCGGAATTAAATACAAAAGGCACAATGCCGACTTAAGTACAAGAAGACTGACTCATCCTACTGTCTATGTTTGAACCATTCCATTGACACTAGTTATAGCTTCGGAAGCTTCACTTCAGTTTTACTGTTTCCCTTGGACGTTCTTATTAACGATGAATCAATGAAATTGCATCGGAATTAAATAGAAAAGGCACAATGCCGACTTAAGGACAAGAAGACTGTATCTTCTTACTGCCTATGTTTTGAACTATTCCTGTGACACTAGTTATAGATTCCGATGCCTCACTTCAGGTTTACTGTATCCCTCTGACCTTCTTATTGACGATGAAACACAGAAATTGCATCGGAATTAAATTCGAAAGGCACAATGCCGACTTAAGTGCAAGGAGACTGTCTCTTCTCACTGTCTATGTTTTGAACAATTCCTGTGACACTAGTTATAGGTTCTGATGCCTCACTTCAGGTTTACTGTATCCCTTGGATCTTCTTATTGACGATGAAACACAGAAATTGCATCAGAATTAAATACAAAAGGCACAATGCCGGCTTAAGGACAAGAAGACTGACTCTTCTTACTGACTATGTTTGGACCATTCCTGTGACACTAGTTATGGATTACGATGCTTCACTCCAGGTTTACTGTATCCCTAGGACCTTCTTATTGACGATGAAACACAGAAATTGCATCGGAATTAAATACAAAAGGCACAATGCCGACTTAAGTACAAGAAGACTGACTCATCCTACTGTCTATGTTTGAACCATTCCATTGACACTAGTTAAGGCTTCCGAAGCTTCACTTCAGGTTTACTGTTTCCCTTGCACCTTCTTATTAACGATGAGACAATGAAATTGCATCGGAATTACATACAAAAGTCACAATGCCGACTTAAGTATATGAAGACTGACTCTTCTTACTGTCTATGTTTTGCACCATTTCTGTGACACTAGTTATAGATTCCGATGCTTCACTTCAGGATTACTGTATCCCTCTTACCTTCTTATTGACGATGAAACACAGAAATTGCATCAGAATTAAATACAATAGTCACAACGCCTACTTAAGTACAAGAAGACTGACTCTTCCATCTGTCTATGTTTTGATCCATTCCTGTGACACTAGTTATGGATTCCGATGCTTCACTTCAGGTTTACTGTATCCCTTGGACCTTCTTATTGACGATGAAACACCGAAATTGCATCGGAATTAAATACAAAAGGCACAATGCTGACTTAAGTACATGAAGACTGATTCTTCTTACTGACTACGTTTTATACCATTCCTGTGACACTAGTTATAGATTCCGATGGTTCACTTCAGGTTTACTGTATCCGTTGGACCTTCTTATTGACGATGAAACACAGAAATTGTATCGGAATTAAATACAAAAGGCACAATGCCGACTTAAGTACAAGAAGACTGACTCATCCTACTGTCTATGTTTGAACCATTCCATTGACACTAGTTATAGCTTCCGAAGCTTCACTTCAGTTTTACTGTTTCCCTTGGACGTTCTTATTAACGATGAAACAATAAAATTGCATCGGAATTAAATACAAAAGGCACAATGCCGACTTAAGTACATGAAGACTGATTCTTCTTACTGTCTATGATTTGAACCATTCCTGTGACACTAGTGATAGATTCCGATCCTTCACTACAGGTTTACTGTATCCCTTGCACATTCTTATTGACGATAAAACACAGAAATTGCATCGGAATCAAATACAAAAGTCACAATGCCGACTTAAGTATATGAAGACTGACTCATCCTACTGTCTATGTTTGAACCATTCCATTGACACTAGTTATAGCTTCCGAAGCTTCACTTCAGTTTTACTGTTTCCCTTGGACCTTCTTATTGACGACGAAACACAGAAATTGCATCGGAATTAAATACAAAAGGCACAATGCTGACTTAAGTACATGAAGACTGATTCTTCTTACTGACTACGTTTTATACCATTCCTGTGACACTAGTTATAGATTCCGATGGTTCACTTCAGGTTTACTGTATCCGTTGGACCTTCTTATTGACGATGAAACACAGAAATTGCATCGGAATTAAATACAAAAGGCACAATGCCGACTTAAGTACAAGAAGACTGACTCATCCTACTGTCTATGTTTGAACCATTCCATTGACACTACTTATAGCTTCCGAAGCTTCACTTCAGTTTTACTGTTTCCCTTGGACGTTCTTATTAACGATGAATCAATGAAATTGCATCGGAATTAAATAGAAAAGGCACAATGCCGACTTAAGTACATGAAGACTGATTCTTCTTACTGTCTATGATTTGAACCATTCCTGTGACACTAGTGATAGATTCCGATCCTTCACTCCAGGTTTACTGTATCCTTTGCACATTCTTATTGACGATGAACCACAGAAATTGCATCGGAATGAAATACAAAAGGCACAATGCCGACTTAAGGACAAGAAGACTGTATCTTCTTACTGCCTATGTTTTGAACTATTCCTGTGACACTAGTTATAGATTCCGATGCCTCACTTCAGGTTTACTGTATCCCTCTGACCTTCTTATTGACGATGAAACAAGGCACATTGGATAGGAATTTAATAGAAAAGGCACAATGAGGACTTAAGTACAAGAAGACTGACTCTTCTTACTGTCTATGTTTTGAACCATACCTGTGACACTAGTTATAGATTCCGATGCTTGACTTCAGGTTTACTGTATCCCTTGGAACTTCTTATTGACGATGAAACACAGAAATTGCATCGGAATTTAATGCAAAAGGCATAATGCCGACTCAAGTACAAGAAGACTGACTCTTCTGATTGTCTATGTTTTGAACCACTCCTGTGACACTAGTTGTAAATTCCGATGCACCAGTTCAGGTTTACTGTATCGGTCTGACCTTCTTATATACGATGAAACACAGAAATTTCATCGGAATTATGTACAAAATGCACAATGCCGACTTAAGTACATGAAGACTGAGTCTTCTTACTGTCTATGTTTTGAACCATTCCTGTGACACTAGAGATAGATTCCGATGCTTCACTCCAGGTATACTGTATCCCTTGGACCTTCTTATTGACGATGAAACACAGAAATAGCATCGGAATTAAATACAAAAGGCACAATGCCGAATTAATGACAAGAAGACAGTATCTTCTTACTGCCAATGATTTGAACCATTCCTGTGACACTAGTTATAGATTCCGATGCTTCACTTCAGGTTTACTGTATCCCTCTGACCTTCTTACTGACGATGAAACACAGAAATTGCATCGGAATTAAATTCAAAAGGCACAATGCCGACTTAAGTGCAAGGAGACTGACTCTTCTTACAGACTATGTTTTGAACCATTCCTGTGACACTATTTATAGATTCCGATACTTCACTTCAGGTTTACTGTATCCGTTGGGCCTTCTTATTGACGATGAAACACAGAAATTGCATCGGAAATAAATACAAAAGGCACAATGCCGACTTAAGTACAAGAAGACTGACTCATCCTACTGTCGTTGTTTGAAACATTCCATTGACACTAGTTATAGCTTCCGAAGCTTCACTTCAGTTTTACTGTTTCCCTTGGACGTTCTTATTAACGATGAAACAATGAAATTGCTTCTTAATTAAATACAAAAGGCACAATGCCGACTTAAGTACATGAAGACTGATTCTTCTTACTGTCTATGATTTGAACCATTCCTGTGACACTAGTGATAGATTCCGATCCTTCACTCCAGGTTTACTGTATCCCTTGCACATTCTTATTGACGATGAAACACAGAAATTGCATCGGAATGAAATACAAAAGGCACAATGCCGACTTAAGGACAAGAAGACTGTATCTTCTTACTGCCTATTTTTGAACTATTCCTGTGACACTTGTTATAGATTCCGATGCCTCACTTCAGGTTTACTGTATCCCTCTGACCTTCTTATTGACGATGAAACACAGACATTGGATAGGAATTAAATAGAAAAGGCACAATGAGGACTTAAGTACAAGAAGACTGACTCTTCTTACTGTCAATGTTTTGAACCATTCCTGTGACTCTAGTTATAGATTCCGATGCTTGACCTCAGGTTTACTGTATCCCTTGGAACTTCTTATTGACGATGAAACACAGAAATTGCATCGGAATTTAATGCAAATGGCACAATGCCGACTCAAGTATAAGAAGACTGACTCTTCTGATTGTCTAAGTTTGAACCACTCCTGTGACACTAATTGTAAATTCCGATGCATCACTTCAGGTTTACTGTATCGATCTGACCTTCTTATATACGATGAAACACAGAAATTGCATCGGAATTAAATACAAAATGCACAATGCCGACTTAAGTACATGAAGACTGAGTCTTCCTACTGTCTATGTTTTGAACCATTTCTGTGACACTAGTTATAGATTCCGATGCTTCACTTCAGGGTTACTGTATATCTCTGACCTTCTTATTGACGATGAAACACAGAAATTGCATCGGAATTAAATACAAAAGGCACAATGCCGACTTAAGTACAAGAAGACTGACTCATCCTACTGTCTATGCTTGAACCATTCCATTGACACTAGTTATAGCTTCCAATGCTTCACTTCAGGTTTACTGTATCCGTTGGACCTTCTTATTGACGATGAAACACAGATATTGCATCGGAATTAAATACAAAAGGCACAATGCCGACTTATTTACAAGAAGGCTGACACTTCTTACTGTCTATGTTTTGAACCATTCCTGTGACACTAGTGATAGATTCCGATGCTTCACTCCAGGTTTACTGTATCCCTTGGACCTTCTTATTGACGATGAAACAAAGAAATAGCATCGGAATTAAATACAAAATGCACAATGCCGAATTAAGGACAAGAAGACTGTATCTACTTACTGCCTATGATTTGAACCATTCCTGTGACACTAGTTATAGATTCCGATGCTTCACTTCAGGTTTACTGTATCCCTCTGACCTTCTTACTGACGATGAATCACAGAAATTGCATCGGAATTAAATTCAAAAGGCACAATGCCGACGTAAGTGCAAGGAGACTGACTCTTCTCACTGTCTATGTTTTGAACCCTTCCTGTGACACTAGTTATAGGTTCTGATGCTTCACTTCAGGTTTACTGTATCCCTTGGACCTTCTTATTGACGATGAAACACAGAAATTGCATCGGAATTAAACAGAAAAGGCACAATGCCGACTTAAGTACAAGAAGACTGACTCTTCTTACTGACTATGTTTTGAACCATTCGTGTGACACTAGTTATCCAATCCGATGCTTCACTTCATTTTTACTGTATCCCTTGGACCGTCTTATTGACGATGAAACACAGAAATTGCATCGGAATTAAATACAAAAGGCACAATGCCGACTTAAGTGCAAAAAGACTGACTCTTCCTTCTGTCAATGTGTTGATCCATTCCTGTGACACTAGTTATGGATTCCGATGCTTCACTTCAGGTTTACTGTATCCCTTGGACCTTCTTATTGACGATGAAACACAGAAATTGCATCGGAATTAAATAAAAAAGGCACATTGCCGACTTAAGTACAAGAAGACTGACTCATCCTACTGTCTATGTTTGAACAATTCCATTGAGACTAGTTATAGCTTCCGATGCTTCACTTCAGGTTTACTGTTTCGCTTGGACCTTCTTATTAACGATGAAACAATGAAATTGCATCGGAATTAAATACAAAACGCACAATGCCGACTTAAGTACATGCAGACTGATTCTTCTTACTGACTATGTTTCGAACCATTCCTTTGGCACTAGTTATAGATTCCGATGGTTAACTTCAGAATAGAATAGAAAAGGCACAATGCCGACTTAAGTACAAAAAGACTGACTCTTCATACTGTCTATGTTTTGAACCATTCCTGTGACACTCGTTATAGAGTCCGATGCTTCACTCCAGGTTTACTGTATCCCTTGGACCTTCTTATTGACGATGAAACACAGAAACTGCATCGAAATTAAATAGAAAAGGCACAATGCCGACTTAAGTACAAGATGACTGACTCTTCCTACTGTCTATGTTTTGAACCAGTCCTGTGACACTAGTTTTGGATTCCGATGCTTCACTTCAGCTTTACTGTATCCCTTTGACATTCTTATTGACGATGAAACACAGAAATTACAGCGAAATTAAATACAAAAGCACAATGCCAGCTTAAGTACAAGAAGACTGACTCTTCCTACAGACTAGGTTTTGAACCATTCCTGTGACACTAGTTATAGATTCCGATGCTTCACTTCAGGTTTACTGAATCCCTTGGACCTTCTTATTGACGACGAAACACAGACATTGCATCGGAATTAAATGCAAAAGGCACAATGCCGACTAAAGTACAAGAAGACTGACTGTTCTTACTGTCTATGTTTTGAACCATTCCTGTGACACTAGTTATAGATTCCTATGCTTCACTTCAGGTTTACTGTTTCCCTTGGACCCTCTTATTAACGATGAAACATTGAAATTGCATCGGAATTAAATACAAAAGGCACAATGCCGACTTAAGTACAAGAAGACTGATTCTTCTTACTGACTATGTTTTGAACCATTCCTGTGACACTAGTTACAGATTCCCATGCTTCACTTCAGGTTTACTGTATCCCTTGGACCTTCTTATTGACGATGAAACCCAGATATTGCATCGGAATTAAATACAAGAGGCACAATGCCGACTTAAGTACAAGAAGGCTGACTCTTCTTACTGTCTATGCTTTGAACCATTCCTGTGACACTAGTTATAGATTCCGATGCTTCACTCCAGGTTTACTGTATCCCTTGCTCCTTCTTATTGACGATGAAACACTGAAATTGCATCGGAATTAAATACAAAAGGCACAATGCCGACTTAAGGTCAAGAAGACTGTATCTTCTTACTGCCTATGTTTTGAACCATTCCTGTGACACTAGTTATAGATTCCGATGCATCACTTCAGGTTTACTGTATCCCTTGGACCTTCTTATTGACGATGAAACCCAGATATTGCATCGGAATTAAATACAAGAGGCACAATGCCGACTTAAGTACAAGAAGGCTGACTCTTCTTACTGTCTATGCTTTGAACCATTCCTGTGACACTAGTTATAGATTCCGATGCTTCACTCCAGGTTTACTGTATCCCTTGCTCCTTCTTATTGACGATGAAACACTGAAATTGCATCGGAATTAAATACAAATGGCACAATGCCGACTTAAGGACAAGAAGACTGTATCTTCTTACTGCCTATGTTTTGAACCATTCCTGTGACACTAGTTATAGATTCCGATGCTTCACTTCAGGTTTACTGTATCCCTCTGACCTTCTTATTGACGATGAAAGACAGAAATTGCATCGGATTTAAATACAAAAGGCACAATGCCGACTTAAGGATAAGAAGACAGACTCTTCTTACTGACTATGTTTGAACCATTCCTGTGACCCTAGTTAAAGATTCCGATGCTTCACTTCATGTTCACTGTATCCCTCTGACACTCTTATTGACGATGGAACACAGAAACAGCATCGGAATTAAATAGAAAAGGCACAATGCCGACTTAAGTACAAGAAGTCTGACTCTTCTCACTGACTATGTTTTGAACCATTCCTGTGACACTAGTTATAGATTCCGATGCTTCACTTCAGGTTTACTGTATCCCTCTGACCTTCTTATTGACGATGAAAGACAGAAATTGCATCGGATTTAAATACAAAAGGCACAATGCCGACATAAGGATAAGAAGACAGACTCTTCTTACTGACTATGTTTGAACCATTCCTGTGACCCTAGTTAAAGATTCCGATGCTTCACTTCATGTTCACTGTATCCCTCTGACACTCTTATTGACGATGAAACACAGAAACTGCATCGGAATTAAATAGAAAAGGCACAATGCCGACTTAAGTACAAGATGACTGACTCTTCCTACTGTCTATGTTTTGAACCAGTCCTGTGACACTAGTTTTAGATCCCGATGCTTCACTTCAGCTTTACTGTATCCCTTTGACATTCTTATTGACGATGAAACACTGAAATTACAGCGAAATTAAATACAAAAGCACAATGCCGACTTAAGTACAAGAAGGCTGACTCTTCTTACTGTCTATGCTTTGAACCATTCCTGTGACACTAGTTATAGATTCCGATGCTTCACTCCAGGTTTACTGTATCCCTTGCTCCTTCTTATTGACGATGAAACACTGAAATTGCATCGGAATTAAATAGAAAAGGCACAATGCCGACTTAAATACAAGAAGGCTGACTCTTCCTACTGTCTATGCTTTCAACCATTCCTGTGACACTAGTTTTAGATTCCGATGCTTCACTTCAGCCTTACTGTATCCCTCTGACCTTCTTATTGACGATGAAACACAGAAATTGCAGCGGAATTAAGTTCAAAAGGCATTAATCCGACTTATGTACAAGAAGACTGACTCTTCCTACAGACTAGGTTTTGAACCATCCCTATGACACTAGTTAGAGATTCCGATGCTTCACTTCAGGTTTACTGAATCCCTTGGAACCTCTATTTGACGACAAAACACAGAAATTGCATCGGAATTAAAAACAAAAGGCACAATGCCGACTTAAGTACAAGAAGACTGACTCTTCTTACTGTCTATGATTTGAATCATTCCTGTGACACTAGTTATAGATTCCGATGCTTCGCTCCAGGTTTACTGTATCCCTTGGACCTTCTTATTGACGATGAAACTCAGAAATTGCATCGGAATTAAATACAAAAGGCACTATGCCGACTATAGTACAAGAAGACTGACTCTTCCTACTGTCTATGTTTTGAACCATTCCTGTGACACTTGTTATAGATTCCGATGCTTCAATTCAGGTTTACTGTATCCCTCTGACTTTCGTATTGACGATGAAACACAGAAATTGCACCGGAATTAAATACAAAAGGCACAATGCCGAATTAGGACAAGAACACTGACTCTTCTTACTGTCTATGTTTTGAACCATTCCTGTGACACTAGTTATAGATTCCGATGCTTCACTTTCGGTTTACTGTATCCCTCTGACTTTCTTATTGACGATGAAACACAGAAATTGCACCGGAATTAAATACAAAAGGCACAACGCCGACTTAAGGACAAGAAGACTGACTCGTATTAGTTACTATGTTTTGAACCATTCCTGTGACACTAGTTATAGATTTAGATGCTTCACTTCAGGTTTACTGTATCCCTCTGACACACTTATTGACGATGGAACACAGAAACAGCATCGGAATTAATTAGAAAAGGCACAATGCCGACTTAAGTACAAGAAGTCTGACTCTTTTCACTGACTATGCTTTGAAACATTCCTGTGACACTAGTTATACAATCCGATGCTTCACTTCAGGTTTACTGTATCCCTTGGACCGTCTTATTGGCGATGAAACACAGAAATTGCATCGGAATTAAATAGAAAAGGCACAATGGCGACTTAACTACAAGAAGACTGACTATTCCTAGTGTCTATGTTTTGAACCATTCCTGTGACACTAGTTTTAGATTCCGATGATTCACTTCAGCTTTACTGGATCCCTCTGACCTTCTTATTGACGATGAAACACAGAAATTGCAGCGGAAATAAGTACAAAAGGCACAATTCCGACTTAAGTACAAGAAGACTGACTCTTCCTACAGACTAGGTTTGAACCATTCCTGTGACACTAGTTAGAGATTCCGATGCTTCACTTCAGGTTTACTGAATCCCTTGGACCTTCTTATTGACGACAAAACACAGAAATTGCATCGGAATTAAATACAAAAGACACAATGCCCACTTAAGTCCAAGAAGACTGACTGTTCTTACTGTCTATGTTTTGAACCATTCCTGTGACAGTAGTTATAGATTCCGATTCTTCACACCAGGTTTACTGTATCCCTTGGACCTTCTTATTGACGATGAAACACCGAAATAGCATCGGATTTAAATAGAAAAGGCACAATGCCGACTTAGGTACAAGAAAACTGACTCTTGTTACTGACTATGTTTTGAACCATCCCTGTGACACTAGTTATAGAATCCGATGCTTCACTTCCGGTTTACTGTATCCCTTTTACCTTCTTATTGACGATGAAACACATAAATTGCATCGGAATTAAATACAAAAGGCACAATGCCGACTTAAGGACAAGCAGTCAGACTCTTCTCACTGACTATGTTTTGAACCATTCCTGTGACACTAGTTATAGATTCCGATGCTTCACTTCGTGTTCACTGTATCCCTCTGACACTCTTATTGACGATGGAACACAGAAACTGCATCGGAATTAAATAGAAAAGACACAATGCTGACTTAAGTACAAAAAGACTGACTCTTCATACTGTCTATGTTTTGAACCATTCCTGTGACACTAGTTATAGAGGCCGATGCTTCATTCCAGGTTTACTATTTCCCTTGGACCTTCTTATTGACGATGAAACACAGAAATTGCATCGGAATTAAATAGAAAAGGCACAATGCCGACTTAAGTACAAGAAGACTGACTCTTCTCACTGACTATGTTTTGAACCATCCCAGTGACACTAGTTATAGATTCCGATGCTTCACTTCAGGTTTACTGTATCCCTCTGACTTTCGTATTGACGATGAAACACAGAAATTGCACCGGAATTAAATACAAAAGGCACAATGCCGAATTAGGACAAGAACACTGACTCTTCTTACTGTCTATGTTTTGAACCATTCCTGTGACACTAGTTATAGATTCCGATGCTTCACTTTCGGTTTACGGTATCCCTCTGACTTTCTTATTGACGATGAAACACAGAAATTGCACCGGAATTAAATACAAAAGGCACAACGCCGACTTAAGGACAAGAAGACTGACTCGTATTAGTTACTATGTTTTGAACCATTCCTGTGACACTAGTTATAGATTTAGATGCTTCACTTCAGGTTTACTGTATCCCTCTGACCTTCTTATTGACGATGAAACACAGAAATTGCCTCGGAATTAAATAGAAAAGGCACAATGCCGACTTAAGTACAAGAAGACTGACTCTTCTTACTGTCTATGTTTTGAACCATTCCTGTGCCACTAGTTATAGATTCCGATGCTTCACTCCAGGTTTAGTGTATCCCTCTGACCTTCTTATTGACGATGAAACACAGAAATTGCAAGGGAATTAAATACAAAAGGCATAATGCCGACTTAAGTGCAGGAAGACTGATTCTTCTTACTGTCTATGTTTTGAACCATTCTTTATACACTAGTTATAGGTTCTGATGCTTCACTTCAGGTTTTACTGTATCCCTTGGATCTTCTTATTGTCGATGAAACACAGAAATTGCATCGGAATTAAATACAAAAGGCACATTGCCGACTTAAGGACAAGAAGACAGCCTCTTCTCACTGACTATGTTTTGAACCATTCCTGTGACACTAGTTATAGATTCTGATGCTTCACTCCAGGTTCACTGTATCCCTTGCACCTTCTTATTGACGATGAAACACTGAAATTGCATTGGAATTAAATACAAAAGGCACAATGCCGACTTAAGGACAGGAAAATGTATCTTCTTACTGCCTATGCATTGAACCATTCCCGTGACACTAGTTATAGATTCCGATGCTTCACTTCAGGTTTACTGTATCCCTCTGACCTTCTTATTGACGATGAAACACAGAAATTGCATCGGAATTAAATACAAAAGGCACAACGCCGACTTAAGGATAAGAAGACAGACTCTTCTTACTGACTATGTTTGAACCATTCCTGTGACACTAGTTAAAGATTCCGATGCTTCACTTCAGGTTCACTGCATCCCTCTGACACACTTATTGACGATGGAACACAGAAACAGCATCGGAATTAATTAGAAAAGGCACAATGCCGACTTAAGTACAAGAAGTCTGACTCTTCTCACTGACTATGCTTTGAAACATTCCTGTGACACTAGTTATACAATCCGATGCTTCACTTCAGGTTTACTGAATCCCTTGGACCTTCTTATTGACGACAAAACACAGAAATTGCATCGGAATTAAATACAAAAGACACAATGCCCACTTAAGTCCAAGAAGACTGACTGTTCTTACTGTCTATGTTTTGAACCATTCCTGTGACAGTAGTTATAGATTCCGATTCTTCACACCAGGTTTACTGTATCCCTTGGACCTTCTTATTGACGATGAAACACCGAAATAGCATCGGATTTAAATAGAAAAGGCACAATGCCGACTTAGGTACAAGAAAACTGACTCTTGTTACTGACTATGTTTTGAACCATCCCTGTGACACTAGTTATAGAATCCGATGCTTCACTTCCGGTTTACTGTATCCCTTTTACCTTCTTATTGACGATGAAACACATAAATTGCATCGGAATTAAATACAAAAGGCACAATGCCGACTTAAGGACAAGCAGTCAGACTCTTCTCACTGACTATGTTTTGAACCATTCCTGTGACACTAGTTATAGATTCCGATGCTTCACTTCGTGTTCACTGTATCCCTCTGACACTCTTATTGACGATGGAACACAGAAACTGCATCGGAATTAAATAGAAAAGACACAATGCTGACTTAAGTACAAAAAGACTGACTCTTCATACTGTCTATGTTTTGAACCATTCCTGTGACACTAGTTATAGAGGCCGATGCTTCATTCCAGGTTTACTATTTCCCTTGGACCTTCTTATTGACGATGAAACACAGAAATTGCATCGGAATTAAATAGAAAAGGCACAATGCCGACTTAAGTACAAGAAGACTGACTCTTCTCACTGGCTATGTTTTGAACCATTCCTGTGACACTAGTTATACAATCCGATGCTTCACTTCAGGTTTACTGTATCCCTTGGACCGTCTTATTGACGATGAAACACAGAAATTGCATCGGAATTAAATAGAAAAGGCACAATTCCGACTTAAGTACAAGATGACTGACTCTTCCTACTGCCTATGTTTTGAACCATTCCTGTGAACCTAGCTTTAGACTCCGATGCTTCACTTCCGCTTTACTGCATCCCTCTGACATTCTTATTGACGATGAAACACAGAAATTGCATCGGAATTAAAAACAAAAGGCACAATGCCGACTTAAGTACAAGAAGACTGACTGTTCTTACTGTCTATGTTTTGAACCATTCCTGTGACAGTAGTTATAGATTCCGATTCTTCACACCAGGTTTACTGTATCCCTTGAACATTCTTATTGACGATGAAACACCGAAATAGCATCGGATTTAAATAAAAAAAGGCACAATGCCGACTTAGGTACAAGAAGACTGACTCTTGTTACTGACTATGTTTTGAACCATCCCTGTGACACTAGTTATAGATTCCGATGCTTCACTTCAGGTTTACTGTATCCCTCTGACTTTCGTATTGACGATGAAACACAGAAATTGCACCGGAATTAAATACAAAAGGCACAATGCCGAATTAGGACAAGAACACTGACTCTTCTTACTGTCTATGTTTTGAACCATTCCTGTGACACTAGTTATAGATTCCGATGCTTCACTTTCGGTTTACGGTATCCCTCTGACTTTCTTATTGACGATGAAACACAGAAATTGCACCGGAATTAAATACAAAAGGCACAACGCCGACTTAAGGACAAGAAGACTGACTCGTATTAGTTACTATGTTTTGAACCATTCCTGTGACACTAGTTATAGATTTAGATGCTTCACTTCAGGTTTACTGTATCCCTCTGACCTTCTTATTGACGATGAAACACAGAAATTGCCTCGGAATTAAATAGAAAAGGCACAATGCCGACTTAAGTACAAGAAGACTGACTCTTCTTACTGTCTATGTTTTGAACCATTCCTGTGCCACTAGTTATAGATTCCGATGCTTCACTCCAGGTTTAGTGTATCCCTCTGACCTTCTTATTGACGATGAAACACAGAAATTGCAAGGGAATTAAATACAAAAGGCATAATGCCGACTTAAGTGCAGGAAGACTGATTCTTCTTACTGTCTATGTTTTGAACCATTCTTTATACACTAGTTATAGGTTCTGATGCTTCACTTCAGGTTTTACTGTATCCCTTGGATCTTCTTATTGTCGATGAAACACAGAAATTGCATCGGAATTAAATACAAAAGGCACATTGCCGACTTAAGGACAAGAAGACAGCCTCTTCTCACTGACTATGTTTTGAACCATTCCTGTGACACTAGTTATAGATTCTGATGCTTCACTCCAGGTTCACTGTATCCCTTGCACCTTCTTATTGACGATGAAACACTGAAATTGCATTGGAATTAAATACAAAAGGCACAATGCCGACTTAAGGACAGGAAAATGTATCTTCTTACTGCCTATGCATTGAACCATTCCCGTGACACTAGTTATAGATTCCGATGCTTCACTTCAGGTTTACTGTATCCCTCTGACCTTCTTATTGACGATGAAACACAGAAATTGCATCGGAATTAAATACAAAAGGCACAACGCCGACTTAAGGATAAGAAGACAGACTCTTCTTACTGACTATGTTTGAACCATTCCTGTGACACTAGTTAAAGATTCCGATGCTTCACTTCAGGTTCACTGCATCCCTCTGACACACTTATTGACGATGGAACACAGAAACAGCATCGGAATTAATTAGAAAAGGCACAATGCCGACTTAAGTACAAGAAGTCTGACTCTTCTCACTGACTATGCTTTGAAACATTCCTGTGACACTAGTTATACAATCCGATGCTTCACTTCAGGTTTACTGTATCCCTTGGACCGTCTTATTGGCGATGAAACACAGAAATTGAATCGGAATTAAATAGAAAAGGCACAATGGCGACTTAAGTACAAGAAGACTGACTATTCCTAGTGTCTATGCTTTGAACCATTCCTGTGACACTAGTTTCAGATTCCGATGATTCACTTCAGCTTTACTGGATCCCACTGACCTTCTTATTGACGATGAAACTCAGAAATTGCAGCGGAATTAAGTACAAAAGGCACAATTCCGACTTAAGTACAAGAGGACTGACTCTTCCTACAGACTAGGTTTGAACCATTCCTGTGACACTAGTTAGAGATTCCGATGCTTCGCTTCAGGTTTAGTGAATCCCTTGGACCTTCTTATTGACGACAAAACACAGAAATTGCATCGGAATTAAATGCAAAAGGCACAATGCCGACTTAAGTACAAGAAGACTGACTGTTCTTACTGTCTATGTTTTGAACCATTCCTGTGACAGTAGTTATAGATTCCGATTCTTCACACCAGGTTTACTGTATCCCTTGGATCTTCTTATTGACGATGAAACACCGAAATAGTATCGGATTTAAATAGAAAAGGCACAATGCCGACTTAGGTACAAGAAGACTGACTCTTGTTACTGACTATGTTTTGAACCATCCCTGTGACACTAGTTATAGATTCCGATGCTTCACTTCCGGTTTAGTGTATCCCTTTGACCTTCTTATAGACGATGAAACACATAAATTGCATCGGAATTAAATACAAAAGGCACAATGCCGACTTAAGGACAAGAATACAGACTCTTCTCACTGACTATGTTTTGAACAATTGCTGTGACACTAGTTATCGATTCCGATGCTTCACTTCATGTTCACTGTATCCCTCTGACACTCTTATTGACGATGGAACACAGAAACTGCATCGGAATTAAATAGAAAAGACACAACGCTGACTTAAGTACAAAAAGACTGACTCTTCATACTGTCTATGATTTGAACCATTCCTGTGACACTAGTTATAGAGTCCGATGCTTCACTCCAGGTTTACTATTTCCCTTGGACCTTCTTATTGACGATGAAACACAGTAATTGCATCGGAATTAAATAGAAAAGGCACAATGCCGACTTAAGTACAAGAAGACTGACTCTTCTCACTGGCTATGTTTTGAACCATTCCTGTGACACTAGTTATACAATCCAATGCTTCACTTCAGGTTTACTGTATCCCTTGGACCGTCTTATTGACGATGAAACACAGAAATTGCATCGGAATTAAATAGAAAAGGCACAATGCCGACTTAAGTACAAGATGACTGACTCTTCCTACTGCCTATGTTTTGAACCATTCCTGTGACACTAGTTTTAGATTCCGATGCTTCACTTCAGCTTTACTGTATCCCTATGACATTCTTATTGACGATGAAACACAGAAATTGCAGCGAAATTAAATACAAAAGCACAATGCCGACTTAAGTACAAGAAGACCGACTCTTCCTACAGACTAGGTTTTGAACCATTCCTGTGACACTAGTTATAGATTCCGATGCCTCACTTCAAGTTTACTGAATCCCTTGGACCTTCTTATTGACGATGAAACACGAAAATTGCATCGGAATTAAATACAAAAGGCACAATGCCGACTTAAGTACAAGAATACTGACTCTTCTTACTGTCTATGTTTTGAACCATTCCTGTGACACTAGTTATAGATTCCGATGCTTCACCTCCGGTTATCTGTATCCCTCTGACCTTCTTATTGACGATGAAACACAGAAATTGCAACTGAATTAAATAGAAAAGGCACAATGCCGACTTAAGTACAAGAAGACTGACTCTTCTTACTGTCTATGTTTGAACCATTCCTGTGACGCTAGTTACAGGTTCCGATGCTTCACTTCAGGTTTACTGTATCCCTTGGACATTCTTATTGGCTATGAAACATAGAAATTGCATCGCAATTAAATAGAAAAAGCACAATGCCGACATAAGCACAAGAAGACTGATTGTCCTTACTGACTATGTTATCAACCATTCCTGTGATTCTAGTTATAGATTCCGACGCTTCACGTCAGGTTTACTGTATCCCTCTCACCTTCTTATTGACGATGAAACATAGAAATTGCATCGGAATTAAATAGAAAAGTCACAATGCCGACTTAAGTACAAGAAGACTGACACATCTTACTGACTATGTTTGAACCATTCCTGTGACACTAGTTATAGATTTCGATGCTTCATTTCAGGTTTACTGGATCCCTTTGGCCTTCTTATTGACGATGAAACACAGAAATAGCATCGGAATGAAATACAAAAGGCACAATACCGACTTAAGTACAAGAAGACTGACTCTTCTTACTGACTATGATTTGAACCATTCCTGTGACACCAGTTAGAGATTCCGATGCTTCATTTCAGGTTTATTGCATCCCTCTGACCTTCGTATTGACGATGAGGCACAGTAATTGCATCGGACTTAATTTGAAAAGGGCACAATGCCGACTAAAGTACAAGAAGACTGACTCTTCTTACTGTCTATGTTTTGAACCATTCCTGTGACACTAGTTATAGATTCCGATGCTTCACTTCAGGTTTACTGTATCCCTTGGACCTTCTTAATGACGATGAAATACAGAAATTGCATCGGAATTAAATACAAAAGGCACAATGCCGACTTAAGTAGAAGATGACCGACCCTTCTTACTGACTATGTTCTGAACCATTCATGTGACAAAAGTTCTAGATTCCGACGCTTCACTTCTGGTTTACTGTATCCCTCTGACCATCCTATTGACGATGAAACACAGAAATTGAAGCGGAATTAAATACAAAAGGCACAATTCCGACTTAAGTACAAGAAGACTGACTCTTCTTACTGACTATGTTTTGAACCATATCTGTGACACTAGTTATAGATTCCGATGCTTCACTTCAGCTTTACTGTATCCCTTGGACCTTCTTATTGACGATGAAACAGTGAAATAGCATCGGAATTAAATACAAAAGGCACAATGCCGAATCAAGTACAAGAAGACTGACTCTTCTAACTGACTATGGTTGGAACCATTCCTGTGACACTAGTTATAGATTCCGATGATTCATTTCAGGTCTACTGTGTCCCTCTGACCTTCTTATTGAAGATGAAACACAGAAATAGCATCGGAATTAAATACAAAAGGCACAATGCTGACTTAAGTACAAGAAGACTGACTCTTCTTAGTGTCTATGTGTTGAACCATTCCTGTGACGCTAGTTATAGATTCTGATGCTTCACTTCAGGTTTACTGTATCCCTTGGACCTTCTTATTGATGACGAAACACAGCAATTGCATCGGAATTAAATAGAAAAGGCACAATGCCGACTTATGTACAAGAAGACTGACTCTTCTTAGTGTCTATGTGTTGAACCATCCCTGTGACACTAGTTATAGATTCCGATGCTTCACTGCAGGTTTACTGTGTCCCTTAGACCTTCTTATTGACGATGAAACACAGAAATTACATCGGAATTAAATACAATAGGCACAATGCCGACTTAAGTACTAGAAGACTGACTCTTATTAATGACTATGTTTTGGACCATTCCTGTGACACTAGTTATAAATTCCGATGCTTCACTTCGGGTTTACTGTATCCCTTGGACCATCTTATTGACGATGAAACACAGAAATTGCATCGGATATAAATAGAAAAGGCACAATGTCGACTTAAGTACAAGAATACTGACGCCTCTCACTGACTATGGTTTGAACCATTCCTGTGACACTAGTTATAGATTCCGATGCTTCACTTCAGGTTTACTGTACACCTGGGACCTTCTTATTGACTATGAAACACAGAAATCGCATCGGAATTAAATACAAAAGACACAATGCCGACTTAAGTACAAGAAGACTGACTCTTCTTACCGTCTATGTTTTGACACGTCCCTGTGACCCTAGTTATAGATTCCGATGTTTTACTCCAGGTTGACTGTATCCCTTGGACCTTCTTATTGACGATGAAACACAGAAATTGCATCGGAATTAAATACAAAATGCACAATGCCGACTTAAGTACAAGAAGACTGACTCTTCTTACTGACTATGTTTTGAACCATTCCTGTGACACTAGTTATAGATTCCGTTGCTTCACTTCAGGTTTACTGTATCCCTCTGACCTTCTTATTGACGATGAAACACAGAAATAGCATCGGAATTAAATACAAAAGGCACAATGCCGAATTAAGTACAAGAAGACTGACTCTTCTTACTGTCTATGCTTTTAACCATTCCTGTGACACTAGTTATAGACTCCGATGCTTCAGTCCAGGTTTACTGTATCCCTTCGACCTTCTTATTGACGATGAAGCACAGAAATTGCATCGGAATTAAATACAAAAGGCACAATGCCGAATTAAGTACAAGAAGACTGACTCTTCCTACTGTCTATATTTTGAACAATTCCTGTGACACTAGTTATAGATTCCGATGCTTAAATTTAGGTTTACTGTATCCCTCTGACCTTATTGCCGATGAAACACAGAAATTGCATCGGAATTAAATACAAAAGGCACAATGCCGACTTAAGGACAAGAAGACTGACCCTTCTTACTATCTATGTT
The DNA here is from genome assembly GCF_023864345.2 of Schistocerca serialis cubense. NCBI lineage: Eukaryota > Metazoa > Arthropoda > Insecta > Orthoptera > Acrididae > Schistocerca > Schistocerca serialis. The sequence goes on from NC_064640.1 coordinate 1,097,032,389, forward strand.
TTGAACCAGTCCTGTGACACTAGTTACAGATTACGATGCTTCACTTCAGGTTTACTGTTTCCCTTGGACCTTCTTAATGACGTTGAAACACAGAAATTGCATCGGAATTAAATACAAAAGGCACAATGCCGACTTATGTACAAGAAGACTAACTCTTCCTACTGTCTATGTATTGAACCATTTCTGTGACAGTAGTTATAGAGTCCGTTGCTTCACTTCAGGTTTACTGTATCCCTTGGGCCTTCTTATTGACGGTGAAACACAGAAATTGCATCGGATTTAAATGGAAAAGGCAGTATGCCAACTTAAGTACAAGAAGACTGACTCTTCTTACTGTCTATGCTTTGAACCATTCCTGTGACACTAGTTATAGATTCCGATGCTTCACTTCAGGTTTACTGCATCCCTTGCACCTTCTTATTGACGATGAAACACAGAAATTGGTTCGGAATTCAATACAAAAGGCACAATGCCGACTTAACTACAAGAACACTGACTCTTCTTACTGGCTATGCTTTGAACCATTCCAGTGACACTAGTTATAGATTCCGATGCCTAACTTCAGGATTACTGTATCCCACTGACCTTGTTAGTGACGATGAAACACAGAAATTGCATCGGAACTAAATACAAAAAGCACAATGCCGACTTAAGTACAAGAATACTGACTCATCTTACTGTCTATGATTTGCACCATTCCTGTGACACTTGTTATAGATTCCGATGCTTCACTTCAGGTTTACTGTTTCTCTTGGACCTTCTTATTGACGATGAAACACAGAAATTGCATCGGAATTAAATACAAAAGGCACAATGCCGACTTATGTACAAGAAGTCTGACTCTTCCTTCTGTCTATGTTTTGAACCATTTCTATGACACTAGTTATAGAGTCCGATGCTTCACTTCGGGTTTACTGTATCCCTTGGACCTTGTTATTTACGATGAATCACAGAAATTGCATCGGAATTAAATACAAAAGGCACAATGCCGACTTAAGTACAAGAAGACCGACTCTTCTTACTGTCTATAATTTGAACCATTCCAGTGACACTAGTTGTAGATTCCGATGCTTCACTTCAGGATTACTGTATCCCTCTGACCTTCTTAGTGACGATGAAACACAGAAATTGCATCGGAATTAAATACAAAAAGCACAATGCCGACTTAAGTACAAGAATACTGACTCATCTTACTGTCTATGAATTGCACAATTCCTGTGACACTAGTTACAGATTCCGATGCTTCACGTCAGGTTTAATGTATCCCTTGGACCGTGTTATTTACGATGAATTACAGAAATTGCATTGGAGATAAATACAAAAGGCACAATGCCGACTTAAGTACAAGAAGACTGACTCTTCTTACTGTCTATAATTTGAACCATTCCAGTGACACTAGTTATAGATTCCGATGCTTCACTTCATGTTTACTGTATCCCTCGGACCTTCTTATTGACGATGAAACACAGAAATTGCATCGGAATTAAATACAAAAGGCACAATGCCGACTTAAGTACAAGAAGACTGACTCTTCTTCCTGACTATGTTTTCAACCATTCCTGTGACACTAGTTGTAGATTCCGATGCTTCACTTCAGGTTTACTGTATCCCTTGGACCATCTTATTGACGATGAAACACAGAAATAGCATCGGAATTAAATACAAAAGACACAATGCCGACTTAAGTACAAGAAGACTGACTCTCCCAACTGTCTATGTTTTGAACCATTCCTGAGACACTAGGTATAGATTCCGATGCTTCACTTCAGGCTTACTGTATCCCCCTGACCGTCTTATTGACGATGAAACACAGAAATTGCATCCGAATTAAATAGAAAAGGCACAATGCCGACTTAAGTACTAGAAGACTGCCTCTTCCTACTGTCTATGTTTTGAACCATTCCTAAGACACTTGTTATAGATTCCGTTGCTTCACTTCATTTTTACTATATCCCTCTGACCTTCTTATTGACGATGAAACACATAAATTGCATCGGAATTAAATACAAAAGGCACAATGCCGAATTAAGTACAAGAAGACTGACTCTTCTTACTGTCTTTGCTTTTAACCATTCCTGTGACACTAGTTATAGACTCCGATGCTTCAGTCCAGGTTTACTGTATCCCTTCGACCTTCTTATTGACGATGAAACACAGAAATTGCATCGGAATTAAATACAAAAGGCACAATGCCGACTTAAGTACAAGAAGTCTGACTCTTCTTACTGTCTATGTTTATAACCATCCCTGTGACACTAGTTATAGTTTCCGATGCTTCACTCCTGGTTTACTGTATCACTTGGTCCTTCTTATTGACGAAGAAACACTGAAATTGCATCGGAATGAAATACAAAAGGCACAATGCCGACTTAAGTACAAGAAGACTGACTCTTATTAATGACTATGTTTTGGACCATTCCTGTGACACTAGTTATAAATTCCGATGCTTCACTTCGGGTTTACTGTATCCCTTGGACCATCTTATTGACGATGAAACACAGATATTGCATCGGATATAAATAGAAAAGGCACAATGTCGACTAAAGTACAAGAAGACTGACGCTTCTCACTGACTATGCTTTGAACCATTTCTGTGACACTAGTTATAGATTCCGATGCTTCACTTCAGGTTTACTGTACACCTTGGACCTTCTTATTGACTATGAAACACAGAAATCGCATCGAAATTAAATACAAAAGGCACAATGCCGACTTAAGTACAAGAAGACTGACTCTTCCTACTGTCTATATTTTGAACCATTCCTGTGACACTAGTTATAGATTCCGATGCTTAAATTTAGGTTTACTGTATCCCTCTGACCTTATTGCCGATGAAACACAGAAATTGCATCGGAATTAAATACAAAAGGCACAATGCCGACTTAAGGACAAGAAGACTGACCCTTCTTACTATCTATGTTTTGAACCAGTCCTGTGACACTAGTTACAGATTCCGATGCTTCACTTCAGGTTTACTGTTTCCCTTGGACCTTCTTAATGACGTTGAAACACAGAAATTGCATCGGAATTAAATACAAAAGGCACAATGCCGACTTATGTACAAGAAGACTAACTCTTCCTACTGTCTATGTATTGAACCATTTCTGTGACACTAGTTATAGAGTCCGTTGCTTCACTTCAGGTTTACTGTATCCCTTGGGCCTTCTTATTGACGGTGAAACACAGAAATTGCATCGGATTTAAATGGAATAGGCAGTATGCCAACTTAAGTAGAAGAAGACTGACTCTTCTTACTGTCTATGCTTTGAACCATTCCTGTGACACTAGTTATAGATTCCGATGCTTCACTTCAGGTTTACTGCATCCCTTGCACCTTCTTATTGACGATGAAACACAGAAATTGGTTCGGAATTCAATACAAAAGGCACAATGCCGACTTAACTTCAAGAACACTGACTCTTCTTACTGGCTATGCTTTGAACCATTCCAGTGACACTAGTTATAGATTCCGATGCCTAACTTCAGGATTACTGTATCCCACTGACCTTGTTAGTGTCGATGAAACACAGAAATTGCATCGGAACTAAATACAAAAAGCACAATGCCGACTTAGGTACAAGAATACTGACTCATCTTACTGTCTATGATTTGCACCATTCCTGTGACATTTGTTATAGATTCCGATGCTTCACTTAAGGTTTACTGTTTCTCTTGGACCTTCTTATTGACGATGAAACACAGAAATTGCATCGGAATTAAATACAAAAGGCACAATGCCGACTTATGTACAAGAAGGCTGACTCTTCCTTCTGTCTATGTTTTGAACCATTTCTGTGACACTAGTTATAGAGTCCGATGCTTCACTTCGGGTTTACTTTATCCCTTGGACCTTGTTATTTACGATGAAACACAGAAATTGCATCGGAATTAAATACAAAAAGCACAATGCCGACTTAAGTACAAGAATACTGACTCATCTTATTGTCTATGAATTGCACAATTCCTGTGACACTAGTTACAGATTCCGATGCTTCACGTCAGGTTTAATGTATCCCTTGGACCGTGTTATTTACGATGAATCACAGAAATTGCATTGGAGATAAATACAAAAGGCACAATGCCGACTTAAGTACAAGAAGACTGACTCTTCTTACTGTCTATAATTTGAACCATTCCAGTGACACTAGTTATAGATTCCGATGCTTCACTTCATGTTTACTGTATCCCTCGGACCTTCTTATTGACGATGAAACACAGAAATTGCATCGGAATTAAATACAAAAGGCACAATGCCGACTTAAGTACAAGATGACTGACTCTTCCTACTGTCTACGTTTTGAACCATTACTGTGACACTAGTTATAGATTCAGATGCTTCACTCCAGGTTTACTGTATCCCTTGGACCTTCTTATTGACGGTGAAACACAGAAATTGCATCGGAATTAAATACGAAAGGCACATTGCGAACTTAAGTACAAGAAGACTGACTCTTCTTCCTGACTATGTTTTCAACCATTCCTGTGACACTAGTTGTAGATTCCGATGCTTCACTTCAGGTTTACTGTATCCCTTGGACCATCTTATTGACGATGAAACACAGAAATAGCATCGGAATTAAATACAAAAGACACAATGCCAACTTAAGTACAAGAAGACTGACTCTCCCAACTGTCTATGTTTTGAACCATTCCTGAGACACTAGTTATAGATTCCGATGCTTCACTTCAGGCTTACTGTATCCCCCTGACCGTCTTATTGACGATGAAACACAGAAATTGCATCCGAATTAAATAGAAAAGGCACAATGCCGACTTAAGTACTAGAAGACTGACTCTTCCTACTGTCTATGTTTTGAACCATTCCTAAGACACTTGTTATAGATTCCGTTGCTTCACTTCATTTTTACTATATCCCTCTGACCTTCTTATTGACGATGAAACACATAAATTGCATCGGAATTAAATACAAAAGGCACAATGCCGAATTAAGTACAAGAAGACTGACTCTTCTTACTGTCTATGCTTTTAACCATTCCTGTGACACTAGTTATAGACTCCGATGCTTCGCTCCAGATTTACTGTATCCCTTCGACCTTCTTATTGACGATGAAACACAGAAATTGCATCGGAATTAAATACAAAAGGCACAATGCCGACTTAAGTACATAAAGACTGACTCTTCTTACTGTCTATGCTTTGAACCATCCCAGTGACACTAGTTATAGATTCCGATGCTTCACTGCAGGTTTACTGTGTCCCTTAGACCTTCTTATTGACGATGAAACACAGAAATTACATCGGAATTAAATACAATAGGCACAATGCCGACTTAAGTACAAGAAGACTGACTCTTCTTACTGTCTATAGTTTGAACCATTCCAGTGCCACTAGTTATAGATTCCGATGCTTCACTTCATGTTTACTGTATCCCTTGGACCTTCTTATTGACGATGAAACACAGAAATTGCACCGGAATTAAATACAAAATGTACAATGCCGACTTATGTACAAGAAGACTGACTCTTCCTACTGTCTACGTTTTGACCCATATCTGTGACACTAGTTATAGAGTCCGATGCTTCACTTCAGGTTTACTGTATCCCTTGGACCTTCTTATTGACGGTGAAACACAGAAAATGCATTGGATTTAACTACGAAAGGCACAATGCCAACTTAAGTACAAGATGACTGACTCTTCTTACTGACTATGTTTTGAACCATTCCAGTGACACTAGTTATAGATTCCGATGCTTCACTTCAGGTTTACTGTATCCCTTAAACCTTCTTATTGACGATGAAACGCAGAAATTGCATCGGAATTAAATACAAAAGACACAATGCCGACTTAAGTACAAGAAGACTGACTCTTCCAACTGTCTATGTTTTGAACCATTCCTGTGACGCTAGTTCTAGATTCCGATGCTTCACTTCAGGTTTACTGTATCCCTCTGACCGTCTTAGTGACGATGAAACACAGAAATTGCATCCGAATTAATACAAAAGGCACAATGCCGACTTAAGTACAAGAAGACTGACTCTTCTTACCGTCTATGTTTTGAACCGTCCCTGTGACCCTAGTTATAGATTCCGATGTTTCACTCCAGGTTGACTGTATCCCTTGGACCTTCTTATTGACGATGAAAAACAGAAATTGCATCGGAATTAAATAAAAAATGCACAATGCCGACTTAAGTACAAGAAGACTGACTCTTCTTACTGACTATGTTTTGAACCATTCCTGTGACACTAGTTATAGATTCCGTTGCTTCACTTCAGGTATACTGTATCCCTCTGACCTTCTTATTGACGATGGAACACAGAAATTGCATCGGAATTAAATACAAAAGGCACAATGCCGACTTAAGTACATGAAGACTGACTCTTCTTACTGTCTATGCTTTGAACCATCCCTGTGACACTAGTTATAGATTCCGATGCTTCACTGCAGGTTTACTGTGTCCCTTAGACCTTCTTATTGACGATGAAACACAGAAATTACATCGGAATTAAATACAATAGGCACAATGCCGACTTAAGTACAAGAAGACTGACTCTTCCTACTGTCTATGTTGTGACCCATTTCTGTGACACTAGTTATAGAGTTCGATGCTTCACTGCAGGTTTACTGTGTCCCTTAGACCTTCTTATTGACGATGAAACACAGAAATTACATCGGAATTAAATACAAAAGGCACAATGCCGACTTAAGTACAAGAAAACAGACTCTTCTTACTGTCTATAATTTGAACCATTCCAGTGACACTAGTTATAGATTCCGTTGCTTCACTGTCGGTTTAGTGTATCGCTTGGACCTTCTTATTGACGATGAACACAGTAATTGCACCGGAATTTAAGAGAAAATGCACAATGCCGACTTAAGTAGAAGAAGACTGATCTTCTTACTGACTATGTTTTGGACCATTCCTGAGACACTAGTTATAGATTCCGATGCTTCACTTCAGGTTTACTGTATCCCTTGGACCTTCTTATTGACGATGAAACACAGAAATTGCATCGGAATTAAATAAAAAAGGCACAATGCCGACTTAAGTACAAGAAGACTGACTCTTCTTACTGTCTATGTTTTGAACCATTCCATTGACACTAGTTATAGATTCCGATGCTTCACTCCATGTTTACTGTATCCCTTTTTCATTCTTATTGACGATGAAACACTGAAATTGCGTCGGAATTAAATACAAAAGTCAAAATGCCGGCTTAAGTACAAGAACACTGACTCTTCCTACTGTCTATGTTTTGAACCATTCCTGTGACACTAGTTATAGATTCCGATGCTTCACTTCAGGTTTACTGTATCCCTCTGACGTTATTCACGATGAAACACAGAAATTGCATCGGAATGATATACAAAAGGCACAATACCGACATAAGTACAAGAAGACTGACTCTTCTTACTGTCTATGTTTGAACCATTCCTGTGACACTAGTTATTGATTCCGATGCTTCACTTCAGGTTTACAGTATCCCTTGCACCTTCTTATTGACGATGAAACACAGAAATTGGTTCGGAATTCAATACAAAAGGCACAATGCCGACTTAACTACAAGATGACTGACTCTTCTTACTGACTATGCTTTGAACCATTCCAGTGACAATAGTTATAGATTCGAATGCTTAACTTCAGGATTACTGTATCCCACCGACCTTGTTAGTGCCGATGAAACACAGAAATTGCATCGGAATTAAATACAAAAAGCACAATGCCGACTTAAGTACAAGAATACTGACTCATCTTACAGTCTATGATTTGCACCATTCCTGTGACACTAGTTATAGATTCCGATGCTTCACTTCAGGTTTACTGTTTCCCTTGGACCTTCTTATTGACGATGAAACACAGAAATTGCATCGGAATTAAATACAAAACGCACAATGCCGTCTTATGTACAAGAAGACTGACTCTTCCTACTGTCTATGTTTTGAACCATTTCTGTGACACTAGTTATAGAGTCCGATGCTTCACTTCAGGTTAACTGTATCCCTTGGACCTTGTTATTTACGATGAATCACAGAAATTGCATCGGAATTAAATACAAAAGGCACAATGCCGAGTTAAGGACAAGAATACTGACGCTTCTTTCTGACTATGTTTTGAACCATTCCTGTGACTCTAGTTATAGATTCCGATGCTTCACTTCAGGTTTACTGTATCCCTCTGACCTTCTTATTGACGATGAAACAAAGAAATTGCATCGGAATTAAATACAAAAGGCACAATGCCAACTTAAGTACAAGAAGACTGACTCTTCTTCCTGATTATGTTTTGAACCATTCCTGTGACACTAGTTGTAGATTCCGATGCTTCACTTCAGGTTTACTGTATCCCTTGGACCTTCTTATTGACGATGAAACGCAGAAATTGCATCGGAATTAAATAGAAAAGACACAATGCCGACTTAAGTACAAGAATACTGACTCATCTTACAGTCTATGTTTTGAACCGTCCCTGTGACACTAGTTATAGATTCCGATGTTTCACTCCAGGTTGACTGTATCCCTTGGACCTTCTTATTGACGACGAAACACAGAAATTGCATCGGAATTAAATACAACAGGCACAATGCCGACTTAAGTACAAGAAGACTGACTCTTCTTACTGTCTATGCTTTGAACCATCCCTGTGACACTAGTTATAGATTCCGATGCTTCACTGCAGGTTTACTGTGTCCCTTAGACCTTCTTATTGACGATGAAACACAGAAATTACATCGGAATTAAATACAATAGGCACAATGCCGACTTAAGTACAAGAAGACTGACTCTTCCTACTGTCTATGTTTTCAACCATTATTGTGACACTAGTTATAGATTCCCATGCTTCACTTCAGGTTTACTGTATCCCTTGGACCGTGTTATTGACGATGAAACACAGAAATTGCATTGGAATTAAATACAAAAAGGCAAAATACCGACTTAAGAACAAGAAGACTGACTCTTCTTATGGACTATGCTTTGAACCATTCCTGTGACACTAGTCATAGATTCCGATGCTTAACTTCAGGATTACTGTATCCTTCTGACCTTCTTATTGACGATGAAACACAGAAATTGCATCCAAATTAAATACAAAAGGCACAATGCCAACTTACATACTATGTTATGAACCATTCCTGTGACACTATTTATAGATTCCGATGCTTCACTTCAGGTTTACTGTATCCCTCTGACCTTCTTATTGACGATGAAACACAGAAATTGCATCGGAATTAAATACAAAAGGCACAATGCCAACTTAAGTACAAGAAGACTGACTCTTCTTACTGTCTATGTTTGAACCATTCCTGTGACACTAGTTATAGATTCCGATGCTTCACTTCAGGTTTACTGTATCCCTCTGACCTTCTTATTGACGGTGAAACACAGTAATTTCATCGGAATTAAATACGAAAGGCACAATGCCAACTTAAGTACAAGAACACTTACTCTTCTTCCTGATTATGTTTTGAACCATTCCTGTGACACTAGTTGTAGATTCCGATGCTTCACTTCAGGTTTACTGTATCCCTTGGACCTTCTTATTGATGATGAAACGCAGAAATTGCATCGGAATTAAATACAAAAGACACAATGCCGACTTAAGTACAAGAAGACTGACTCTTCCAACTGTCCATGTTTTGAACCATTCCTGTGACGCTAGTTATAGAATCCGATGCTTCACTTCAGGTTTACTGTATCCCTCTGACCGTCTTATTGACCATGAAACACAGAAATTGCATCCGAATCAAATAGAAAAGGCACAATGCCGACTTAAGTACTAGAAGCCCGACTCTTCCTACTGTCTATGTTTTGAACCATTCCAAAGACACTTCTTATAGATTCCGATGCTTCACTTCAGGTTTACTGTATCCCTTGGACCTTCTTATTGTCGATGAAACACAGAAATTGCATCGGAATTCAATACAAAAGGCACAACGCCAACTTAACTACAAGAAGACTGACTCCTTTTACTGACTATGCTTTGAACCATTCCTGTGACCCTAGTTATAGATTCCGATGTTTCACTCCAGGTTGACTGTATCCCTTGGACCGTCTTATTGACGATGAAACACAAAAACTGCATCGGAATTAAGTACAAAATGCACAATGCCGACTTAAGTACAAGAAGACTGACTCTTCTTACTGACTATGTTTTGAACCATTCCTGTGACACTAGTTATAGATTCCGATGCTTCACTTCAGGTTTACTGTAACCCTTGGACCTTCTTATTGACGATGAAACACAGAAATTGCATCGGAATTAAATAGAAAAGGCACAATGTCGACTTAAGTACAAGAAGACTGACTCTTCTGACTGTCTATGTTTGAACCATTCCTGTGACACTAGTTATAGATTCCGATGCTTCAATCCAGGTTTACTGTAACCCTTGGACCTTCTTATTGACGATGAAACACAGAAATTGCATCGGAATTAAATACAAAAGGCACAATGCCGACTTAAGTACAAGAAGACTGACTCTTCTTACTGACTATGTTTTGAACCATTCCTGTGACACTAGTTATAGATTCCGATGCTTCACTTCAGCTTTACTGTATCCCCCTGACCTTATTGCCGATGAAACACAGAAATTGCATCGGAATTAAATACAAAAGGCACAATGCCGACTTAAGGACAAGAAGACTGACTCTTCTTACTGACGATGTTTTGAAACATTCCTGTGACTCTAGTTATAGATTCCGATGCTTCACTTCAGGTTTACTGTATCCCCTGGACCTTGTTATTGACGGTGACACACAGTAATAGCATTGGAATTAAATACAAAACACAAAATGCCAACTTTAGTACACGAAGACTGACTCTTCTTACTGTCTATGTTTTGAACCATTCCTGTGACACTAGTTATAGAATCCGATGCTTCACTTCAGGTTTACTGTATCCCTTGGACCTTCTTATTGACCATGAAACACAGAAACTGCATCGGAATTAAATACAAAAAGGCACAATGACGACTAAAGTACAAGAAGACTGTATCTTCTTACTGTCTATGATTTGAAACATTCCTGTGACACTAGTTATAGATTCCGATGCTTCACTCCAGGTTTACTGTATCCCTTGGACCTTCTTATTGACGATGAAACACAGAAAATGCATCGGAATTAAATACAAAAGGCCCAAGGCCGACTTAAGTACAAGAAGACTGACTCTTCTTACTGACTGTGTTTTGAACCATTCCTGTGACACTAGTTATAGATTCCGATTCTCACTTCAGGTTTACTGTATCCCTCTGACTTTCGTATTGACGATGAAACACAGAAATTGCACCGGAATTAAATACAAAAGGCACAATGCCGACTTAAGTACAAGGAGACTGACTCTTCTTAATGTCTATGTTTTGAACCATTCCTGTGACACTAGTTATAGATTCCGATGCTTCACTGTCGGTTTAGTGTATCCCTTGGACCTTCTTATTGACGATGAACACAGTAATTGCATCGGAATTAAAGAGAAAATGCACAATGCCGACTTAAGTAGAAGAAGACTGATCTTCTTACTGACTATGTTTTGAACCATTCCTGAGACACTAGTTATAGATTCCGATGCTTCACTTCAGGTTTACTATATCCCTCTGACCTTCTTATTGACGATGAAACAAAGAAATTGCATCGGAATTAAATAAAAAAGGCACAATGCCGACTTAAGTACAAGAAGACTGACTCATCTTACTGTCTATGTTTTAAACCATTCCATTGACACTAGTTATACATTCCTATGCTTCACTCCAGGTTTACTGTATCCCTTTTACATTCTTATTGACGATGAAACACTAAAATGGCATCGGAATTAAATACAAAAGTCAAAATGCCGGCTTAAGTACAAGAACACTGACTCTTCCTACTGTCTATGTTTTGAACCATTCCTGTGACACTAGTTATAGATTCCGATGCTTCACTTCAGGTTTACTGTATCCCTCTGACCTTATTCACGATGAAACACAGAAATTGCATCGGAATGAAATACAAAAGGCACAATACCGACTTAAGTACAAGCAGACTGGTTATTGATTCCGATGCTTCACTTCAGGTTTACTGTATCATTTTGAACTTCTTATTGACGATGAAACTCAGAAATTACATCGGAATCAAATACAAAAAGCATAATGCCGACTTAAGTACAAAAAGACTGACTCTTCTTACTGACTATGTTTAGATCCATTCCTGTGCCACTAGTTATAGATTCCGATGCTTCACTTCAGGTTTACTGTATCCCTCTGCCCTTATTCACGATGAAACACAGAAATTGCAACGGAATTAAATACAAAAGGCACAATACGGACTGACCATTCTTACTGTCTATGTTTTGAACAATTCCTGTGTCACTAGTTATAGATTCAGATGCTTCACTTCATGTTTACTGTATGCCTCTGACCTTCTTATTGACGATGAAACATTGAATTTACAAAAAAATTAAATACAAAAGGCACAATGCCGACGAAAGTACAAGAAAACTGACTCTTCTTACTGTCTATGTTTTGAACCATTCCTGTGACACAAGTTATAGATTCCGATGCTTCACTTAAGGTTTGCTGTATCCATCTGACATTCTTATTGACGATGTAACATAGAAATTGCATCGGAATTAAATACAAAAGGAACAATGCTGACTTATGTACAAGAAAACTGACTCTTCTTACTGTCTATGTTTGAACCATTCATGTGACACTAGTTATAGATTCCGATGCTTCACTTGAGGTTTACATTATCCCTCTGAACTTCTTATTGACGATGAAACACAGACATTGCATCGGAATTAAATAGAAAAGGCACAATGCCGAATCAAGTACAAGAAGACTGACTCTTCCTACTGTCTATGTTTTGAATCATTTCTGTGACACTAGTTATATATTCCGATGCTTCACTTCAGGTTTACTGTATCCCCTGGACCTTCTTATTGACGATGAAACACAGTAATTGCATCGGAATTAAATACAAAAGGCACAATGCCGACTTAAGTACAAGAAGACTGTATCTTCATACTGTCTATGTTTTGAAACATTCCTGTGACACTAGTTATAGATTCCGATGCTTCACGCCAGGTTTACTGTATCCCTTAGACCTTCTTATTGACCATGAAACACAGAAATTGCATCCGAATTAAATACAAAAGGCACAATGCCGACTTAAGCACAAGAAGACTGACTCTTCTTACTGACTATGTTTTGAAACATTCCTGTGACACTAGTTATAGATTCCGATGCTTCACTTCAGGTTTACTGTATCCCTCTGACTTTCTTATTGACGATGAAACACAGAAAATAAACCGGAATTAAATACAAAAGGCACAATGCCGACTTAAGGACAAGAAGACTGAACCTTCTTACTGACTATGTTTTGAACCATTCCTGTGACACTAGTTATTGATTCCGATGCTTCACTTCAGGTTTACTGTATCCCTCTGACCTTCTTATTAACGATGAAACTCAGAAATTGCATCGGAATTAAATACAAAAAGCACAATGCCGAATTAAGTACAAGAAGACTGACTCTTCCTACTGACAATGTTTTGAACCATTCCTGTGACACTAGTTATAGATTCCGATGCTTCACTTCAAGGTTTACTGTATCCCTCTGACCTTATTCACGATGAAACACAGAAATTGCATCGGAATTAAATACAAAAGGCACAATACCGACTGACTCTTCTTACTGTCTATGTTTTGAACAATTCCTGTGACTCTAGTTATAGATTCCGATGCTTCATGAAGTGAAGTTCACTGTATCCCTCTGACCTTATTCACGATGAAACACAGAAATTCCATCGGAATTAAATACAAAAGGCACAATGCCGAATTAAGTACAAGAAGTCTGACTCTTCCTACTGTCTATGTAATGAACCGTTCCATTGACACTAGTTATAGATTCCGATGCTTGACTTCAGGTTTACTGAATCCCTTGGACCTTGTTATTGACGATAAAACACAGATATTGCATCGGAATTTAATACAAAAGGCACAATGCCGACTCATGTACAAGAAGACTGACTCTTCTTACTGTCTATGTTTTGAACCATTCCTGTGACACTACTTATACATTCCAATGCTTCACTTCAGGTTTACTGTATCCCTCTGACCTTCTTATTGACGATGAAACACAGAAATTGCATCGTAATTAAATAGAAAAGGCACAATGCCGAATTAAGTACAAGAAGACTGACTCTTCCTACCGTCTATGTTTTGAACCATTTCTGTGACACTAGTTATATATTCCGATGCCTCACTTCAGGTTTACTGTATCCCTCTGACTTTCTTATTGACGATGAAACACAGAAAGTGCACCGGAATTAAATACAAAAGGCACAATGCCGGCTGAAGGACACGAAGACTGACTCTTCTTACTGACTATGTTTGAACCATTCCTGTGACACTAGTTATAGATTCCGATGCTTCACTTTAGGTTTACTGTATCCCTCTGACCTTCTTATTGACGAAGACACACAGAAATTGCCTCGGAATTAAATAGAAAAGGCACAATGCCGACTTAAGTACAAGAAGACTGACTCTTCTTACTGTATATGTTTTGAAACATTCCTGTGACACTAGTTATAGATTCCGATGCTTCACTTCAGGTTTACTGTATCCCTCTGACTTTCTTATTGACGATGAAACACAGAAGTTAAACCGGAATTAAAAACAAAAGGCACAATGCTGACTTAAGGACAAGAAGACTGACCCTTCTTACTGACTATGTTTTGAACCATTCCTGTGACACTAGTTATAGATTCCGATGCTTCACTTCAGGTTTACTGTATCCCTCTGACCTTCTTAATGACGATGAAACTCAGAAATTGCATCGGAATTAAATACAAAAGGCACAATGCCGAATTAAGTACAAGAAGACTGACTCATCCTACTGTCTATGTTTTGAACCATTTCTGTGACACTAGTTATATATTCCGATGCTTCACTTCAGGTTTACTGTATCCCTTGGACCTTATGATTGACGATGAAACACAGTCATAGCATCGGAATTAAATACAAAAGGCACAATGCCGAATTAAGTACAAGGAGACTGTCTCTTCCTACTGTCTATGTTTTGAACCATTCCATTGACACTAGTTATAGATTCCGATGCTTGACTTCAGGTTTACTGAATCCCTTGGACCTTCTTATTGACGATAAAACACCGAAATTGCATCGGAATTTAATACAAAAGGCACAATGCCGACTCAAGTACAAGAAGACTGACTCTTCTTACTGTCTATGTTTTGAACCATTCCTGTGACACTAGTTATAGATTCCAATGCTTCACTTCAGGTTTACTGTATCCCTCTGACCTTCTTATTGACGATGAAACACTGAAATTGCATCGGAATTAAACACAAAAGGCACAATGCCGACTCAAGTACAAGAAGCCTGACTCTTCTTACTGTCTATGTTTTGAACCATTCCTGTGACACTAGTTATAGATTCCAATGCTTCACTTCAGGTTATCTGTATCCCTCTGACCATCTTATTGACGATGAAACACAGAAATTGCCTCGGAAATAAATAGAAAAGGCTCAATGCCGACTTAAGTACAAGAAGACGGACTCTTCTTAATGTCTATGTTTTGAACCATTCCTGTGACACTAGTTATACATTCCGATGCTTCACTTTAGGTTTAGAGTATCCCTTGCACCTTCTTATTGACGATGAACACAGTAATTGCATCGGAATTAAATAGGAAAGGCACAATGCCAACTTCAGTAGAAGAAGACTGACTCTTCTTACTGTCTATGTTTTGAACCATTCCATTGACACTAGTTATAGATTCCGATGCTTCACTCCAGGTTTACTGTATCCCTTTTACATTCTTATTGACGATGAAACACTGAAATTGCATCGGAATTAAATACAAAAGCCAAAATGCCGGCTTAAGTACAAGAAGACTAACTCTTCCTACTGTCTATGTTTTGAACCATTCCTCTGACACTAGTTATAGATTCCGATGCTTCACTTCAGGTTTACTGTATCCCTCTGACCTTATTCACGATGAAACACAGAAATTGCATCGGAATTAAATACAAAAGGCACAATACCGACTGACCCTTCTTACTGTATATGTTTTGAACAATTCCTGTGACACTAGTTATAGTTTCCGATGCTTCACTTCAGGTTTACTGTATGCCTCTGACCTTCTTATTGACGATGAAGCATTGAATTTGCATCGGAATTAAATACAAAAGGCACAATGCCGACTTAAGTAAAAGAAAACTGACTCTTCTTACTGTCTATGTTTTGAACCATTTCTGTGACACAAGTTATAGATTCCGATGCTTCACTTCAGGTTTGCTGTATCCCTCTGACATTCTTATTGACGATGAAACATAGAAATTGCATCGGAATTAAATACAAAAGGCACAATGCTGACTTAAGTACAAGAAAACTGACTCTTCTTACTGTCTATGTTTGAACCATTCATGTGACACTAGTTATAGATTCGGATGCTTCACTTGAGGTCTACATTATCCCTCTGAACTTCTTATTGACGATGAAACACAGACATTGCATCGGAATTAAATAGAAAAGGCACAATGCCGAATTAAGTACAAGAAGACTGACTCTTCCAACTGTCCATGTTTTGAACCATTCCTGTGACGCTAGTTATAGAATCCGATGCTTCACTTCAGGTTTACTGTATCCCTCTGACCGTCTTATTGACCATGAAACACAGAAATTGCAACCGAATCAAACAGAAAAGGCACAATGCCGACTTAAGTACTAGAAGCCTGACTCTTCCTACTGTCTATGTTTTGAACCATTCCTAAGAAACTTGTTATAGATTCCGATGCTTCACTTCAGGTTTACTGTATCCCTCTGACCGTCTTATTGACGATGAGACACAGAAATTGCATCCGAATTAAATAGAAAAGGCACAATGCCTACTTAAGTACTGGATGACTGACTCTTCCTACTGTCTATGTTTTGAACCATTCCTGTGACACTAGTTATAGATTCCGTTGCTTCACTTCAGGTTTACTGTATCCCTCTGACCTTCTTATTAACGATAAAACAAAGAAATTGCATCGGAATTAAATACAAAAGGCACAATGCCGCATTACTGTCTATGCTTTGAACCATTCCTGTGACACTAGTTATAGATTGCGATGCTTCACTCCAGGTTTACTGTATACCTTGGACATTCTTATTGACGATGAAACACAGAAATTGCATCGGAATTAAATAGAAAAGGCACAATGTCGACTTAAGTACAAGAAGACTGACTCTTCTGACTGTCTATGTTTGAACCATTCCTGTGACACTAGTTATAGATTCCGATGCTTGACACCAGGTTTACTGTAACCCTTGGGCCTTCTTATTGACGATGAAACACAGAAATTGTATCGGAATTAAAAACAAAAGGCACAATGCCGACTTAAGTACAAGAAGACTGACTCTTCCTACTGTCTATGCTTTGAAACATTCCTGTGACACTAGTTTTGGATTCCGATGCTTCACCTCAGGTTTACTGAATCTCTCTGACCTTCTTATTGACAATGAAACACAGAAATTGCATCGGAATTAAATACAAAAGGCACAATGCCGACTTAAGTACAAGAAGACTGACTCTTCCTACTGTCTATGATTTGAACCATTCCTGTGACACTAGTTATAGATTCCGATGCTTCACTTCAGCTTTACTGTATCCCTCTGACCTTATTGCCGATGAAACACAGAAATTGCATCGGAATTAAATACAAAAGGCACAATGCCGACTTAAGTACAAGAAGACTGACTCTTCTTACTGACTATGTTTTGAAACATTCCTGTGACTCTAGTTATAGATTCCGATGCTTCACTTCAGGTTCACTGTATCCCTTGGACCTTCTTATTGACTATGAATCACAGGAATTGCATCGGAATTAAACACAAAAGGCACAATTCTGACTTAAGTACAAGAAGACTGACTCTTCTTACTGTCTATATTTTGAACCATTCCAGTGGCACTAGTTATAGATTCCGATGCTTCACTTCAGGTTTACTGTATTCCTTGGACCTTCTTATTGACGATGAAACACAGAAATTGCATCGAAATTAAATACAAAAGGCACAATGCCGACTTAAGTACAAGAAGACTGACTCTTCTTACTGTCTATGTTTTGAACCATTACTGTGACACTAGGTATAGATTCCGATGCTTCACTCCAGGTTTACTGTGTCCCTTGAACCTTCTTGTTGACGATGAAACACAGAAATTGCATCGGAATTAAATACAAAAGGCACAACGCCGACTTAAGGACAAGAAGACTGACTCTTCTTACTGTCTATGTTTTGAACCATTCCTGTGACACTAGTTATAGTTTCCGATGCTTCACTTCAGGTTTACTTTATCCCTCTGACCTTCTAATTGACAATGAAACACAGAAAGTGCATCGGAATTAAAAACAAGAGGCACAATGCCGACTTAAGTACAAGAAGGCTGACTCCTTCTACTGTCTATGCTTAGAACCATTCCTGTGACACTAGTCATAGAATCCGATGCTTCACTCCAGGTTTACTGTATCACTTGGACCTTCTTATTGACGATGAAAAACACATACTGCATCGGAATGAAATAGAAATGGCACAATGCCGACTTAAGTACAATAGGACTGACTCTTCTTACTGATAATAGTTTGAACCATTCCGGTGACAATAGTTATAGATTCCGATGCTTCACTTCAGGTTTACTGTATCCCTTGGACCTTGTTATTGACGGTGAAACACAGAAATAGCATTGGAATTAAATACAAAAGGCAAAATGCCAACTTTAGTACACGAAGACTGACTCTTCTTACTGTCTATGTTTTGAACCATTCCTGTGACACTAGTTATAGAATCCGATGCTTCACTTCAGGTTTACTGTACCCCTCTGACCTTCTTATTGACGATGAAACACAGAAATTGCATCGAAATTAAATAGAAAACTCACAATGCCGACTTAAAAACAAGAAGACTGACTCTTCTTACTGTCTATGTTTTGAACCATTCCTGTGACACTAGTTACAGATTGCGATGCTTCACTCCAGGTTTACTGTATCCCTTGGACGTTCTTATTGACGATGAACCACAGAAATTGCATCGGAATTTAATACAAAAGGCACAATGCCGACTCAAGTACAAGAAGTCTGACTCTTCTTCCTGTCTATGCTTTGAACCATTCCTTTGACACTAGTTATAGATTCCAATGCTTCACTTCAGGCTTACTGTATCCCTCTGACCTTCTTATTGACGATGAAACACAGAAATTGCATCGGAATTAAATACAAAAGGCACAATGCCGAATTAAGTACAAGAAGACTGTCTCTTCCTACTGTCTATGTTTTGAACCATTCCTGTGACACTAGTTATATATTCCGATGCTTCACTTCAGGTTTACTGTATCCCTTGGACCTTCTTATTGACGATGAAACACAGAAATTGCATCGGAATTAAATACAAAAAGGCACAATGACGACTTAAGTACAAGAAGACTGTAACTTTTTACTGTCTATGTTTTGAAACATTCCTGTGACACTAGTTATACATTCCTATGCTTCACTCCAGGTTTACTGTATCCCTTGGACCTTCTTATTGACGATGAAACACAGAAAATGCATCGGAATTAAATACAAAAGGCCCAAGGCCGACTTAAGTACAAGAAGACTGACTCTTCTTACTGACTATGTTTTGAACCATTCCTGTGACACTAGTTATAGATTCCGATTCTGACTTCAGGTTTACTGTATCCCTCTCACCTTCTTATTGACGAAGACACACAGAAATTGCCTCGGAATTAAATAGAAAAGGCACAATGCCGACTTAAGTACTAGGAGACTGACTCTTCTTAATGTCTATGTTTTGAACCATTCCTGTGACACTAGTTATAGATTCCGATGCTTCACTGTCGGTTTAGTGTATCGCTTGGACCTTCTTATTGACGATGAACACAGTAATTGCATCGGAATGAAATAAAAATGCACAATGCCGACTTAAGTACAAGAAGACTGACTCTTCTTACTGTCTATGTTTTGAACCATTCCGTTGACACTAGTTATAGATTCCGATGCTTCACTCCAGGTTTACGGTATCCCTTTTACATTCTTATTGACGATGAAACACTGAAATTGCATCGGAATTAAATACAAAAGTCAAAATGCCGGCTTAAGTACAAGAACACAGACTCTTCCTACTGTCTATGTTTTGAACCATTCCTGTGACACTAGTTATAGATTCCGATGCTTCACTTCAGGTTTACTGTATCCCTCTGACCTTATTCACGATGAAACACAGAAATTGCATCGGAATGAAATACAAAAGGCACAACACCGACCTAAGTACAAGAAACTGACTCTTCTTACTGTCTATGCTTTGAACCATTCCTGTGACACTAGTTATTGATTCCGATGCTTCACTTCAGGTTTACTGTATCATTTTGAACTTCTTATTGACGATGAAACTCAGAAATTACATCGGAATCAAATACAAAAAGCATAATGCCGACTTAAGTACAAAAAGACTGACTCTTCTTACTGACTATGTTTTGAACCATTCCTGTGCCACTAGTTATAGATTCCGATGCTTCACTTCAGGTTTACTGTATCCCTCTGACTTTCTTATTGACGATGAAACACAGAAAATAAACCGGAATTAAATACAAAAGGCACAATGCTGAATTAAGGACAAGAAGACTGAACCTTCTTACTGACTATGTTTTGAATCATTCCTTTGACACTAGTTATTGATTCCGATGCTTCACTTCAGGTTTACTGTATCCCTCTGACCTTCTTATTAACGATGAAACTCAGACATTGCATCGGAATTAAATACAAAAGGCACAATACCGAATTAAGTACAAGAAGACTGACTCTTCCTACTGTCTATGTTTTGAACCATTTCTGTGACACTAGTTATATATTCTGATGCTTCACTTCAGGTTTACTGTATCCCTTGGACCTTATTATTGACGAAGAAACACAGAAATAGCATCGGAATAAAATACAAAAGGCACAATGCCGAATTAAGTACAAGAAGACTGACTCTTCCTACTGTCTATGTTTTGAACCATTCCATTGACACTAGTTATAGATTCCGATGCTTGACTTCAGGTTTACTGAATCCCTTGGACCTTCTTATTGACGATAAAACACAGAAATTGCATCGGAATTTACTACAAAAGGCACAATGCCGACTCAAGTACAAGAAGACTGACTCTTCTTAATGTCTATGTTTTGAAGCATTCCTGTGACACTAGTTATAGATTCCGATGCTTCACTTCAGGTTTACTGTATCCCTCTGACCTTCTTATTGACGAAGACACACAGAAATTGCCTCGGAATTAAATAGAAAAGGCACAATGCCGTCTTAAGTACAAGAAGACTGACTCTTCTTAATGTCTATGTTTTGAACCATTCCTGTGACACTAGTTATAGATTCCGATGCTTCACTCTAGGTTTAGTGTAACCCTTGGACCTTCTTATTGACGATGAAACACAGAAATTGCATCGGAATTAAATACAAAAGGCACAATGCGGACTTAGGGACAAGAAGACTGACTCTTCCTACTGACAATGTTTTGAACCATTCCTGTGACACTAGTTATAGATTCCGATGCTTCACTTCAAGGTTTACTGTATCCCTCTGACCTTATTCACGATGAAACACAGAAATTGCGTCGGAATTAAATACAAAAGGCACAATACCGACTGACTCTTCTTACTGTCTATGTTTTGAACAATTCCTGTGACACTAGTTATAGATTCCGATGCTTCACTTCAGGTTTACTGTATCCCTCTGACCTTATTCACGATGAAACACAGAAATTCCATCGGAATTAAATACAAAAGTCACAATGCCGAATTAAGTACAAGAAGACTGACTCTTCCTACTGTCTATGTAATGAACCGTTCCATCGACACTAGTTATAGATTCCGATGCTTGACTTCAGGTTGACTGAATCCCTTGGACCTTCTTATTGACGATAAAACACAGAAATTGCATCGGAATTTAATACAAAAGGCACAATGCCGACTCAAGTACAAGAAGACTGACTCTTCTTACTGTCTATGTTTTGAACCATTCCTGTGACACTAGTTATATATTCCGATGCTTCACTTCAGGTTTACTGTATCCCTTGGACCTTCTTATTGACGATGAAACACAGAAATTGCATCGGAATTAAATACAAAATGCACAATGCCGACTTAAGTACAAGAAGACTGTATCTTTATACTGGCTATGTTTTGAAACATTCCTGTGACACTAGTTATAGATTCCGATGCTCACTTCAGGTTTACTGTATCCCTCTGACTTTCTTATTGACGATGAAACACAGAAATTGCACCGGAATTAAATACAAAAGGCACAATGCCGGCTGAAGGACACGAAGACTGACTCTTCTTACTGACTATGTTTTGAACCATTCCTGTGACACTAGTTATAGATTCCGATGCTTCACTTTAGGTTTACTGTATCCCTCTGACCTTCTTATTGACGAAGACACACAGAAATTGCCTCGGAATTAAATAGAAAAGGCACAATGCCGACTTAAGTACAAGAAGACTGACTCTTCTTACTGTATATGTTTTGAAACATTCCTGTGACACTAGTTATAGATTCCGATGCTTCACTTCAGGTTTACTGTATCCCTCTGACTTTCTTATTGACGATGAAACACAGAAGTTAAACCGGAATAAAATACAAAAGGCACAATGCTGACTTAAGGACAAGAAGACTGACCCTTCTTACTGATTATGTTTTGAACCATTCCTGTGACACTAGTTATAGATTCCGATGCTTCACTTCAGGTTTACTGTATCCCTCTGACCTTCTTATTGACGATGAAACTCAGAAATTGCATCGGAATTAAATACAAAAGGCACACTGCCGAATTAAGTACAAGAAGACTAACTCTTCCTACTGTCTATGTTTTGAACCATTTCTGTGACACTAGTTATTTTTCCGATGCTTCACTTCAGGTTTACTGTATCCCTTGGACCTTATTATTGACGAAGAAACACAGAAATAGCATCGGAATAAAATACAAAAGGCACAATGCCGAATTAAGTACAAGAAGACTGACTCTTCCTACTGTCTATGTTTTGAACCATTCCATTGACACTAGTTATAGATTCCGATGCTTGACTTCAGGTTTACTGAATCCCTTGGACCTTCTTATTGACGATAAAACACAGAAATTGCATCGGAATTTACTACAAAAGGCACAATGCCAACTCAAGTACAAGAAGACTGACTCTTCTTAATGTCTATGTTTTGAAGCATTCCTGTGACACTAGTTATAGATTCCGATGCTTCACTTCAGGTTTACTGTATCCCTCTGACCTTCTTATTGACGAAGACACACAGAAATTGCCTCGGAATTAAATAGAAAAGGCACAATGCCGTCTTAAGTACAAGAAGACTGACTCTTCTTAATGTCTATGTTTTGAACCATTCCTGTGACACTAGTTATAGATTCCGATGCTTCACTCTAGGTTTAGTGTAACCCTTGGACCTTCTTATTGACGATGAAACACAGAAATTGCATCGGAATTAAATACAAAAGGCACAATGCGGACTTAGGGACAAGAAGACTGACTCTTCCTACTGACAATGTTTTGAACCATTCCTGTGACACTAGTTATAGATTCCGATGCTTCACTTCAAGGTTTACTGTATCCCTCTGACCTTATTCACGATGAAACACAGAAATTGCGTCGGAATTAAATACAAAAGGCACAATACCGACTGACTCTTCTTACTGTCTATGTTTTGAACAATTCCTGTGACACTAGTTATAGATTCCGATGCTTCACTTCAGGTTTACTGTATCCCTCTGACCTTATTCACGATGAAACACAGAAATTCCATCGGAATTAAATACAAAAGTCACAATGCCGAATTAAGTACAAGAAGACTGACTCTTCCTACTGTCTATGTAATGAACCGTTCCATCGACACTAGTTATAGATTCCGATGCTTGACTTCAGGTTGACTGAATCCCTTGGACCTTCTTATTGACGATAAAACACAGAAATTGCATCGGAATTTAATACAAAAGGCACAATGCCGACTCAAGTACAAGAAGACTGACTCTTCTTACTGTCTATGTTTTGAACCATTCCTGTGACACTAGTTATATATTCCGATGCTTCACTTCAGGTTTACTGTATCCCTTGGACCTTCTTATTGACGATGAAACACAGAAATTGCATCGGAATTAAATACAAAATGCACAATGCCGACTTAAGTACAAGAAGACTGTATCTTTATACTGGCTATGTTTTGAAACATTCCTGTGACACTAGTTATAGATTCCGATGCTCACTTCAGGTTTACTGTATCCCTCTGACTTTCTTATTGACGATGAAACACAGAAATTGCACCGGAATTAAATACAAAAGGCACAATGCCGGCTGAAGGACACGAAGACTGACTCTTCTTACTGACTATGTTTTGAACCATTCCTGTGACACTAGTTATAGATTCCGATGCTTCACTTTAGGTTTACTGTATCCCTCTGACCTTCTTATTGACGAAGACACACAGAAATTGCCTCGGAATTAAATAGAAAAGGCACAATGCCGACTTAAGTACAAGAAGACTGACTCTTCTTACTGTATATGTTTTGAAACATTCCTGTGACACTAGTTATAGATTCCGATGCTTCACTTCAGGTTTACTGTATCCCTCTGACTTTCTTATTGACGATGAAACACAGAAGTTAAACCGGAATAAAATACAAAAGGCACAATGCTGACTTAAGGACAAGAAGACTGACCCTTCTTACTGATTATGTTTTGAACCATTCCTGTGACACTAGTTATAGATTCCGATGCTTCACTTCAGGTTTACTGTATCCCTCTGACCTTCTTATTGACGATGAAACTCAGAAATTGCATCGGAATTAAATACAAAAGGCACACTGCCGAATTAAGTACAAGAAGACTAACTCTTCCTACTGTCTATGTTTTGAACCATTTCTGTGACACTAGTTATTTTTCCGATGCTTCACTTCAGGTTTACTGTATCCCTTGGACCTTATGATTGACGATGAAACACGGACATAGCATCGGAATTAAATACAAAAGGCACAATGCCGAATTAAGTACAAGGAGACTGACTCTTCCTACTGTCTATGTTTTGAAACATTCCATTGACACTAGTTATAGATTCCAATGCTTCACTTCAGGTTTACTGTATCCCTCTGACCTTCTTATTGACGATGAAACACTGAAATTGCATCGGAATTTGATACATAAGGCACAATGCCGACTCAAGTACAAGAAGACTGACACTTCTTACTGTCTATGTTTTGAACCATTCCTGTGACACTAGTTATAGATTCCAATGCTTCACTTCAGGTTTACTGTATCCCTCTGACCTTCTTATTGACGATGAAACACTGAAATTGCATCGGAATTAAATACAAAAGGCACAATGCCGACTCAAGTACAAGAAGACTGACTCTTCTTACTGTCTATGTTTTGAACCATTCCTGTGACACTAGTTATAGATTCCAATGCTTCACTTCAGGTTTACTGTATCCCTCTGACCTTCTTATTGACGATGAAACACAGAAATTGCCTTGGAAATAAATAGAAAAGGCACAATGCCGACTTAAGTACAAGAAGACGGACTCTTCTTAATGTTTTGTTTTGAACCATTCCTGTGACACTAGTTATAGATTCCGATGCTTCACTTTAGGTTAGAGTATCCCTTGGACCTTCTTATTGACGATGAACACAGTAATTGCATCGGAATTAAATAGAAAAGGCACAATGCCAACTTAAGTAGAAGGAGACTGACTCTTCTTACTGTCTATGTTTTGAACCATTCCTGAGACACTAGTTATAGATTCCGATGCTTCACTTCAGGTTTACTGTATCCCTCTGACCTTATTCACGATGAAACACAGAAATTGCAGCGGAATTACATGCAAAAGGCACAATACGGACTGGCCATTCTTACTGTCTATGTTTTGAACAATTCCTGTGACACTAGTTATAGATTCCGATGCTTCACTTCAGGTTTACTGTATCCCTTAGACCTTCTTATTGACCATGAAACACAGAAATTGCATCCGAATTAAATACAAAAGGCACAATGCCGACTTAAGGACAAGAAGACTGACTCTTCTTGCTGACTATGTTTTGAAACATTCCTGTGACACTAGTTATAGATTCCGATGCTTCACTTCAGGTTTACTGTATCCCTCTGACCTTCTTATTAACGATGAAACTCAGAAATTGCATCGAAATTAAATACAAAATGCACAATACCGAATTAAGTACAAGAAGACTGACTCTTCCTACTGTCTATGTTTTGAACCATTTCTGTGACACTAGTTATATATTCCGATGCTTCACTTCAGGTTTACTGTATCCCTTGGACCTTATTATTGACGATGAAACACAGAAATAGCATCGGAATTAAATACAAAAGGCACAATGCCGAATTAAGTACAAGAAGACTGACTCTTCCTACTGTCTATGTTTTGAACCATTCCATTGACACTAGTTATAGATTCCGATGCTTGACTTCAGGTTTACTGAATCCCTTGGACCTTCTTATTGACGATAAAACACAGAAATTGCATCGGAATTTAATACAAAAGGCACAATGCCGACTCAAGTACAAGAAGACTGACTCTTCTTACTGTCTATGTTTTGAATCATTCCTGTGACACTAGTTATAGATTCCAATGCTTCACTCCAGGTTTACTGTATCCCTTGGACCTTCTTATTGACGATGAAACACAGAAATTGCATCGGAATTAAATACAAAAGGCACAATGCCGACTTAAGGACAAGAAGACTGACTCTTCTTACAGACTATGTTTTGAAGCATTCATGTGACACTAGTTATAGATTCCGATGCTTCACTTAAGGTTTGCTGTATCCCTCTGACGTTCTTATTGACGATGAAACATAGAAATTGCATCGGAATTAAATACAAAAGGAACAATGCTGACTTATGTACAAGAAAACTGACTCTTCTTATTGTCTATGTTTGAACCATTAATGTGACACTAGTTATAGATTCCAATGCTTCACTTGAGGTTTACATTATCCCTCTGAACTTCTTATTGACGATGAAACACAGACATTGCATCGGAGTTAAATAGAAAAGGCACAATGCCGAATTAAGTACAAGAAGACTGACTCTTCTTACTGTCTATGTTTTGAACCATTCCTGTGACACTATTTATAGATTCCGATGCTTGACTTCAGGTTTACTGTATCCTTGGACCTTCTTATTGACGATGAAATACAGAAATTGCATCGGAATTTAATACAAAAGGCACAATGCCGACTCAAGTACAAGAAGACTGACTCATCTTACTGTCTATGTTTTGAAACATTCCTGTGACACTAGTTATAGATTCCGATGCTTCACTTCAGGTTTACTGTATCCCTCTGACTTTCTTATTGACGATGAAACACAGAAGTTGCACCGGAATTAAGTACAAAAGGCACAATGCTGACTTAAGGACAGGAAGACTGACTCTTCTTTCTGACTATGTTTTGAACCATTCCTGTGACACTAGTTATAGGTTCCGATGCTTCACTTCAGGTTTACTGTATCCCTCTGACCATCTTATTGACGATGAAATACAGATATTGCATCGCAATTAAATACAAAAGGCACAATGCCGAATTGAGTACAAATAGACTGACTCTTCCTACTGTCTATGTATTGAACCATTCCATTGACACTAGTTATAGATTCCGATGCTTCACTCCAGGTTTACTGTATCCCTTAGACCTTCTTATTGACCATGAAACACAGAAATTGCATCCGAATTAAATACAAAAGGCACAATGCCGACTTAAGGACAAGAAGACTGACTCTTCTTACTGACTATGTTTTGAAACATTCCTGTGACACTAGTTATAGATTCCGATGCTTCACTTCAGGTTTACTGTATCCCTCTGACCGATTTATTAACGATGAAACTCAGAAATTGCATCGAAATTAAATACAAAATGCACAATACCGAATTAAGTACAAGAAGACTGACTCTTCCTACTGTCTATGTTTTGAACCATTTCTGTGACACTAGTTATATATTCCGATGCTTCACTTCAGGTTTACTGTATCCCTTGGACCTTATTATTGACGATGAGATACAGAAATTGCATCGGAATTAAATACAAAAGGCACAATACCGACTGACTCTTCTTACTGTCTATGTTTTGAACAATTACTGTGACACTAGTTATAGATTCCGATGCTTCACTTCAGGTTTACTATATCCCTCTGACCTTATTCACGATGAAACACAGAAATTCCATCGGAATTAAATACAAAAGGCACAATGCTGAATTAAGTACAAGAAGACTGACTCTTCCTACTGTCTATGTAATGAACCGTTCCATTGACACTAGTTATATATTCCGATGCTTGACTTCAGGTTTACTGAATCCCTTGGACCTTCTTATTGACGATAAAACACAGAAATTGCATCGGAATTAAATACAAAAGGCACAATGACGACTTCAGTACAAGAAGACTGTATCTTTATACTCTCTATTGTTTGAAACATTCCTGTGACACTAGTTATAGATTCCGATACTCACTTCAGGTTTACTGTATCCCTCTGACTTTCTTATTGACGATGAAACACAGAAATTGCACCGGAATTAAATACAAAAGGCACTATGCCGGCTGAAGGACACGAAGACTGACTCT
Organism: Schistocerca serialis cubense; assembly: GCF_023864345.2. Classification (NCBI taxonomy): domain Eukaryota; kingdom Metazoa; phylum Arthropoda; class Insecta; order Orthoptera; family Acrididae; genus Schistocerca; species Schistocerca serialis. Next base: position 1,097,060,997 of record NC_064640.1, read on the forward strand.
TCTTACTGACTATTTTTTGAACCATTCCTGTGACACTAGTTATAGATTCCGATGCTTCACTTTAGGTTTACTGTATCCCTCTGACCTTCTTATTGACGAAGACACACAGAAATTGCCTCGGAATTAATTAAAAAAGGCACAATGCCGACTTAAGTACAAGAAGACTGACTCTTATTACTGTATATGTTTTGAAACATTCCTGTGACACTAGTTATAGATTCCGATGCTTCACTTCAGGTTTACTGTATCCCTCTGACTTTCTTATTGACGATGAAACACAGAAGTTGCACCGGAATTAAATACAAAAAGCACAATGCTGACTTAAGGACAAGAAGACTGACTCTTCTTACTGACTATGTTTTGAACCATTCCTGTGACACTAGTTACAGATTCCGATGCTTCACTTCAGGTTTACTGTATCCCTCTGACCTTCTTGTTGACGATGAAATACCGAAATTGCATCGCAATTAAATACAAAAGGCACAATGCCGAGTTAAGTACAAGAAGACTGACTCTTCCTACTGTCTACGTTTTGAACCATTTCTGTGACACTAGTTATATATTCCGATGCTTCACTTCAGGTTTACTGTATCCCTTGGACCTTCTTATTGACGATGAAACACAGAAATTGCATCGGAATTAAATACAAAAGGCACAATGCCGAATTAAGTACAAGAAGACTGACTCTTTCTACTGTCTATGTTTTGAACCATTTCTGTGACACTAGTTATATATTCCGATGCTTCACTTCAGGTTTACTGTATCCCTTGCAACTTATGATTGACGATGAAACACAGACAAGGCATCGGAATTAAATACAAAAGGCACAATGCCGAATTAAGTACAAGGAGACTGACTCTTCCTATTGTCTATGTTTTGAACCATTCCATTGACACTAGTTATAGATTCCGATGCTTGACTTCAGGTTTACTGAATCCCTTGGACCTTCTTATTGACGATAAAACACCGAAATTGCATCGGAATTTAATACAAAAGGCACAATGCCGACTCAAGTACAAGAAGACTGACACTTCTTACTGTCTATGTTTTGAACCATTCCTGTGACATTAGTTATAGATTCCAATGCTTCACTTTAGGTTTACTGTATCCCTCTGACCTTATTCACGATGAAACACAGAAATTGCATCGGAATTAAATACAAAAGGCACAAACCGACTGACCCTTCTTACTGTCAATGTTTTGAACAATTCCTGTGACGCTAGTTATAGATTCCGATGCTTCACTTCAGGTTTACTGTATGCCTCTGACCTTCTTATTGACGATGAAACATTGAATTTGCATCGGAATTAAATACAAAAGGCACAATGCCGACTTAAGTACAAGAAAACTGACTCTTCTTACTGTCTATGTTTTGAACCATTTCTGTGACACAAGTTATAGATTCCGATGCTTCACTTCAGGTTTGCTGTATCCCTCTGACATTCTTATTGACGATGAAACATAGAATTTGCATCGGAATTAAATACAAAAGGCACAATGCTGACTTAAGTACAAGAAAACTGACTCTTCTTACTGTCTATGTTTGAACCATTCATGTGACACTAGTTATAGATTCCGATGCTTCACTTGAGGTTTACATTATCCCTCTGAACTTGTTATTGACGATGAAACACAGACATTGCATCGGAATTAAATAGAAAAGGCACAATGCCGAATTAAGTACAAGAAGACTGACTCTTCTTACTGTCTATGTTTTGAACCATTCCTGTGACACTAGTTATAGATTCCGATGCTTGACTTCAGGTTTACTGTATCCTTTTACTTTCTTATAGATGATGAAATACAGAAATTGCATCGGAATTTAATACAAAAGGCACAATGCCGACTCAAGTCCAAGAAGACTGACTCTTCTTACTGTCTATGTTTTGAAACATTCCTGTGACACTAGTTATAGATTCCGATGCTTCACTTCAGGTTTACTGTATCCCTCTGACTTTCTTATTGACGATGAAACACAGAAGTTGCACCGGAATTAAATACAAAAAGCACAATGCTGACTTAAGGACAAGAAGACTGACTCTTCTTACTGACTATGTTTTGAACCATTCCTGTGACACTAGTTACAGATTCCGATGCTTCACTTCAGGTTTACTGTATCCCTCTGACCTTCTTGTTGACGATGAAATACCGAAATTGCATCGCAATTAAATACAAAAGGCACAATGCCGAGTTAAGTACAAGAAGACTGACTCTTCCTACTGTCTACGTTTTGAACCATTTCTGTGACACTAGTTATATATTCCGATGCTTCACTTCAGGTTTACTGTATCCCTTGGACCTTCTTATTGACGATGAAACACAGAAATTGCATCGGAATTAAATACAAAAGGCACAATGCCGAATTAAGTACAAGAAGACTGACTCTTCCTACTGTCTATGTTTTGAACCATTCCATTGGCACTAGTTACAGATTCCGATGCATCACTCCAGGTTTACAGTATCCCTTTTACATTCTTATTGACGATGAAACACTGAAATTGCATCGGAATTAAATACAAAAGGCACAATGCCGACCCAAGTACAAGAAGACTGACTCTTCTTACTGTCTATGTTTTGAACCATTCCTGTGACACTAGTTATAGATTCCAATGCTTCACTTCAGGTTTACTGTATCCCTCTGAACTTCTTATTGACGATGAAACACAGAAATTGCATCGGAATAAAATAGAAAATGCACAATGTCGAATTAAGTACAAGAAGACTGACTCTTCTTACTGTCTATGTTTTGAACCATTCGTGTGACACTAGTTATATATTCCGATGCTTCACTCCAGGTTTACTGTATCCCTTGGACCTTCTTATTGACGATGAAACACAGAAATTGCATCGGAATTAAATACAAAAGGCACAATGCCGACTTAAGGACAAGAAGACTGACTCTTCTTACTGACTATGTTTTGAAGCATTCCTGTGACACTAGTTATAGATTCCGATGCTTCACTTCAGGTTTACTGTATCCCTCTGACCGTCTTATTGACGAAGACACACAGAAATTGCCTGGGAATTAAATAGAAAAGGCACAATGCCGACTTAAGTACAAGAAGACTGACTCTTCTTAATGTCTATGTTTAGAACCATTCCTGTGACACTAGTTGTAGATTCCGATGCTTCATTGTAGGTTTACTGTATCCCATGGACCTGCTTATTGACGATGAAACACAGAAATTGCATCGGAATTAAATACAAAAGGCACAATGCCGAATTAAGTACAAGGAGACTGACTCTTCCTACTGTCTATGTTTTGAAACATTCCATTGACACTAGTTATAGATTCCAATGTTTCACTTCAGGTTTACTGTATCCCTCTGACCTTCTTATTGACGATGAAACACTGAAATTGCATCGGAATTTGATACATAAGGCACAATGCCGACTCAAGTACAAGAAGACTGACACTTCTTACTGTCTATGTTTTGAACCATTCCTGTGACACTAGTTATAGATTCCAATGCTTCACTTCAGGTTTACTGTATCCCTCTGACCTTCTTATTGACGATGAAACACTGAAATTGCATCGGAATTAAATACAAAAGGCACAATGCCGACTCAAGTACAAGAAGACTGACTCTTCTTACTGTCTATGTTTTGAACCATTCCTGTGACACTAGTTATAGATTCCAATGCTTCACTTCAGGTTTACTGTATCCCTCTGACCTTCTTATTGACGATGAAACACAGAAATTGCCTTGGAAATAAATAGAAAAGGCACAATGCCGACTTAAGTACAAGAAGACGGACTCTTCTTAATGTTTTGTTTTGAACCATTCCTGTGACACTAGTTATAGATTCCGATGCTTCACTTTAGGTTAGAGTATCCCTTGGACCTTCTTATTGACGATGAACACAGTAATTGCATCGGAATTAAATAGAAAAGGCACAATGCCAACTTAAGTAGAAGAAGACTGACTCTTCTTACTGTCTATGTTTTGAACCATTCCTGAGACACTAGTTATAGATTCCGATGCTTCACTTCAGGTTTACTGTATCCCTCTGACCTTATTCACGATGAAACACAGAAATTGCAGCGGAATTACATGCAAAAGGCACAATACGGACTGGCCATTCTTACTGTCTATGTTTTGAACAATTCCTGTGACACTAGTTATAGATTCCGATGCTTCACTTCAGGTTTACTGTATCCCTTAGACCTTCTTATTGACCATGAAACACAGAAATTGCATCCGAATTAAATACAAAAGGCACAATGCCGACTTAAGGACAAGAAGACTGACTCTTCTTGCTGACTATGTTTTGAAACATTCCTGTGACACTAGTTATAGATTCCGATGCTTCACTTCAGGTTTACTGTATCCCTCTGACCTTCTTATTAACGATGAAACTCAGAAATTGCATCGAAATTAAATACAAAATGCACAATACCGAATTAAGTACAAGAAGACTGACTCTTCCTACTGTCTATGTTTTGAACCATTTCTGTGACACTAGTTATATATTCCGATGCTTCACTTCAGGTTTACTGTATCCCTTGGACCTTATTATTGACGATGAAACACAGAAATAGCATCGGAATTAAATACAAAAGGCACAATGCCGAATTAAGTACAAGAAGACTGACTCTTCCTACTGTCTATGTTTTGAACCATTCCATTGACACTAGTTATAGATTCCGATGCTTGACTTCAGGTTTACTGAATCCCTTGGACCTTCTTATTGACGATAAAACACAGAAATTGCATCGGAATTTAATACAAAAGGCACAATGCCGACTCAAGTACAAGAAGACTGACTCTTCTTACTGTCTATGTTTTGAATCATTCCTGTGACACTAGTTATAGATTCCAATGCTTCACTCCAGGTTTACTGTATCCCTTGGACCTTCTTATTGACGATGAAACACAGAAATTGCATCGGAATTAAATACAAAAGGCACAATGCCGACTTAAGGACAAGAAGACTGACTCTTCTTACAGACTATGTTTTGAAGCATTCATGTGACACTAGTTATAGATTCCGATGCTTCACTTAAGGTTTGCTGTATCCCTCTGACGTTCTTATTGACGATGAAACATAGAAATTGCATCGGAATTAAATACAAAAGGAACAATGCTGACTTATGTACAAGAAAACTGACTCTTCTTATTGTCTATGTTTGAACCATTAATGTGACACTAGTTATAGATTCCAATGCTTCACTTGAGGTTTACATTATCCCTCTGAACTTCTTATTGACGATGAAACACAGACATTGCATCGGAGTTAAATAGAAAAGGCACAATGCCGAATTAAGTACAAGAAGACTGACTCTTCTTACTGTCTATGTTTTGAACCATTCCTGTGACACTATTTATAGATTCCGATGCTTGACTTCAGGTTTACTGTATCCTTGGACCTTCTTATTGACGATGAAATACAGAAATTGCATCGGAATTTAATACAAAAGGCACAATGCCGACTCAAGTACAAGAAGACTGACTCATCTTACTGTCTATGTTTTGAAACATTCCTGTGACACTAGTTATAGATTCCGATGCTTCACTTCAGGTTTACTGTATCCCTCTGACTTTCTTATTGACGATGAAACACAGAAGTTGCACCGGAATTAAGTACAAAAGGCACAATGCTGACTTAAGGACAGGAAGACTGACTCTTCTTTCTGACTATGTTTTGAACCATTCCTGTGACACTAGTTATAGGTTCCGATGCTTCACTTCAGGTTTACTGTATCCCTCTGACCATCTTATTGACGATGAAATACAGATATTGCATCGCAATTAAATACAAAAGGCACAATGCCGAATTGAGTACAAATAGACTGACTCTTCCTACTGTCTATGTATTGAACCATTCCATTGACACTAGTTATAGATTCCGATGCTTCACTCCAGGTTTACTGTATCCCTTAGACCTTCTTATTGACCATGAAACACAGAAATTGCATCCGAATTAAATACAAAAGGCACAATGCCGACTTAAGGACAAGAAGACTGACTCTTCTTACTGACTACGTTTTGAAACATTCCTGTGACACTAGTTATAGATTCCGATGCTTCACTTCAGGTTTACTGTATCCCTCTGAAATTCTTATTAACGATGAAACTCAGAAATTGCATCGAAATTAAATACAAAATGCACAATACCGAATTAAGTACAAGAAGACTGACTCTTCCTACTGTCTATGTTTTGAACCATTTCTGTGACACTAGTTATATATTCCGATGCTTCACTTCAGGTTTACTGTATCCCTTGGACCTTATTATTGACGATGAGACACAGAAATTGCATCGGAATTAAATACAAAAGGCACAATACCGACTGACTCTTCTTACTGTCTATGTTTTGAACAATTACTGTGACACTAGTTATAGATTCCGATGCTTCACTTCAGGTTTACTGTATCCCTCTGACCTTATTCACGATGAAACACAGAAATTCCATCGGAATTAAATACAAAAGGCACAATGCTGAATTAAGTACAAGAAGACTGACTCTTCCTACTGTCTATGTAATGAACCGTTCCATTGACACTAGTTATATATTCCGATGCTTGACTTCAGGTTTACTGAATCCCTTGGACCTTCTTATTGACGATAAAACACAGAAATTGCATCGGAATTAAATACAAAAGGCACAATGACGACTTCAGTACAAGAAGACTGTATCTTTATACTCTCTATTGTTTGAAACATTCCTGTGACACTAGTTATAGATTCCGATACTCACTTCAGGTTTACTGTATCCCTCTGACTTTCTTATTGACGATGAAACACAGAAATTGCACCGGAATTAAATACAAAAGGCACTATGCCGGCTGAAGGACACGAAGACTGACTCTTCTTACTGACTATTTTTTGAACCATTCCTGTGACACTAGTTATAGATTCCGATGCTTCACTTTAGGTTTACTGTATCCCTCTGACCTTCTTATTGACGAAGACACACAGAAATTGCCTCGGAATTAAATAAAAAAGGCACAATGCCGACTTAAGTACAAGAAGACTGACTCTTATTACTGTATATGTTTTGAAACATTCCTGTGACACTAGTTATAGATTCCGATGCTTCACTTCAGGTTTACTGTATCCCTCTGACTTTCTTATTGACGATGAAACACAGAAGTTGCACCGGAATTAAATACAAAAAGCACAATGCTGACTTAAGGACAAGAAGACTGACTCTTCTTACTGACTATGTTTTGAACCATTCCTGTGACACTAGTTACAGATTCCGATGCTTCACTTCAGGTTTACTGTATCCCTCTGACCTTCTTGTTGACGATGAAATACCGAAATTGCATCGCAATTAAATACAAAAGGCACAATGCCGAGTTAAGTACAAGAAGACTGACTCTTCCTACTGTCTACGTTTTGAACCATTTCTGTGACACTAGTTATATATTCCGATGCTTCACTTCAGGTTTACTGTATCCCTTGGACCTTCTTATTGACGATGAAACACAGAAATTGCATCGGAATTAAATACAAAAGGCACAATGCCGAATTAAGTACAAGAAGACTGACTCTTTCTACTGTCTATGTTTTGAACCATTTCTGTGACACTAGTTATATATTCCGATGCTTCACTTCAGGTTTACTGTATCCCTTGCAACTTATGATTGACGATGAAACACAGACAAGGCATCGGAATTAAATACAAAAGGCACAATGCCGAATTAAGTACAAGGAGACTGACTCTTCCTATTGTCTATGTTTTGAACCATTCCATTGACACTAGTTATAGATTCCGATGCTTGACTTCAGGTTTACTGAATCCCTTGGACCTTCTTATTGACGATAAAACACCGAAATTGCATCGGAATTTAATACAAAAGGCACAATGCCGACTCAAGTACAAGAAGACTGACACTTCTTACTGTCTATGTTTTGAACCATTCCTGTGACATTAGTTATAGATTCCAATGCTTCACTTTAGGTTTACTGTATCCCTCTGACCTTATTCACGATGAAACACAGAAATTGCATCGGAATTAAATACAAAAGGCACAAACCGACTGACCCTTCTTACTGTCAATGTTTTGAACAATTCCTGTGACGCTAGTTATAGATTCCGATGCTTCACTTCAGGTTTACTGTATGCCTCTGACCTTCTTATTGACGATGAAACATTGAATTTGCATCGGAATTAAATACAAAAGGCACAATGCCGACTTAAGTACAAGAAAACTGACTCTTCTTACTGTCTATGTTTTGAACCATTTCTGTGACACAAGTTATAGATTCCGATGCTTTACTTCAGGTTTGCTGTATCCCTCTGACATTCTTATTGACGATGAAACATAGAATTTGCATCGGAATTAAATACAAAAGGCACAATGCTGACTTAAGTACAAGAAAACTGACTCTTCTTACTGTCTATGTTTGAACCATTCATGTGACACTAGTTATAGATTCCGATGCTTCACTTGAGGTTTACATTATCCCTCTGAACTTGTTATTGACGATGAAACACAGACATTGCATCGGAATTAAATAGAAAAGGCACAATGCCGAATTAAGTACAAGAAGACTGACTCTTCTTACTGTCTATGTTTTGAACCATTCCTGTGACACTAGTTATAGATTCCGATGCTTGACTTCAGGTTTACTGTATCCTTTTACTTTCTTATAGATGATGAAATACAGAAATTGCATCGGAATTTAATACAAAAGGCACAATGCCGACTCAAGTCCTAGAAGACTGACTCTTCTTACTGTCTATGTTTTGAAACATTCCTGTGACACTAGTTATAGATTCCGATGCTTCACTTCAGGTTTACTGTATCCCTCTGACTTTCTTATTGACGATGAAACACAGAAGTTGCACCGGAATTAAATACAAAAAGCACAATGCTGACTTAAGGACAAGAAGACTGACTCTTCTTACTGACTATGTTTTGAACCATTCCTGTGACACTAGTTACAGATTCCGATGCTTCACTTCAGGTTTACTGTATCCCTCTGACCTTCTTGTTGACGATGAAATACCGAAATTGCATCGCAATTAAATACAAAAGGCACAATGCCGAGTTAAGTACAAGAAGACTGACTCTTCCTACTGTCTACGTTTTGAACCATTTCTGTGACACTAGTTATATATTCCGATGCTTCACTTCAGGTTTACTGTATCCCTTGGACCTTCTTATTGACGATGAAACACAGAAATTGCATCGGAATTAAATACAAAAGGCACAATGCCGAATTAAGTACAAGAAGACTGACTCTTCCTACTGTCTATGTTTTGAACCATTCCATTGGCACTAGTTACAGATTCCGATGCATCACTCCAGGTTTACAGTATCCCTTCTACATTCTTATTGACGATGAAACACTGAAATTGCATCGGAATTAAATACAAAAGGCACAATGCCGACCCAAGTACAAGAAGACTGACTCTTCTTACTGTCTATGTTTTGAACCATTCCTGTGACACTAGTTATAGATTCCAATGCTTCACTTCAGGTTTACTGTATCCCTCTGAACTTCTTATTGACGATGAAACACAGAAATTGCATCGGAATTAAATAGAAAATGCACAATGCCGACTTATGGACAAGAAGACTGACTCTTCTTACTGACTATGTTTTGAACCATTCCTGTGACACTAGTTATAGATTCCGATGCTTCACTTCAGCTTTACTGTATGCCTCTGACCTTATTCACGATGAAACACAGAAATTCCATCGGAATTAATTACAAAAAGCACAATGCCGACTTAAGGACAAGAAGACTGACTCTTCTTACTGACTATGTTTTGAAGCATTCCTGTGACACTAGTTATAGATTCCGATGCTTCACTTCAGGTTTACTGTATCCCTCTGACCGTCTTATTGACGAAGACACACAGAAATTGCCTGGGAATTAAATAGAAAAGGCACAATGCCGACTTAAGTACAAGAAGACTGACTCTTCTTAATGTCTATGTTTAGAACCATTCCTGTGACACTAGTTGTAGATTCCGATGCTTCATTGTAGGTTTACTGTATCCCATGGACCTGCTTATTGACGATGAAACACAGAAATTGCATCGGAATTAAATACAAAAGGCACAATGCCGACTTATGGACAAGAAGACTGACTCTTCTTACTGACTATGTTTTGAACCATTCCTGTGACACTAGTTATAGATTCCGATGCTTCACTTCAGCTTTACTGTATGCCTCTGACCTTATTCACGATGAAACACAGAAATTCCATCGGAATTAATTACAAAAAGCACAATACCGACTGACTCTTCTTACTGTCTACGTTTTGAACAACTCCTGTGACACTAGTTATAGATTCCGATGCTTCACTTCAGGTTTACTGAATGCCTCTGACATTCTTATTGACGATGAAACACAGAATTTACATCGGAATTAAATACTAAAGGCACAATGCCGAATTAAGTAAAAGAAGACTGACTCTTCCTACTGTCTATGTATTGAACCGTTCCATTGACACTAGTTATAGATTCCGATGCTTGACTTCAGGTTTACTGAATCCCTTGGACCTTCTTATTGACGATAAAACACAGAAATTGGATCGGAATTTAATACAAAAGGCACAATGCCGACTCAAGTACAAGAAGACTGACTCTTCTTACTGTCTATGTTTTGAACCATTCCTGCGACACTAGTTATACATTCCAATGCTTCACTTCACGTTTACTGTATCCCTCTGACCTTCGTATTGACGATGAAACACAGAAATTGCATCGGAATTAAATAGAAAAGGCACAATGCCGAATTAAGTACAAGAAGACTTACTCTTCCTACTGTCTATGTTTTGAACCATTTCTGTGACACTAGTTATATATTCCGATGCTTCACTTCAGGTTTACTGTATCCCTTGGACCTTCTTATTGACGATGAAACACAGAAATTGCATCGGAATTAAATACAAAAGGCACAATGCCGACTTAAGTACAAGAAGACTGTATCTTCATACAGTCTATGTTTTGAAACATTCCTGTGACACTAGTTATAGATTCCGATGCTTCACTCCAGGTTTTCTGTATCCCTTGGACCTTCCTATTGACGATGAAACACAGAAATTGCACCGGAATTAAATACAAAAGGCACAATACCGACTTAAGGACAAGGAGACTGACTCTTCTTACTGACTATGTTTTGAACCATTCCTGTGACACTAGTTATAGATTCCGATGCTTCACTTCAGGTTTACTGTATCCCTCTGACCATCTTATTGACGATACAATACAGAAATTGCATCGCAATTAAATACAAAAGGCACAATGCCGAATTAAGTACAAATAGACTGACTCTTCCTACTGTCTATGTTTTGAACCATTTCTGTGACACTAGTTATATATTCCGGTGCTTCACTTCAGGTTTACTGTATCCCCTGGACCTTCTTATTGACGATGAAACACAGTAATTGCATCGGAATTAAATACAAAAGGCACAGTGCCGACTTAAGTACAAGAAGACTGTATCTTCATACTGTCTATGTTTTGAAACATTCCTGTGACACTAGTTATACATTGCGATGCTTCACTTCAGGTTTACTGTATCCCTCTGACTTTCTTATTGACGATGAAACACAGAAGTTAAACCGGAATTAAATACAAAATGCACAATGCTGACTTATGGACAAGAAGACTGACCCTTCTTACTGACTATGTTTTGAACCATACCTGTGACACTAGTTATAGATTCCGATGCTTCACTTCAGGTTTACTGTATCCCTCTGACCTTCTTATTGACGATGAAACTCAGAAATTGCATCGGAATTAAATACATAAGGCACAATGCCGAATTAAGTACAAGAAGACTGACTCTTCCTACTGTCTATGTTTTGAACCAGTTCTGTGACACTAGTTATATATTCCGATGCTTCACTTCAGGTTTACTGTATCCCTTGGACCTTATGATTGACGATGAAACACAGACATAGCATCGGAATTAAATACAAAAGGCACAATGCCGAATTAAGTACAAGGAGACTGACTCTTCCTACTGTCTGTGTTTTGAACCATTCCATTGACACTAGTTATAGATTCCGATGCTTCACTTCAGGTTTACTGAATCCCTTGGACCTTCTTATTGACGATAAAACACCGAAATTGCATCGGAATTGAATACAAAAGGCACAATGCCGACTCAAGTACAAGAAGACTGACTCTTCTTACTGTCTATGTTTTGAACCATTCCTGTGACACTAGTTATAGATTCCAATGCTTCACTTCAGGTTTACTGTATCCCTCTGACCTTCTTATTGACGATGAAACACTGAAATTGCATCGGAATTAAATACAAAAGGCACAATGCCGACTCAAGTACAAGAAGACTGACTCTTCTTACTGTCTATGTTTTGAACCATTCCTGTGACACTAGTTATAGATTCCAATGCTTCACTTCAGGTTTACTGTATCCCTCTGACCTTCTTATTGACGATGAAACACAGAAATTACCTCGGAAATAAATAGAAAAGGCACAATGCCGACTTAAGTACATGAAGACGGACTCTTCTTAATGTCTATGTTTTGAAACATTCCTGTGACACTAGTTATAGATTCCGATTCTTCACTTTAGGTTTAGAGTATCCCTTGGACCTTCTTATTGACGATGAACACAGTAATTGCATCGGAATTAAATAGAAAAGGCACAATGCCAACTTAAGTAGAAGAAGACTGACTCTTCTTACTGTCTATGTTTTGAACCATTCCATTGACACTAGTTATAGATTCCGATACTTCACTCCAGGTTTACTGTTTCACTTTTACATTCTTATTGACGATGAAACACTGAAATTGCATCGGAATTAAATACAAAAGCCAAAATGCCGGCTTAAGTACAAGAAGACTGACTCTTCCTACTATCTATGTTTTGAACCATTCCTGTGACACTAGTTATAGATTCCGATGCTTCACTTCAGGTTTACTGTATCCCTCTGACGTTATTCACGATGAAACACAGAAATTGCATCGGAATTAAATACAAAAGGCACAATACCGACTGACCCTTCTTACTGTCTATGTTTTGAACAATTCCTGTGACACTAGTTATAGATTCCGATGCTTGACTTCAGGTTTACTGTATCCTTGGACCTTCTTATAGACGATGAAATACAGAAATTGCATCGGAATTTAATACAAAAGGCACAATGCCGACTCAAGTACAAGAAGACTGACTCTTCTAACTGTCTATGTTTTGAAACATTCCTGTGACACTAGTTATAGATTCCGATGCTTCACTTCAGGTTTACTGTATCCCTCTGACTTTCTAATTGACGATGAAACACAGAAGTTGCACCGGAATTAAATACAAAAGGCACAATGCTGACTTAAGGACAAGAAGACTGACTCTTCTTACTGACTATGTTTTGAACCATTCCTGTGACACTAGTTATACATTCCAATGCTTCACTTGAGGTTTACTGTATCCCTCTGACCTTCTTATTGACGATGAAACACAGAAATTTTATCGGAATTAAATAGAAAATGCACAATGCCGAATTAAGTACAAGAAGACTGACTCTTCCTACTGTCTATGGTTTGAACCATTTCTGTGACACTAGATATATATTCCGATGCTTCACTTCAGGTTTACTGTATCCCTTGGACCTTCTTATTGACGATGAAATACAGAAATTGCATCGGAATTAAATACAAAATGCACAATGCCGAATTAAGTACAAGAAGACTGACTCTTCCTACTGTCTATGTTTTGAACCATTCCATTGGCACTAGTTAAAGATTCCGATGCATCACTCCAGGTTTACAGTATCCCTTTTACATTCTTATTGACGATGAAACACTGAAATTGCATCGGAATTAAATACAAAAGGCACAATGCCGACTCAAGTACAAGAAGACTGACTCTTCTTACTGTCTATGTTATGAACCATTCCTGTGACACTAGTTATAGATTCCAATGCTTCACTTCAGGTTTACTGTATCCCTCTGAACTTCTTATTGACGATGAAACACAGAAATTGCATCGGAATTAAATTGAAAAGGCACAATGCCGAATTAAGTACAAGAAGACTGACTCTTCCTACTGTCTATGCTTTGAACCATTCCTGTGACACTAGTTATATACTCCGATGCTTCACTCCAGGTTTACTGTATCCCTTGGACCTTCTTATTGACGATGAAACAATGAAATTGCATCGGAATTAAATACAAAAGGCACAATGCCGTCTTAAGTACAAGAAGACTGACTCTTCTTACTGACTATGTTTTGAAGCATTCCTGTGACACTAGTTATAGATTCCGATGCTTCACTTCAGGTTTACTGTATCCCTCTGACCTTCTTATTGACGAAGACACACAGAATTTGCCAGGGAATTAAATAGGAAAGGCACAATGCCGACTTAAGTACAAGAAGACTGACTCTTCTTAATGTCTATGATTTGAACCATTCCTGTGACACTAGTCATAGATTCCGATGCTTCACTCTAGGTTTACTGTATCCCATGGACCTGCTTATTGACGATGGAACACAGAAATTGCATCGGAATTAAATACAAAAGGCACAATGCCGACTTATGGACAAGAAGACTGACTCCTCTTACTGACTATGTTTTGAACCATTCCTGTGACACTAGTTATAGATTCCGATGCTTCACTTCAGCCTTACTGTATCCCTCTGACCTTATTCACGATGAAACACAGAAATTGCATCGGAATTAAATACAAAAAGCACAATACCGACTGACTCTTCTTACTGTCTACGTTTTGTACAATTCCTGTGACACTAGTTATAGATTCCGATGCTTCACTTCAGGTCTACTGAATGCCTCTGACCTTCTTATTGACGATGAAACACAGAATTTGCATCGGAATTAAATACAAAAGGCACAATGCCGAATTAAGTACAAGAAGACTGACTCTTCCTATTGTCTATGTATTGAACCGTTCCATTCACACTAGTTATAGATTCCGATGCTTGACTTCAGGTTTACTGAATCCATTGGACCTTCTTATTGACGATAAAACACAGATATTGCATCGGAATTTAATACAAAAGGCACAATGCCGACTCAAGTACAAGAAGACTGACTCTTCTTACTGTCTATGTTTTGAACCATTCCTGCGACACTAGTTATACATTCCAATGCTTCACTTCAGGTTTACTATATCCCTCTGACCTTCTTATTGACGATGAAGCACAGATATTGCATCGGAATTAAATAGAAAAGGCACAATGCCGAATTAAGTACAAGAAGACTGACTCTTCCTACTGTCTATGTTTTGAACCATTTCTGTGACACTAGTTATATATTCCGATGCTTCACTTCAGGTTTACTGTATCCCTTGGACCTTCTTATTGACGATGAAACACAGAAATTGCATCGGAATTAAATACAAAAGTCACAATGCAGACTTAAGTACAAGAAGAATGTATCTTCACACAGTCTATGTTTTGAAACATTCCTGTGACACTAGTTATAGATTCCGATGCTTCACTTCAGGTTTACTGTATCCCTCTGACCTTCTTATTGACGATGAAATACAGATATTGCATCGCAATTAAATACAAAAGGCACAATGCCGAATTGAGTACAAATAGACTGAGTCTTCCTACTGTCTATGTATTGAACCATTCCATTGACACTAGTTATAGATTCCGATGCTTCACTCCAGGTTTACTGTATCCCTTAGACCTTCTTATTGACCATGAAACACAGAAATTGCATCCGAATTAAATACAAAAGGCACAATGCCGACTTAAGGACAAGAAGACTGACTCTTCTTACTGACTATGTTTTGAAACATTCCTGTGACACTAGTTATAGATTCCGATGCTTCACTTCAGGTTTACTGTATCCCTCTGACCTTCTTATTAACGATGAAACTCAGAAATTGCATCGAAATTAAATACAAAATGCACAATACCGAATTAAGTACAAGAAGACTGACTCTTCCTACTGTCTATGTTTTGAACCATTTCTGTGACACTAGTTATATATTCCGATGCTTCACTTCAGGTTTACTGTATCCCTTGGACCTTATTATTGACGATGAGACACAGAAATTGCATCGGAATTAAATACAAAAGGCACAATACCGACTGACTCTTCTTACTGTCTATGTTTTGAACAATTACTGTGACACTAGTTATAGATTCCGATGCTTCACTTCAGGTTTACTGTATCCCTCTGACCTTATTCACGATGAAACACAGAAATTCCATCGGAATTAAATACAAAAGGCACAATGCTGAATTAAGTACAAGAAGACTGACTCTTCCTACTGTCTATGTAATGAACCGTTCCATTGACACTAGTTATATATTCCGATGCTTGACTTCAGGTTTACTGAATCCCTTGGACCTTCTTATTGACGATAAAACACAGAAATTGCATCGGAATTAAATACAAAAGGCACAATGACGACTTCAGTACAAGAAGACTGTATCTTTATACTCTCTATTGTTTGAAACATTCCTGTGACACTAGTTATAGATTCCGATACTCACTTCAGGTTTACTGTATCCCTCTGACTTTCTTATTGACGATGAAACACAGAAATTGCACCGGAATTAAATACAAAAGGCACTATGCCGGCTGAAGGACACGAAGACTGACTCTTCTTACTGACTATTTTTTGAACCATTCCTGTGACACTAGTTATAGATTCCGATGCTTCACTTTAGGTTTACTGTATCCCTCTGACCTTCTTATTGACGAAGACACACAGAAATTGCCTCGGAATTAAATAAAAAAGGCACAATGCCGACTTAAGTACAAGAAGACTGACTCTTATTACTGTATATGTTTTGAAACATTCCTGTGACACTAGTTATAGATTCCGATGCTTCACTTCAGGTTTACTGTATCCCTCTGACTTTCTTATTGACGATGAAACACAGAAGTTGCACCGGAATTAAATACAAAAAGCACAATGCTGACTTAAGGACAAGAAGACTGACTCTTCTTACTGACTATGTTTTGAACCATTCCTGTGACACTAGTTACAGATTCCGATGCTTCACTTCAGGTTTACTGTATCCCTCTGACCTTCTTGTTGACGATGAAATACCGAAATTGCATCGCAATTAAATACAAAAGGCACAATGCCGAGTTAAGTACAAGAAGACTGACTCTTCCTACTGTCTACGTTTTGAACCATTTCTGTGACACTAGTTATATATTCCGATGCTTCACTTCAGGTTTACTGTATCCCTTGGACCTTCTTATTGACGATGAAACACAGAAATTGCATCGGAATTAAATACAAAAGGCACAATGCCGAATTAAGTACAAGAAGACTGACTCTTTCTACTGTCTATGTTTTGAACCATTTCTGTGACACTAGTTATATATTCCGATGCTTCACTTCAGGTTTACTGTATCCCTTGCAACTTATGATTGACGATGAAACACAGACAAGGCATCGGAATTAAATACAAAAGGCACAATGCCGAATTAAGTACAAGGAGACTGACTCTTCCTATTGTCTATGTTTTGAACCATTCCATTGACACTAGTTATAGATTCCGATGCTTGACTTCAGGTTTACTGAATCCCTTGGACCTTCTTATTGACGATAAAACACCGAAATTGCATCGGAATTTAATACAAAAGGCACAATGCCGACTCAAGTACAAGAAGACTGACACTTCTTACTGTCTATGTTTTGAACCATTCCTGTGACATTAGTTATAGATTCCAATGCTTCACTTTAGGTTTACTGTATCCCTCTGACCTTATTCACGATGAAACACAGAAATTGCATCGGAATTTAAATACAAAAGGCACAAACCGACTGACCCTTCTTACTGTCAATGTTTTGAACAATTCCTGTGACGCTAGTTATAGATTCCGATGCTTCACTTCAGGTTTACTGTATGCCTCTGACCTTCTTATTGACGATGAAACATTGAATTTGCATCGGAATTAAATACAAAAGGCACAATGCCGACTTAAGTACAAGAAAACTGACTCTTCTTACTGTCTATGTTTTGAACCATTTCTGTGACACAAGTTATAGATTCCGATGCTTCACTTCAGGTTTGCTGTATCCCTCTGACATTCTTATTGACGATGATACATAGAATTTGCATCGGAATTAAATACAAAAGGCACAATGCTGACTTAAGTACAAGAAAACTGACTCTTCTTACTGTCTATGTTTGAACCATTCATGTGACACTAGTTATAGATTCCGATGCTTCACTTGAGGTTTACATTATCCCTCTGAACTTGTTATTGACGATGAAACACAGACATTGCATCGGAATTAAATAGAAAAGGCACAATGCCGAATTAAGTACAAGAAGACTGACTCTTCTTACTGTCTATGTTTTGAACCATTCCTGTGACACTAGTTATAGATTCCGATGCTTGACTTCAGGTTTACTGTATCCTTTTACTTTCTTATAGATGATGAAATACAGAAATTGCATCGGAATTTAATACAAAAGGCACAATGCCGACTCAAGTCCAAGAAGACTGACTCTTCTTACTGTCTATGTTTTGAAACATTCCTGTGACACTAGTTATAGATTCCGATGCTTCACTTCAGGTTTACTGTATCCCTCTGACTTTCTTATTGACGATGAAACACAGAAGTTGCACCGGAATTAAATACAAAAAGCACAATGCTGACTTAAGGACAAGAAGACTGACTCTTCTTACTGACTATGTTTTGAACCATTCCTGTGACACTAGTTACAGATTCCGATGCTTCACTTCAGGTTTACTGTATCCCTCTGACCTTCTTGTTGACGATGAAATACCGAAATTGCATCGCAATTAAATACAAAAGGCACAATGCCGAGTTAAGTACAAGAAGACTGACTCTTCCTACTGTCTACGTTTTGAACCATTTCTGTGACACTAGTTATATATTCCGATGCTTCACTTCAGGTTTACTGTATCCCTTGGACCTTCTTATTGACGATGAAACACAGAAATTGCATCGGAATTAAATACAAAAGGCACAATGCCGAATTAAGTACAAGAAGACTGACTCTTCCTACTGTCTATGTTTTGAACCATTCCATTGGCACTAGTTACAGATTCCGATGCATCACTCCAGGTTTACAGTATCCCTTTTACATTCTTATTGACGATGAAACACTGAAATTGCATCGGAATTAAATACAAAAGGCACAATGCCGACCCAAGTACAAGAAGACTGACTCTTCTTACTGTCTATGTTTTAAACCATTCCTGTGACACTAGTTATAGATTCCAATGCTTCACTTCAGGTTTACTGTATCCCTCTGAACTTCTTATTGACGATGAAACACAGAAATTGCATCGGAATTAAATAGAAAATGCACAATGTCGAATTAAGTACAAGAAGACTGACTCTTCTTACTGTCTATGTTTTGAACCATTCGTGTGACACTAGTTATATATTCCGATGCTTCACTCCAGGTTTACTGTATCCCTTGGACCTTCTTATTGACGATGAAACACAGAAATTGCATCGGAATTAAATACAAAAGGCACAATGCCGACTTAAGGACAAGAAGACTGACTCTTCTTACTGACTATGTTTTGAAGCATTCCTGTGACACTAGTTATAGATTCCGATGCTTCACTTCAGGTTTACTGTATCCCTCTGACCGTCTTATTGACGAAGACACACAGAAATTGCCTGGGAATTAAATAGAAAAGGCACAATGCCGACTTAAGTACAAGAAGACTGACTCTTCTTAATGTCTATGTTTAGAACCATTCCTGTGACACTAGTTGTAGATTCCGATGCTTCATTGTAGGTTTACTGTATCCCATGGACCTGCTTATTGACGATGAAACACAGAAATTGCATCGGAATTAAATACAAAAGGCACAATGCCGACTTATGGACAAGAAGACTGACTCTTCTTACTGACTATGTTTTGAACCATTCCTGTGACACTAGTTATAGATTCCGATGCTTCACTTCAGCTTTACTGTATGCCTCTGACCT